>NC_142460.1:164196885-165446885 GCF_049115385.1 Moschus berezovskii
TGCTTCTTTGATGTGCTTTTCATTGCTTTAGTTATTATAATCACATGAATGGCCAGCCTCAGAGAATTCTGCCCCTCTGCCTGACTGTTAAGCTAAAGCTGCCTTTGTTTGGAGCCCTGTAGCTTGTGGATGTCAGGAAGGAAGAAATTAATACATCCTCTGCCTGAGGTTTGCCATTCTGGGAGACGTTTGCAAGATTAAGGGGCCTTTTTACTTTGCTTCCTCACCTCCCCCCCGTCTCTGATCTATAAAACCTCCTGGCATCCAGACCCTGATAAGATGGCTATTTTGAGGGGCTAGCCTGTCATCTTCTCAGTCTGCTGGCTCCTCAAATAAAGTTGCTTCCTTGCCTCAACGCCTCATTTCTTGGATTCATTGGCCTGTCGTGCGATGTGCAGAGCAAGCTTGGACTTGGTAACAAAAGGAAAACAACCTCACACGCTTATCATCAGCAGTGATGGATGAAATGAGAGGGTCGTGCCTGGTTGTTCAACATCCCAGAGGTAAAGTTGGCTAAAGAGAGTAACAAAGATGCATCTAGGAGGAAACACTCAGAAACTCCTGGCAAAAGGTCCATCGAAGGACAAGGATGCCCTAGACCAGATTATCTAACGTGAGTGAGTGTGAGAAGCACCTGAGGTTGTTAGAGGGTGGGCTCTGGTGCAGGAGATCTGGGGCAAGGCCTGAGACTCTGCATTTCCCACCAGCTTCTAGCTGATGCAGAAAGACCCAGCACACACGCTGGGGTGTGGTCAGGCGTTCCCAGCAGCACAGCAGTAGATATCTACCAGCAAGGCAGACCGCGCGCAGAAAAAGACCCGGGCTTGGAGCCCAGCTTTCATGGGGATCCACTGCAGAAGGAGCCTGGTCTCTCAGTATCGACACAGGCCTCAATTTGTTTTTAAGCAAATTTCTGTAACTGACAATCCCAGATTCCGGTCGTAAAATTAGGGGAAGGCTGGGAGCTAAATGGCAGAAAAGACTACATCAGGGCAGGGTCCACATCACATGATATCTATTATAATGCAAAGAGAAACCAGGCACTGATTCCACTGCACGAAAATTTAAAAGAGCAGATGAGTGGTTCAAGGGTTCATTAAGGGACACACCTTTGCCAAAATTTAAAAAAAAAAAAAATCTAATAAAATCATTTTACTTAATTAAAAGAAAACCCTAAATAATAAACTTCCCTGGTGGCTCAGATGGTAAAGAATCTGTCTGCAGTGCAGGAGAGCCAGATTCAGTCCCAGGATCAGGAAGATTCCCTTGAGGAAGGAATGGAAACTCACTCCAGTATTTTTGCTTGCAGAATTCTGTGGACAGAGGAGCCTGGCAGGCTTCAGTTTATTGGGTTGCAAAGAGTCAGACACAACTGAGCAACTAACAACATATACAAAGAGAATAATATCTCTGGGAGGAAATTGATAATAACAAAACCTGTAATAACCTCATCAGTGAAACAAGGATCCAGTGGAAAGGATACAAAAAAGGTCACAGATCATAGACTTTTAACTGGAAATTACCTTGAAATCATCTAATTTTTACCCACACATTCTTTTCTGATCAGAAAGTTAGGGCCATGTCTGAGCCAAAAGTACGTAATTTTCATGACAAAATCTGGTCTGTAACTCATAACACTACACATTTTTCCTAACATAAATGCTAATCAACACACTGATTTTTTAAATGAGATGTTCATAAGTATAGGTTAATTACATTATGTATTCATGTTGGAAAATGTTTTCTATGTTTATTGTTTCATACAATATTTTATTTGCATCAGTTAATTAAAGAAAAAAGAGAATGTGTAGTCCATAACTGGCTGGATTACCAAAAGAATGAAAGTCCACAGTCTTTATCACAGAAAACTAAATTTGCCATTTGGTAAGTCTTTCCCAAATTCTAATAAGGTCTCCAAATAACATTATCTCTACATAACACACATCTATTATTGAAATCTCATAAGACTCATCAGTGATATAATGACTAAAAAAATTTTAAAATGCTGGAATTTAAGTTTAAGACCATTGTAATGTTCTGAAAAAAAAAAAAATCAACATTCTCTGATTTACAAACCAGGGTTTTCTTTCACGCATTTGCAAAGATTTTGGGGCATGAGCTGGAGTTGAAAGTTAAACATCTATTTGCATTTGGTTTAGGAAATCCTTGTCACCTTTCCATGAAATTTCAGCTGTCTCAGTGGATTTGGCGAAGATCAAAGCTCCCAAGCTCAGCGAGAGCATTTCAATCCCTGCCAACAGTCAATCATTTGATCCTGGAGCACAAAGAGCTGATCCTGGCACAGCACTGCCCACACAGTTATGACTTCACACATCCTTGTTTTCACCTGCTTCCAGTTACTGGGATGCTAGGGGTCCAGGTACTCAGAGCCTTTGCAAAACTGATACAAGGAGAAATGAAAACGCAGACTCCTGCCCAGAAAACACTGACAAGCCCCTCGCTTCTCCTCTTGCCCGGTGAGCAAGTAACGCTGTGTCTGCCTGTCAGGCCAGCACTCACATCATCCCTGATCTCTACACCTCAGATCCACAGCAGGCACTTTGGGGACTGCTTGACTACCCCGGGGAGAGGTAGGGGCCATTTCACTTCAGTCTCCTCTCCTTCATCTGCACCGCATAACCTCATGACATTGTACATCGTCACATGTTCAGGAAAAATTACTTTATGAATATCACCTGGTCAATATCTACATTGGTCACAACATCTTTGAAAGAAGGAATATGTTTGTAATTAATCCCACATATGGACCAGGATGGGAAAAGTTTTAATAAGCATTGACGGATGTCATAAATTTCAGCTAGTGGTGATAAAGCAAAATTGTAGTGAAATTGCCATTTTTAGAGCAATAGACTTCTCCCTGTTGGAATCATGGAGACTCCTCACTTTTGTTTTACTACAGGTTCATAAAAAATGATTGATAAAATGTTTGCTTAGAAAAGTAAACAATAATAATTTACTATATGTAATTACAGTATAGAATGCTCATAGTCTAATCTTTCATTCTCCCGTAGTCTAAAAAAAACAATAGTAATTTTTTTTTCCAGGAGTGCTATTCAAATTTGTTCTATTCTACATGTGGAAAATATTTGAAAAGAAAAATAACTGCATCAGAACAAAGGAAATTATTTTGACCGAGGGTGAAGAAGAAAAACTTTATTCTCATAAATAAGAAAGTGAAACCATTTATGTGAAGGAAAAGAAATCACAGTCAATTATTATGATTGCGTAATCTTACTTTCAAGAGCCAGATTTTCCATCTTAATAATTAGAAACTCAAGACTATATTTACATGGAAAAAAAAAAGACTCTGGCAAGTTAGTTCATGCAATACATCACAGCCCTGCTGTTGTAGCCCTCTCCACTTCTCTGAACCATTTTTCAAAGACTATGAAAATAATGATTATTCACAATGGAATTGTAATCTACCAACAATCCACTTTTTCCATGGGAATAATCAATGAAGAAACAGCAATCTAACCTGAAGCTCTCGTCTCCAAAAATATGACTTTGATATTTTGGCAATCAACCCAGTACAATTAATGTTTTATTCATGCTTTCTCACCAAACAAAATGAAAAAGTAAACAATAATGAATTATCATCCTTTTCAGACATAAGGTATCTCATCTAAGAAAATTTTTTATTTAAACACAAGCTTATAATTTTTGAAATCATCTTTAAAAATGAATATGATGCTATCAAATGTGTGAAAATGATGAAGTACAGAGCTTGGAACCTAGCACCTATAATCATCTCAAAACCATTTTCATCACTAACTATTTTAAAAACAATGGATACATTATATTCTTTTGTCCTCTGGTGGCCTATGTCTGGATAATAGTAGCAAAATGTCTGTACCAGTGGACTGTGTCTATTTTTAATCCACCACTATAAATTAACACACCCCTTTGGCTCTATCCACTAATCTATTTTAGGATTCAAAAATAAATCTAAACATGAATTCCTCTTCCCCAGAGTTGAATGCATGGGGACTGGTAAGCAGTTTCTGCTGTTTTTCAAGGCAGCCTACAAGAGTGATCTGAAGCCCCGGGGCACCTGAGAAGTAGACTCAAGATGAAACAGTTTCCATACCTAATGCTGCTGCTGCTGCTAAGTCGCTTCAGTCGTGTCTGACTCTGGGTGACCCCATAGACGGCAGCCCACCAGGCTCCTCTGTCCATGGGATTTTCCAGGCGAGAACACTGGAGTGGGGTTCCAGTGCCTTCTCCAAAGGTCATACCTGGAGTCAAATGCCTGGATTCTTATACTGTGTCTGCAGTTTACTCAGGAATAAGAAAAGAAAGTGAAAGTTAGTCACTCAGTCATGCCTGACTCTTTGTGACCCTATGCACTGGCCCACCAGGCTCCCCTGTCCATGGGATTCTCCAGGCGAGAACATTGCCATTTCCTTCTCCAGGAGATATATACACAAAGAATGTTAACAGCATGTTGGACAGTGGCACTCTGGAGAAAGTGAGTTTCCAGAATCCCCTCAGTGATGCTCCACCCTTGGAACCCCTCTCTACCCAGACTTGGGCACATTCACCATTCACAGGCATCTGCAGGACTTCTGCGCAGTGCACTGAGGAGGGGATTCGATCCTCGCTGATAAATCTGAAGACTCTGAGCAGCTAGGAAGTTAACTACACTCTCAGATTCCTCATCCATAACATGGTGGGAATAACAGCCCTGTCATCACAGAATCACCGAGAAAAGCAAATGAGATGACAGATTTAAAGGCTCAGCACGGTGCTGGGACAGTAATGTGCTGACAGGCAGCATAGCGGGCAATACCAACAATGGTATCACTTGCCATTATTCTGAAAAACATGCCTCAAGGTCAAAAATATGGCAAAACCAGCAAGAGACCGTACCTTGTGTCTTACCTTTTCTAAAATAAGAATTCTTATAGCTATTAACTTCTCCCTCCCTTTTTTATTGAGATATAATTGTGTTATGTTTAAGGTATACAGCATAATGATTTGACTCACATGCATCATGAATAATTAAGTTTACAGAATATCCATCACTTCATATAAGTACAAAGTAAAAGAAACAGAAAAAGAAATTTGTGATAATAACTCTGATTTACTCTCTTAACACCTTTCAGATATAACATACAGCAGAGTTACTTATATTAATCATGCTGTACATTGAATTTCTAGTACTTATGATTCTGCCTTAACAGGTGGCTCAGTCATAAAGATTCCACTTGCCAATGCAGGAGGTGCGGGTAGGATCCGTGGGTTGGGAAGATCCCCTAGAGAAGGAAATGGCAACCCATTCCAGTATTCTTGCCTGGGAAATCCATGGACAAAGTTACCTGGTGGGCTGCAGTCCACGGGATCGCAAAAGAGTCAGACATGACTTTAGTGACTAAACAACAGCAAACAGTTTATTGTTCTATAATTGGAGTTTATACCTTTGACCATCTTCATCTACCTCCCACTCCTCCCCCAACTTCTGCCTACGGTAACCATGGATCTGATCTCTTTTTCTATGAGTTTATTTGTTTGCTGGCTTTTAATTGAACCACAACACTATGTGAGTTCCTGATGCACAATGCATGGACAATGCTTCTCCTGCATTTCAAAGAAATCACCGTGATAAGTCTAGCTATCATACGTCACCATACAAAGATATTACCTGATTTTTGATCATATTCCCATACTGTACATTTCATACCATTGTTTTACTTATTTAGTAACTGAACGTCTGCGCCTCTTAATCTCCCTCACCTATTTCTCTCATCCCCCTACCCCTCCCTTTTAAGATAACTTTTTGATCATTGTGCTACAACCAAGAGTTCTGCACAAACACTGTCAGTCTCATTTCTTAGATAAGCAAACAACTTGGAGGGCCCATTTCTTATCCAAGCCATCCAGTTACCCTGGGTGGGGGCCAGGGTCCTTCTCTTTCCTCACTTCTGCCTCTGAAAGATGTATTCTACACAGCCTGTCAAGATGAGGTGGAAATGAATCTGAATCAGTTCAGAAAGTTATCTTAACAGAGAGTAGAGGGGATGAGAGAAATAGGTAAGGGAGATTAAGAGGTTCAGACTTTCAGTTACTGAATAAGTAAATTAATGGTATCAAATGTACAGTATGGGGAATATGATCAATGAGAAGTCATCATTCTTCTTATTTAATCTGAGTGCCTGCTTTGTCCAGTCACCATCGGGGTGCTGGGGACGCAGCAGCAGAGAGTGAAGCCAAGCAGATCTCTGTCCTCCAGGAGCTTCCCCTCCAGAGATGATGAACACAGAGACCCACCTGCACCTCAGCTATGATCATGCTCAGAAAGAAAGCAAGGTGGGAGAGATGGGGCTGGTTGCTGGAGCCAGGGCCCTGAGCGGGTTTCAGGAGGAGACAACCAAGGGCAGAGAGAGTTGAGTGAAGCCCTGGATTTTCTCAGGCTAGGAGAAAAGTTTGGGGCACTTCTTCCATTTTTTTCAATGCCCCCTTTCACATAAAGAATTATCTTTTAGAGGAAGATTTTCTTAAAATATTTATTTGCATCGAGTATTAATTGCGTCGTGCCAGATCTTTTGTTCCCCACATGGGCTTCTCTCTAGTGTGGCTCACAGGCTTAGTTGCTCTGCTTCGTGTGGGATCTTAGTTCCCTGACAAGGGAGCAAACCCATGCCTCCTGCATTGCGAGGCAAATTCTTCATCACTGGACTGCCAGGGGTGTCCCACATAAAGAGTTCTCTGACTTTGTAAGTTCTTTGACACTACCCTCAATTTCACAAGTGTGATATGAATAAATAGAATTCCAGGGTTTTGATAAGCAGTACAATAACTGGAAAAAAGGCATGATCGTCTTCCAGTCCAGTGACCCTCCCGCCCTGATAAGGGGACAGTGCCCAGGGAGGGGAAGCTTCCTCATATACACCTGGGGCTGGAGGAGGCGATAAAATGCTCGGCTTTGGACTTCCACTTTCTGTCTGGTTCATTCTACACCCCGTCCATGATGACAAAGGTTCTCCTGCTGACTGACATCTCACATAAGTAGCAAAAGGGAAAGTCTGTATACAAAGACTCCTCCTCACACCCTGTTAGGGAATTAGCTGAAAGCCTGATTCCAACCAATGATGTTCGCAGGGAGAAAAAACACAACTACAACATATTAAAGAAAGCAAATGTAGACAGGATTTCAGCTGACCAAATTCAATGCAAAAACAAAAGACAACCCTCTCGAGGTTCACCCTGATTACTAACTTTAATAATCCTCTAAAACCTCCCATCAGGGAGACAGGATAAAGGATGGAATAAAAGAAAACACAAGTCTCCCTTCTGGTGAGGAAAGGATTTGGAAGCACAGTAAGTGTATTTCCATGACACCAATAAATAAGCAACAGCTATAACCACCAAAATCACTGTGGGTGGTGACTGCAGCCATAAAATTAGAAGACGCTTGCTCTTTGGAAGGAAAGTTATGACAAAAGTAGATAGAGTATTTAAAAGCAAAGACATCATTTCGCTGACAAAGGTCCATATACGTCAAAGCTATGGTTTTTCCAGTAGTCATGTATGGGTGTGAGTGTTGGACCATAAAGAAGGCTGAGCATTGAAGAATTGATGCTTTTGAAGTGTGGTGCTGGGGAAGACCCTTGAGAGTCCCTTGGACAACAAGGAGATCAAACAAGTCAATCCTAAAGGAAATCAAACCTGAATATTCACTGGAAGGACTGAGGCTGAAGCTAAAGCTCCAATACTCTGGTCCCTGATATGAAGAGCCAGCTCATTGGAAAAGACCCTGAAGCTGGGAATGATTGAAGGAAAAAGGAGAAGAGGCCAGCAGAGGATGGGAAGGATAGATAACATCACCAACTCAATGGACATGAATCTGAGTAAACTCTGGGAGATAGTAGACGGCAGAGGAGCCTGGCATGCTTCGGTCCACAGGGTCCAAAGAGTTGAACACAGCTTAGCAACTGAATTTCAATAACAACAACATAACCACCACAGCAACAATGAACTTAGCAATCACATGCTACCTCAAGACAATGCTGGTTTGTTACAAGCCTCCTTACCATGAGCGTCCACATATTCATTTGGTTAAAGTTTCAAAATATCATTTAAGTTGTATTTCACTGCAGTATTATAAATATTTGAAACACACAGAGGGTCTGACCCGAGAGTATAAATTACACTGTGAGAAGGAAAGTGTGAGCAGGATTGAGAACCCTGGAGGGATTCTACTCCAGACGAGTTAAGAAAGAACCCAGTGAGTCATCGACTCTGAGTCATGGACCCCCAGAGTCCTTCCAGGGATGCGTACATAGCTCTGGTGGGGACATACTGAACTCAATCAAATGATTTCCATTGCAATCCCTTAATCATACGCCAAGTATGTGTTGACAGTATGAATGGTCCAGGGAATTTGGAAAAGATGCCTTGAATTTATATGCCATTTAACAGCTTACTAATCATTTCCCTGTTGTTCAGCTTGTTGAATCTTTCTAGTACATCTATGAAACAGATATCAGCCCCATTTTACAAATCAGATAATTGCATGCCGTATGAATTGCACAGTTTGCCCAAGAAAAGCACAGCAAAGAAGTGGCAGGGCCTGACTCCTATCTTACTCTGCCAGGATCCTTCCCCACAGCCCGGGTACCCAGTGGCATTCAGAATTACTACATATGCTCCATTTTAGAAGAAGATCCACAACTTCCAGCAAAGGGATAATATCCCAATAGAGTTTTAGCACCAAACATAATTTTGTATTTTTAATCTGACCTTCATATATGCAAGTGGTATATTTTTTCAGGCCAGAAATTTGCCTTAGCATATCCTGGTTCCCCAAGGTGTTCTGATACTTTTCCCAAGTCAAGATGGAGTTATTCCAAAAAGCTAGAAATCACCATCTTTATAGGTGATGGACAAAGAAACCCCATTAGCTAATTGTCTATCAAAGTCACATGGTTGCACAGGCTTGTGCATCTTAATGACATTTTTACTAAGCTGAAGAGACTCAAATTGGCAAAAAAAAAAAAAGGAGAAAACTGACGGGGTTTGGGGCAATGGCTTCCTTCTGCAATTAAAATAAAATGGGCACAGCTTCCTTTAGCCTCCAAGGCTCAGCTTCATTTCTCCCGGCTGGTCTCTCCCACCTCACCTAGAGCTGACCTCCTCCTCATGTGTCCTCTCTGAAATAGCCATTCTCTCTGTCCGTCAGGCGGATCAGGCTCCTTCCTGCCTCTGTGTCTCTGCTGGCTTCAGAGGTTCCCTCTATTCCCGATGAGGCGGGGGCGGGGTGTGTGTGCGGTTCCTGATGCTATTCCCTCTGTCTGGCTTCTGCCTTCTCATTCAGGTCTTGACTAAAGTCTCACTCGCCCAGAGAACCCCTAGACAACTCTTGTGACCCTCTCTTCTATCATGTTCTACCAGAGTTCCCTGGGTCATTCCCTTTAGCACATTTGTCAGTATCCCCCATGATTATACATTTGTTGTCTTTCTTACAGATTGTGACCCCCACAAAAGCACAAATCTCAATCTGTATATTTCTGTCCCAACCCTTGTAAGCCTTTATAGGAATGTCCCAGAGGCACCTGATAAATATTTGTTGAGTCAATGGACAGCAAACAATGTATTAGTGACTGAATTGAAATAAGGTTTGGGAACATACAAAATACATCTGTCTAACTTAAATGTTTGAAGAACCAAAAGAGTTCCAAAATTGTGCAAAATTAGGACAAAAAGTATTTTCCTCTCAAAAACGAAGTTTGGAACTGCCTTAGAAACTTCTTGACTAATTTACATCATACTGAATATGTGTGTTAGAGTGTGTGTGTATATATATATATGTATGTATTTATGTTGGGATTTCACAAAAAAAGGTTTTAGCTATATTACTTTCAGTTCAGTTCAGTTCAGTCGCTCAGTTGTGTCCGACTCTTTGCAACCCCATGAATCACGGCACGCCAGGCCTCCCTGTCCATCACCAACTACTGGAGTTCACCGAAACTCATATGCATCAAGTTGGTGATGCCATCCAGCCATCTCTTATATTACTTTAGGTCGCTGCTATTAATCCTTTTTAAAATCATTGGCCCATGGGATGAAGCACAAAGCCTTCCAATCCCCACCTTCATGTGAGGTACTTCAATATTATGAAACTGTGTAAAGACCTGAAAGCATCATTCAGTGTCATGGCTCTGGGGAGAGAAATGTAAAGGGTTGTGTTTTGTCCAAGATCACTGGTTAGTGAAAGGCAGAACCAGGATAAGGAGCCCGTTCTAACTGTATAGACCATGCTTTTCCATCATCACTCTTTCCTTTCTGTAAGCAGAGATCCAATGGAGGGTTGAGATGCTTGAGATGGTTGGATGGCATCACCAACTCAATGGACATGAGTTTGAGCAAGGTCCAGGAGATGGTGAAGGACAGGGAAGCCTGGCGTGCTGCAGTCCATGGGTTGGAGAGTTAGTTGGACATGACTTAGTGACTGAACAACAAAAACAAAATAAAGCTGATTCACTTAGCTATACAGCAGAAACTAACACAACATCGCAAAACAACTGCACTCCAATAAAAAATTAAATTTAAAAGATAAATAAAAATAAACAGCAATAAACTTAATCTGGGACAGCATAGGGCCCAGGGTAGTTAAATCACAATAGATGAATAGAAAAATGGATAATTATGTTTGCCTTCTCTGCATTAAGAAGGTTCTGAGGAAAGGCACTTATTGGGGTTTTAAAGATCCATCTTCCCTGAAAGGCATGCTGCTGGCTCAGGCTGCTGAAGGCACAGCCAGATTGCCCCTGCATGCAGGTGCTGTGGGGTTAGGAATATGAACGAACTGTTGAAAAGATCAAAACTGCGCAGAAAGTCAATACATTCTTCAGAACCACTCTCCCCCCCACACACATAATTTATCCTTCCTGATAACTTATGTTCACTATAAACAGCTAGAGCCATATTTTTTTTTTTCTCTCCCTTGGAATTTGGCATAAACTTTCTTCTGGAGGTGGTCTGAATATACTACTGAACATTTGTGAAATTTCCTCCTTGCTGTTAAAAGACCCCTGACTTTTACTGATTATGATTTCAGCATAACAACATGGTGTTGTTTTAATCTATTTGTAATGAGGTTATTCAAAATAGATTGAGCTGTTGAAAAGATCAAAACTACTCAGATGCATACACCCACGTATGTGTAAATATTTATATAGGGATAGTCACTAGAAAACCTTCTTGACCCAGAAGAAACTAACATTTGTTACTTTCTAGTTTACTTCCATTTAATCCATACAATCTGTAAAATGATAAGTACTTCTTAAGTGAAAAGGTTTCTTCCTTTGAGAGGCAAGCTGTAATATTTTACTTATCAGAAAAGCTCGTGTTTAATTCATTGCTTCTCCTGCCAACTCTTTAAAGAAAGGACAATTATCAACCAGAGGAGGCACAAGTCAACCATGTTCATTCTGGTTCATAAGGGGACCAGATGCAAATTCTGTTTAATGTTATAATGAAAGGAAAGTTCTGACAACACATTTTTTCAAGAAAGGAAAGGAGGAAAAAAAGAGGAAGCAAGCATACTGCAACATCACAACAGTCCCAGGACACAAATGTCACTGATGATAAAGTCTTTGGACAAAGTTAAATTGCTGCTGTGGTCAGGACGGAGTTTCCCGGTGGCCAGTGTCGCCCTGGTTGCTGCAGTGAATTGTGGCCTCTTTGTTCTGTGTATGTTGTGTGTGTGGCCTTTTTCTTATTTCCCAGCTGGCTTCCGGCTTTACTTTGGACACAGTCCAAAGAGGGGGAGCACTCTGAGTAAACTGCTGTCCCTGCAGTGGTTTCCTAGCCCTGTGCGATGGAAAGGCTTGAAATAGTGCATGAGTGTGAGCAAGAACATTGATCAATCAACACAGTACACTTGCTTGCTCCGTAAGAATATGTACTACCGCCTAGAAAAGGGGGTGTTCTAGAAAACCAGTTTTATATCCGTAGGATTGGCAATACTATCAAACTTCCTGATACATAATTTTCTTGCTGTTGTTTAGTTACTAAGTCATGTCCAACTCTTTTGCAGTCCCAGACGCTTACTCCTTGGAAGGAAAGTTATGACCAACCTAGATAGCGTATTAAAAAGCAGAGACATTACTTTGCCAACCAAGGTCCATCTAGTCAAGGCTATGGTTTTTCCAGTGGTCATGTATGGATGTGAGAGTTAGACTGTGAAGAAAGCTGATCACCGAAGAATTGATGCTTTTGAACTGTGGTGTTGGAGAAGACTCTTGAGAGTCCCTTGGACTGCAAGGAGATCCAACCAGTCCATTCTAAAGGAGATCGATCCTGGGTGTTCATTGGAAGGACTGATGCTGAAGCTGAAATTCCAATACTTTGGCCACCTCATGCGACAAGTTGACTCACTGGAAAAGAGTCTGATGCTGGGAAGGATTGGGGGCGGGAGGAGACGGGGACGACAGAGAATGAGATGGCTGGATGGCATCACCGACTCGATGGACGTGAGTTTGGGTGAACTCCGAGAGTTGCTGATGGACAGGGAGGCCTGGTGTGCTGTGATTCATGGGGTCGCAAAGAGTCGAACACGACTGAGCAACTGAACTGAACTGAAGACTGTAACCCAGTAGGCTCTTCTCTCCATAGGATTTCCCAGGCAAGAATACTGGAATGGGTTGCCATTTCCTTGTCCAGGGTATCTTCCTGGCCCAGGGAGAGAACCCGTATCTCCTGCATTGGCAGGCAGATTCTTTACCACTGAGTCACCCAGGAAGCCCTGATACATACTTGCAAATACAAAATTTCTTCCCCTAAATGAAACAACCAGAGGATGACTTGGGTTTTGATCCCTTTGATGTCACTCGAAAAGCCTTAGCAGACTTGATTGAAAAGGAACTGTCAGTCCAAGACCAGCCTTCCCTTTCGCCCACATCTCTTCAGAATTCCTCGTCACACACTACAACCGCCAAAGGTCCAGGCTCTGGATTCCTGCATCCTGCTGCACCTACAAATGCCAACTCTCTGAATAATACCTTTTCCGTCTTGCCACAGAGGTTCCCTCAATTTCAGCAGCACCGAGCGGTTTATAATTCGTTCAGTTTTCCAGGCCAGGCAGCCCGCTATCCTTGGATGGCCTTTCCACGCAATAGCATCATGCACTTGAACCACACAGCAAACCCCACCTCAAATAGTAATTTCTTGGACTTGAATCTCCCGCCACAGCACAACACAGGTCTGGGAGGGATCCCTATAGCAGGGGAAGAAGAGGTGAAGGTTTCGACCATACCACTGTCAGCCTCTTCCCATTCATTACAACAAGGACAGCGGCCTACAAGTCTCCACACTACTGTGGCCTGACAACAGAACTGAGAGGAGAGGATTAGACTCTGGGGTGCTTGCATGGGCAACCGGATTTTTGCATGATTCCTTTCTGATTTTGCATTTAATGTATACACCCAAAAGAGCCAACATAAACGTTCCTCATGCCTACAAAAAAAAAAAAAAAGATAATAAAAGAAAGTACTGATTTTAAAGCATATTATTACCAATATTCTGATTTCACTGTTGGGTGGAAGTTGATAAATCTGAGGCTACTTGTAGGCCTCTGATGCTCAATCTTGGTCAAAGAGTTTATTGTGTTTTTCAGTTATTCATTTATTCTGTTTGGATAAAAAGAAGAAAATTTTTGTCTGTTCGGAGTTTTATGGCATGAGGAACCAATGTCTTTCCTTGAAAGGCTGGAAAAAGTAAATAGGCTGTATGCTTCACAAGTAAATATCTTAGAGAAAAAGCAGCAACAACAGAAGAAAACAGAATGCAGAATTGCAGCAATTCCTTGCAGCAAGAAAGCATCCTGAACATTAATCCTCCAAAACAATCCAGATGATCATAAATTTACACATTAAGAAAAACTACTGAACTCTATTCAGACACATTTTAAGTGAAACAGAATGCTTTTTCTGTGATGTAAGGCCCAGCTTGTATTACAGTTTTGTGGCTAAAGATCACTCTTCAGGAAAAAATGAAATAGCTCAAAAGATAAAAAATAAAATGCATGCCTCATTTCTTGAATTTTTCATACAAATATATACATCGTGGCTCAGGTCCCTTAGTGTTCCAGAATCCATCCCAAGATAGTAGGTGAGTCCATGTGAGGTGCTAGTAAAAATAAATAACATTGCCTTCTGTATTTGTCTTGCCCTTAAAACAAAACACCTTATCATTCTCTTTGTAATGAAAGCTCTTCCAGATTTTATATATATATGTATATATATATTTCTTTTTTATTTTACCAATACCAATAATCTGACATATTTGAAGAATCCGCCTCCATGTCATACAATGCTCCTTTAATAAATAGTAAGCACTGACAATGTATGGAAGGCGTATATGCAGTCATTTCTAAACTAGTTTGTCCTTCGCTGGCTTAAACTACCTTCTGCCTGATCAGATGTCACTGGCGCGTCTCAAGTGTAAAAGCTATACAAGGCAAAAAAAAATAATCTACTTTCCAGCGTCAATGTCCAATATACAACAGCCTTGTGTTTTTTACACGGAAGCTTGATTTTTTGGAAAAACATCCTCTACAAGCAAACAAAAATTAACCTCATTGAGGCAAGATGTTAATAGGGAAATTGTAGGAAGAGGTAATGAGCAGTGCATGGGGAATCTGTGTTATGGACTCCCCTTGACTATAAATCTACAACTGTTGTAGAAATAAATTCTGCTGCTGCTACTGCTAAGTCACTTCAGTCGTGTCCGATTCTGTGTGACCCCATAGACGGAAGCCCACCAGGCTCCCCCATCCCTGGGATTCTCCAGGCAAGAACACTGGAGTGGGTTGCCATTTCCTTCTCCAATATGTGAAAGTGAAAAGTGAAAGTGAAGTCGCTGAGTCGTGTCCGACCCTAGCGACCCCACGGACTGCAGCCTACCAGGCTGCTCCAATCCATGGGATTTTCTAGGCAAGGGTACTGGAGTGACTTGCCAAGAAATATATTCTACTAATTTGTAAAAGGTAAGTTTTAAAAACAGATTGTCAGTCTTGGTTGGCAGCCATGAGCCTTTCTCCATTAAGCCCACCTGGCCACTGTGTACATTGTTTGATTTGATCTACCAGTATTTCACTGGGAAGTTTTGCATCTATGTTCAGGGGAGTGGGTCTGTAGTTTTCTTATAATGTCTTTATCTGGTATTGGTATTAGGGTAATACTGTTCTCACAGGATGGAAAAAAAAAATAAATATATATATGTATATATATATATATCTTCTATTTCTATTTATAGGAAGAAACTGTAGAGAATTGATACAATTCACATGGATCTCATGTCATCTTTTTTGGAAGGCTATTAATTATTGACTCAGTTTCTTTAATAGATATAGCCCTATTCAGATTAACAATGTTTGCTTGCAGAATTTTGGGAGTTTGTCTCCAAGAACTAGTTCATTTCATCTAAGTTACCAAATTTGTGGACATATGTCTTTTCGTAATATTCCTTTATCATTATTTCAATGATCATATGATCCTTAGTGATGGCCCTCTTTTATTTCTATTATTAGTAATTTGTGTTTTCTCTCTTTCTTCTTGTTAATCTAGATAGATGCATACTAATTTTATTGATCTCTTCAAATAACTAGGTTTTAGCTTGGTTGATCTTATTTCTTTTGGCTTCTTGCTCTCTATTTATTTATTCTTTGCTTGTCTTAGGCTTATATATCACTTCTTTCTCTATTTTCCTAAGTGGAAGCTTATGACTGATTCTAAATTTTTTTCTCCTCTAATACATGTATTTGATGCTATGAGTTTATGTTAAAGTAATGCTTTCATTGCATCCCACAACTTCTTATGTTTTAGCTTCATTCTAATTTAGTTTAAAATATTTCAAAAATTATAATACTTTTTCTGTGATCCGTGTGCTATGTAGAATTATATCTTTATTCTATACTGCTTCTCCTTTCTTAAAGTGGATCCAAGTTTCTGATATATGTCCTTTTCCCTCTTGCCAAATAACTTATTTTAGTATTTTCCATAAGGTAGGATTACTGGGGATAAAGTCACTAAGTCTTGTTTATCTAAGAACATATTTCTGCTCCATGTTTGAAAAATCATTATGATAGATGTAGAATTCTATATTGGTATTTTTTTGTGTGTTTCAATACACTTCGTATTTCACTGCATGTTTTTGCTTATGCAATTTGTGGCAGAAAGTCCACTTATCCTAGTTCCTTTACAGGTAAGATTTTCTTCCCCTACAGCTTCTTGCAGTGTTTTCTCATTTTCTTTCATTTTCGGAAGTTTAAATATGACATGTTTATGTGTAGAATTTTTGAGTATCTTGCATGGTTTCTCTGAGACATTTGGATCTGTGACTTGGTGTCTGCCATTAATTTTGGAAAATTCTCAGCTATCGTTTCTTTAAATATATCTTCTGCTTTTATTTCTCTTTGCTCTCTTTCTGGTATTCACATTATGCCTAGGTTATGCCTTTTGCAAGTTTCCCACATTTCATAGATATTCTTGCTTTTTCACTTTGCCTTTAAGTTTGTGAAGTTTCCATTGACATAAACTGAAGCTCACTGATTCTTTCTTGGTTGTATCTAGTCTACTAATGAGCTCACCAAAAGCATTCTTTAATTTTGGTTTTACTTCTAATATTTCCTTATACTTCTTCCTTAGAATATCCTTCATTCTGCTTACATTGCCCATCTGTTCTTAAATGTCATCTACCTTTTCCATTATCAACATACTAGTCATAGCTATTTTAAATTCCATTCTGTTATTTTTAATCTCTATGTCATACCTGAGTCTAGTGTTGACTCTTGTTTTGTGTCTTCATATGTATTTTCACTTGTTTTTTACTCTTTGTATTTTTTTATTGACAGACAAACATAGAGTGATAGAAATTGAGCTAATTAGTCTTTTAGTGTGAATTTTTATGAGTCTGATGAGGATCCGGGTTGTATTTAATGTTTGGTATAGCTGGAGATGCCAATGTGTCAGTTTCCTCTAATATCTTTGTTCTATTTTTTGTATTGCCTTAGAAATTCCTTCTTGGACACAGACTGTATCCTGCTGCTCTCTCAGTTACGCTGATACTATTTTGAAGTTCTGTGGATGTGATGTGAAGCTGTTAGGAAGGGGAAGATTTCTATAATCTTATGATTAACTCTCATACGGGCTTCTCTGGTGGCTCAGACAGTAAAGAATCCACCTGCAAAGCAGAAGACCTGAGTTCGGTCCCTGGGTTGGGAAGATCCCCTGGAGGAGGGCATGTATTATTGCCTGGACAGAGGAGTCTGATGGACCATAGACAATAGGCTCGCAAAGAGTCAGACATGACTGAGCGATTAAGCACAGCACACAGGATTAAATCTCATAATTTTAGTGTCCCTGAGTCCTCAGGTTATGACCTTCAGAAGCTTTTTTTTTTTTTTTTTTGCTTTTTAAAAACATTTTACCTCCTTTTATGTGAATTCAGAGGAAAGTTACAGCTTCCCTCATGACTCAATGGTAAAGAATCCATCTGCCAATGCAGGAGACATGGGTTCAATCCCTAGTCTGGGAAGATCCCACAGGCCACAGAGCAACTCAGCCTGTGTGCCACAGCTGCTGATCGTGTGCTCTAGAGCCTAGGAACTGCAACTGCGGATGCCTGCATGCCCTAGAGCCAGTCCACCACAGGCAAAGCCACCACAACTAGCGCGTGGCCCCCAGTCACTACAACTAGAGAAAAACCCAAGCAGCAATGAAGCACAGCCAAAAATTAATAAATAAATGCAATTTAAAAAAAAGAGGAAAGCTAGAAGGAACTGCAGTGTCTAACTGTTCTTTCCTAGGTCAGAAAAGCCTCTGGTGAAGTAATTCCCCTTGGAAGGTAGAGTTTGGTGATGGAGAATGCACTGTATTTATTTCAGATGGTTACTCACTATTTGCTCAGAATAGAAGGGGATTTTCTTTGGTCTTCATTTGGGAACATGATGAAGTTGCTGAAGGTAAAACTCAGGAAAGTCTGGGGACAGCTCCCAGGAAATTTTAACTCTCAAGTCACCCACCCAACCCCTTAGTCCCCAGCAATTTGCCAAACTTAAGCATTTAAGCAATCCTGCCTGTTCTATTTTCAGGAAGCTGGACTTGGCTGTCATTCCCTGTTTGGGCCACCTCTCCAGATTTCAGAGTGTTGGTTTGCCCTGTGACCTCAATTCTCTGAAGAATCTAAGAAAAGTCATTGACTTTCAGTTTGTTCAGCTTTTTTCTTGTTGTGAGGGCATAAATAGTAACTTCTAAGCTTGATACATGTCAGGGGTGAAAGGCAAAGTCAGCACACTTTTCCTTTAAAGGGTCCAGTTACAGAGATTTGGCTTTGCAAGATATGGCACTGCTGGTACTCAAGTCCGAAGCTGGAATGTGAAAGCATCTATAGACAATATGCAAATAAATGAGCATGACTGCACCCAATAAACATTTATTTACAACAACCGGTGGTGAGCTGAATTTTGGCCTCTGGGCCATGGTTTGAAGCCCCTGCTCTAGACTAAAGACCACCCATTGAAATGCCATCTAGGGACAAGGTGATGCAAACATGAGCAAAACTGGAAAGACTTTAGGCAAAAAAGAAAAAAAAAAAAAAACTCGAGTTATATATTAAACACTTATTCTTCATGTTCACAAAAAATATGCTGTGTACCGAGTATTATTACTAAAGTACAGTTTTATTCAAATTTCACAAAATTTTATGCTAGTGTCCATTATTTGTTTTCATATCCTAGTCAAGATTCCACATTGTATTTACTTGCATTTATCAGCGTCAGTTGCATGCAACAAAGCCTGGTAAATTCTCTGAAAAGTTCTCTTTTCATTTTGATTCTGGTACAATATTTTCTAATTTTCCTTGTTATGGCTTCTTAGATACTCCCATCATTTAAAAGTAGATGTTTAATTTCCAAATATGTGGAGTTTTTAAAGTATCTTTGATATTAATTTCTCATTTCGATATTAATTTCTCACTTAAATTCTTTCTTCTCTGCAATCATTCTCTGTATTTTTTTAGCCTTCTAACTTTATTGAGGCTTTCAGTGGCTAAGTCTGTCTTGGTAAATGTCACATTGCACTTGAAAATATGTGAGTTATTTTCAAATATCTTTTGATATTGATTTCTAACATAAATCCATAGTGCCAAGAGAACAAACTCTGTATGATTTCAATATCTTTAGGCCATGAAATTTTTACACCTTGCTTTATGTCCCTGGATGTTCCAGTGTCTTCTAGTTTACAGTCTACGGGCACTTTAATAGAATTTGTATCCTACTGTTGTGTGAAAATTGTATAAATCTTATTTATGTTGAAAAACTATGCTGTATCTCATTTCCTTGAAACAAATAATTTACTCTGCATAGAAATGTGGGTGCTACACATCACTTGCTGCTGTTGCTGCTGCTGCTAAGTCACTTCAGTTGTGTCCGACTCTGTGCAGCCCCATAGACAGCAGCCCACCAGGCTTCCCCATCCCTGGGATTCTCCAGGCAAGAACACTGGGGTGGGTTGCCATTTCTTTCTCCAATGCATGAAAGTGAAAAGTGAAAGTGAAGTCGTTCAGTCATGTCTGACTCTTGGCTACCCCATGGACTGCAGCCTACCAGGCTCCTCTGTCATGGGATTTTCTAGACAAGAGTACTGGAGTGGCTTGCCATTGCCTTCTCTGAGGGAATCAGCTGCTACTGCTGCTGCTAAGTCACTTCAGTCATGACCGACTCTGTGCGACTCCATAGATGGCAGCCCACCAGGCTCCCCTATCCCTGGGATTCTCCAGGCAAGAACAGTGGAGTGGGTTGCCATTTCCTTCTCCAGCAGCACATCATAAATATAAATGGTGACGGACTGCTTCTTTGTCTGAGTATGAGGTTCACCCAGGGATGGTAGGGACATTGATGAACTCCAGGGGAGAGCACCAGAGCCTGGCCAGCTGGAAGTTAGAGCCTACATGGCCAAATCCACAGTTTCTCAAGGGGAGCTGAAAGTCTAGACTGTACACAAGGCAACACTGTGTAGATCAAGCACAAGTATTCTAGCTGCTGAACCTGGATCTTGGCTGAACTTGCCCTTCATTCTAGGCCTATCTGCAGTTTTACTGAAAGAATGCCTGAGAATTAAAGAACTTGGCAAAGATCACTTAGCCAGGGATGGCCGAGAGTGATGCGAGTTAGAGCTGCCAAGTAGGCCACTTCTCTGGATCAGTCCACAGCTTCCATCAGATGTACCCTTTCGCCTCCATGGAATTAAAATCTCCCTGCTCTGAATTTAGTCCTGAGCATCGTGTCATTTTCTTCCACTGATATCAATAATCCCGGGCTTACATTCCTAGGTAGTTTTAAAATCAACAAATTCCATACTTTAAAAAAATTTTTTCCCTAAAAGCACAATTCTATTTCACTTAATCAGTGAAGAAATAATAAAACAAGCACAGTTGTGTTTGTGCTGCAAAATCACAGCAAGATCAAGGGTTCCAATCAGTTACAGGAAGTCTGCAAAGAGTATCTTCAAACAAAAAGTTATTCAAGTTATTTGACTTCCCTGTGCAACTTAATTGTGCTTAATTCTGAATTGGTCTAGAAAATGTTTCATCTTTCCAGGGATTTCAGCTTACTAGAATGCAATGTAAAGTTGTTTAGGGTCAAAACGAAAACAAGTGAAGGGTTAGAATAGTAGGACTCTGGCAGGTCTGTGGGTCTGCTCTCTGTCCCAGGGGGAGCAGGAAGTGGTGCAAAGGGATGGGGGCACCTGATGGAGCTGACAGGGAAGAGGCAGCGAGAAACATGGAGCTTTCAACGTGGGCGTGGTGGAGGGTGCAAGGAGATGGATGGATTCTTTGAATCTTCAATGAGAGGGACAACTCTGAGTCAGAAAAGACTGAATATAAACTGTATATCATCGATAATGAACTTAACTGAAATATGTTCATACTGACAGCAGAACATGAATGGTCCTAAAAACCCAGTGAAGCCACATTATATATCACTGCTATAATTGGGGAATTTCATACAAATATTTTTTAATGGACTTACATAAAAAGACTAGTATTTCAAAAATATCTTTGGAACTGGAATGGATAACAAAATATTCTGTGATTAAATGCATTCGATAAAATTAAGGAGGAATGGTGGGGTCTGCTGAGCAAAGTAACAAAAAAGAACCACGCTATTCCAAAACAGGTATCAGTATATAAATGAGCCTTTCCTAAACTGGTACTCTGAGGAAAAGTAAGAGATGTAGCTCAAAATAAATTGTTTTAGAAAAGCAGGTTAGAAAAAATAAAACAGGTACTTTAACTACAAAGACTCTCAGCACTTTTACTGAGAGATTTATGCCTGGCCCTCTTTTTCAATGAGACATCTTTTCTTTGAAGAATTTTTAAGTCCGCTGACCATCAAAGTCCATATTCAAATGCACAAATTCCAGATTCTCCCAGAGAAATGTTTAGTGGAACGTAATATAACGTGATCACTGACCTAGAGCCAGACATCTTGGAATGTGAAGTCAAGTGGGCCTTAGAAAGCATCACTACGAACAAAGCTAGTGGAGGTGATGGAATTCCAGTTGAGCTATTTCAAATCCTGAAAGATGATGCTGTGAAAGTGCTGCACTCAATATGCCAGCAAATTTGGAAAACTCAGCAGTGGCCACAGGACTGGAAAAGGTCAGTCTTCATTCCAATCCCAAAGAAAGGCAATGCCAAAGAATGCTCAAACTACCGCACAATTGCACTCATCTCACACGCTAGTAAAGTCATGTTCAAAATTCTCCAAGCCAGGCTTCAGCAATATGTGAACCGTGAACTCCCAGATGTTCAAGCAGGTTTTAGAAAAGGCAGAGGCACCAGAGATCAAATTGCCAACATCCTCTGGATCATGGAGAAAGCAAGAGAGTTCCAGAAAAACATCTATTTCTGCTTCATTGACTATGCCAAAGCCTTTGACTGTGTGTATCACAATAAACTGTGGAACATTCTGAAAGAGATGGGAATACCAGACCACCTGACCTGTCTCTTGAGAAACCTGTACAGGTCAGGAAGCAACAGTTAGAACTGTACATGGAACAACAGACTGGTTCCAAATAGGAAAAGGAGTACGTCAAGGCTGTATCTTGTCACCTTGCTTATTTAACTTATATGCAGAGTACATCATGAGGAACCCCTGGCTGGAAGAAGCACAAGCTGGAATCAAGATTGCTGGGAGAAATATCAATAACCTCAGATATGCAGATGACACCACCCTTATGGCAGAAAGTGAAGAGGAACTAAAAAGCCTCTTGATGAAAGTGAAAGAGGAGAGTAAAAAGTTTGGCTTGAAGCTCAACATTCAGAAAACAAAGATCATGGCATCTGGTCCCATCACGTCATGGGAAATAGATGGAAAAACAGTGGAAACAGTGTCAGACTTTATTTTTGGGGGCTACAAAGTCACTGCAGATGCTGATTGCAGCCATGAAATTAAAAGACACTTACTCCTTGGAAGGAAAGTTATGACCAGCCTAGATAGCATATTAAAAAGTAGAGACATTACTTTGCCAACAAAGGTCCGTCTAGTCAAGGCTATCGGAGAAGGCAATGGCAAGCCACTCCAGTACTATTGCCTAGAAATCCCATGGATGGAGGAGCCTGGTAGGCTGCAGTCCGTGGGGTCGCTAAGGGTCGGACACGACTGAGCGACTTCACTTTCACTTTTCACTTTCCACTTTCACACATTGGAGAAGGAAATGGCAACCCACTCCAGTGTTCTTGCCTGGAGAATCCCAGGGACGGGGGAGCCTGGTGGGCTTCCGTCTATGGGGTCACACAGAGTCGGACACGACTGAAGTGACTTAGCAGCAGCAGCAGTCAAGGCTATGGTTTTTCCTGTGGTCATGTATGGATATGAGAGTTGGACTGTGAAGAAAGCTGATCGCTGAAGAATTGATGCTTTTGAACTGTGGTGTTAGAGAAGACTCTTGAGAGTCCCTTGGACTGCAAGGAGATCCAACCAGTCCATTCTAAAGGATATCGATCCTGGGTGTTCATTGGAAGGACTGATGCTAAAGCTGAAACTGCAATACTTTGGCCACCTCATGCGATGAGTCGACTCACTGGAAAAGACTCTGATGCTGGGAAAGGTTGGGGGCGGGAGGAGAAGGGGACGACCGAGAATGAGATGGCTGGATGGCATCACCGACTCAATGGACATGAGTTTGAGTGAACTCCGGGAGTTGGTGATGGACAGGGAGGCCTGGCGTGCTATGATTCATGTGGTCGCGGAGAGTCGGATACGACTGAGCGACTGAACTGAACTGAACTGAACAAATAATATTTATGCTCAAAGAAAATGGTTTGCATCTCTGCTCTGTGTAGAATAACACAATGCAACATTATTTCTAATCACCCGGTGGGGAGGAGAGCCTGACCTCAGAGAAAAGGAAGATGATTTGGAAAATAGAGAGCTTTGTTGAAGAAGGGGGCATAAAATGACATTGGAAGTGTTGAATGGAGGGATGGAGAGCTCTAAAATGGAGAGGTTTTACTGGAATTATGAGCTAATTACAGAGCCCAGCACTGTCTTTGGCAACGAAGATGGGCAGAACGTATCTGGGAAAGGTTAGTCCCAGGGTGTGTCAAAGGCGGTGAGAATGCCAAGATGACCTCAAGCTCTGATTAGAATTCTTCTCTCTCAGGCCTCCTATATCAAGATGATTCTCGTAGTGGTCTATTGAAGAGGGTCATGGTGAAAATGGAATTAATTTATAAGAAGCTACAGTCCTTCCTTATGGTGAGATGGACCATTTCCCAGGATCAAAAGGCACCGGAAATCTTTCATGAGGACTAATCACCTTTAAAACAAAAACGAGGCTCAGGACCCAGCCCAGGTGGCAATCCTGATTCTGTGCTGAGAAATGGCACATTTGTATCTCTTGTCTTTGAATCAAGAGCAAAATCTAGAATGCCTGATGAGGAAAGACCCACCATTTATGGTAGAAAGAATAAAATACTCACATTTTGGCAGTCAGTTCAAAGGACCTGGAGGACAACATGGTGCTTTGACTGTGACACAGTCTATACATTCTTCCCTCCTCACCCCACCTCTTGGACACACGTCTCTACACACACAACGAACACCTGAAGTTGCATCCTACCTTGATGTGCCTCTTCAGCGAACTACAGAAATGAAGCAAACTAAGAAAGAGTCCAGACTCCTGTGAAGAGCCCAGTGTAGGTAGTCCAAAGCCCAGCAAGGCTCTGACCTTGATGTGACTTCCAGCACCCAGGGAAGCACGAGTGTTTACCTTATGTAAGGGACTGTACAACTCTGGGAGAGTCCTCAAATCTCTCCTATATGTTTCCCCCTCACCCTGCTTGTTTAATCTATACACTGAGAACATCATGGAAATGCCGGGCTGGATGAGTTACAAGTCGTAATCAAGATAGGCGGGAGAAACATCAACAATCTCACATTAGTGGGCGATACCACTCTAATGGCAGAAAGTGAAAAGTAACTAAAGGGCTTCTTGATGAGGGTGAAGGAAGAGAGTGAAAGAGCCAGGTTAAGACTAAATATTAAAAAAAAATAAGATTATGGCATCAGGCTCCATTACTGTACAGCAAACAGAAGGGGAAAATGTGGAAGGAATGACAGATTTCCTCTTCTTGGGCTCCAAAATCACTGCAGATGGTGAATGCAGCCATAAAATCAGAATATGTTTGCTTCTTGGCAGGAAAGCGATGACAAACCTCGACAGCATGTGGAAAAGCAGAGACATTACTCTGCCGACCAAGATCCGTATAGTCAAGGCTATGGTCTTCCCAGTGGTCACGTATAGTTGTGAGAGCTGGACCGAAAAGAAAGAGGAATGCCAAAGAATTGATGCCTTTGAACTGTGGTGCTGGACAAGTCTCCTGAAAGTCCCTTGGACAGCAAGGATATCAAACCAGTCAATATTAAGAGAGATAAGCCCTAAATTCTCCAAGCCAGGCTTCAGCAATATGTGAACCGTGAACTTCCAGATGTTCAAGCAGGTTTTAGAAAAGGCAGAGGCACCAGATATCAAATTGCCAACATCCACTGGATCATGGAGAAAGCAAGAGAGCTTCAGAAAAACATCTGTGTGGATCACAATAAACTGTGGAAAATTCTGAAAGAGATGGGAATCCCAGACCACCTGACCTGCCTCTTGAGAAACCTGTATGCAGGTCAGGAAGCAACAGTTAGAACTGATCATGCAACAACAGACTGGTTCCAAACAGGAAAAGGAATACGTCAAGGTTGTATATTGTCACCCTGCTTATTTAACTTATCTGCAGAGTACATCATGAGGAACGTTGGGCTGGAAGAAGCACAAGTTGGAATCAAGATCGTCGGGAGAAATATCAATAACTTCAGATATGCAGATGACACCAGCCTTATGGCAGAAAGTGAAGAGGAACTAAAAAGCCTCTTGATCAAAGTGAAAGAGGAGAGTGAAAAGGTTGGCTTAAAGCTCAACATTCAGAAAACGAAGATCATGGCATCTGGTCCCATCACTTCATGGGAAATAGATGGGGAAACAGTGGAAACAGTGGCTCACTTTATTTTTTGGGGCTGCAAAATCACTGTGGATGCTGATTGCAGCCACGAAATTAAAAGATGCTTACTCCTTGGAAGGAAAGTTATGACCAACCTAGACAGCATATTAAAAAGCAGAGACATTACTTTGCCAACAAAGGTTCATCTAGTCAAGGCTATGGTTTTTCCCGTGGTCATGTATGGATGTGAGAGTTGGACTGTGAAGAAAGCTGATTGCCGAAGAATTGATGCTTTTGAACTGTGGTGTTGGAGAAGACTCTTGAGAGTCCCTTGGACTGCAAGGAGATCTAACCAGTCCATTCTAAAGGAGATCAATCCTGGGTGTTCATTGGAAGGACTGATGCTAAAGCTGAAACTCCAATACTTTGGCCACCTCGTGTGACGAGTTGACTCACTGGAAAAGACTCTGATGCTGGGAAGGATTGGGGGCGGGAGGAGACGGGGACGACAGAGAATGAGATGGCTGGATGGCATCACCGACTCAATGGACATGAGTTTGAGTGAACTCCGGGAGTTGGTGATGGACAGGGAGGCCTGGCGTGCTGCGATTCATGAGGTCACAAAGAGTCAAACATGACTGAGTGACTGAACTGAACTAAACTGAAGCCCTAAATATTCACTGAAAGGACTGATGCTGAAGCTGAAGCTCTAGTATTTTGGTCATCTGATGTGAACAGAAGACTCATTGGAAAAGTCCCTGATGCTGCGAATGATCGAGGGCAGGAGGAGAAGAGGGCATCAGAGGATGAGATGGCTGGACAGCATCACTCATGCAATGAACATGAACCTGGGCAAACTCCAGGAGACGGTGCGGGACAGGGAGGCCTGGCAGGCTGCAGTCCACGGGGCTGCAGAGAGAGAAAAGACTGGGCAAACTGAACAACAAGCTCCCAACAAGAAGGCTTTGCTTCTAATTTCCATAACGAGATTCACGACTGAATGCACCATGCCTGTGACTTCAACTGCAGGCACCTTGGAGGCAAGTACCTAACAATGTTCGCCTATGTATGTTTCATGAAAGAGGAACACAGGTGCTGAAAAGAATGGATCCCATGGAAGGTCAAATCACTTCAGGAATCACTAGCTTAGAGTAAATAGGTGTCTCTTGCAGGACTTCTCGGTGCCCTTGATATGTTCATTACAAACATTCCAAAGCATGACAGTTTGCAGCATTTCTTCAGGCACATATCACCACTAAGCCTCTGTCTAGAGCAGCAGTGCTCAAGAGAAATACGATGTGATCCACAAAGGAGAACCATGTATGTGATTTTAGATTTTTATAACAGTTACATTAAAAATGGAAAAAGAGACAGATGAATTTAATTTTAATAATATAGTGCATTAACCCAGTATACCAAAACTATTATCATTTCAGCATGTAACATATATTATAAATGAGATAAATTCACTTCTGTTGTGCTATGTCTTTGAAATACAGCACGTGGTTTACACTTACAGCCCTCATCTTCACATATTTTAAGTGTTCCGTGCAGCAGTGCATGTGACCACAGACACCCCACTGAATGGTGCAAACAGACAACTGTTTCACAAAACTGGTGTAACGGAATATGCACATATAAGTGCTGTTTCTGGATTTCAGCTAATGTGATGCTAACTGATTTGATAAATTTTTATTTTGTGCTTGAAGCTGTAGAAATATATAGTATTGAACAGCATTAAAAACACTGTGCCTTCAGGAGGCTTTCAGTCCAGCGAGAAACACAAGCACTAAACCACGTCATTAATTGTTTAATAAAACTGTGTGTTGAGAAAGGGTGTGACAGAGGGGTGTGACTTCACCCAAGGCCAATGAAGGTGTCCCCTACGAGTGGCATTTCAATGTTGACCTGGAAGGGACTTGGGCACAGAGAGGGGATGATGAGGTAGGAAGAACCATTCTAGTTTGAGGCAGTGAAGGGTAGGATGTTGAAGCCTAGAGAGCAGAGTTGGGGAGAACCCACCCCGAGAAGACGCCGGTCAGCAGGAACATGCACCGTATTGCTGGACAGTGTTAGGTTTTATCTGAAAAGCAATGGGAAGACTGGGAGGGGTGTAAGTCAGAGCATGACATGAGCCAAAGTGTTTTGTGAGAAATTAAAGCCAGCTCACATTCTTTGCTGCACTGCTCATTGAGAGTTGGGATCTGATTCCTCTCTCTTTGAATCCAAGTCAGACTTACTGACCTACTTGACCAAGAAAATTAGGTGGCTGTGAAATTCTAGGATTCCCAACTTCAGGTCTTAAGAAGCCTTTCAGTCCCCTGGTCTTTGGGAATACTCTAACTACTGTGAGAAAGCCATATTCTGGTACCATGTGCAGGGGACAGAAGGAAATAAGCTGAAGAGAAAGTAAGAGAGAGGTCGGCCCATGAATAAGAATTTTCTCTGTGTGTGCACTCAGGCACTCGGTCATGTCTGACTCTTTGTGACCACAAGGACTGTAGCAGGACAGGTTCCTCTGTCCATGGAATTTTTCAGGCAAGGACACCTGCGTGGAGTGACATTCCCTCCTCCAGGGGGTCTTCCTGACCCAGGGATCAAACCTGCTTCTGCATTAGCAGGTAGATTCTTTACCACTAGTGCCATCTAGGAAGCCATCTCTGCTGCTGCTGCCTTCTCTAAGAGCCCCCAAATTAGCCTTTCCCCAAGGAGAGGACAGACTTCCATTCTACTGGCCATTCATGCAATCACAGCTGAGGCCCATGCATCTCAGAACAGAGGTGAGTTGAGCAACTGAGTTCCACGCAAGTCTCATGATCATGAGCAAAGTAAACGGTAGTTACTTTAAACCACCTACTTTGGAGTTGTTAGTTACACAGCAGTGGATGACTGGGTGGTTTTTGATATCCCTTTGGCAGGAGTAAGGTGTGTTCTCCAAGGGAAAAAGGACACTGGTAACTGAGTCAGAATGTGGCCATGGATATGGAGGGAACTGGTTGGAATAAGTCCCACTGAGGAGCAACAGAGAATTGATGCTTTTGAACTGTGGTGTTAGAGGAGACTCTTGAGAGTTCCTTGGACTGCAAGGAGATCAAATCAGTCCATCCTAAAGGAAATCAGTCTTGAATATTCATTGGAAGGACTGATGCTGAAACTCCAATACTTTAGCCACCTGATTCAAAGAACTGACTCACTAGAAAAGACCCCGATGCTGGGAAAGATTGAAGGCAGGAGGAGAAGGCGACAGCAGAGGATGAGATGGTTGGATGGCATCACTGACTCAATAGACATGAGTTTGAGCAGACTCCAGGAGTTGGTGATGGACAGGGAAGCCTGGCATGCTGCAGTCCATGTGGTTGCAAAGAATCGGACATGACTGAGTGACTGAACTGAACTGATTATATATATATCCCCTCCCTCTTGAACCTATCTCCCTCTTATCTACCCCCATCCCACCCCCTAGGTCATCACAGAACACTGAGCTGAGCTCTCTGTGCTGTGCGGCAGGTTTCCACTAGCTAGCTATTTTGAAAGACGGTAGCATATATATCTCAATACCTGTCTCCCAATTTGTCCCACCCTCCCCTTCGTCCCACATCCACACATCCATTCTCTGTCTGTGTCACTATTCCTACCCTGCAAAGAGATGCATCTATAGCATTTTTCTGGATTCCACATATATGTATTAACAAACAATAGGTGTTTTTCTGGCTTACTTCACTCTGTAAGATAGACTATAAGTCTACCCACATCTCCTAATTTTTTAAAGCTTTCTGTGTGTGTGTGTGTGTGTTAAATGTAATGTCAAATGAAATGAGAGTTCTCAAAAGTTTCTATAAGTTTCAGTGTGTCAGTGAAGGTCATAGTTTCTAATTCATCAGTGTAATTAAACACAATCACATTTTTAAAGGAAAACTGTTAGAATGGAGATCAGGATGTGAAACTCGCCCTAGCGTCTGGCACCACTGAGAAGAGACGTTGCAGCCCACTCTTCCATTTCACATTCAGGGGATCTGTAGCTATTATTTCTTATTTAGGAAGTAAAATTGACTGCACCTGGGCACATTATTAGCTGCTCACTGCAGGGAACCTCATGTTGATGGGCTATAATTTAGTGGAGAAGAAAAAAAGGAGCCAAGCCAATTAAAATGAAGCACATCACAATGCCCTTTCACTGATTGTTTGTCAGAATTTATTATCTTATATTGAACAAATAAGGGATAATTAGAAAAGGAATAAGTGTGACATAATGAAAATCTGGGGAACAAATTTCTCCTCCCGCATATGAAGAAAAGGTCTTCCTAAGCTGTCAAGATTGGTCTTGCCCAAGGAGAAAAGAATACCATGTGGACAGACATCTCCCCCACTGAGATTCACAGAGAACTTGAGCAACGTCCACTGTCCAGACTCCAACCTCACTGCCAGTTTATGTGGGTGGTTTTGTACCAACATTCGGAGAAGGCAATGGCAAGTCACTCCAGTACTCTTGCCTGGAAACTCCCATGGACGGAGGAGCCTGGTAGGCTGCAGTCCGTGGGGTCTCTAAGGGTCGGACACGACTGAGGGACTTCACTTTCACTTTTCACTTTCACACATTGGAGAAGGAAATGGCAACCCACTCCAGTGTTCTTGCCTGGAGAATCCCAGGGATGGGGGAGCCTGGTGGGCTTCCGTCTATGGGGTCACACAGAGTTGGGCACGACTGAAGTGACTTAGCAGCAGCAGCAGCACCAACACTATGATTCAAGGTTGTCACCAATGTTTCTTTCTGGTGGTACTTTCCCATGTGACCAGACCCCCAAAATCCCTGGGCCCCAAGATGCAAGAGAGCTTTCCTGACCTGGGCCACTTGGTACAAGGCACACAGTACACGGCTACAGGAACAGTGTGTCCTGTGCGATCGCACAGGAGGACTATGGAAGCCAGTTCCGGCCTTCTCCACACTCTGTCTGATGTATCTTTTCCCTGTAGTGACTCTGCCAGTATATTCTTTTACTATAATAACCTGTCCCCGAGTCCTGAGTTTCTGACCTTGACCATGGTCATAGGACACCAAAAACAGTAAAAGCCCAAAGACAAGTCAAGGCCCAGGGCAAAAGAAAGCCGCAGAATGGACTGCTGCTACTGCTCACATCCCCGAACACCAGAGGTTACAGCCTGCCCCCTCCCAGCCCCTACGAATAGCGCGCTGGACACTGGAGATGCCCATTCCCTGATGCTGTCTGCCCTGGATATCCAATGTCCAGAATGTCATTGGACCAGATCTCTACTTCTTGACCTCATGGGCTCCTGGGTATTGCAACTTGAGCAGTTTCCTAGTCTCTGCAGTGTAGACCCTTTGGCCCCAGTGACTCTTTGTTGTGGGACATTCTGCTCATTATGGGATGTTTAGTAGAATCTGTCCTCTGTGCTCTGGGTGTCCCTGGCTGCCTCTCAATTAGGACCATCAAAAATGACTGCTGACATTGTCACAGGAGTCCTGGGGTAAAACCACCCCTGGCTGAGGGTCACCATGGCAGCTACAATCACATCTGAAAAAAAACAAAACTAAGACTCTGCTGACTCAGCATCTACCATGTCCTCCTCCCACCTACACTCACAGGGCAGACAAGTTTTCAGACAGAGGAAGGGCATTCAGATGGAAATTCCCCGGGCACTCCTCACCATCATAGCCTTCATCAGTGTAGCTGCCTGCATTAAAGTGAAGAGTCAAGGACAATAGGAAGTATACCTCTGCTTTCTCAAGGAAATTTTCTTTTCTTTTTAAAATTTAATTGTTTTTAATTGGAGGATGATTGCTTTAGAATTTTGTGTTGGTTTCTGCCAGTTATCACCATGAATCGGCCATAGGCATACACATGTCCCCTCCTTCATGAACCTCCCTCCCACTCCGTCCCAACCCTCTAGGTTGACACAGAGGACCAAGCTGAACTCCTGAGCTATATAGCAACAAATATAGATATCCATCGACATTTTAATGGATAAAGAAGCTGTGGTACATACATATACAATGGAATATTACTCAGCCATAAAAAGCAATGAATCTGAGTCAATTCTAATGAGGTGGATGAACCTAGAGCCTGTTATACAGAGTGAAGTAAGTCAGAAAGAGTAAAACAAATATCATGTATTAATGCAAATATATGGAATCTAGAAAAAATGGCACTGATGAACCTATTTTCAGCACAGGAATAGAGACTCAGACACAGAGAACAGACTTATGGACACAGTGGGGGAAGGAGATGGTGGAGCAAATTCAGAGAGTAGCTTTGAAATATATGCATGACCATGTGTAAAACAGATAGCTAATGGGGAGTTGTTGTAAGGAAATTTTCTTTACTCACAGTTCTTTCTCCTGAAATAAGAGCTTAATTAAGACTGATTGAAATATGACACTGCCTTAAGAAAGGAAAGTACTGTGTTTCAAGAAACATCTCTGATAAGAAGAAACCTGCCAGTTAGTGCACGAAAGAGCAATGGGCTTCTTGATGTCTCTCAGAAGGTGAGCTTAATTTTCATAAATCTAAATGAAGCGTAAACTGTGTTTTCACAGTTACCTGATGAAATCCAACCATGAACCCTCTGTGGTCTTTGCCCTTATGGAACATCCACTGGGGTTGGTCTGAGAAAGGAGGGGAGCAGGCTGGAAGGGGTAACGCAGGGGGTGGGATGAGTTGGAAGGGGTATGTCCTGACAGGATGTACCACCGTCACCTCCACGTAGGAGCCACAAAGGGGCTGTGGGAGAGAGGACTATAAACTGACAACCACCCATCTGGGTTTACTCTGCCCAAGTCTTTCCTGCACAGTTGTGCTCTGTCAGATAGAATCTACAGAGCCCTTAATAAATTCTGAATTACCTAATTTGAACATTATAGATTAGTAAATTACATCAGGTTAAGAACATCCCTCCAGGTGGACAGACTCAAAAAAAAAAAAAAATCAATGTTTTAGGGGTAATGTTTTTCAGAAACTAGAATTCACTCTAATTTTATTATTATGTAGTTCACAGTACTTCATTTTGCTTGCAAGTATGATATAAAATATTGCACCTATTAAATTATTCTAATATACAATTTAACTCATCAGACCAAAAGGAAACCAGGTCCCCTTAGCATAACTTATTCCTAGTGACAGCTTCTGCTGATTAGCACCTTAATATCTACTCCTACATGATCTACGAAATAATTTACTCTAGAAGCTTGTTTTCCCATCACATCCGCAAACATCATAAATATGCTAGTCCACAGTTTCAAGACTTAATGCATTCTTTTTTTATGAAAGATAAAATCTGAATCAGAAAGCTAGTGAAAAGTAACCCCAGTCAAAATATTCAGACACCTTGATAAAGACACAGATAGCGAATAAGTACATGGGGGAAAGGTCCAACATATTAGCCATTAAGTCATTTAAATTAGTCAATTTAAACCATGCCTGACAACACTATGACACCTTCTAGAATGACAGAGAGAAGGGGGAGGAAGGGAGGAAAATAGGGAAGAAGGGAGGGGGAGGCAGGAAGGAAGAAATCCAACAATACCAAGTGCTGGTGAGGATCTGACAATACAGAGGAACCAGGTGTCTCTGACACTGCTGGGGGGCCTCAGCATGAACTGGCCGTTTTGTTGACAGGTCTTAATAAAATTACATATTTACTCATTAATACCATGCAACTCTGAAGTGCTGCTCTTAGGTATTCAACCACCTGAAATAAAAACAATGTTCACACAAAATCTGTAGGTGAGTGTTTATAATGGCTAAATCGGTAACCTCAAGTACATCATGATAAGTGAGAGAAGTCAGACTCAAAAGGCCACCGGAGTTGGGTTTTCTGGAGGGATAGGGGATGGGAAGAAGCTAAGAGGAAGCTGACTACAGAAGGATGTCTGGGGTGTTTGGGGGAGTTAACGTCAATCAATCCTGGGTGTTCATTGGAAGGACTGATGTTGAAGCTGAAACTCCAATCCTTTGGCCACCTGATGTGAAGAGCTGACTCATTTGAAAAGACCCTGATGCTGGGAAAGATTGAGGGCAGGAGGAGAAGGGGACGACAGAGGATGAGATGGTTGGATGGCATCACCAACTCGATGTACATGGGTTTGAGTGAACTCTAGGAGTTGGTGATGGACAGGGAGGCCTGGCGTGCTGCAGTTCATGGGGTTGGGAAGAGTCAGACACAACTGAGCGACTGAACTGGACTGAACTACATCTGATCATGGCAAAGGTTGTTTGACTCTATGCATTTGTCAAAATTTGCAGAAGTAAACTTAAAAACAATGAATTTTATTCTACACTCATTATACTTGCATAAAATTAAAAAAGAAATAGACAGCTTGACTGCAATAATGGAGCCTGCGATGTTGAGATGAGCTTACAATTAGCAACAAATAGTGCATGTTGCCTCGTATCCAACATTCTCTGGATCTCTTCTCCCTCATTTCAGCCTTCCCAGTTCAAGATGCAGCTACAAAGATCCTTTCATAAAATTTGTTCCAGGAGACAAGTCAACCTGCTACCAGAGGGGGGCTCAATTCATTGCGGCGACTGAGGGAAACAGCAAGAAAACGGACACCTTAGAGAACCGTAACATCCCATGACAGAACAGAGGATCTTGTGGTCAGAAGCTCTGATTTACAGAACATATTAATGGGGCCCGGGCAGCCAAGCCCTCTGTTTCCTGAATGCTGGTTTTTGCTGACCAGGAGGGGCAGGTGTTCGCTGGAACGAGTCCAGTCATGGGCTGGGGGAGAAGGGAGTTACGGTTTCCATCAGAGCTCAACTTTGCAGACTCCTCCCTTAATGAGTATCCATCTCCATCTTGCTTTTGCATTAAGTGTATTTGGTAAATTTATTCGGAAGTAGTACACAGGAGGGCTTCCCTGCTGGCTCAGCTGGTAAAGAATCTGCCTGCGATGCAGAAGACCTGGGTTCGATCCCTGGGTTGGGAAGATCCCCTGGAAGAGAGGAGGACAACCCACTCCAGTATTCTTGCCTGGAGAATCTTATGGACAGAGGAGCCTGGAGGTCTACAGCCCATGGGGTTGCAAAGAATCAGACACAACTGAGCAACTAACACACACACACACACGACACAGAGATGGCTCCAAATGCATTAAAGAACAGCTTTAATGCAGAGTCTGATGCGCAAAGAGAAGAACTGGGAAGGGAGTCAGGGCCTGCACTGAGTGGAGCCACGAATCAGCCACGGAAATAGAACAGTAAGGGGTAAGTGTAAGAACCTGGAAAGTCACTTCATACGTCACTTACCATCACCATGAAAAAGATCTCTAAATAGGACCAGGATTTATAAATACTCAATAGCTTAATTTAGTCTAAAGTTCATGTATGTTCCCACAAACACCACTGGGAACCCACAGTCATCACCTTCCTTCTCACTTCTTATCCCTTGACCTTCACTTGGTCCCCTACTTGAGGATGCTTTCCCACCTTTAAAGTAAAAAATAAAATAAAATAATGGCTTTTGTGTGTCAGCCACTCTGCTGGAGGTATGGAAAAATGTGTACTTCAGTGGAAAACTATGAGACCTGCAGAGATGATCTGATTCTGGACGTCACTGTCTTTGAGCTACTCTACAATTCTATAGTTTGCAGGTAAGCGATATTCACACAAATTCTGCCCAATTTCGTAGGGGTTTAATGATGCCTCTCCCCACTCTCTACTCCCCACTCCCCAAGGAAAAACCAGTTCTGCCCCCATTCACATATGTATTTCAATATCCCTGACTGGAAAAGACTCTGATGCTGGGAAAGGTTGGGGGCGGGAGGAGAAGGGGACAACCGAGAATGAGATGGCTGGATGGCATCACCGACTCTGTGGACGTGAGTTTGAGTGAACTCCGGGAGTTGGTGATGGACAGGGAGGCCTGGCGTGCTGTGATTCGTGGGGTTGCAGAGAGTCGGACACGACTGAGCAACTGATCTGAACTGAACTGAACTGAACTGACTGATGGATAAGTGTTTCTGTTTCAAATGTTTCTCTTTTAAACTGGTCACAACATCTTTTCAGCTCCCTCATTGAATAAGCTACATGAAATCTTCAACATATGTTCATTTTTATATCTGCATGAGGGGTCTTTTCTTCTAACACAAAAGTCCCTAACCCTAAGGGTATTTGAAGGTTCCTGGAACAGCCCACACTGGGTGCTTTTGGGCTTCCTGTGACTTGAAGTCAGGACTAGAACAAACCCAGCTTTGCCTTTCAGGTAGTGCTTTGATTGAGCTGGCTCAACACCCGTCCTCAGGAAATATTTGTTAGAATTGAAAGCACTTAACACTGACTTGCATATATCCAATACCAACAAAGGAAAAGAAAAGAAAAAAAAAGCCAATATTAAAGGTTACAATGTGCTTACTCTTTGTACTATAATTGGACCTAATAAAGAACCATCACCTTAGTTACCTGGCTAAATTTCCATTTATTAAATTAATAGCTATCTTCATGTACATCAAATACTGTCAACACTTTTCTGGAAGCTAGTGCCACAGACAAATGTAACCAATTAAATGAATAATTGAAATAAAATGACTTTTATGAAATTAAAAGATGCTTGCTCCTTAGGAAAGCTGTGAGAAACCTAGACAGTGTATTAAAAAGCAGAGACATCACATTGTCAAAGAAGGTCTGCACAGTCAAAGCTATGGTTTTTCATATGGATGTGAGAGTTTGACCATAAAGAAGGCTGAGAGCTGAAGCACTGATGTTTTTGAATTGTGGTGCTGGAGAAGACTCTTGAGAGTCCCTTGGACAGCAAGGAGATCAAACCAGTCAATCCTAAAGGAAATCAACCCTTAATATTCATTAGAAGGACTGATGCTGAAGCTCCAATACTTGGGTCACCTGATTTGAAGAGCTGACTCACTGGAAAAGACCCTGATGCTGGGAAAGATTGAAAGCAAAAGGAGAAGGGGGCAGCAGAGGCTATGATGGTTAGATAGCTTCACAGACTCAACGGACATGAATTTGAGCAGACTGTGGGAGACAGTGGAGAACAGAGGAGCCTGGCGGGCCGTAATCCACGGGGTTGCAAAGAGTCAAACGCAACTTAGTGAGTGAACAACAATGAAGTGCCACCCACAAACGTAACCAATTAAACGAATAACTGAAGTAAACTGACTTTTATCCAACAGAATGGATATCAGATGCCTATACTTGCTCTGTCAAATTCCCCTTTATCCACAGCACACTGCTTTCTGAAAAGCAGATCTGAAGTGGACCTGGGCTGGCTCTCTCACTGAAGACTGCATAAAATATTCTGAAGCTATTCAGAGGGAGCACATTAAAAACAACTTTCAAACTGGAGGTTAAGTGGCAGAAATCTTTATAGAGAAAAGTCTCTTTGTTTTGTATGCTATTTCGTGAGTGCAGTGAACTTATTAAGCATTTTGATGTAGCAAAAATTGTGATGTGCATATGTACAAATGCTCCAAACAGGGCAAAAAGCAGCTTAAAAAAAAATCAATAAAGTGGCTTTTTAACAAATGCATTCGGAACTGGATCAAAAGGATAGCCCGGAAGCTACACGCTATGGATCTAACATTCATACATTTTCATTTCAAGGAGACATCTTTTCCAACAGAAAGGTGAAATCTGTCTGTAATGAGCTTCTTCTAAGGCAGAAGGAGAGCTTCTTTTCAAATAAGAGACTAAATAAATAAAGTGGCTACGTGTGCTTTTGCAAACAGAAGGACGCAGAGGACCCACCTTTGAAACAGGGGCCTTTTGAAAGCAGTTGCAGATTCAAAGGGTGAACTCTGCAATCATTGTTTCATCTTCCTCCTCCTCCAGAATGCACTTTAGTATGTAAATATGTGGTCATGAGAAAACACTTGCCTGGGGAGAGTGGGTAATTTTGTTTTTGTTTTTTGTTGTTGAAGACATCAACACTAGAAATTGTAGGTCACCAGAAGCTCGCCCAGATCTGATTAGATAGTGATGCTTATCATTCGTGCCACAGCCCAAGGGGTGGTCTCCAGGAAGAATCTTTTAAAGCACAAGATTTTTCAAATGAGCTCATTCCTGGAAGACTTGTTTATTTTCCAGTAAGTAGAGCTAGGCCTCAAGCGTGACCTGGGGGCCCCAAATTCTGAACATACATACACGTTCCAACTTTTCTCACCAGGGCTGCCTGCCTAGGACCACAACATACACTAGCATCTTATTGGGACCCTGGGTTCATCACCTCCCTGCTGGGACCCCACATCACCCCTTAGCCTCTCATTTCCCACTTTGGTAACATAGAAAATTGGCCTTGCCTGTGTCACTGGGCTACCGTGAAATAAAACAGGACTCTCAATTAGCTTCTGGCAAAATAACACATGCAGGAAAAGGATGAATAAGGCTCAGAGACATAAAATCTTTCTTCAGACCTGTCTTATCTGAATATCTACCTTAAGTAATACGTCCCCAGCAGGGCTGTAAGGTAACCTGATTGAAGGGGGGAAAAAGTTGTTTTTTTTTCCTTTCCCCTGACTTAGATCCTTAGAATGGATCCTTAGAATGGAGGCACAGGATTTCATCCAGTATGAAAATAAACAGCTTCATCTCCAGGTGCAGTGGCCACTTGAGCCACGTGATGCAGTAAAGATGCTTCGAAGCCAGGCCTCCCAGAGGACAGAAAGTTCTTCCAAAGAAAGGAAGGAAGCCTAGAGAGGACGAAAGTCAGTGTCAGTGTCTCTGTGGCCTTAAAAACTGGCTCACCAGGAGGGTTAAGGTGGCTGTACATGTGCCTCAGGCCAGAAGGGCCAGGGTGCCTGAGGAAGTTACTAGTTTGCTTTCTTTTTGGCTATAATTCACCTTCACTAGCTCTCTTAAAAAAAAAAAAAAATTGCTAATATTTATTGAGTGTTTACTTTGTGATCAGGACTATATTAATTTACCAGCTTATTTTTATTGAGACATAACTGACATAAAATTGTAAGTTTGGGCTTCCCTGGTGGGTCAGTGGTAAAGAACCCACCTAACCAGTCTGAGAATGCAGGAGACATAGGAATTCCATCCCTGGGTCAGGCAGATCCCTTGGAAGAAGGAATGGCAACCCACTCTAGTATTCTTGCCTGGGAAATCCCATGGACAGAGGAGTCTGGCAGGATATAGTCCTTGGGGTCGCAAAGAGTAAGACAGGACTGAGCAATTAAACAACAACATTGTATAAGTTTAAGGTGTACAATATATTGTTTTCATACATTTATATCTGCAATATGCCATCCACCATAGCATTAGCCAGAAAAATGATTATAGTACTACCTGTGTTTTTATATTGACGTTACCGTACTACATATTTCAAAGTTGCTAAGAAACTAGATCTTAAACTTTCTCCATTGTTTCTTATTGTAACTGAGCAGGACAGAATGGAACCTTCCCTTCCCAGGACAGACCCCTCCCCCATATCCTCCACTGTAGCTCCTCTCTGAAGTTCCTAGATAACAGTATCTGAGGTACACTTCCTGAGTTGTGTTACAGATGCTAAAACCACCACTAAATGGAAGAAATGAATGACTTGGTGATCATGAGCCAGGACCCTTGTGACCCTGCCCTGTTACCTCACCATCAGCCAATCAGAGACTTGTACACGGGCTGATTCCATATACCCTGGGCCAGCCCTCCCTCACCTGGCCTTTAAAAATGCTTTGCTCAAAGCCTTCAGGAGTTTGAGAGGTCTGAGCACAAGCCATCCCTTCTCCTTGAACTGGCCTTTCCAATAAAGCTGCACTTTCCTTCACCGTGACCTGGCGTCAGTAGATTAGATTTACTCTGTGTGGGCAAGAGGACCCAAGTCTGGTTCACTGACATTATTGACTCGAATGGATACTCCCAGGAAATTAGAAAATTAGTTTAGATACTCCCAGTTTAGAAAAGAAGAAATCTTTGTGTACACACACATTCATGCGTGCCAAAAGTTTAGGCAAGTGCAAATTGTGAAATATCTCAAACATATTTTGGAAAAGATGAGAAGGTAGAATAAATCAATTTCCCAATTTATTTATACCAATCATTTTATAAGTAATGTAGAAAAAAAATATTTGATTATATGTTACATTAGTTTTATAATCTAAAAGTATATTTATGTTAGTTGTTGATGTTTGGATAAATATTAAATATAGTCTTATTATAAAATATGCAAATAACATATAAATCTTGATGTTAAGTAAAATTTGAAGTTATTATTTTTTAAGTGTCTCAATTTGACAAATGAACATTTACATAATTTCTGAAAGAGGAATGTGTGACCTGGAAAATTGAGAGATGTTTATGAAATTCAATAGATATAAGACCCTCAATAAAATTAACACAGGAGTAAAAAACCACAGAGAAATTCATGGAGTCCAACTTTATCCAGGTTCTCAAAGGAAAATAAAAAATATTGGGGAATAAGAGAAAGATATTATAGAAAGATGCACTGAAATACACAGCATGGTTAGACTTAAGTTCTCCAGAATCCAGGTCTTCCTCACAGGGAACAGGCACTCAACACAATGCTGTGTCTAGCAGGCTTCTTTCCATCTCCCTGAGGTGTGATTTTAAGTTCCTCATCTCTGTCTTCTCTCCTAAAAGCTCTCATAATCCTCCCCACTTCACCCTTTGTCTAAGTAGAAACTTCACCTGAACTTCCTCAGTTAGAATCACACTCAGCTCTGCACCCAACTCATTACGTTCTCCAAGCTGATCCCTTGCTGGATCTCTGTGGCCCCAGCACCTGGCTTTCTTAAAGATCTCATTCCTTCTGTTTTTTTCTCTCCCTGGTGTCTGTTTTTTCTCTTTCATCAGTACCCTCTATTGGATCACTGTGCCCATCATGAAACATGTTTGCTATATCTCATCTTTACAAAAAACACATAAACACATAACAAGAAGCCCCAGTTCCCCTTCCTAAACTTTCTCCTTTACTGTGGCCCCACTTGCTGCTTCTCCAGCACAAACAGAATTTTTCAAAGGGGCAAATCACATACTCATCTGCACAGCATCACCAGCCACTCACCTTCAACCTCTGCAAGAAGGTGTCTGTTCACAACTCTGCAGAGATCGCCCTTGTCCAGATCTCTGACCATTTTGATGGTGTCAAACCCTGCGAACGCTTCATGGATCTCATCTTCACATCTCAGAAGCATCTGATACAGTGAAAGCCACCCAACCATTCTTCTCTTGATGTCCAAGACTCCTCTACATTCCTACCTTTCCTCCTAATCTATCAGGCACTTCAGTGAGGTCTCCTCCTCCTTTACCTGATCTCTGGCTGTTAGCGTTATCATGAATCCTTCCAGAGTTCTCCTGGCCTTTCTCCTTAAAGTATCTCATTCAAGCAATTACTTTAGACAGAATTACATGGCTGACAACTCACAGACTTATGTAGCAAGATGAAACTCGCATACCCACCTGCCCATCTGGCTCTTCACTGTGAAGGTCTATTATATTTGAAACTCAACCTGCCCGGAGATCACTCTTCCTCTCAGAAACTGGGACCACCATTCACTCATTCCCTCAGCACAGGACTCACTCTTGGTTTGCCCATCCTCCTGCGTCCACGCTCCTTCCGCCCTCTCAGCCCGCCTCCGCACAGCCTTCTGCAGATGTCATTCCTTCTGCCTCCAACATGTGTCTCAGGTCTGTCTATTTGCTTCCATCTCCAGTCCATGTGACTATGGGAGATTTAAAATAGCCCCCAAGCTTGCCTCTCTGTGTCCACATTTCCTCCCATACATCTTATTGCTTCAGTGAAGAAAGCCATTAGAGTGAGTGACCTCTTTCACCCAATATCATGCCATGATCTGATAGGTTAAAATTCTTCATTGACTTTTCACTGAACTTGGAATAAAATAAAAACTCTTTCTATCGTTTCCCAGCCTGTCTAGTCTGGACCACCTCTCTCGGCTAAATGACTCTCAACTCCAGTTTGCATATGTTTAGAACCTTCTTTCTCCAAAGGCAATCAACCACACTCCAGTCACCTAGAATTACAGCAAAAACCCTACTCTGACCATTAGGGTTGGCAGTGGTTCTTTGCCCTATAGCTATAGGGTGTTATACTCTCCCAACACTGGTCTTTACTAGATAGTAAAGGACAAGGAAGCCTGGCATGCTGCAGTCCATGGAGCCTCAAAGAGTCAGACACGACTGAACATTTTTCACAGCAAACCTGTAAGTGGATATCTTAACTCCACCTTTCAGAGAACACTCAGATATGGAGAAAGAAGCAAGGTGATGTGTGCATGATCACAGGGGAGAGAGTGGCCATCACTGGGATTCAGCCCTTTGAACGTAAAGTCATCTGTTTCCTACTCCTGTGACCACAGTGACTCTTCCTTATCCTGGGACACAGTCTCTCTGCTGTGCTTTTTGCCTTTTATTCTACCCTGGTGGAGGGCTTCCCTAGTGACTCAGATAGTAAACCATCTGCCTGCAATGCAGGAGACCCGGTTTCGATCCCTGGGAAGATCCCCTGGAGAAGGGAATGGACTCTGACTCCAGAACTCTTGCCTGGAGAATTCCATGGACAGAGGAGCCTGGTGGGCTACAGTCTATAGGGTTGCAAAGAGTCAGACACAACTGAGCAACTGAGCCACCTCCCTTGGTTGGGGGGGAGCACCAATAAGAAACTTGACCATACCCCAAGTTGTATGTAAGTGAATGCCAGAAATCATGAGATGGTTCATTTTTACCACTTTGTATTAATATATTATCTAGTTTTATATCCGGTGTGGTTAAACATGGCACAGAACCCCAGCATGATGAAAGCTGGAATAATGTGTGTCTTGGATGGTGAGAGAGACCATAAAATGGCCAAGCTATTAAATATCTGGGGAGACAATCCCTCTTTTTCTGATCTATGTTTCAGTAGTCAATCTGAATACACCAGGACATCACCACCAGAGAAGCAATGTATCCTCATTGTGAGGAATATGGACCCTGAATAGGCTGCTCTGTTCCAAGTGTGACTCTCCCACTGACCAGCTAGGTGACCTCTAATAAGATCATCTCTAATAAGGGCACCTCTGTGAGCCTCAGTTCCTTTAACTATAAAATGAGGGTAATATTAGGATTATCAGAAGAAAAAATAAGTTAATACAGGGGTCAACGAACTGCAGCCCATAAGTAAAGCCAGCTCGTTGTTATAAAGAAATCTGTATTAGAACACAGACATGCTCATATGAATTTCTTGTCGGCAGCTGCTTTTACACAAGAATGGCAGAGTCTTACACAGTTATGACAAGGATTTCATGGCCCACAAAGCAAAAAATGCTTAGGATCTTTCCCACTATAGAGAAAGTTTGCTGATTCTTGTATAAAACCCTTAGAACAGTCACTGACATATATTAAGTATTTTATCTGCCTGTCTATCTGTTGTTGTCAGTCGCTAAGTCATGTCTGACTCTGTGACCCCAGGGACTGCAGCACACCAGACTTCCTGTCCATCCCCATCTCCCAGAGTTTGCTCAGACTCATGTCCATTGAGTTAGTGATGCCATCCAATCATCTCATCTTCCGTCAGCCCCTTCTCCTCTTACCCTCATTATTTCCCAGCATCCATCTGTCTTTCTATCTCTGTGTGTATACCATATTACTTAGTCTGTGGGAAGTACTAGCATATATATGGCACTGCTTTCTCTTTGACATAATTCAGTCTCTACCTCCACACAAAGGTCCAGAGGTTGAGAGCCATGGACCAAACATTCCTGGAATGAAATGAGATAATCCTTATAAATTTCCCGAGTCCTTTGATTCTGGAAAAGTCAAAATTAAGTTGAAATAAAATTAACAGAATTTATTGCTTCAGAAGGGACTGTGTCTAATGAAAATGAGTAATTGTGTATCTCATGGGCAGATTGTATATCCAGGCAATGAAGCCAGTCAGATTCCTTGGGGAAAGATTATACAGCTATAATCTACTGATATCGGTACTGTCCACGTGGCTTGTTTTGGTCAATGATGTGGTGGAGTGTTGGGCTTCCCAAGTGGCTCAGTGAGTAAACAATCCACCTGCACTGCAGGAGATGCAGGTTCGATCCCTGGATTGGGAAGATCCCCTGAATAAGGGAATGTATTCTTGCCTGGAGAATCCCATGGACAGAGGAGCCTGGTGGGCTACAGTCCATAGGATCGCAGAGTCAGGAATGGCTGAAGTGACTGAGCATGCACACATGTGGTGGCGTGTTACCCAAACATGGACAGATAATTCCAATACAGCTTGATCTTGAACTAGGGCTCTTGGAGCACATTCAGTTGAGAAATGTGGAGGACACCTTGGTCTCTGATCATCTGTGGGATCAAAAACAGGAATCAGATCTAATAAGTCCCAGGGAGGCAGCATGTCTAGGAAGTCAGATAAAAAGAATGGGCTTTAAAGGCTAACCAGGGAGAGAAGACCCTGCAGAGAACCCAGGTCAAGGGGCTGACAAAAGAAAGACTCTGCGAGTTAGAGCATCTTTGTAGTAAATCTGGAGAGGAAAAGTATTGTCATAATTTTCCCCCAAACTCTTTAGTAGTTACAGCCACTAAATACACCAAATTATTAAGTAAAAGTTTGTATGCCAGCATTGAGCTATCTGGACTCACAAGTTTCCACCAAGCCACTTGAAATTATTTTACAGGTGCATCTCTGGACATCCCCCACATCCCCTCCATACGACTTCAAAGCCTCTGCCCTTCCTCCATCAACCAGTGGGTCAAGACCATCCCTTGAGCTCCCCTCACCACCTCCTCTGTCTGCTGCATCCTGTGTGACTCCCCTTGCCCAATCACCACACTGGATAGTTAAACCCATTACTTACCTGCTCTACTCACTCCTATTCCCTTTTCCAACTTTCAGATTCCTTCTAGTAAATTATTTCCATGCCTTGCTCATCAGCAACATTTTTATTTCTTCAAAATAAAACATCGTCTTTGCTGGGCATGGCTTTTGAGTCCACTGTGGTACTCAGATGACTCACGTGGAGGACTTGATGTTTTCCTCCAAGGTATTCAAGTACCTTTGCGACCCTGATATTGCTTCCCAGGACTGTTTCTTCCTTTGCCTTATCTTCTGCCCAACAGTGATGGGGTTGGTAAGAAGGAGTTAACACATGAGAATCTGTCATTTGAACAGAAAACTGCTCTGTTCACTCGGACACAGTTTAGGCAGTTTTCCATGTTTTGCTGAATGCATCTGGATAAAAGAATTTCAGAACTGAGAATACCAGGGAAGTTATCAGTTATCCTCCCAGTCCAAACCAGAAATTGATGCAGTAACAACCTGTGATCCTCCAGTCTCTGTGGGCACCTCACCCTCTATAAAGCCTCCCAGTCTAATGTGAGATGCTGGCTTCTGGTGCAGAAGGGAAAATAAAGGGTTGGCTCTGACACTGTCACGGCAGCCACGGGCAGATCTTCAAACTCCCTGCACCTTGATGCTTTGCTCATAAAACAGGGACACTAGCCCAGCCTGCTTCCCTGTGTGCTGGAAGGTTCTACAAGAGCATGCCTTTGGAAGCACGTTCATGCAGTGGAAGTGGGCATCCCTTTACAGGTCTGAGTTGGCAAGGGCAGCTCCCTGGCCATGCCTGGAGCCTCCAAGGAGCTGTGTTGGCTTCCCGAACTGCTGATGTTGGGGCTGATGAAAGTACTCTGGGCAAGACCCCGTGGCTGCAATAACTGGGCTTTGCAGGTCTTTTGGACACAAGAGGGCAAAAATTATACATAGAATCACCCCCAAACGAGTCAGCTATTGTAGCCCACTGATAAGAATTTGCCTATGACTGGCTACAATTATATTTATCATTCTGTAAATAAATGAAGATGTAGAGAAAGCAGTTCACAAGATTCAAAGGAGGATGAGAGCAGGAGAGAGAGAGAGAAAAGCAGCAAGGAAAGGGAGACAGAGGGGTTATCAGACGGACTATGGCTCCAGATACTGCATTCTAAGGAAGCTAACAACCCCCTTAGGGAGCTTGTTCAAGAAGCGGGAAAGCCAGGAGCAGCTGAAGGGCAGACTGAGTGAACGGTGCCTGGACGGGCATGGTCCAAATGTCTGGGAGACCTCCACTGCCCACGCCGAAGGCCAGCGTAGGAGCCAGCTGAGCCTCCAGTAGTTAAGGGGGCTCCAGCAGCAGCAGCATTCACAGCAGTCATCCACTGGCCAGGAGGGATACTCCTTGCCACATGCTGAGCTGGGACAACCTGGAGTATCCCCTGTGGGTACCCCCTCACCTCACAAGCAGCCCATAACCCCAAGTGAGGAGGTGGGATGAGTGGGTGCTTTCCTCACTACTGCTGCCCCATCCAGGCCACCCGAGAGCCAAGATGTTCCGGACACACCCATGGCTTTTTCACAAGTCCTCTCTCCTCAATGCATCCCTGGCTTTGAAACATAGCCACCCAACCTCAAAAGCAAGAAGCACCGCAGTGGCTTCGTCTTTCCTTTAACATATCCCAGGCACAATATCTACCCCAGGCTTTTATCCATCCCCTCTTCTCCCATCACAGGCACGGCAGCATCTTAGCCCTGCTCGGACTCTCAACAATGAAACCAGGGCCCCGCCTGCCTTCCAAACAGTCCTGAGTAACAAGGTCTCTGCCAAGTGTCACCCTCACCCTCTCCCAAGCTTGTGCTCGGTCATGTCTGACTCTTTGCAACCTCATGGATTGAAGTCCATGTAGCTCCTGTGGCCGTGGGATTTCCCAGGCAAGAATACTGGAGTGTGTTGCCATTTCCTACTCCAGGGAATCTTCCTGACCCAGGGATCAAACCTACATCTCCCACATTGGCAGACAGGTTCTTTACCACTGTGCCACCTGGGAATCCCATCCAGGAAAATAGTGTGTATCAATACTTTATTTCTAGACTCCTGGCTATCTTGTTATTTATTACATGTTGAAAGGAAAGTTGTATCTATTAAGAAGTAAAATGACAAAGTAGTCTTCAGTGCATAGAAAGATCACTGCTTTTCATATTTTCTGTTTCTCTTTCCTGGGGCTTGAAAAATGCAAGTAACTCAGTCAAGTTTCGTCTTCCAGGTTTTAAAATAAGAGGGATCTGCATCCACACCACTCTCACCTTACAACAAAGAAATGAGAATGAACACAGTATGCAACCATGTGCTGCTGCCAGTCTGAACATAAAACTGGAATTGGTGTTCATTTCTAAAAGAGCAAAGCTTTCATAATTTGGAGATTCCTAAATAGTACAGCCCCAGAGTCGGACATGACTGAAGTGACTCAGCAGCAGCAACTTGGATGTAATCTGTAAAATGTCGTAAATATTAAATTAGTGGTTTATATGGAAACCTTAAGAAACGCACAGAAAGGGATGTAGCTCCTGTAAAGTCTGAGATTCGATACTGAGATAAAATCCCTTTTAGAAACACATTCGTTAAAGCAGATTTTGATGTGACCCAACAGTTCACTCCATAGACAAGTGATACCAGAGGCTAGAAGTAAATTAATAAGGCAACATTCTAATGAAATTAATTTATACTGAAAGAGTCAAGTAGCAATGAGATCGTAACCCGGCAAGTGAGCCAGAGTGAGGCTGTTAGGAAGTATGGCAAGGGATGGAGGGTCAGCATCCAAGAGCAGGGCTGGAGGCCTGGGGCAGAGATGAAGGCCCAGCTCACGGCAGCCTTTTCTGACACATCCCTGCTGCCCGACAGCGGCGGCATCTGAACTTCTCTAGTGGTTTTATCACCTTCCTCTCCCATACAGTCGCCTTAGTATTTTATTTTATAGTTTGTGCCCATTTCGGATTTTCCACCTACTTAATTCTGATCCCCTTGAAGAGAGGGACTAAGTTACATTCAACTGTGTTGCCAAACTAAGTTTAACATAAGGCCTTGTTGGATAAAGTGAGTGCTCAAAAATAGCTTTGAAGCAAAGAGTGAATAAATACGTCACTCTGCATATACTGTGCGCTCACGTGCACACACACACACACACACACACACACACACACACCCTTATGGTCCCATGAGTCTGCATAAGGCATAGCCCTGACATTCCCATGTCCTTCCTATTCTGTCCTCCCTGCCTGGCACCTTTTCATCTGTCAGAGCTGGGCTCAAAGTCACAAATGGTCATGTTCACAGAACTGTGATATCCATCATCGTGGGGCTAGTAGCCTTAATTTAAGTAACTCTTGGACTGTAAAAACCATGAGCATCTCTGGACCCTAGCATATACTGTCATATATTAGGCACTCAGTAAATATTTACCCAGATAAGTGGACTGGAATATGTAAGTAAGGGCAGAAAAGCTTAAAGTTATTTTTGGTTTAATCAGAAAAAGCACATTAAATGTCATTTCTTTTAAGTCTTACATGGTGTACTGACTATAACAGAAAAACATGATGAATGACAGTATAAGACTGTAGCTATTTTTTTCTTGTTTTTTTAAAATTAATTTTTAATTGAAGGATAGTTGCTTTACAACACTGCGCTGGTTTCTGGCGTACATCAGCAGGAATCAGCCATAGGCACACACACGTCCCCTTCCTCTTGGTCTTTCCTCCCACCTCCCACAACAACCCGTCCTTGTAGGTTGTCACAGAGCCCTGATCTGAGTTCCTTGAGTCATAGAGCACATTTCCACTGGCTGTCTATTTTACACACGGTAGTGTATGTTTCCATGCCGCTCGCTCCATTCATCCCACCCTCTCCTTCCCCCCTCCTGTGTCAAGTCTGTTCCCTACGTCTGTGTCTCTGCTGCTGCCCTGAAAATAGGTTCATCAGTGCCATCTTTCTAGATTCCATATGTATGTGTTAACATACGAGCCCCTTCACTACACTGTGGGCTTCCCAAGTGGCTCAGTGGTAAAAGGCTCTGCCTGCCAGTGCAGGAGACTCAGGTTCAATCCCTGGGTCAAGAAGATCCCCTAGAGAAGGAAATGACAACCCACTCCAGTTTTCTTGCTGGAATAATCCCATGGACAGAGGAGCCTGGTGGGCTCTAGTCCATGAGGTCACATAGAGTTGGACACAACTGACATGCCCACACTGCCCTGTTACAGAAGCAGAAACCAAAACCTTTAACAAAAATGGTTGAAGAATTAGACTCTCTGGGAGCAGGACCCAGGAATCTGTTCAACAAACTGCCCAGGACTCCAATGTTCAACAAATTTTGAAATTCTCCAGTATAATGTGTATTCAAATTGTTTTCCCTCAGGTTACATTTTGGGTGTTCCATTTCAATAGCTAATCTAAAAGTCTTACTGGGGAAAAAAGCAACACAAAATTGCTGGAGATTAAATGTGACAATGCAAGTATTAGAACTAGAAGGTTTTAGAGATTGCATCCAGCATCCTGTTTCTCATGGAAAGGAATGCAGCATGCATTACAGAAATTTCCAGGTGTTGCACATTCATGGGAAGGAAGATTGAGTGTAGTGTTTATCTTCCTACCTTTTTCTTTAGCTAAAATTCAAGAAAAAAAATAACATACGGTATTTATTTCTCTCTTTCTGATTTACTTCACTCTGTATAATAGGCTCTAGGATCATCCACCTCATTAGAACTGACTCACATGCGTTCTTTTTTATGACTGTGTAATATTCCATTGTGTATATGTACCACAACTTCCTTATCCTTTCACCTGTCGATGGACACCTAGTTTACTTCCATGTCCTAGCTACTGTAAATAGTACTGCAGTAAACACGGGGGTACACGTAAGACTAACTATTAACCAGGGAAAGGCCATGGAGCTCTTTCAGCAAGTGAAGAAAACCCTCAAGGCCCTGACCTGGCATGTGAGAGCAGAGGGCATGGGGTCTGGGGAGGGGACTGAGTGCCCAGAGGGGGCAGCAATATGTCTTTCCTTCTATCTCTTCACCAGGAACAACCTCGGGAATACATGGAAGCATTGATTAGAAAGACATTTTTTCCTATGGCTGCAGTTAATTAAGAGTCTGCAAGCATAACTGGAGAGAATAAAGCTACCTGCTTATGTACTGATCCATCAGAGTTGTCCACTCTGATGAAGTGAGGTGAAATCCTATCTCTGTGGGTTGGGGTCCCCACCTAGTGGACAGGGCCCCTCAGCAAGTTTCTATCCATAAAATGGTAAGAATAACGGTCCCTACTCTGCACAAGAGGGATTTCTTATACATGTAGACACACAAGTGAATGCAAGACATGTATATGAACATGTACATATGTGTGCATATATTAAATAATTGAGTTATATATGTATATACATATAAAACAAATTATATATATATATATATTCTTGGTGTGTGCTCAGGCATATCCAACTCTTTGTGACTCAATGGATTGCAGCCTGCAATTGCCATTTCCTTCTCTAAGAGATCTTCCTAACCCAGGGATCAAACCCGCATCTCCTGCATTGAAAGCAGATTCTTTACCATTGAGCCACCGGGGAAGCCTGTATATGTTCACAGATAGGTCACTCAGATGGTAAGGAATCTGCCAGCCAATGCAGGAGGCCAAGGTTCAATGCCTGGGTCAAGAAGATCTCCTGGAGAAGGGAATGGCAACCCACTCCAGCATTCTTGCTCGGAAAACTCCATGGACAGAGAAGCCTGGTGGGCTGCAGTCCAAGGGGTCACAAGAGTTGGACACGACTTAGCACAATACAGTGAACACAACACCAGAGAACAAAAACAAATGCTGAATAACAGTTACTTTAATAGATTCCAACTCTGAATGTGATGCTTGGGTTTCAGAAGAGGGGAGTGGCAGTCTGAACTGATATTTTCTATAGCATCTCATATGGTACTAGAGGAACCGTATCCCACCCAATCAAATCCTGGTAGTCCTAGGAGGCAGGCAATGACTCCACCCAATCAGACAGCAATACCCATTTCAGGTCACGGCTGAGTGTATGGTACTTGATACATGGATATTATACACACTCTCACCACAGCTCAGATGCAACAGTGCAACTAGAGTTTCAAATATCTTCCCTCACTCTTCACTCTCAAAACGTCCTGGAAATTCCTATGTTAGGCAGATAGCTTCTGAATAAATCAAATTATCAATCAGTAAAATAACAACAACAAAATAAGAGATGCAAAAATCTCAAACAATTATGTGGCAAATGCCAAGAGAAAGAAACATGTGAATGTTAATGTATTAGTTTAAAGCCTGTGCATCCAGCATTACTTCCTCAGGAAACACACATGCAGATATTTCTATCTGGGCAGTGAATACACAGGGAAGAAAGGAGGGGGTTGGCCAGAAACTGGGAATAAGATCACAACCTATAAAGGGCTTTCAAACAGTGGTGCTTAAGAGTCTTGAGAATCCCTTGGACAACAAGGAGATTAAAATAGTCAATCCTAAAGGAAATGAACCCTGAATATTCATTGGAAGGAGTGATGCTGAGCTGAAGCTCCAATACTTTGGCCACCTGATGTGAAGAGCCGACTCATTGGAAAAGACCCTGATGCTGAGAAAGACTGAAGGCAAAAGGCAAAGGGGTAGCAGAAGATGAGATGGTTAGATAGCATCACTGACTCAATGGACATGAGTTTGAGCAAACTCTGGAAGATACTGGAGGACAGAGAAACCTGGCATGCTGCAGTCCATGGGGTCACAAAGAGCTGGACACAACTTAGCAACTAAACAACAACACAAAGGGCATTGGTTAGAAGAGTGACATAAGGGCAATTTGGGGACAATCTGAGAACAAGAGCAAGGCCATGAGGGGCTAGGTGAGTTGTGGGAGGGATTGTTGAACAGAATTAGATGTTTGGGTGTGTGGGACTCAAAGAGAATCACACACAGGAAACACAAGCATGTTTTCTGTCAAAGGACTGACATGATGGATTTGCCATTTCTTTTTCTTTCCTGGTGGCTCAGATGGTAAAGCATCTGCCTACAATGCAGGAGACCCGGGTTCAATCCTTGGATCAGGAAGATCCCCTGGAGAAGGAAATGGCAACCCACTCCAGTACTCTTGCTTGGAAAATCCCATGGACGGAGGAGCGTGGTAGGCTGCCATCCATGGGGTCGCAAAGAGTCTGACATGACTGAGTGACTTCATTCACTCACTTTCTTGATCCAGGAATATACACTAATTTTTAAACATGAAAATACCTTAGTAGCTATTTTTGTTGAAGTACATTAGGATATAGTCCTTAAAGATAATCTCAAAGACACATCATGTAAGCATGTCTCTTTAGAGTCTACTGGAGAATGGCCAGCATGCTTGTCTGCCCATGACCATGGTGTCCGCTCTCCATGTGCACAGAGATGGCATCTCCCCGTGGGCAGGGGGACTTCCTGATGGCAGCGTGAACTTTGGCTCTTGGAATCTTCACTTCCAGCTCAGGCTGTACTTCGGCTTCTTCTGAAAGTGAAAGTCTCTCAGTTGTGTCCAACTCTTTGTGATCCCATGGACTATACAGTCCATGGAATTCTCTAGGACAGAATACTGGAGTGGGTAGCTGTTCCCTTCTCCAGGGGATCTTCCCAACTCAGGGATTGGACCCAGGTCTCCCACATTGCAGGCAGATTCTTTACCAGCTGAGCCAGTAGGGAAGCTCAAGAATACTGGAGTGGGTAGTCTATCCTTTCTCCAAGGGATCTTCCCAACCCAGGAATTGAACCTGGGTCTCCTGTATTGCAGGTGGATTCTTTACCAAATAAGCTATCAGGGAATGCAATGGCACTAATTTTCTACTTTCACACACAAGGTTCTGTCTGCCTGGACAGCTCTTCCTCCAAATGTACTCACATCTTCCCTGTCAGGCTGCTGCTCTGCTATCACCTCTCCAAAACATCCTCACCAACCACCCAATTTAAAGTGTTTTGTTGTTGTTCAGTCTCTCAGTCATGTCCGACTCTTTGTGACCCCATGGTCTGCAGCATGCCAGGCTTCCCTGTCCTTCACTATCTCCCTGAGATAGTGCTTGAAGTGAAGTGAAGTTCATTCAGTCATGTCTGACTCTTTGTGACCCCATGAACTATACAGTCCTTGGAATTCTCCAGGCCAGAATACTGGAGTGGGTAGCCTTTCACTTCTCCAGGGGATCTTCCCAACCTAGGGATCGAACTCAGGTCTCCTGCATTGCAGGCGGATTCTTTACCAGCTGAGTCACAAGGGAAGCCCCAAATTCTTACCCTTTCTTGGTTTATTATTAGCAAATATATCATAGTTTACATGTTTATCTCAATACTTCTCTGTTTTCTTTTCCCATTGGAATTCAGGCTTCATTAAGACAAGAATTTTTACCTTTTTAAAATTGTTCTATCTTATCCCCAATTCACAGGTGGTTCAGTGGTAAAAGAATCTATCTGCCAATAGAGAAGACACAGGAGGTGTGGGTTCGATCCCTGAGTTGGGAAGAGACCCTGGAGTAGGAATCGGCAACCCTCTCTGGTATTTTGCCTGAAAAATCCCATGGAGAGAGGAGGCTGGGGGTCTACAGTCCATGAGTTCACAAAGAGTCAGAGATATGACTGAGTGACTGAGCACAATACATATCATATCCCCAGTCCCTGAGGCGGCACCCGGCACATAGGAGGGTCTTAGAATGCATCTGTGGGATGAAAGGATGAATGTATTTGGGGGTAGCTTGTATGGAGGTCATAGTTTAAGGAAGACGGGGAACAGGTAAAGGGGGCAGCCAGGGCAGGAGAACCAGAGGAATTCCATCCACAGGAGAGAAAGGGGTGAATAAAGAAGAAAAGGGAGAGAAACAGAAAGAGTAAGGCATGGGGCTCCTAGGAGGGACGGCCAGGACAGCAGCAGCAGGTGCCAGGGTGGGGCCCAGAGGGGACGACCACGGCCTTTCAGAACAAAATGGTTGTGGGTGACTCTCAACAAAGTGGTTTCAGTAGATGATCCAGACTCACAATTGCTAGGAGTTAAAGGTGGAGCTAGTGGTATAGATCCCACCTACCAATGCAGGAGACGTAAGAAACGTGGGTTCGATCCCTGGGTCTGGAATATTCCCTGGAGGAGGGCATGGCAACCCACTCCAGTATCCTCACCTAGAGAATCCCCATGGAAAGAGGAGCCTGGAGGGCTACAGTGCATGGGGTCACAAAGAGTCAGACATGACTGAAGCGACTTAGCAGATCCTAGCTGAACTGACGCAGCAGCAGCAGCACAAAGGGAAGATTTAAAAAGTAGAGTTAATGAAAATAATCCAACTGAGAAATAAAGAGGGAGGCAGGGAGGCAGATTGGCCAGCTGGTCTTAGCAGCACAGACTCTGGAAAGAAGGCTTGTTAGTGATACTTTAGGAGTTGTGCACCAGTGTGTGTGTGTCTCAGTTTGTGTATCTGAGTGTATCTGTGAGTGAGTGAGCGTGTATGTGATCATGTGTGTATCTGTGTGTCTGTGTGGCTTTGCATGTGTGGATGTGTATGTGCAATTGTGTATGTTATCGGTGTGTGTGTCTGTGTGTGTGTGAGTGTAGGGTGACCTGGGAGTAGTCCTTTCAAGTACACAAGAACCCACTTCACCAAGTTTTCTTTTATGAGTAAATGATAGAAATCAACATAGAATTAAGAAGCCATTGACACTGTGAATTTTCATTTTTCTCTTTCCCTCCCAGGATTTAAGGTACCGCAATGTTCACACTTCAATTTATTTGGGATCTTTTTAGACAATAATTTTACGGCAGCTCAGAACTAAGTTTCCAAGTCAAAACAATTGACCTATACATGTGCTGTTGATGCAAATAGAAAATAGTGGGAACAAATTTAAAAAAAAAAAGACAAAACCCTGCATAAAATAAATAAATAAAGCAAATAGAAGCCCGATAGGACCTGAAAACAGAGGCGAAATAAATTCTCTGAAGAGGAAAATGCATTTTGTTCTAATATTCTCTTAATAGATTTTTTTAAAAACATGATAAGAAGATTGAAAGAAGCCGAGGGAACTCTGGATAGATTATGCAAACACTCACTCCATTTCTCTGCTTTTGGGTGAAGTATGGGCGCCGGTTTAAAGCTGAAAGCCCCCAGCAGTCGCTATCTCTGCTCCCCAGCTGGCGAGCACAACCAAAGGATGATGCATAATGCGTCCGTGATCCCTGGCAGCAAAGACATTTATGCGGAGCTCAAAGAACTCTGGGATGCTGCAATTCTCAGGGGCTTAGAAGGAAGATTTTTAAAATACAGTTCCATGATTTTCACCAGCTTATCTCAACCAGGAGGTTAAATGTGCTCTCTCTTCTGCACCTTGCTCTTTCAGAGAGAGAAGGAAGCGGGGAAGAATTTGCTGCTTCTGCTGCTAGGAATGGTAATGACTTTGACTCTTTGATTCCAGGTTATCCAATAACTACTAAGACCTCCCTTCATCTCCCCTGTTTTTGAAAGTGTAAGGTTTACACCAGTGAACATCACACTAAGTTTTGCCATAATTATTATTTTTATAATAACATATCTAGCATAGAAGAATGTCTTGCATCATTTAGGCTAAGAAAAATAAAATGAACATAATATGCTATATTTTCGTTGTCTCCTCTTCTGTACCTCAAATGACTTGACTTGCCTGGGGAAAAAAAAAATCACTCCAATCCGACTGTTTTAATCTAGGATTCCACGACTTCATTTTACACTGTCTCATTCGACAAATACCCCGTGGCTTGTGAGTATGCCTTTCTACAGGCGTTCCTGTCACCAGTGTACTTAGATCCACGTGTGCTGCAAACGCAGGTTTTGTTAGGAATGCCCCCAGAACTAGGGATCAGTGCATAACAGAGCCCACCTTCGTCTTGCAAACACTATCTTAGTCCTGCATTTCAACCAAAGAAAAAGGTCCAAATAAAATTACCCCAGAAATGTCTGCTCTTGCTAAAACAGTCATGGGCAAAGGCATCTATAGTCTTCATTCTGATAAGAATGGATGAGAACAGTCTTTCTTAATGGAACCTCAGAGATAAGATCATGTATTAGGGAAATAAATAAATTGCAGCTATATTTGCCTGAATGCTTAAACACATCCCAGACAGAAATGATTAAGGAAGATGCTTCTTTTTTATACTTGCCCTGATGTGTACTCTGTACTGTCAGGTGTGGACTACCTGTATGTCATCCTGAACTTCTGAATGGAAGTTCCTTGATCACGAGATAGGAACATCGCCACTCCTAGAGCCCTGGGTACAAATAAACTGTGTGTCACTTTAGCAAATACGATTAAAAAGGTGGCGGTCGGCTTGGATGGTTTCCAGCAAATTCCACCTCCCGAGTTCATCACTAGAAATGGATTCAAGATGATTCATTAAAAAATAAAACGCAATTTGAAACAGAATGACAAGCTCTGTGGTTTAATATTTGGGTGGTACAGGCACCCGGAGTTTATAAAATTCAAATTAAATAGCCAGTCACCATTCTCTGCACGCTGTCAGGGTTAATTCAGATCGCTTTCCCCACTCTCGCCTTCTCTGCTTCAAGCTCGGCAAAGCAGAGCTATAATTAGGGAACGGGCAGTACTCACTGTTCACCAGTTGGGTGTAAGCTTTAAACTAATAACTCAGCAATTACGAGAAAAATGAGCAGTAATTACACCCATTTTACTCGCGGCTAGACAGATGGAACATTTTCTTCTCGTTATTGGCAAACTGTCACCACATTTATTTCATTTTTACTGTTTACTATTTGTTGTACTTTGATTAAGAGTAATTACAGGCTAGGAAAATATGAAAAACATGAACGTTGGGTATTTTTTAAAAATAGAAAGAGGCCCTTTTCCTCGATCTGTCTTGCTGGAGCTCTCATTTTAGATCCTGTTGAAAGGATACCAGCGTTCTCAAGAAATCTTGAGTCAGCCTTTGGTTCTGTGATGGCTCTTCAGCAGGGAATATCCAAGCTTACTGATTATTTGGATCATCACAGGCCACAAACACTGACTTGTTCTCTTACAAAAGACTCCTCTTCCCTCATCTGCATTCCTTTCATGCCAGTGACCAAGTAGAGCAGAAATTCACCTTTGCCCAGAATAAAGGAATTACTATAGAAATAGATCATTGCTATCATTTTCCTGGTTTTTAGGAAGAGAGGTTTATTTCCTCTCCCAACCTTGTAAAATAATTTCATACACATTGTGTAGGAAACAATGAGAGTAAGGGCTGCCTACTAAAACTTCCCTCTGAAGCCCTGCCAATAAATGTCACCAATTTTAAGATCACATGACATTTACATTTTACTTGCTGACAAGGCATAAGCAGTATTGATAATACCAGTGGGGGAAATATACTTGAATTCATTTTCAGCCACCTTGTTTCTATCTGGTGTTATTCATTTTTAATTTACGTGGGCTAGAAAATTGTACTAGTTTTAAAGAAATATTAATGAGAAAAGAGCGCATATAGAAATCTCATTCACTGCACATACATTTAAGCTAGTATTAAACACAGAATCTATTTTAAATTAGGTCCCTGTGAGTAAAATGACATGTGCGCCACTCCTATGATTCCTTCTGATGCTTCAAAAAAAAATCGTGAACCACGATTACTGAGGATGGAGTCCAAATTCTACCCATGGATGACATAGTCAGCCCCAGGAGAAATATTAATAAAAGCCATCATGGTCTACAATTGGCCCATACAAAAGCATGATTTTGTAGGAAAAAAACCAAAACTGCTCTTCCGCCTTCCTAAAAGACACACTTGGAAATATCTGAGAAGTGATGTTTGGCATCAGTTTTTCTTAATGGAAGGAAAAAAAAAAACAGGCTCTGTTCTACAAGGGCCGCATATTGATTCATGGAAATGCCAAGTGTTAATGCACGGACTCGCTAATGGCCCTGCCTGTGCGGTAATCTGCTGTGCTGGTGCAATGCATGGAATTGATTAGTTTCCTTAATGAGCCTCAGATGGTGCTGTACTGGGGTGCAGAATGCAAAGCAGGGTGAGTGTGCAGCTGGAGCAAACCGCCTCACCTCGGAGGAGCCATGGAGAGGGAAGCACAGGGGCAGCAAACATGGGCGGGGTAGAGCTGGCGGGGAGCTAGGGAGGCACGAGTGCCTTTCTCATGTGGGCGATGCTGCAGTGTCTGCATATCTGGCTTTCTCCCGGACAGAGCAGCTGATGCTCAGAACCCAATGCGGATGCCGCAGTGGCCACATGCAGCCCTGAGAGCAGCCGGAGGTGACCCTCGCCTGTGCCCCTTACTATGGTGGAGCCCTCGTCCTCCGCCCCCTGATCCACAGCTTCTTGTGATCCAGGAAAGAGGGCAGTGGTGTTGCCACCTTACCTGAGTATATGTATAAACTGTGTCACAAAATTTTACCCATAAACGTACTGAGAGAGGAAGTAATAGGAAGCTGGTAAGAAAGTCAGGTGAGCTATTGGACAGCCAGGGTGGTGTGTGTGAGTGGGAGCCTTCGGGGGTGGTGGGTAACCCCAGGAAGCGGGCTTTGGAGGCCTAGGGAGCCCAGGAAACACAGGCTGTGAGCAGGAGGCCATCTCACATGCTCCGTGTGCTGGGCCAACTGCCACGAGTGGTGTCAAAACCTAAGAAAGCACAGAGAAAGGAAGGAGGAAAAGAGCAGAATCAGAGAGCTCCCCTTTCTTGGTTCTTACCACTCCCCGACACATACACCTCATACACACGCCACACGTATATACCACACACCGTATACACACACATACCACAGGCAGACACACACACACCATATACACACACCACACACGTCACACACCAGATACACACAACACATGCAGCCATTTATACACCATTGACACACCACACATATGAGACACACATGCAGTATATAAACACACGACACATATACACACGCCACACATATATACCACACACCGTATACACACACATACCACAGGCAGACACACACACACCATATACACACACCACACACGTCACACACCAGATACACACAACACATGCAGCCGTTTATACACCATGTACACACCACACATACGAGACACACATGCAGCATATAAAAACATGACACATATACACACACCACACATATATACCACACACCGTATACACACACATACCACAGGCAGACACACACACACCATATACACACACCACACACGTCACACACCAGATACACACAACACATGCAGCCGTTTATACACCATATACACACCACACATACGAGACACACATGCAGCATATAAAAACATGACACATATACACACACCACACATATATACCACACACCGTATACACACACATACCACAGGCAGACACACACACACCATATACACACACCACACACGTCACACACCAGATACACACAACACATGCAGCCGTTTATACACCATATACACATCACACATACGAGACACACATGCAGCATATAAAAACATGACACATATACACACACCACACATATATACCACACACCGTATACACACACATACCACAGGCAGACACACACACACCATATACACACACCACACACGTCACACACCAGATACACACAACACATGCAGCCGTTTATACACCATATACACATCACACATACGAGACACACATGCAGCATATAAAAACATGACACATATACATACACCACACATATATACCACACACCGTATACACACACATACCACAGGCAGACACACACACACCATATACACACACCACACACGTCACACACCAGATACACACAACACATGCAGCCGTTTATACACCATGTACACACCATACATATGAGACACACATGCAGTATATAAACACACGACACATATACACACACCACACATATATATACCACACACCGTATACACACACATACCACAGGCAGACACACACACACCATATACACACACCACACACGTCACACACCAGATACACACAACACATGCAGCCGTTTATACACCATGTACACACCACACATACGAGACACACATGCAGCATATAAAAACATGACACATATACACACACCACACATATATACCACACACCGTATACACACACATACCACAGGCAGACACACACACACCATATACACACACCACACACGTCACACACCAGATACACACAACACATGCAGCCGTTTATACACCATATACACACCACACATACGAGACACACATGCAGCATATAAAAACATGACACATATACATACACCATATACACATACCACACACAGACACATATACCATACACATACCCACACATATACCACAGACCATGTACAAACACACACCCACACATATACCACACACAGACACACACACCATCTGCATGCCACACACATACCATATACACACACCACACACTCACCACACACACACAAACATCACATACCATATACACACTGCAGACACACACCATATACACACCACACACATAACACGTACCATATACTCACTCCACATACCACATATACACAGCAGACACGCAAACACACCATACACACATACCACACACCACACATACACATCAAACGTGTAAACCATATATACATCTGCACATCCAAACATAGCACACACACATCAAATATACATGCACCATACACACACATATACACACACCACACACACATATACCATACATCATATACACAGACCACACACACACCACGCTCACACACCATATACATACACACACATATGCAACACACCATATGTCACACACCATGCACACACCACAGACACTGCATACACACTGCACCAAATACATCCCACATATGTACCACACACACTACATACACACACACATGTCACATACTCAGCATACAGCTACCACATACCATATATACACACCACACAAACCATATGCAGACACACACACACCACACACATACAAACACACAAATACACTCCCTACGTATACAAACACAAATACACCCCAAAACATACAAACATAAAAATACACCCCCCACCACAAAATACATGCCCCCCACACACCAGACACACACACAGGCACCAGGAGTGATGAAAATACTAGATAAGCCACTAAGAACTTTTACACTTTTTAAAAACATGTAAAAGGAAATTTAGGAAAGAATTTCTACTTTCAGAAAGAAATATAATCAGGCAATCCTGACCGGGCTTCCCTGGTGGCTCAGAGGTTAAAGTGTCTGCCTGCAATGCGGAAGACCTGGGTTCAATCCCTCGGTCGGGAAGATTCCCTGGAGAAGGAAATGGCAACCCACTCCAGTATTCTTGCCTGGAGAATCCCATGGACTGAGGAGCCTGGTGGGCTACAGTACACGGGGTCGCAAAGAGCCGGACACGACTGAGCAACTTCACTTCAAGGAGAAAACAGGGACAAGAAATCCCACAACGTGGGGAGGAGAAATCCTGCTCTCACGTGAGGTATCCACTCTTAACAACACACGAGGGAATGTGCTGCATGAAACTTCGTGTATATCAGTCAGTGTGCACTTTCTTTCTTTCTTTCATCACCTGATGAGATGTCCAGAGTGTGTGGGAAAGAACAGAACCGGGACTCCGAGACTGCAGAGATTAGGCTGCATTGTGTTCTAGCACAGAGCAGAGATTCAGGAGTAAAATTAAGTGCTTTCCACTGGATGGAATCAAAAGTAGTGGAGGTGATGGAATTCCAGCTGAGCTGTTTCAAATTCTAAAAGATGATGGTGTTAAAGTGCTGCACTCAGTATGCCAGCAAATTTGGAAAACTCAGCAGTGGCCACAGGACTGGAAAAGGTCAGTTTTCACTCCAATCCCAAAGAAGGGCAATGGCAAAGAATGTTCAAATTACCGCACAATTTCACTCATTTCACATGCTAGCAAGGTAATGCTCAAAATCTTTCAAGCTAGACTTCAACAAAACGGGAAACGAGAACTGCCAGGTGTACAAGCTAGATTTAGAAAAGGCAGAGGAACTAGAGACCAAATTGCCAACATCTGTTGGACCATAACAAAAGCAAGAGAATTCCACAAAAACATCTAATTCTGCTTCATTGACTACACTAAAGCCTTTGACTGTGTGCATCAAAATTGGAAAATTCTTAAATAGATGGGCATACCAGGCCACCTGACCTGCCTCCTGAGAAATCTGTGGGCAGGTCAAGAAGGAACAATTAGAACTGGACATGGAACTCCTAAATTGGGAAAGGAGTACATCAAGGCGATATTTTGTCACCCTGCTTATTTAAATTCCATGAAGAGTACATCATGTGAAATGCTGGGCTGAATGAATCACAAGCTGGAATCAAGATTACCAGAAGAAATATCAACAACCCCTTGGACAGCAAGGAGATCAAATCAGTCAATCCTAAATGAAATCAGCCCTAAATATTCATTGGAAGGACTGATGCTTGAAGCTGAAGCTACAATACTTTGGCTACCTGATGCAAAGAGCCAACTCATTGGAAAAGACTATGATCCTGGGAAAGACTGAAGGCAGGAGGAGAAGGGAACGACAGAGGAGAAGATGTTTAGATGGCACCACTGACTCGATGGACATGAGTTTGAGCAGGGTCTGGGAGTTGGTGATGGACAGGGAAACCTGTCCTGCTGCAGTTCATGGGGTCGCAAAGAGTCAGATACAACTGAGAGACTGAACTGAACTGAACAGATATGCAGATGATACCACTCTAATAGCAGAAAGTGAAGAGGAACTAAAGAGTTTCTTGATGAGAGTGAAAGACAAGAGTGGATAAACTGGCTTAAAACTCAACATTCAAAAAACTAAGATCACAGGATCTAGTCTCATCATTCGGAAGCAAATAGGAAGGGGAAATGAGGAAGCACTGACAGATATTGTTTTCTTGGGCTCCAAAATCCCTGTGGATGGTGACTGCAGGCATGAAATTAAAAGACACTTGTTCTTTGGAAGGAAAGCTATGACAAACCTAGACAGCATAGTAAAAAGCATAGACATCACTTTGCCAACAATCTGTATAGTCAAAGCTATGGGTTTTCCAGTAGTCATGTATGGACGTGAGTGTTGGACTATAAAGAAAGTTGTGTGCTGAAGAATAGATGCTTTTGAACTGTGGTGCTGCAGTAGACTTTTGAGAGTCCCCTGGGCTACAAGGAGATCAAGCCCAGTCCATGGAATTTTCCAGGTCAGAACACTGGAGTGGGTATCCTTTCCCTTCTCCAGGGACTTTCCCAACCCGGGGATCAAACCCAGGTCTCCCGCTTTGCAAGAGGGTTCTTTACCAGCTGAGCTATAAGGGAAGCCCCATCCTAAAGGAAATCAACCCTGAATATTCACTGAAGGACTGATGCTGAAGCTCCAATATTTTAGCTACCTGACGCAAAGAGCTGACTTACTGGAAAAGACCCTGATGCTGGGCAAGACTGAGGGGAGAAGGTGAAGGGTGTGACAGAGGATGAGATGTTTAGATAGCACCACTGACTCAAAGGACATGAATTTGCGCAAACTCCAGGACATAGTGTAGGATAGGGGAACCTGGCCTGTTGAAGTCCTTGGGGGTAGCCAAGAGTTGGACATGATTTAGCCACTGAACAACAAGTGGATGGCTAGATGGGTGGATGGAGGGAGAAACTGTGGCATGTAACAGAATATCAGTTCAGTTCAGTTCAGTTCAGTTGCTCAGTCGTGTCCAACTCTCCGCGACCCCATGAATCACAGCATGCCAGGCCTCCCTGTCCATCACCAACTCCCGGAGTTAACTCAAACTCATGTCCACAGAGTCGGTGATGCCATCCAGCCATCTCATTCTCTGTCGTCCCCATCTCCTCCCGTCCCCAACCTTTCCCAGCATCAGAGTCTTTTCCAGTGAGTCAACACGTCGCATGAGGTGGCCAAAGTATTGCAGTTTCAGCTTTAGCATCAGTCCTTCCAATGAACACCCAGGATTGATCTCCTTTAGAATGGAGTGGTTGGATCTCCTTGCAGTCCAAGGGACTCTCAAGAGTCTTCTCCAACACCACAGTTCAAAAGCATCAATTCTTCGGCAATCAGCTTTCTTCACAGTCCAACTCTCACATCCATACATGACCACGGGAAAAACCATTGCCTTGACTAGACGGACCTTGGTTGGCAAAGTAATGTCTTTGCTTTTTAATACACTATCGAGGTTGGTCATAACTTTCCTTCCAAGGAGTAAGCGTCTTTTAATTTCATGGCTGCAATCAGCATCTGCAGTGATTTTGGAGCCCAAAAAAATAAAGTCTGACACTGTTTCCACTGTTTTTCCATCTATTTCCCATGAAGTGATGGGACCAGATGCCATGATCTTTGTTTTCTGAATGTTGAGCTTCAAGCCAACCTTTTCACTCTCCTCTTTCACTTTCAACAAGAGGCTTTTTAGTTCCTCTACACTTTCTGCCATAAGGGTGGTGTCATCTGCATATCTGAGGTTATTGATATTTCTCCCAGCAATCTTGATTCCAGCTGTGCTTCTTCCAGCCCAGCGTTCTCCATGATGTACTCTGCATATAAGTTAAATAAGCAAGGTGACAATATACAGCCTTGACGTACTCCTTTTCCTAATTGGAACCAGTCTGTTGTTCCATGTACAATTCTGACTGTTGCTTCCTGACCTGCATACAGGTTTCTCAAGAGGCAGGTCAGGTGGTCTGGGATTCCCATCTCTTTCAGAATGTTCCACAGCTTATTGTGATCCACACAGTCAAAGGCTTTGGCATAGTCAATGAAGCAGAAATAGATGTTTTTCTGGAACTCTCTTGCTTTCTCCATGATCCAGTGGATGTTGGCAATTTGATCTCTGGTGCCTCTGCCTTTTCTAAAACCTGCTTGAACATCTGGGAGTTCACGGTTCACATATTGCTGAAGTCTTGTTTGGAGAATTTTGAGCCTGACTTTACTAGTGTGTGAGATGAGTGCAATTGTGGTAGTTTGAGCATTCTTTGGCATTGCCTTTCTTTGGGATTGTAATGAGACTGACCTTTTCCAATCCCGTGGCCACTGCTGAGTTTTCCAAATTTGCTGGCATATTGAGTGCAGCACTTTCACAGCATCAACTTTCAAGATTTGAAATAGCTCAACTGGAATTCCATCACCTCCACTAGCTTTGTTCATAGTGATGCTTTCTAAGGCCCACTTGACTTCACATTCCAAGATGTCTGGCTCTAGGTCAGTGATCACGTTATCGTGACTACCTTGGTCGTGAAGATCTTTTTTGTACAGTTCTTCTCTGTATTCTTGCCACCTCTTCTTAATATCTTCTGCTTCTGTTAGGTCCATACCATTTCTGTCCTTTATCGAGCCCATCTTTGCATGAAATGTTCCCGTGGAATCTCTAATTTTCTTGACGAGATCTCTTGTCTTTTTCATTCTGTTGTTTTCCTCTATTTCTTCGTATTGATCACTGAGGAAGACTTTCTTAAATCTCCTTGCTATTCTTTGGAACTCTGCATTCAGATGCTTATATCTTTCCTTTTCTCCTTTGCTTTTTGCTTCTCTTCTTTTCACAGCTATTTGTAAGGCCTCCTCAGACAGCCATTTTGCTTTTTTGCATTTCTTTTCCATGGGGATGGCCTTGGTCCCTGTCTCCTGTACAATGTCACGAACCTCCGTCCAGAGTTCATCAGGCACTCTATCTATCAGATCTAGTCCCTTAAATCTATTTCTCACCTCCACTGTATAATCATAAGGGATTTGATTTAGGTCATATCTGAATGGTCTAATGGTTTTCCCTACTTTCTTCAATTCAAGTCTGAATTTGGCAATAAGGAGTTCATGATCTGGGCCACAGTCAGCTCCTGGTCTTGTTTTTGCTAACTGTATACAGCTTCTCCATCTTTTGCTGCAAAGAATATAATCAATCTGATTTCAGTGTCGACCATCTGGTGATGTCCATGTGTAGAGTCTTCTCTTGTGTTGTTGGAAGAGGGTGTTTGCTATGACCAGTGCGTTCTCTTGACAAAACTCTATTAGCCTTTGCCCTGCTTCATTCCGTGTTCCAAGGCCAAATTTGCCTGTTACTCCAGGTGTTTCTTGACTTCCTACTTTTGCATTCCAGTCCCCTATAATGAAAAGGACATCTTTTTTGGGTGTTAGTTCTAAAAGGTCTTGTAGGTCTTCATAGAACCGTTCAACTTCGGCTTCTTCAGTGTTACTGGTTGGGGCATAGGTCTGGATTACTGTAATACTGAATGGTTTGCCTTGGAAACGAACAGAAATCATTCTGTCATTTTTAAGATTGCATCCAAGTACTGCATTTCGGACTCTTTTGTTGACCATGATGGCTACTCCATTTCTTCTAAGGGATTCCTGCCCACAGCAGTAGAGAATATAGCTGTTCCTAAATGCAGGGCATGTTGGTGTGAGTTGGATTTGCATGATGGCTACTGCCTGCAAGTAGTAGGCAAGTAGTAGCCACTTAATATGTTCCAGTATCTTGAATTTGGTAAAGCAAGTTGTCAGTCTCACTTGTAACTCACACTTGGGTGGCCTTCCTTCACGCTGCTGACCTCTTGATTCACTTTGTTTAGGAATTTTGCAAACATTGGAGCACCATGATTCAATAACCTTGGGATACCCTGGGTTAGATTCAGTTACACTAGTCTCCTTTGGAGGACTTCTCAGAGCCTTAACCAAGCTGCTGCTGCTGCTGCTGTTGCTAAGTCGCTTCAGTCATGTCCAACTCTGTGCGACCCCATAGACAGCAGCCCACCAGGCTCCCTGTCCCTGGGATTATCCAGGCAAGAACACTGGAGTGGCTGGCCATTTCCTTCTCCAATGCATGAATGTGAAAAGTGAATGTGAAAAGTGAAAGTGAAGTCGCTCAGTCGTGTCTGACTCTTTGCGACCCCATGGACTGCAGCCTATGAGGCTCCTCCATCCATGGGATTTTCCAAGCAAGATTACTGGAGTGGGGTGCCACTGCCTTCTTCATAATTGAGCTATGATGATTTAAAGTGAGAAAATTATACCCACAGAACACCTGAAGCTTTAACAGAGCAGACTGGGAAACACTGGCTCAGAATGGCTGAGACTCAGCTAACTGGCCTATTGCAGCCAAAGGTGGGCTCTTCTGCCCTGTTACATGCTGAGTTTTTTCACTCCCCTCCGTTTCTATCCCCGCTCAGTACTTCAGAATGTGACTGCCGCTGGGAATTTCAATGAGGTAATTGAGTTAAAATGAGATCGTTAGAGTGGGTCCCAACACATTCCAACTTCTGTCCTAGTAAGAAGATGAAATACGGACATATGGAGAGATGCCAATCGTGCACTCACAGATGAAAGACCATGTGACTGTGAAGTGAGAAGCCAAGGAGAGGGTCTCAGGAGAAACCAACCCTGCCCACACCTTGATCTTGGACTTCCAGCCTCCATGACAGCGAGAAAATAAATTTATGTTGTTTAAGCCACCTACTCTGTCCTATTTCGTTGTCACAGCATGAGCTGACCTGACATATGGTCCATTTCATCCACATCTGCTCTACAGTGAAAATGAGGCTCATTGTGGGGAGAGGGGGGTCAGAGGAAGGTGGTCAAAAGGTACAAACACCCAGTTGGAAGATAAATAAGTCCTAGGGGTGTAAACACAACATGATGACTGTACTTATAACTGCTGTGTGACGCATAGGAAACTTGTTGAGAAAGTAGATCCTATGAATGCTCATCCCAAGGAGAACTTTGGGGAATCTTAGGACTGGAGCCTGGGAGACAGTATCTCAGGTGACCACAAGAGAGCTGACTCAAAGGAGGCAGGGGAGGAGGCAGGTTATATACTAGTTTGCAGGAAGGGTCAGGTAATCTGAATGTTAAAAGATTACTGTTCCTCTTACTTCCTTCCCAACCCCCCAGCTCCTGAGTGCTTACCTGGAAGGAAAGAGATAATGGCTTCCAGAGAGCTATCTTTGTTTTACCAGGGCTTAGAAACTTGCATTTGAAAAATAATTGCTTACTGGTAGAGCATAAAGCAGAAAACATTTCATTTCACAATTATATCCATATAAGAAGATGGATGGCAAGAATACACAGAACTATACAAAAAAAGATCTTAATGATCCCACACCCAAGGGCAAAGGAGAAGCTCCAGTAGGAGGGGCAGATTCAGTTTAGAATCAAATCCCATTCCCGCCAGAGACACTCAGAGGACTCAAACAAACCTTGTGTGTACGAGGACCCAGGGGCCCCACAGAGACTGAGACAGAACTGTGTTTGAGGGTCTCCTGCGGAGATACGGGTCAGCAGTGGACTGCCGCAGGGACAGGGGCTCTGGGTGCAGCAGACTTGGGTATGGCATAAGCCCTCTTGGAGGAGGTCACCATTATCCCCACCACAGAGCTGCCAGAACTTACACAGGACCGGGAAATAGACTCTTGGAGGGCACAAGCAGAACCTTGCACACCAGGACCCAGGAGAAAGGAGCAGGGACCCCACAGGAGACTGACCGACTTCCCTGGAAGCGTCCAGGAGTCTCCAGCAGAAGCGTGGGTCAGTGGTGTCTGCTGCAGGGTTGGGGGCACCGAGCGTAGCAGTACCTGCATGGGACCTTTTGAAGGAAGTCTCCATTATCCCCACCATAGTCTGGCCCCAGGTAAACAGCAGGGAGACAACACAGCTCCACCCATCAATAGAAAATCGGATTGAAGATTTACCGAGCATGGCCCTGCCCATCAGAACAAGACCCAGTATCCCCCTTGGTCAGTCTATGCCATCAAGACGCTTTCGTAAGCATCTTATCTTTCTCTATCAGAGGGCTGCTGCTCCTGCTGCTGCTGCTAAGTCACTTCAGTTGTGTCCGACTCTGTGTGACCCCATAGACAGAAGCCCACCAGGCTCCCCTGTCCCTGGGATTCTCCAGACAAGAAGACTGGAGTGGGTTGCCATTTCCTTCTCCAATGTGTGAAAGAGAAAAGTGAAAGTGAAGTCGCTCAGTCATGTCCGACCCTCAGCGACCCCACGGACTGCAGCCCACCAGGCTCCTCCATCCATGGGATTTTCTAGGCAATAGTACTGGAGTGGCTTGCCATTTCCTTCTCCGCTATCAGAGGGCAGGCAGACTGAAAACCTCAATCACAGAAAACTAACCAATCTGATTACATGGACCACAGGCTTGTCTAACTGAATGAAACTGTGAGCCATGCCATGTAGGGCCACACAAGATAGACAGGTCATGGTGGAGAGTTCTGACAAAATGTGGTCCACTGGAGAAGGGAACGGCAAACCACTTCAGTATTCTTGCCTTGAGAATGCCAAGAACAGTATGAAAAGGCAAAAAGATATGACAGTGAAAATAAACTCTCCAGGTAGGTAGGTGTCCAATATGCTCCTGGGGATCAGTGGAGAAATAACTCCAGAAAGAAAGAAAAGATGAGACCAAAGCAAAAATAGCACCCAGTTGTGGATGTGACTAGTGATAGAAGAAAAGTCCAATGCTGCAAAGAGCAATATTGCATAGGAACCTGGAATGTCAGGTCCATGAATCAAGGCAAATTGGAAGTGATCAAACAGGAGATGGCAAGAGTAAATGTCGACATTTTAGGAATCAGTAAACTAAAATGGACTGGAATGGGTGAATTTAACTCAGATGACCATTATATGTACCACTGTGGGCAAGAATCCCTTAGAAGAAATGCAGTAGTAATCATAGTCGACAAAAGAGTCCTACATGCAGTACTTAGATGCAACCTCAAAAGCGACAGAATGATCTCTGTTCCTTTCCAAAGCAAACCATTCAATATCACAGTAATTGAAGTCTGTGCCCTGACTAGTAATGATGAAGAAGCTGAAGTTGAATGATTCTATAAAGATCTATGAGACCTTCTAGAACTAACACCCAAAAAAGATGTTTTTTTCATTATAGGGGATTGGAATGAAAAAGTAGGAAGTTAAGAGAAACCTGGAGTGACAGGCAAATTTGGCCTTGGATTACAGAATGAAGCAGGGCAAAGGCTAATCGAGTTTTGCCAAGAGAAAGCACTGGTCATAGCAAACACTGTCTTCCAACAACACAAGAGAAGACTCTACACATGGACATCACCAGATGATCAACACCGAAATCAGACTGATTATATTCTTAGCAGCCAAAGATGGAGAAGCTCTATACGGTCAGCAAAAACAAGACCAGGAGCTGACTGTGGCTCAGATCATGAACTCCTTATTGCCAAATTCAGACTTAAATTGAAGAAAATGGGGAAAACTACTAGACCTCCAGGTATGACCTAAATCAAATCCCTTATGATTATACAGTGGAAGTGACAAATAGATTCAAAGGATTATATCTGATAGAGTGCTTGACGATCTATGGACAGAGGTTCGTGACATTGTACAGGAGACAGGGATCAAGACCATCCCCAAGAAAAAGAAATGCAAAGAAGCAAAATGGCTGTCTGAGGAGGCCTTACAAATAACTGTCAAAGGAACAGAAGTGAAAAGCAAAGGAGAAAAGGAAAGATATAAGCATCTGAATGCAGAGTTCCAAAGAATAGCAAGGAGAGATAAGAAAGCCTTCCTCAGCAATCAATGCAAAGAAATAGAGGAAAACAATAGAATGAGAAAGTCTAGAGATCTCTTCATGAAAACTAAAGATACCAAGGGAACATTTCATGCAAAGATGGGCTCAATAAAGGACAGAAATGGTATGGACCTAACAGAAGCAGAAGATATTAAGAAGAGGTGGTAAGAATACACAGAAGAACTGTAAAAAAAAGATCTTCACGACCAAGATAGTCACGATAACGTGATCACTGACCTAGAGCCAGACATCTTGGAATGTGAAGTCAAGTGGGCCTTAGAAAGCATCACTATGAACAAAGCTAGTGGAGGTGATGGAATTCCAGTTGAGCTATTTCAAATCTTGAAAGATGATGTTGTGAAAGTGCTGCACTCAATATGCCAGCAAATTTGGAAAACTCAGCAGTGGCCACAGGACTGGAAAAGGTCAGTTTTCATTCCAATCCCAAAGAAAGGCAATGCCAAAGAATGCTCAAACTACCGCACAATTGCACTCATCTCACACGCTAGTAAAGTAATGCTCAAAATTCTCAATAGTACGTGAGCTGTGAGATTCCAGATGTTCATGCTGGTTTTAGAAAAGGCAGAGAGGAGAGACGCCCGGCTCCGGCGGCGCAGACGCGAGAGACACCCGGCTCCGGCGCAACCAACCATGTGCAGAATCGCGGCTGAGAGGAGCTGCCCCGCGCCCAGGGTTAGGGCGGTGGCCGAGAGGAGCTGTACCATGTCCAGGAGGCGGTGGCTGCTTGGGCACCGGAGGGCCGAGAGGAGCTGATCCACATTCAAAGCAGGAGGGGCGGCCTTGAGGAGATACCCCTCGTCCAAGGTAAGGTACAGCGGCTACACCTTGCTGGAGCAGCTGGGAAGAGATACTCCACGACCAAGTGGAATATAAGAATCCAGTGTTCTGGGGAGGAAGGAACAAGATGGCAGAGGGATAAGACGGCGAGACCACTTTCTCCCCCACAAATTCATCAAAAGAACATTTGAACGTGGAGTAAAGTCCACAAAACAACTTCTGAATACTGGCAGAGGACATCAGGCTCCCAGAAAAGTAGCCCATTGTCTTCTAAAGGAGAGAGAAGAAATCCAGCTCCACCCACCAGAACACCGACACATGTTTCCCTAACCAGGGAACCCGGACAAGTCACCCGTCCAACCCCACACACAGTGAAGAAACTACATAATAAAGAGAACTCCACAAACGGCCAGAAGAGGGAAAGGACACCCCAAGCAAAGCAATATAAGCAAGATGAAGAGGCAGAGAAATACCCAGCAAGTAAAGGAACAAGATAATTGCCCACCAACACAAACAAAAGAAGAAGATATAGGGAATTTACCTGATAAAGAATTTTGAATTTTGATGGTGAAAATGATTCAAAATCTTGAAAGCAAAATGGAGTTACAGATAAATAACCTGGAGAAAAGGATTGAGAAGATGGAAGAAAGATTTAATAAGGACTTAGAAGAAATAAAAAAGAGTCAATATACAAAGAATAATGCAATAGATGAGATCAGAAACTCTCTGGAGGGAACAAACAGTAGAATAACAGAGGCAGAAGACAGGATAAGCAAACTAGAAGATAGAATTGTAGAAATAAATGAAACAGAGAGGAAAAAAGAAAAACGAATTAAAAGAAATGAGGACAATATTAGAGACCTCTGGGACAATGTTAAACGCTCCAACATTCGAATCATAGGAGTCCCAGAAGAAGAAGACAAAAAGAAAGACCATGAGAGAATACTTGAGGAGATAATAGTTGAAAACTTCCCTAAAATAGGGAAAGAAATAATCACCCAAGTCCAAGAAACCCAGAGAGTCCCCAACAGGATAAACCCAAGGCGAAATACTCCAAGACACATATTAATCAAATTAACAAAGATCAAACACAAAGAACAAATATTAAAAGCAGCAAGGGAAAAGCAGCAAATAACACATAAGGGGATTCCCATAAGGATAACAGCTGATCTTTCAACAGAAACTCTTCAGGCCAGAAGGGAGTGGCAAGACATACTTAAAGTGATGAAAGAAAATACCCTACAGCCCAGATTACTATACCCAGCAAGGATCTCATTCAAATATGAAGGAGAAATCAAAAGCTTTACAGACAAGCAAAAGCTGAGGGAATTCAGCATCACCAAACCAGCTCTCCAACAAATGCTAAAGGATCTTCTATAGACAGGAAACACAAAAAGAGTGTATAAACTTGAACCCAAAGCAATAAAGAAAATGGCTACGGGATCGTACTTATCAATAATTACCTTAAACGTAAATGGGTTGAAATTTTCAAAAAGGCTAGGAAACAATTCTCATAGCCATCAATAGTTCAGTGTTGAGTTCATGAATAGTTTTTAAAGTTTGAGACAAACTGTAGTATTTGCTATTTGAGGTACTATTTGTAATTGGCATATTACGATGTAACATTGGTCTTCATTTCCAGCTTAAAACGCCTAAAAATGCCTAACAGGTTTTTAGATTTGTGAATTTTAGTTGAAATGTATTTTACGATGTTACTAAACCTGCAGAAATATTGAAGTATTTCAGAGAACTTATTCACTGTACATTTAATTTATTTTATTTATAAAAGTTATGAACTGTAAAGAAAAAAATAAAAAAACAATTATCATTCAATTAAATATAAATTAAAAAAATAAATGAGTTATCAAACCATGAAAAGAAAAAAAAAAAAAGAAACACAAGAATAGTATGGTGAAATATATGCTAATTAGTAACTTGAAAACTTAACTGAAATGAAAAAAATTCTAGAATCTTATAAATTACCAAAATGGGCCCAAGAAGAAGTGGAAATTTTGAATGGTCTTAAAATCTTTAAATAAATTGATTCTACAATTAAAATTATTTTCCACAAAGATAAAACCTGGCCCACATGGATGTGCAGTAGAGTTCACCAAATATTCAAGGAAAATGTAATTCCAATCTCACACAACTCTTTCAGAAAATAGGCAATTTATTTGACTACTATAACTTAAAACAAAGACCAGACACAGATGACATGGAAAATTAAAATTACAGATCGGAACTTCCTTGGTGATCCAGTGGTTAAGAATCCACCTTCCAATGCAGGGGACATTGGTTTGATCACTGGTCAGGGAACAAAAATTCCACATCCCTCGGGGCAACTAAGCCCATGCACTACAACTACTAAGCCCATGCTCCTCAACTAGAGAGAAGACTGCATGCTGCAGCTAAGACCCAATGCAGCCAAAAATAGATGGGTAAATAAAACCGCAGGTCAGTTTCTCTTGTGAAGGTAAATACAAAAATTAAAAACAATGTATTAGCAAAATGAAAAAAAAAAAAAAAGAAAAGGCAGAGGCACCAGAGATCAAATTGCAAATGTCCATTGGATTATCAAAAAGCAAGAGAGTTCCAGAAAAACATCTATTTCAGTTTATTGACTATGCCAAAGTCTCTGACTGTGTGCATCACAATAAACTGTGAAAAATTCTGAAAGAGATGGGAATACCAGACCACATGACCAGGCTCTTGAGAACTGTGTATGTAGATCAGGAAGCAACAGCTAGAACTGGACATGGAACAACAGACTGGTTCCAAATCAGGAAAAGAGTACGTCAAGGCTGTATATTGTCACCCTGCTTATTTAACTTATATGCAGAGTGCCTCATGAGAAACCCTGGGCTGGATGCATAAGCTGGAATCAAGATTCCCAGGAGAAATATCAATAACCTCAGATATGCAGATGACACCACACTTATTGCAAAAAGATAAGAAAAACTAAAGTCTCTTGATAAAAGTGAAAGAGGAGAGTGAAAAAGGTGGCTTAAAACTCAACATTCAGAAAACTAAGATCATGGCATCTGGTTCCTTCCATCACTTCATGGCAAATAGATGGGGAAACAGTGGAAGCAGTGACAGTCTATTATTTTGGCCTCCAAAATCACTGCAGATGACTGCAGCCATGAAATTGAAAGACGCTTGCTAGGACCAACCTAGACAGCATATTAAAAAACAAAGAAATTACTTTGCCAACAAATGTCTGTCTAGTCAAGGCTATGGTTTTTCCAGTAGTCATGTATGGATGTGAGATTTGGACTATAAAGAAAACTGAGAGCCAAAGAATTGATGCTTTTGAATTGTGGTGTTGGAGAAGACTCTTGAGTGTCCCTTGGACTGCAAGGAGATCCAACCAGTCCATCCTAGAGGAAATGAGTCCTGAATATTCATTGGAAGGACTGATGCTGAAGCTGAAACTCCAATCCTTTGGCCTGAGATGAAGAACTAAGTCATTTGAAAAGACCCTGATGCTGGGGAAGATTGAAGGCGGGATGAGAAGGGGCCAACAGAGGATGAGATGGTTGATGGCATCACCAACTCAATGGATATGAGTTTGAGTAAACTCCGGGAGTTGTTGATGGACATGGAGGCCTGGCGTGTGCAGTCCATGGGGTCACAAAGAGTCAGAAATGACTGAGCGACTGAACTGAACCATGAAGGTGTGATCACTCACCTAGAGCCAGATACCCTGTGGTGTGAGGTCAAGTTGACCTTAGGAACCATCACTACAAAGAAAGCTAGTGGAACTAATGGCATTCCAGCTGAGCTATTTCAAATCCTAAAAGAGGATGCTATTAAAATGCTGCAGTCAATATCCCAGCAAATTTGGAAATCTCATCAGTGGCCACAGGACTAGAAAAGGTCGGTTTTCACTCCAATCCCGAAGAAGGGCAATTTCCAAGAATGCTCAAATGACCGCACAATTGCACTCATTTCACACGCTAGCAAGGTAATGCTCAAAATCCTTCAGTTAGGCTTCAGCATAATATGAACCAAGAACTGCCAGATGTAAAAGCTGGATTTAGAAAAGGCAGAGGAACCAGAGATCAAATTGCCAACATATGCTGGATCATAAAAATAGCAAGAGAGTTCCAGATAAAACATCTACTTCTGACTCACGGACTACACTAAAGCCTTTGACTGTGTGCATCAAAACTGGAAAATTCTTAAAGAGATGGGCATTCCAGACCACCTAACCTGCCTCCTGAGAAACCTTTATGCAGGTCATGAAGCAACAGAACTTGACACGGAACAACACACTGGTTCTAAATTGGGAAAGGAGTACATCAAGGTTGTATATTGTCAGCCTGCTTACTTAACTTATATGCAGAGTACATCATGCAAAATGCTGGGCTGGATGAGTCACAAGTTGGAATCAAGATTGCCAGGAGAAATACCAATAAATTCAGACATGCAGATGACACCACCTTTATGGCAGAAGGAAAGAGGAACTAAAGAGTCTCTTGATGAAAGTAAAAGAGGAGAGTGGAAAAGCTGGCTTAAAACTCAACATTCAGAAAACCAAGATCATGTCATCTGTTCCCATCATTTCATGGCAAATTGATGGGGAACCAATGGAAACTGTGACAGACTTTATTTTGGGGGACTCCAAAATCACTGCAGATGGTCACTACATCTTACAAATTAAAAAGATGCTTGCTATTTGGAAGAAAAGATATGACAAGCCTGGACATTGTATTAAAAAGCAGAGAATTCACTTTGCTGACAAAGTTCCATCTAGTCAAAGCTATGGCTTTTCCAGTAGTCATATACAGATGTGAGAGTTGGGCCATGAAGAATACAGAACACTGACAAATTGATGCTTTTGAACTGTGGTGTTGGAGAAGATTCTTGAGAGTCCCTTTTAGCAAGATCAAAGCCGTCAATCCTAAATAAATATTCCAATCCTGAATATTTTTTGGAAGGGCTGATGCTGAAGCTGAAGCTCCAATACTCTGGCTACCTGATGCAAAGTGCCAACTCACTGGAAACCATACTGATGCTGGGAAAGATTTAAGGTGGGAGGAGAAGGTGATGACAGAAGATGAGATGGTTGGATGGCATGTGCGACTCGATGGACGTCAGTTTGTGCAAGCTCCTGGAGTTGTTGAAGGACAGGGAAGCCTGGCATGCTGCAGTCCATGGCATCACACAGAGTTGGACGCAACTGAACAACAACAAAGATGATGGATATTTTCTAAACCTATTGTGGTCATCGTTTCACAATTTATATAAATCAAACCATCACGCTGTGTACCTTAAACCTATATAAACAAGAATAAAGTGAGAAAATTAAGAATCATGTGGGCTTTGCTGAACTCCTGGCTTCCCAAAATCCAGGCCTGAGATTCTGATCTCATTGGGCCAAGACAGAGATTCAGAATGAATGTGGTTGGAGAACTCCAACTGGAGGTCCCAGTTTGACAGAGTGAGAAAAACCAGTGTATAGAACGTGTGCAATAAATGCTTTCTAAATGGATGAATGAACTAACCCTTTCTAATAAGAGTGTAAAGCCAAACTCAGAATTTACAATGTTTCTCACTTCAGCAAGTAGCGTCTGGGGAAAGATCGAGGCAAATTATCTGCAATTAGGTCTCTCATTAGCATATACACAAACATGAAAAGCTTGGAACATGAAAAAAATGAGATGCATAATTTAAAATCTAAGGGAATTTACAATATTTTTTTCTTTTAAAAATAGATTAAAAAATAAAGCGGCAATGTTTTAAAAATTATTTTTGAAGTACCAGAAGTCCCATGCTCATACTCTTTTACTCCACTGTACAAATACAGACACAGGAAATGAAAGAAAAAGAAAAGCTTCATTTTGCTACAGCTTCAGGTTTGGCCGCAGATGCGCACACTGGGAGCTGTCAAATCGATGACATTTTCCTAGGACTACAGTCTAATGGACTCTTTCATGAAGAATTTATGCTCTCTTCCTGCACCTTTTCTCCCTAATATTTCTCTTTTCTTCCCTCTGTGGTAGTTGTTTGATGTCCTGGAAGTTAAGGCAATTAAGGAAAATGTTTCCAGGCACGGGAATAACAATCAGCATCATTTCTCGCGATTTTGATGATTTAATGTGCTACCTAGGCATAGCGGCTCAGCAGTAAAGAATCTGCCTGCAATGCAGAAGCCTCAGGAGATCCTGGGTCAATCCTTGCATCAGGAAGATCCCCTGGAGAAGGGAATGGCAACCCACTCCAATATTCTTGCCAGGAAAATTCCAAGGACAGAGGAGCCTGCCAGGCTACAGTTCATAGTGAAAGTGAAAGTTGCTCAGTCCTGTCTGACTCTTCGACCCCATGGTCTTTACAGTCCCTGGAATTGTCAAGGCCAGAAAACTGAAGTGGGTAGCCTTTTCCTTCTCCAGGGAATCTTCTCAACCCAGGGATCGAACTCAGGTCTCCCACATTGCAGGCAGATTCTTTACCAGCTGAGCCACATGGAAGCCCAAGAATCCTGGAGTGAGTAACCTATCCCTTCTCCAGCAGATCTTCCCAATCCAGGAATCAAACTGAGGTCTCCTGCATTGCAGGAGGATTTTTTACCAACTGAGCTATCAGGGAAGCATTTTATTTATATCCTATTTATGCAAAGTGGTTTGGAATCTTCTCCAGTGTTTCTCCATCAGGCATATTTAAGAAAATAACTATAAAAATAGCCTATTAAATGTTCCAAATTGAATAGTTGAAAATATCTGATTAAACATCGGTCTTAGATTAATGACACAAAGTAACAATTGGTGTAATGGTGAATTTTATGTTTCTATTATTATTAAATAAATTTTACTTCTCTCCAAGAAATTCCATTACCTAAACCGTAGTTCAAGATCTGGTTCTCCTATCTAAAGTGGATCTTCCCCTGGGTAGGGACAATCCCCTGGAGGAGGGTATGGCAACCTACTCCAGTATTCTTGCCTTGAAAATCCCATGGATGGAGGAGCCTGGCAGGCTACAATCCAAGGGGTCACAAAGAGTCGGACATGACTGAGTGACTTCACTTTTCTTCCTTTCAAATCTAAAATGGCAACATTTCTAGAGACAGGATGTAGATTTAACAGCATAAGTTATAAGACAGAAACTTTAGTATAGCTAGAATATAAACTACAAATTGGTTGAGAAACCATGTCCATTCAAAATACTCCTTCTATCACTGTTTACCTTCAAAACTCATCAGATTATAGTAAGTGACATGTCTACCATTTTATGACTCAGAAACTCAGAGAAGGCTTTCAACACTAACCAAATTGGGCTGATTTATATGATTCCATTCATTTGCATGAAAAATAAGACACTGAACACCATCCAGCTGCTTCCAAATGTCCAGAGGTCCTGGAATGACCCGCTCATGCCTCCTGCACATTCAAAGTGGCCACACAGTGTGGGCTGGGCAGCAGTGTACTGCACGGGGGAGGGAAAGGCATTGATGCAAGCTGGGCAAGAAAACATGTGCAGATTGACAAGAAAATAAATGCAAAAACAAAGACGGCAAAACTTACTGCACATTCTTGTAACAGTTACAAATTAGGATTTTGAAGAAGCAGTATGACAGATTCGGCAACTACCACACTGCACTTACTTCTAGATGCAACATTAAAAATACTCAACAACTTGCATGATTATCTTGATCATTAATTAAGGCAAAAATCTAAAAGTTTTCTCCAAGCTATTCCTCTATTTGTGTGTGTGTGTGTATATATATATATATATATACAGGCTTTCCAGGGGGTACTAGTGGTAAAGAATCTGCCTGCCAATGCAGGAGATACAGAGGAGAAAAATAGCAACCCATTCCAGTATTCTTGCCTGGCAAACCTCATGGACAGAGAAACCTGGTGGGCCACATTCCACGGGGTCACAAAGAGTTGGACACAACTGAGTGACAGAACATACAACACACACACACACACACACACACACACATATGTCTGCACACACAAACACAAAAGTACACTAAAAGTTTTCATCAGGTGATTGGAGCCATAGAACCAATTGCTCACCAAATTATCCCTATCCATCTGATTTTAGAAACTGCCAGCATGATGGTTCCTTTGCCCAGGCTGTCCTGAGCTGAATGGGACCCCTCGCTGAGCCATGACTGGGCACAACACGCTTCCATCGCCCCAAGGCACTCATCACCCCTAAGCCGACAGCAATTTGTCCCCTGCACCTGGCTGCAGAGGAGGAATCTGCCTGAATATGCCCCCAGATGCCAGTCACACTCCACATTACCAGGACTTAAAGGACTGGTGTCTCCGTCCCAACCCCAGCTCACCTGCCTCTCCCACTTCTGGACACCCCGCCCCTCTGACAGCAGGGGCGTCCCCCATGCCCTGCTCCTCACCTCCATATCCGTCCCCATCTAAGACAGCCCCACTCCTACTTCCTCACCACTTTTGCGTCCTCCACTGGCAATGCCATTGGACTCTTTGTAGTCTCAATAAGTAGACTGTTTCTGTTTACCAAGTGGTACAGAAGAATGTTTAAAAGAATATTTAACCACAGATAATGTTACACTGCTGTGGATCAGCAAAATACTTGCTCTGAATAGATGGTCCTTTTGGCCCTGGCAGTGAAACCTCAATGTGATAACCTGGGAATGAGGACAGTGGTAAGCAGTGGTTAAAAACCACGTGACCCGGCGGTTCCGTGTTAGAGATGGTAGAGGAAGACATTTGAGGGGTAACAAGCTCCTGTGAAGGCACCAGACCGAGAAGCTCTGCAGGAAGGGTGGACCCGCAGTCACTGCAGAGGCTGGCCCCTCTCTGGGTTGGTTGGCACCAGTTCTCTTTGCACTTCACTTTGCCTCACCTGTAGTTCTACCTGTGGGTATCAGCTTCTGGAAAGAGATGTGGAGAGGGAAGTGGGGTTCCCCCCAGGTACCTATCTGGAGAGGCAGCCGCTCTGATGGAGAAAGTGGGGCTCTAGCAGGATAGGCTCCAGCTTCTTCGGAGGAGAGGAATAGGGAGCCATCACTGACCACTTTATTGGGTGCCATGAAACCATGAGTGATGACTTCCTCTGTCTCCTTTTGAACTGAACTGCTTCCAGAGGTCAAATATCAAAAACAACACCCTTCTGTTAGGGGAAGGCTTTATTTCCCCCAAGCATCTCTAATCAATTCCCATCTACTCCTCACATTTCGCCCAATGCTTGAGGCAACATTTCCATTTACCACTCTCTAAGTGCTTTGGCTCAGACATAAGTGAGGATGTTCATCAACTTCCCAGGGGTGGAGGTGTTTAGGCCCTTCTTACCTACATCATCATCCTGGTCCCAAGGAGACAGTCTTGAATGTGCCAGAACATCATTCAAGGGGGAGTAACTCAGGCAGGGGCTTGGTTCAGGAGTTTTCCTAGCCTGAGATGGACAGATCCCAAAACTGACTGTCCAGCTCAGGAGCCAGAGTACAGCCCTGGCCTGGAGGAAGAGCCCAGACTCTCCTGGGCAGCATGGCTGGCACTGTGGGGCAGCCATAGGGGTGCAAAAGTCTATGAAATATGTTTTTTTTTGAGCCTCCTAAATGGTTCACAATTTCACACCTCTTTGTCCAGTCCCCTGACAGTTTTGACACATGGCCTTGAACTGTTCTGTTATTGTTTATAGTCAGGAAGTCATGTCTGACTCTTTGTGACCCCCACGGCCTGCAGCACGCCAGGCTTACCTGTCCTTCGCTATCTCCTGGAGTTTGCTCAAACTGTTATTCATTGAATCAGTGATGTTATCTAATCATCTCATTCTTGCTGCCCGCTTCTTCTTCCCTCAATCTTTCCCAGCATCAGGATCTTTTCCAATGAGGCGGCTCTTCGCATCAGGTGGCCAAAGCATTGGAGTTTTAGCTTCAGCATCAGTCCTTCCAATAAATAGGGTTGATTTCCTTTAGGATTGACTGGTTTGATCTCCTTGCTGTCCAAGGGACTCTCAGGAGTCTTCTCTAGCACCACAGTTTGAAAGCATCAGTTCTTCCACGCTTACGGCCCAACATCCGTCCATGACTACTGGAAAAATAATACCTTTGATTTTACAGACTTTCTAATCTATGTCTCTTACTCTGCACTGGCAGACAGGTTCTCTACTGCTGGCACCCTGGGAAGCCCTGTGAGCTGCTCTAAGAACTGACAAGTCTTGGTTCTCGTTTGAAAAGCAGATAAATCCTAAATATTTGTTCATGTCTTGTCTGTATCATCTCATCAGTGATTTTCCACTCCTCTGGTTTATACACTGGAAGAGCAACTCCCTTGCTTCTTCCAACCTGAAGGCTGCTATGAAGTTAAAATAAAGTTACTCATTCGTTTAAAGACGTGAATCCTCTTATCATTGGGAACTCACTTCTACCTCAGCTTAACCAGGACTGCAGTGTATTTTACTCCACATCTTGTCTACAGCAGGAATAGATGGTTGATTACCCAAGAGATATTTTGATTCAGTTCTGAAGCAAATATCACTATATTTTTTTAGTGGGTGAATTATGTTTAAGTCAAACACACTAAAACTGCCAGTGGTTGGTCTGGAGGTAAGCATGTGACTCAACTCTACCAATGAGATAAAAGGGGAAATCTTCTGAGGGCACTGGGGAAACGTTTTCTTCTTTAAGAAGAGCAAGGGTAGAGTGCATGATAAGTGGCTTCAGTCGTGTCTGACTCTTTGCGACCCCATGGACTATAGCCCGCCAGGCTCCTCTGCCCATGGGATTCTCCAGGCAAGAATCCTAGGGAGGGCTGCCATGCCCTTTTCCAGGATATCTGCCCAACACAGGGATTGAACCCTGGTCTCCTGCATTGGCAAGTGGTTTCTTTACCACTAGTGCCACACGAGGTGTCCCGTGTGGCTCAGACGGTAAAGAGCTCACCTGGGGAGAAAGAGGAGCCTAGCCGGCCACAGTCAATGGGGTCGCAAAGGGTCGGGTGCAACTGAGCATGCACACACTGTTCTTTCTTCTGGGTAAAACTTGCAACCAATTATGGAAGAATGACAAAGTCAAATTACTTTGAGTCATTACAATCAGGCTTGGAGCCTCAGAAGCCCAAGCCTGTGTCCTTCTGCGTGCGTTGGGCACCAAGGCAGACAGCACACTGCCAGACATTCTTCCAGAAACAAGATGTTCAAGGATCAGGCACATCTCTTGGTCCCAGCTTCAGGAAGCTAAAATGGCACTCCGATTTCATTGTGTCCCTTCCTCTACACCCTTTTAAAGCCCACATTCTATCTGTCTTGAAATTTCTACATTATGTTCATACACAAAAGCTAATGACTTTCAGGTTCCTCACGAGTCCCTTCAAAATCCTAACGTGGAAGTTTCTCATCTATTTTTGCAAACATTGTAGCCCAGCCCTGTTATGCAATAGCCAGCACTATATGTCACTTGCTCTGTTAGTGGCTGCTGTCAAAGGAGCACTGTGTTAGTTACTTACTCCGACCCCAAGCTGACAGGGAGAAGCCAGAATGCATGATTAGATGCTTCAATATAAAAAGTGTATGTGGGTACAAGCCTGCTATGTTTCTCTTTTTAAAACAACAATATGGATAATTTGTGTGCTATCACTGCCACATGCCAGCCTCACTTTTGTTGTGGCTGCTACTTCAAGAGAATGAATTGCAATAATATAATTTTTCTTCCTAACCATCTTTGATGTTGGCAGTTTAAAGGCTGGAGTTTAATTGCATATGACATGTGGACAGAAATGGTCATGTCTGCTGATTTCAGGCCCATAGCAAGGAAAGCAAGAAATAAAAACCAACAGAATTCTATCAGGTCAGCTTAAGTAAGGGTGTGATGGCAGATGAGTCCTCCTGTAGTGGATCTTAACTAACGTGGATCAAAATCAAGAACATATCAATTTGTTCATTAAACAAAGACTAATAAGGTCAACTGATCTACATTAACTTTTTAATGCAAGTATGGCATCCTAGTCATTTTGTGTCTATCTATATAAAAAGCAGGGGCTTCCCTATTGGCTCAGATGGTAAAGAATCTGCCTGCAATGCAGGAGACCCAAGTTTGATTCCTGGGTTGGGAAGATCCCCTGGAGGAGGAAATGGCAGCCCACTCCAATATTCTTGCCTGAAGAATTCCACGGACAGAGGAGCCTGGTGGGATATAGACCATGGGGTCACAGAGAGACACAACAGAGAGACTAAAAGAAACATAAAAGCAACTATTTAAAAAATTAAAATATTTGCTTGATTATATTTAGAAAAAAAATTTTTAAATGCCTATTTTAGCCAAATCTTTATTATAAGAAAGTTTTGTGCAGGATTTGCTCTCTTTCTGGGCCATCAGTTCAGTTCAGTCACTCAGTCGTGTCCGACTCTTTGTGACCCCATGAATCACAGCACGCCAGGCCTCCCTGTCCATCACCAACTCCTGGAGTACACTCAAACTCATGTCCACAGAGTCGGTGATGCCATCCAGCCATCTCATTCTCTGTCGTCCCCTTCTCCTCCCGCCCCCAATCCTTCCCAGCATCAGAGACTTTTCCAGTGAGTCAACTCGTCGCATGAGGTGCCATAGAGGAGTATATAAAATCACCTTCCTGTGACCTTGAGTAGACTGAAGCTTAGTGATGAGCTGTGTTCACTCAGGGGCCTAATCTCCATCCCCAGAGGTAACTGGCAGGCTGACAGGAGGAATACATCAATAATTAGCCCTTAAGATGTGATTCTTCCTTGGCCTAATTATTCGGGCCATTTTCACTGACAATTGTAAAAGGAGTTAATGGCAACATTGGAGGGCTAGTTCCAGTGACTTTCAAATTGAAAAATAAAAAGACAGTGAAATGGAGCCAATCCAGGGTTTTCTTTTCAGCTGAGAGCCAGAAAGCTGCATAAAACAGGAGTAAACACATTCCTGCTCAGAAGACTTATCCTGAAGGTACACAGCCACTAGTTCCACACTCACTGGCAGAAACCTACCTGCTAGAATGTGGGGGTTGGATTAGAGTGCTCCACGTGAACCTAGAGTCTGTCATAGAGAGGGAAGTAAGTCAGAAAGAGAAAAACAAATATCATATATCAGTGTATATATATAGAATCCAGGAGAACGGTACAGATGGACCGATTTCAGGGCAGGAATAGAGACGCAGATGTAGAGGACAAACTTGTGGACACGCTGGGGGAAGGAAAGGGTGGGATGAATTGAGAGTAGCATGGCATACACACACTACTATGTGTAAACCAGACAGCTGGTGGGAAGCTGCTGTATAACACACAGAGTGCAGCTCAGCGCTCTGTGATGACCGAGAGGAGTGGGACGGGGTGGTGGGAGGGAGTTCAAGAAGGAGGGGATATATGTACACAGATGGCTGAGGCACCTTGATTTGCAGCAGAAACTAACACAACATTGCAAAGCAGTTAGACTCCAATCAAAAACAAGTGATCCATTTTTACTCATTTGTTTATACACGGAGAATTTCTGAAAGAACAGATAAAAAATGAATAACGTCAGGTACGGATTTGAAAGGGGGTAGACAGACCTGGGAACAGAGGGTGACAGGCTTGGGTTGGGACTGGAATTTCCTCCGCACACTTTTTAAAATACTTTTGAGTTCTGAATGATGAATGTATTATCTATTTACAAAAGGAAATAAAATATCAAGGACAAACCAGCAGTAATCTCCAGCGCAGAAGACGCTGCTGGGTGGGAACAAATTGGTCAGGTAAAGCTTTCCTACCAGGAGCTGCACCAGAGCCTTGAAGGGAGGAAGAAGCCCAATCCAGTTACAGAGAAACTGGCTCCTTCTGAGATTTCCTGGGACAAAGCCAATCACAGCAGGAGAAAACATAACAAAGGCAATTCCACAAATGTCACCCCTGCTCAAGTTCACAGTGTAGCATTTCATTCCTGAACGGCCCTGGACCCAGGAAGACGCTGACCTTCTCCTTGTTTTCTGTCGAGCCCTCTGGACAAATGTGCTTCTCAGGCTGCTTCTGACAAGGTTAAAAATGAACTAATACATGGTTTGCACTTCGTATGAGTAAACATAAGGCTGCCCTTGAACCCAGTGGGCATGTACCGGTCACAGTGAGCTGAGAAGTTTTATTGCAGATCCTTATCATGGGGCATCCTGGGAATTCGACCAAAATCTTCATATTCATGAAGCTTAATTACATCACAATTGCCAATCTGTAAAATCCGGCCGCATTTGAATACCACTTTCAAGTCTGAAACACTAACCAGGAGACTAGGTCCCCTGGAGACACGCTGCAGTACTTGCAGAGAAACACAGTGAGAGGGAACTGGGAGGGTGGCAGGGGGAGGCGGGGGCGGGGGTGCGGGGGTGGATAAGAAAACTGAAAACAGATCAAGAGGAACTCTGTTTACCCAGAAAAATCGAAATGCCAGTCACAGAAAGGGTGTTATTCAGTTCAGTTTAGTTCAGTTCAGTCACTCAGTGGTGTCCGACTCTTTGCGACCCCATGACTCACAGCACGCCAGGCTTCCCTGTCCATCACCAACTCCCAGAGTTCACTCAAACTCATGTCCATTGAGTCGGTGATGCCATCCAGCCATCTCATCCTCTGTCATCCCTGTATCCTCCTGCCCCCAATCCTTCCCAGCATCAGAGTCTTTTCCAGTGAGTCAACTCTTCAATGAGGTGGCCAAAGTATTGGAGTTTCAGCTTTAGCATCAGTCCTTCCAATGAACACCCAGGACCGATCTCCTTTAAGAATGGACTGGTTGGATCTCCTTGCAGTCCAAGGGACTCTCAAGAGTCTTCTCCAGCACCACAGTTCAAAAGCATCAATTCTTCAGCGATCAGCTTTCTTCACAGTCCAACTCTCACATCCATACATGACCCCTAGAAAAACCATAGCCTTAACTAGACGGACCTTGGTTGGCAAAGTAATGTCTCTGCTTTTTAATATGCTGTCTAGGTTGGTCATAACTTTCCTTATGTACTCATAATCAACCATAATAGTCAAACTGGTGAATAAAGAATCAAATAAAATCATGAATCTAAGATATTAGTCCTAAAGACAATACAAATTTTAGTTACTGAGACAAATAGAAAGTTGCAAAGACTACATGCATATCCCACCTGTTCAGTAACACGCCAAATGAGGCTTTTTCTTTAAGTCCCTGCAATAATCAGCTTGAAATCATAACAGCTCCTTCGGAGAGGAGGTGAAGCATCTTGAAATAACCAGGACTGAGGGCCTTCAGTAACAAATGAGAAGAGCCATCTAACCCGTGTTTCTTCTGTCTCCTACACTGGCAGTCAGGTTCTTTACCATTAGGGCCACATGTCTAATAGTTGATAAAAATTGAGACAATTAAACTGGCAGGGCTATGGTTTACAAGTAAGGAAATCACATGAATAAGATGAATTATTCCATTCACTCTACTGGGAAGATTCTCTGGTGTGCTCTGGTCCATAGTAAATTCAGAATTCATGTTAGTTCATGTCCACAACTTGGGGTTCTAATGAAAGTCTATGTCTATCTGTCTCTATCTATCCATCCATCCATCCATCATCCATCACCCATCTCTATCTGTCCATCTTCCTATCCTTCGTATCTACCTATTTATCTATCATCCATGTCTATCTGTTTAACTGTCTATGCATCTAACTACCACTCACAGGAGACGGCAGTCTACACGTGGGCAAGCCTGGCTGTGTGCGACACCCCTCCGATAACATTTAAACTACAATGCATGATATTTGCAGGCAGGTATGGTCAAATAATTTGTATGTAAGCAAAGACAAAATGTATTTCACACACAGACAGACACACAGATTCATGTGAATAAATCCACTGTTTAAAAAGGAAGAGCAAATGTGGAATGATGTTGTAAGGAGTGATAACAACAGTGACGGTAATCGCCGGTGTCATTCACTAAGCACTAGCTACGCCCTGGGAGATATCTCACCCATCGCCTTCTTGTGTCTTCACTAAACAACACACTTGAGGAGGAAGTGGATGTGACGATCATCTCAGGAAAATAGCACTGGGAGTGACATGGAACAATGGCCAGGCAGGCAGTGAGAAGCAGAAGCAGAATGTGTCCAAAGGTCTGATTGACCCGAAAACCTGAGTCCTTAAAGGCCGTACAAGGCCGCCTGTCTCCCAATCTTAATGAAGTAAGCAAAGAGAGGAAGAGAGAAATAAAAGGAAGGAAGAGAGGAAAGCAGGAAGGAAGGAAAGAGAGGGAGGGAGGGATCTGAGTCAGTGCTGAAAAGCAGGGGGTGACGCCATCAACTGTCCAGACAGTGTATGAATTTAAATCGTCGCCATCATCATCTACAGCCGCTCATCTACAATTTCAAAATTCAAAATTCTTTGAAAATAGAACAAGTATTTTCATGATTCACCCAAAATGGAGAGGGTACTCATTTAGTCCTTGTTTACCCCCACTCAGAATGAAAATTCCAAAGCCCTGCTGTAGAAATATTGAAGCAATAATTTTCCATGCTCCACCAGGGGTATAGGAAACATTCAGAACATGCATAGCGTTGTCTGTCTAAAATATGAGGAATCCTGAAACACATTTGGCTCCCAAGGTCTGGATAAGAGCTGACAGAATGTAGTGTTCACTGACCTGGGAAACACCTCTGACATGAAATGTCCCTGATGGTCAAAGTGACCAGAAAAAGACCTGGGGTCAAAGCCAAACCAGCAATGACAGAACCTTTATGGGGAAAGGAACGAACAACTCAGTACCTGATTTTTTAAAAAGCAGCTTGCTCTATTGCAAGGAGAAACCAGGGCAGAATTATCACATTAAGATCTGGCATCATCCTCTCTCCTTCAGGATAATCTCATAACCCAGTTTAGCTGAGTCCAAGGACAGCCACTTCTCAATCCTGATTACATCTGTACCCCCAGGCACACCAACCCTTGACCTTGAGGTTCCAGGAAGCAGGATATTTTGGTGCACATTTTCTGTAGACAAAAAGGGAGAATCTGGAGAAATGATTTAAAAGAAACCTAAAGATTAACCATAACGTATATGATATCACTTATATTCACCAAGCAACAGCTTCTCTGCTTTGTGGACTCACAAATAGATAGTAAAGGCATCAAAAATATGCACAGAAAATGTAAGTGGGACTTTGGTTTTTTCTAACATTATTATTTATGAAAAATGTGAATGAAATGTGGCAAAGTATAAATGTCTCTGTCTTAGCTTTAAGTGCCTGTTTTATTATTCTCTGTCCTTTTCTCTTCACTTAAAATGCATTTATTCTTTCAACATTCACTTCAAAGAAATAATTCTCATAAAAAATTTTTTGCCAGACATAGAACAAGGTAAGGGCAAAAACAGATAGAAATGCCTGTTCGAAAGTTTTCATAATTAAAAAATTAAGATAAATTGTTTTTGTGTCTTATTAGGACAATAAAACAAACAAGTTTTCTCAGTATAGATGAGAATGGTGCTGATCTCTTTATTTGCTTTTAATGGCATTTACACTGATAGCATAATTAATTTCCCTAACAAAAGGACAAGACAGTGGCACCCCACTCCAGTACTCTTGCCTGGAAAATCCCATGGACGGAGGAGCCTGATAGGCTGCAGTCCATGGGGTCACTAAGAGTCAGACACGACTGAGGGACTTCACTTTCACTTTTCCCTTTCATGTATTGGAGAAGGAAATGGCAACCCACTCCAGTGTTCTTGCCTGGAGAATCCCAGGGACGGTGGAGCCTGGTGGGCTGCCGTCTATGGGGTTGCACAGACTCGGACACAACTGAAATGACTTAGCAGCAGCAGCAGCAACAAAAGGACATACCTTCAAACTATGCAAAAATATCAGAGTATTATCAAGTCCAAAGAGACTGAGCAACAAAAAACAGAAATGTATGATTTTATTTTCCAAAACTAGGCCTATTTCTTTAAGCAAGATTCCTTTGAAACAAGATAGTAAATTAATATTTGAAGAAATAAAACTATAAAATTGAGATTTTTCACTACTTAGAATATTCCTATCAAGAGTTTTTTTTTTTTCAAGGCACTTATTGTACCCATAGGATTAGAGCATAAAAATCATATAACCACGTGGATTAGTGTATCATAAGGGTTACACAGTAACCTGAAAGTAACAAGACTAAGGGTGCTAAGTGGTTAAAAAATTTTGTGAAGAGAAACATTAGAATTAGAGAGAAAGCATTAGAGTCTATGACTGACAGCAACTATATGACAAATAAATGTCTAAAGGAAGTTTGCTGCTAATATTTCTTCCTTAAAACGTATAATCCTGGCTACCTTGTATCCTTCAATTCTATAAAATTTTTTCCCTTTTTTATAGATCTTTTTCCTATCGAAATTATTATCCTGACAGATACGATGATCTAAATATGTGCTTTCTTTAATAATACTGAGTTCCATGGTTTATGTTGACCGTGGTGTATTTGCCTTTGAGAGCAGACATGAGAGTATTATATTTGGCCTAAAGTGAATTCCAGTTCCAAATCTTACCTCCAAGCGCACCTTTGGAGAGTGAATGTCAGGTACAGGCTTCAGCAGGCTCTGCTTTACCTCAAAAATATACCACTGGGATTGGTCAACTCCCTTCCAAGGCACTTAGTAAAAATGGAAGCAAATTTAGAAACAATAGACAGGGGTGAGTGCTCAGATGCTCATCAGAAGCCCAGCTTTACAGAGGCTCTGGAAATCTGCAAGGGTTTCCTTTGTCAATGGTGTGTGTGTGTGTACATGCATCTGTGAGTGTGTGTGTAACACTGGCATGAGTGTCCAGGGCCACCCCACCAGGCACAGGTCAGTCCCACACAATCTGGAGTCCACATGGCTGACACTCTCCTGCCACCTTAAAGGCTGGCTGAGGGACAAATCTGTCATTTTTTACTCAAGGCATCCACATCCCCCTGAAGGTAAGAGCCCCTGGGCTCTCCCGGGAGGAGCCATCCATCTCTGGCATGATACAAAGTTTGCAAACACCACATCCCTATACAGAGTGAGTGCTTCATAGATGGGTATGTGACGTGAGCCCATCTCAGCTAGCACGGAGAAAGAGAACTCCGTGCCCCTGCTGCCAAGCTGCCCCTGGTGGTGAACAATGTGCTGTTCCTGGCCTGCAGAGCGGCCAATCTAACCTGGAGGAAACCCCAATACAGCAAGGCTTAGTAAAAGTGAGATGCGCTCCTGGCAGAGATTATTTGAACACCTTGATCCAGTCAGACCTGAAGCTGGTGACTCCTGTAATTTTTAATTATGTGAACCAGTAACATTTTTTTTTTCTGGTTCTTGCTTGTCACTCGTCATCAAAGAGTCCTGACCAATGCAAATGAATGTCCAAATCCTAAACTCACCTTATTGTTGGCAAGATAAGTAAAACACATTGCTTCTGAAATATAAGTTTACAACATGCTGTTAAATATGTATTCAGATGCCCATCTGCCCAAACACTGGCAGGCTGCAGTGAAGCACAAATGACATATTCATACACACACAGCCTGCCTTCCCCTCCTTAAGTGTCTGTCCCCACCTACCAGTACCCCCTTGTCCACAGTCTGAGATGACAGAGTGCGTACTTTTTACAGACTGAGACACACCTCTGTATCCAGCACATTTACACAGAGCCAGCTGTGAGGTCTGGGAAATCTGTGCTTTCATGGGAGGGATAAGGGCAGCCCTTCAGTGAACACTCTGAGGTTTTCTGGCCATATTTACAAAGGTCTAGGCAACCTCCGTGTGCTGTCATTGCCATCCCAGTGTGCGTTTTTTCCTCAGGTTCCTGCTGTTACAGAAAACAGCAGGTTCCTGCCTGTTTCCCTACATATGAAGGTGCTGATTACTTGGACTGCAATTCAGCTTCCAGAGAAACTGGTAGAAATCATTGGGTTCAGTCTGGCAGGGACCTACTTTCTTTAATTTTACTCTGAATTTGGCAATAAGGAGTTCATGATCTGAGCCACAGTCAGCTCCCAGTCTTGATTTTCTTAACTGTGTAGAGCTTCTCCATCTTTGGCTGCTAAGAATATAATTAATCTGATTTTGGTGTTGACCATCTGGTGATGTCCATGTGTAGAGTCTTCTCTTATGTTGTTGGAAGAGGGTGTTTGCTATGACCAGTGCGTTCTCTTGGCAAAACTCTGTTAGCCTTTGCCCTGCTTCATTCTGTACTCCAAGGCAAATTTGCCTGTTACTTCAGGCATTTCTTAATTTCCTACTTTTGCATTCCAGGCCCTTATAAAGAAGAGGATATCTTTTTTGGTGTTAGTTCTAGAAGGTCTTGATAGAACCATTCAGCTTCTTCAGGAATACTAGTCAGGGCATAGACTTGGATTACTGTAATATTGAATGGTTTGCCTAGAAAACGAACAGAGATCATTCTGTCGTTTTAGAGGCTGCATCCAAGTACTGCAGTTCTGACTTTTTTGTTGACAGTGATGGCTACTCCATTGCTTCTAAGGGATTCTTGCCCACAGTAGTAGATATAATGGTCATCTGAGTTAAATTCACCCATTCCAGTCCAAGTTAGTTCACTGATTCTTACTGCCAAATTTAGATTTAAATTGAAGAAAGTAGGGAAAAACACTTGACCATTCAGGTATGATGTAAATCAAATCCCTTACGATTATACGGTGGAAGTGACAAATAAATTCAACAGATTAGATTTGATACACATAGTGCCTGATGAACTATGGACGGAGGTTCGTGACATCGTACAGGAGACAGGGATCAAGACCATCCCCAAGAAAAAAAAATACAAAATGGCAAAATGGTTGTCTGAGGAGGCCTTACAAATAACTATGAAAAGAAGAGAAGCGAAAAGCAAAGGAGAAAAGGAAAGATATACCCATTTGAATGCAGAATTCTAAAGAATAGCAAGGAGAGATAAGAAAGCCTTCCTCAGTGATCAGTGCAAAGAAAGAGAGGAAAACAATAGAATGGGAAAGACTAGAGATCTCTTCAAGAAAATCAGAGATACTGAGGGAACATTCCATGCAAAGATAGGCACAATAAAGGAAAGAAATGGTACAGACCTAACAGAAGCAGAAGATATTAAGAAGAGGTGGCAAGAATACACAGAAGAACTATACAAAAAAGATCTGCATGATCCAGATAACCACCATGGTGTGATCACTTACCTAGAGCCAGACATCCTGGAATGCGAAGTCAAGTGGGCCTTAGGAAGCATCACTATGAACAAAGCTAGTGGAGGTGATGGAATTCCAGTTGAGATTTCAAATCCTAAAAGATGATGCTGTGAAAGTGCTGCACTCAATATGCCAGCAAATTTGGAAAACTCAGCAGTGGCCACAGGATTGGAAAAGGACAGTTTTCATCCTAGTCCCAAAGAAAGGCAATGCCAAAGAATGCTCAGACTACCACACAACTGCACTCATCTCACGCTAGTAAAGTCATGTTCAAAATTCTCCAAGCCAGGCTTCAGCAATACATGAACTGTGAACTTCCAGATGTTCAACTGGTTTTAGAAAAGGCAGAGGAACCAGAGATCAAATTGCCAACATCCACTGGATCATCAAAAAAGCAAGAGAGTTCCAGAAAAACATCTACTTCTGTTTTATTGACTATGACAAAGCCTTTGACTGTGTGGATCACAACAAACTGGAAAATTCTGAAAGAGATGGGAATACCAGACCACCTGACCTGCCTCTTGAGAAACCTGTATGCAGGTCAGGAAGCAACAGTTAGAACTGGACATGGAACAACAGACTGGTTCCAAATAGGGAAAGGAGTACGTCAAGTCTGTATATTGTCACCCTGCTTATTTAACTTATATGCAGTGGACATCATGAGAAACGTTGGGCTGGACGAAGCACAAGCTGGAATCAAGATTGCTGGGAGAAATATCAATAACCTCAGATATGCAGATGACACCACCCTTATGGCAGAAACCAAAGAAGAACTAAAGAGCCTCTTGATAAAAGTGAAAGAGGAAAGTGAAAAAGTTGGCTTAAAACTCAACATTCAGAAAACTAAGATCATGGCATCTGGTCCCATCACTTCATGGCAAATAGATGGGGATACAGTGGAAACAGTGGTTGACTTTGAGCTCCAAAATTACTGCAGATTGTGACTGCAGCCAAGAAATTAAAAGACACTTACCTCTTGGAAGAAAAACTATGACCAACCTAGTTCAGTTCAGTCGCCAACCTAGACAGCATATTAAAAACAGAGACATTACTTTGCCAACAAAGGTCCATCTACTCAAAGCTATGGTTTTTCCAATAGTCGTGTGTGGATGTGAGAGTTGGACTATAAAGGAAGCTGAGTGCTGAAGAATTGATGCTTTTGAACTGTGCTGTTGGAGAAGTCCCTCGGACTGCAAGGAGATCCAACCAGTCCATCCTAAAGGAAATCAGTCCTGAATATTCATTGGAAGGACAGATGCTGAAGCTGAAACTCCAATACTTTGGCCACCTGATGCAAAGAACTGACTCATTTGACAAGATCCTGATGCTGGGAGATTGAATGCAAGATAAGGGCATGACAGAGGATGAGATGGTTGGATGGCATCACCGACTCAATGGATATGCATAACTCCAGGAGTTGGTGATGGGCAGGGAAGTCTGGCGTGTTGCAGTCCATTGGTTTGCAAAGACTGAGCCACTGAACTGAACTGAACTGGCAGGGACCAGCACAGTGGCAGTCTTGATAGAGGATGCCCCATTCCTGACAAAACTCACCCTCTGGAGAGAAACTGTTTGCATTTTGATAGGAGAGCGGCCAGTGAATGCCCATGAAACATCCTGGGGGGCAAAGGTATGCTGAGAAAAACACTGAGGCAGTGAGCAGGGTAAGAGAGCAAAGCCCTTCTCCCTCTCAGTTCCTGCCCATCCATTCCAGCTGCTTCCCAAGCTCAAGAACCCCAAGCAGGTGATCTCTGGCAACCATCAATTCAGCCAGAGCAAGTCATCTGTGCCCAGAATCGAGCTGCAAACTCATACTGTGTATTTGACCTGTGAGTGAAGGAGTCTTTTAGGTTGCTTTATTAATGAAACTTTGGCCATACTAGAAAAGAAACCAATGTCTCTTGTTTGATAAATAGTGTGTTCCCACTATGTGACTTTTCATACTATTCATGGGATTCTCTCGGTAAGAATACTGGAATTGTTTGCCATTCCCTCCTCCCAGAAAACAAGGGAATTCCAGAAAAACATCCACTTCTGCTTTATTGACTATGCTAATGCCTTTGACTGTGTGGATCACAACAAACTGTGGAAAATTCTTAAGGAGATGGGAATACCGGACCACCTTACCTGTCCCCTGAGAAATCGGTATGCAGGTCAAGAAGCAACAGTTAGAACTGGACATGGAACAATGGACTGGTTCCAAATTGGGAAAGGAGTATTTCAAGGCTTCATATTGTTACCCTGCTTATTTAACTTATATACAGAATACATCAGTCTAAATGCCTGGCTGGATGAAGTATAAGCTGGAATCAAGATTGCCAGGAGAAATACCAGCTTCAGATATGCTGATGATACTACTCTAATGGTAGAAAGGGAAGAGGTACTGAACAGCCTCTTGATGAGGGTGAAAGAGAAGACTGAAAAAGCTGGCTTAAAACTCAACATTCAAAAAACAAAGATCATGCCATCTGGTTCCATCACTTCATGGCAGATAGGCAAAAAATGGAAGCAGTGACGTATTTTATTTTCCTGTGCTCAAAAATCACTTCAGATGGTGACTGCAGCCATGAACTTAAAAGATGCTTGCTCTTTGGTAGGAAAGCCGTGACAAACCTAGAGAGCATATTAGAAAGCAGAAGCATCACTTTGCCAACCAAAGTCCACTTAGTCAAAACTATGTTTTCTCCAGTAGTCAGTTATGGATGTAAGAGTTGGACCACAAAGAAGGCTGAGCTCCCAAGAACTGATGTTTTCAAATTGTGGTGCTGAAGAAGACTCTTGAAAGTCCCTTGGACCGCAAGGAGACCAAACCTGTCAATCCTAAAGTAAATCAACCCTTAATATTCATTGGCAGGACTGATGCCGAAGTTGAAGCTCCAATAGTTTGGCCACCTGATGTGAAGAGCCAACTCATTGGAAAAGGCCCTAATGCTGGGCAAGATGGAAGGCAGGAGGAGAAGAGGAGGACAGAGGATGAGAGGGTTGAATGGTATCACCAACTCAATGGACATGAGTTTGAGCAAACTCCAGGAGAAAGTGAAGGACAGGGAAGCCTGGTGTGCTGCAATCCATGGGGTGGCAAAGAGTCGGACAGGACTTAGCAACTCAATAACAACTTTGTACCAGGCTCTGCTCTAAACACAGGGAGTAGCGCCAGACACAACAGAGAACCTACATTCAGATGTTTTTTGTTCTGAGCAGCCAATAGGCACAGCCGAACCCCAGAACCCCAGCTGGTGGCAACTGCTATGAAGAAAACTGGGAATGCAGCTGGATGCGAGGAGCGGGTGGGTGCAGACAGGGTGTCAGAGGAGCCTCCTGGGTCAGTGTGTCTGAGTCACCGCATGAGTGGGAAGACGGGACCAACAAGGTCCTGAGAATCCCTGGGGACAGAATATCCTGGTGGCAGAGAGACTGATGCAAAGTACCTAAGTGTAAACAAGGCGATAGGACTGACTCAGGGGACAAGAATGGGCCGTGCCCTTCCTCCCCAGGCCAGGGCAGGCTCCTGGCCACTGTCAGCGCAGGCCTCAGCCTTTCCCCTGCTCCTTTGCCCAGTATGTCCCTTCTCCACCTCATCTCTCACTGATCTAAAGGACTGTTTGTCACAGACATGTCCCTGGACTCCCTGAGGCTGGTCCCCGAGAATCCTTCTCACAAGTCCCACCCACTTTCCACTACCAGCATGTCTCAATATCATGACCAGAGTTATCTGCATGACTATCTGAGGACTTCCTGACGCCACAGGCCAATGAGTATAGAAGCCTGGCCACCACTGCTGACCCCCTAGCCCTTGCAACGCTGAACCTCATCCTCATGACTACATCCTGCTGAAAGAACCCATGAGTAAGTGTTGACTACCATCTGCAGCCCGTTCTCTCCAAAAGACAGCGAGCTTTGTTAGCCATGATGCTGGTTGTGGAGACTCAGATGGGAGCTCGCAGAACAATGGTAGACCCCCGCCATGGCCTTGGTATGATGATCTCACGACACCTGTTCTTTTGGCCCACAGGTGATGAGAAGCAGGGTAAGCCCCTGCTTCTCCCTAGTTCACACCTGCCTGAGGACCAACCCAGGATGGCATGCGCTTATGCAGCTGGCTGCCTCTCCTTGGTGGGGACCTCTAGTCAGCTCGTGGTGACTTGGCAGGACCAGTCCCAGCTGGAAAAGGCCAGGTAAGAGAGGAAGAGGCTTTTCTCCCACCCCTGATCCTCACACCAGACTGACTGTGGATGGCCACAGCAAAGCACACAGATCATGAGGAAGGTGCTGTTCATACACCATGTATGGTACAACAGGACATGAGTACTTTCTGTGCAAAATATCATCTAATCCTTAAAACAAAGGGGTGGTGGGCTTCCCAGGTGGTGCTAATGGTAAAGAAACTACTTGCCAGTTTGCCAACATAATTGGGAAAATTAAAAAGTACAAATATTGGAAAGAGGAAGAAAAAGTAACATTATTTGTAGAGGACATCATTGTATAAGTATAAAACTGAACAAAATAATCTGGAAAGCAACCAGGGTTTATACAAAAGATTAGTAGAGTAATAATTAAAAAATAAATAAAGCTCAATGTGTGTCTACATTCCAGCAATAAGAAGTTAGAAAGTAAATTGCATTCCTAAGCAAAACATATATCTCCTAAGAGTTAAACTCATGAGAAACGTACAGAATCTCTGTGTATAAAACCACAATATTGTTATTGAAGAACATAAAAGAAAACTTGTCTAAACGGAGAACTATATCATCTTACTGGGTCAGAAGATTTAACATTATCAAGATGTCATTGCTTTCAAATAAATAAATAAACTCAGTGCAATCCCCCCCAACCAAAAAAAAAAAAAAAAAGAAACTACTTGCCAATGCAGGAGACATAAGAGACGAGGGTTTAGTCCCTGGGTCGGGAAGATCCCCTGGAGGAGGAAGTGGCAACCCAGTATTCTTGCCCGGAGAATCCCACAGAGGAGCCTAGCAGGCTACCACCCAGGGGGTCGTAAAGAGTCAGACATGACTGAGTGACACCAAAGGGTGCATGGGCACACCAAAGGGTGGTTATCATCCTTATGTTCCAGAGGAGGAAACTGAGGGTCAGAGAGGTCAAGACACTTGGCCAGGATCACAGAGCAGGGTTGCTGCAGAGCCTGGATCCCTGGAGGCAGAGTTACAGACGTGTCTGCGCTCAACCCCTGTGTGACACTGCCCTGCTATGACCTAGACCCTCTCCCATCTGACCTCACCCACACTTCCTCCCTCTGTAAAGTCATTGCTCCCTCTGTGCACCATCAGGACACATACACCTTCATGCGGAATGGTTCATTTTATAAGAATGGGGAAGTCCTTGGTGGGTGTTTGACTGTTTCTCTGTCCTTGGGTCACAGAGCCCATCAGCACTCCTGCCCCAAGCACCGCTCTATCCGTCTGCTCTCACAGTCTGATTCAAGGGGCCAGATGTCACTAGGGTTAAACACAGAGACTCAAAACTAACCAAAGAGCCCAAGAATCAGAAGCCAGGACCTCACAGGCTACTTCACAGTGATGTGCACCAAGGCATGTGCTAAGTCACTCCAGCTGTGTCCAGTTCTTTGCGACCCCATGGACTGTAGCCCACCAGACCCCTCTGTGCATGGGATTCTCCAGGCAAGAATACTGGAGTGGGTTGCCATGCCCTCCTCCAGGAGATCTTCCCAATCCAGGGATTGAACTCTTGTCTCAGGCATCTCCTACATTGGCAGGCGGATTCTTTACCATCTGAGCTACCTGGGAAGCCCAAAGAAGCAGGCCTGCCCTGGAAGACATTCCCCACAGAGACATCAGGAACATGATTGGGAAGATCAAGTCCGATGAAAGTTACTTCTTGTGCAGGTCTCACAGTGCAATAAAAATACTGCCTTAGAAGAAAGTCAAACAGTGCTTTCTGCTCAACTGGAAAAATGTGTGCTCCCCTCCCCACCTATACAGTGACATCAGGCTTCTCTGAGCATCCATCATGGCTCAGGAGCAATGGGACAGTGTCTGAAAAGCAGTCTTTAGCAGAGAAAGAGATTCCCATCCAGGAGGAGTTTGATAAGCCTTCACTTCTCTTTTCACTTCCCTGGTGGCTCACACAGGAAAGTGACTGTCTATAATGTGGGAGACCCGGGTTCAATCCCTGGGTCAGAAAGATCCTCTGGAGAAGGAAATGGCAACTCACTCCAGTACTCCATGGAAACTCCCATGGACGGAGTAGCATGGACGCGACAGTCCACGGGGTCGCAAAGAGTCGGACACGACTGAGCGACTTCACTCACCCTCACTCTCTTGTCACTACTTAAACACATCATTATACAAAAATGCTTGCGCACTTAGCTGAATGTTCATTGAAACTTCATATCCACAGCGCCCAGCTATGCCTCTCCGACTTCAGTCTCCCAAAAGCTACTGGTGATCTACACTTCTCCATTCTGAGTGGTACAGCTTTGGTGTGTCTCCTTCCTGCCGTCTATCTTTCTATCCATTTATCTATCCATCTGAGACAGGCTGCAACCTGGGGCCCTTTGCTGTAGTGCTACAAAGCTTGCACCTGGATACACCTCTCCTTGAGCAGCAAAATATAAAGAAACTATACAGGACTGAAAATAAATGTATGCATGCACAGCTGGGGCAAATTCTGGGCCCAAAAGATACAAAGAGACCAAAAAACTCAACTTCCACTTCTGAAGAGCCTGGAATAAAAACAGTGTATTGGGAGAGAAAGCAGGTACTGTCCATGCCTCCTACACTCAATACCACCTGAGGGGTGGGCAAACCACCTAAGCTACCCCTCCAGCTTGACCCCCAGACACACCCCTCCTTTTATCCCACATAAGGAACAATCTCACCCCCTACCTGGAGAGCAAACAAGGGAACCTGTTGTTTGTTCTTGCTCCCCATTTTGCAGCAGGGGCCCCAGTGAAGCCTTGCCTGAATTTCTGGTCTGGCCTCTAGTCAGTTTCCATTGTTTAGGAGACCAAGATCCCCGGGTCATTATCATGTCCATCATCCATCCATCTATCGTCTGTGTGTCATAGATGTAAACATTTTCCCACCACCTTCTTTCCAATGCCTCTCCCAGTTTTTATCTGGGTGTACAAGCCACCCCCCCATTAACAGCACCATCCAATGACCAGCATGTTTGGGGATACTGACGGGCTGGGGCTGTAGCACTAGACCACTGCCCTGGGATCAAGTCACTGACCATAAGCTATAATGTCTGCAAATAATCACTCACTTGCCAAGCCAACACATTTCTTAGCATCAGTGCCTGTGCTGAGTGCTGTCTTAGGACAATTCCTCTAGCTTTCTTTGAATCCCTAGAAGACATTGCATGCTTAGTCATTCAGTTGTGCCGACTTTATGAGACTCCATGGACTGTAGCCCACCAGCCTCCTCTGTCCGTGGGATTATCCAAGCAAGAATACTGGAGTGGGTTGCCATTTCCTCCTCCAGGGGATCTTCCCAACAGGAGTCACACTCACATCTCCCATGGCTTCTGCATTGGCAGGCAGATTCTTTACTGCGGAGCCACCAGGAAAGCCTCTCTATAAGACACTGCTGCTGCTGCTGCTAAGTCGCTTCAGTCGTGTCCAACTCTGCTACCCCATAGACGGCAGCCCATCAGGCTCCGCCATCCCTGGGATTCTCCAGGCAAGAACACTGGAGTGGGTTGCCATTTCCTTCCCCAATGCATGAAAGTGAAAAGTGAAGGTGAAGTTGCTCAGTCGTGTCCGACTCTCAGTGACCCCAGCCTACCAGGCGCCTATGTCCATGGGATTTTCCAGGTGAGAGTACTGGAGTGGGGTGCCATTGCCTTCTCTGGGCTATAAGACACTAGAAGCACTAAATCCTATCGGCGGATTCAGTGTCGTGATTACAGACAATAGCCAGTCATATTTGTCCAGGGCAGTGGTCTTCAGTAACTGGAGCACACTAAACTAATCTGAGAACTTTTAAAAACATGAATGCCCAGACCAACTAAAGTGAACTTCAAAGAACAAGGTATCAGTGTTTACAAAAATCTATCCAGGTGTTTAGCAGGTACAGCCAGGCCAAGAACCTACAGCCGTGCAGCCACAGTGCAGCCCTTGGACCAGCAGATCTGGTAGCACCTGTGAGCCTATCAGAAATGCTGAGTCTCAGACCCCGTCCTGAACTCCCGAATCAGAATCTATTTTAACTCGACCCTCCCCAGGTGATTCACATTCTCCTGGTTTAAGGAACACTGTTCTGGGAGACTAGAACATAAAACTTCATCGGCTGAATTAGTAGGCTGTGTTACAGAGGGCTGCCTGTCACATCACTTTCAGAAATTAGCACCTGTATAGCAACTAGAATGTAAGATACAGCTTCCTCCAAACCACTCAGAGAGACCAAAGGACCCTACTTCCTTTTTCTAGGATAATCCTGCCAAAAGGCGGTGATGAGAATAAAGTAAAATTACAGGACGAAGTTTGGGGCTGACACGAGGCGAAGGTGCAGGCAGGGTTTGTGCAGAGTAGGTGCTCACTGAATAAGTACTGCCTAATTTAGTGTCTGGGCTTCCCTGGTAGCTCAGTGGTAAAGAATCTGCCTGCCAATGCAGCAGACACGGGTTCAATCCCCGTTCGGGAAGATCCCCTGCAGGAGAGAATGGCAACCCACTCTACTATTCTTGCCTGGACAGAGGAGCCTGGCAGTCTACAGTCCATTGGCTCCCAAAGATTCAGACACAACTCAGTAGCTAAAATAACAACAAACTTAGTGTCCAGAACTAAGGTCAGCACTGTTACTTATTTATATTGAGACAATGGACCAGTTTCTCTAACTCTATGTTTTAGGGCATTTTCATCTGTGATCTGCTTAAATTATTTACTTTGAAATACAAAATGCTTAGCAACTAAAAGCTCACTGGTGAGTAGTTACGTGATAAATGAACGAAAGGAAGGGTCCTAGTATCTAGAAGTGCCATGTGCCTGGTTGAGGAATCCAGGATTCTACAGACCACACGCTCAAGTAGCATTTAGTACACAGATACCCTGGATGTCCACTCAATAAAGACATGTGCACTGAGCTTATACTATGCCCCAGATACTAACAGAACAGATCCAAACCCTTGCTTTCTTGTGGTTTGTGTTCTTTTTATGTATCATTCAGCCAACCATAGTGTTAAGGAAAATAAAGACTAGTACAATTACTATCATATTTTCCCCAAATGGTATTACAATTTTCAAATCTGCTTACGGCAATAATTTTTAAAAATCCAGATTCAATATCACCAATTATAGTCTTTTAAAAAATACTAGGGAAAAGGTAATTCTTATGATGGGTTTTGAAGCTGTTTGTAAAATACGATGTTACACATGCTATACTATTTAAAGACAGCCCATCCAGGTCTTTAAGAACAAAATCAACTTTCTCATGAAGTTATTTAAAGGGAAAAGGTACAATAATTTACCCTTTGAATGTTTAACTGTGGTTAAATACATAGTGGCTCAGATGGTACAGAATCTGCCTGCAAAGTAGGAGACCTGGGTTTGATCCCTGGTTCAGGAAGATCCCCAGGAGAAGGGAATGGCAACCCACTCCAGCATTCTTGTCTGGGAAATCCCATAGACAGAGGAGCCTAGCAGGCTACAGTCCAAGGGGTCGCAAACAGTCAGACATGACTAACACTTTCACATATTATATAAAACTCAACCATCTTAACTATTTTTAAGAGTAGGGTTCAGTGATTTTAAGTATATTCCCAGTATCCTTTGTCCAAACTCCAGAAGTTTTTCTTCTTGCAAAACTGAAACTCTGTATCAATTCAACCCCATTTCTCACCTTCCCCAAGTCCCTGACACCCTCCATTATACTTTGTGTGTCTATGACTACACTGGGTACCTCACATAAGTGGAACCATACAGTATTTATCTTTTGGTGACTGGGTTATTTCACTCAGCACAATGTCCTCAAAGTTAACCCAAGTTGCATGTGTTAGAATTTCTTTTTTTTTTTTTTAACTTTAAGCCTGAATAATATTCTCTTGCACGTGCATGGCATATTTGGTTTCTTCAGTCCTCTGTTGGTGGACATTGGAATGCTTCCCACCTTGGCTGCTGCGAATAATGCTGCTATGAACACGGGTATACAAATATCCCTTCAACAATTCATTTTTAAAAATTAGTCTCCAGTTACCTTTGCAAAGACAACCAAGCATTCCTACTCAAAACACGAGTAGGAACAAATAGAGACAAGTCAAACAACTTTCATGTAACTTGCACAAAAAAGACTAGCAGACTTCATCAAGCAACACTGCCCTTCCATTATGAGAAAATGCATCCTGATTTGAAAGTAGAAATAAGAAGACTCTAGAAACATTACTCCTCAATGTGGAAGTGTGAAACAGGTTGAAAAGGATTAATATATATGTTCTAAGTAGAAAAATGACCACATGGTTTCTCCAAAGAAACTCAATTATAGTCTTTCACCGCATTTACTTTCTTGAAGAGATAAAAGCTCATTTTCCTCACTGCATGATTTTAGAAGAAAATGTATGCACTGTTTTTAATGGAGGAATACTTGCAGGGAGATCAAAGTGAGCAAAGAAAATGACCCAAAGTTTGGAAATTGTGAAACTTATAAGGAGAGGTTAAGAGTTTCTTCTAAAGAAGAAAAGGCTAAAGAAAGTAGCTGGAGGGATTAAGAAAACAGTCTCCACTCACTAAACAGGAATAAGGAAGGGGATGACTATGGGTGAAACCAAAAAACTACTTCAAACTTTTAAAGATGAATTAAAGTTAGATGATCTGAAAGTTCCTTGGAAACTGAACACAGAAGAGTATGGAAAACAGAGGACAGCCCTTTGAGAAACCACATTCAGAAACAAGAGCAGAAAGGGTCTCTGGGGTCTCCTGCAATGCAGGAGGATTCTTTCTTAGCTGAGCTACCAGGGAATCCCTCAGCGTCACTACATTCAGCTTAAAGCAATGAAGCAAATCAAACAGTGAACAGTAACTTGTCAGCTGTTGATTCCAGACTTTTCAGGGTGGGGCAGCTGAGAAGAGAGGCCACCATCTCCCTTCTTGTTTCAAATGCTCACTTTTTCTTGACTAACCTGACATCAGTGAGGAGAATGTACTGAGGCCAGTGGTGAGGAAGAGTCACAGGAAGTCAGATCAAGTTCACGGTGAAAGAGAACTAGACAGCACTGTGAGTGAAGGTCAGAGGCAGTACTTGAGTGTCCTGTGAATGTCTCTGCAAAGCCAGCTTCAGAAATAATTTTAGTGAGATTACCGGGCCAAAAGCACTCCTCCTCTCTCATGCCCACCAAGAAGAGACTTCCTAAGAGCTTGTCCTATTGTTAAAGCTATTTCTGATAAACTTCTGATTAATAAGATTAAATAATAATGTTCTTCCACCAGTTAACCACCGTCGACTAAATTCTTTAAGGCAAAAACCTGAGTCTTTGCTGGTGCTCGTCATTCTTTCACTGCTCACATCCGGTTTACCCAGTGTACCAAACCATCCGAAAACATTTCCTAAATCTGTTCTCATTCCTCTGTCTGCATATCTACTGCTGTGGTCAAGTCTCCAATGTGTCCTGTAATTACTCATTCAATTATCTGTTCTGTCCTCCATGTATCACTGTTCTCTGTACAGTGACCATTGTCACATTGCCCCGTGATTCAACAGTTTTCCATTATCCCTGCATACTCCCTTACTGGTCTGAGCAGGTCCTTCCATTCACTGACCTTGCCTACATCCCAGCCCTTCCTCTGCAAGCTCATCCCTCTAAGGAGTCTTTGCCCCCTGAGTGCCCACACATGATGGGTTCCCTTTTGCTTAGCCTAACTGTATACCCTTTCCTGCTCACTCTATTCTTGGCCATTCTGGAGTCAGCAAGCTTGTACCTTGTTGTACAGTCATAACAATAAAAATGATGCCCCAAAAGGTACAAAACAGAATCTGAATCTAATAAAACCCAAAAGACCTATAAATTAGATTTTAGAAAAGTAGAATTTTCAGATTTGTTCCACCCATAATGATGTTTGTTCCTATGAAAACATTGAGTTCATGCATAATCTTCAGTCACTGAACATAAAATAAGGCTTAAAAATGATACTGTTATATAAATAACCTTTAGTTGCTTATGAATGTTCAAACTAGCACACAATTGCACTCATCTCACATGCTAGCAAAGTAATGCTCAAAATTCTCCAAGCCAGGTTTCAATAGTACATGAACCTAGAACTTCCAGATGTTCAAGCTGGATTTAGAAAAGGCAGAGGAACCAGAGATCAAATTGAAAAAATCTGTTGGATCATAGAAAAAGCAAGAGAGTTCCAGAAAAACATCTACTTCTGTTTTATTGACTATGCCAAAGCCTTTGTGTGGATCGCAACAAACCGTGGAAAACTCTAAAAAAGCAGGGAATGCCAGACCACCTTACCTGCCTCCTGAGGAATCTGTATGCAAGTCAAGAAGCAACAATTAGAACCAGACATGGAACAGTAGACTGGTTCCAAATAGGGAAAGGAGTATGTCAAGGCTGTATATTGTGACCCTGCTTATTTAACTTATATGCAGAGTACATCATGCAAAATGCCAGCCTGGATGAAGCACAAGCTGGAATCAAGATTGCTGGGAGAAAGATCAATAACCTCAGCTATGCAGATGACACCACCCTTAGGGCAGAAAGCGAAGAGGAATTGAAGAGCATCTTGATGAAAGTGAAAGAGGAGAGTGAAAAAACTGGCTTAACACTCAACATTCTAAAAATGAAGAGCATGGCACTTGGTCCCATCACTTCATGGCAAATACATGGGGAAACAATGGAAACAGTGACAGACTTTATTTTTTGAGCTCCAAAATCACTGCAGATGGTGACTGCAGCCATGAAATTTAAAAACACTTGCTCCTTGGAAGAAAAGCTATGACAAATCTAGACAGCATATTTAAAAGCAGAGATATTACTTTGCCAACAGAGGTCCATCTAGTCAAAGCTATGGTTTTTCCAGTAGTCATGTATGGATGTGAGAGTCGGACCACAAAGAAAGCTGAGCACCAAAGAATTTCTACTTTTGAACTGTGGTGTTGGAGAAGACTCTTGAGAGCCCAATGGACTGCACAGAGATCAAACCAGTCCATCCTAAAGGAAATCAGTCCTGAATATTCATTGGAAGGACTGATGCTTAAGCTGAAGCTCCAATACTTTGGCTACCTGATGCAAATAACTGACTCATTGGAAAAGACCCTGATGCTGGGAAAGATTGAAGGCAGGAGAATAGGGGGATGACAGAGGATGAGATGGTTGGATGGCATCACTGACTCAATGGACATGAGTTTGAACAAGTTCAGGGAGTTGGTGATGGACAGAGAAGCCTGATGTGCTGTAATCCATGGGGTCGCAAAGAGTTGGACACAACTGAGCGACTGAACTGAACTTAGTTGCCTAAAATTCTAAAGCAGTGTTTCCCAAGTTGTATCCAAAGGAGTATCATGGGCTATATATAAGAAAATAAAAAAGTTAATGAAAATAACAATTGACATGATCTTTTAGAATTTATGGTACATGGTTCCAAAATGGGCATCCCAGGTGGCTCAATGGTAAAGATCCACCTGCAGTGCAGGAGACACAAGAGATGTGGCTTTACTCCCTGAGTAGGGAAGATCCCCTGGAGGAGGAAATGGCAACCCACTCCAGTATTCTTGTCTGAAAAATTCCATGGACAGGGGAGCCTGGTGGGCTACAGTCCACGGAGTCGCAAAGAGTCAGACACAACTGAGCATGCATGCATTGCTTTGCACTGGTTCCAAAGTAAAAAACTGTGTTGCCACTGTTTAATACATTACTTTCTAAAAATTTTGAACCCAGAACCAACATGACCTTTTCCCTGTTCTCTTAGCCCCTCCATGGACCCAGCTTGAAAAATGCTGGTTGAAAATATTCCATTTTATTAACTGAGAGGGAATACCCTCAACTTGGAGAAGCATCACTGATTTAAAGGACATTTTTTATGGCTCTAGTCTTGTACCAGAATTTCAGAGCTCATAACCAGCAGGAAAACAACACTTCACTTAATATAGCATTAATTTTTAATCTATGACATTCATAATCTGCCTACTCCTGGCTTGATGTGCCAGTCGCTCATGTTGAACCGTGTGCTCTGAAGGTTCAAATAAAAAATGATCATGGTTTGTTATGCAGGTGTGCATTCTTTAATGTTTCCTTATAGAATATTTTAAACATACACAAAATACAAAAATAAGTATAAGGAACCTGCTTGTATCCTTCATCTATTTCAATAATGGTCAAGTCCTGCTGAACCCCACCCTCATGCACTGAATTCAGTTCAGTTCAGTTCAGTTCAGTTTCTCAGTCGTGTCCGACTCTTTGCGACCCCATGAATCACAGCACACCAGGCCTCCCTGTCCATCACCAACTCCCGGAGTTTACCCAAACTCATGTCCATCGAATCGGTGATGCCATCCAGCCATCTCATCCTCTGTCATCCCCTTCTCCTCCTGCCCCCAATCCCTCCCAGCATTAGGGTCTTCTCCAATGAGTCAACTCTTCGCATGAGGTGGTCAAAGTATTGGAGTTCCAGCTTCAGCATCAGTCCCCACAATGAACACCCAGGACTGATCTCCTTTAGGATATCACTGAATTAACGTGAAGCAAATCACAGATCTCATAGGGCATTTTTACATAACCAAGTATCACTTAATGTCTGGTACTAAGAGTAAAAACAGCCACAACTTCCACTCTAACATTTATACATACATAAATACACACACACACATACACACACACACAAATTCACATCTGTTCCAGGTTGGCATCTCTGAATTCCTTTCATAGCACATTAAAGGAAGGTGTGCCAATGGCTCTCTTCTTGTGTTCACTTACTGTTGATAAGGACTAGATATAAAATATTTGCTGCAGACCACGGGGACTCATACGATAGCATACTCATGACTGTCAGATTGGTTTGGGGCACACAAACCTGTCAGCAAAACCAGGTCAGCAGGCTAGAGCAGAGAAGAAAATCAATAAATCTCTGAATAAATCATGCAGTCATCAGAAAGAATACGGGCACAGAGAACGAAGTGTACACATGTGGCCTACTTGCTTTCCAGATCTCCCTCTAGTTTTCCTTCATTTCTGTCCAATGTGCTTGCAGTTCCTCTTACAGGACCCCAATTTCAATGACTTCACTTCTACAACCAAGTTCAGATAACTGTCCTTAATTTATAGTTTCTGTCCCATCTAATTCTTTTTAAAAAGGATTTGAGACTAAAGGTAAATACCCCAAATTTAAATTAAAGGCAAAAGTGCACTCTCAATTGCTTTTTTCCCATTATTCTTTAAATTCTGTTTTCATGGAATAGTTATTAATAAACAAATTTCTCTGCAAAACTGGATTTGGGATCCTATGTAATCACCTGATATATACAAAGAATTTTACTGAAGCTTTTTGTAGGCTCCGAATCTCATCACCTTTAATACTTCTGCTGTTACTCATGGGGTTTAAAATACTGGACACTCATTCTATCTCAATGAAATAGACCATTTAAAACAGAAATATCCTAAATCACATGTCTATAGGCCTTCCTGTTCTCCTCCTGGATAACTATTTCAAAAGGGCATATATAAAAGATCTATAAATCAATAGCCACAATTAATAAAACGTAGCTTAATCTCCGTGGTGTGCTTGTGTTCAAGCTTAGTCGCTAAGTCATATCCGACTGTTTGTAACCCCGTGGCCTGTAGCCCTCTGTCCATGGGATTCTCCAGGCAACAATACTGGAGTGGGTGGCCATTTCCTCCTCCAAGGGATCTTCTTTACCCAGGAATAAACCCAGGGATCAAATCTCCTGTGTCTCCTGCATTGGCAGGTGGATTCTTTACCACTGAACCACCTGAGAAGTCCAGCTTAATCTTATTAAAAGATCCTAAAACAAGAGCAACTTTGGATATATTTTTTTCCCCATGTACAGAAAATAGATAATAAGATTTGAGATTAGTGATGAATGTGCAATCAGTGTATATTTTAAATACATGAAATTAGTTTTTCAGCTTCATTATTTTTCTTTAGAAGATTAATAATGATGCATGAACTTACTATCTACAACTTTTTAAATTTTCAATAAAAGTCAAAGGTATTCATAAACATTTGGTAATTTGATACAGGAAGAGAGGAACATATATATATTTCTTTTGTAAAATGTGAAAGATTTATATGATTTGCAGAGAAGCCAGAGTATACGTATTCATTTTTTTTTTTTCAACAAATCAAACAAGTAAACAAGAGCAAGTGATTCGGGGAAATAAACCTGGATTCACCTGTTCAAGACATGAATAAATCATGTAAGGAGTCCAGTGAAGAGTGTGCATCAGACCTCAAAGAAACCAGAGGTTCTATGTCTCATCTAAAACCGACTCAGAGTTCCATGGAAACTGCTCACCATAGAATCACTGAAGGCTTGCTTGACCATAACAGGATGCTTATATGTCCCTCACTGAGTGATGGGAAGGTTAGCATTCATCAGGAGAGGAAGTAATTGAAACATACATTCGTATGTCTTTTCATTTAATGACAATAGTTCAAGTAGAATTCAACAGAAGAGGGAATGACTGGGACACAGACTCACAGAAAATAATGCACAGTTTATGAGCCCTGAATGAACTCTGTGAATCATTTAAAAGTTACCTGCAAGCCTGAAACATGCTTTTCTTCAACATTTGGTTACTCATGGAGTAACTTGTCATATGGAGGGAGGAAACGGCAACCCACTCCAGTATTCTTGCCTGGGGAGTTCCATGGACAGAGAAACGTGGCGCATTTCAGCGCACGGCATCACAAAGAGTCAGACACGACTGAGCTCACGGGAGGAGGGAACCTGAAATATACTTTTCTTCAACATCTGGCTGTTCATGGAGTAACCTGTCACACAGACCATTTTTTAAAGATCCTGAATCCTAGGATAATTTTTCCTTCGAGCACATGACTTAACTTGGAGATGGGAGCTGTGGAATCATGTCACGTGCATGTAGACGGCATGTGCTCTGGCTCCCCACAGAGGGCTGGCGTCTGGCTGCCTTCCCTTTTGGGAAATGGCCCTCCGCAGTTTCAAGTTCATTTGGCTTTTTCCATGATAGGGTTTCAATTTGAACAGATAACAGTGCCAAGAACTAAAAATTTCACCATCTAATTAGGGAGGGGTGTACTCAGTATGGCTTCTCTCTCTTAATATCATCTGCAGTTTGAAAATGACTTGATGAAGGCTTCTTATAAAAACCCCTTGCTTTTCCTGGTACAAGAACAATTGCCGTGAAAGTTACCGGTACAATGCACAGGGCACAGAAGGGGGAAAAATGTACGCTTAACAGATGGATCCAAAGCAGCAAGGACAAATAAGACATCAGACAAAGAAGGAGGCTGCAGTTTTCCATATAAAACTGAATTAAAAAAGAGAGGGGTGGGCAGAGAGACAGAAAAAGAGGCTGCCTAACATCTCTATTGCAGGTGGTATGAACGCCTAGTTAATCTGGGTCGCGGGCAGGAGGATGGGGTTAGGAGGGTGCAAACAGGCGGTGAGGTTGAAAGGAAGGGAAAAGGCCTGGAATTAGTGCAGGTTTGGGTGCTAACGTGTTTTTCTGTGGATCCACTGTTCTACAGTCTTCATTATCTCCTCAGCACATCCCTGATCCAAAAAAAAGTCAAGAAACATTGATCTAAGGACATTTCTATTAAGGAATGGCCTTAATAGAATATATATATATATATATACACACACATATATACATACACACATATATGTATATATATATATGATTTTTCTTTTCTGAAACCACCAGTAAACATTCCCAGATATACAACATACTATTTGCATCAAAATGCAAAATGCATTTTAAATATTTGATACTGAAACAAAACAGAAACTCAGAATTTTAGGTCTATTTCAAAATGATTCATTTTGAGTTATACAGTTTTCAACGAATTTCTTTTAAATCAATAATTAAAAGTGCCCCATTAGTCTTTGCTTGTTCTTCAACAAGGTGAACCTATTCACTTTAAGTAAGTTATTTCCTTGTGCCTCTATCTCATCTGTGCCCTTTTTAAATGGGTCACATAATTGTTTAAAAAGGCAACTTTAAAAGCAATATCTTATGCATATGCTTATGCAATGCTTAAATGACAGCAATGAAGGAATTTAAAATCACTTGTGCCAAAACAGCCACCCAAAATCCCAGGTTTGAGCCCTCTCTTTGCCACTAGCTGTCCAGATGACTCTTTCCTCTTCCAATACATCATTTTCAGATGAGAAACATGATCCTGTGATGGATCTGGAAGGATAGTCCAGGCAGCATTCACATCCTCATCCAGGCTCATGTGGGGGGACCCCTGGCTAAGGACCACTGTTCCTGCTGCTCAGCATGTGACCTTTCCAGGGCTCCACTGTCCAGATCAGAAAGATACTGAAACTCTTCCACTCAGAAATTCTACAGTTTTGGGGGCAGCATCATAGATTCTTGGGGCACACTGATACCTATTTGAAACAGGCACACCCACACACAACAGTCATACAGAGCTGACACGCTGTGCGCACCAGTGTGTGTGCCCTCTTTAGATGAACAAAAAAAAAGGTGATGTCTCAGGAACAATGACTCAGCTGTGGACCCAGTGCATCAACAAATGCTATAAAATGCCTCTAAATATCTTGAAATAAGGATTTTTATTGACTTAGTCTGTGCTATATTTTAACAGATGCATGCTAACAGAAACGACTGAAGTCGCTTCAGTCGTGTCCAACTCTTTGCAACCCTATGGACTGTAGCCTGCCAGGCTCCTCTGTCCATGGGATTTTCCAGGCAAGAATACTGGAGTGGGTTGCCATGCCCTTCTCCAGGAGATACTGCAGGGAGGTGGAAGGGGAACACATGTACACCCGGGGCGGATTCATGTCAATGTATGGCAAAACCAACCAATATAATATTGTAAAGTAATTAGCCTCCAATAAAAAAAAAATTAAAAATAAATAAATAAAACTCAACATTCAGAAAACTAAAAAAAAAAATTGCAAGGCTGTTACAAAAATAAAATCAGTTCATGAAAATAAAAGGAGACAGCTTTTGCTTTGGGACCACTAAATATTGGAGATTTGGATATCTATGTGCAGAAGTGAGCTGAGGACTCCAGGGTTAACTGTGATGTACCTGCCCAGACACTCTGCCTTGGGTGAAGAGGTTGACATAAGGGTGTTCTTAGCAGAAGAAGAAAACGGTGTATAGGAAAGTAAGATCTTGCCATAAAGCATTAAGAATAATTCAAAAGGAAATAGCACCACCACTTTGATGGAAGAGTTGCTCATCTGACATTCATTTAACAAATATTTATTAAACCCCTACTGCTTAACAGGCAGGCTTCCCTGGTGGCTCAGTGGCAAAGAATCTTCTGGCCGATGCACAAGATGCATGTTCGATCCCTGGGTCGGGAAGATCCCCTGGAGAAGGACATGGCTACGCACTCTAGTATTCTTACGTGGGAAATCCCATGGACAGAGGTACCTGGCAGCTACAGTCCATTTGGTCCCGAAGAGTCATACACGACTTGGAGACTAATGACAACAGGCATCGTAACACCACACTTGCAGTCAATGGGAATGGGAAACAATTTATTTATTTATTTAATTTATTTATTCTTTATTGAAGGATAATTGCTTTACAGAATTTTGTTGTTTTCTGTCAAACCTCAACATGAATCAGCCATAGGTATACATATATCTCCCCCCTTTTGAACCTCCCTCCCATCTCCCTCCCCATTCTACTCCTCTAGGTTGATATAGAGCCCCTGTTTGAGTTTCCTGAGCCATACGGCAAATTCCCATTGGCTATCTATTTTACATACGGCAATGTAAGTTTCCATGTTACTCTTTCCATACATCTCACCCTCTCCTCCCCTCTCCCCCTGTCCATAAGTCTATTCTCTATGTCTGTTTCTCCACTGCTCCCTGTAAATAAGTTCTTCAGAACCATTTTTCTAGATTCCATATATATGCATTAGAATATGATGTTTATCTTTCTCTTTCTGACTTACTTCCCTCTGTATAATAGGTTCTAGGCTAATCCACCTCATTAAAATGGACTCAGATGATTTCCTTTTTATTATGAGCACCATTTTAAAGTATTTATTGAATTTGTTACAATATTGTTTCTGCTTCTATGTTTTGGCTTTTTGGCCAGGAGGCATGTGGCATCTCAGCTCTCCCACCAGGGATCAAACCCACACCCCCACATTGGAAGCTGCAGTTCTTAACCACTGGACCATCAAGGAAGTCCCAGGCCAGGTCTAAATAAAATTGAAATTAGGAAAATTATTTTTTATCCTAGTCAATTTCATCTATTTTGATCTTTCTTTAGATGTGTAATACTATTTCAAAGAACATTAGGCTTATTGTCCTCAAACTGCAATAAAATGCTCTAAATAGATTAAATGTCCAGAAAGCTAAGCCTGGTTTGGATCATACCATATCGGAACATGTTTTACTTGCTTACACAAGTTCCTGCTCTCAAGTTAAGGCTGCTAAAGTTGTGTGTCAGGCAGCTGGAAACTTGTGTTGACTATTATGCATTTATGGACTGGGGGCTGAAAGAAAGTTTCTTTTAATGTAAAACCTCTATCTGTTAGAGAGAGAGAACTGCAAGATAGATCTTGTACAGATTAATGAAATCCTTGTGCCTCAGTATCTTCACCTGTAAAGGGGGCTGATGAGAATACTGATCTATGAGGTTGTTGTGAAGTCATCAGATAGAACCTGAGTTACATTGTTAGTTATTTAATACCCAATTGTTTTAATCTAAGTCCAAACCCTTCCTATAAGCATATATTCTGATTTATCTATGATCAGAATATATGCTTAAGGAATATTTGGTTAAGGAAAAAATAGGATCATTTCATTCTAGTTTATTGCTCATTTTATGTCATCAAATTTATGTTTAAGAAAACATTTAATAAAGAGTTGTTTATTTTGATAAAATCCAATGTGACTACTCAGTAGCACTCTAATGCTTTGAATTTGGAAGATTTCAGATAATTTACCCACAACTTCTTCAGGATTCCCTGGTGGCTCAGATGGTGAAGAATCTGCCTGCAATGCAGGAGATCTGGATTTGATCCCGTGGGTTGGGAAAGGAATGACGCCCCACTCCAGTATTCTTCTCTGGGAAACCCATGGAGAGAGGAGCCTGGAGGGCTACAGTTCACTGAGCAACTAACATTTTCACTTTTCTTTTTCTTCAGGATACCTTGTATTTTAACAACTCTTCTTAAATAGAATTACTTCTGTTCTCATCCCTAACAAGCTCCATGTAAGGAATGTCTCATTTGTTTTGGACTATGGGTTCTGACCACACAATTTCTGCAGCAAGAACACTTTAGATAGACAGGAGATAATAATGACAACAGTAATAATGCCAAATTTTATGTCAACCACTGTTCTAAGCACGTTACATGTATTAAATCATTGAAATGTTACAACATTTTATTGTTGTTCCCATGTAATGATTGAGGAGGTTGCAACATAGAAAGACTGTGTGATAAACCCAAGGTCACAGCTTGGTCCAGGGTGGATCTGGAACCTGAATGTGGCTGATGCCTTCAGACTCCATCCTTGCAACCTCTGACGAGAGAGCTGAGTGTACAACCAGAGAGCGAGAACTGGCTAAAAATGTATAATTCATGGAACACCCTTCCTGGCATTTCCGGTCTTTATAAAAACACTAGGTTCGATTCCACAGAGAGGCAATTAATTAATGAAGCTCTCACAGCTGTGAAACTGAGACTCAAAGCCTGGTCTCTCTGAGTTTAAACTCAAGCTCTCACGCAGACTGCAAAATGGAAGGTGAACAGAAGCCTGAAACTTTCTCTGGAAGAGCATGTGGCCCTATTGGGAGATGTTAGGAGGTTCATATTTCCTTATTTACTGTGTATGCTTATCAGCTTCTCTGAAAAGAACATCACAGCTATGCCCGCCTGCATAGCAATGCATGCTGAGGATTTTCAGTCTCTCTCTGTGTGTGTGCATGTGTGTGTGCGTGCATGCTTGCACGTGCTCAGTTGCTTATTCCTGTATGACTCTCTAGACCGCCAGGCTCCTCTGTCCATGGGATTTCCCAGGCAAGAATACTGTCAATTCCTACTCCAGGGGATCTTCCTGACCCAGAGATGGAGCCCACATCTCCTGCAATGGCAGGCAGATTTTCTACCAACTGCGCCACCATCTTTATACAGCCCAATTCTGAATGGGCAATTCTAGGCATCCTCACAATATTCCAGAAACTAAACAGCCTGAAATATTTTGTAAATATTCTTTTTACTTCCCGACACATGGACACAGCACAGTCAATGCAATTGTCCAAATACGGCTTAGTTGTAGATGTTTCCCTACTAAGTTCAACCAATGAAACTACAGTTACCTTGGAACTGACTTTGGAATTTGGGGTATTTACAGAAAAAAAAGATTTTCTTGCATGTAAATTTTCAGACAGCTAGTCATTTGGGAGGTTTAGAATCAACCCCACTTATCCATGGTTTGGCTTCCTAAGGTTTCAGTTACCTGCTGTCAACTGCAGTCCAAAAACATTAAGTGGAAAATTTCAGAAATAAATAATTCATAACTTTTCAACTGTGCAGTGTTCTCAGTAGCATGGTGAAATTCTGCCCCACCTGCTCCATCCCATATGGGATGTGACTCATCCCTTCGTCCAGCGTACCCACATAGAATAAGCTACACAGTGCTCTGTCACTTAGGAGCCCTCTTGGCTCTAACAAACGTTATTTTGCTTAATAAAGGCCCCAAAGCAAGAATAGTGATACTGACAATTCAGATATTCTCTTACTGTGCCAATTTATCAGTTAAACTATATCAAAATTAGCTATGAATAGGAAAAATACAGCATATATAGGGCTTGGTACGCGCCACAGTTTCAAGCATCCACTGGAGGTCTTGGAATGTATCCCCTATGGCTAAGGGGGCATTGTATTCTTCATTTTTCTATTAATAAAGGACTCAATTTCTTTTAGAGAAGGGAAACACGGGACTCTGAGATGTCAAATAATCCACTGCACCTGAAAATTGCATCATTCATTGAAAATAGGAGTGCTCACTGCATCATCAGATTGCTTCATATGTGTAATATGGTATTACATATGTGTTATACAATATCCTAAGAATGCTCCCTCATGTCCAACTCACTGCAAGCCCTCTGTCCATGGAATTCTCAGGCAAGAGTACTGAAGTGGGTTGCCATTTCCTATTACAGGGAATCTTCCCCACCCAGGAATCGAACCCATGTCTCTCGTGTCTCCTGCCCTGGCAGGCGGATTTTTTACCATAAGGGGGAAGCCTTATGCGGTATCGCACAACCCAAAAAGTTGAGTAGAGAAGCACAGTGGAGTTCAAGAATTGCAAAATTAAATGCGGAGAGTGAGTTTATGTGCGTATTATCTGTGTTAGCTTGGGCTGCCCGAACAGACCACCACAGACTCAGTGGCTGAACCAGCACATGTTTGTTTCTCATAATTCTGCAGGCTGGAAGTCCAAGACCAGGGTCCCAGCAAGGTCAGGGTCTGGTGAGATCTTTTCCTTTCTCACCGTGGACTCACAGGTCTCTTCTCTTACCCAGTCACAGTCCTAAGGGATTAGGGCCCAACGCTTACAACCTCATCAAACCTTACTTACCATATACAGACCCCATTTCCAGATACAGACACATGGGGATTAGAACTTTTGTATTTGGGTGTGAGGGGCACAATTCTATCCACAGCATGATCTGAAAATGCAAGTCAAGCAGTTTCCCTCGAGCCCTGGTGTCTTGGCCCGGGACCACCTTGATTCTGTCCCATCCTGGCTCCCAGCCCAGCGTAATTATGAGTGTGAGCCCCTCAAAGCTGAAGGAGAGGCAGCTGGGGGGAAGGGAGTAGCTGCCAGCTGGTGTTCTGACTCGGTTGGGGTGGGGCTGGGGGCAGCCCAGGGACTGCTGGGTGCTGGCACCTCTTGCCACACCGCTGAGACTTTCTGATTTTTGTTTCCTTCCTTAAAAAAAAAATTGTCTAAGGATCCTCTTCAATAAGTATTTGTCAGTTGTCTATAATGGGTCAAGCAGGAAATAGATGTAAAATAGGAGAGAGTTAAAAAAAAATTAAAAGGATTTGTTAATATTTTGGGTCGAATAGTGTTCTCCCCAAATCCATGCCCTTCCTGGGAGCTCAGAATGTAACCTTATTTGGAAATAGGGTCATTGCAGATGGAGTTTTTCAAAATGCGGTCATAATGGAATAGGTGGGCCCTTAATTCAACATAACTAGCATCCTTATGAACAGAGAAAAGAGAGAGTGACACACACAGGAAGACAGCCAAGTGATGACAGGGACAGGGATGGAGTGTGTCCACGAGCTAAGGGCACCGAGGACAGCTGGGAGCACCAAACCTGGGAGGGACACTCGGAACGACTTCTCCCCTAGACTTCTCAGAGAGCATGGACTTCCTGACACCTTGACCTTGGATTCTGGCTTCCTAAACTGTGACAGAGCAAATTCCTGTATTTTAAGCCACCAAAGTAGTGACTGTTTGGAAACTAATAGTTATTATCAAAATAAAAGAGTAATGTAAAGGCAAATTCACTCATGGTTGGGGGGGAGTTTAGTTCCACATTAGTTATATTCTGCTGGAAGTGGCAAGAAGGGAGCAGGCAGAGATTGGAACCGATCAATCCCAGGAGAGGAGACAGAGCCAAAGTCAGGATCTGCAGAAGTGATGGATGACGTCTGGCGAAGGGATGGAATGAAAAATGGAGAAAGAGAAGAATGAGAAAGGGAGGTGGTGAGGACTGAGTCTGGGGGTCCAGTCACATTTCTGAGCAGGGAAGAAAAGATGTGAACTCAAGGAAAGAGAAAGTGAAGAAACAGACAGGAGAAAGTCCCCCATGGCCGTGCAGAGGGCCGGCCCGTGGAGGAGGAGGTCAGAAAGAGAAAGTGAAGAAACAGACAGGAGAAAGTCCCCCATGGCCGTGCAGAGGGCCGGCCCGTGGAGGAGGAGGTCAGAAAGAGAAAGTGAAGAAACAGACAGGAGAAAGTCCCCCATGGCCGTGCAGAGGGCCGGCCCGTGGAGGAGGAGGTCAGAAAGAGAAAGTGAAGAAACAGACAGGAGAAAGTCCCCCATGGCCGTGCAGAGGGCCGGCCCGTGGAGGAGGAGGTCAGAAAGAGAAAGTGAAGAAACAGACAGGAGAAAGTCCCCCATGGCCGTGCAGAGGGCCGGCCCGTGGAGGAGGAGGTCAGAAAGAGTGTGCACCAGGAGACAGTTATTAGGAAGCCTTGAGGAACCTTGACAAGGTAAGCTTCAGTAGAACGTAAGAGGCATGGACCAAATCACTACAGATTAGGAATAGTGATGAGTACAGACTATTCTTTTAACAAATTTCCCAGGGAAAAAGGAATGAATGAAAGCAATGTTGTTGTTGTTCAGTAGCTAAGTTCTGTCCAACACTTTGCGACCCCGTGGACTGTAGCACACCAGGTTTCCCTATCCTTCATTATGGTATGGAAGCTGGCAAAGGAAAGTGTTCTTTAAAATTGGGGGAGCTGAGCACCTGTGTCATAAGACATACAATAATCACTGAAGAGGTGATGGCAGAGGCCACAGTGGAGCAAACAGATGGAAACGGGTCCCAGAAAAGTCAGGGAGGTCACGACCACAGTACTGGTCGGAGAGTAGACTGGAAACAAACAGAAAAAAACCACGATGAATCCAGTGTTTGCGGTAGGAGAGGTCACTGGAGAGAGCCGGTTTCAGATACAATGTAGGAACAGATATTATTTTTTGAACATTAGAGCGTAGGTCCACAAGGGGCTGGGAGTGGACAGCTTAAGAACCAGGAAAAGTTCAGAAGCCCCTTTCCACAACACGGAAAAGACTGACAGAAATATCCAAAGATCTGGAGAGACAGTGAAGGGTAGTTAAAATAAATTGGTGAGAATGGTCAGCCAGGCTCAGCAGGCTGGGGGTGGGAGGAGACCATGATGCAACTATCTGAACTGGGGGATTCTGCTGCTGATTGGGATGCTGAGAAGGGAAGAAGTCTGGCATGCTGGAAGTTTTACTGTCCTGCCCCATCTGCCCGGAAATTAAACCAGAAAGGGCAGACAAGCATGATGCCTCTGCTTGGAGCTCCAAACATACCTAGTGAGGGAACTTCTTCCACTTGGACTTGCCCAGTACATAAGCGGACGCAGCATTAAGAGCCCAGCATTATTCATGCTTATCTCAGGTCTTGGTCTTGATCCCACACTGAGCTCTTATTCTCAAGGAATCCCCTGGTGGCTCAGACAGTAAAGAATCTGCCTGCAATACGGTAGAATCAGGTTCGATCCCTGGGTCGGGAAGATCCCCCGGAGAAGACATGGCAACCCACTCCAGTATTCTTGCCTGGAAAATCCCATGGACGGAGGAGACTGGCAGGCTACAGTCCATGGGGTCACAAAGAGCTGGACATGACTGAAGTGACCTCACTTTTACTTTTCTTATTCTGAGTCAAAAACTATGTTTGGAAATCTTGAATCCTGCTTTCTTATACTATGGCACATTGCCCAAGCAAATTTTGATTAATGACATCTGATTTTACTTGATGATAGTGATAATATCAACAGTATTAATTATTGTCACCACTGTCTGATAATATTTCATGAATGATCCTGTTAGTCTCTTTAATTTTGCTGAAATGAAACTTCACAAATGAGCAAGAGACCAGAAAATGTACTTGGGTCCAAATGACATCTGAATGACTAGGTTTACCATCTGTTTCTCAAGTCTAGAAAGAACCAAAATAACAGAGAGGAGAACAGGCAGGCAATCGCTAATAGCTGAACATAAAATGAAACTACATTGACATTCAAGTGGAACCAGGAAAGAATCTGGGTCAATGTGCTTGGAGATATTAAAGAATTTGGGGTGAGATCCATCTATAGGCTGTGAAATATGGGTAGGAGGTGATAAAGTCCTCAAAGTATGTCTTATTCATGTGGTTTTTTCCAGCCTTTGGTATTGGGCATATTTGAAAAGTGATGGTTGAATGAGTGAGAAAATGAGCGAAAATGGCAAGGCACCATCATTGAAGAAGCTGCATTATACAGAGAAGAGTTAACACAGTTGGTCTGAGGCTGCTACCCTTGGAGAATTCCAGGTCAATGTGCCTAAAATGTAAAAATACTGCTTATGCTGAACACCTTCTTTCCATCTAGGAGTCTGGAATCTGGGGACATGCCAGGCACATGCCTATGTGACAAGCCCCCCAGTAAAAACTGTGGGTAGCAAGTCTTTAAGAAGCTTCCTGATAGACAGCATTTCATATCCATCACTGCTCTTTGCTGGGGGAATAAGCGCATTCCCTGTGACTCCAGGGAGAATGAACTCTTGGAAGCTCACACCTGGTTTCCTTCCGATTTCTCCCCGGGTGCCTTTTCCCTGTGCTGATTGTGCTCTGCACCCTTTTACTGTGGGGAAAAGCTCAGCAGTGAGCACAAAAGGCCTGGCTGCAGGGTCTTGGGAGTCTCCCCAGTGAACAACCAAACCCTTGACACACACATCAAGTTAAAATCTAAGAGATTAAATCTAAGATGAAGAAAAATAACTTGGACAGTAGTTGGCTCAGAAGGAGATTATTTAATTTGCAATTTTAGTATTCTGCTATTGTCTTGTAAGGGGAACCAGTGAAACCAACCTTTATCCCACGAGGAGGCTGCAGCAAGAGAAAGAGGCAGTTGCCCTGTGTTGCCCAGAGAATCTGTGTCAGAGTTGCAACTGGAAGCCATATTCCGCAGGTAATACTCAGAGTAGGAAAGCTAAGGATACTGTTGGATGACCTAATGACTCATGCCATCATAGCAGACCATGGGTCTTACACACACACACACAAACCCTCACAAACACACACCCTCACACACACCCTTACACACACACACCTTCACACACACACCCTCACACACATACACCCTCACACATGCACACCCTCACACATGCACACCCTCACACACCCTCACACTCACACCCTGACACACTCACCCTCACTCACCCTCACACACACACACCCTCACACAGTCACACCCTCACACACACACCCTCACACACACCCTCATACACACCCTCACACACACACCTTCACAAACACACCCTCACTCACACCCTCACACACTCACACACATACACCCTCACACACTCACACTCTCACACGCACACCCTCACACATGCACACACTCACACACACCCTCACACACTCACACTCACACCCTGACACACTCACCCTCACTCACCCTCACACACACACCCTCATACCCTCACACACTCACACACACACCCTCACACCCTCACACACTCACACACACACCCTCACAATGTCACACCCTCACACACACACCCTCACACCCTCACACCCTCACACCCTCACATGCACTCCCTCCCACGCACTCCCTCCCACGCACACACCCTCACACACTCACCCTAAGACACACACACCCTTACAACCTCACACCGTCACACACTCACACCCTCACACACACCCTCACACACTCACACACACACCCTCACACACACACACCCTCACACACTCACCCTCCCACACTTACTCCCTCACACACACTCCCTCCCACGCACTCCTTCACACACACCCTCACAAACTCACCCTCAGACACCTTCACACACTCACCCTCACACCCTCACACACACACACCCTCACACCCTCACACACACTCTCACACACGCACACCCTCACACACACACACCCTCACACCCTCACACACTCACCCTCCCACACGCACTCCCTCACACCCACACACTCTCACACACCCTCACACACACACACCCTCACACACACACTCACCCTCACACACACTCACCCTCACACCCTCACACACTCACCCTCACACACGCACACCCTCACACCCTCACACACACACACCCTCACACACACACACCTCACACCCTCACACACTCACCCTCACACATGCACACCCTCACACACTCATACTTACACCCTGACACACTCACCCTCACTCACCCTCACACACACACCCTCACACACACCCTCACACACACGCCCTCACACACTCATACACACACCCTCATACACACACCCTCACACACACACAACCTCACACACACACACCCTCACACACACCCTCATACACACACACCCTCACACACGCACACCCTCACACACTCACCCTCACACACGCACACCCTCACACACTCACCCTCCCACACGCACTCCCTCCCACGCACTCCCTCACACATGCACAGTGCACAGGTGCTCTGGGTAAGTTTGGTTTCGGACGTTCCTGTCCCTGCCTCTGCTGTTAAATGTTACGCTAACACGCCCATCGTCAAAAGTCACTCTCTCTCTCTGTCTCAGTAGTTCAGAAGTCGGAAACACCGCGTTTATTTGTTTCAGGCAACGATCTACAAGGTGCAGTTTCTAATTTTGAGTGCGGGGATTTGTCTTCTTCATGGAGACTATCAGAAGGCTCTCTGTTTACTCTGGGTCTTTTGGGGTCTCATTACTGGGTCATTTTTGGAAATCCAGGCTTGTGTCCATCATCAGTACGACCTCCAGCCTCACTGTTATGTGAGCTTTCTCCAGATCTGTAAACAACCTGGGTTTTAATTACTTCCAGGTGGCAGGAGAATAACATGTAAAAACTAATTTGGTGAGCAATGGACTTAAAAGGCAAAATTATAATCAATTAATGGCTTTTAAAAAGAAAAGAGAACAGGACCTTCCCTTCTGGTCAACTTTCATGTGGAATATATTTTTCAGTTAGCCTGATCCCCAAAATATAGTACAGTGAAAATATTACATCTACCCACTCTTTGAATATTCCTAAATATTCACTGGAAGGACTGATGCTGAAGCTGAAGCTCCAATACTTTGGCTGCCTGATGCAAAGCACCAATTCATTCGAAAAGACCTTGATGCTGGGAAAGACTGAAGGTAAAAAGAGACGGGAGTGGCAGAGGAAGAGATGGCTAGATAGCATCAGCTACTCAATGGACCCGAATCTGAGCCAACACTGAGAGACAGTGAAGAACGGGGAAGTCTGGCATGCTGTAGTCCATGGAGCTGCAGAGCCAGACACGACTTCGTGACTGAATAAAAACAGCCACCCTTTCAATTCCAGTTTGCTGCATACTTCTTGTGCTAAGAATAATTTCCCAGTGTTTGAAATAAGGCTCCTATCTGCTGAAAATCAATATAGATGACAGGTAGTTGGATGGATGGGTAGATAGATAGGTACAAATATATTTCTCTTACAGTTTCCATTTGGCCCTATAAATTTACTTTTAATGAGTGTTAAAGAAATGCTTCTTAATTTTGCAACTCTCTGGTACCTTAAAAATCAAAGACGAAGCTTTCAAATGACTATAGGTCTGCTTTTTATATCATTTTGATGTTGATCTGATTCCTTTTGCTCACAAGCACCTTGAGGGCAGAACTGGGTCTCGTCGCCATGGCAACACGAGCAGCTATCTAAGCGAACTCCTTGAAAATGCCCAGTGACTAGAAATCAAATTAAAATGTAAGTTCCTTAGAAAGAGGGGCCACAGGCTCGCAGAGCTCTGTGTGACAGGAACAGAACACAGCAGGCAAACACACCGCCCACTGCAGCATCACTATCCCTGCCCCCAACAGCTGTGTGCCTCTCTCCATCGAAAAGAAAGTGAAAGTCGCTCAGGCGCATCCGACTCTTTGTGACCCCATGGACTAAACAGTCCATGGAATTCTCCAGGCTAGAATACTGGAGTGGCTAGCCTTTCCCTTCTCCAGGGGATCTTCCCAACCCAGGGATCAAACCCAGGTCTCCTGCACTGCAGGTGGATACTTTACCAGCTGAGCCAGGAAGGAAGCCTAAAAGAAAGTCCAAATGAAAATAGATCACATCAAATCTGTTTTTAGTTTTAAGTTTGCTGAAATGTTCTTAAGACAACCTTCAGGCCTCATATATACAATGTAATTATTTTCTGCATACTAAAATGCAAAGACTGTCTTAAATGATCACTTCTTTTGTGAAACATTCCGTGTCTCCCCAGGCAAAAGGATTCAAAGGTGTATGTTCTTGTAATGTTTGCCCATATAGGGGCCACAGCTCTCCCCTGAGCTTCCTACAAGCTGAAGCCATCCGCGGGGTGCTGGGGGGAACTCAGGCAGTGGAAGGTTCTTAAAGCACAGCCCTGCCTTATCTGTGACAACCAGACCCAAAGACAGCAGCCAAAATCCACAACACACGTTTTTCATGTGAAGTGCTGGGCTGATGTCCTTTGATATTTAATGTGGGCAGAAAATTGTTCACTTTTAATCTAAATACAGGAAGAAGATAATCATCCTTGGACTTAAACTCATTGATCCTCAGAGATGAAATTCTCCTTGAGCCATTGCTAATAGAGGTGTTCAGATGGGAAATATCGGGCCAGTGCGAAAGACAGAGGCAGATTCTCCAGGAATGGAGGAATGGTAACATGTTTGCTTTTTCAATTTTCCAAATCCGGTTACCCTTGGGCTATGTCTTTGATGTTAATGTGGCTAAACCCCCAGTGAGATTTTCAGAATTTTATCAGAGGAAACAGACGTGGTGCGCTGGACTCTCTGACTGCCAGCCTCCCTAGCCAGGAAGAAATTCACAACAGGCTATTGAGTGAAACCTGGACACAGAGTTACGGATATTGTCCTTCTCCAGTGGGGTCCTACATATCCATCTTCATATCAACAATACCCCCTGAAGCGCATCCCTCCTCACAGTACTACATTTTTTTTGGGCTACATTCATATCTGATAGTCAAAGGCTCTCATTTTTGCTTAGAGGATGAGAAGTGATAAGGGTGCTTTAAAAATGCCTTCAGACCTCATTACGCTTGCTTTTCCTGGCTTATTTCAGAAAGGCAGTAAGACAGGAACCATCATATTAAAAGAGGACATTACATGCAAGGTATGTGGCTGAAATGTTTTCACTTCCCACAATTGGTAGTCACTCATCAGGGTCCCGGCTTCAAGCCCCATGTTGGGCACATGCTTTTGGGGTCTTTGGTGGCTCAGATGGCAAAGAATCTACCTGCAATGCAGGAGACCCAGGTTCCAACCCTGGGTCAGGAAGATCCCCTGGAGAAGGAAATGGCAACCCACTCCAGGACTCTTGCCTGGAGAATCCCATGGACGGAGGAGTCTGGTGGGTTACAGTCCACAGGCTCAGACATGAATGAGTGACTAAACACTTTCACTTTCATTTTCCATTGTGCCAGAGTCTGAGGGTCAAGGTCAACCACGGAGTGTCCTGTGGCTCAGGTGAGGAGCCCAGGTAGACCACAGAGCAGAGGGTAAAGCAATATCGGATACAAGGCACCCTTCCTCCCCTGGGGAGATTGAGATTCCTTCTTGCCTCCTGTCTCAGCTCTGCTGCTATACACAAAATGTCAAAAACAGACATTTACTCTTGACAGTTCTGGACACAGGAAGTTGGAGATTAGAGTGCTGGCATGGTTGGGGGCTGGTGAGGGCCTTCTTGGTTTCTGGGCTGCAGACAGCCACCCTCACACCCTGTGTTCACGTGTTGCAAAAGAGTTCCATTCTCCTCTTACAAGGTTGTTAATCCCATCATGGGGGGACCCAATCCCTCAGGACCTCATCTAACCCTAATCACTTTCCAAAGGCCTCCCCTCCCAACACCATCTCAGCAGGGGAGGACTTCAACATGAATTTGGAGGTGGGGGGCAGGATGCAAACATTCAGCCTATATCTGAATTCCTTCCAAAAATTGATAAAAATATAAATGAACTCATTTACATTCTTAACATCAGTGATATAATGAACTCACACAACAGAAAGGTGCAACTTGATCTCTGAGTCCACATTTGGGCCAACTCAGACCTGTCCTGGGAAGAAATCGGTGCATGACCTAATGTGCATGAAACTAGTGACACCATGGTACATGTGCCTGTGCTTCCCTCATGTTCAGCTCTTTGCAACCCCATGGACCATGGCACACCAGGCTCCTCTGTCCATGGGATTCTTCAGGCAAGACTACTGGAGTGGGTTTCCAAGCCCCCCTCCAGGAGTGACGTCATGGTGGGAATGGCCAATGACACCATGCCACTCCCATGGAAATGCTGATAGACCTTGGCTGGTAAACTCACCCCTAAAAGGATGTAACCCAGCCTTATTCTTTCAGCCTTATTTGCCCAAGATGAAGGGCAATATTAGTATGTTGTGCCAATAAAAGCCATTTTGTTTATTTTTATAGGAATATATCCATCTTAAATTTCTTTTTCATTGGAAAGAAATGCCTGGACAACAGATACCCATTTAAATTAGCCAAGATTTCCCAAAAACCCTGGCCTTGAGCCCCAAGATTCACCTGTTAACATCAGACCTTTGTTGCTCTGCTTCCCCTAGGGGTACTCTGGCCCCATGGGACTGAGCAGTGGCCCCCAAACATCCCCATGGTGGATGGACAGGGCTCACCTGCACAGCTGCTTCACCCTCTCCTGATTGCTCTCAGCTCTGAGCTGTCCCAAGGCAGCCCCACCAGCCCCCTCTGACCTCAGTCACCCCTGACCTCACTGCACTAGGAGTTATATGCATGTCAGCATCCCTTCCACTCACCAGATATAAAACTCCGCTCATTTTAATTTCATTAGACATATGTTGGCAGAAGAAAATAGTCTCTTCACATAGATTACAAAAAGGTGAAACATGAATGAAAGTGTACCATTAATTAAAGCTATCTGGGAAACACTAGATATTGATATTTATATAGACATAGATACAGATTTGAGGAGGAAATGGCAACCCATTCTAGTATGCTTGCTTGGAAAATTCAATGGACAGAGGAGCCTGGCAGACTATAGTCCATGAAGTCGCACAGAGTTGGACATGACTCAGTGACTGAGCATAGATATAGATAAGTAACCTCATAGAAGGTATTTCTATTTCTCACCCAGATTTCCAGTTCTCTCCTTTCAGGCACATGCCTCATTAAATTCAGACATGGCCGTGTGACTTGCTTCATCAAATAAATGTAACAGAAGCGACATCTGTCACCTCCAAGGCAGGTTGTCACTCTCCCTGGCTCTCTTCCTCTTCTAGGGCAGACGCTGAGGTTGCACATTTGATGGTGGCTATAAGGTGGTAGGAGCTCCCTGAGCTTAGGCCCTCGAGTGTGGGAGGTTCCACACATCACACCAATTTCTGCCCTTCCCTGAACGCACAAACCCCTGCCATGCACATCTGAATGTTCCTGACTCCAATTTGGGGCTCAGCCAGACTAACTTGTCATCAAGCTTCTCCATCTGTGGTTAAGAAACTAAAATGATCTCTAAAGTAAAGCAGTTAAGATCATTAAACAATCAAAATTAGCAAGTAAAACTGTACAGGTGAATCTCTATTCTGATTATTGCAATCACATTTAAGTCTTAAGTATTTTTTTCCATACTGTAAGTTAACAAATTACTATGATTAATAAACATACTAGCAAGGAATTTATTGTTCAGTGAAGTGTGAGGGACTTTAAATTCACTATACGATGATATTAAAGAAAGCCAAAAACATCAATTATCCCCTAGAGTTCACTGTAATGCACAATAAAGATGAAAATTTTAATTTTTCATTTGGAGTTTGTACTAGTTTAATGATTTTTTTAATGGTCCTTGTTGTAATAGTAACCTGAACTATCTAGCAAATCAATAAGACAAATAATACAAATGCTCTTTCACCATGGGAGTTTAGCTCCAGTTTCATATCTCTATAAACTGACACAAAGTTGGTGGTGTTCAATAGTGACATCGGAATGTGTGCACAGGCATGCGCTCACACACGTGTGTACAAGGACATGTGAAGAAAACCAGTCATTTAGAACCCATCATGCCACATTCAATGCTCGTCACGACGATTTTCCAAAAGCATCTAATAGGCATTATCCAAAGATGGGCAACACAGGAAAACTGAGCCAGGTTCTGCATGGCTTTCCAATTAAGTTGCAAGAAGCAAGAACTCAGCTTAAAAACCATGAGAAAAGAAGAACCACAATGTCTTAGAAGCTAGATTTCAGTGGTATCTTTTCTAGATACCAAAAGTAAACCAGTAAGCTATTTATGTACACATCTATCTACCTACCTGTCTGTCTGTATGTATTTCAGCCGCTGACTACATATCCCAAATAAAATCTTTAAGAGGCCAGAGATACCACATGACTCTGAAGACACTTGAAAGGCTGAGAATAGCATAAAATCAGGGTTTCCATTTTCCAGATTACAGAGAATATAAGAATATCAGTTCTGAGGTTTCTCACAGATAACAACAAGCCTATATTTCTATTCCCAGGAGCGGAAATAAAATAAAAATGTTTCCTTGGTAACTTGGAAACCAAAAGTAACTCAACGACTATACACATAATGCAAGAAACAAATTTCTATCCCGTCAGTCAATTCACTGGAGACTATGAGTCCAGCCATATAAACTAAAAGAAAACACTGATATCACGTTTAATCTAAAACAGCGTCAACTCGAAGCATACAAATTCTTCATTACAGTGCAAATAGATGGAGACCGGCTTCATTACCCAGAACGAGCTGTGGGCAGGAGAGCTGGCACCCTTCCTGCCCCGAGGAAGCCCACACCCTACCTGAGATGAGTGACACGGTGTCTTTCTCCCATGAGACCACGGTGATGTAGGCCTCCACCGAGGAGGGGATAATGCACTTGAAGACCGCGACATTGCCTCTCATGGTTTTCTGGTCCTCCACACGGACTGTATAGGGCTCCCGTAAAACTGGAAGGCAAGAAGAGGACCCTGGTAACACACACAGGCTCATTCTGAGAGTATCTCATCTGAATATACACACTGTATCTTTCACATATCAACTGCATCAAGTATTTATTGGAAAAAAAATTTAAGAAACTTGCATTTCATGTCTTAAAAGACCTTCAGTCTCTTAATAATAAACTACATTAAGAACTAGAGGGCATGTGTATATCTAAAGACAGTTTATCTAACCTCTAAATGTACCCAGATAAGAGTAGTTTTTGTTCATTTTGCTTTGCTTTCTTAATATTGGAATAGAGTTGATTAACAATGTTGTATTACTTTCAAGTATACCACAATGGGGCTCAGCCAAAAATATACATGGCTCTATTTTTTCTTCAAATTCTTTTCCTAGTTATGGTGTTATAGAATATTGGGGAGAGTTCCCTTTGCTATACAGTAGGTCCTGGGAATCTAAAAAAAAAAAAAATGATACAAGTGAAAGTGTTAGTTGCTCAGTTTCGTGTCCGACTCTTTGCAACTCCATGGACTGTAGCCTACCAGTCTCCTCTGTCCATGGAATTCTCCAGGCAAGTATACTAGAGTGGGTTGCCATTCCCTTTTCCAGGGGATCTTCCTCACCCAGGGACTGAACCCTCTTCTCCTGCATTGGTAGGCAGATTCTTTTTTTTTCTTCTTCTTCTTTTTATTTATTTATTTTTTTTTAATTTTTATTGGAGGTTAATTATTTTACAATGTTATATTGGTTGGTTTTGCAATACATTGACATGAATCCGCCCCGGGTATACATGAGTTCCCCCTCCCGAACCCCCCTCCCATCTCCCTCCTCCCCTTGTCCTCCCTCTGGGTCATCTCCACATACCAGCCCCGAGCATCCTGTAACATGCATCTACCCTGAACTGGCGATTCGTTTCACATATGATAATATACATGTTCCAATGCCATTCTCCCAAACCATCCCACCCTCACCCTCTCCCACAGAGTCCCAAAGACTGTTTTATACATCTGTGTCTCTTTTGCTGTCTCGTATACAGGGTTATCATTTGCATCTTTCTAAATTCCATATATATGCATTAGTATATTGTATTGGTGTTTTTCTCTCTGGCTTACTTCATTCTGTATAATAGGCTCTAGTTTCATCCACCTCATTAGAACTGGTTCAAATGCATTCTTTCTAATGGCTGAGTAATACTCCATTGTGTATATGTACCAAAGCTTTCTTATCCATTCGTCTGCAGATGGACATCTAGGTAGATTCTTTACCTACTGAGCCACTGGAAAGCAGCCAGACTGCTACATTAAAAAAAAAAGGAAGTAGTTTCTTAAATTGGAGTCAAAATGATAGGAAACTTCCATGTCCTGTGAGGAACAACGAAAAAAATTTCAGACTATTAACAGAAAGAATTTTTAAAAAATCAAAAAAGGCAACCTCTCCTGGGAATCCTTAAAACTATGTGATAATTATAATAACTCTTTGCAAGTGAATTTCTGACAGTGGCAAAGCAGTTTGGGAAATGATGTTTCTGCTTCCTGTCACTTAGGCAATGATGCTGATAATGGAACCTGACCAGGCGCTCCCAACAACAGAAGAGGCTCAGCGAAAGCTTCAGTGGACTTCCACAAGCTAGCTGTGTAGGCCAAAAGAACGGGTGCTGGGGGCCAGTACCGCCCAGGTTCAAATCCAGGCCCTACCACTTTACAGTGAGCAAGTTCTCTTCATATCTATTTAATGACAATTTTGATTAAAAAAATATCTACCAAGTAAGTCAATGGTGATGACTCAAACAATTAATGTGGATAAAGCTCCCAGAACCATGCCTGCCATGAATAATTTGGATAAAGCTACTTGGATCCACACCATCTCCCATTTGTCCAGAAGACCCCTGCCTCCAGGATAAGGAGACTTCAGTGTATCTAATCCAGGTTATGCCTCCCTCAACGTCTGTAAACCGGGGTGAATGCCTTACTTCTCCAGAGTTTTATTTCCTCACATTTAAAATGATGGAGTTGGGATAGCAAGATTCAAATTCTGAATTCTGTGAAGTCTATGATTTTTCTAAGATATCCAGAGACAAATTATCTTACCCTTCAATGAGCTCTCTTAAAGATTTAGTCATTTATTGGACAAGTCTGAGTCAAGAAAACTGGCCAGGAAATGAACTTAAAAAGAAATCCAAACTAGTACAGCCACTATAGAGAACAGTGTGGAGATTCCTCAAAAAACTGGAAATAGAACTGCCATATGACCAAGCAATCGCACTCCTGGGCATACACACTGAGGAAACCAGAATTGAAAGAGACACGTGTACTCCAATGTTCATCGCAGCACTGTTTATAATAGCCAGGACATGGAAGCAACCTAGATGTCCATCTGCAGACAAATGGATAAGGAAGCTGTGGTACATTTACACAGTGGAGTATTACTCAGCAATTAAAAAGAATACATTTGAATCAGTGCTAATGAGGCGGATGAAACTGGAGCCTATTATACAGAGTGAAGTAAGCCAGAAAGAAAAACACCAGTACAGTATACTAACGCATATGTATGAAATTTAGAAAGATGATAACGATAACCCTGTATACGAGACGGCAAAAGAGATACAGATGTATGGAACAGTCTTTTGGACTCTGTGGGAGAGGGAGAGGGTGGGATGATTTGGGAGAATGGCATTGAAACATGTATATTATCATATGTGAAACAAATTGCCAGTCCAGATTCAATGCATGATACAGGATGCTCGGGGTTGGTGTTCTGGGATGAACCAGAGGGATGGGATGGGGAGGGAGGTGGGAAGGGGGTTCAAGATGGGGGATACATGTACACTTGGGGCAGATTCATGTCAGTACATGGCAAAACCAATACAATAATGTAAAGTAATTAGCCTCCAATTAAAATAAATAATTTTTTTTTAAAAATAAATATACTGACAGCTTTAAGAATGAGTGTATGAAGGGAAATCTCCTAATAGGCAGTTGTAAACAATGCTCTAGAAGAAGCACTTTTAAGATTAGTGCTAGCTCTGCTATATGCTAAATATTTTAGTATCAGACTGTCATTAGGGCTTCTCTGGTAGCTCAGTGGTAAAGAATTTGCCTGCCAAGCCAGAGATGAGGGTTTAATCCCTGGGTCAGGAAGATGTCTTGGAGAAGGAAATGGCAACCCTCTCCAGTGTTCTTGCCTGGGAAATCTCATGGACAGAGGAGCCTGGAGGGCTCCAGTCCATGGGGTCCCAAGAGTCAGACACGGCTTAGTGACTCAACAACAATAAAAGTCATTATTAAGAGAATTCACAAGAGGATAGCTCCCAGTCTTGCTTTTTAGTATTAGCATTTAATATTTTCCTAACTTGAGAATTTTTTCATTCCCATCTCAAACCAGAGAGCCTCTCAGAAGTTTAGGAATCTTCCACACTCTTTGTTAGTGTGATGTGATCGTTCACGTGGCAGTGCCACATCCGCAGGGGGGTCACTGGGCAATCATTCAGCGTATTCAAGGGCCTGACCTCAGAAATGTCACTGCTAAACACAGGGTAGGAAACTGACTTTGCACAGAAAAACACCTTGATAAATAGTCCTCTTGGAGGAGAGGAAGTCTAAAATCATAAATTGGAAAGAGACAACAGACAGATGAATTAATCAAACTCATCAATGAATGAGAATCTGGTCTTAGTGGGAGAGGAAAGACAGAAAATAAGAAAATGAGCAGAGAAGAGAACAGGGGACTGGACAGGATGGCAAAAAGCCTGCAGAAAGAATCCATTATCCCAAGGACGGGGTCACCTGAGAAGGTATAAGAGTCAAATTTAAGTTTGGGTGTCTGCTGATGTCTGTTTCTAAGCTGCAAAATCTCTCCATCTCCCCAGAGCTTCAATAAACAAATGACAACAAGTGGTGAACAAATAGTGGGGGACTTTCTAATGGGAATCAAGGAAAGGAGTCTCAGACAGGAAAGGGCAGGGACAAGGAACATGCCCCGGGAGAGATGGAAGGGTCTTCCCTCCAGGCATGCACCTATGCATGAAGCTGCATTACTGGAACCAGAGCTTAGAGTGACCAGCTGGGCACCTTCTCTGTTATCACTCACAGTCATCTCCTGGATCCCCTCATTCATGGAGCCCACAGAGTGCCATGGAGCACCCTCTTCTCTGAGCTCCCCAGGGGCCTCACTAGCATCAGGACCACTGCAGCCCTCAGAGTTTGCAACTTCTGGGATTCTGCCTCCTCCCTACATCCCAAGCCAGACCCAGATCTTCTCAAAGCAGGGATGTAGCTATGGTGCATTGAACCCCATCCAGCTCAGAGAGAATGGGACACAGGAAATTCACCACTGCTCACTAGATTATTCACTCCACAAAGAGTGAATAACGATCACATCACAATAACAGTGACCATGCATCCAGCCTTTTGCAAAACTATCTTAGAACATTTAACAATGCTTGGTATACACTAAGGCATTTCTTCTAACTACTTGATGAATTAATATATAGAAAAACAGAGCTTCCCTTTTGAAAATCTTTCTAACCTTATTGCAGATATACATGCATTAACATTTGAATGTATATTCATTATCTATTGTTTTAAAAAAGTGACATGGGTTTTCATTAGAGATCTCTGTCATATTAATGGAAATATGTTTGTTCCTGGGGAGCCCACAATTTAAAAGGTCATGATCATCTATTGGGATATACCTCTTATGGTAAAAAAATAATTCTTCTGAGGACATCATAAATCTCCCAAGCGATTTGTGTAGATTTAGTCTTCAGTCTACATCCAGTTACCAGTAACCATGGTCATTCTTAAGTATCTGCAGCAGTTTGGTTCTGGGACCCCAACCTCTGCACATACCACATTCCATGGATGCTCAAATCTCTTATATATTGATAACATGACATAGTACACTCAGCCTTCCCAATCTGAAGATCGGGAACCCAAGAATACTGAGGGCTGACTGTATAACAGAAACTAGGCAAGAAACCCAAAACTGGCAAAAAGTAATTATTGCTTTAAACATGATTGGTATGTCCTTTACAAGGTGGTGTTACTCAAGTATTGTGCTTTGGGTCCTAGGTTGAGATCTTCCCAGGAGCGGACCCTGAGAAGAGGGAAACTCTGAACATATACCTCAGAGCCACTCCACCTCATGCCAGGAGCTGGGACTTTGTATTCTGACAGCTTGGGGCTGGTTCCCAGGGCCCAAGGGCACTGCATTACCAGGCAGTTTCCACTCTCTGTGTTCAGGAGCTCCAGGACATTTGCAATCCTCTGAAAATTGCAAATCCAAGTTCTCAGCCACAAGCCTGCAGACCTGGGGGATCTGACTGTCAACAGCATCCACTGCAGTCATTTCAGTGTCCCTTGGTCACTCTACAAGCTGCGAAATCCTTCCATAAGATGTAATATCATAGCAGGGTCAGAGAGAGAGGATCTATAGTGATAGGACTTTGGGGCAGAATCAGGCACACACACCGAGAGAGGGACCACACAGCTAATGTGCATCAATCCAACCCTCAATGTTAGACTCATTCTTTAAAGTGGAAAATCCCTTTAAATGCAAATAGTTAGGAAATATGGAAGAGCCCCATACCTTTTCTTAATCTATGAAGATTTATTTAACCACGTGGGGCCAACTACATAATTTGTGGGGCCTAGAGCAAGATGAAAATCCAAGGCCCTTATTTAGAAAAAAGGAAAAAGTTAAACATATGAGTAAAATAAGGGCTTCCCAGGTGACTTTGTGGTAAAGAATCCACCTGCCAATGTAGCAGATGTAGGTTCAATCCCTGGATCAGGAAGATTCCCTGGAGAAGGAAATGGCAACCCATTCCAGTATTCTTGCCTGGAAAATTCCATGGACAGTGGAGCCTGGCAGGCTATAGTCAATGGGTTCACAAGGAGTTGGATATGACTTAGTGACCGAACAACGTTAATAAAATATACAATGCTTGCTTTCTTCTATGGTCTTGCTCCCAACTTTTTTTTCTACTTACTTTGCACTCACTGGGATGCAGGGATCATTGATGGTCAAGTGAAGATTCTTACAGGCTCCCAGAGCCCACTCCATGACTCAGCACACACAGCCCACCAGCTACAGAGCCAGCTTCCTGACAGTTGCTGGGTTGAGGCACCATGTCTCAGCCAGGGATGAGAAAGGTAATCTCCCCTTCCCATAAGCATGACGCCCCAACCCACAGTGGAAAAGTGATGCCTAAGGGACTTCACTCTCAGTGTCTGGACTCTTGGTTTCTGGATGGGAGGTAGACAAGAGGCTCACCCTCAGCGAGTTACTTGCTAATGCACTGTATTGCTGCCAGAGACAGGCTCCATCACACTTCAGAGTGTATGTACTCACTCCACCCACATTTGCCCAGGCCTCCACCAGGAGGCAGGATTCCAGTGTTTGCTGGACAGGGCAATGAGGAAGAGGCTGGGAAGGGCTCAGGGTACCAGGGATCACAGGGGCAGCAGTGGTCATTGGGTGTGGCTAGGGGGGTGGAGACAAAATGGGGATTGGGGCACCAAGAACTTCAGGAGAGGTGGCTGAGAACCCATCCCAGGGGGTGGCAAGGGGTGGGACCCTACAAGAGCTGAAACACAGCTCAAACTCCCTACAAGCCTCAGCAGCATGCCCCATGGCCCAAAAACACTTCCCCCAGAAAACACAAATGGGAAGAGAAAAACATTTATATTTCAAGACAGCAACAGCAGAGCTTTAAGCTTGAGGACAAGGCCTTCAGCACTGGGCCCTGTGTGGTTGGCTCCATCCCATGAAGTCAGCCCTGATCCCAATATGTCTACGAAAGAATCAGAGGATGGGGGAAGATGGGATAGAGGGGATTAAGGAGAAAGTGTAGAGAACTGGACATTGCCAAGGAAGGCAGGCCCTTTCCTGAAGGCTGGATTCAGACTGTTCCTAACCCCCTTGATCCCTAGGTTTGAAAAGGCAAAACATAAACAAATGCCCCTGTGTTGGATTGCTTGGGAACACCAGAGGACTTTGGGCAGGTAGAAGGGCTTGTGCCTAATGTCTTTCTTGTTGGGGAAATGGTTATCAGAGGTACAGTGTAACCCTAAGGCACTGCATCACTTTTATTGAAATTGTTATTTTTTTATCTATTTTGTAGCTGCTTACCTAAATTGCGAGATGCCTCAAATTATCAGTTACATATAGAACACACCCTCATGTCAAGCAGTGCTCAGGGACTAAGGAAATCCCCACATTTTATAGAATAATTAGCTGAAGAAAAGAAGAAAATTCACATGACAGAACAACTAGAAGAAAACAGTCAAAGACTGTGCCTGGGTCTGAAAATGACTAAAGGTAACAGGAGTCTAGAGAATCAGGGAACCTGAGCCTTGAGTTGGCCCTGAAGGACCAGAGGGACTTAGGAGGCAGAGAGGAAACAGAGAGCAAAGAAAAAGTGACAATGAGCACAAAATATTCTGGAGGCTGTGAGATACCAGCCCAGTGCTGTTTAGCTAAACTAAACCAACCACAACCCCTGTGAACAGCCAACAGCACATTCACAGGGGTTTCTATTTGCTTCATCTGAAGATGGAAAAAACATCTACTCCACATGGTTGTGCAGCTTAGAGGACTCGGCACAATGTCTAGCACACAATCTATTTGCTGCTGGTAGGAGGAGCCTGTTTGAGCTACCTTGAGTTGAAATAGAAAACATTTTGTGAAGACATTGAGAACTCTGGTACCTGCAAGTGGGCCTTAGGAAGAGTACCACAGCCTGTATCACTTTGATGCAGACTTCATCCTTCTCTTTTCCCACAAGCAGTCTTCCTCTCCTTTTCTGAGTCACATGAATGATGAGAAGTTACCTACCCAACATTCTCAAAATCTCTCTCTTAAGATTTCAGTTTCAATTTCAGTTCAGTTCAGTTCAGTTCAGTCACTCAGTCGTGTCTGACTCTTTGCGACCCCATGAAAAACAGCATGCCAGGCCTCCCTGTCCATCACCAAATCCTGGAGTTCACTCAAACTCACGTCTATCAAGTTGATGATGCCATCCAGCCATCTCATTCTCTGTCGTCCCCTTCTCCTCCTGCCCCCAATCCTTCCCAGCATCAGAGTCTTTTCCAGTGAGTCAACTCATCGCATGAGGTGGCCAAAGTATTGGAGTTTCAGCTTTAGAAGCAGTCCTTCCAATGAACACCCAGGATAAATCTCCTTTAGAATGGACTGGTTGGGTCTCCTTGCAGTCCAAGGGACTCTCAACAGTCTTCTCCAGCACCACAGTTCAAAAGCATCAATTCTTCGGCGGTCAGCTTTCTCCACAGTCCAACTCTCACATCCATACATGACCACAGGAAAAACCGTAGCCTTGACTAGACGGACCTTGGTTGGCAAAGTAATGTCTCTGTTTTTTAATATACTATCTTGGTTGGTCATAACTTTCCTTCCAAGGAGTAAGCATCTTTTAATTTCATGGCAGCAATCAGCATCCACAGTGATTTTGGAGCCAAAAGAAATAAAGTCTGACACTGTTTCCACTGTTACCCCATCTATTTCCCAGGAAGTGATGGGACCAGATGCCATGATCTTTGTTTTCTGAGTGTTGAGTTTCAAGCCAACCTTTTCACTCTCCTCTTTCACTTTCATTAAGAGGCTTTTTAGTTCCTCTTCACTTTCTGCCATAAGGGTGGTGTCATCTGCATATCTGAGGTTATTGACATTTCTCCCGGCAATCTTGATTCCAGCTTGTGCTTCTTCCAGTCCAGCGTTCCTCATGACGTACTCTGCATATAAGTTAAATAAGCAGGGTGACAATATACAACCTTGACGTACTCCTTTTCCTATGTGGAACCAGTCTGTTGTTCCATGTCCAGTTCTAACTGTTGCTTCCTGACCTGCATACAGGTTTCTCAAGAGGCAGGTCAGGTGGTCTGGTATTCCCATTTCTTTCAGAATTTTGCACAGTTTATTGTGATCCACACAGTCAAAGGCTTTGGCATAGTGAATGAAGCAGAAATAGATGTTTTTCTAGAACTCTCTTGCTTTCTGCATGATCCAGCGGATGTTGGCAATTTGATCTCTGGTGCCTCTGCCTTTTCTAAAACCTGCTTGAACATCTGGGAGTTCGCGGTTCACATATTGCTGAAGCCTGGCTTGGAGAATTTTCAGCACGACTTTACTAGCGTGTGAGATGAGTGCAACTGTGTGGTAGTTTGAGCATTCTTTGGCATTGCCTTTCTTTGGGATTGGAGTGAAGACTGACCTTTTCCAGTCCTGTGGCCACTGCTGAGTTTTCCAAATTTGCTGGCATATTGAGTGCAGCACTTTCACAGCATCATCTTTCAAGATTTGAAATAGCTCAACTGGAATTCCACCACCTCCACTAGCTTTGTTCGTAGTGATGCTTTCTAAGGCCCATTTGACTTCACATTCCAAGATGTCTGGCTCTAGGTCAGTGATCACGTTATCGTGATTATCTTGGTCGTGAAGATCTTTTTTGTACAGTTCTTCTGTGTATTCTTAGGACACAGGAACTAATAGACTAACTTGGTTAACTTCCCTCTCTTAGTGCAATTATCTGTTACCAGGGATTCAGGACCATTTTCTATAATGAGGATGCAAGAGACAATTAAGGGGGTTATTGTGGGCTGGGCAGAGAGGTATATAGATGCCCACCATATGAGCAGCTATTACTAGCCACTGTTATGTGGACATCAAGACAACTCTAATATGTCAGAAATGTGCTAACACTGGCTTTTTCTTAAAACAACTTTGTATGAAATAACTGACATACAGCAAGCTGCATGGGGGCTTCCCTGGTGGCTCAGTGGTAAAGAATCTAACTGTAATGTAGGAGACTCAGGTTCAACCCCTGGGTTGGAAAGATCTCCTGGAGGAGGACATGGCATTCCACTGCAGTACTCTTGTCTAGAGAATCCCATAGACTGAGGAGCCTAGTGGGCTACAATCCATAGGGTGGCAAAGAGTCAGACACGACTGAAGCAACTGAGCACACACACAGGTTGCACATGTTTATTGATGCTTTACTATATGTATATACCTACAAAGTCAGCACCATAACCAAAATGAAAACAAATCCATCATTCAAAAGTTGACTTATTCTCCTATGTAATCCTTCCTTCCCATCCTCATTACAGGCAACCATTATTAAAGATCAATCTGCATGTTTTAAGAATTTTATATAAATGGAATCATATAGTACATATATTCTCACCTGGCTTCTTCTATTCAGTATAACTATTTTGAGATTCCTCCCTGCTATTGTCTTATGAATAATTCATTCTTTTGCATTCCCTTGTGTGGATAAATAACAATTTGGTTATTCATTTATCAAATAAGGCTGCTGTGAACATCCTTTTAAAACTCTTTGTGTGAACATACGCTTTAGGTAAATACCTAAGTATCAAATGGATGGGCTATATATAACAGCTTTGAAGAAATTATCAAACTGTTATTCCAAAGAGACTGTATTATTTTCACTCCCACCATGAGTTTCTGATAGAGCTAGGTGCTGTGTATTCTCACTAACACTTGGTCTGGTCATTGTTTTTAATTTTAAATATACAGAGGTATCTATATGGGGGGGTCCCAACGTCTGGAATACAGACCAGTGCCTCCTATCAGGTTGGCCATGTCATTAGATTAGATATAAAGTGTACAATAAATGTAATGTGTTTGTGTCATCGCAAAACCACCTCTTCTAGGTCCTTCGAAATTTCAAAAAAAGTTTTGAATCAACTCATTAATTTATATTTGTTATAAAGAAAGGCCACTGTGTTTTCACTTGGGTTGTATTGACTCTATAGATCATTTTGGAGAGAAAGGACATTTAACAATACCATACTCTCTAACTCAAGAAAGGAAAAACAGCTTTTTCTCTCCTTTCACTTCTCTCAGAACTATTTTGAAATTTTCAGTGTGTCTTTCACACTTTACATCATGCTTATTCCTAAGTATTCCTCGGTTCTGGATGCTATTATACAGAGTATTTTTGTTTTTCTATTTGCAGTCTGACTGTATGTGTTTTGTGTGTTTGTGTGTGTGTTGGTCTTGTATACCACCATATTGATTAACTCACTTACTGGTTCCAATAAGATGCTGCACTCAATATGCCAGAAAATTTGGAAAACTCAGCAGAGGCCACAGGACTGGAAAAGGTCAGTTTTCATTCCAATCCCAAAGAAAGGCAAGGAATGTTCAAACTACCTCAAAATTGCACTTATCTCACACACTAGCAAAGTAATGCTCAAAATTCTCCAAGCCAAGCTTCGACAGTATGTGAACTGTGAGCTTCCAGATGTTCAAGCTGGATTTCAAAAAGGCAGAGGAACCAGAGATCAAACTGCAACATCTGTTGGATCATTGAAAAAGCAAGAGAGTTCCAGAAAAATATCTACTTCTGCTTCATTGACAATACTAAAGCCTTTGACTGTGTGGATCACAACAAGCTGGAAAATTCTTAAAGAGGTGGGAATACCAGACCACCTGACCTGCCTCCTGAGAAATCTGTATGCAGGTCAGGAAGCAACAGTGAAAAGTGGACATGGAAAAACAGACTGGTTCTAAATCGGGAAAGGAGTACGTCAAGGCTGTATATTGTCACTCTGATTATTTAACTTCTATGCAGAGTACATCACGTGAAATGCTGGGCTGGATAAAGTTCAAGCTAGAATCAAGATTGTCGTGAGAAATATCAATAACCTCAGATATGCAGAAGACACCACCCTTATGGCAGAGAGCAAAGAGGAACTACAGAGCCTCTTGATGAAAATGAAAGAAGAGAGTGAAAAATCTGGCTTAAAACTCAACATTCAAAGATGAAGATTATGGCATCAGTCACATCAGTTCATGGCAAGTAGGTGGGGAAATAATGGATACAGTGAGAGACTATTTTATTGGGCTTCAAAATCATTGCAAATGGTGAGTACAGTCGTGAAATTAAAAGACGCTTGCTCCTTGGAAGAAAAGCTATGACCAACCTAGACAGCATATTAAAAAGCAGAGACATTACTTTGCCAACAAAGGTCCGTCTAGTCAAAGCTACGGTTTTTCCATTAGTCATGTATGGATGTGAAAACTGGACCATAAAGAAGGCTGAGTGCCAAAGAATTGATGCTTTTGAACTGTGGTGTTGGAGAAGACTCTTGAGAGTCCCTTGGACTGCAAGCAGATCAAATCTGTGAATCCTAAAGGAAATCAACCCTGAATATTCATTGGAAGGACTGATGCTAAAGCTAAAGCTCCAATACTTTGGCCACAAGATGCAAAGAACTGACTCATTAGAAAAGACACTGATGCTTGAAAGATTGAAGGCAAGAGGAAAAGGGAATGACAGAGGATTAGATGGTTGGATGGCATCACCAACTTGATGGACATGAGCTTGAGCAAGCTCCAGGAGATGGTGATGGACAGAGAAGCTTGGCGTGCTGCAGTCCACGGGGTGACAAAATTTTGGGCACAACTGAGTGACTGAACTAAACTGAGCCATTTTTTGGTAAAGGTCATCTAATTTTTAAAGTTGATTGTTAGCATCTATAAATAAAAACAGATTAACTTTTTTCTTTACAACTAGGTTGCCTTTAACTTATTTTTCTTGTCTTTTTGCACTGGCTGCAAACTTCAGAACAATATTGAATAGAATTGGTGAAAGCACACATCCTCATCCTTGAAGGAAAGCACTTTTATCATTCACCACTAAGTATGATAGTAGCTGTGGCAGGAATTTTTTACCTTTTTTTAAATCAAATTTCCCTTCTACTGCTAGATTTCTGGGAGTTTTTATCATAGAGGATGCTGTATTTTGTCAATGATTTTCTGTACCTATTGAAATGTTCACATAGCTTTATTTTTAATATGTCAGTATGGTGAATTGCCTTGGTTAATATTAAAATGTGAAAACAACCTTGCCTTCCGGAGATAAGCCCTTTTTAAATGTGGTTGGATTCAATTTGCTGAAATTTTGTTTAGCATTTTTACACACATATTCATGACAAATATTTACCTTTGTTTCTCTTATAATACCTTTGCCTTGTTTTAGTGTCAGGGTAATGGTGATCTCAGAAAATAATTTGGGAAGTATTCTTTCCTCTTCAAATTTCTGAAAGCATTTGCCTAGAATTTTCATTATTTCTTCCTCAAGTATTTGATGGAATAAAGAATGAATCCATTTTCATTGCAGGGTATCTTTCTATAATGAATTCAAATTCTTAGGAATAGGACTATTCAGTTTATTTCTTCTTGAATGAGTTTTGGCATTTTGCTTCTTTCAAATTGTTTCCCTTTTTATTGAAGTTGTTTGATTTATTAGCATCCCCATATCTTAATATTTGCTTATTATAAATTAATGTATAGAATGATAACTATTAGAGAATACTGATTATATATATATATATATATATATAGGAAAGCAATCTCTCTCATTCCTGATAATTTGCCTTTGCTCTCATTTGTTCTTTAGCTAGTCAGCTTATCAATTTATTAATTTTATTGCTCTTTCTCAAAGAAACAACTTTTTGCTTCATAGATTTCCCCCACTTTATAATACATTTTTTCCACTCTGATCTTTATTATTTCCTTTTTGCTTATATTGGTTTTAATGTATTTGCTTTTCTGAAGTTAAGATCATTTTTTTAGTGATTGCTATTTGAGATCATTTTTCATTTCTAATGTAAGTTTTTAGAACTTATTTCTCACCCTAAACATTGCTTTAGTGGCATTCCTCAAATTATTAGATACTATACTTTCATTTTTATTCAGTTCAAAATACTTTCTCATTTACCATTTGTTGTTTTCTTTGACACCATTAGATTAGAAGTGTGTTCGGAGAAGGCAATGGCACCCCACTCCAGTACTCTTGCCTGGAAAATCCCATGGATGGAGGAGCCTGGTGGGCTGCAGTCCATGGGGTCACAAAGAATCAGACACGACTGAGTGACTTCACTTTCACTTTTCACTTTCATGCATTGGAGAAGGAAATGGCCAGCCACTCCAGTGTTCTTGCCTGGAGAATCCCAGGGATGGGGGAGCCTGGTGGGCTGACATCTATGGGGTCGCACAGAGTCGGACACGACTGAAGTGACTTAGCAGCAGCAGAAGCAGCAGAAGTGTGTTACTTTACTATCCAAATATTTGGAGACTTCCCAGATATCTTAGTGTTAGTGATTCTAATTTACTTCCATTGTAGTCAAAGAACATACTTTATATGACTAATATTTTTAGAAATTTACCTGAAATTTGTTTCATTCATAATATGATTTTAATAAATATCTGTGTGTTCTTAAAGAGAATGTGTATTGTGCTATCCTCAGATGGAATGTTCTATATTTAAATATCAATTGGGTCAAGTTGATTAGCAGTGTCATACAAGTATTCTTTATTCTTGCTCATTTTCTGTTTTTTTCTGCCAGTTATTAACAAAGGGTTACTAAAATCTCCAACTATAAATATTGACTTGCCTATTTCTTCTGGAAGCTCTAACAATTATTTACTTCATGTATTTTGAAGTTATCTTATGGGTAAATAAAATTTATAATAGTCATACTCAATTAACTGATCTTTTTTACATAATGACCTTCTTTAGCCTTGGTAATATTCTTTGCTCTGAAATATACTTTGATATTAACATAGTTACTCCAGCTTTCTTTTGATATTTTCTTTTAATTAGATTGATTTGTTTGATGATTTGACTTTTGTCTCCGTGCTGTTGTTGTTTCAGATAAAAGAGTAAATTTGGTCCCTGCTACTCCATTTCGGCTATAAGCAGAAGCCCCAGTTAAATGTTATTAACCACAGTCTACTAAGGAGAAAATAGTCACTAGAACACTTTTGACTTGCCCAAGGTCATACAGCTGATTACTATTTGCTAAGTAGAAATAGAGCATGGGCAGAGAAGCAGTGCTTCACATAACCCATCTGCATTTCAGTCCCTAGGACAAAAGGGACAAGAAAGTATTTTATGTGAAGGAGAACTAGGACAGCTGATTAAGGAGACATGATGGATGAAACTTCCTTGTTTTGTTGACAGTCAAACCTAAGTCAAAGTCACTGAAAACTGTTAGGAATAAGAATTCCTTGTACTTACAAAGGAGAGATTATGAGACCATTTACCTAATGGATTATTCCAGAAAAATGCCAGTGTCAATCTAGAGGGACACTCAGACACTTAGGATGACCCGATACACAGGAAATCAGTCCTGAATATTCATCGGAAGGACTGATGCTGGAGCTGAAGCTCCAATACTTTGGCTAACCTGATATGAAGAACTGACTCATTAGAAGAGACCCTGATGCTGGGAAAGATTGAAGGCAGGAGGAGAAGGGGACGACAGAGGATGAGATGGCTGGATGGCATCACTGACTTGATGGACATGAGTTTGAGTGAGCTCCAGGAGCTGGTGATGGACAGGGGGGCCTGGCGTGCTGCAGTCCACAGGGTCACAAATAGTCAGACACGACTGAGCAACTGAACTGAACTGAACTGATTTGCAGGCAGGTCCCCCTGAGTCAGAGATCATCCTGCTTCAATCTGCTACACAGTCATCTCTGTGGAACATACGCAGCCCTCCCCTGCCCTTCTGAACAGCATCTACATAAAAACGGTGACACCAGACTGTCCAACATCCAGTAAACAATCTAAAAGACTGTTACAACCATTGTGCATCCATGCTCAGTCACTGAGTCATGTCCGCCGCTTTGCAACCCCATGGACTGTAGCCTGCCAGACTCCTCTGTCCTTGGGATTTCCCAGGCAAGAACATTTTAGTGGGTTTCCACTTCCTCCTCCAGGGGATACTGCTGACTCAGGGATCAAAACCGTGTCTCCTGCATCTCCTGAGTTAGCAGGTGGATCCTTTACCACTGTATCACCTTCTGTACCATAATGTGTTCATAATAAGAAGTGAGAAAGGAAATCTCATTTGGACAACAAAACGCCCGTCTTGTAGGTTCAAACTGACACACACCGTGTGCTTCCATGATGTCAAGAACACCAGCACACAAACAGCCATCATGTGACTCCCTGGAAGTGGGAACCTAGCTTAGATGCCGGATAAGAGGATGGAATTTTCATCCCTCTAAAGTCTACGTGGTAGTGCAAAAACAATCAGTTCTATGACAAATTTAGAAAACAGCCGTTAAAACAGAAGCATTTAATTCTTTTATCTGACAGGAAACCCAAGACAGAAACAGCAGATTAACACAGACAAGTATAGCTGTTTGAAGTTCCAGATTTTACTCTACATGGTACTTCGTAGTTTATAAATACGTTTTTATGACACATCATTAAACTTGTTAGCCTGCCAGGTAAAAGGCGTTCATGATGCCTCCCTGTTTGTCAGGTTGAGAAGTTCCTATGCAAATTTCACTTGCTTCCTTTTAATTATTTGGGATATCAACTTTTCATACCTTTTGATTAAAGCCAATTTTTTCTTCCTTCCTTAAGTGAATTTTTGTGCACATCTTGGAATTCACGAGCGTGTCATGGAGATCAAAATATAGCTGGGAAATGAGCAGCTAGCAAGATGAGTCACAGTTTAATGTCTGATTGCTCACATCAAAGAGATCATATGCTGAAATTCGGAAACATTTCATATTTTGCTCATGTTATGATGTCTTCAGATCTCACCTTCACACTTGCTGCAGAAATTATTACAAAGTTCTCCCAGCTACCTGGTGTATAAGACAATCATCAAAGCCACATTCTCATCTATTCGTCATTATGCTGTGCCAGTCTGCCATAGTATTTGAAAGGCTAGGCTTAAAAAAACAAACAAATAAACACTGCTTGCTAACTGGAGTCTAGTTGTGTGTATGTTTTTTCGGGCTTGATTATACCTATAGAATGACACAATATGTCCTGTTTGTACAACTTCTGATGTCTGTGAACCTCAGGCTATATTCCTGGTTTGGCTGGTAGCTATGGCAATTAAAAAAAACTACAGTATGATGTTGAAAGGAACATTATCAATTCAGGGTTTATTTACTGATAACATTCCAGCAACATGTGATGCAGTCAAAACTGTTAAAAGAGCCTTTTGTATTTCACTCGGAATATAAGAATATTAGACTAATGCTGTTTTGCTGACAATAAATGTTGGTGCTATGGCTTTATTCCAGTTACATTCCTTGTCCTCTGTTATCCCTCTGTCTTCCTGTCATCTTCCTCCACCCTCTGCCTCTGAGACAGTGTGGGGGAAGGAGCACAAAGGGGAACAGGAAACCATGACTTGGAGACACTCGTTTCAGTCACTGTATCAATTGGTCAAAATGCAAGTCTGGGCTATCATTTAGACTTTTGCAACTTGATATCACTAATTCAAGTTTTAGTTTCAGCAACATAGGCACTCCAAAATGTGAAAAAGCTGCTCTGACATCTCAAAGCAGCCATCAGTATCACACTGAACTGATGAAAAGGTCCTCATTGATTCTTGGCTGGTACTTTTCCTCTCAGTTTTTTACATGTACTCAGCAAATTTCATAGTGCCCGGAACAGAGGCCAACTTTCATTATAAACTGACTCAAATTTATCTATTTGTCCATTGTTTGACTCCTTTATTAGGATTACGTCCAGACGGACTCACGCCAGGCCTTTTTTCCCCATCTACTCCTTGTACCTGGAACAGAGCCTGATTCACTACAGGAGCTCAAGGACTATTTGTTGAGTGGCTACATTAAAACTGACCCAAGAGCTGCAAGGCAAACTGAATGCCACAGAAGGATTTTCCCCATGTCCATAGTGTTTGGTGATTTATAGAAACAGAGCTGTCAGGGTTTACAAATGCGTTGAACACTTTTGCCTGCATGCATGCTAAGTTGCTTCAGTTGTGTCCAACTCTTTGTGACTCTATGGACTGTAGCACTCGGGGCTCCTCTGTCCATGGAATTCTCCAGGCAAGAATACTAGAGTTGCCATGTTCTTCTCCAGGGGATCTTCCCAACCCGGGGATCAAAACCACATCTTCTGCATTTCCTACATTGGCATGTGGGTTCTTTACCTGGGAAAGCTGAACACTTTTGACATACATGCTATTCAAACAGCAAAATTTTGAATGATAAGAGAACTATCTCAGTAAAAACAAGAAGCTAAAGGTGATATTTACAGTATCTGTGTTTGTTTCACTGGGAGAAAGAACCATTAATTTTTCTAGCAATTAATTAAAACTAAAACCATTAATTTCAGCATTTTCATTTAAGGCACTCTGACATCTCAAAGCATCCATCAAAATAACGAAGTCACGACAGGATTTTCACCGGTTCCCAGCTGATGGCATCCTAGTACTTATCACTGCCCACCCAGACCCCTACCAGGCATAGAAGGGATAAAGTTGGAGGAGCTGTACTCACCAGCCTTGATGTGGACATCCTGACTTCTAATTTTCCCTGAAGGATTTTCAGCTGTGCAATAGTAAGTATTATCATGGATTAAGGTACTAAAGCTTGAAGGAGGGAAGGGGAAAATCTGGAGAGTGCCATTGGGGTGGACGTGGCGGATTCCGGGGACATCGTAGATCTCCTCGCCCGTCGCTAGGTACCATCTGAGAGACACAGGAGGGATCCCTGCTGCGGGGCAGGGCACCAGGGTCCCCGTGGTGCTCGCAAACACTACCTCTTGCAGAGATGCATTGACAAAGTAGAGGCTGGAGTGAAGGTCCTCACTGAAAACTGCAAGGAGACAACACAAGAGTGTGTCAGAAAAGTGTCCCTTCTGCACTTATCTTTCAATATAGAACATCAACATATTGACATGTCAATCCGTCCTCAAGAGGTTATTTGGAGAAATAGTCACCAGGCTCAACTAAAACTTAATCATTCAAAATTGCTCAACCTTCTATGGACAGAGAGGCACCAGCTTCATTTCACAATTTGTACACAAATTAAGTTATGCATGTGCTCAGTGGTATCTGACTCTGCAACCCCATGGACTATAGCCCACCAGTTTCCTCTGTCCATGGAATTTTTCAGGCAAGAATACTGGAGTGGGTTGCCATTTCTGACTCCAGGGGATCCTCCAGACCCAGGGATCCAACACATGTCTCCTGCATCTCCTGCATTGGCAGGTCAGTTCTTTACCAATTTGCCACCTGGGAAGCCCAACACAAATTAAGTTAACCTGGAGCTTAAACTTTGAATAGGTGCCTTTTCAGCCCCATGTCCAGAGCCCTATTTTGTCTCCATGGTACTGACCACTATTGGAATTTATTTTGGGTTTTGTATTCATTTATTGTTTGTTGACCTGTCTAGAATATAAAGCTCATGAAACAAAGCCATAATTTGCTCACACTATTGCCTAGGGCACCGAGCAAAACAAGCCATGGGGGTTTCATAAGGAGAAGCTACGTGAGTGAATCACTAGATCCAGTTGCTAGAATCAAATTGCTCTGGTTGAAAGTGTACATTGAGAACTAATTTTGAATGAAATTAGTCACAAACTTTTAAAATTAAAATTGAAGATCTGAATGTAAAGCATTTTGGAAAGGCCAGTTGGTTTTCTGAAAATCCAATCCAATCAACAGTGTGATTTTTCGTTGTTGTTGAAAATATGTTGCAATAATAAAGAGAACTTTGACAAAAGTATCATTCAATTCCACCAGCCTATGGCAGATTCTGTTTCACTTACTTTTCTGGTCCATCCACCTACTGCCTATAGGGTTAAACTATGTCATACATGCAAACATGAAACAGGCAGTTGTTACAGACTCTGCTTCATACTCTTAACACTATTTCATACACATTATGTTGAGAGGGTAACAGGCAGGAAGGCCAGGGGTCTCAAAGCGGAGGAAATAGCCTGTAAGTGCCAGACATTTTTCTCTCTCTTAAGTGGCAGGAGGAAACAAACTAGCGATATTTTTTCTTCTCTATACAAATTTAAAAGGAAGTTTTTACTGTGTAGCCATAATGACACCTGGTTTCACCTGAAGTTCAGTCAGTTCAGTTCAGTTCAGTGGCTCAGTTGTGTCCGATTCTCCGCGACCCCATGAATCACAGCATGCCAGGCCTCCCTGTCCATCACCAACTCCCGGAGTTCACTCAAACTCATGTCCACAGAGTCGGTGATGCCATCCAGCCGTCTCATTCTCTGTCGTCCCCTTCTCCTCCCGCCCCCAATCACTCACAGCATCAGAGTCTTTTCCAGTGAGTCAACTCGTCGCATGAGGTGGCCAAAGTATTGCAGTTTCAGCTTTAGCATCAGTCCTTCCAATGAACACCCAGGATTGATCTCTAGAATGGACTGGTTGGATCTCCTTGCAGTCCAAGGGACTCTCAAGAGTCTTCTCCAACACCACAGTTCAAACGCATCAGTTCTTCAGCAATCAGCTTTCTTCACAGTCCAACTCTCACATCCATACATGACCAAGGGAAAAACCATAGCCTTGACTATTCTCAAATCTTGAGTTAACCAATGCATTTTTCTTATGGAAATGTTGGTCTTAAGCTATGTTAATGTACTACACATTTACCCCAGACTCTATCTTCAAGTCGGTTCCGCCAAGTGGCTCAGAACCTACTTGACAAACATGTATGTTATACTCAGATATTGTTCCCTTAATCTATGTAAAACGAAACTATTTGTATGGTAATCTGCCCTTCTACAAGATTCAAGTTAATCATTTTATGGCCCAGGATGAATCGTCTGGTGTCAAAATTATCCCAAAATGCATCTTATGGGTGAGGGGCCTGGTGCCATTCTGAGCCTCAAGACATTCCTTTCTTTCATTAACAGACTGCTAGTAATTATATAACACCCAGCTGAAGACTAGCAGGGGGTCACTCTTTCTGCCCCCTTCTGATGCCTGGGTCAGAAGCTTTCTCTATCTCCTTTATACTTTAATAAAACTTTATTACACAAAAGCTCTGAGAGATCAAGCCTCGTCTCTGGCCCCGGGATGAATTCTTCTCCTCCGGAGGCCAAGATCCCAGTGTCTGTGTCATTCTGCAACAACCTTTCAATGTCATGTTTCAGACTTCACAAGTGCAGATGACTCTGAACAACACTGATTTGAACTGGGCGGGTCCGCTTATACACAGGCAGTTGTCATAGGAAATACTACAGTGTTACACCATCCTTGGTTGGTTGGATCTTTGGATACAGAGGAACTGTGGCCAGAGAGAGCAGGCTGTAAGCTACAGGTGTATGCACATTTCATATAAGATGATTTTCTGAACTAGCTCCCTGACTCGGGCTGCTTCAGTTGTTCCTGTTTTAATTACTGCAAATAAAATGTCTGCAAAGGTTTCCAGGAATTTATTGAGAGACTATATTGTACTCATTGACAGCTGTGGAATGTTCTTTCCATGAAGCAAAAAAATCCAACTTCTAGAATCCAAAAATTAAACAAAAGATGTGCAAGTACAATGAAGACCCACTTCGCAGACATTTATGTTTCTGTGTGGCTTTCTGAAAACAAATGCATACGCTGTCACCTGTTCAAAAGGAGCCCTGTGCTACGCTTAGTCACTCAGTCATGTCTGACTCTTTGTGACCCCAGGGACTACAGCCTGCCGGGCTCCTCTGTCCATAGGGATTCTCCAGGCAGGAATATTTAAGTGGGTTGCCATGCACTCCTCCAGGGGATCATCCCAGTCCAGGGATTGAACCTAGGTCTCCCACATTGCAGGCAGAGTCTTTAACATCTGAGCCACCAGGGAAGCCCAAGAATATTGGAGTGGGTGGCCTATCCTTTCTCCAGGGGATCTTCCTGACCCAGGAATCCAACCAGGGTCTCCTGCACTGCAGGCAGATTCTTTGCTAGCTGAGCTACCAGGGAAGCCCAAAGAAGCCCTCAATACTGGGAATATCTCAGTTAACCTCACTGGGCAGAGATGAGAATAATATTTGCTGAGTGTCCCTGCCATGGCAGGCAATATTATGAGACTGAGGTGTTATTTCATTTACTCCTTTGTACAATAACCCTGCCAGGTTATACCAGGCTCTGCTCCACAGAAGATGAGGTGGAGACTCAGAGAGGTTGTCCCTAGAGCAAGGACTCAGGGTAGGAGATTGCAGAACCAGAACTCAGACTCCATGATGAAGATTTTATTTCATTACTTGGCTGCCCTTACTGTTCAAAGGCAAATCTTGAGAAAGCTCTAGTTATGAGATTTGCCATCCTCCACGTGTGTTCCTTGGAGACCCACCTGCTTTCTCTTGGTCACTCTCACCAGCAGTAATCAGAAGTCTGGCCATGGTCAGTGCTGGCTATCTCTGAGCAGGCAGCAGCGTGAACACCATTCATCAAGAGATGGCAGAGAAAAATACACTGTGTAAAAGTGACAGATTTACCCAAAGAAAAGACAGGAAGAGGTGTTCATCAAGTAGTAACTATTTGATGGTTTTCTCTCCCAACCATACCTAAAGTCTTAACAACACTCGGAAAATTAGAATATGGAAGCTATTGCTAACTAAGAAATTGGCTCAGACCAGAAGCACAGTTAATAGCTAAACATTGCAATTTCCAACCCAAATGAAAATGCTGATAGTAGCACTGTGAGTTTGAGCTTTTTAGGAAACTGACATCACCCCAAACATATTGTTAGGAACGAGGTAACTGTCACTCTTGAGACTAATTAATTCCACCCTAATTCTTTTCTTTCCCTACCCACATTACTCTTCTGTCAACTGAATTGTAGGTGATTCAAACCAAGTAAAATTTAGTCATATTTGAATTTACTCTTTTTTGTCGTAAAAGTTGCCTTGTGAAAAATAGCAGTCTTTGAAAATGGGAATGCATGTAAAAAATATTTCTTAATTAAATGTATATTTTCTACTATAAGCCGCATTCCAAGAGGCAGCTTATGAAATTATTTAAATGACTTTGAGAAAATGCAAATTAAATGTTTAATCCTCACAGTTAAAGAGATAAGTGACCTCTGGGGGATTACTGTCACTTCTCCTTACATTTTTTAGATATTCCACTTGAGTCTTTCTATTTCACACCACTGGGTTTAATAATGTAACACAAACTTGCTTTCGAAGATACACATCATGTGGCCCCAGGCAAAAGAAAACGCAAACTACATTCCAACAACTTTTATTTCTTTCATCCAAGGGCCCATCCATCTGCTTAAATAGTAGTACTTTATTTATGGAGGGCTGTATGCACTTTGACCACTTCCAATTTGCCTTGATTCATGGACCTAACATTCCAGGTTCCTATGCAATATTGCTCTTTACATCTTCGGACCTTGCTTCTATCACCAGTCACATCCACAACTGGGTATTTGTTTCGCTTTGGCTCCATCCCTTCATTCTTTCTGGATTTATTTCTCCACTGATCTCCAGTAGCATACTGGGCACCTACCGACCTGGGGAATTCCTCATTCAGTATCCTATCATTTTGCCTTTTGATGCTGTTCATGGGGTTCTCAAGGCAAGAATACTGAAGTGGTTTGCCATTCCCTTCTCCAGTGGACCACATTCTGTCAGACCTCTCCACCATGACCCATCTGTCTTGGGTGGCCCCACATTCTAGGAATCAGTGAACTAAAATGGACTGGAATGGGTGAATTTAACTCAGATGACCATTATATCTACTACTGTGGGCAGGAATCCCATAGAAGAAACGAAGTGGACATCATGGTCAACAAAAGAGTCCGAAATGCAGTACTTGGATGCAATCTTAAAAACGACAGAATGGTTTCTGTTCATTTCCGAGGCAAACCATTCAATATTACAGTAATCCAAGTCTATGCCCCAACCAGTAATGCTGAAGAAGCCGAAGTTGAATGGTTCTATGAAGACCTACAAGACCTTTTAGAACTAACACCCAAAAAAGATGTCCTTTTCATTATAGGGGACTGGAATACAAAAGTAGGAAGTCAAGAAACACCTGAAGTAACTGGCAAATTTGGCCTTAGAGCACGAAATGAAGCAGGGAAAAGGGTAATAGAGTTTTGCCAAGAGAACACACTGGTCATAGCAAACACCCTCTTCCAACAACAAAAGAGAAGAATCTACACATGGACATCACCAGATGGTTAACACCAAAATCAGACTGATTATATTCTTTGCAGCCAAAGATGGAGAAGCTCTATACAGTTAGCAAAAACAAGACCAGGAGCTGACTGTGGCTCAGATCATGAACTCCTTATTGCCAAATTCAGATTGAAATTGAAGAAAGTAGGGAAAACCACTAGACCATTCAGATATGACCTAAATCAAATCCCTTATGACTATATTAGTGGAAGTGAGAAATAGATTTAAGGGACTAGATCTGATAGATATAGTGCCTGATGAACTCTGGATGGAGGTTCGTGACATTGTACAGGAGACAGGGACCAAGACCATCCCCATGGAAAAGAAATGCAAAAGAGCGAAATGGCTGTCTGAGGAGGCCTTACAAATAGCTGTGAAAAGAAGAGAGGCGAAAAGCAAAAGAGAAAAGGAAAGATATAAGCATCTGAATGCAGAGTTCCAAAGAATAGCAAGGAGAAATAAGAAAGCCTTCCTCAGCAATCAATGCAAAGAAATAGAGGAAAACAACAGAATGGGAAAAACAAGAGATCTCTTCAAGAAGATTAGAGATTCTAAGGGAACATTTCATGCAAAGATGGGCTCGATAAAGGACAGAAATGGTATGGACCTAACAGAAGCAGAAGATATTAAGAAGAGGTGGCAAATATACACAGAAGAACTGTACAAAAAAGATCTTCACGATGAAGATAATCACGATGGCGTGGTCACTCACCTGGAACCAGACATCTTGGAATGTGAAGTCAAGTGGGCCTTAGAAAGCATCACTACGAACAAAGCTAGTGGAGGTGATGGAATTCCAGTTGAGCTATTTCAAATCCTGAAAGATGATGCTGTGAAAGTGCTGCACTCAATATGCCAGCAAATTTGGAAAACTCAGCAGTGGCCACAGGACTGGAAAAGGTCAGTCTTCATTCCAATCCCAAAGAAAAGGAATGCCAAAGAATGCTCAAACTACCACACAATTGCACTCATCTCACACGCTAGTAAAGTCATGCTCAAAATTCTCCAAGCCAGGCTTCAGCAATATGTGAACCGTGAACTTCCAGATGTTCAAACAGGTTTTAGAAAAGGCAGAGGAACCAGAGATCAAATTGCCAACATCCGCTGGATCATGGAGAAGGCAAGAGTGTTCCAGAAAAACATCTATTTCTGCTTCATTGACTATGCCAAAGCCTTTGACTGTGTGTATCACAATAAACTGTGGAACATTCTGAAAGAGATGGGAATACTAGACCACCTGACCTGCCTCTTGAGAAACTTGTATGCAGGTCAGGAAGCAACAGTCAGAACTGTACATGGAACAACAGACTGGTTCCAAAGAGGAAAAGGAGTACGTCAAGGTATATTGTCACCCTGCTTGTATAACTTATATGCAGAGTACATCATGAGGAACGCTGGGCTGGAAGAAGCACAGGCTGAAATCAAGATCGCTGGGAGAAATATTAATAACCTCAGATATGCAGATGACACCACCGTTATGGCAGAAAGTGAAGAGGAACTCAAAGGCCTCTTGATGAAAGTGAAAGAGGAGAGTGAAAAGGTTGGCTTGAAGCTCAACATTCAGAAAACGAAGATCATGGCATCTGGTCCCATCACTTCATGGGAAATAGATGGGGAAACAGTGGAAATAGTGTCAGACTTTGTTTTTTTGGGCTCCAAAATCACTGCAGATGCTGATTGCAGCCAGGAAATTAAAAGACGCTTACTCCTTGGAAGGAAAGTTATGACCCACCTAGATAGCATATTAAAAAACAGAGACATTACTTTGCCAGCCAAGGTCCGTCTAGTCAAGGCTATAGTTTTTCCCTTGGTCATGTATGGATGTGAGAGTTGGACTGTGGAGAAAGCTGACCGCCGAAGAATTGATGCTTTTGAACTGTGGTGCTGGAGAAGACTGTTGAGAGTCCCTTGGACTGCAAGGAGATCCAGCCAGTCCATTCTAAAGGAGATCAATCCTGGGTGTTCATTGGAAGGACTGCTTCTAAAGCTGAAACTCCAATACTTTGGCCACCTCATGCGTCGTGTTGACTCACTGGAAAAGACTCTGATGCTGGGAGGGATTGGGGGCAGGAGGAGAAGGGGACGACAGAGAATGAGATGGCTGGATGGCATCACCGACTGGATGGACATGAGTTTGAGTGAACTCCGGGAGTTGGTGATGGACAGGAAGGCCTGGCGTGCTGTGGTTCATGGGGTTGCAGAGATTCGGACACGACTGAGCGACTGAACTGAACTGAACTGTATGCACTTTATACACAGTGACGTTTGCTCCCTCCAATAAGGACACAGGCAATCTTAATGTGAAGTGTGTGTGTGTGTGTGTGAGGGAGAGAGAGACAGAGAAATTTCTTTGAAAATAACTGCAGCCTATTAGTGCTCAGCAAAACACTTGGCAGAATCTTTTGTGATATTCAAGGTATAAAATCGTGCGGTGTAAACACTAAGGGTAGTGAAGGAAGGAGCTTTGGAGAATCGTTCTTTCGTTTGCAGATTTCCCATATTTTATACCATTATAACAGATGGTATAATCAAGACTCCAGTGACAAACACAAAGGAGATTGCTACACTTAAAGGAAAAATAAGTCAATATTGCTCTCTTTAAAATTCAAATATGGCGAAATGAAAGAAGTAACGTGGAAGAAACTTCACAGGGTGCAATGACACAACCATTCATGCATACAGCAGTATTTCCTGAGCACCTGCTCTTGCCAGGCCTCATGCAAGCTTACAGTTACACACATTTGCAGGAGTCATGCCACTGCTCTCCAGGAATTTCTGGTCTAGAGGCCTGCATGGTCATTAAACAAGACCAGTGATAATTATTTTTCTTGTTGCTTAGTTGCTAAGTCTTGTCCAACTCTTTTGTGACCCCATAGACTGTATACCCATCAGGTTCCTCTGTCCATGGGATTTCCCAGGCAAGAATACTGGAGTGGGTTACCATTTCCTTCTCCAGGGGATCTTCTTCACCTAGGGATTGAACCTGAGTCTCCTGCATTAGCAGGCAAGTTCTTTGCCATTGAACTACCAGCGATTATCAACAATGTGCTACAGACTCATAAATGATACAGAAACTAACCCAATCTGGGAAAGATGAAGGTAGCTTCCCAAAGGGGAAGGGAAAGAAGATTCTAGGCAGAAGGCATGGACACAGCAGGACACTGAGTTTTCAAAGGCAGGAGGGAAGTGAGAAGATGCCAGCTACCACTGTATACCAAGGTAAAGAACAAGAAGAGACAAAAACCAGAGATGGATTCTCAGGGATAGTTAATATATAAAGAATGAGCAATGGATATCTGACCATGGACTTGCACCAAAATACATAATGAACTCCTGCAAGTCAACAATAAAAAAATAATCTAAATAAAAAATGGGCAAAAGACTTGGATGATCACTTCACAAAGGCCAATATATAAATAGCCAATAAACACATGAAAAAATACTCAATGGCAATAGTCATCATGGAAATGTAAATTAAAAGCACTGAATGACTAAAACAGAAAAGACAGACTATAATGAGTGTCTCAGGGGTGTGAGGCAACATGAAACATAGGCACTGCAGGTGGAAATGTAAACTGATAAAATCATCGTGGAAACTATTCATCAGTAACTGCATAGCTAAACCTACACATACCCCATGACTCAACAATTCAATTCACAGGTATTTATCCAACAGAAATCCACCCATACACTCATAAAAAATAAACATCACACTCATAGCAGTACTATTTGTGAGTCCCAAACTGGAAACCATTCAGATACGATCAATAATAATCTGCTCAGTCACTCAGTCATGTCCAACTCTTTGTGGCCCCAAGGACTGGAGTCCACCAGGCTTCTCTGTCCCTGGAATTTTCCAGGCAAGAATACTGGAGTGGGTTGCCACTTCTTACTCCAGGGTTTCTTCTGACCCAGGGACTGAACCCGCCATCTCTTGCATCTCCTGCATTGGCAGGTCGATTCTTTACCACTAGCACAAGCTGGGAAGCCTAATCAATAATAAAAACTGGATGAATGTATTGTTATACATTTGGACATCAAATAACTAGATAAAAATAAGAATGAACCATTACAAACAAAATGGTTGTGAACCTCACAACTATAATGTTGAAGGAAAGCAGACACAATGAGACGGCATAACTTATTATTCCATTCATATTAAGCATAAAATAAAAAAAAATAATCCATGATGTTAAGACTCAAGATAATGATCATTCATGGGGTGGGGTGGACACAGAGAACAGAAATGTGATGAGGGTCTATCCAGACTGCTGGCTTTCTTCATTTTCTCGACTTGGGTGCTAGCTACACTGATGAATTTAGCTCATGAAAATTTCATTAAGCTGTGCTCTGTGAATATACATACTTCTCTATATGTACTATATACTTCAACTAAAACAATATTTTAAACAAATGGGGAAAGAAAGAACCCTCATGAAGATAAAGAATAAAGTATGAGCTTAGTAGCCCAAATCCTAGTGAGAATGATGCCTTAGAAACAAAAGAAAACATTTTGAAAAGTCAACCAGCAGTTTTCAACAGTGTCAACTGCTTCACAGAGATCAGAAAACATGAAAACCAAAACAGACCATTAGATTAGTAAACTGGGTATATTTATTTTGAATAGAAATGCCATTTAGGACCAAAATGCTTCTATTGTTTTCATAGGAAGCTGTGATTGGATGTGCTTAGTAAAATGAACTGCTTTGATAAAGGTCTTCCAAAATGAAAAGGAAGCTGCCTAAGCCTTCAGTAAATATTACATAGAAAGCATAACCCTTAGCTGATTCCTGGACTCTAGACAGTTTTCACATTAGCACAAGTGCTTTGAAATTTAGTGTCATCTTGATCAGACAATCTGAAACCAGATAAAAAGATGGTCTCATAGTGACTGGGAAAGCATTCCAAAGGTCTACGAAATAATTCCAAGTTAGGTTATAAAATACTCTCATGTGTTAGAGCAATTCTTCATTTAACTCTAATATATTTCAATCGTTCTATCTATTCCCCAGCACTGAAGACACAATGTCACTGTCCTCATGATAAAAGGATAAAACTTTTATCTGGATAAAACTTCACAGTGTCATAGAACTTAAAAATATAAAATTCTGTCTCTGTCCATGATTTACCCTCTTGTAAGTAAACATTCAGGCAATACAAAACAGTAAGTTCTAAAAGAAGGAAAGAAATGAGCTATGTCCCACTAGCAGTCAGCTTGTGTTACACACTTTCATCAGCCTTTTTGGAGAAGGAAATAGCAATCCACAAGCAGTCAGCTTAAAGCCTGGAAATGAAAGTGTTAGTCACTCAATCATGTCTGACTCTGTGTGACCCCATGGACTGGAGCCCACCAGGCTCCTCTGTCCACGGAATTCTCCAGACAAGTATACTGGAGTGGGTTGCCATTCCCTTCTCCAGGGTAAAGCCTGGAGAAAGTTACCAAGTCATCTCAAAAGGAAGGAAACCTAAATAGAACTTGGTGGAATTTCTGAGTTGGGCCTGAGGAGGCCAAACACACTGGATTTGAAAAGCAAAGAGAAGGAAGTTGCATGGAGAGGGAATTCCAGAGAACTGAAGAAAGTTCCCTTTGATGAATCTTAGGTTTGGAATGATACTTACATGTGTGTGACTAAACTACTGATGCTAGTTAAGAAACATGAGAAAGGAGCAGGTGGAAAACCCCTGAAGCTCACATAGGGGATGGGCTAGTTCATCTAATAGACAGCTTATTAAAAAGCAGAGACATCACTTTGCCAAGAAAGGTCCATATAGTCAAAGCTATGGTTTTTCCAGTAGTCATGTACGGATGTGAGAGTTGGACCATAAAGAAGGCTGAGCACCAAAGAATTGATGCTAGGAGATCTAACCAGTCAATCCTAAAGGAAACCAACTCTGAATATTCATTAGAAGGACTGATGCTGAAACTGAAGCTCCAACTTTGCCACCTGATTCAAAGAGCCAACTCATTGGAAGAGACACTGATGCTGGGAAAGATTGAAGGTAAAAGGAGAAGGGGGCAGCAGAAGGTGAGATGGTTAGATAGCATTGCTGACTCAATGGACAATAATTTGACAAACCCAGGAGATGGTGGAGGACAGAGGAGCCTGATGTGCTGCATTCCATGAGGTCACAAAGAGTCGGACATTACTTAGAGACTGACCAACAGCAACATAGCTGACTCACATTATTGTAGAGCAGAAACTACATAACATTGTAAAGCAATTATACTCTAATGAGAAAATAAACTTTTAAAAAGAAAGCAAAGAGAAGGAAGTTGCATGGAAAGGGAATTCCAGATATCTGAAGAAGATTCCCTTTGATGAGTCTGAAGTGTGAACTGTTACTTACATGTATGTGAGGAAACTACTGATGCTGGATAAGAAACACTAGAAAGGAGCAGGTGGAAAATCCCCGAAGCTTACATAGAGGAGGGGTTAGCTCATGTTCCAGCCGGAGAGGAAAGAACTAGTATACGGAAGTGTATTTCATCACTACTAGGGGCCAAATTAATCACAAAAAAAGTTTAAAAGGGATGGATTCCAGAAGGAATTAAGTTGGACCCAAGGAACTTAACTGCACAATGAACAAATTTCAATGTTGGTTAATGAAAAGAAACAAAATCCAATAGTTTTGGTGTAATATTTACAATATCTCTAATGTTTAATGTCTAATGTGTATATGCAATGTTTACAATATCTGACATCTGATAAAAACTGGAAACAAGCAGGAAAATATGACCCATTATCCGAAGTAAAATTATTCACTAGAAGCAGACACAGAGATGGCAGATGACAGTACCAGCATGCACAGGCATTGAAATGGCTAGAATGATTGATCCCCCGGCATCATCAAGATAATAAAGGAGAGCATACTGATGAGAGAAATGGACAATATAAAAATAGCCAAAATGAAACTTCTTGAGATGAAAAATACAGTACAAGAAATGAAATACAAGCAAACGTAATTAACAGCAGATTAGACCTTGCAGAAGAAAATGTCAACAAATCAGAAGGCAAACTAATAAAAACTATACAAATGGAAAAACAAAGAAAAAAACGTTTAAAACAATAAACATAAAATGAGTGAGATATGGGACAATATCTTGTGACCTAATATATGCATAATTGGAGTTCCAGAAGGAGGAAATCACCAAAAATTTCAATAATTATTATTTCAAACTCTAATAATGCCAGAATTCCAAATATCCCATAAGCTCAATGAATATCAAACAGAAGAAACACAAAGAAAATCATACCACAACACATAAAAATTATATTGCTGAAAGCTATTAATAAAGAGAAAAATATTAAAGGTATTAAAGGCAGACATTTTGAAAAATACATATAACATGTGGAGAAACAAAGGGAAGAGTATCTCAGACTTATCAGAAAAAATACAAGCCAGAGGAAATAGAGAAAAAAAGTATTATTTAAAAAGGAAAATATCTTACAATCTAAAATTCTATTCCCAATAGAAAAAATCATAAATGACAAAATAATGAGTTTTTCAGACATCCAAATATTAAGGGACAGCATACAGTAGGTCAGCAGTACAATGAAAGTTAAAGGAAGTCTTTCAGACAAAAGTAAAACAATACCAAACAGACAGTTTTGACTGCTCCAAAAAATGAAGAGTGCCCAAAATGATAAACATATGGGTAAATATTAAAAAAAAAAATCTTCACTTAAAAAAATATTTTGGACTCTGTGGGAGAGGGCGAGGGTGGGATGATTTGGAGAATGGCATTGAAACATGTATATTATCATATGTGAAACAAATCGCCAGTCCAAGTTCGATGCATGATATACGATGCTCGGGGCTGGTGTACTGGGATGAACCAGAGGGATGGGAGGGGGAAGGAGGTGGGAGGGGGGTTCAAGATGGGGAACATATGTACACCCCGGGGCAGATTCATGTCAATGTATGGCAAAACCAGTACAATAATGTAAAGTAAAAAAAATAAAAATAAATTTAAAAAAAATCAAAACACCAAAGCCCCTGAACATTAGTTTCTCCGAACGCATATCCCAGGGGGTGTTCACAGAATAACAAACTCACACTAAATAGATGCTCCTTATTTGATGCAAAGATCAAAGGATCATGGTATCTCAAGAGAAGACATAAAAGATAGGAATTTGCCCCTCTCCATCACTACCAAGGTGAAACTTGCTCAAGTCCTAAGGAAAGGCAGTCTCAGAAAATCAAGGGGTCAAGCCTTGAGAAAACATGACTTCCCCCACCTCTCAGTCACCTCCAGGTACAGGGGCTTCGGTTGCTTTCTTTGTTCTGTCATTGTCAGGCATGATGGAATGAAGTACACACCACAAGAAAGGGAGATTTTAGACAGAACAAAAGGTGTGGATTCAGTGGAAGATGGAAGACAAAGATGTCATTGAACTGCTCACAAACCAGAACCATCTCAACATGCACAACTGAACAGGAAATAACTTTTAGTGGTCATGAAGTTCTATATGTGACTGGAATCCTGTGCATTACTACATCACTAACAGTAATGGTTGTACAAAGACATTCATAAGATCATCATATTTGTTTTTTTTATTGAAGTATAGTTGATGTACAATATAGTGATGTTCAGCTTTTCAAGGTTATACTTCACTTATAGTTATAAAAATTGGCTATATCTCCTGGGTTGTACAACTCGTCCTTGTAGCTTATTTGATAAATCGTAGTTTGTGCCTCTTAACCCCACACCCTCATATTACCGCTCCCTCCCTTCCCTCTCCTCACTGGTAACCACTAGTCTGGTCTATCTGTGAGTCTGTTTCTTTTGTTATGTCCACTAGTATAGGAGCATGTACTTTCCAATAGGATTTTAAGTTATTTTTGAGGGAAGCTTCGACGAGAGTCTATGGAGTTCATTGGACATCCTCAGAGAAAAGGAAAATAGTCACTCTGTAAGCGGCTCTTATATTTTTATATCAAGTGTTCTGATTTTCAGAGCTCTAAAACCCATTATGCTAAAACTTCTTTACTGCTCCGCTTTCTTTGTATTTCCTTTTCTTTTTCTAACTTTTTACAGCTACATTATTGTTTCTTTGTGACATGCTTGTACTAAGTGTTAAGTAATAAATGATATGGATTTTTAAAAAAATGATCAAAAGACAATTTACTGCTTAAAGCAAAACTGATGATAATGTGTTTTTGGATTACAGCTTATATAGAGAAATAAAATGAATGACAATATTGGCACAAAAGCAGGCAGGAGGAGGAAAACGAAAATCCACTGTTTTTCATTTCTTCTAATACACATTGCTTTGTGTTATTATTTGAAAACAGGCCGTGTTAGCGTAAAGATTTATATTGTAAACCCTAAAGCAAATACTTGAAAAATAAAACAAAACTTAGATATTAAACCATTAATGTAGATAAACTGATCATCAAAATAGTTCCATTAATCCTAAAGGAAACAAGAAAAAATAAAAGAATAGAGAGTAGACGAAATAAATAGGAAGTAATTATCAAGGTGGTGTATTTAACCAAATTGCTGTTCACATTAAGTATAAATGGCCTAAACACTCCAATTAAAAGGCAGAAATTGTCAGACTGGATGAAAAATTTAAGATTTAACTGTATTTAATCCAAGAGAAACCCAGTTTAAAAACAAGGAAACAAGTGGATTACAAGTAAAAGGATTAAAAAATATACCATAATAACACCACTCAAAAGAAAGCTGAGTACAGTAATATCAAAATAGATTTTAGGAAAAGAGATATTACTAGGATGGCTATTTTCTAATGGTAAAGTGATCAGCTCATCAAGAATACATTAACAATCTGAAATGTTTATGTATCTATAAAAACTTCATGGTACATAAAGCAATTCCACTAGAATCAGGGAGAGGAATATCAAATCTAACAGGAGAACTGAGAACTAGGTTTCTTTTTTTTAGTGCTGATTGCCACTGGGTTGATGTATCTATGCTTTTCATTTGAGATTTTATCTGCCTTTCTGTATATTTTGATATTAACAAACGGTGCATAGAAAAAATCCAACCTTAGTAACGCTGATGGCTTCCTAGGGTCCTGCCATGACAGCTTCCTCAGTGTCTTGAGTCCCCAAGTCCATTCCCACCTCAGGACCAACACAGATACTGAATGTCTTGCTGGAATACTTCACCATCCTTCACCCAATTCACTACCACCTGTTCTTTGACTCTCAGCTTAAACATCAGTTCCTCAGGATTTAGTCCTGGTCTTCTGCATCCTATACTAGACCCCATGCCCTACCTCTCTGCTTCCTGCTTCATTTCACAGTCTCATCTTAGTGTTTGATGTATGCCCCCAACTCTATTGAAATCTACAAGACGGGCACTGCATACTGGGGATGCAGCTTTGTTCCTTAGTACTTAATGTGCTGACAGATACATAACAGAAACCCTCTTAATTTTATTGAATAAATAAATAAGTGCTTAAAATAGTATGGTTTTCATACCACATATAACTAAAAGATTCCTTTTAGAAAAAAGATATTTATTTTTTATTTCATATGCATCATTTATTATAATCTAAATTCCATTATAAAGATGCCTAGAGACAATAAGAATTAGTGACTGATAAAAAAAGAATCTCTCAGATATTATAAAAAGAACACATTTATGAGATGTTAGCCACTCTAAGAATGTTCTTTTTATCCAATATGTGTGCTGATTTTGCAATAAGGAAGAAAAGAAGCTCAATTTTGCTATATGTTTTACAAATCTCTGGAGAAAAGAAATAAGAAAAAATGTTAGCATTTTACCCATAAAATGTCTAAGCATTGTTTGCAATATCCTTCTAGAGAATTATTTCCATGTGTGTCTAGGGAATTCATTTCAGAGATGAAGTCTCTCTGTCCCTTCAGATGGATGAAAGTCACCCTCAGTAACATTGCTGGCAGTTAAGTGCACAGTTTCAGAGACGAATACAGACTCTGTAATGAATAATATGTACGTAGTTTGCTATTCTCCAACATTTACATTTTAAGCTCAGAGCTTTCAAGAGGCATGAAAGAGGTGAATGATTTGAAAGAAGCAGAATGCTTTCTTGGATTCATGATCACAAGCAGCATATGAATGAACCAAAATGATGTAAATAATTCCTTAGGATCAGGGAGCACAAAAAAATGGCAACAAAAATAGAACCAATTAACGAAGAATGAAAGTTAAGTGCAAATTCCCACAGGGAATTATAAATTAAGGAAACCATCAGAAAGAGAGAGTGGGAAATGGAGTTGATATCATAATAATATTGACAGACTTGCTTCCTGCAGATTAAAAGGCTTGGAGAGAGGGGAAAAAATTACAAAAAGAGAATGTCCAAAAATATAGTAATATGAACGAGAAACAAAACAGCAAAGCAATAATAAGATCAGACTATTTATGGGAAGGAAAGATTGAAATTCACTGAAACCTAACGAGTCACCAATGCTATGATTAAAGAACAAAATAAATTGGGAATATGGAATTAACATACACTACTATATTTAAAATAGACAACCAACAAGGACCTATTATATAGCACAGGAACACTGCTCAATATTCTGTAACAACCTAAATGGGGAAAGAACTTGAAAAAGAATAGTACATGTCTCTGTATTTCTGAGTCACTTTGCTATACACCTAAAACTAACGCAACATTGTTAATCAGCTATACCTCAATGTAAAAGAAAAATTAAAAAATAAAATAGGAAAAATTTTGAAAGGACTTTAAAAGAACAAAGTGCATTAAAATCAAAGACAGCAATGGGACCTCAACAGAAAAATGTAAAGTCTAAGTCCTGCAAGAAAACTCAAGCCTCAGTGTTGAGTGAAAGCACTGAAGTGGAATGATAAAAATATGTATGTTCTTCCTAGTTAATCTCTTGACAATGGCCATATTCAGCATCATTTTCTTTTGCTTGAATTTCACCATGCTCAGGGGCACTCAACTTACCATTTTGCTCTGGTCTAAGGACTTGTATAATTCTAAGCAATTTTAAATTGCTAAGTAAATTTTAAGCAATTTGTTTTTTTTCAGGTAGTGTGTGGGTTTTACTTTGTGTTTCAGTACTAAAATGCATGGTTAGTCTCATAATGGCAAACGTACCCTAAGTTGTAAGTGGCAACAATCTTGTGAATTAGAAAGGCTGTTAGAGGATTGATTCTAGTCTAGTCTCATTTCTCCAACTCATCAGCCTGAGTCATTTCCTCCCTTCCACTAGGTGATTCCTTGAGTTCTCTCTAGTGTATTAAGTAAGGGACCAGTCATCTACCACCAGCGGCATCTTACGACTGCCATCACTTTAGCTCTCTTCTTCTTTATCCTGAGGATTATGTTTATATTCCTTCACTATCATTCTGATGGAGCTTCAGAGACAGGGTGGGAGAACGGTGATAGAGCATAGATGTTCAGTTATTTCGTCCTGCCAGCAATGCCTGCTCTCCACAGCAGTGAGGGGAAAAAACCTGTTTCTGGGTTCCAAGTATTATACTCCTCTATCTTCCCATAGAATTTTGGGGAATATTACATAGAGTCCCCCTGACTTCGTAGTACCTGTTCTTCTTTCATACCAGCTAATCCATTCTTGTATTTTCTGCATTCACTTCATCAAGATACTGCTCATCAATGTCACTTTGCTCAGTGCTAAAATACCAGTACCTTGGATGCAGCAGAGGGGCACTGTCATCCTTGTACTCCATCAGCTTACACAGCATTGAGTACATAGATAATGCAATGAACACTTAAATATAACTCAGGTCAGTCTCCCTTGAGGTAGAAAGGACATTTCTTTGGGACAAAAAGTGCCATCCCCCTGGGGCTTCTCCACAGTTGGAACCTGCTGTCAGGTTTTACAATTGATCAGTATGGAGGACAAGGGCCAGCTCTTCTCCTCAGTGTGACCATTTATAGCAGAAGAAGTGGGACTGACCTAGAATTCTACACCTAGAGTATTGAGCAAGTGAATGAAGACATTTTTAGACAATGCAAAGTCAAAAATTTTACCTCTCATGCACCCTATTCAAAAAGCTTCTGGGAGATGAATAAAAAGGCAGCAAACCAGGAGAGAGGAACATATGACGTAGAGGAAATGGAGGCTCAAACACAGGTGATGAGAAACAAAAAGGAATTTCCGGAGTAACTCTGAAAGATCCCAAGACAGCAACTGTACAGTGGGAACCAGGCCAGATTAATGCAGAAAGGAACCTCCCAGAAAAAGAAAAACCATCATTTAACGGTGGAGACCTGAATGGGAAGGAAGACGAAAAGGGGGTGGATATATGTGTATGTGTGGCTGATTCATTTTGCTGTACGGTATAAACTAACACTGCATTGTAAAGCAACTACACTCCAATAAAAATCAATTAAAGAAAAAATAAAAAGACCCTGATGTATCTGAATGTGTTTAAAGCAGTACTCTGTCCTGTTGGAGAATTTGGGGGGATAAATTAGTTACACAAACTGTGAAAACTAAATAAACAAAAAAGTAAGCAATTATTAATCCTAGGGAACACTCAAAGCTATAACAGAAAGTGTTCATAATATGCTATGTGACTCAGCTGTAGCTGAACTATGTATAAATATTTACAAAGTTACAATAGTGCAAACCCAAAATATTGATTTAACCCCAACTAGTAATATCATTATATGGAAAACATAGCAGAAGGTAGGAAGGAATGGTATTCATAGTCCAAACTAAGTTAAACAGCTATCTAAGCCTGAAGATTTCAGAAAGAGATATCAGAACTACCCAAGGTACATACAAAAAATATGTATCCATAAAATATTAGTTTCTAAATAAAGGAGCTAATGGTGCTCCATTCTTAGTTGCTTAGAGCAAATACTCAGGGTCCTCCCTAATGCCCCTTTTTTCTTGTGCTTTTATTCACTGTATCAGGAAGTCCTTTAGGTGCACCTTCAAAACAGACTCAGAGTCAGCTGTCTGTCATCTCTTCTGACACCTGCCTGGCCCGAGTCACCATCCTCTCTCCCCTGGATTGTTGTGATGCTTCCCCAAAGAGCTCTCCACCTCCACCACTGCCCTTCCCCATACGCTCTATCCATCAGCCAGAGCAACCCAGGGAGACACATCAGGTCCTCTCTCTCCTTTGCTCAGAATCATCCAGGGCCCCCACATGAAAGCCAATCTTGCTCTACGACCCCTGAGCACACTTCCCCTCTGATGGGAACCCCTGCTCCTCTCCCTCACTCACTCCACTCTGGCCACACGACCTTCCTGTCATCAAGAGCATCTCCATGAGCTCTGATCTCTGGGCCTTTAAGCATCCCTCTCCCACCTCCCAGGATGGCTCTTCCCACAGAATCCACTCCCTCTTCGAGGCTTTGCTGGGCCGTCGCCCAGCCCACGAGGTTTGTCCCCACTATCTTATTTCAGTGGCCCTGCCGCCACCACAGTGAGCCCTCAGGTGTCTTTATTCGCTCTTTTTCTCTTGGTATCCTGCATCATGTACTTATTTATAATGCTTTTATTGTCTGTCTCGCTCTCCTGCCCTTTAACATTTTAGTTCCTGAAGAGTAGACCGTGGATGGATTTGAGTCCAAAGCATTCTCTCCCACCACTGTTGCAGTAAGTCACCAGAGTGTTTGTTGTTACAAGAAGAAGCCAGAGGCACAGAGAGGGCAAGGAGGCTGGTTACCCAGGATCTCACGCTGTGTGCACAAAGATGACTGCGTGCCCCAAGATGACTGCGTGCCCCCTGCATCGAGGTATGACATTGCCGTAATCTCTCCGGCAAAACTGTGTCACCCGGTGCATTATTAAACATTAAACTTAGTTTACATCTATTATTCTTGCTTTCATATGGGATATAATTGAAGAACTAACATCTACTGAATATGTATTACGTGCTGGGACTATGCCAAGTAGTTTAATACAAAGTTTCACGAATCCTCAAAACAAAGCTCATAGGTGGCTATTATTGCTTTGTTCACATTAGGGATGAGAAACCTCATGAACTTTGATCTGTGTAGTAAGGGAGAGACATAGGGTATGATTCAGGAGTCTCTGAAACAGGGACTGTGTTTGAGCTCAGACCCCTCTGAGAACAAGAGGCTTGTCTGGGCTTTCTCCTCTGAAGGAAGGTAAGGGATTCTGAGTTCAGTTCCTTAAGGGTCAAGATTCCCAAGTTAGCCACCTTTGATCTAGACATCACTGCAAAAATAACAGTTGATGACGCTCATAATAAGCTGTGCTTGGCTGGGTACACTGCATCTCTCGGGGCTCATTTCGAAGTCTTCGTCGTCTTTCATCTTTGTAATCTTTTTCCTTTAGAGGATCAGGAATGCTACCCTTAGACCAGAACTGAACAAAACATGAAAAAAAGAGAAAACTCTGTGACTGAAATGTCTTTGATTACAGCTCTTATTTCTTTTTTCTTTTCCTTTTTATTGTTCTAGAAAATCCTGGTAATTGACCATAGAGTCCTTCTTCTGGAAGTTAAAGCTATGATTAAGGATTGGAACAACCAAACCAAAAAACACAATTTTCAGAGTGCTTTCTTTTTTTTTTCCTAAAGACATCCTCTAGGTCCAAATCCATAGTAAAAATGTAGCCTGTTCAAAACACATGGTAGCATTAATGCTCATGTACAATTGCAAGAGGTTTTGCCCTTAAGGGACTGAATCTCAGTTGGAACCCATTAATTTTGACAGTTTGCCTATCACAGTAGAATGGATTCGCTGAGTCACAGAAACTTTTCTAAAAAGAGAAGAATTACATTCTCCTTGCTTGTAAATATTCATAACATAGTGGGGTTTGAACATTCTCAAGGCAACCAGATCACACCATTAATAACCCCAGAACCTATGAAACTCAGCTTGGGCTTCACTGCACTCAAAGTCCCTTTCGTAATAAACCTAATATACACCCGCCAGCTTTGTAATGGGCCCACACACTCCCTGGGGCACAGAAGAAGGTCACAAAATAGAGTCCATTATTCCACATTGGAAATTTGACTAGATTTGAATTTGACACTTCATTTGCAGAAATGTCCTAGAGGCATATCCTTTCTAGGAGGTTGGGGTTGGAGTGGGTGGCAGACTGTTGCCAAATTAACTCTGCAGAGCACTTTTAAATGGAAAGGAGTAAGACTTTTAAAATATTCCCTTCATGATGACTTCTGAAAATCAAATTGAGTTGTAACGTCTGAAAGTTATTACTGGAACGTTTTAAATTAAACCAATGTGGCATCACTCATTCTCAAGAGGAAGTATGACACAGTGCCAGTCATAGCATTTTCCAGTGTTTGACTAAAAAAAAAAAAATCCAAATCATATTTGTAGAGACAAAATAGTTCTAACCTAAATGGATCACAGGGCTTCTCAGGAGGTTCAGTGTTAAAGAATCTGCCTGCCAATGCAAGAGATGTGGGTTAAATCCCTGAGTCAGGACATTACCTGGAGAAGGAAATGCAACCCTGGAAAATTTGCCTGGGAAAGTCTTCATGGACAGAGGAGCCTGGTGAGCTATATAGTCCATGGGGTTGCAAAGAATCAGACACGGCTTAGTGACTAAACTACAACAAATGGATCATAAGGAGGAAATAATGGTCACATAACCCATCCAAGGATGCCCCGGGGCCACAAGCCTGGCATACTCTTCATCCCATTATGACTGTCTCTACAGACAGAATAACCTGGTGTGAGCTGCTGGAAAGAAGGTTTAGGAGAGGAGACTAGAGGCTAGGATCAGACTCAACACCAGCTTCTAAATCAGTGATGCCTTCATTTGCACTTTGTGGGATGACTATAGTATCATATTGAAAACACAGTGCATGAAACTCATGCATAATTACTGAACCCCAACACAGATACCATGAGGAAATGGTATAAAGCAAATTCTATTACCATTAGACAAGTTTTAGCCAATAGAAAGTAACACCATGATCCCAAGTGATCATCACAAGAATGTCTACACAATTAAAATAATTTAACTGTTTTCGAATCATTTCTTTGAAATATAAGAGGCCAGTAAATCAGAAGAATGCCAAAGGCAACACACTAAATTTCAGTAAAGACTGTAAGAACACACTGATGGAGCTTCAAGTAAGAATCTTATAAGAGGTATTTCAGAAAGGGTCAAAGTCAACTTTACAGAAATGCTGAAGTGGAATTAGATTGGCACAAAACTTGTCTTATGTAACAATTCCTAACTTACTTAAACAAAGATCATATAATGATAGGGATGATCAAGAGAATCATCTTAATAAGAGGAACATTCATTCAGTACCATGCCTGGCCCGTTCATGGACTCCTGAAACCCCATCAGCTCACGTGGCAGGTGCCCTTATTACACAGAGAAAAGGTCAGGTAGGACATTGACAAGTTATACTCATGGGGGATGCCAGGGGCCTGGTGGGGACAGGATGTACTAGTCTGCTCAGGCTATTATAACAAAATATCACAGACTGGATAGCTTAAGCAACAGAATTTTATTTTCTGACAGTTCTGGAGGTTGGAAGTCCAAGATTAAGTTGACAGCAGGGTTGTTTTCTCCCGAGGTCTCCCTCCTTGGTTTGTGGATGACTGTCTTCTCACATGGCCATCCCACTGTGCATGCACACCCCTGCTCTGTGTCCAAATTTCCTCTTCTTCAAAGGACACCAGTCACATTAGATTATAACCTCAAACTAAGACTCATTTTAACGTAACTGCCCCTTTAAAGGATACATCTCCAATAGAGTCAAATGCTGAAAAACTGAAGGTTCAGGCTTAAACATGGGGTTTTGGGGAAGACACACTTTGGTCCATATCAGAATGAAACAAAGATGATGAAGGCATGAGAAAATGAAAATTTGAAACCACTGTGATAAAAGGACGCTGAAGATTCTGCAATGACTGCTATGATTAAGAAGATGAAATGTATTCTAGGAGTCCAAACCCTCAAGAGCAAACTGAAAGGCAGGCAGATGTTTGCCTCCATGAGTGGTAGAATATTCTGGCAAATAGAACTGCCTAACTTTGAGGCTGGAATGTTTCGGGGGGGGGGGATGTTATATTGATGCAGCCGGGGGCCATGAGGGTTGATTGGACAATGTCTGAATTCTAAAACTCCTTTTTACTAAGAAGCATTAATAACAAAAGTCGTGCGCATTTCTCAGCCTTGGAAATAGACACACTGATTTTATAACCTGATTCCCTTGGAAGCTCCTTCTCTGAGTAATGTGAATAAAGGTCTTGTAATTAATTACACATTAGCCATGATTTCTGAAAAAACTTACACAATTATTGATAGAATTTCAAGTTAGCATGCTTTGCAAAATAAGTTAGCATTTACCCATAATGTAGTAATTACCTATGTGTTTCATATAACTGGAAGTTCATAGCTTGAATCTAAGATAAAGGCATATGAATATTAAAAACAGTTTATGAGAGGCTTCCAGGCAGCGCTAATGATAAAGAAAAGTGAATAGTGAACGTTGCTCAGTCGTGTCCAACTCTTTGCAACCCCATAGACTATACAGTTCATGGAATTCTCCAGGTCAGAATACTAGAGTAAGTAGTCATTCCCTTCTCCAGGGGATCTTCCCAACCCAGAGATCAAATCCAGGTCTCCCACATTGCAGGCGGATTCTTTACCAGCTGAGATATCAGGGAAACCGAAGAATACTGAGGTGGGTAGCCTATCCCTTCTCCAAAAGATCTTCCTGACCCAGGAATTGAACCAGGGTCTCCTGCATTGTAGGCAGATTCTTTACCACATGAGCTACCAGGGATCCACCTTCCAATGCAGGAGACATAGAAGATGCAGGTTTAGTCTCTGGGTTGGGAAGATTCTCTGGAGGAGAGCATAACAACCCACTCCAGTATTTTTGCCTGGAGAAGCCCATGGACACAGGAGCCTGGTGGGCTATAGTCCATAAAATCAAGAAGAGTTGGACATGACTGAAATGACTTAGGATGCTCGCAAAAATGAAAAAGGCAATCTGTATGGCAATTATCATTATTTAATGATACTTTGTGCTAGGACTGTGATTGGAGCCAGGACCTCGACAATGACAACCACTCGCTACTCTTTCCACCATTTAAAGAGTCCCTACTTTCTTGTCCTGGGTAAGATCTATGCATTTGGTGGGTTGGATTAACGCATAAAACAATTTAGGGAAAATACACTGATAGCTAAATGTTTCTCTGAGAAAATGGTCACATCCATTTTTCTTCCAATATTGGAAAAAAAAAAAAACTCTCTAAAACCAGTACCACCACACACACACAAGACTCTTCTATGCCAAGGGCCATGAAGACATTGGGAGGAGAAAAGGACTCAGATAGGTGCTCAGGAAATACAAAGCCAGGTAGCTGCTGCACTCACAACCATCCTCAGGTCACAGTAATTGTAAGAAGAGAAGCTGGAGAACATGGGATGGAGCAGAGGACGGCAGTGGGTCCTGCCTGCCAGGATCAGGAGGGGACTGGGGAGGATGCTGCTGGGAGTATATTTGGCAGGCTTACTCCCCACACTAGGGCTCTTCTTTCATCGGGAGGGTTCTTATATTGAAGAAATGCTTCTCTACTGGGGCGAATTTTGCTTCTCACGGAACACTTGGCAATGCTGAGAGACTGTTGCTATGACAAATCTAGACAGCATATTAAAAAAAGCAGAGATATCACTTTGCCGACAAAGGTCCACAGAGTCAAAGATATGGTTTCTCCAGTAGTCATGTATGTTTATGACCATAAAGAAGGCTGAGAGCTAAAGAATTGCTGATTTCAAATTGTGGTGCTGGAGAAGACTCTTGAGATTTCCTTGGACAGCAAGGAGATCAAACCAGTCAATCCTAAAAGAAATCAACCCTGAATATTCTTTGGAAGGACTGATGCTGAAGCTGAAGCTCCAATACTGATGCTGAAGCTGAAGCACCAATACCTGCTGCAAAAAGCCGATTCACTAGAAAAGACCCTGGTGCTGGGAAAGACTGAAGGCAGGAGGAGAAGAGGGTGACAGAGGATGAAATGGTTGGATGGTATCAACAACTCGATGGACATGAGTTTGAGCAAATTCTTGGAGATAGCAGAGGACAGAGGAGTCGGGCCTGTTGCAGTCCACAGGGTCGCAAAGAGTCAGACACGACTGAGTGACTAAACAACAAGAGACTGCTGATTATACCAACTAGGAGGTGGTGGGATGGTATCCAGTGAGTAGAGGCCAGAAGTACTGCTGAACATCCTAGGATGCCCAACAGAAGCCCCTATAATGAACAACCCTCTGCCCCAAATATCAGTAGTCCCACAGTTGAGAAACTGTGCACTGGAGTATAAGACCCACAGACTATCTGTCTTCCCTCCTTCACCACAGACAGGAGGTGAGTCTGGGAGAAGAAAGTAGCACACCTTTTTTTCCTTTCTCCTTCCAGCATCTGTCTACCTGCCTGCAGGGAACATGTCTTTAGGTCTGCTGTCATCTGTGTGGTAAACGGAGCAGGGTGCAGCTTGGCCTGGTTCTGGAGTTCAAGCTGAGACTCTGTCATAAAAAGATGGTATTTTGATCTGCCATCTCTCTATTTGATTCTCTCTCCTAACCGGTTCCAAGTGTGGAAAGAAAACCAGGACATCTCATTCAGTTCAGTTCAGTCGCTCATCATGTCAGACTCTTTGCAATCCCATGGACTGCAGCATGCCAGACCTCCCTGTCCATCACCAACTCCCGGAGTTCACTCAAACTCATGTCCATTGAGTCAGTGTTGCCATCCAACCATCTCATCCTCTGTTGCCCCCTTCTCCTCCTGCCTTCAATCTTTCCCAGCATCAGGGTCTTTTCAAATGAGTCAGCTCTTTGCATCAGGTGGTCAAAGTATTGGAGTTTCAGCTTCAACATCAGTCCTTCCAGTGAATATTCAGGACTGATTTCCTTTAGGATGGACTGGTTGGATCTCCTTGAAGTTCAAAGGACTCTCAAGAGTCTTCTCCAGCACCACAGTTCAAAAGCATCAATTCTTTGGCGCTCAGCTTTCTTCACAGTCCAACTCTCACATCCATACATCACCACGGGAAAAACCATAGCCTTGACTAGATGGACCTTTGTTGGCAAAGTAATGTCTTTGCTTTTTAATATGTTGTCTAGGTTGGTCATAACTTTTCTCCCAAGGAGTAAGCGTCTTTTAATTTCATGGCTGCAGTCACCATCTGCAGTGATTTTGGAGCCCAGAAAATAAAGTCTGACAGTGTTTCCACTGTTTCCCCATCCGTTTGCCATGAAGTGACGGGACCGGATGCCATGATCTTTGTTTTTCATGCTCTTCTTTCACTTTCATCAAGAGGCTCTTTAGTTCCTCTTCACTTTCTGCCATAAGGGTGGTGTCACCTGCATGTCTGAGGTTGTTGATATTTCTCCCGGAAATCTTGATTCCAGCTTGTGCTTCTTCCAGCCCAGCGTTTCTCATAATGTACTCTGCATATAAGTTAAATAAGCAGAGTGACAATATACAGCCTTGATGTACTCCTTTTCCTATTTGGAACCTGTCTGATGTTCCACGTCTGGTTCTAATCGTTGCTTCTTGACCTGCATACAGATTTCTCAGGAGGCAGGTATGGTGGTCTGGCATTCCCCGCTCTTTTAGAGTTTTCCATGGTTTGTTGTGATCCACACAGTCAAAGGATTTGGCATAGTCAATAAAGCAGAAATAGATGTTTTTCTGGAACTCTCTTGCTTTTTTGATGATCCAACAGATGTTGGCAATTTGATCTCTTGTTCCTCTGCCTTTTCTAAATCCAGCTTGTACATCTGGAAGTTCACGGTTCATGTATTGTTGAAGCCTGGGTTGGAGAATTTTGAGCATTACTTTGCTAGTGTGTGAGATGAGTGCAATTGTGCGGTAGTTTGAGCATTCTTTGGCACTGCCACCACCAACCAACTCGGATGTTTCATTGGTTTCCTTCGAATACCAACATCCATTACCCTCAAACCTGAAATATATGACAGACCTTAACTAAATTCTCCAAATGTAAGCTCTTAATAAGTGATGAGGAGATTAAACTTGGGGAGAATTGAACTAGATGTGCGTTGACTTGAGGTCATCTGCTGACCCGTGTTGCCCCAAGTAATTCTGAAAGTGGTCTGAAGATGAAATCGAGGATCTCCAATCCAAGGCAACCCTCAATAGAGGCTCTTGGTTTTGATAGCTTCTGAAGAGACCAGACTGTAGGTATACTCTTTTTTTTTTTTCTTAAGTCACTTCAGTCGTGTGTGACCCCACAGACAGAAGCCCACCAGGCTCCCCCATCCCTGGGATTCTCCAGGCAAGAACACTGGAGTGGGTTGCCATTTCCTTCTCCAATGTGTGAAAGTGAAAATTGAAAGTGAAGTCGCTCAGTTGTGTCCGACCCTTAGCGACCCCACGGACTGAAGCCTACCAGGCTGCTCCATCCATGGGATTTTCTAGGCAAGAGTACTGGAGTGGCTTGCCATTGCCTTCTCCGAGGTATACTCTAGAAGAGCATTTAAAGAATTTTTTAATTTAAAAAAAAAAAGTGTAACTCTATATGGTAATGGGTGTTAACTAGATTTATTGTGGTGATCATTTCAAAATATATATATACATAAAATCATTAAGTACTTAATCTGAAACTAATCTCAATTGCCCTCATCTCACACGCTAGCAAAGTCATGCTCAAAATTCTCCAAGCCAGGCTTCAGCAATATGTAAACCGTGAACTCCCAGAAGTTCAAGCAGGTTTTAGAAAAGGCAGAGGCACCAGAGATCAAATTGCCAACATCCGCTGGATCATGGAGAAAGCAAGAGAGTTCCAGAAAAACATCTATTTCTGCTTCATTGACTATGCCAAAGCCTTTGACTGTGTGGATCACAATAAACTGTGGAACATTCTGAAAGAGATGGGAATCCCAGACCACCTGACCTGCCTCTTGAGAAACCTGTATGCAGGTCAGGAAGCAACAGTTAGAACTGGACATGGAACAACAGACTGGTTCCAAATAGGAAAAGGTGTACGTCAAGGTTGTATATTGTCACCTTGCTTATTTAACTTATATGCAGAGTACATCATGAGGAACGCTGGGCTGGAAGAAGCACAAGCTGGAATCAAGATTGCTGGGAGAAATATCAATAACCTCAGATATGCAGATGACACTACCCTTATGGCAGAAAGTGAAGAGGAACTCAAAAGCCTCTTGATGAAAGTGAAAGAGGAGAGTGAAAAGGTTGGTTTGAAGCTCAACATTCAGAAAACAAAGATCATGGCATCTGGTCCCATCACTTCATGGGAAATAGATGGAAAAACAGTGGAAACAGTGTCAGACTTTGTTTTTTTGGGCTCCAAAATCACTGCAGATGCTGATTGCAGCCATGAAATTAAAAGACGCTTGCTCCTTGGAAGGAAAGTTATGACCAACCTTGATAGTATATTAAAAAGCAGAGACATTACTTTGCCAACCAAGGTCCGTCTAGTCAAGGCAATGGTTTTTCCCGTGGTCATGTATGGATGTGAGAGTTGGACTGTGAAGAAGGCTGATCGCCGAAGAGTCGATGCTTTTGAACTGTGGTGTTGGAGAAGACTCTTGAGAGTCCCTTATACTGCAAGGAGATCCAACCAGTCCATTCTAAAGGAGATCAATCCTGGATGTTCATTGGAGGGACTGATGCTAAAGCTGAAACTCCAATACTTTGGCCACCTCATGCGACGAGTTGACTCACTGGAAAAGACTCTGATGCTGGGAAAGATTGGGGGGTGGGAGGAGAAGGGGACGACGGAGAATGAGATGGCTGGATGGCATCACCGACTCTGTGGACATGAGTTTGAGTGTACTCCGGGAGTTGGTGATGGACAGGGAGGCCTGGCATGCTGTGATTCATGGGGTCGCGGAGAGTCGGACACGACTGAGCAACTGAACTGAACTGAATCTTAATAAAAACTTAAATTTCAAAATGATGTCTTTTAAATGTTTGATAACCAATATGGCAAAAGGTCTTTTTAATACACAGTGCCAGAGACCAGACTCCTGAGAACAAATGTCCTTCCTTCCTTCCAAGGTCTGAGCAATATGTAAATCACTGCACTTTCTTTTCACCTTATTTCAGTGTGAGCCAGCTCTGCCTCTTTGAATGTAAATAGAATAGTTTGCAAAATCTGCACACAATGTACCACCAGAAGTTTCTCTAAGAATTCAATTAAGCCCTTCCTTCCACCTTTAGAATAGAGTTGGTTCCCATTTAATTTTCTAGAACCATCTTTTCAGTTAATATTTTATATCTTCAAGAATGCCATATGAAAATGTAAACTATACAGGTAGTGAATAGATGCACCCTCCTCCCTCCTTCTTCCCTGGTAGCTCAGATGGTAAAGAATCCACTTGCCAATGCAGGAGACATGGGTTCTATCCCTGGATGGGGAAGATCCAATGGAGAAAAAATGGCAACCCACTCCAGTATTCTTTCCTGGGAAATCCCAAGGACAGAGGAGTCTTGGGGGGGCTACAATCCATAGGGTCACAAAGAGTCAGACGCAGCTTAGCAACTAAGTTTATATATAAATATATATATATAGTTTATAAAAATTATACTTAAAATTAGATATGAAATACTATAGATTTAAGACACAGTATTAAGCAGAAAGCACAATTGTGATTTCACTGTGGTTTCAAGTAGAAAAACAAGCTTAAATGTAGGGGAAAAAAGCTATAACAAATAGTTTAGCACTATAAGACTATAAAAGATATTTTCTGTTATTCTAATGTCTCATCTTACCAACAGAGGATTTCATTAATGGATTTGTTGAATTCTAACTATTATTTATAAAGGCAGGTTTTGATTTCACTTTAAGGCAGAAATGATGTGTTAATGTATCATAGGATCACATGCTTGTTAAATCAACACTTTACCCGGCCACAGAAGTTTGCATTTGAAAGCTCAGCAACCTCCATGTCTTGGGTCAACAGCTAATAAGAGGTCTGGTGGCGCTAAGTCATGAGGAGAAGTGAGTCTAGGTCCCTTCCAATGACCTGAAAGCCTGGACTCGTCGGGATCAGAGAGTCTGGAGCAGCTTCTTCCCGACTGTGTGATTGTGTGTTTGCTTCCCCTGACAGTACTAGACTCACCAGCCTCTTGCTGACATTTTCTGGGACAATTCTATTGCTGATCTGTTCTGCTGGACCTCTGTGTAGCCTAACAGCAATGGGACTTATGAGAAAAGAACTTAGCCAAGCCTCAATTTAGTTATAATTAAAATGGGACTGAAAATAACTGACATAGTTATATAAATAAATATGCATTTTAGCGATTTTTTCTGGCCAATAAAATGTTTCATTAAGGATAAATACTATTATTAGTATTAAAACAGTAACAATAATAAAGAAAATGTGCTCAGTCATGTCCAAATCTCTGCAACCCTATGGACTGTAGCCTGGCAGGCACCTCTGTCCGTGGAATTTCCCAAGCAAGAATACTGGAGCGGGTTGTCATTTCCTCCTCCAGGGGATCTTCCCAACCCAGGGACTGAACCCACAGCTCTCGCATCTCCTGCATTGCAGGTGGATTCTTTACTGGCTGAGCCATCAATTCTGACACTAATAGAGCCACCTGAATAAAAATTGCTATGTTTCAGTGAATCCAATAGTATTGATGAATGGCCTTTACCAGCAGGTGTTTATTTCTAGATCTTTCTCCCTCTCTCCTTCCTTCCCTCCCCGTGTTTGAAGAACTGGGAATCTTTCTACCCATCTTCTCATATCTTCGGCCTCCCCAAAACACACAACCACACCCTGATTCCTCCTACAAGACCTCAAACAGTGATGTGAAGAAAGAACACTATAGAACTAGACTAGACTACCCAGGTTTCCATCTTGGCCCCACCACACTCTACCAATATGATTATTGGAAAGGTAATGACCTTCTGGGTGTCTACAACTGTAAGATTACAGAGCTGATTTCACAGGGTTATTATGATCACTAAGTGGCCAGCACGGAGGAGCACTCAGAACAATGTGGGCAAGTAGCACGTGGTCAGTCACCACAGTTTTGTATCTTCACCAGGATGCGGATCGTTAGATGCTTGCACCCCTATGTTCACAGCAGCACTATTCACAACAGCCAGACATGAAAACAGCCTAAGCCACAGATGAATGGCTAAAGAAGATGTGGTACATATATCCAAAGGAATACGACTCAGCCATAGAAAGAACGAAATAATGCCATTGGCAGCAACATCTATAGACCTGCAGAATATACTAAGTGCAGAGTCAAACAGAGAAAGACAAATATCATACGATATCACTTATATGTGGAATCTAAAAAAAAAAAAAAATGATACAAATGAACTTATTTACAAAACAGAGATAGCTTCACCAGACATAGTAAACAAACTTACAGTTAGCAAAGGAGATAGTGCGGTCGGGGGGTAGATAAATTAGGAGGTTGAGATTAAGAGATACACACTACTGCTGCTGCTGCTGCTAAGTCACTTCAGTAGTGTCTGACTCTGTGCGATCCCATAGATGGCAGCCACCAGGCTCCCCCGTCCCTGGGATTCTCCAGGCAAGAACACTGAGTGGGTTGCCATTTCCTTCTCCAATGCATGAAAGTGAAAAGTGTGTCCGACTCTTTGCGACCCCATGGACTTCAGCCCACCAGGCTCTTCCGCCCATGGGATTTTCCAGGCAAGAGTACTGGAGTGGTGTGCCATTGCCTTCTCCGAGATACACACTACTATGCGTAAAATAAACAGCAAGGATATACAGCACAGGAAACTCTATTTAATATCTTGTAATAACCTATTGGAAGGACTGATGCTAAGGCTGAAACTGCAATACTTTGGCCACCTCATGAGACGAGTTGACTCACTGGAAAAGAGTCTGATGCTAGGAGGGATTGGGGGTGGGAGGAGACGGGGACAACAGAGAATGAGATGGCTGGATGGCATCACCGACTCTGTGGACATGAGTTTGAGTGAACTCCGGGAGTTGGTGATGGACAGGGAGGCCTGGCGTGCTGTGATTCATGGGGTCGCGGAGAGTCGGACACTACTGAGAAACTGAACTGAACTGAACTGAATAACCTAGATGTCACCAGCGATCATTTCTTCTGAAGCCTCTCTCCTGGGACTGTAGGTGGCTGCCTCCTCCCTGTGTCTGCAGAGGGTCTTCCTTTTGTGAATGCCTGCACCCTAAACTCTTCATTGTATAAGGACACCATCATATTGAATTAGAGCCTGGTGGGCTACAAGTCCATAGGGTCACAAAGAGTCGGACACAACTGAAGCGACTTAGCACACATGCACGCACACACTAAGGACCTCATTTCAGCTTAATCATCTCTTTAAAGGCCCCACCTCCAAGTCCAGTCACATTCTGAGATTCTGGGAGTTAGAGTTTCTACGTAAGAATTTGGGGCGGGGGACACGATTCAGTCTGAAACGTGGAGGACAAAATGTAGCTTTTATTTCCCACAGTCACCACGTCACTTAAAATCTGTAAATTACAGCTTTCTCCAGCAAAGCAAACCTAACTCTGGCAGGCAGTTTAGTCTTGGTTGCTTTTTTTACACTTTACCCTACAGTTTTCAGATGTGATTTTCAACAAGCCTGATGTCACAGGTGGAAACATTCCTCAAGAAAGATGCGAGTGAGGCTTCCTCCTGCCAACGTTTCAACCAAGAGCAAGTACTGACTAGTCTCTTTCCCAAGAACTGTGGGAACACTGGCCTGTGAGCAGAGGAAACCCCCATAGTCAACAACCCTTCAAAGCAACTACTTGGAACACCTAAACTGGTGCTCTGTCAAGTCCTTGTTAGGAGGAAAAAATGGACACAGAAGGAGTTTCTACCTTCTACCAGATTTGAGATGTAAGGTTTCAAATATTCACAGTTAGCTTTAAACCTCACCAACCCAAGTATAATATGTCCCAATGCAACTGCCTTACAAAGGGAGTGGAGAGGATGGGCAGTCAGAAACACAAAATACTGTACTTATTCCTCACCAAACTAAGGGCAGTTCAGGTGAGGAGGTCAGGAAACTGTCCACAGAGTCTTGCTGTCCATGGGTGTTCCCTAACACAGTATAGTCATATTTGTGAGAGTCATAACAAGCTCCTCTTTAAAATTCAAGACATCCATGGAGCATCCATGGAATACACAGAAATACTTCCATTATTTGCATCTGAGTGCAAATCACTTTAATCATAGAATCTTCTGCATTAGCTGAGTGCTACTATGTGTTTCTGAGTGCTGCCATTGGAGTATGAAATGGCAACCCACTCCAGTATTCTTGCCTGGAAAATCCCATGGACAGCGAAGCCTGGCAGACTAAAGTCCATGGAATTGCAAAAAGTCGGAGACAACTGAACATGCACACATGCTGTGTGTTTCAAGAGTAGACAGTTTGGATTAAGTGGTTGGAAGAAAGGTATATTGGGATCCACCTGGATGGAGTCCTGGTTTTTGACCCCAGCAAGGGAGCCTGGGGACCATAGATTTTGGGGTGGTAGGAACACTGGAAATGGGAGGATGGCTCACAATAACAGCAAGGATGGCCAGCAAGGAATGACCCCATTGTAATTTTGCCCAGAGGCTTTGAGACAGCCATATGATCCTGAAGAAAAAAAGTCTCTTTTGTTTTATAAGGTCCAAGTCAAAATTATCAGAAGCTGAGAACTATGCTAAGTTCATCAAATCTCAAATCGGTGTCAGTTCCCAAATCTAGGTTAGTCAGTGTACAGTGTCTCTATCCAAGTGGATTCAACACATTTTGACTAAGCAGCTACCTGTGCCCTGCAGGGAGGTGGCCTAGGATAAGCTCTCAGGACTCTCTCAGAGTGGTCATCAAGGTCAGGTCATGCACCACGGTCAGAAATGGAGAATGAAAATGAGCGCAAAATACTGAAAATGTCGCTCATCTCCTAGAGGCTGTGACTTTGTGACATACTGAAAAGCATGACTCAAACAAATTCACCTCCCTGCTTTTCTAGTTTGTCAGCTAAAAACTGAAGGTTAAACATGCCTACCTTGAAAGGATGTTGGATAGAAAGAATAAAATTAGATATTTTAAATGGGTGCTTAATATCTTTTATATCTGCACGCGCACACACACACACTTCCAGAATGGTGCCCCAACTATTTGTCCTAATGCACTTCAAAAAGACTTACCTATGATCCTCCAGAGCAGTGGTTCTCAAAGTAAGGTCCCCACACTAATAGTGATGCTATTTGGTGGTTCTTGGGTTGAATATATCCACCTTTCATGTCTTTGTTTCCCTGAATAAATATTCCGTGCCCAGTGCTGCACTGGGTAAAGGTGATCAAAGACAGACATGGGCCATGGGTTTGTAGAGTTTACAGTCTAGCAGGCATCACAGAGTCCACCATTTACAGCCACACAAGTTGTGTCACTGTCGTGTCCAACTCTTTGCAACCCTATGGACTGTAGTCCGCCAGGCTCCTCTGTCCATGGAATTCTCCAGGTAAGAATACTGGAGTGGGTAGCCATTCCCTTCTCCAGGGAATCATTCCAACCCAGGGATCGAACTCAGGTCTCCTGAATTACAGGCAGATTTTTTAATGTCTGAGAATACCCCTCATACCTTTATAGACAACCAGTAAAGACACACACACAGCATCTGAGGTCAAAGCCCAAGATAATCTTGGCACCAAAAGATGTAGACTATATAAAAATTTCCAAGCAGCTTTAGCCTCTACTCTTGGCACTGACACCAGCTTCCCAGGAAGTCCCAGCAGGATCCGGGCAAGAGAATTGATTTCTTATCACTCTGTTAGGAATAATCACATTTTTTAATTGACAAGGGACATGATGTCAAATATGACTTTGCTGAGCATGGTTTTATAATGAACTGGTGCCATTACAGAGTGTTTGTATTTTGAACTTAACTTTATTCTTACTGTGCACGTGTGCTAAGTCACTCCAGTCATGTCCAACTCTGTGAGACCCCACAGACTGTAGCTTGCCAGGCACCTCCGTCCACGGGATTTCCCAGGCAAGAATACTGAAATGGGTTGCCATGCTCTCCTCCAGGGAATCTTCCTGACCCAGGGATCAAACCCGCGTCTCTTCCGTCTCCTGCACTGCTGGCAGGTTCTTTCACACTAGCGCCACCTGGGAAGCCATTCTTACTGTGGTAGGCTGAATAAGGGTCCCAAAAGATATAAAGGTCTTAAGCCCTGGAACCAGCAAACCTTTTCTCACATAGCAACAAGAACTTTGCTGATGTGATTACATTAAAGATCTTGAGATGGTGAGATTATCCTAAATTATCCAGGTGGGCATAGACGCAATCACAGGTGTCTTTACAGACAGGTGCAGAGGGAGATTCGATACAGAAAACAAGGAGACCCGTGAAAAATGAGGCTATCATAGGGGCTTTAAAGGCTGGGGAAGGAGCTGGGAGCCAAGGAATGCAGCTCTAGGGAAAGTAAAGACAAGAGGTTGAATGTTCTCCTACAGCTTCTAGAGGGAACACTGACACTGCTGCTCACTCAGTGAACCTGATTTCAGACACTATATGAGAACAAAGGTGCTTTAAATCACAAAGACTATAGTTATTAATATTTGATGCAGCAGCAATATAAAACTAATATGCATGCATGCTCAGTCACTTGTCATATCTTACTCAGAGACCCCACGGACCATAGTCCACCAGGCTCCTCTGTCCATGGGATGTTCTCAGCAAGAATACAGGAGTGGGTTGCCATGTCCTCCTCCAGGGTGTCTACCTGACCCAGGGATCGAACCTGCATCTCCTGTGTCTCCTGAATTGGCAGGTGGATTCTTTACCACTGAGCCATCAAGGAAGCCCATAGAGCTAGTATACCCAAATAAACAAAACCCAGAAGAACAGAGTAGAAGGTTTGGGAGAGAAGTTAAAGGCATCCCCAAACAGTCCAGGCTCTGTACTTGTTACTTTACATGGATTAGGTCTCAACCCCACTGCAGTCACAGGAGAAAGGGGCTCTCATCATCACCATCACCATTGTTATCACTATCTTCATCATCAAAATCACTTATCATCACCATCATCTCTTTTGTTTTTTCTTATTCATTTATCTATCTATTTATTTTTGGCAATTCCACACAGCTTGTGGGATCTCAGTTCCCCGACCAGGGATTGAACCCAGGCCCTCGGCAGTGAGAGTCCCAAATCCTAACCACTGGACCACCAAATTTCAGTTTTCAATATGAGGAAAATAAAATATAGAAAAGATTAAATGATGTCCTCTAAATCAGCCACCTGGTAAGCAGTGGTCAGAATTTGAACCCACTCATGTTTGACTCATAACTACAACTTCCAAAAGGCATCTTCCACTGAGAAATTAATACTTAATATCACCGAAGGTTTCCCTGGTGGCTCAGTGGTAAAGCATCTACCTGCCACACAGGAGCCATGGGTTTGATCTCTGGGTCAGGAAGACTCCCCTGGAGGAGGAAATGGCAACCCACCCCAGTATTCTTGCCTGGAGAATCCCATGGACAGAGGAGCCTACCAGGCTACAGTCACGGGATTGCAAAGAGTCAGACACAATTACTAAACCATCATCAACCCTGCAGGAAGGTTTTTGCCTGAAGTTTAAAATTCTGCTCTGATTGGAGCATTGCAAGTGACTAATGGTCTCCATGGCCTGAAAGCAGAGTGTTGGAAGCAACCACTTCTGAAGAGCCACAGAACAGACTGCTTTTAGAGCAACCTGCAGAGAGCAGCCCACCCCAGAGATGAATGTGGTGGGTGGTCCCACAGCCACTGTTCATATAGCAATGAACAGGGTTAAATGCCATTAATAATTCCCCATTCAGTACCATCTTGACCCAAAGAAATTGTTTCTGCATCATCAACTCCTGGCAGCAACTTCGCTATATTTGAACTGCCATTTCTCACAAATAATGGCCTTTTATCCCACTTGAAACCTGTCACCTGGAACAAATAAGGTCTTTACAAGTCCCAGAAAATGAGAGAATTTTCTCCACAAACTATATTATTTTTTACTTATTCCCTACCCTGGCATAATACGAGGGGTTAACCTGCTGGAAAGGTTGTATTCCCATCCCCCCAAAATACAAGCAACCCCCATAAAAATTCAGTGAGGATTGCTCATATTAGAAGGGAGAAATACAATTTGTATCAAAAGTAAAATCTGAGATACAGAAAACTTATTCTAAAGAATAACAAATAAATTTCATTTGTTTTAAATAAAATTTTATAAAATTTATTTTATAATTTATAATTATATTGGTAAAATTGTTTCATGGCACAGAGACTTTCTCAGATATCATGTTTCTCTGTGATTAGAATGTTTCAGCATCTCTCAGAAGTCCTGACACTGAGGAACTTTCACTGAAAATCCCTCAAAATTTGTCTTTGCTATGTAAAGAGGGTTATGTGCTAGGTGCTAAGTCGCTTCAGTCGTGTTTGACTCTTTGTGACCCCATGGACTGTAGCCCACCAGGCTGCTCTGTCCATGGGATTTTCCAAGCAGGAATACTGGACTGGGTTGCCATTTCCTTCCCCAGGAGATCTTCCTGATCCAGGGATCAAACCCGCATCTCTGGCATTGCAAGTGGATTCTTTATCACTGAGCCACTGGGGAAGTCCCGTAAAGAGGGCTGCTGCTGCTGCTAAGTCACTTCAGTCGTGTTCGACTCTGTGTGACCCCATAGACGGCAGCCCATCAGGCTCCCCTGTCCATGGGATTCTCCAGGCAAGAACACTGGAGTGGGTTGCCATTTCCTTCTCCAATGTGTGAAAGTGAAAAGGGAAAGTGAAGTCGCTCAGTCATGTCTGACTCGTAGCGACCCCATGGACTGCAGCCTACCAGGCTCCCCTGTCCATGGGATTTTCTAGGCAAGAGTACTGGAGTGGCTTGCCATTGCCTTCTCCGGTAAAGAGGGCACCATTCCCTAAGTCTAATCGATAGTTTAAAAGAAAGTCCAATAAAAAATAACAAATTAACAATAATTTTGACATCTTACACATGCTCATGCTCATCTGTGTCTGAGAAACTTGATCTTACTCCGAAATTTACACAAAAGTCTGAAGAGCTAAGAACAGCAAGGACTCACTAACCAAGGGGCCTGTGGGTCTCTGGAATAACAAGGGACCAGAAGAGACCTGCTCTGTGCAGGAGAGAAGAAGGGAAAAGAGGAAACATTCAGTAAATGATGGCAGGACTATATGGTACCATATGGAAGTAAATGAAACTCAATCCCTATCTCTCACCCTACAGAAATCAATTCCAGATGAATTAAGGACTTAATAAAATGCAAGTGAATACAAACTAGTCTAGAAAAAAATAGAAAATGTGTGGTAGGAACACATTTTTAAAAAGCACAAGACACTAATTAAAACTTTTAAATCTATGATCACCTATTCATCAAGAAAAATGACAAAAAGGTGAAATATAAAGCACAAACAGGAAGATATTTACAGCATCCATAACCATGTTCCTAACAAATAATTTGAATAAAGAATCTATAATAAACTACAAGGAGAGAGGAAGAAGATAAATGACCCAATAATGAATGGGATAAAGGCATTAGTAGGCATCTCACAGAATCAAAATTTTCCTTTTCTTTTCCAAATCATCAAATTCCCTTTCTCTACCATATCGTTCCTGACAGCATATTAAGCCCTGGGAGGTTCTCGCTACCTTCTTACCTTCACATCTCAAATTCTTCCTTGGTTTTACTTTCCCCTGCAGCCTCCTGTTCTCACGTCCTAAGCTGGTTTCTGTCCCCACTGCTCTTGTAGACATCACCGTCGCCTGCATGTCACCCCAGCAGGAATATTTGACACTATCGATTATGCCTGGTTTCCCTCTGATCGGAAGCTACAAATCCAATTCATCAGAAAACCTTAATGCTCAACCAAAACCACAGCCGCATCATCCCTCCTAAGCATCCCTGCACTGACTCCTGCTTGGCCTACGGGAGCCAGGCAACGGACAGAGAAATCTGCTCACAACTCTGGCCATAGAGTGAATGACACCCTCCTCCAACACCCCCCACTCTGTTTCCATCCTCATCTCCTCCTGCACCTGCTTTGCTCACTTGCTGTCTCCACAGTGGCCTCCTTAGGCAGTACTTGAAACACATCAGAGGCAACACTGCTGCAGGGCTTTGACGCTTCTGGTTTTCTCTGCATGGGAAGTTCTATTACCAAGTCCAAGCTCACTCTGCTCACCTCAGGACGGGTCATTAAATCCAAGAACAGGGGTTGAGACAAGTAATATGACTATATTCAGAACGTCAGCTGATGGAGAAGATGGCAGACTAATGTCTCAAAATTGCCATCTTAAGGGGATATGGACACCAGTTTGTTTTATAGAACAGAGATGGGGGGAGGTGGGACTTCTCAGGTGACACTGTGGTAAAGAATCTGCCTGCCGATGCAAGAGACTCCCTGGATCCAGAAGATCCCCTGGAGTAGGAAATGGCAACTCACTCCAGTATTCCTGCCTGGAAAATTTCAGGGACAGAGAAGCCTGGTGGGCTATAGTCAATAGGGTCACAGTCAGACGTGACTGAGCATGGGGTGGGGGTGAGGGGTAAGGAAATACGGTACAAAGACCATTAATCTTGCAAATATCTCCTAGAATGGCAAGCCTCAGCGGGGATTTTTCATTTCTTCCTTCCCGCCCTCCACAGGTGGACAGGTCAGGGCCCTGAACAAAGGCACTTTGGTTTAATATTCAAACAGAGGGGCAGGGTTCCCCAAGGCAAGCCATTATGTAAAGACAGTATGCTTTTAGTGAACCAAAGCAGTGGGAAGCAAAGGTTAAAGAACCAGATCCAACATGAAGTCAATTGTTCCATGGATTTCCCCATTGTTACAGCAGGAAGGCAGCTAGGTATAAGCAGAGAAATGGGGACAGGGGCCAGGTGGCAGGAAATCATGCATCTTGTAGACACTGGGGGTCCATAGAGAGAGGAAAGCAGGAACCTCCAGACTGACCAGAAACTACACATTTTGGGTGATAAGGGTCCAAGTAACAGACAAAGAAAGGTGGGGCGAGGCAGGAATCTCCTGAGTCCACATGTAGCCTCCTCCGCATTCATCAAGCACTGACCCATGACACTTCTTCTTTAAAGCAACCTGTCTGCCTGCTCTCCTTCTGAGAGTGTATCTCTGCTTAAGTGAACTCTCACTTTATTTTAATGTGTATAAATGTATTTTTAATTCTTTATTTTTAATTGAAGGATAGCTGCTTTACAACGTTGAGTTGGTTTCTGCCATACATCAATATGAACCAGCCATAGGTACACTCTGTCCCCTCCCTCCTGAACCTCCTTCTTACCTTTCACCCCCAACTCCATCCCACCCCTCAGGTTGTCACAGAGCACCAGGTTGAGTTCCCTGCAAGTCTGAGTGCTAAGTTGCTTCGGTCATGTCTGACTCTGTGCAACCCTACAGACTGCAGCCCACCAGGCTCCTCTGTCCATGGGATTCTCCAGGCAAGAATACTGGAGTGGGTTACGTGTCCTCCTCCAGGGGATCTTTCCAACCCAGGAATCAAACCCTAATCTCTTATGTCTCCTGCATTGTCAGGCAGTTTCTTTATCACTAGTGCCACCTGGAAAGTCCGGAGCTCCCCGAGTCAAACAGCACACTCCCAGTGGCTGTTTAACAAATGGCCGTGTGCATGCCTCATGCTCCTCTCTCCTCTGCCCCCTCCCCAGCCCCCATGTCCACAAGTCTGCTGTCTATGTCTGCGTCTCCACTGCTGCCTTGCAAACAGGCTTATCAGCAACATCTTCCTACATTCCACGTACATGTGTAATACACAATATTTCTCTCCTTCTGACTTGCTTCACTCTGCTCATCCACCTCCTTAGAATGGACCCAAATGTGTCACTTTACTTTCTTAACATCTCTGCTTCATCTCCAAATTCTTTCCCACAAAGAAAGAACCTCATGTTCACCAGCAACACCTTGACCGTCCTCCTTACCATCCCCAGGTTTCCACGCAAATGTCCCCTTCTCAGGCCCTCATCTGAAACTCCGTGTCCCCTATAAAATTACTCTTCATTTGTTTAGTTTTCCCCTTATACCAACTATAATCTAATAGGTGACATATTCCATTTTTCTTGTTTACTGCCCTCATCCCTTCATGCACCAGAAAGAAGCTACCCTGGGACGTGGACTTGCCTGTTTTGCTTGCCCTCTAACTCCAGGCCTAGAATCAATGTGCACAGCAACTGCACAAGCAATTATTTGTTGAATGGATGAACAAAGTACACTCATCATCATGGATAAATCTCAAAGCAATAATGTTGAGAACAAAGCCAGTCCCAGAAGAACACCTCCTCTGTGATTTTAATTACACAAAGTTCAAGAGAATGCACATCTTAGCACAATATTACTTAGGGCTACAAACATAGGTTGGCACAACTACAAAGAAAATCAAGGATTAACTAACATCAAATTCAAGAGTGAGGTTCCCTCTGGGGGAGGGCATGTGACTGGGAAGGAGCACCTGGGGGAATTTTCATGGACACTCTTCGGTTTCTTAACTTTGGCAAGGGTTCCCTATGTGCTTTTATTTTGTTAGTGTACCATATGTTTAAAACAAAACAAAAAAGCAAGAAAAACCATTTAGAGCACACTAGACCGCATTGCCTCTTTGGGATCCAATATTCATAATATGGGATTACAAATATGGTCCCGTCGTGGATAAAATGCTCTCTTCTGCTGACTTGGCCATATTACAAACTCACTGTGCAGCAAAATCAATCTACTTATTCTTGTTCCACAGCCCAGCTGGATGGCAAAATTTACCCTCAAGAGACTGACTTCTAGGAAAAATCAAGGCAATAAAAAGGTAAAGGTTATTTCTGATTTTGTATCCCCTGACAGCACTGTGTACATGGTAATGGGGGAAAAAAAAAAAAAAAACTACTGACATATTACACAAACTGCGAAGTTTTACTTAGTGGTATGAGGGTTCATCCGGAGAAGGAAATGGCAGTCTACTCCAGTATTTTTGCCTGGAGAATCCAATGGACAGAGGAGCCTGGCAGGCTGCAGTCCATAGGGTCACAAATAGTTGGATACAACTGAAGCAACTTAGCAGACCCATGTGCACACATCATTTCCGAGCTTCCCTGGTGGCTTAGATGGAAAAGAATCTGCCTGCAATACAGGAGACCAGGTTCGATCCCTGGGTAGGGGAAGATCCCCTTGAGAAGGGAATGGCAACCCACTACAGTATTCTTGCCTAGAGAATCCCATAAAAGCTCAAAGAATTGGCTGTGATTGAGCAATTAACACTTTCACTTTGACTTTACATGAGGATTTATATCAATAAAGGAGACTGGATTCCCCAAGACCTTCTCAAGAGAGGGTGCTTCCTCCCTGCTGCACCCACTCCTGCTCTCAACTGCCAGCTCAGCTCCCCCTCCTGCCTGAGAGCTGCCACCCCCTACCACCATCCCCCGACACACACACACACACGAGGGTTCTCACAGCCTTCCACAGCTGAAGACTACATGTGAGGTAGAGATTCCATTAAGTGTTCTTCCTCGGGAAAATTACCTATGGCTCCACTGACATCTAACAACTTGGTATGAAAACCAAAAACATTTCAGACACTCTGTGAGAAAGCAGAGTTTGAAGTCAGAGTTCCAAGGCAGAGCAAGGAGATATAAGAAAGCCTTCCCCAGTGATCAGTGCAAAGAAATAGAAGAAAACAATAAATTGGGAAAGACTAGAGATCTCATCAAGAAAATTAGAGATACCAAGGGAACATTTCATACAAAGATGGGCACAATAACGGACAGAAATGGTATGGACCTAACAGAAGCAGAAGATATTAAGAACAGCTGGCAAGAATACACAGAAGAACTGTACAAAAAAGATCTTCATGAGCCAAATAATCACGATGGTGTGATCACTCACCTAGAGCCAGACATCCTGGAATGCAAAGTCAAGTGGGCCTTAGGAAGCATCACTACAAACAAAGCTAGTGGAGGTAATGGAATTCCAGCTGAGCTCTTTCAAATCCTAAAAGATGATGCTGTGAAAGTGCTGCACTCAATGTGCCAGCAAATTTGGAAAACTCAGAAGTGTCCACAGGACTGGAAAAGGTCAGTTTTCATTCCAATCTCAAAGAAAGGCAATGCCAAAAAATGCTCAAATTACCACACAGTTGAACTCATCTCTCACACTAGCAAAGTAATGCTCAAAATTCTCCAAGCCTGGCTTAAACAGTACGTGAACCGTGGACTTACAGATATTCAAGCTGGATTTAGAAAAGGCAGAGGAACCAGAGATCAAATTTCCAACATCTGTTGGATCATCAAAAAAGCAAGAGAGTTCCAGAAAAACAACTGCTTCATTGACTACACCAAAGTCTTTATGTGGATCACAACAAACTGTGGAAAATACATAAAGATATGGGAATACAAGACCACCTGACCTGCCTCCTGAGAAACCTGTATGCAGGTCAAAAGCAACAGTTAGAACTGGACATGGAACAACAGACTGGTTCCAAATCGGGAAAGGAGTATGTCAAGGCTGTATATTGTCACCCTGCTTATTTAACTTATATGCAGGGTACATCATGAGAAATGCTAGGCTGGATGAAGCAGAAGCTGGAATCAAGACTGTCGGGAGAAACATCAATAACCTCAGATGACACCACCTTTATGGCAGAAAGCGAAGAACTAAAGAGACTCTTGATCGTTAAAGAGGAGAGTGAAAAAGTTGACATTTTCTGAATGAAATGTTTGAGTGAAAACTCAACATTCAGAAAACTAAGATTATGGCATCCAGTCCTTCACTTCATGGCAAACAGATGGGGAAACAATGGAAACAGTGACAGACTTTATTTTGGGGGGCTCCCAAATCATTGCAGATGGTGACTGAAGCCATGTAATTAAAAGATGCTTGCTCCTTGGAAGGAAAGTTTTGACAAACCTAGATAGCATATTAAAGAGCAGAGACATTACTTTGCTGACAAAGTTTCATCTAGTCAAAGCTATGGTTTTTCCAGTAGTCATGTATGGATATGAGAGTTGGACTACAAAGAAAGCTGAGAGCCAAAGCATTAATGCTTTTGAACCGTGGTGTTGGAGAAGACTCTTGAGAGTCCCTTGGACTGCAAGGAGATCCAACCAGTCCATCCTAATGGAAGTCAGTCCTGAATTCTCATTGGAAGGACTGATGCTGAAGCTGAAACTCCAATACTTTGGTCACCTAATGTGAAGAACTGACTCATTTGAAAAGACCCTGGTGCTGGCAAAGATTGAAGGCAGGAGGAGAAGGGGACGACAGGGGATGAAATGGTTGTATGGCATCACTGACTCTATGGACATGAGTTTGAGTAAGCTCTGGGAGTTGGTGATGGACAGGGAAGGCTGGCATGCTGGGTTCGCAAAGTCCATGGGTTCGCAAAGAGTCAGCCACGACTGAGCAACTGCACTGAACTGTGAGAAAGCATCTGTTCCGTTCCGTTCAGTCGCTCAGTCGTGTCCGACTCTTTGCGACCCCGTGGACTGTAGCCTACCAGGCTTCTCTGTCCATGGGATTCTCCAGGCAAGAATACTGGAGTGGGTTACCATTTCCTTCTGAGAAACCATGCCATTATTTTAAAAATACTGTTGCAACACTGGAAGAAAGTGAAAGTGTTAGTCATTCAGTCATGTCTGAATCATTGCAACCCCATGGACCGTAGCCCACCAGGCTCTTCTGTCCATCTGATTCTCCAGGCAAGAATACTGGAGTGGGTTGCCATGACCTTCTCCAGGGAATCTTCCTGACCCAGGGACGGAACCCAGGTCTCGTGCATTGCAGGCAGATTCTTTACCATTTGAGCTACCTGGAAGCCTTATAACACTGGATTAGAACACAAATGTTCAAATGAAGCCCTGTGAATAAGTTCAAGGAAATAAACAAATTAGGTGATAGATAGAAATGACAGTTTGGTACATAAATGATAGATGATTGATAGATAATAGATAGATAGATGGCGAGTAATTAAGTAAATGAAGAAGGGAAGTTTAGGAACAAAAATAAATGAAGTGACATTTAATGAGGGAAGTGCAGGCCAAGCACTGGCCAGTGGGGACAGAGTGGGTCACAGGGAACCTCTGAAGCCAAATGCCAGCTGCGGTGACTTCCCAGGTGCTGGCCTGTGGCAAAACAGTGATCCTGCTGATGGCTTTGAGTGCCTATAAGTGACAGTTTTTAATTCCATGAATGGCCTGCAGCCAAGACCTCCGTGGTTTGGTGGAGACAGCCTTGTCTCTGGGCAGGACTGATTAGGAAGCAAATCCCAATTCCGCTCCATATGATCCATGGATTTCCATGTAGGTTACAGGCCTCTTCAGCCTCAGTTTCCTTATCTTAAAAATGTGGGTATCCTTGTAATATTTGGAGCAAAATTGAGGCAAGGACCAGTGGAATCAATGAATGTGAGAGGATCAGATGTGGTGCCTGATTCTCAGTGGGGTTCAGAGAGGTGAATGCTGCCTTTCACTACTTCCTTTCTATGGGCTGTGGAGGGGCATGGCTGGATTCCTTTCTCAGACAGTGATGCTGAGATGCAGCGGGGGCAGGAGAAGGTGGTGCTGAAAGCAAAGACCTCACCCTGTGCTGTGTATTGGCCGCCCCCAGTAAGCATCTCAGAGACGGGAGAGGGGGATTGCGGGCACACTTTGACCGCTTGCATTTGAATCAGAATTAACTGGCTTTCATGCTCTTATGGGCTTCCCAGGTGGTGCAAGAGGTAAAGAACCCAACTGCCAGTGCAGGAGGCATAAGAGACGTGGGTTCGATCCTTGGGTCAGAAAGATCACCTGGAGGAGGGCATGGCAATCCACTCCAGTATTCTTGCCTGGGAAATCCCATGGACAGAGGAGCCTGGTGGGCTACAGTCCATAGGGTCGCAAAGAGTCGGACATGACTGAAGCAAATCGACATGCATGCACACATGTTCTTACAGCAAAAGCTCTGGGATCCACTGACAAACAACCCCACAGTCTGATAATAGGACCAGATCTGTGCCAAAGAAGGCATAGAAGTGTCTTAGCAGCTCAACTCGCCATTGACAGGAGTGTTAACCTACAGCATGTTCCCATGGTGGCCCTCACTTATCAGAGAAAGAGGCTGAGACAGATGGGTCAGCGTGTACTATCATTATCATGGTTATTTATCAGTGATTGAAAGGGCATGGAGGAGACACACACTTTAAATGTTGTTCAGTTGATTCTTTCCTTTTTCAAAAAGACATCAACCAATCCAAAGAGACTCCTAAGTACCACAAGAAACCCAGAGTAGTGTTGGCCACAAGGCTGCCATGATGTTGGAGGAATCAGGGGATGGTGAGGGGTCTTGATTGATGGGGTTTTGGGGAGTGGTGGGAGGTGAGATGGGACACACAAGATCGAATTAGAATAAGAGACAGTTTGAAAGGCCCTGAGGAGTGTGGAATTGAGTCTGGGCAATTAATTCTCATTCCAGGAAGACTCAACACCCGGGAGGTGGCGGGGCCAAGGCAGAGACCTGGGCTTGGAGGAGCTACTGTGATCTCCCTGCCTCCCTACTCTCCTCACCTTTCTCTGCCTCTTCTTTCTTGCACATGAGTCTGTCCCCCTAGCCACACCTTGCACCCCACACGCTTTCAGGCAAGGGGACACCAAAGAGAATCAGAGTTCTCGGTTTAGGGGTAACTTAGTAGCTAGGACACGTGTTTGGTGAGTGCAGGCCAGATTAAGAGCTGCAGCTCAGATGTCTGCCTTCACATCTCCCGCTAGGGTAGGACAGAGTCTTAACCTCTGGAGAAGCCCATTTCTCCTGAATTTCTGCCAGGTGTGTCTTGGCTGGAAGAGAGATAAGACCACTTGAGATATAAAGGTTCTTTTAGGAGCTGAGTTAGCACTTCTTTCCCAAGGTAACCAAGGTGGCTTTCCTGGTTCTCAGCCAGGCAAGCAGCTGACTGCAAAGCCAGTTGTTCTTGTTCAGTTGCTCATTGGTGTCCCCTGGACGGCGGCAGTCCAAGCTCGCCTGCCTTCGTCAGCTCCCGGAGCTTGCTCAAACTCCTGTGCACTGAGTCAGTGATGCCGTCCAGCCGTCTCACCCTCTGTCGTTTCTTCTCCTTCTGTGACCTTTGACCAACGTTTCTCTGCCTTAGTTTTCTTGTGTATAAAATGGGGATAAAAATACCTCCTTTGTAGAGATGTGGGTGGTAAGCAGTGAGTCAAAATAGGAAAGTGTGTGTTCAGTACAGTACTAAGCACATTTCAGCTGCTAGATAAATGCCATCTGTTTCAATTGACATCTTGGTTTGTTCTTGAACTCACCTGTCTGCTAATGTCTGTATGGTCTGTGTGAGTGTGTGTGTGGGTTGGCGGGGGGGTGTCACCTCCACACCACATCTAGGACACGGGGGACCCTGTGGGACCCCAGCCCTCCTCTGCCACATCCCCTCATCCCACATGTCCACCCTCTCCTCTGTCTCTCAGGGGAGTCTTTCCAGTAACCTGTACAGTGGTGGGTTAGTCACTCAGTCGTGTCCAACTCTTGTGACCCCATGAACTGTGACCTGCTAGGCCCCTCTGTCCAAGGGGTTGTCCAGGCAAGAATATTGGAGTGGGGAGCTTCCCCACTTCTTTCTCCTGGAGATCTTCCTGACCCAGGAATTGAACCCGGGTTTCCTGCATGGCAGGGGTACTTTTTAGTGACTCAGCTCTGTCATTTCCAATCAGCAGCCCCACACCGCACCTCAGGAACCTGGGCAGCAGCTGCCCTCAGTCTTATCCCCAGCAAGTCTCCCTGTGGAGTCCTGCCTGCTGTGTCATCCTGGCCGCTCTTCCACGTGGCAGGAACTCTGAGGTCATGTCCTTACTGTCCCCAGCACCGTGTCCTATGACTACTCTCCATTCTCACATCTCCAGACTCCTTTGTCCTTCATACTGGACAAGGATTTGGGGAATTTAGAAAATCCTTTTCCCTCTCAATTGCTCCCCCATAAAGCCACAGTCTCAGGAAACCAAGTCAGAAACTCAAAGCTGAGCCGTGACCCCTCATTCTCGAAGAATCTGGGTTCACTGATGCATCTGCACAGATGTCATCGGCTCAGTGTGGAAAGAAGCCATGGGCCCATTAGGAAATGGAGATGCCTGCTTTTGTAGGAGGCACTGTGGGCACCAGCCCAGGCCCCCTCAGTACTGAGCATCCCTGCCGCCAGCAGGGGCCGGACTTTGCCTGAGATTCTCCCTGATCAACTGTAGAGCCTGGGGACTGATTCCTGGCAGCAGCCCCCTGCCAATGACTGCCAGGGGTTTTTGATGAGTACCTGGACCTCTCAAGTGGTTCTATGCTGACTCTCAGGATGCCTCAAAGATGAAGCTGTGGTTGCTTGTAGTGGCGACTGGCTTGATAACTCAGCCTTTCCTGGCCATATTTCCCCTCCTGTCTCACTTGCTCCATTTCCTGCCTTTATTTCCTGAAAGCACTTCCCAAATAAACAGCTTTCCTTGCATCCCTGTCTCAGGGCCTTCTAGGGCAATCCAGAGGGAGTACTGCTCCCATCGCAACATTTCGGGAAATGCTTGTTGACGCAGTGGCTTGGAGAAGTGACAGAGAGGAGGCTCCTGTGGTCCTGGTGGAGGGCCCTGTTTGGGCAGGGGGTGGTGATGCAATCAGAACAGCGTAGTGGCAAGGTCAGCAGAAGGACGGAGCCTCAGTCAAGGTGTCTGAGAAGATGTTGGTGCTGCCACCTGTTGGGCAGAGCACAGGAGGAGCTGGTCTGATGAGGAGAAAGATTTGGCCACTCTTCCTTCCAATCTCTGTTGCTGCCATGGTTGCAGACTCACTGCCCACAAGAACAGGAAGAAATGTCAAACACTCAGATGACCTCTTTCACTTCGCAGCTAGAAATTTGAAGTGCGGGGAGTCTCAGTAGCAAACTCAAGGTCACAAAGCTCACAGGTGTAGAACCATGACTGTGAAGGCTGACCAGCCTGACTCTGCTGCAAGGGCAGTGTAGATGGTTGTCTGTCTTAATTCACTCTACAAAGTGTCATTTAATTTTTTTTTTTTTACTTCTTGGCTCTTCAGTTGTCTTCTGTAATACATATTAGGTATGTGTCCCCATTAGGCAGATCTATAGCCTTATTTCTATAGCAGAAAAGGGATTTAAATAGGGCATTTGAGATGATTGTACTCATCTTAAGTTTATTTAAAAACAATTATTACCCTTAGTTGGAAGTGTTACCTCAGGCTGTGGATAGTAATGTGCACCTCGCAATCCAATTAGTTTATAGATGGATTAGTTTATTTCTTGACCAATTTCTTTGCTTTAAATTCAGTGTAACATAGGACAGAGGGGCCTGACGGGCTATAGTCCATGGGGTCACAAGAGTTATGTCCATGGACATGGCCTAGGGACTCAACAACAACGTAAGATAGGTCTAAAGAGTGTCAGTTGTATCCGTTTGTACTTTGTATAAATGTGTTGCCTCATCTTTAAGTAGGTTTATTCATCTTCTTCCCTCACTGGGCTTCCTGGATGGTGCTAGTGATAAAGATCCTGCCTGCCAATGCAGGAGACATTAGGGACACAGGTTCTATCCCTGGGTTGGGGAGATCCTCTGGAGCAGGGCACGGCAGTCCACTCTAGTATTCTTGCCTGGAGAATCCCACGAACAGAGGAGCCTGGTGGGCTTCAGTCCATAGGGGTTACACAGAGTCAGACTCGACTGAAGCAATTTATCATGCTGTTAAGTCACCGCCTATTTGTATGCATGTTAGTCACTCAGTCGCGTTTGGCTCTTTGCAACCTTATTGGTCAGAAGAGCCACAGGACAGAAGAGCCACAAGAATTCTGTCCAAGAGAATTCCTTGGACAGAAAAGCCACAGGAATTCTCTGGAATTCCTGGAATGGGTTGCCATGCCCTTCTCCAGGGAATCTTCTTGACCCAGGATCAAACCTGTGTCTCTTACGTCTCCTGTACTAGGAAATGGGTTCTTTACCACTGGTGCCACCAGGGAAGCCCATCACATATTTAGTGGCTTGAAATAACACAGATTTATTATCTTACAGTTCTAGAGGTTAGAAGACCACAGGAGTGGGCAGAGCTATGCTCCTTCCTAAGATGTGGAGGAGAATTGCTTCCTTGTCTTTGCCCACAGTCCTTGGCTCGTGGCCCCCTCTTCAATCTCTTCCCTCTCTCTTCTTCTCTCATTCTCTTCCTCCCTCCTACTTTCCTGTGTGGCTACATTGAGCTCACCTAGGTAATCTCCCCATGCAAGTTTCTTAGCTCCATGTGCAAAGGCCTCATTGTCTTGTAAGGTAGCATATTCACAGGTTCCAGGATTAGAACATGGGCATTTGGGGTCCAGCACAATACCCACAGTGGGGCTTCCCTGTTGACTTAGTGGTAAGGAATCTGCCTGTCAATGTAGGAGACATAAGAGATGTGGGTTTGATCTCTGGCTTGGGAATATACACTGGAGGAGAGCATGGTAATCCACTCCAGTATTCTTGCCTGGAGAATCCCAAGGCAGGGAACCATGGGGGCTATATTCCATAGGGTTGCAAACAGTAGGACACGGCTAAAGCAACTTAGCACATACACACACACACACATACAATACGGTAAGTGCCATGGCCCACAGAAGGCCCTATGGACTCACAGGGCAGGAACTGTATCTTCTAAAGTTTTGTATCTCACAGGACTTTGTCCTTGATGGTTATTTGACATGTAGTTCTTGGATAAACCAATGGATAGTGTGTGAACTAAACTGCCCTTTCATAACCCCTAGCTTCCCTGGTGGCTCAGACAGCAAAGCATTGGCCTACAATGTGGGAGACCTGGGTTTGATCCCTGGGTTGTGAGGATCCCCCAGATAGGGAAATGGCAACTCACTTCAGTACTCTTGCCTGGAAAATCCCATGGACCAAGGAGCTTGGTAGGCTAGAGTCCATGGGGTCCCAAAGAGTCTGATGTGACTGAGCGACTTCACTTTCATAACCCCTATTAGGTCAGAATGTGACCTTACTTAAACACAGCATTTTTTCAGAAGTTATCAAAGTAAAATGAGGTCATGGGGTGGACTCTAATCCAATAACATTTTATCTTATAAGAAAGGACATAGACACACACGGGTCTCCTCTATAAGTCAAGGAGGCATGGAACATATTCTGCTTCCTCAGTCCTCATAAAAATCCAACACCTGGAATGTCTACTGCTTAAGTCACCCAGCTTGCAGTGCTTGTTACTACAGCCTGAGCAAATGAATGCAGATAGTAAAACTAATTAGCTAGTGTCCTGGTACCCTGCTGCATAGTGTCCTGCTGCAGGGTCGGGGGTACTGAGCGCAACAGCACATGCACGGTACTTTCGGAAGGAGGTCCCCATTATCTTCCTTACCCCCACCATAGTTTGGCCTCAAGTCAAACAACAGGGAGGGAACACAGCCACACCTATCAACAGAAAATTGGATTAAAGATTTACTGAGCATGCCCCTTCCATCAGAACAAGACCCAGTTTCCCCCTCAGTCAGTCTCTCCCATCAGGAAGCTTCTTATCCTTAACCATCAGAGGGCAGACAAAATGAAAACCACAATCACAGGACCACAGCCTTGTCTAACTCAAAGAAACTATGAACCATGCCATGTAGGGCCACCCAAGATGGATGGATCATGGTGGAGAGTTCTGACAAAACATGGTCCACTGGAGAAGGGAATGGCAAACCACTTAGTATTCTTGCCTTGAAAACACCATGAACAGTATGAAAAGGCAACAAGATAGGAAACTGAAAGATGAACTCCCCAGGTGGGTAGGTGCCCAATATGCTACTGGAGGTCAGTGGAGAAATAACTCCAGAAAGAATGAAGAGATGGAGCCAAAGCAAAAACAACACCCAGTTGTGGATGTGACTGGTGATGGAAGTAAAGTCCGATGCTGTAAAGAGCAATATTGCATAGGAACTTGGAATGTTAGGTCCATGAATCAAGGCAAATTGGAAGTGATCAAACAGAAGATGACAAGAGTGAACATCAACATTTTAGAAATCAGTGAACTAAAATGGACTGGAATGGGTGAATTTAACTCAGATGAGTCATCTACCACTGTGGACAAGAATCCCTTAGAGGAAATGGAGTGGCCATGATACGCAAGAAAAGAGTTCTAAATGCAGTACTCGGAAGCAATCTGAAAAACAACAGAATGATCTCTATTCACTTCCAAGCAAACCATTCAATATCACGGTAATCCAAGTCTATGCACCGACCAGTAATGCTGAAGAAGCTGAAGTTGAACAGTTCTATGAAGACCTACAATATCTTCTAGAACTAACACCCAAAAAAAGATGTCCTTTTCATTATAGGGGACTTGAATGCAAAAGTAGTAAGTCAAGAGATACTTGGAGTATCTCTTGGCCTTGGAGTACAAAATGAAGCAGGTCATGGGCTAATATAGTTTTGCCAAAAGAACACATTGGTCATAGCAAACACCCTCTTCCAACAACACAAGAGAAAACTCTACACATGGACATCACCAGATGGTAAATACCAAAATCAGATTGATTATATTATTTGCAGTCAAAGATGAAGAAGCTCTATACAGTCAGCAAAATCAAGACCAGGAGCTGACTGTGGCTCAGATCATGAACTCCTTATTGCCAAATTCAGACTGAAATTGAAGAAAGTAGGGAAAACCACTAGACCATTCAGGTATGACCTAAATCAAATCCCTTATGATTATACAGTGGAAGTGAGAAATAGATTCAAGGGATTAGATCTGATAGACATAGTGCTTGAAGAACTATGGATGAAGGTTCATGACATTGTACAGGAGGGGGGGATCAAGACCATCCCCACGAAAAAAAAAAGGCAAAATGGTTCTCTGAGGACGCCTTAAAAATAGCTGAGAAAGGAAGAGAAGTTAAAGGCAAAGAAGAAAATGAAAGATATACCCATTTGAAGTCAGAGTTCCAAAGAATAGCAAGAAGAGATAAGAAAGACTTCCTCAGTGAGCAATGTGAAGAAATAGAAGAAAACAATAGATTGGGAAAGTCTAGAGATCACTTCAAGATGGGTACAATAAAGGACAGAAATGGTATGGACCTAAAAGAAGCAGAAGATATTAAGAGGAGGCAAGAATAACTATATAAAAAAGATCTTCATCAGCCAGCTAACCACCATGCTGTGATCACTCACCTAGAGCCAGACATCCTGGAAAGTGAAGTCAAGTGGGCCTTAGGAAGCATCACTACGAACAAAGCTAGTGTGGGTGATAGAACTCCAGTTGAGCTATTTCAAATCTGAAAAGATGATGCTGTGAAAGTGCTGCACTCAATATGCCAGCAAATTTGGAAAACTCAGCAGTGGCCACAGGACTGGAAAAGGTCAGTTTTCATTCCAATCTCAAAGAAAGGCAATACCAAAGAATGCTCAAACTACCACACAGTCTCACTCATCTCACATGCTAGCAAAGTACTGTTCAAAATTCTCCAAACCAGGCTTAAACAGTATGTGAACCGTGAACTTCCAGATGTTCAAGCTGGATTTAGAAAAGGCAGAGGGACCAGAGTTTTAAATTGCTAACATCAGAAAAACAACTGCTTCATTGATTATACCAAAGTCTTTATGTAGTGTACAACAAACTGTGAAAAATTCTTAAAGATATGGGAGTACCAGACCACCTGACCTGCCTCCTGAGAAATCTGTATGCAGGTCAAGAAGCAACAGTTAGAACTGGACATGGAACAACAGACTGGTTCTAAATCAGGAAATGAGTATATCAGGGCTGTATACTGTTACCCTGATTATTTAATTTATATTCAGGGTATATCATATGAAATGCCAGGCTGGATGAAGCACAAGTTGGAGTCACGATTGCCAGAAGAAATATCAATAACCTCAGATATGCAGATGACACCACCTTTATGGCACAAAGAGAAGAACTAAAGAGACTCTTGATGAAAGTGAAACAGGTAGTGAAAAAGTTGGCTTAAACTTCAACATTCAGAAAACTAAGATCATGGCATCTGGTCCCATCACTTCATGGCAATTAGATGCAGAAACAATGGAAACAGTGACAGACTTTACTTTCTTGGGCTCCAAAACCACTGCAGATGGTGATCACAGCCTTGAAATTAAGACGCTTGCTCCTTGGAAGAAAAACTATGATCAACCTAGACAGCATATTAAAAAGCAGAGACATTACTTTGCCAACCAAGGTCCACCTAGTCAAAGCTATGGTTTTTCCAGTAGTCATGTATAGATGTGAGAATTGGACTATAAAGAATGCTGAGAGCTGAAGAATTGATGCTTTTGAACTGTGGTGTTTGAGAAGACTCTTGGAAGTCCCTTGGACTGCAAGGAGATTCAACCAGCCAATCCTAAAGGAAATGAGTCCTGAATATTCATCGGAAGGGCTGACTCTGAAGCTGAAACTCCAAGCTGGCCACCTGATTGGAATAGCTGACTCATTTGAAAAGACCCTGATGCTAGGAAAGATTGAAGGCAGGACAAGAAGGGGAAAACGGAGGATGAGATAATTGTCTGGCATCACTGACTTGTTGGATATGAGCCTTAGTAAGCTTTGGGATTTGCTGCTGTACGGGGAGGCCTGGTGTGCTGCAGTCCATGGGGTCACAAAGAGTCGGACATGACTGAGCAACTGAACTGAACTGAACCGGTACGTTGAAAGTAAGATTTAAAAGAAAGGAAAACAAAAAAAGAATCTGGCAGAAATTTCTGTGCCACCAGAAATATTTCACACTAAAAATTGCAACCCACTGGATATTGCAAGTCCAGTATCCTTGACTGGAGAATCCTGAGGACAAAGGAGCCTGGTGGGCTACAGTCCCTGGGGTAACAAAGAGTCAGACACAATTGAAGCAACTTAGCATGCATGTGGGATGTTCTTGAAGGGATTTTCTTCAGAAGAAATTAGTTCAGGGTCATTTTACTAGAAATAAGCTAAGTATCTGCTGGAGGCCACCAATCGACGGGTGTTGAAAATTTTGATGTCCTCGCCCAAAGCTGACCCCTCTCACTGTGCTGCCAGTGTGTTTTTTAAAGCCAGTGAAGGGTCTTAAAAAAATTAAAAAAAAAAAAAGCCAGTGAAGGGTCTTAAAAAAATTAAAAAAAATAAAATAAAGCCAGTGAAGGGTCTTAAACTCCAAATGGCCCCTCATTTCTCCTCTTCCATACCAATTGTGGGATTGTGGGGTATTACTTACTGGTCAATTATGGGGAAAATAATATAATTAGCTTCCCTCCACCTAGAGCTTATTACGGAGGGCATCATTTAGCCAACTGTGTGCACGCATGCGCAGCCCATCTCCAACCCGCCTGCCCCAGACCGCGGGGAAGCAGGCCGTGAACGAGATCCAGTGACAGCTGCAAGGCAGCCTCTGGGAATGAAACATTTTAGCACTTCATAAATTTCTAACAAGGTTTCAAATTGCCGCCCGTTTCCCTCCGCTCAGCTCTGTCAAGGAGCGAAAGGGAGGGGAAAAACGACTAATTAAATCTACAGCGAGAAAACGCTACTGGTAAGATTGCTACTTGTTAAAAATAATGAACTGTAAGGATGAGTTTGCAAAGTCATGTGAAATTCTCCCCGTTTACCCCATACATAAAAATAACACAATATATCCCTCTAATCGTATAGGCATGGAGTATATGTGGCTGTATACTCGATGTAAATACATTCTTTCATATATATCAAAGAATTAAACATATCAGAACAGCATATCTGATCCATGACATTCCTAAACCTAATGGTAACATAATAAAGTGACCATTGAGAGACTGTAACAATACTTCGATAAGAACATTAAGGCTTGATATCATTTATAAAGTGGGTCACTGCAAATTCTTTTTCCGTATGATTTTTATTGCAAGAAAAATTATCGCAGGTGTGAGGCATCAAATAGAAAAACAGCCTTGAAAACCTTCCTGAAACGACAGTTTCCAAGTTTTGATCACCACTGCAAATTTTTAAAAATAAAAACAGTAATAAAACCCTCAGTTCTTTCACTCTCTGTGTTAAGATACTCAACTGTGGGATATGCAAAACTGATGGGGGGGCACTAGAGAGGGAAAGGAAAATAATTCTCAAAGCTATTTCATTGTCAACTAAAAAATATGTTAGGTGCTCGGTGGAAGCGGCGAGTCCAGAAAAATAAAAGACAAAATTTTAAAGAATTCTACTCTGAGAAAAGGAATATGCATTCCTGTTTCTATTAGCATACGTGACTGACTGCAACTGCCTTCAGCCTGTAGGTGTATTTCTATAATAAGTCTTCAGTGTGAGGTACAGGGGATGGAGTTGTATATGCGGATAGAATAGGGCAAAAACTAGGACACTGAGAAGCCTGCCAGTAACTCAGGGTGCAGATCCCTTTGAGCCAAGCGCACGGCCAAGCACAAAGCAGGTGCTGGACAAGGAGCGGCTGCTGCACAGGGATGATCCGTGCTCTCTGCCCCCACCCACTGCACGCCTGACGCCCCGGGCACAGGCCTGTTTCACCTGATGCCTGCTTGCTTGCTCAGCCAGAGAAGGGTGACCTTTAGGATGACATATATAAAGAAGCTTCTGCAGCGAGGATGGGAGGAAAGTGCAAGGAATGTGCACGAGGGAAAATAAACAGTCCTTTAAAGTATCGGCTAGCTGACATTCAGACAGCGACCTCAGGACTGGAAATCTGACAAGGGCTCCTGGCAAATTTCAGATGCAAATGACCACTTGGTATTAATTTCAGCCTTGCTCATGTTTGGTCCATCATGGCTAATTGGCGGGATGAACTGCCAGTTCTGCTGACGGCGGCCCCGACTGACATTTGGGGTTGTCTGAGTGCCAGAACCCACAGTCACTGGATGGTGCCAGTCTGCCAATTAAGGTCCTTGGTACCTCGCTTGCCTCCCCCTCCCTCTCCTTCTCTCTCTCCTTGTGTGTATGTACATGTGGTTTTACCAAAAAATCGATCACATATTTATTTTTTCTACACATGCAGAGGTTTGGTAACATGGTCAAAAAGAAAAAAACTCAAGAAAAATAAAGCGTGATTAAGTGGAAAGGTATTCATAATACATTCCAATGTTGACCAATAACAGCAAACAATGTAAAATTTATTGTTATTATAAAATGTTTTACAATTGTAAAATATTGTTATTATCCTACAGATTCATCCAGGCTTGTAACACATAGGCTTTGACTTCACTAAAGAATACAAGGTCACCCCAAGCTGCTCTGCACCCAGATTACAGATCGGGGCCACTAAGGAGGGCCCACTCACCTGCCCCACTGTTTTATGGTGACACTGCCTAGGGAGCTGCAGTGTGATCTTTCTGAACACATCATAACTTATACTTGTCCTGTATGTTTACGCAAATGTCCAAATTTCATGGGCATCATCTAATCTAATGCTTGCCACAATTACATCATCTTGTCTTCCACCAATAGAAATGATTGTTATCCATCTCTACTGACAATTCTTACAGGGCATAACCAGTAAGGACAAAACTAGTGACCAACCATCATCTAGGCTTAATGAATGAACTTGACCTAAGTTTATTCTCATCAAACACAATTTCCACCTCCAGGTGTTTAGAAGCTTCTTCAAACATCACATGAAGGTCTTTTCCTGGTAAATTTAGAGACCCATCTGCTGCTAGAAGCACTGATGCACTTTGATCACCAGATTCTAAGTGTTTCACAGTTAAAGCAGGCTTCCCAAGGAACTTGTTGCTTATAATCAATGAAGCCATAGCTTACTAGGAACAGAAGCTGAGAGCACTGAACCTTGAGCATGACCTGGGAGTATGGAGGAGCTTATGGTGAATAGGGGCATCCCAGGTGGCTCATTGGTAAAAAATCTGCCTGCCGATGTAAGAGATGCAGGAGACATGGGTCAGAAAGATCCCCTGGAGGAGGAAATGGCAACCCATATCATTATTCTTGCCTGGAAAATCCCATAGACAGAGAAGCCTGGTGTGCTATCATACATAGGGTTGCAAAGAGTTGGACATAACTGAGTGACTGGGAACACATAAAAGCATGGACAGTGAAGAAAAGTGCTTTTTTTCTTTGGAAATGGAAGTGGAGGTCTATGAGGGATACAGCTGAAGTTATCTTCAGGGAAACATTATCAGAGAGATTGACATTAAACATAGCAGTTAAAGACCTCTTTCAATGTCAAGGTGAAGTGTTTGGGGGCTATAAAATTAGACCCATCTCTCCAGGGTGGTTGGGGATACTTATTCATGTTAACTCACCTGACTGTCCACGTTAGACACTCAGGGAGCCTGCCCCTGCCCTCTCTAGCCTCATGTAAGGCTTTGAGTGACTGTGAGTGTCAGATGCAATCTCCCCCAAACCCACAGCATTCCAGAACAGAGTGACATTTACATCTCTGTGATAAACTGCTTGCTTCTCTATAATTTTCTGCATGGTTTGAACTTTCAGAGCAGAATATTCTAGAAAAGATGGTGTAGCATCTTAAATACTCAAACTCCATTCTTTTCTTAGGGAATGGGAACACCCTGGCGAGAGGATCAAGGAACATCAGTTATGAAGACTGGCCAAATGTGCTGCCTCAGTGGAGCAGAAGAGGGTGAGTCCTGCATCCCCAGAGTGCAGAAGATGAGTGTAAGCAGCACGTGTCAGGCAGTGGGAAAGGCAGGGATGGATGAAGTACAAGCTGGAATCAAGATTCAGTTCAGTTTAGTCTCTAAGTTGTGTCCGACTCTTTGTGACCCCATGAACCACAGCACGCCAGGCTTCCCTGCACAGCACCAACTCCCAGAACCTACCCAAACTCATGTCCATTGAACGGTGATGCCATCCAACCATCTCAGCCTCTGCCGTCCTCTTCTTCTCCTGTAATCTTTCCCAGTATCAGGGTTTTTTCAAATTCTTTGTATCAGGTGGCCAAAGTATTGGAGTTTCAGCTTCAGCATCAGTCCTTCCAATGAATAGTCAGGACTGATTTCCTTTAGGATGGACTGGTTGGATGGATATCCTTGCTGTCCAAGGGACTCTCAAGAGTCTTCTCCAACACCACAGTTCAAATGCATCAATTCTTTGGCATGCAGCTTTCTTTATAGTCCAACTCTTACATTCTTACATGACTACTGGAAAAACCATTCCTTTGACTAGATGGACCTTGGTTGGCAAAGTAATGTCTCTGCTTTTTAATATGATATCTAGGTTGATCAAAGCTTTTCTTTCAAGGAGCAAGCGTCTTTTAATTTCAAGGCTGCAGTCACCATCTGCAGTGATTTTGGAGCCCCCAAATATAAAGTCTGTCACTGTTTCTATTGTTTCCCCATCTAATAGCCATGAAGTGATGGATCCAGATGTCATGATCTTAGTTTTCTGAATGCTTAGCTTTAAGCCAACTTTTTCACTCTCCTCTTTCACTTTCATTAAGAAGCTCTTTAGTTCTTCTTTGCTTTCTGCCATAAGGGTGGTGTTATCTGCATATCTGAGGTTATTGATATTTCTCCTGACAATCTTGATTTTAGCTTGTGCTTCATCCAGCCTAACATTTCTCATGATGTACCCTGCAAAGAAGTTAAATAAGCAGGCTGGCAAGATACATCCTTGACATATTCCTTTCCTGATTTGGAACCAGTCTCTTGTTCCATGTCCAATTCTAACTGTTGCTTCTTGACCTGCATACAGATTTCTCAGGAGGTAGGTCAGTTGGTCTGGTATTCCCATCACTTTCAGAATTTTCCACAGTTTGTTGTGATCCACATAGTAAAAGGCTTTGGTGTAATCAATAAAGAAAGAAGTAGATGTTTTCTGGAACTCTCTTGCTTTTTTGATGATCCAACAGATGTTGGCAATTTGATCTCTGGTTCCTCTGCCTTTTCTAAATACAGCTTGAACATCTGGAAGTTCACAGTTCACATACTGTTTAAGCCTGGCTTGGAGAATTTTGAGCAGTACTTTCTTTGCTAGTGTGTGAGATGAGTGCAACTGTGAGGTAGTTTGAGCATTCTTTGGCATTGCCTTTCTTTGAGAATGAAAACCGATCTTTTCCAGCCCTGTGGCCACTGCTGAGTGTTCCAAATTTGCTGTTACATTGAGTGCAGCACTTTCACAGTATCATCTTTTAGGATTTGAAATAGCTCAACTGGAATTCCATCACATCCACTAGTTTTGTTCATAGTGATGCTTCCCTAAGGCCCACTTGACTTCACATTCCAGGATGTCTGGCTCTAGAAGAGTGATCACACCATGGTGGTTATTTGGATCATGAAAATCTTTCTTGTATAGTTCTTCTGTGTATTCTTCACACGTCTTTTTAATATCTTCTGTTTCTGTTAAGTCCATACCATTTCTGTCCTTTATTGAGTCCATCTTTTCTTGAAATGTTCCCTTGGTATCTCTAATTTTCTTGAAGAGATCTCCAGACTTTCCTATTCTATTGTTTTCCTCTTTCTTTACACTGATCACTGAGGAAGGCTTTCTTATCTCTTCTTGCTATTCTTTGGAACTCTGCATTAAGATTGGTATACTGTGCCTTTTCTCCTTTATCTTTCTCTTCAATGGAATCAAGATTGCGAGGAGAACTATCAATGACCTCAGCTATGTAGATGGCACCACCTTTATTGGAGGAATCAAAGAGGAACTAAAGAACCTTTCAATGAAAGTGATATAGGAGAGTGAAAAAGCTGACTTAAAACTCAGCATTTAAAAATCGAAGATCATGGCATCCTGTCCCATCACGTCATGGCAAATAGATTGGAAACAATCGAAATAGTGACAGAGTTTACTTTCTTTGGCTCCAAAATCACTCCAGATGGTGACTGCAGACATGAAATTAAAAGACACCTGCTCCTTGGAAGAAAAGCTATGACCAACCTAGATAGCATATTAAAAAGCAGAGACGTTATTTTGCCAACCAAGGTGCATCTAGTCAAAGCTATGGTTTTTCCAGTAGTCAGTCATGTATGGATGTGAGAGTTGGACTATAAAGAATGCTGAGAGCTGAAGAATTGATGCTTTTGAACTGTGGTGTTGGAGAAGACTCTTGAGAGTCTCTTGGACTACAAGAAGATCAAACTAGTCAATCCTAAAGGAAATCCACCCTGAATATTCATTGGAAGCACTGATGCTGAAGCTGAAGCTCCAACTTTGGCTACATGTCAGCAAAGAGCCGACTCCTTAGAAAAGACCCTGATTCTGGGAAGAATTGAAAGAAGGAGGAGAAGGGGACAACAGAGGATGAGATGGTTGGATGGCATCACCGACTCAATGGACATACATTTGAGCAAGTTCTGAGAGATGGTGAAGGACAGGAAAGCCTGGTGTGCTGCAGTCCATGGGGTCGAAAAAAGTGGGACACAGCTGAGTGACTGAATAAAACCCCTGCAGAGATCCCCAAGTCCTAGGTGAGCCCCTTTCACTCACCCCTGGAGACATGGTCTCACAGCCTTGTGTTTAGCTAAGCAGAACACAGAGCTCTTCCCCAAGTCAAACCAAGAAACTCCATCTAAATTATACCCATCACCTTCCTAATATAATAGTGAATGGTTACTTACTGGTCTTTTTTATCACAAAACGAAAACACTCTATTCCTTCCAGTTTTTCAGTTTGTCCTCATATTTACTGAAAGGTGAGAACCAAAGTTTGCATCGGCTTTCCATGCCTTTTCACCGTCTCTTTTCTCTGCTGGCAGATTAGGGTCACAGTGTAAGGCATTGCTTTGAGGCTCACAGATCCAGTCCTAGGAGACCATTAATTTACATGTAAGTACCTCTTCCTGGAATGACCCTGCACCAACTTCAGAATTTGCCCAAAAGAACTTGTTACTGGGATTTCTCTGATAGTCCAGTGGCTAAGACTCCTTGGTCCCAATGCAGGGGGCCCAGGTTTGACCCCTGGTAAGGGAGTTATACTCCCACAAGCCACAGCAAAGATCAAAGATCCTGCATGCTGCAACTAAGACCTGACACAGCCAAATGAGTAAATATGAAAAAAAACCCTCATTATTTGAGTTTTCTCCATGCATGAAATCAGAATATGGTGTTGTCAGTCACTGGTCTGATTTCATGCATGCCACGAGGCCCTATGCATCTTCTGAGCATGGTTGGGTATTTAGGAGAAGAAATAATAGCTAATGCTCAATACCTGCAACTGGCCAGACACTGCTCTGAAGCTTTTGTGCTCACAAACTCATGAATTCTCATAGCAGCCCTATAGGAGGTGGTATATTTATCCTTTTCCCCACTCTCTGGATGGGAAAACTGAGGAACAGAACTGTTAGGTAAGCTGCCCAAGCCATAGAGCTGATAAGAAATGGAACAGAGCTTCAAACCCTGAAATATGTAAGCCTGAGTGCTGAAGAATTGATGCTTTTGAACTGTGTTGTTGAAGAAGACTCTTGAGAGTCCCTTGGCCTGCAAGGAGATCCAACCAGACCATCCTAAAGGAGATCAGTCCTGGGTGTTCATTGGAAGGACTGATGCTGAAGCTGAAGCCCCAATACTTTGGCCAACTGATGCAAAGACCCACCTCATTGGAAGATTCTGATGCTGGGAAAGACTGAAGGCAAAAGGAGAAGAGGGTAACAGAGGATGAGATGGTTAGATAGCATCACCGACTCAATGGACATGAGTTTGAGCAAACCCCAGGAGACAGTGAAGGGCAGGGAAGCCTGGAGTGCTGCAGCCCATAGGGTCGCAAAGAGTCGGACATGACTTAGTGATTGAACAACATCAAATTAGGAAACCTTTTTCACAGTTACTAAAAGCACAATAAACATGTTGGAGGCATAATTTCAGTGTTATAAATAAAAGAAGAGGTAAAACGTTGCCAAGTTGAGGTCCACATGAGGACCTGGGCAGCCTTTTCTTCTGGAAACTCCCAGGAAGATTTAGGGTGGAAAAGCAGCCTTTGAAGGGAGGGGAATGGAATACACACAAGGCTGCCTGGGATGGGTGAGGGCGACATCTCTCCTAGGCTGTGTGGCTGCAGAATCGCCATGGAAACAGGGTGGGCAGGTGGGTGGATGGAGACTTTAGGCCTGATGCAAGAGGAAACCGGCTGGCGAGGTGTATGGAGTTACAGCAGGGACAGAGGGGCTGTGACAAGAAAGGAGCTTTCAGCAGTAGGAGAACCACCTGGCTCATTTTCCAGGAGCTCTTTGAGCACATGGTGGGCTGTGTGTCCTTCAAGGACCTCCATGCTCGCTCAGCTGCTGTCATGATGCCCTTATGAACTGAGGCAGAGACGACTAGATAGGGGTGCAGCTAGTCCCGGGAATTGGAAGGACTGAAGGGCATCTCAAAGAACAGCATGACTTTTGCAATTTTTCTGAAAGCAGAGCTCCTTGAAGACGAGTGCCGTGCTGCTCCCTCGGACCGTGAATAAGTTACCTCTCGGCACCATACTGGGTGAGACAGGGAGCCTCCTTAACCTCCGTTCTGCCAGATCCCCTCCACCCACGGCTGATGGAAGCTACACCAGCACTTGCTATGTCTGCCGCCTCTGTCTCTCAGTGCCTGGTTCTTTTCTAGCCAAATTGCGCCTCTAAGTGAATCAAGCACAAGCTAAAGAAAGTATGAAGATATGATGGGGAAGCCAGAACAGTACATTTGTATTATCAGTTACTTGGGTAAAACTCTAACGCCAACTTGATTTCTGATGGCATCATTACTGCATCAAAAACTGGTTTTGATTTGGAAAGGTGTTTCCAAGGACGTGCAGCAAAAGCACAGCCTAAGATAGCCAGGTGACTTCATTTTACATGCCTGTTTTATTTCCGGGGAAAATGCATATGCTGCATACAACAAAGAAACAACGGAGACTGGAGCTCATGTTGTCATCTTTACGTGAATGCTCTTTATTATTTAATAAAATGTGACCATGTTAATGGGAAAGAGGCCATGAAAAAAATATTCATTCTTGCCACATGAGCTGGTAACCACAAAATAAGATGGATTGGAAGTCATGCGGAATTTTTATAAGAACTGATGCTATGTCCTGTTGTGTCAACACAAACTCCATTCCTCATTTTTTGTTATGAAATGTTTTGTGAGTGATGGGTGAAAAGACAGCGCAGTGCTTATCGCCTGTCTCCTTCTTCTAAGGTAAATATGTTTCAGATCCACACCCCACACCATCAGCTGGTCCTGCTTCCGTACGGAGCTCCCCCAGTCCCTGAGACTGCCTCAGTGCTCCCTGGCCACAGCCCTGCCCCTCCCCCAGGGCATCTCCAGCCAAGTGCCCTGCTCTTCTCACATCATGTGACTCCCCTCCCCCTTCCCAGTTGCAGAGAACTGGAGGAGTGGTGGGCACCTGAGGAGCTGCGCAACATGGTTTCCATGTGGGTGTCTCATGTCATGCAAAGTGGTCACCACTCATCGGGACCAACAAGGAGTTCCACAGCCTCACCTGATTGGGAGTAAGAAACACTTACTGGCATAGTCTCATCTCTTCTTAGCAAATGGATGGGGAAAAAGTGGAAAACAGTGTCAGATTTTATTTTCTTGGGCTCCAAAATTTTATTTTCTTGGGTAGACGGTGACTGCAGCCAGAAAATTAAAAGACGCTTGCTCCATGGATGAAAAACCATGACAAGCCTAGACAGGATATTAAAAAGCAGAGACATCATTTCCTTGACAAAGGTCCATCTACTCAAAGCTATGGTTTTTCCAGGAGTCATGTAAGGATGTGGGAGTGGGATCATAAAGAAGGCCAAGTGCCAAAGAATTGATGCTTTCTAATTGTGATGCTTTATTTGGGCTCCAAAATCACTGCGGATGCTGATAGCAGCCATGAAATTAAAAGACACTTACTCCTTGGAAGGAAAGTTATGACCAACCTAGATAGCATTGCTTTGCCAACAAAGGTCCATCTAGTCAAGGCTATGGTTTTTTCAGTGGTCATGTATGGACGTGAGAGTTGGACTGTGAAGAAAGTTGATCACCGAAGAATTGATGCTTTTGAACTGTGGTGTTGGAGAAGACTCTTGAGAGTCCCTTGGACTGCAAGGAGATCCAACCAGTCCATTCTAAAGGAGATCAATCCTGGGTGTTCATTGGAAGGACTGATGCTAAAACTGAAACTCCAATACTTTGGCCATCTCATGTGAAGAGTTGACTCACTGGAAAAGACTCTGATGCTGGGAGGGATTGGGGGCGGGAGGAGAAGGGGACAACAGAGAATGAGACGGCTGGATGGCATCACCGACTCAATGGGCATGAGTTTGAGTGAACTCTGGGAGTTGGTGTTGGACAGGGAGGACTGGTATGCTGTGATTCATGGGGTTGCAAAGAGTCGGTCATGACTGAGCGACTGAACTGATCTGAACTGAACTGTGATGCTGGAGGAGAGTCTTGAGAGTCTGTTGGAGATCAATGGAGAGCAAACCAGTCAATCCTAAATAAAAATCAACCCTGAATATTCATTGGAAGCACTGATGCTGAAGCTGAAACTCCAGTACTTTGGCCATCTGAAGAGAAGAGCCGACTCATTACCCTGATGCTGGGAAAGATTGCGGGAAGGAGGAGAAGCAGGTGACAGAGGATGAGATGGCTGGATGGCATCACTTACTCAATGGACATGAGTTTGAGCAAGCTCCAGGAGATGGTGAAGGACGGGGAAGCCTGGTGTGCTGCAGGCCATGGTGTAGTAAGGAGTCAGACATGCCTTGGTGACTGAACAACTGGCATACAAGAAGCTGTGCTACCCAGCACCAGGCCCCTACTCCAAGCTGGTTCATCTGTCTCCTAGCGGCTCCAAGTGTCAGCACCTCATGCCTCTCACAGGCACCTCACTCCTTCCCCTGCCCCAGGAAATTCACTGCAAAGGAGAACCAGCTCACCCCACTCCTTCCTGGCAGCCCAGTCCGGAACTGGTGAAGTGCTGCCCCTGCTACAGGGGACACGAGTCCTGCAGGAAGACACTGTGCTCCAGAGCTCTCCTGTGAGGTCAAGTTGAGTCCAGTCTCCAGCTGCAACAATCCCTGACTCACCTGGCCCCTCTCACAGCCCTTCAAGCCCTTGCACAAGAATCCCCTTCCCCGGTTCTGCTCCTAGAACAAACTGTAGGAGGTTCCCCGGGCTGCTGTGACAAATGACCACAAACTAGGGGGTGGGGGAGAAGGTTCAAACAATAGGAATTAGCGCTCTGACAGCCTGGAGAGCAGAAGCCTGGAATTAGGGTACAGGCAGGGTGGGTATTTTCTGGAGGCTTGAGGAAGGAATTTCCATGCCTCTCCTGGCTCCCGGTGTTTCCCAGCCATCCGTGGAAGCCCCTGGCATGTGGCTGCATTCTCCCAATATCTGCCACCCTTTTCACGCAGCTTCCTCTCTGTGTCTCTGGGCCCAAAACTCCCTCTGCTTTCCCTCTACATAAGTTATCAGATTTAGACTCCACCCTAAGTCCATGATGGCTATATCTCTAGATTTTTTCCCAGTTCTGGAGATCCTATTTTCAAACAAGGTCCCATGTCCTGAGGTTGTAGGCAAACACAAATTCTGGGGACACTTCAACCCACTACACCAAAACTAAGACAATTGAGCAAAGTACCTCCAACCCAGGGTTAGCAAGAGAAGGCACAGGTCCCCCACCTTCACTGCGACTCCACAGAAAGGTATGTTGAGCTAGCATGCTCTGATGGACATGCAGTGAGGCTGTGAATTCCAGGGAGGTCCCCTCCATGCTGCTGTTCTCCTTCTATGCAAGTATAAGAGCAATCATGCATGCAAAGGGAGAAGCAGGTGACAGGGGCCCTGTTGGCTGCCAACTGTTTGCAGCAGTTGTTTGGGGAGGCTGGATGCCAGCACCTCAGAGCCTTGGGGATGCACTGGAAGCTGGGATCAGGTGCACCCCCAATAGGAAGGAAGCCTTTGGTCCCATAGGAGGCTAAAATTGGTTTGAGCATGGCCCGGCCCCCATACGCACACTGGGAGAAGTGCCAACTGAGACTCTGTCCGGCAGGCAGGAAAGACTCCCAGAGCTCCTTCAGGCAACTGTGCTTTTACACCACACCCTACAAAGACGTCAGCCTGGGACCTGGTGATGGCGGGAGCCCTGCCATGTTCTATTCTTTCTCTCTGAGATTCTAATAAAAAATACAGAGTCAAAGAGCGTCAAAGTGGTAAAGAGAAAGAACGGGCATACTTCACAAAGGGCAGTGAAGTCACAGGCGTGCAGGTAAAAGCAGCCAGGCCCATAACCTGTGAGTGAACAGTGGAAACCAGAGTGCAGCCTGCACAGAGCAGAGTGCCGCCCTGTGAACTGCACACAAGGGGTCAGCGAGATGACAGGGGATCTAGAACTGCCAGGGAGCCTCAGTAGCCTTCTAGTTCTAGTTCACAGATGGTCCACTTGCATAACAATTCCTTTTCTTCCTTGATACATGGTTGTGTAGCTGAGGACCTTAACAGGTTCACTTCCGATGGATATTTTACAATAAACTCTCGTCCTTTGCACTGACATGAGTCAGTCTTACTCTAGTGCATTGAAACAAGCCAACAGAATATCCCATCAAGATAGGGGGATAAAATGATTCAACTATGTCCAAAAACCTTACACATAAAGCATCTTTACGCTGGAAGCCACATTAACCAATACTTAATATTTTTGTGTCTTTTAACATGTGTGTGTGTATTCAGTCATGTAGGACTCTGTGAGCCCACCAGGCTCCTGTGTCCATGGAATTTTCCCAGGCAAGAATACCTCCTCCAGGGGATCTTCCTGACCCAGGGATCTAACCTGTGTGTCTGGCATCTCCTGCATTGGCAGATGCCCTTTACCATTGTGTCACCTGGGAAGCCCTGTCTCAGATGAAGTCTGAGACTCAGTTTAGTAGACCATCTTGCCATGATCAATCAGTAAGCTCAACTCACATCTTCTAAATGGCCTCAAAAAACTCAGGCTGAGGTAGCCCTCCCAAGGTCCTTTGTTACTACTATCCACCTATATTCTTTATGCATTTGCTCACTTAGTGGAGACCAGGGAGTAAAATAATGGGCAAAATCATATATAATTATTATGGTGCTTATATTTATAGATGAGGTAGATTTAATCACGTGATCACAGAAACAAAGGTAAAAGTACATCTCTGATAATATGCTATAAAGGATATACGAGGTTATGAGGCCATTTATGAGGGCAATTTTATCTATTCTGGAGTCAGGGGTTGAGAGGACCATAAGGAGAAAAAGGTCTTTTGGACAGAGAATAAGATGCATGCAAATTCCTGAGACACTAAAGGAAGCAGAAAGGGTACTGCAATTAGGATGGAGCATAATTTAAAACCAGGTTGAAAGTCCGTCTGGGGAGAAGGCTATGTGGAGGCTTATGGAAGTGAGGTAAGGATCCTGGTCTTTGTTCTACGGGCAGTCCGCATGCTTTAAGCAAGAGGTTAATATGATGAGATGAGTATTCTTAAAAAAAAACAAAAATCACACTGGGGTTTTAATTCAAGGTGTCAGAATAAGTCAATTCACATTCCCTCTTCTCTGCCAAAGCTTCCTTCAAATTATAGAAAGCAGGCTAAGAAAAAGGAAAAATTGATTATTATGGCAAACAAAATGGAGTGATTAACAATCAGGAGATGTCAACAGATTCAGAAGAGCAGAGCCCTCTCAGCAGAGAGCAGAGATGCTTGTTCCATGAGCTCTGACCACTTACTCAAAGCTCCCACTTCCCCTTTGTACGTGCTCAACCTTCAATATGAATAGACAATCAATATCCACCAGATGGTCAAGGAATGCTTTCGTGGTAGAAGAGTAAGACCAAGATAAATACATTCAAAAATACAAACCCTGACTGAGACATGATTCAGAAAATGGAAGAAAGCAAATTATCACCATCATCATCTCTAATAAATACTCAGCAGGGAATTCTAGAAGAAAATTTATTTGTAAGAAATAGGAAAACAATGGAAACTATGAGAGACATTAACAGAAATGAAGAACTGAGTGAAAAGATCAGATGAACATCTAACTGGAACCTCAGGAACGTAAAAAGTGAAAGAGAAGAAATAAAGTAACAGTAAAAAATTTTAGACTGACATAAACATGGACCAAAACCCCCCAAAGCTCAATATACTAAGTTAAACAAAAAATAATGAACTGAAAGGTTAGATTTAAAAAATCATGTTTAATCACACTTGGATAAAAAATTACAGAACTCAAATACAAGAAGATATTCGTGACATTGTACAGGAGACAGGGACCAAGACCATCTCCATGGAAAAGAAATGCAAAAAGGCAAAATGGCTGTCTGAGGAGGCCTAACAAATAGCTGTGAAAAGAAGAGAAGCAAAAAGCAAAGGAGAAAAGGAAAGATATAAGCATCTGAATGCAGAGTTCCAAAGAATAGCAAGGAGATTTAAGAAAGCCTTCCTCAGTGATCAAAGCAAAGAAATAGAGGAAAACAACAGAATGGGAAAAACAAGAGATCTCTTCAAGAAGATTAGAGATTCCAAGGAAACATTTCATGCAAAGATGGGCTCGATAAAGGACAGAAATGGTATGGACCTAACAGAAGCAGAAGATATTAAGAAGAGGTGGCAAGAATACACAGAAGAACTGTTCAAAAAAGATCTTCACGACCAAGATAGTCACGATAATGTGATCACTGACCTAGAGCCAGACATCTTGGAATGTGAAGTCAAGTGGGCCTTAGAAAGCATCACTACAAACAAAGCTAGTGGAGGTGATGGAATTCCAGTTGAGCTATTTCAAATCTTGAAAGATGATGCTGTGAAAGTGCTGCACTCAATAGGCCAGCAAATTTGGAAAACTCAGCAGTGGCCACAGGACTGGAAAAGGTCAGTCTTCATTCCAATCCCAAAGAAAGGCAATGACAAAGAATGCTCAAACTACTGCACAATTGTACTCATCTCACACGCTAGTAAAGTCATGCTGAAAATTCTCCAAGCCATGCTTCAGCAATATGTGAATCGTGAACTCCCAGATGTTCAAGCAGGTTTTAGAAAAGGCAGAGGCACCAGAGATCAAATTGCCATCATCCACTGGATCATGGAGAAAGCAAGAAAGTTCCAGAAAAACATCTATTTCTGCTTCATTGACTATGCCAAAGCCTTTGACTGTGTGGATCACAATAAACTGTGGAAAATTCTGAAAGAGATGGGAATCCCAGACCACCTGATCTGCCTCTTGAGAAACCTGTATGCAGGTCAGGAAGCAACAGTCAGAACTGTACATGGAACAACAGACTGGTTCCAAATAGGAAAAGGAGTGCGTCAAGGCTGTATATTGTCCCCTTGCTTATTTAACTTCTATGCAGAGTACATCATGAGGAACGCTGGGCTGGAAGAAGCACAAGCTGGAATCCTGATTGCTGGGAGAAATATCAATAACCTCAGATATGCAGATGACACCACTCTTATGGCAGAAAGTGAAGAGGAACTAAAAAGCCTCTTGATGAAAGTGAAAGAGGAGAGTGAAAGGGTTGGCTTGAAGCTCAACATTCAGAAAACAAAGATCATGGCATCTGGTCCCATCACTTCATGGGAAATAGATTGGGAAACAGTGGAAACAGTGTCAGACTTTATTTTTGGGGGCTCCAAAATCACTGCGGATGCTGATTGCAGCCAGGAAATTAAAAGATGCTTACTCCTTGGAAGGAAAGTGATGACCAACCTAGATAGCATATTAAAAAGCAGAGACATTACTTTGCCAACAAAGGTCTGTCTAGTCAAGCTATGGTTTTTCCCGTGGTCATGTATGGATATGAGAGTTGGACTGTGAAGAAAGCTGATCGCCAAAGAATTGATGCTTTTGAACTGTGGTGTTGGAGAAGACTCTTGAGAGTCCCTTGGACTGCAAGGAGATCCAACCAGTCCATTCTAAAGGAGATCAATCCTGGGTGTTCATTGGAAGGACTGATGCTAAAGCTGAAACTGCAATACTTTGGCCACCTCATGCGACAAGTTGACTCACTGGAAAAGACTCTGATGCTGGGAAAGGTTGGGGGCGGGAGGAGAAGGGGACGACAGAGCATGAGATGGCTGGATGGCATCACCGACTCTGTGGACATGAGTTTGAGTGAACTCCGGGAGTTGGTGATGGACAGGGAGGCCTGGCGTGCTGTGATTCATGGGGTTGCGGAGAGTAGGACACGACTGAGCGACTGAACTGAACTAAACTGAACTGAGAGAAAAAAAGGGCAAATGATCTATAAAAAAGAAACAATTTAAATGACAGCTGACATCCCAGCTATTCCCATCAAATCCATAGACAGGGATGTATTACCTTCAAAGGGGAGAAAGGAAATAACAGTCCATGTAGAAATATGTAGCCAGCAAAAGACTCTTTCATGAAAAGGATGAAATAAGAACAGTTAGAGATAAGAGAAACTAAGAGAGTATACTCCAAAGAGACCAGATATAAAGGAAAATCTAAAGAACACACTTCAAGAAAAAGGAACAATGATCCCACAAGGATGGTCTGAGGTCCAAGCAGGAATGAACAAATGAAACAAAACTATAGGCAAATCCAAATAAATATCATCTGAGTCAGGTCCTAATAAGATAATGCCTAATTTATGGATTAAAAATCAAAACAACAGCATGCACATCTTGAGATGGGTAATCAACATCAATGTGGCCCCAAACCTGTCTCCAGCAGACCACAGACCAGGTGGCTTATGAAGCACAGAAACTTTGTTTCTCGTAGTTCTGGAGGTTGGACAAGCAAGGAACCAGCACTCGGTGTCTGGTGAGGGCTCTCCTCCTGGTTTATATAAGGCACCTTCTCACTGTACCCTCACAGGGCGGAAGAGGTGAGGGAGCTCTCTGGCATTCCTTTATAAGGGCATCAATCCCATTTCTGAGGGCTCCACCCTCATGACTGCATCACCTCCCAAAGGTCCTGCCTCCTAACACTGTCACATTAGGCATCAGGTTTCAACAGAGGAATATTGGGTGGACGGAAATAGTTCATGAATAACACGTGTTTTGTTCTGTTTTTTGTTTTTCCCATGGAGGATGGTGGCTAGGTTATTATTTGACTATCAATTTTTGCTAATTTAAATGCACATGGTGAAATAGAACACATAAGTCCTAAATAAGTAGGACAAAAAAAGAAAAATTCATTAAACAAAGAAATTAAGGTGAAAGTATAAATACAATAAAGCCAAAAAGTAAGACAAGAGAAAGAAATCCAATAATCAATCATCACAGTGAATGCAAGCAGACTAAACTTGAGTTTGGATAATCCTAACCTAGCTTACTACTACTACTAAGTCACTTCAGTCATGTCCGAGTCTGCGCGACCCCATAGTCGGCAGCCCACCAGGCTCCCCTGTCCCTGGGATTCTCCAGGCAAGAACACTGGAGTGGGTTGCCATTGCCTTCTCTGGCTTAATCAACCCCAAATATTCATTGAAAGGACTGATGCTTGAAACTGAAGCTCCAATACTTTGGCCACCTGATGCGAAGAGCTGACTCACTGGAAAAGACTTCAATGCTGGGAAAGATAGAGGGCAAAAGAAGAAGGGACAGCAGAAGATGAGATGGTTGGATGGCATCACCAACTCGATGGACATGAGTTTGAGCAAATTCCAGGAGATGATGAAGGACAGGGCAGCCTTGTGTGCTGTAATCCATGGGGTCAAAAACAAGTGGGCATGACTTAGCAACTGAACAACCACAATCCTAGTTTAAGAGAGCAAACTACTCTTTTCAAGTATGAAGACTAACTTCTGAGCCTGATCATTTTCATAGGATTTTTTAAGGAGGAAAATAAATTCTTGGTTGAAATATGCAAAAGGAGAATGGAGAGATGAAAGAGTACATGTCAGGCTGTTATCACAGTAACCTGAGTGAGTGATGATAAGCACATTAAATTTAATTTTTTGAGGATATCTTCAATTATGTCCATGGAATAAATTCTAAGGAAAAAAAAATTTGAGGTCAAACAGATGCCAGTATTAGTAATTTTTAATATATATTGTCAAATTTCCCTGCGGGAAGCTTGAACACTTTAATGCTGCTATATATTTATCAATATTTTTGTTAAAGTTCCTGTTGCATTTTACCAAGGACAGGCACTGTTCTCATTCATAGAGGGCCTTTTGTTTAGTCGTTAAGTAATGTCTGACTCTGCGACCCCATGAACTGCAGCATACCAGGCTTCCCTGTCCTCCATTGTCACCTGGAGTTTGCTTAAACTCATGTCCATTGAGTCAGTGATGCCATCCAATCATCTCATCTTCTGCTGTCCCCTTCACCTTTTGCCTTCTATCTTTCCCAGCATTAGGGTCTTTTCCAATGAGTTGGGTCTTTGCATCAGGTGGCCAAAGTATTGGAGCTTCAGCATTAGTCCTTTTTATAGAGGGAATGAAAGAGAAAAATCCCCTCATGCATCTACTATTCCATGTGTGGAGGGGAGGAAGACAAGTGGACTAAAAAGTAAATCAAGAATCATAATTTCAGATAAAATATTATGAGGAAAATAAGGTGGATGAGTTAACGGCAGTGACTTCACAGTGTGTAGTCAGTGAAGGTCTTTTTGAGCCAGGACTTGATTGACCTGGAGGAGGAGCAACCAGAGAGACAGCAGTGAAGGCTGTCCAGTGGAACTCAATGGACATGGCCAGGAATAGAAAATTGCACCTGTGGCCAGTGTGCAGTGAGGGAGAGGGTGCTGAGCTTTTCTTCCAAATGGATGATTAAGATTTACATATACACCCGTGTCCATAAGGAAGGGATGGGGAAGACAAAGATAACTGATGGTCAGATCAAACCCGTAAGGGTGCCTTCATTCACACAACATTGGGATCTCACCTTTACTGAGCATTCTTATGTGCTTGGGACTTTATATACACCCTCTCTTCAATTACAGGCTTCCCAGGTGGCTCAGACAGTAAAGAATCTGCCTGCAATGCAGGAGACCCAGGTTCAATCCCTGGGTCAGGAAGATCCCCTGGAGAAGGGCATGGCAACCCACTCCAGTATTCTCTCCAGGAGAACTCCATGGACAGAAGAGCCCAGCAGGCTCCAGTCCATGGAGTCAGAAAGAGTCAAACATGACTGAGCAACTAACACTTTTTCACTTTTCTTCAGTTAGAATCACAGACAGACACCATCACCTCCATTTTAAGCTTGAGGAAAGAGTCAGAGGGGGACATTTCACACAGCTTGTAAGTAGTGGAATCTGGCTTTACAACCAAGTTGTTCTGACTCCAGAGTCTGTGGTGTTTCCATCATGAGCAGAGGGATGACCCATGTGGACTCTGACCCCGTGATGAGCTTTAGCAACTGACATGCAACACCTTGACCACAAAAACTTGTAAAGGTAAGATGGTTTTCATGATTTTATTTGCCACTTATAATTTTAGGAAGAACCTATTTCCAAGTTATACATACCAACTATTGTACATAGTATTTAACATATATCCTACATATAACCTAAAGATAATTATTAGGAGAAACTAGAGAGCAGACAAAATAAGTATGGCATCATCTTGGGGCGGACTTTCCTGGTGATTCAGTGGTAAAGAATTTACCTGCCAGTGCAAGAGACACAGATCCGATCCCTGGGACGGGAAGATCCCCTGGAGTAGGAAATGGCAACCTACTCCAGTATTCTTGCCTGGAAAATTCCATAGACAGAGGAGCCTGCGGGGGGTGGGGGGCGGGGCGGGGGCGGCGCTGCAGTCTATGGGGTTGCAAAGAATTGGACATGACTGAGCAACTGAGCATGCGCACCTCCTAGGGTGAATCGGCGTTACAAGTAGGAATTAAATTTATCTCCAGTTAGTCACTGCTACATTTAGGCTCCAACTAAAAATTGCTGTGTTTGATAGTCTTGTTACTTCATATAACAATAAGTACTGGTTGTATTCATTACTAATTCATCTTTTTTAAAAAAATTTGTATTGGAGTATAGTTGATTCACAATGTTGTATTAGTTTCAAGTGTACAACAAAGTCAGTCAGTTATACATACACATGTATCCACTCTTTTTTAGATTATTTTCCCATATAAGTCATTGCAGAGTATTGAATAGAGTTCTCTGTGCTATACAGCATGTCCTTCTTAGTTATCTACTTTGTATATGGTCGTGTGTATATGTCAACCCCAATCTCCCAATTTATCCTCCCTCTCTCCCCGCCTGGTAACCATAAGATTGTTTTCTACATTTACAACTCTATTCCTGTTTCATAAGGAAGTTTATTTGTGCAGTTTTTTTTTAGATTTCACAAATAAGTGACATCATACGCTACTTGTCCTTCTATGACTGCAGCACTATTGACAACAGCCAGGACACGGAAGGCCCCTGAATATCCATCAACAGAGGGATGGGTGAAGAAGATATGGTGCTGACTCATCTTTAAATGGATAATTATAGTGATGCTGGCAGTGGCTCTCCACATGAAGGTTTTAAAGTGTAAATTGTACTTATATAAGCCCTCTGGGGTCTGGGATATACAAACCAAAAGTGGGTGGCTGTGATGGCTTTCAAACGTTTTCAAGTGAGCTGGAAGAGGGTGGCTAGCCAGGACCACAGGTGCACAGGAATCTGAAGGCTCATCACCCAAGACGGGCACCACAATGACTAGAAAAGGAAACTCGAGAAAACATTTGAAAGGAAAACCCAACTAATTTATGAGTATGTGATATCAGGAAACTCCAGGGTTTCTATTTTGAACACAGGGCTGACTACACTGTGAGATCACACTAAAGAAATGATGCTTGCATAATTAAACAGAGGAAAGAGTTCACAAAGATCTGGGCCCATCATCCAGGAGAAGATCCTAGTGAAAACAAATCACCTCAATCCTTGTCTGTGGCTGGAGGAGATAGATTTGATTTTTAGGCTCTATAGCATGATCATCGAATCACTGCTAGAGACGACTCTGGACTGAACAGAGAGGCAGAGCCTTGATGGGGCACAAACTACCTTTCTTAGTCACCACTAGGGACAATATCATCTTCAACATGCACGGATGAACCCCAAACCTCTTAACTCATGCTAAGTCACTTCATTTGTGTCCAACTCTTTGCAACCCTATGGACTGTAATCCTCCAGGCTTCTCCAGTAAAACCTATTCATTCATTTTTTATTAACTTGATGGTTTACTTTTTCTAATGTTCATAGCAAAATTTTTTAAAGTTCAGAAAGGTATATAAATTAAAAGCAAAAAAGTGCCTTTACACACCCAACCTGCAATCACACTCCTGAGTATATGTCCGGAGAAAAAAAAGATCCAAAAGGATACATGTGCCCCAATGTTCACTATAGCACTGTTTACAATAGCCAAGACATGGAAGTAATCTAAATGTCCACTGAGAGAAGAATGGGTAAAGAAGATATGCTACATATATACAATGGAATATTACTCAGCCATTAAAAATAAGGAATAACACCAGTTGCAGCAACATGGGTGGACCTAAAGATTATCATATTGAGTGAAGTTAAGTCAGACAGAGAAGGAGAAATATCATATGACATCCCTTCTATGTGGAATCTAAAAGGAAATGATACAAATGAACTTCTTTACAAAACAGAAAGAGACTCACAGACTTAGAGAATGAACTTATGTTTGCCAGGGGGATAAGCGGGGGAAAGGATAGTTAGAGAGTTTGGGATAGACATGCACACATTGCAATATTTAAAATGGATAACCAACAAGGACCTACTGTATAGCACATGGAATTCTGCTCAATGTTATGTGGCAGCCTGGATGGGAGGGGAGTTTGGGGCAGAATGGAGAATGTGCACAGATCTACCTCATTCATTTTAGTGGCAATATGACATTTTATTTTATCATATGGTTGTATCCTATTTTTATTGCCAATATTTGCTGCATGAATATTGTTATTTATGTTTCATGTATGAGAATATCATAGAGTAAATTCCAAGTAGACAATTTATTGTGTTTCCATGTTGAATTTTGAGAGATATTGCCTCCTGCAAGGTTGCCCCAACAAAACTCCCACCAGAAGTGGGCAGTGTGGTATACTGTTTCCCATACCTAGATTACTACAGTGGTACATTTCCATATTTGCCCATTTGGAAGATAAAACAGGGTATGATATTATTGTTTTGACTTCCGATTCTTTAACTATAAGAGGAGCTGAGTCCATTTTCATGTCCTTACTGGACATTCAGATTGTCTCTTGGGTATCTGCATGTCCATGTGCTTTGCTCATTTTTCTAGGGGGTTATTCATCTTGGTCTTATTCATTCTAAGCATTCCTTATGAAAGAATACAATTATCCCTTTGTTATATGTCTTCCATGTTATTAAGAATATTTTCCCAGAATTCCAGGTGCACAGTGATTTTGTGCATGTGTGTGTGCTAAGTCACTTCGGTTGTGTCTGACTCTGTGCAACCCTAGGAACTGTAGCCTGCCAGCCTCCTCTGTCTATAGGATTCTCCAGGAAAGAATACTGGAGTGGTTGCCATGCCCTCCTCCAAGGGATCTTTGCAACCCAGGGATCAAACTCACATCTCTTACATCTCCTGAATTGACAGGCAGATTCGTTACCACTAGCGCCACATAGGATTTCATACTTATTAAATTGTAGGTAGGTAGTCTTGTAGTGTTTTGCTCTGACTAGTAAGTTTTTCCCCAGTACAATATATTTTTTAACACAAACATTTTTCTAGCACTTTTTTGGTTCACATTTTAGATAGAAATATTTATTTCACTTACAGTTCATTTTTGTTTGAGAAGTAAGGTACAGACTCAGTTATTTTTTTTTTTTCTAAATCATAATTACATTGTTGAACCAACTTGATTCATTGAAGATTCTTCCTTCCCTTGCCAATTTGAGCTGTATAAGAAATCCCCACATGTGTTTGGACCTATTTCTAAACACACTTCTATTCCATTTAACTGGTCCACATCTAAGACAAGCTGAATAATAGATACAAATCATTCAATTCCCACTTCATAGTTCCTCTTTTACAAGACTTTTCTGTTTTCTCCCAAAAGGAGTAGGCTCTGATCAAATCATACTGCTTCCATTTACTAGGTGTGATTCCAAGCACTCACACATGCATGCTCAATTATGTCCGACTCTTTGTGACCCCATGGACTGTAGCCCTCCAGGGTCCTTCGCCCATGTGATTTTCAGGCCAGAATATTGAATATCATACTGAATATCATACCAGTACTGAGGAATACCATTTCCTTCTCCAGGGTATCTTCCAGACCCAGGGTTGAAACCTATGTCTCTTGAGTCTCCTGCATTGGCAGGTGAGGTTTTGTTTTTTTTTTTTTACCACTGGCACCACCTGGGAAGCTTCCATTTAAGCGTAAGTTACATACCTCTCTATTTGGGTATTCTTATATGTAAAATATTGATATGAATAGAATGCACTGCATTTAAAGCAGTCAGAACACAGCAGGTAAAATAAGCACCCAATGTGTGTCCACCACTGTTGTCATCATTATTCTTTTGCCTATGATTGATGCTCTTTGTTCTACTGGTTACATTTATAATTGTATTAATATTAAAATGTTATTACTTCATTAGTGATTTCAAGCAGCATCCATCTCTTAATTCGTCATATGTTTATTGAGTACCAGCGATGAGTGAGTACTGTTCTCGGCTGCCTTCAGATCTTCCTTCGTTTTAGGGTTTCTCTTTCATTTGTGTGCATACTTTATCTTCCTTTGGCCATTTGCTATTTTCCCAGTGGTATTAACCTCATACCGTTGTTGTATGCCCTCTATGTCTTTATGTGTGTGTGTCTGTTAGGAGTTCAGTCCTGTCCAACTCTTTGTTACCAAATGGACAGTAGCCTGTCAGGCTCCTCTGTCCATGGAATTCTCCAGGCAAGAATAATGGAGTGCGTAGCCATTCCCTGCTCCAGGGGATCTTCCCGACCCAGGAACTAAACCCAGGTCTTTCGCACTGCAGGCAGACTCTTCACCATCTGAGCCAGTAGGGAAGCCCCCTATGTCTTTATTTATTGTTGTTGTTCAGTTGCTCAGTCATGCCTGACTCTTTGTGACCCCATGGACTGAAGCACGCCAGGCCTTCCTGTCCCTTCTGTCCTTATATTTATCTGTAGTTGATTTATTTTTGTGATTATCTTAGTTATTTGTTCCATTCACACAACAAACACTATACCTATCATGTGCCATCCAAATGACTTAGTTTTTGTAAGTACCTGTTTTTCTTCCTAAGTCTTAATTAGTCATTAGTTTGGAAAGATGGTTGTTTAGTTCTTATCTTGTTTTTAGTAGCCATAAGTATTTTTTTGCTTCCCTCATATCTCACTCTGTAAAGAATCTGCCTGCAATGCAGGAGACCCAGGTTCGATTCCTGGGTTTGGAAGATCCCCTGGAGAAGGAAATGGCAACCCACTCCAGTATTTTTGCCTGGAGAATTCCATGGACAGAGGAGCCCAGTAAGCTACAGTCCATGGAGTCGCAAGAGTAGGACACGACTTAGTGACTAAACCACAACCACCACAGTTACATTTTTTTAATTAATTTCTTCTTTTATCAACATTTTAAAATTTTTCTTTCACTTGACTTCATATTTTCTAAAAGTTCTGTTACAAGCTATTGTCTTTTCTTCTCTTTCAGAATATTTTTATTCCAAAATGGATTTCCCGTATATCTATTTTTCATATGCATGTTATGTCTCTTTGCTTTTCTTTCTATAATTGTTTGTGCATATCTCCTATGCAATTTCTTTTCATACGCATCACATTTAACTAGGGCATCTCAAGTTCACTCTTTGTGTGATGTAGATAAATTTCTCCTGAGTCTTCTCCAACTTTAACTGAAACATATCCATCTTCCTTTCAGAAAACCTGATTTGAATTCAAGTGGTTTGCCTTCCATATATCTGTCTGTAGCTGAGGTCATTTTCTACCTGTAGGAGGGAGGAAGTTTTGGGTGCTGTTCTCCAGATGTGGTCATAAGAACCTTGGCCCCAAAGTCCCAGTTTCTGCTTTTCTCTTGTAACCTGGCCCCAGGTTCACTCTGCCTACTCAAGGGCATAGCCCACTTGTGTTGGAGAGGGGTGAGTACCAGATTCATATCATCCTCCCCAACATGTGACTGGAAACTTTGTGCCAAAAACGACAAGACCCTTATTGATCCCCAAAGCCTCCTCATCTTTACTTCTCTGGGTGGAAAAGGGAAAGAGAAAAGTCACAGGTTTGGGTACAGTTGGACTACCCTGGTGACTCAGACAGTAAAGAATCCCTGGGTTGGGAAGATCCCCTGCAGAAGGGAATGGCTACACACTCCAGTATTTTTGCCTGGAGAATTCCATGGACAGAGGAGCCTGGAGGGCTACAGTCCATGGGGTCACAAAGACTGAACAACTGAGCACACTTTTCACTTGGGCCCAGTTATCTTGCAGTGGAGAGAAAAGGGTTTCAGGAAGTTGTTTTGTGGCCCTTTGCCCCTGAGCCATAGGCCTCCTGCCAACACCTTCTGCTGAGTGCTTCTTTATCACTGGATGCAATTAATTATGGTCAATTACAGTGATCCACATCCCTTCTTCTCTTTCCCAGAAGCCTACCAAAAAAACCCATCTGTAGTGGTTTTTCCCTCAGGGCTGAGAGGTGGTAAAAAGGTTTCAGATTCTCCAAGTGTCAGTTAATAATCAAATCTCCCCCAAGGGTTCCCAGATTTAGCAAATAAAAATATGTGACACAGTTAAATTTGAATTTTGGGTAAATAATAAATATGTTTCAAATATAAGAATGCTCGTTACAGACTGAATTGCATCACCCTAAATTCACAGAAAGGGAAAGTGTTATTTGTTCAGTCATGTCTGACTCTTTGAGACCCCATGGACTGTAGCCCACCAGGCTCCTCTGTCCGTAGAATTCTCCAAGCAAGAATCCTGGAATGGGTAGCCATTCTCTCCTCCAGGGGATCTTCCCAACCCAGGGATAGAATCTGGGGTTCCCACACTGCAGGCAGATTCTTTACTGTCAGAGCTACCATGTTGAGTCCTCACCTCAGAATGGGACCTTGTTTGGAAACAGGGTCACTGCAGATGTAATTGGTTAAGATGAGGCCAGACTGACGGAGGGTAGCCCCTACTCCTACAGGACGGTGTTCAGTCACTCAGTCATGTCCAGTTCTTTTTGATCCCATGGACTGCAGCCTGCCAGGCTCCTCTGTCCATGGGATTCTCCAGGCAAGAATACTGGAGTGGGTTGCCGTTTCCCTCTCCAGGATATATCTCTGACATAGGGATTGAACCTGCATCTCCTGTGTCTCCTCCATTGGTAGGTGCAATCTTGACCACTGCGCCACCTGGGAAGCCCCAGTCCTTTTTTACTTGGGTCCTTATGCAAGGGGGAATGTGGCTACAGCCACACACAGGGGGAGAACAGCATGGAAGGCTGGGGTGATGCAGCGACCAGATAAGGAATGCCTGGGGCTCCTGAAAGCCAGGGAAGAAGCACAAAACCCTCAAAAGGAACCCAGACGGATGACACTTTGGCCTCTGACTCCTGGAACCCTGGAACTGTCAGAGGATAAATCTCTGTTGCTTAAACAACAGTCTGGGATGCTTTGTTAGTGCACCCTTGGAAACCAGTGTGATATCCCATGCATCACTGGGGAAATACTTAGATTCAAAGAGAATTCATTGTTTATCTGTAATTCACATTTAACAGGCACATTTAACAAATGCAGCTTTATCTGGCCTCTCAACCCAAAACTGGTCTCCTCCTCCCTAAATATGGTAGGAATGGCGATGGCAATGTCGATATCCTGGAGGTTTTTCAAAACTTGGCCCAGTCAACACCCCTGACCCTTCTGCCTGCAGCAGAAGTGGAAGCTGGGGTCAGGAAACTCCCTGAGACGGATTTTCTCCGCTCAGCTGAAGAGGACCCAGGTTTACGGAGGCATCCGTTCCCTCCTGCCTCGTTGTTAGTTCCTGGCCAAGTAACGTCGCTGAGCTTCACTTAGTGCATTAATGCTTGGAGGAAAGGGGTTTTGGAGCAGCCCCACTGAGCCACCTAACCCCAGCTCTCATCCCCAATTTAATTTCTCTGTAGTGATAGTATTAGTCGCTCAGTTACATCTGACTCTTTGTGACCCATGGACTGTACCTCTGTCCGTGGATTTCTCCAGGCAAGAATACTAGAGTGGGTAGCCATTACATTCTCCAGGGGAACTTCCTGACCCAGGAATCAAACCCAAGTCTCCTGAGTTGCAGGTAGATTCTTTTCCATCTGAGCCACCAGGGAAGCCCTAATTTCACTGCAGTGTTATTGAAATTTAAGAAGCATCTGTGTACTCATGCAAAGTGAGAGCTGAGCTCTGGTTGCATTATTTTAATGTGTTGTTTTTTTTTTAATGCCACCAGCCATGTTTATCCAGGTAGGGGATGGGGATGCCAATCCCCTAAGTGCACAAACTTCGGTGAGAAGTGACCAAGCTCATTACTGGCTGGGGGTAAATTCTGAAAAGGTGATTGTCACATGTCAAGAAACATTGATAACAACCATCCTTTCTTACAGGACTTGCCACATACCCTTTATATAAGCAGCAGAATGCTCTAGACAGTCTGGAGCTTCAAGATGAGGCATTATGTGGAGAAGGAAATGGCACCCACTCCAGTATTCTTGCCTGGAAAATCCCATGGGCTGAGGAGCCTGGTAGGCTACAGTTCATGGGGTTGCAAAGAGTCAGGCACGACTGAGCGACTTCACTTTCTAATCACGTGTTAACTTGAAAAACAACTTGTATTGCTCACATTTTCTCGGTACTCTGACTACAGATTTTTGTACTAGATAAAAATCTTTTCTTCTAGAAAACTACCAATTAAGTATTTTCTTAAAAAAAAAAAAAAAGATGAGGCATTATGCCAACAGGTAAGAGTAGCAGAGGCCAACAATTATGTAGCCCTTCCATGTGCCAGGTACTGTTCTAAGTGACTTACACATTTACTTTCTTTTTTTATAATTTATTTTTTCTTCGCTGTCCTGGGTCTTCATTGCTGCACGTGGGCTTTCTCTAGTTGCAGTGAGCAGGGCTTCTCTCTAGTTGCGGTGCATAGACTTCTCATTGCCGTGGCTTCCCTTGTTGCGGAACATGGGATCTAGGGCCTGCGGGCTTTAGTGGTTGCAGAACGTGGGCTCAGCAGTTGTGGCTCCTGGGCTCTAGAGCACAGGTTTAGTAGCTGTGGTGCACGGGCTTAGCTGCTCAGCAGCATGTGGGATCTTCCCAGATCAGGGATCGAACATATGTCCCCTGCATTGGCAGGCGGATTCTTTACCACTGAGCCACCAGGGAAGCCCTACATTTATTCTTTTAATCATCAGTAAGGTAACACTATTATTAACCTTCTTTTATAGATGGGAGGCCTGAGACAGAGATTCAGTAACTTCCATTAAGTTGTTCTTAGTGATGTACCAGGATTTGAAATCAAGCATGGTAGGGACTCCAGGATCCCAGCTCCCTAACTAGGCTGTGATGTCTCCCGAGTAATTTGGGGTCTTACTTCTGTACACAAAATGACCTAAGTGTCTCGGATCACAGCTGCCACTCATCCACCTCAAGTGGGACTTGGGCCCATTCAGTGGATGATTATGGAACTCTGTCCAACACACCAAAAAATCAGCCTAGGAAGACTTCCAAGTGACTTCTGCCATCCATCTGCATTTCTCATGTAAGAAATCAGACGTCTCAGCTTATGTCTGCATCATGCACCATTTATACCAAATACCTGCATTAATCCAACAGAGTTGGAAAAATGGCAAAATAGGAGATCAAACTACAAATTTGCTACCACCTACCTTTGTGAGTGTGGTATGGGAAAGATTTATCTTTCCCCTGCCACCATTTGGGCTGCTTGGAGGAAAAGGGCACGGAAGAACAGAGGGTTCTTTTTTATCATCTTTTGGATGGATTGCCTGTCTTACTTGGAAAGACTGAACTTAGAAAATGTTCTTTAGATTTGCAAAAATGAAACACTGGCTTCCATCTTCAAACGTTAATGTCACAGGCTGAAGCAAGAGACACACAGTAGATTTCTTTTTCTCTTGAAGGGAGATTAAAGAGCCGAGGGCAGCGAAGAAAAGGAGAACAAAGAAAAATCCAAGAGCATGGCTTGAGTTTATAACAACTTGGTTTTCCTGTGTATTCACAAGAAGCCCTTCAATATGGAACCACCTTCCCAAGGTAACCAGGAGGAGAGTATCAATCATTTTCCAACTGCTATGTTGAAAGAAATTTGGAGATGACTAAGGGCTGGGAGTGCTAATTGGAACAGCAAGCCAGGTAACCTGTTTCCAGCACCTTGTGGCCCTTTAGGACTTTCACCCAGAGGAGGAAATAACAATCAACTGGTAAAGGGATTACTTTCATGATCCCAAAGAAGAAGCAAATCTCGTACCTTAAGGAATGAGTTCCAGGAGCCTGTATTCAGGTTCTGACCTGCACAGTGAAGATTTTTCCCAAAAATGATTGTGTTGAATTTGACAAACAGGCACAGTCCAAAGGAACATTGTTTAGGTCCACTAGTCTAACTGCTTCTTTGGAGCAACAGTTCATTTTTCTGTCTTAACATTTCAGGCACTAAAAAGTCATATGTGGAAAGTGATCCACTGATTGTGGAAAGTGATCCACTGATTTTTGTCCTTCCTTCAAATTTATGTGAAGTCCTGACCCCCCCACCCCGTCCCCGCCCCCTAGTGCCTTAGAATGTAACTGTTTGAAGACACAGCCTTTAAAGAGGCAATTAAAATGAGGTCACTGGCTGGGCCTTAATCCAATATGACTGGTGTCCTTACAAAAAGAGATTAGGACACAAACCCACAGAGAGATGGCCAGGTGAGGACACAGGGGAAGACGGCCTCCTGTAAGACCAAGATGGAGGCCTCAGGAGAAACCACCTTTGCCAATGCTTTGACCTCAGTCTCCCAGCCTCCAGAAATGTGAATTAATACCTTTCTGTCATTTAAGTCACCGAGTCTGTGGCACTCTGTTATGGCAGCCCTAGCAAACTAATACATGGAACTTATATACACCAAATTGAATTGTGGTGCTGGAGAAGAATCTTGAGAGTCCCCTTGACTGCAAGGAGATCAAACCAGTCAAGTCTAAAGGATATCAACCCTGTCTATTCATTGGAAGGACTGATGCTGAAGTTGAAGCTCCAATACTTTGGCCACCTGATGTGAAGAGCTGACTCATTGGAAAAGACCCTGATGCTGGGAAAGACATAAGGCATAAGGACAAGGGGGTGGCAGAGGATGAGACGGTTGGATAGCATCACCAAGTCAATGGACCTGGATCTGAGCAAACTCCAGGAGATAGTGAAGGACAGGGAAGCCTGGCGTGCTACAGTCCACGAGGTTACAGAGAGTCGGACATGACTTAGTGACTGAGCAACAACAACATATACTAAACAGTATACAATATTGAGTAACAACAGCAATATACACTAAAGGTGCTTTACAATATTGGTATATTTCTGAGGTCACATTTAAATGACCCGTTTAGTTAAATTCTGCAAAAACAAAATAGGTTGTTAAACACTTATGCCTAGAATTATTATCAGGGTTTAAAAATAACTCAGTAGAGGCACTTTTCACATATTTTGTACAGTACATTCTGGTTGATAATCCAGGTGGGTCATACATCAAGGTTATGACCCCAAGCCTGACTACTGCAGCCATAAAGTATTTGCCTTCATGGAACACACATACAAAGTTCAAACCACGGAGCTCATGATCTAAACCCCTAAGGGAGGTAGCCAGCTGGTGGTTTTATTGGGATTGCTCCCCATCCTCCAGAGAAACAGTGCAAACAAATTAGGGTAAGAAAAAAGAAGGAATGAAAAGGGGCCTCAGAGAAAGTCCAAATCTGTTACAGTAGTGAAGGGGTCAGAGACTGCTGAGACTCCTACACTGCCCCCCATCTCAGTCAGGGAGCTAATCTGAACAAAGTCTGGGGTTGACTTACCGCATAAGAGGGGTGGCCACTGCCTTCTCCAGTTCTGACCAGGAACAGCATATGTAACTGTAGTAATGCATGCAGCAATGTAAGGCTTCCCTGAGGTCTCAGTGGTAAAGAATTTACCTGCCAATGCAGGGAAGCAGGTTTGATCCCTGGGTCAGGAAGATTCCCTGGAGAAGAAAATGGCAAACACTCCAGTATTCTTGTCTAAGAAATCCCATGGACAGAGGAGCCTGGTGGGTTACAGTCCATGGGGTCGCGAGAGTTGGACATGACTTAGTGACCTAACCACCATTGATTCTAGACAAGTGCATGTCATGGCATATTTTATTAGTTCGGTGATTTGGTTACTCAAAGTACACCATTTAGTCCTCTAGTTCATGAAGTCTCAATACACAGAAAGATAGTTTCCAACCAAATGGAATGATTCTGCACTAAAAATTTTAAGGGAGTAGAGGGCGATACAATTACAGCAGAAATAAAGTTACATTTTGTGTGGGCTACATTGTGTTAGTAACTCAGTTGTGTCCAACTCTTTGCAACCCCATGGACTGTAAATCACCAGGCTCCTCTGTCCATGGGATTTCCCAGGCAAGAATACTGAAGTGGGCTGTCATTTCCTACACCAGCAAATCTTCCCAACCAGGGATCAAACCTGGGTCTCCTACACTGCAGGCAGATTCTTTACCATCTGAGCCACTAGGGAAGCCTGTGTGTTACATCAGGGCAACACAATTTGCTTTGAGCCACAAACATCAACTATTTTTGGAAAAGTGCAAAGCTGTAAATAGGAGCCCACCTCACACTTTGGAGAAGTCTGCAGGAAATCTGCATTTGAGGACCTACCCAGCTGATTGTGTCCTGTCCCCCAGAAGCTGAGATTAACTGCCAATAAGAGAATGCTCTCGTGCAGAAATCTTGAGGGGCTGTACATGAAGAAATAGCTGGACCCACCCCTGAGCCTCCCCTGAGCTCACTGGAATTTCTCTCACAGAAAACTGCTTTCCTTGTCCAACCTGTTTCTGGGGTTCATGAAGATGTCTGAAAGAAGATGTAGGCATGGCTTTTGCAGGGCAGCACTCTAATTAGAAGAATGTTACTAATAGAAAAGACTTTACTGACAGAAAACAAATAATACTGTAAGTAAGTGATTTATGGTGGAGGGTGTGTGCTCAGTTATGTCTGACTCTTTGAACTGCTGAGTCACTGGGGAAATGATACAGAGAAGTAATGTTTTGTGTGCTTGATACCACACTTGGGCAGAAAGCAAAGAACGAAAGAGCCTCTTGATGAAAGTGAAAGAGGAGGGTGAAAAGTTGGCTTAAAACTCAACGTTCAAAAAACTATGATCACAACATCCAATCCCGTCACTTCACAGCAAATAGATAGGGAAACAATGGAAACAATGACAGACTTTATTTTCTTGGGCTCCAAAATCACTGCAGATGGTAACTGCAGCCATGAAATTGAAAGACGCTTGCCCCTTGGAAGAAAAGCTATGACAAACCTGCTGCTGCTGCTGCTGAGTCGCTTCAGTCGTGTCCAACTCTCTGCAACCCCATAGACGGCAGCCCACCAGGCTCCACTGCCCCTGGGATTCTCCAGGCAAGAACACTGGAGTGGGTTGCCATTTCCTTCTCCAATGCATGAAAGTGAAAAGTGAAAGTGAAGTCGCTCAGTCGTGTCCGACTCTTAGCGAACCTAGACAGTATATTAAAAAGCAGAGACATTACCTTGCCAACAAAGGTCCCTGTAGTCAAATCTATGGTTTGACTATAGTCACGTATGGATGTGACAGTTGGACCATAAAGAAGGCTGAGTGCTGAAGAATTGATGATTTTGAACTGTGGTGCTGGAGAAGACTCTTGAGAGTCCCTTGGACTGCAAGGAGATCAAACCAGTCCATCCTAAAGGAAATCAACCCTGAATATTCTTTGGAAGGACTGATGCTGAAACTGAAGCTCCAGTACTTTGACCACCTGTTGCAAAGAGCTGACTCATTGGAAAAGAGCCTGATGCTGGGAAAGATTGACGGCAGGAGGAGAAGGGGACGGCAGGATACAAGATGGTTGGATGGCATCACCGTCTCAATGGACTTGAGTTTGCGGAAGCTCCAGGAGATGGTGAAGGACAAGGAAGCCGGGCGTGTTGCAGTCCATGGGGTCGCAAAGAGTTGTAAATGACTGAGCGACTTAGCAACATAATCTAGCTTTCCTCAACCTCTGGGATGTGGCATCTGAGAAACCCAGGAAAAAAAACAAAACAGACTTGGAGTCCTTACGTTCATTCATTCACTCACTTATCCAGTCACTAGCTGTGCACTGACGTGCCTCTGTGACACCAGGAGCAGCTCCGAGTATCAGGGACACAACAGTGAGGAAAGTAACATGTCTCTCTTCTCAGAGGGCATCGTCTAGAAGGGTGGAGACAGCCATCGCGCCAAAGCCTCACACAAAACAGTGCTCCCAGTGTGTCTCTTCTCTCCCCACATTCCTATCTGTGTCTTCCGTGGAGATGATATTCTGTCCTTATGGCTGATATAGGATTATTTCATCTAAGAAAATCACATAGATAAAAATTTCACAAGTAAAATTACAATATCTACATGCTCTGAGATACTGCATGAACTGGAGGCATCAGACTCACTTGGGAGCTCCCTAGAAACATAGGGTCTTGAGCCAACCCTGGACCAAATGAATTCAGGACCTGCACTTCAACACAAGCCCCATGCAATCTGTATGCACATTAAATTTAGAGAACTGCCCTAAGATGCTTTCCCTAAAGTGCATTCCAGAAAACATTGCATATTTAACCCTCAGACAAAATGAAAAATTAGAAATTATTGTTCTCATTTTTCAAATTGGGAATCCGAAATGAAGTGAAAGTCACTCATCGTGTCTGGCTCTGCCACCCCATGCACTGTAGCCCACCAAACTCCTCTGTCCTAGGATTCTCCAGGCAAGAGTACTGGAGTGGGTTGCCATTCCCTTCTCGAGGGGGTCTTCCTGACCCAGGGATCGAACCCAGACCTCCTGCACTGCAGGCAGATACTTTACCACTGAGCCACCAGGGTAGTCCTAGAATCTGAAACTATGTGATTTTTCTAAGATGTAACAGCTAACAAATATTAGAACCTAGATGTGTGGGTTCTAATCAAGCAGACTCTGTGTTTCTGGGAAGTTCCCAAGTGACTCTGATGCTGCCAGTTTTCATTCCAAAGCCCAGTGACTCAGTTAGAAACTTGCACCAGTTTTTTAAACATATGTGATCACTGACCTTCCCCCAACATAGGCAAAGCATCTTTCTATTTTGTAAAGGTCATATAGGACTAGTCCATTAAATGATTGGGAAAGTCTTTGATAAAAACACAATACTTCCCAAAGTGTGTCAAATCCCTTGTTGCTGTTCAGTTGCCAAGTTGTGTCTGACTCTTTGCAAGCCCATAGGGTACATGCTGCTGTGTACCCCATGACTGCAGCATGTCAGGTTTCCCTGTCCCTCACCATCTCCCGGAGTTTGCCCAAGTTCATGTCCATTGCATCGGTGATGCCATCCAACCTTCTCAATCTCTGGTCACTCTCTTCTCCTTTTGCCTTCAATCTTTCCCAGCATCAGGGTCTTTTCTAATGAGTCAGTCCTTTACATCAAGTGACCAAACTATTAGAACTTCAGCTTCAGCATCAGTCCTTCCAATGAGAAATCAGGGTTGATTTCCTTTCAGATTGACTGGTTACTCCTACTCCAGGCAAAGAAGTCCCAGTGGGATGAGGTCAGTGTACCATCAAATGTGATGTCCTATTTTAAATGGGTGGGACTTTCCCAGCAGTCCAGTGGTTAAGATCCCACGCTCCCAATGCAGGGGGGACAGGTTTGGATTCCTTGTTAAAGAAAGATCCCATATGCTACCCAGTGCAGCCAATAAAGAAAAAAGAAAAACACACTCTAAATGGGTGCCTTGCATTTCAGCAACTCAGGGGGTCACAAAACAATTTAAGGGTTTCCTTTGGACCTGGGACATCAGTGGTGGTTATTGTTTAGTAACTAAGTCATATCCAACTCTTTTGTGACCCCATGGACTGTAGCCAGCCAGGCTCCTCTCTCCTAGGATTTCTCAGGCAAGAATACTGGAGTTGGTTGCCCTTTCCTCCTCCAGGGGATCTTCCCAACCCAAGGATTGAACCCAGGTCTCCTGCACTGGCAGATTCTGAGCCACTGAGTCACCTGGGAAGCCGGGAACATCAGTTACGCCCTTTCAAAGTATCTTTCTCTATACTGACATGCCACTACCATATATAACATAATAATCACATGTGGCCTAGTCCAGACACACAGTGGACTTCTGAACTCTTCTACCATCATTGCTAAATAGCTACTATAAATGGATATAATTTTGCTCATATCGGGCTTGCAACTTATTACTTTATACCATTTCTCAAGTGAAGATTCAAGCTCCTTATAGTGTCAGAACGCCTGGGTTGTCTTGTATTGTTTAAAATTCTATGGTGGCCCCTCACAGGATCCATCCATTCATGGTTTATGCATGTGCATTCAGCCTTATTCAGCCATCCACACCTGTTTGAGTTCCTACTGTCTGCCAAGAAGCAGTTCAATGTAACATGAGGCACTTCACATTTACAATTACAATCTACTCAGCCTAAAATTATGATCTACTCAACCCAGGCCTTCCACATTGCAGGCAGATTCTTCACCAGCTGAGCCACCAGGGAAGCCCAAGAATACTGGAGTGGGTAGCCTATCTCTTAGGCTATCTCCAGCGGATCTTCCTGACCCAGGAATCGAACTGGGGTCTCCCATATTGCAGGTGGATTCTTTACCAGCTAAGCCACCAAGGAAGCCCAGATAACCTAAAATCACTAACATTCATTGATGCCTTTCATGCATAGTATGATAGACTATAGTATCCACGGAGAGACTTAGAGGAATGGAAAGATCAGAATTCAAAATCAGGTCCGGAATATATGGGGGAACATCAGTTCAGTTCAGTCGCTCAGTCATGTCCGACTCTCTGCGACCCCATGAATCACAGCACGCCAGGCCTCCCTGTCCATCACCAACTCCCGGAGTTCACTCACACTCATGTCCACAGAGTCGGTGATGCCATCCAGCCATCTCATTCTCCGTCGTCCCCTTCTCCTCCCGCCCCCAACCTTTCCCAGCATCAGAGTCTTTTCCAGTGAGTCAACTCGCCGCATGAGGTGGCCAAAGTATTGCAGTTTCAGCTTTAGCATCAGTCCCTCCAATGAACATCCAGGATTGATCTCCTTTAGAATGGACTGGTCGGATCTCCTTGCAGTATAAGGGACTCTCAAGAGTCTTCTCCAACACCACAGTTCAAAAGCATCGATTCTGCGGCGATCAGCCTTCTTCACAGTCCAACTCTCACATCCGTACATGACCACGGGAAAAACCATTGCCTTGACTAGACAGACCTTGGTTGGCAAAGTAATGTCTCTGCTTTTTAATATACTATCAAGGTTGGTCATAACTTTCACTATAATATTCATTTTCTCCACTCCCTCCACAAGTTTGTGCTGAGGAGATGTGTTTAAAATGATCATTGACAGCAAACTTGAAGTAGGAGAAGAAATCACAGAAAAATAGACATTATGGCATGGAAGCAGGCATGAAGAGCCCTCTGCCAACTGACAAAGGTGACCCCGAGGTAAGGATTTGTCTTGCCCTCCAGGAAACTCTGTCTATCTCTGTGTATAACACCCAAGCAAATTAACACCAGAATCAAAAATGCCTTTCACTTTCTTCACCTCCCTTCCAAGAATTCCTTAAATGTTCACAATTACCGAAATGTGTTTAGTTCTGAAATGAATACATGCTCTTCACTGAGAAAACATTGCTACACAAACGCCTCTCAATTTTTTCCAAATCCGTATTTCTGTGTTCTGAGTGGAGTAAGTCAGAAAGAGAAAAATAAGTATCATATATTGATGCATATATATATAGAACCTAGAAAAATGATACTGATGAACAGGTTTCCAGGGCAGGAAGAGAAATGCAGACATAGAGCATGGACTTGTGGATACACGGGGAGAAGGAGAGGGTGACAGATTGAGAGAGTAGCACTGAAATATATACACTACCATGCGTAAAACAGGTAGCCAGTGGGGAAGCTGCTGTACAGCACAGGGAACTCAGCTCAGTGCTCTGTGGTGACCCAGAGGGGTAGGATGCGGGAGCGGGGGAGGAAGCTTGAGACGGAGGGATTGTATGTATACATATAGCTGATTCATGTCGTTGTACAGCAGAAACTAACACAATATTGTAATTATCCTCCAATTAAAATTTTTAAAATAATAAATAAATGTCTAATCTACATATTTCTTTTTCATCTAGAAGAACATTAGGAGAATTCAATTAGGGACATGACCCTGCTTATCCTAATTCACTTTCTTTGTAAATCAATTTGGTTCTTTATTTAGTTAAAGTGTAGCTTTGATTTTTGGCACAGGGAACTTATAGCTTCACTACAGGAGGTGCTGAATCCCTGTAATCCAAAGAAAAATGGAAGTATAATCACAGGCCCCCAGAACCTAAGACACCTTTCACCAGATTGCCCCATTTCTTCTATCTCAAGTTGTCTCTAACTTGCCCTAAAGCTAGGAACATTAAGTCAATTTCTGGCAATAGCTATTTTAACCCCTTTCTCCAGACTTCAGTGTTCTATCAGTTTTGAGTGGTTTGGATCCACAATATCTTAACTCCTCAGAGAATACCATGTGTGGGCTGTGCTTTAATATAATAACTCTTCTACTGTAAAACATATAGAAGGTGTTTTATGCTGATATAAATCTACAGCCACAATCCAACTTTTAATTTAACCTAGATTAATAGAAGTACATGTATTCAATCAAAAAGTTAATTTACCTATTTTATACTATTTTATGGTATAATGTAATAATTAAGTGGGCTTCCCTGGTGGCTCATTAATAAAGAATCTGCCTTCCAAGGAAGGAGATGAATTCGATCTCTGGGATGGGGATCGAAGGAAGGCTTCCATTTCCTCCAGTATTCTTGCCTGGGAAATCCCACAGACAGAGGAGCCTGGAGGACTACAGTCCATGGGATTGCAAAAGAATCAGACATGATTTATTGACTACACAACAACAATTAAGTAGTGCCGTAGTTTTATATTTAATATTAAAAGAATGGTTTCCTACTTAGCAATCATAGTCCAAGTCAAGAATTTCTACTAGAAAAATATTAATATTCTAATGTCATTGCTTCATACATAGTTGGCACTCATGAAAGTTGAAATAATGATAAAATATTGCTAAGGACTTGCAAAATTAATTTTGATATAAATACTTCATCCTATCCTTTGGAATAATTAGAGAATATTATACACTCATCTGTTGGAAGGCTGTTGGCAGAAGAGATGTTTTGATGATACACTGGGAAGATAAAATGAAACCAGAGAATCATTAAAATGATCAGGAAGATGAGGAAAGATAACTGACAGCTAAAGACAAAAGACAAACTGAGAGAAAAATGAATCACACTTTAGAGGAAAACTCAAATCTTAATCTTTTGGCTCCAAAGAAAAACTGACATTGACGGAGTGACCATGTGATTTGGACAATAAATCAAGGTTAACACCTGCTCTAGAACCTAAGCATGCTAGATGCAACAAAGATAGTATTTAAGTATCTGTGCTGCTTTGTAAATAAGTGGGACAAAAGTCCATAATTGCAGCAGCTGCTTCATTATGTCCTGATAAGCTGCCTAGGTAATTAAAATGTCACACATGATGCAGAAGAGTAGATTAATGTTTCTGCTCTATTTCTTAAAGTCAGATGTTCATTCTCAGCCTTGGTGCCGGGAGCCTGATCAAGCACGCACAGTTTGCATGGCTCCAATTGGTGCCTCTGCCAGTTCAGCATGAGTAGGTCTTGTGTGTACATACTAAGGAAGGATGAGCCTTTGCTTTTAAAGTTCAGTACAGCAATGGACAATCCTTATTACTTTCTAATGCCTTCTTTAAAATTTACTTATTTTTATTGGAGTATAGTTGATTTACAATGCTGTGCTAGTTTCAGGTGTACAGCAAAGTGATTCGGTTTATGTATAATATATACATACTCAGCTTATATATACACATACACACACACACACACACACACACACACACACATATATAATATATGCTTCCCAGGTGGTGCAATGGTAAAGAATCTGCCTGCTAACGCAGGAGATGCAAGAGACACAGGTCGATCCCCAGGTTGGGAAGATCCCCTGGAGGAGGTAATGACAACCCACTCCATTATTCTTGCCTGGAGAATCCCATGGACAAAGGAGCCTGACAGGCTGCAGTCCATGGGGTCACAAAGAATTGGACACATCTGAGTGACTGAGCATGCACACACACACATATTACATTTTTTTCAGTTTATTTTCTATTATAAGTTATTAGGTTATTACACAATGTTGACTATAGTTCCTTGTGCTATGCAGTAGGTTTTATATACAGTAGTAATATGTATATGTTAATCCCAAGCTCCTAATTTAAAAGGGTCACAAACCCCTATCTAGAACTCATTGGAGTAGGAAATGGCACCCCACTCCAGGTTTCTTGCCTGGAAAATTCCATGGGCATTGGAACTGGCGGGCCATGGTGCCAGAAAGAGTCAGACATGACTGAGCATCCAGAACTCAGAGAAACCTCAAACTTCTTATTTAAAAGCCCCCAGTATGTACATGTTTACCTTTAGTGAGCTTCTCATAGGTGACTTTTCTCATAGACTCTAATGAGAACTCCAGTTTTTCTTACACAATGGAACCAATACTAGCCTTGATGATTTACTTGCTCTCCACAAGAGAATTACCTTCAGAATTCATCATCTTTCTATATGCTTGACATTTAAGAACATGTGATGGAATAAATTTGTTTAAATGATTTCCACTGAGGCTTTCTGATGCTTATATACATATCACCCTGTTATTCTGATCACTGGAATAGGAATTTGGGGTTGGTTGACTTTTGAAAAGAATAATCACTCATGGGTGTATGTATGTTTACATGTACACATGTGAGTATGTGGTCTCTTGTGCAATAAAGCACTGAAGACGTCTGTGATGCTATAGGATGCTGCTGCTGCTGCTGCTAAGTCGCTTCAGTCGTGTCTGACTCTGTGCGACCCCATAGACGGCAGCCCACCAGGCTCCTCTGTCCCTGGGCTTCTCCAGGCAAGAATACCGGAGTGGGTTGCTATTTCCTTCTCCATAGGATAGACTACAACAAAAAACTTAAGAATTTATAAAAATTTCTAGTGACTATTCTATTCATATTTGTCATTTGCTCAGAACACGCACTTCACGCTTCATGTAATGAGGAAAGCATCTCTATGGAAATACACTCCGCAGTGACTGCCTGATGGAAGCAAAGGCCTTTACGAGCACTCACTCAGATGCATGGAGGGCAGGCTGGTTTATATCTCTCTCCCGAGAGGTTCTAATAAATTGAAGAGGAAAATAGATAACCTGCAATCCTCTGACAACATCGTCTTAAGAAGTCACACTGCCAAGAGTTATTTGCATAATAAATAGGATAACGAAACATCAAAATATATCATTTTTGTTCTTAGAGTCAGGATACAGTGAAATGGTTCTTGTCCTGTTCCTAAGGGGCTATGAATGAATGTGCACTGTCTTACTCCCAACCCCAGGCACCAGGGATATGAAGCACAGAACCGTAGGCGTGGACTGAGTTGACCCTTGACCAGGCCTCCCATGCCCATTCTGTCCCTCCATCCTCACAGCGCTCAAGTTGAGGGAACTGAAGAGTACCTCCTTCAACAGCACCAGTCAAAAAGGGAACATAGGTACTCATTTCATTTGAGGCCCACTTGATTTTCTTCAGACTGCAGACGAGTTGACTTTGGCTACCTCATGCGACAAGTTGACTCACTGGAAAAGACTCTGATGCTGGGAAAGGTTGGGGGCAGGAGGAGAAGGGGACGACAGAGAATCAGATGGCTGGATGGCATCACCGACTCTGGACATGAGTTTGAGTGAACTCCGGGAGTTGGTGATGGACAGGGAGGCCTGGCGTGCTGTGATTCATGGGGTTGCAGAGAGTCGGGCACGACTGAGCGACTGAACTGAACTGATTTTCTTCAGATTTCTAGAAGATTCTTATTTAATAGCTGTTAGGTATTTAGATTCCTATTTAATAGCTTTTAGGTACTTGGATTCCTATTTAATAGCCATTTAGGTACTTAGATCGAGTTTCTCAGGTGGCTCAGTGGTAAAGAATCCACCTGCCAATGCAAGAGATGCAGGTTCAGTCCCTGAGTTGGAACAATCCCCTGGAGAAGGAAATGGAAACCCACTCCAGTATTCTTACCTGGGAAATCCCATGGACAGAGGAGCCTGGTGGGCTACAGTCCAAGGGGTCACAGAGAGCCGGACACGACTGAGTGACTGAACAACAGAAGTATGTAGATCAGTCTGTGCTGTGTGCTGGATTGCGTCCCCCCAAAATCCTGTGTTGTAGTCCTAACCCTCGGAAACTCAGAACGTGACCTTGTTTGGAAGCAGAATCATTGCAGCTGTAATTAGTTAAGACAAGTTCAGACTAAAGTGGGGTGGCCCCTAATCCAGCATGACTGGTATCCTTATAAAAAGTGGACATGTGGACACAGAAACATGTAAACAGGAAGTGCTCATTGTAACAATGAAGACTGAATCTATAGACTGTGGGGGTGCGGGTCACTAAAGTCATCAGCAAAGGCCAGAGGCTGAGTCAGAGCTGGGACAGTCTTCCTTGAAGCCTCAGAAGCAGTCAGCCCTGCCCACACCTTGACCTCAGACTTCTGGCCTCCAGACTGTGAGAGAGTGAGTTTCTGTGTCCTCAGCTCCCCATCTCTGGTGCTTTGCTGTGGCCACCCTAGGACTCCTACACAGCATATATGATCTATATGATCTAGGTTGATTTGATTGAGGTGTCATGTGCATGCTCAGTCCTGTCTGACTCTTTGCAACTCCATGGACGGTAGCCCACCAGGATCCTCTGTCCATGGGATTTCCCAGGCAAGAATATTGGAGTGGGTTGCCATGCCCTTCTCCAGGGGATCTCCCTGATTCAGGGATCGAACCCACGTCTCTGACATCTCCTGCAATGGCAGACAGATTCTTTACCGCTGAGTCACCTGGGAAGCCTTGTAATATCATGGTCTTTAACAGGCTGACCCCTTATGGCTTTGTCCTCTCTCCTGCCTTATAAGTTTATGAGCAACAGTATCACTGGATAAAAATAGGTTCTTCACATAAATGAAGTTACTGAAATACACTGACCTGGCAAAGACAAGTGTTTCCTCCTGAAAAGTGATGATGATCTGCTAACAAAAGACCAACGTTTGCATGGAGTCAAAGTTACTTGATGACAAAAACTGTGAATGAAGGAAGAAGTTGTCTGCAATTTAAAATGTGGAAGTCACTTCTTTGGGTCTTGCCTAATAGAATATTGGTCAAATCTTATTTATTATTAAGCCTGTTCTAAACCAAAAGCATTTTATACAGTTGTTGTTTAGTTGCTAAGTTGGGTGTAGCCTGCCAGTCTCCTCTGTCCATGGGATTCTCCAGGCAATCATACAGGAATGGGTTGCCATGCCCTTTTCCAGGGAATCTTCCCAACCCAGGGATCAAATCCACGTCTCATGTCTCCTGCATTGGCAGGCCAGTTCTTTAAAACTAGTGCTACCTGGAAAGCCAATATATATGTGCCAGCAAATTTGGAAAAGTCAGCTGTGGCCACAGGACTGGAAAAGGTCAATTTTTATTCCAATCCCAAAAAAAGGCAATGCCAAAGGATGTTCAAACTACCGCACAGTTGCACTCATCTCACACACTAGCGAAGTCATGCTCAAAATTCTCAAAGTGAGGCTTCAAAAGTATGTGAACCAACAATTTTCAGATGTTCAAGCTGGATTTAGAAAAGGCAGGGGAACCAGAGATCAAATGGCCAACATCCGTTTGATCATAGGAAAAGCAAGAGAATTCCAGAAAAACATCTACTTTTGCTTTATTGACTTTGTCAAAGCCTTTGACTGTGTGGATCACAACAAACTGTGGAAAATTCTTAGTGAGTTGAAAATACCGGACCACCTGACTTGCCTCCTGATAAATCTGTATGAAGGTCAAGAACTGGACATGGAACAATGGACTGGTTCCATATTGGGAAAGGAGTATGATTGCCAGGAGAAATATCAATAGCCTCAGATACGCAGATGATACCACCCTTATGGCAGAAAGTGAAAAGGCACTAAAGAACCTCCTGATATAAGTTAAAGAAGAGAGTGAAAAAGCTGACTTAAAACTCAACATTCAAACAACTAAGATCATGGCATCTGGTCCCATCACTTCATGGCAAATAGATGGGGAAATAATGGAAACAGTGAGAGACTATTTTATTGTATTGTGCTCCAAAATCGCTGCAGATGCTGATTGCAGTCATGAAATTAAAAGACGCTTGCTCCTTGGAAGAAAAGCTATGACAAACCTAGACAGCATATTAGAAAGCAGAGACATGACTTTGCCGACAAAAGTCCATCTAGTCAAAGCTATGGCTTTTCCAGTAGTCATGTATGGATGTGAGAGTTGGACTGTAAAGAAGGCTGAGTGACGAAGATTTGATGCTTTTGAACTACAGTGTTGGAGAAGACTCTTGAGAGTCCCTTGGGCTGCAAGAACATCCAAACAGTCAATCCTAAAGGAAATCAGTCCTCAATATTGAAAGGAAGGACTGATGCTGAAGCTGAAGCTCCAACTTTGGCCACCTGATGCAAAGAACTGACTCATTGGAAAAGACCCTGCTGCTGGGAAAGATTGAAGGCAGGAGGAGAAGGGGACAACAGTGGATGAAATTGTTGGATAGCATCACCGACTCGATGGACATGAGTTTGAGCAAGTTCAGGGAGTTGGTGATGGGCAGGGAAGCCTGCAGTGCTGGAGTCCATGGGGTCACAAATAGACCCCATGGGATATGACTGAATGACTGAACTGAACATATATATATGTTTGTATGTGTGTTATGTATGTACATTAATACACATATATACATACACATGTGTATTGTGCAAAGCCTCTAATATGGTCTCATCCATAATATTAGGCAGAGCACAGTACATTTTTTAAAAAACAGCATAAAGGCAAAAGTCAATTTAAGTAAGATTGAGGCTTTATGGATGTCTTTGGGAGTATGCCAGAGGACAATTATGCTTGTTTTATAAAGTCCAAAACATGTAGAGTCCTCATTCTCCATTATAACCCCCAACACACACACACATAGCTACTGACCAGACAAACACTCTTCCATCATATTCCAAGTCCTCTAGACACTTCATCTTCAGTAGCCACTTGGGTTCTACTATCTCCTTTTCAAGAAGGATCCATCTCCTCTATCAGCAGCTCTCCTCTATCAGAGCTCTCAGCTTTCTTTTCTGGGTTCCCTAACTTTGGGTTCATTTTGGCCTATGCCCCCCTGGGAAGCCTCAAGTCAGTAAATTCCTGTCCAACACAGGAGACTCCTCAGCAGGGGAGGCAAGGGGAAGTGTGTGGCAATTACTTTTAATGCTCTATCTTTTCCTTTTTCCTTGACAAATGTTCAAAGTAAAAACTGCTGTCACCCTTTCAAGAAGCCCCAGGTCCTTCAGACTTTCAGTGTGACTCTGCCTGCTCAGGTATCAAGCTGGTTCGTTGGGCTCTCAGAAAAGAAGAGAAACCAGAAGTCTAAGGAGTCCCTCAGAGGCAAAGCACCCTGGTGTGGGTCTCCCCCACTCCACCCCACAGCTCTGATCAGAAATTTCTGCTGTTTCATCCATGTTTTCAGGAGTAGGGGAGGTGTCTGAATAAACACCATAGACTGAGTGGCTTAGGGCTTCCCAGGTGGTGCTAGTGGTAAAGAAACCACCTGCAAACACGGTAGATGTAAGAGACATGGGTTTGATCCCTGAGCCGGGAAGATCCCCTGGAGAAGAAAATGGCAACCCAATCCAGTATTCTTGCCTGGAGAATCCCGTGGACAGAGGAGCCTGGTGGGCTATAATCCACAGGGTTGCAAAGAGTCAGACGTGAATGAGGGGCTTAGCATGGCACAGTACAGTACACTTCCCTAAAGCCCTTTTCTTGAATGTAGTCACATTGTGGGCTTACAGCATCAACTTATGAATTTTGGGAGGACACATTTTGATCCAAAATGGGAAGCCTGAAGGAGTAAATGTGTCACAAAGTCAATTGTCTTCAGACATTTCCAGGATCAAGACAGGGCAGTGGTAGAGCCTGTGATATCTGGAGTAGAGGACCCACAAATGGGCAAATTAAAGAAATAAACCCCCCACTGGACAAACAAAACACAATTGTTTTCAATCTCTGCTATAGAATTTCTGGAAACTTTTGATATTAATTGAAAACTGCTTGAGCAAGCTTCAGTGACCCAACTAGTATTCACTTGTTCTGCCTTTGCTTCCTGTTGGGTGATGAGAATTCTGTTTGCTTTGGGATGAGGGGCAGAGGGAGAGCTGCACACCTTTAGTTCCTTCAGATGGACATGGAATTTCAGAAGGTAAGGTATGTGTGTCAGTTTCCTTCAACATTTACTTCTGGCCTTTAATTTCCACATATAAAGTAGAAAGAACTCATTTCTACAGCCTGAACTAAAAGCTCAGTTAATAGATGTTTGCATCTATAAGAAATCAGACACACTGCTAATATGCCAGATTTGCTGTTGTTGCTGTTTAGTAGCTAAGTTGTGCTTGGCTCTTTGTGACCCCATGGACTATAGCCAACCAGGGTCCTCTGTCCATGGGATTTCCCAGGGAATAATACTGAAGTGGGTTGCCATTTCCCCCGCCAGGGGATCTTCCTGACCCAGGGATCGAACCCTTGTCTCCTGCATTTGCAGGTGGATTCTTTACCAATGAGCCACCTGGGAAGCCCCAATATGCCAGATAAATGTTACCAAATTCTTAATTCCTCAGATCCCCAGTCAGATGACAAGTAGGTTTCATGCCACATGCCTATTCTGGTCAACTAGCCATGACTGCCTGGAGTCCCGTGGTGAGGACTCTGAAGTTTCAGATTGAAGGTATAAATACAGTGCTCTCATCAATCAACTGCATCTATCAGGGATGACAGACAGAGGGAGGGCTCTGAGGCTTCAGAATATGAAAGCCCAGGAATTAGCAGCTTGTCTAGGACATTCTTGTCTTGGATAAGATCCAGCGTGGCACCAGCCAAACAAGCAAATCCCTCACTTTGTAGGGACAACAAAGGGGAGAGTACTCTGCGGTGCTTTATGGGGCCAATAAGCACACAGAGACACAGAAAAAAACCAAATTATTTCTTTGGGCTTGGAAGAAAAATCAAGATCATGTGAAATAAAAGTAGCATACACACTCTACTATTTTAATATGAAATCCAAAGAAACAAATGTGTATCAAGTGTTTTGTTTGTTTGTTTGTTCGGGAATTTGGTGGTTAGTTTTATGGTTTTGATTTAAAAAGAAAATCTCTGTAATAATCTTATTGATTTTCTCCTCTTAAAATTAGCAATATTCTGTGGGAAAAGGCCAACCTTTCTTGGCACTACCTCTTTCTTCTGGAGATTATTAATTTCTTTTTAATAGACCTCATACTGCAAAATCAAATTTTTATATCACAAAGGGATTTACATTTATCTTGGGCTGCATACTCTTCATCGTCTATCAAACTGAGTTTAAATTTCTAATTGAAATAATTTTTCAAGTGTTGAGCAATAAAGAGGCAATAAGTGATATGTTTAAATTATTTATTCATCTTATTTATAATTAATTCGGTTTTGTTCCTTGCTGCACAGTGAGGCTAACTCAATGTGTTTGATTTTCAAATCTTTCCTATCATTAGGCAACAACAGAAATGGCTGGTTTTTTCTGCCCTTCCTGTGTTTCATTGGTCCCAGGGGACTGAGGCAACATCAATTTAAATCACAGTTAAATTTAACACATTAATTTTGTTTTATAACACACTGCTCCAAAAAGATTCATAAATAGATCATGCCTATTTTTAGTCAAATTTAAAAAAAAAATTACCTACCTGGTAAGATGAATTATTGTATTAACAAAGATCTCATTCTTCATCATTTAAGGACTGTGTATGCTTTGGTCTGTATTCTTACTTGAGTTAAGATTGATAAGATTAATATACCTTTCACATGTATTACATAGTAGATCCTCAACTAGTTGATACCACTAGCAGGTAGCACTAGTGGTAAAGAACCCACCTGCCAATGCATGAGACCTAAGAGACACGGGTTCAATCCCTGGGTTGGAAAGATCCCCTGGAAAAGTAAATGATAACCCACTCTACTCTTATTGCCTGAGAGATCCCATGGACAAAGAAGCCTGGTGGGCTACAGTCCATAGGGTCACACAGAGTAGGACATGACTGAAGTGACTGAACATGCAAGTAGTAGATCTGATTAACTGGTCTAAATATTATCTAAAACTTTTTTCCAACATCTCCATCTGGATATCTCTCTTGCAGCACAAACTGAGGACCAAACTGAATGCGTCATTTTCTCCCCCCTAGCCATCTGCCTGCTCATGTTTCCTCTTTCTGATTATGGCATCATCACCTTCAGCATTCTAAGGTCACTGGTTACTCTCTGCTCCCAAATACACATACTGTCCCAGCCTTGTTCATTCCACCACTGCTCCATATAACACCCTGATAATCTCTTCCTCCACCAACTTCCCAGCCACTGAACAACCCTACAGCCAATCCATGTACATACTACCCACTCTTTTCCCCTAATGCCCAAGTAATGCACCTGCTCTGCTCACAAACCTGTAAAGTTACCCTTTGACTCAATGGATATGCCCAAGCTTCCCAGATTTCCATTTATTCAGGTGGGGTCCTATCTCTGCAACCTCATCCACTAGTACTTGGTAACTGGATAGTGATGAACCAGGGCTTACATGTAAGGGATGCTCCTAAGACCTTATTCAACAGAAAGCCCCTTGATATACACCAAGTATATCTTTGCTGCTCACACAATGTCTGATATACTTGGATACTCAACAAATATTTGCAGAATACATGATCAAAGAGTGGGTCAAAAACAAAATACAGAGAATAGAATAATCAAGTAATCTGAAACTCAGGCCAAAAACGCAGACAGTATGATGGGCAGGAAGATTCAGCCTCTGCCTAGAATGATTCAGAAATAGCTGACTGTGTCGATAACCTAGAACTGCATACAAGCAAGTGCCTAATTGACAACACTTCAAGTGATCTGATTGCTTGGTCCACAGTGGGCCTCCACAAGTTCCAGGTGTCCCAGCAGGAAAGGATAGGGACTTTCCTTGGCCTGGAAGAAAAAGTAACTTGACCATGAGGATCAGGGTGAGGTATAAGAACAAAAGCAATATCAAGTACCATTACAGACATTAACTGAGCTTCTTTTATGAGAGATGCCATGTCCTATCCACCGCAGCTTATTCAATCGTGAAAACAACCCTCTGAAGGTAACAAGAGTACACAGCTGCTGAGTACTAAGAGACTGTGTTCTTATTCTAACACTTCAGCTCCTCTCCTGTAGGGGATGATACATCCCGGTAGGCCACCTTTTGGGAGGAGTCAGCTGCCCTGTCTACTGACATCAGGCTTGGACAGGTGACATGCTATGGCCAATAATGGCAAGTGAGCAGGCATGAAGTATGCAAATCCAAGCAGAAGTTTTAGAAGGTTCCCAACAGGTCTGGGGGAAATGGCCTGCCCCAAGTAACACTGCCTTTAGGTGGGCCCTAGTGGAGCAGAACTGTAGCCAACATTCAACCTGACACATGCAAGACTTTGGGGTTCATGGTTACTTCTCAGAACTTAGCAATGGCCGAGCCAGGATTCACATCCAGAGCCTACATGTTCATCCATCACAATCTTCTGCCCTCTTAAGCATATGCCCTATTATTAGAAGAGACCCCAAGTCTATTTCTGTTGGACTTTGTCCCCTCCTTCCTGCAAGTTTGGTCCTGCAAGTTCTGGAAGTTGGTTAGATGTGCAGAATCTCAGCCCACCACTCCAGGATCTGTATTTTGACAGAATCACTATATATGAGATGTGCTGGTTTAACCCACCCACATGACTATCTGGCTCATGACAGGGCAAGGTCAAGGGCCATGAACTGGAAATATGCAAGCATCAGCTTGTTATCCTAGGAATCAGAGGGGGAGGACCCACGTGTTGTACTATCATTATTGTAGGACTTTCTAGGACTTGCTGTAGACACTAAATAATGCCCTTTGAGGGAGCAGCTCACACTCACTGCTGGCTATACTGACCTCTTGCTCACAACCCAGTGGCTTGTTTATTGAACAAATAAACATTAGATCCTATCAGTCCTCATTAGTGGCTGTCAGCATGTGAAAAAATGACAAATCACACTTTTCTTTTCTCTCCTGTTCCAAGATCCCATTATTGGTTTATCACCCTTTTGATGAATGACAGTGATCATTACCATGGCTGCAGTCCGTGGGGTCGCTAAGGGTCGGACACGACTGAGCGACTTCACTTTCACTTTTCACTTTCCACTTTCACACATTGGAGAAGGAAATGGCAGCCCACTCCAGTCTTCTTGCCTGGAGAACCCCAGGGACGGGGGAGCCTGGTGGGCTTCCGTCTATGGGGTCGCACAGAGTCGGACACGACTGAAGTGACTTAGCAGCAGCAGCAAACACCGTTGCTTCCCAAACACAAAGCTATCATCATAATTAGTAGAGGAATATAACCCATACCCAGTGCTGCATCGCTGAGAACTCAGCATCACAGTCTCCTCTCCACATGGCCCTAAAACCAGTGGCGGTGAGCAAGAGTATCCAAGTAGACACAGAAATGAGTAATGACCTTTCAAGATGGTGGATAATTCAGGTGGAACAACTACCCACGCATCGGAGACACTTCGTCCCCTGTGAAAGCTAAGGTTTTTGACAGGCTGGTTTATGAATAAATTCATGACATGAGACACTTCCAAAATGTCTGTTAAGAACCGTTTCAAAATGAAGTCATCAAAATTACTGCAAAATGTATACTTTAAATTCAAACAGCCGGGGGAAAGAGTACGCTTGTTATGTAGAATTCATTATCAGTATTTCAGAGTGCAGCCTCTATAAACATTTGTTTAGGATTGCTTTTATGCAATTGTTTGGAACATAAGCAGAGAAAGAGCTGAATGGGAAATTCCGGAAGCCCAGAGCTTGTTCAACTTGTTTTTCTTTTCTGCCTTGTTAGAAAGAAATCATTTCTTTTTCTTCAAATTTTATTGCAATTGGAAGAATCTGATTTTTTTCTAATTTATCAGTTTATGTTCTTGAGAGTACAGAACATCACTTTAATGTGGGAAATGAGAGTCATACACTAGAGATTTTCTCTCTCATTATCATGCAGGGGAAAAAAAAGACCATTTATTACAAGCAAATGACTTTTCATAGGTATCTAATTCATTTATAAATATGTGCACATTCACAAACTCACATTATATTGATCCTTATCTATTTATCAGCCTGGAGCTGCTAAAGGATGAGATTATATGGTCAAACAACAAATTAGCCAATTACGGAGATTTAGGTCAAAATATGCTAAGGGGAAAAAGAAACCATTCTTAACATAGGAATGAACTGAGTGGCTGGTTAAGGATTAGAAATATGGCTGCACCAGAAAGAAGAAACGCTGGATTTGAGCTAAAAGGAGAAACTGATTAAAATCTAGTATGACATCAGAATTGAAGAAAATCAATTTGTAAATAATAGAGAATAGAAATCACCACAGATGCACCCAAAAAGGAAAGGCAAATACTTTAGAGTACATAAAATGTAGTAATATTTACATTCCAAAGAGGTGTCCCATAAACAAAATTAAAATGCAATGAGTTTCAAAATTGTACATTCTGTTAAAAAATTAATAACCCTAATACACAACAACAACAAAAAGATCACAAACTTATTTTTCAAATAACATATGAAAAAAAAGGAAATGGGCAAAGCACATGAATAGGCAACAATAAAATTCCAAAAATAACCTAAATGCACAACAGGGGGATTGGCTAATAAATTGTGGACATATATTTACATATAATATAACAGAATGCTATGTGAGAGTTGGATTATAAAGAAAGCTGAGCACTGAAGAATTGATGCTTTTGAACTGTGGTGTTGGAGAAGACTCTTGAGAGTCCCTTGGACAGCAAGGAGATCCAACCAGTCCATCCTAAAGGGAATCAGTCCTGAATATTCATTGGAAGGACTGATGCTGAAGCTGAAACTCCAATACTTTGGCCACCTGATATGAAGAACTGATTCATTTGAAAAGACCCTGATACTGGGAAAGATTAAAGGTGGGAGGAGAAGGGGATGACAGAGGATGAGATGGTTGGATGGCATCACTGACTCAATGGACATGAGTTTGAGTAAACTCCGGGAGGTGGTGATGGACAGGGAGGTCTGGTGTGCTGCAGTCCATGGGGTTGCAAAGAGTCAGACATGACTGAGTGACTGAAATGAACCATTATAAAATTATAGAAGAATACATATTGATGTGGGAAAATGTTCAGAAAACAGTAAAAAATAAAATCAGATAAGATGAATATTTAAAAGAGATATCCCAAAATATTAGCAGGATATATCTCTACATTGTAGAACTACAAATGTTTTCTTGTCTTTTTGACTTGTGCACAAATATTTACCAAATTTTACATTCATTATATGTTGTTTTTCAATTTGAAAACCCATAACAAACAGTGAAAATTTTTAAAGTTTTTAAAACAGGAACCGTTTAGAGAAAAGATTTTAGCATAAGTGCAAGAGATATTCTTCACAATCGTATAAAGTTATAGCCTAAGCCATTGAGATATGCTACTTTCAAGAGTAAAGGTGAGATAGTACCTTAGAAGAATGTCTTTACCCTAGGCTGACATTTATCAGGAGCTGTGCTGTAGGCAAAGGACAAGTTGATTCATAAACATAAGGAGAAAGTTGGACCAGCAGGAGGTTCCTTGTGCTTCATTAAAGTCTGTATTATCACATCAGCGACTCTCTTGCCAGAACACCTGCTCTGTTCTGGACTGAGCTGCTTGACAGGACCAGACTGCTGGGTTTCAGATTGGGTGGTTTCTCCTACTAACTGATTCTACACTGTCAATAGGTTGAGATGGGAGCTAACACATCAACTCAAGTTTACTGCAAGCATCATCCCCCTATCCTCTCACATGAAAACCAACCATCTGGGTAACTGATCAGTAAAATACAAGGAAAAAAATTTCAAAATAAACTCTCCTACAATATCAGTGTCTTGTTGTTACTGACATGACCTAACACAAATTTGGTGACTTATAACAACTCAAATGTATTCTCTTACAGTTCTGGAGACCAGAAGTCTAAGACTCCTTCACAGGACTAATGTCAAGGTGTCAGCAGACCTGAGCTTTCTCTGGAGGCTCCACGGGGTGGGCACGGGGGCAGGTGGAAATCTATCTCCTTGAACTTTTCAACTTCTTGGGGCTGCTAACATTCCTTGGCTTGTGATCCCTTCCTTGCATCACTCCAATCTGTTGCTTTGTCATCACATCTCCTACTGCCCCACTGGTGTCCCCACTCCCTCTCAGAAGGAGAGGGGATTTTCAGTCCAGGAGAATTTCTCCATGTCCAGAGCCTTCATTTAAATACATTTGCAAAGGGTAGTTCTATTCCTGGGCTTCCTCTGTGGCTCAGCAGTAAAGAATCTGCCTGCAGGAGCCACAGGAGACACAGGTTAGATTCCCTAGGTTAGAAAACTCCCCTGGAGGAGGGCATGGCAACCGACTCCAGTATTCTTGCCTGGAGAATCCCATGGACACAGGAGCCTGGCAGGCTACAGTCCATAGGGTCGGAAAGAGTTAGACATGACTCAAGTGACTTAACACAGTACAGTTCTATTCCTAGTTTTTTAAGGAATCTCCATACTGTTCTTCATCGTGGCTGTATCAATTTAAATTCCCATCAGCATTGCAAAAGTTTCCCTTTTCTGCACATCCTCTCCAGCATTTATTGTTTGTAGACTTTTTCATGATGGCCATTCTTACCGGTGTAAGGTGATTCCTTATTGCAGTTTAGATTTGCATTTCTCTAATAATGAGCCATGCTGAGCATCTTTTCATATGTTTATTAGCCATCTGTACCATGAGGAAACCATAATTGAAAAAGACACATGTACTCCAATGTTTATTACAGCACTATTTACAATATCTAGGACACGGAAGCAACCTAAGTATCCATCGAGAGATGAACTGATGAAGAAGGTGTGGTATGTATACATAATGGAATAGTAGCCATAAGAGGGAACATCTCTGAGTCAATTCTAATTAGCTGGATGAACCTAGCACCTATTGTAAAGAGTGAAGTAAGTCAGAAAGAGAAAAACAAATATTGTATATTAACATATATATATATATATATATGTGGAATCTAGAAGGATGGTACTGATGAAACTATTTGCAGGGCAGTAATGGAGAAGGCAATGGCAAGCCACTCCAGTACTCTTGCCTAGAAAATCCCATGGACGGAGGATCCTGGTAGGCTGCAGTCCATGGGGTCGCTACGAGTCAGACGTGACTGAGCGACTTCACTTTCACTTTTCACTTTCACACATTGGAGAAGGAAAAGGCAACCCACTCCAGTGTTCTTGCCTGGAGAATCCCAGGGACAGGGGAGCCTGATGGGCTGCCGTCTATGGGGTCACACAGAGTCAGACACGACTGAAGTGACTTAGCAGCAGCAGCAGCAATGGAGATACAGACTAGTGGACATAGTGGAGGAAGGAGAGGCTGGGGCGAATTGAGAGAGTGACATGGAAATAAATACATCATCATATGTAAAATAGATGACCAGGGGGAATTTGCTGTATGATGCAGAGAGCTCAAACCTGGTGCTCCGTGACACCCTAGAGGGGTGGGATGGGGTGGGAGGTGGGAGGAAGGTTCAGGAGGGAGGGGACATATGTATACCTATGGTTGATTCATGTTGATGTATGGCAGAAACCATCACAATATTGTAAAGCAATCATCCCTCAATTAAAAATGAATAAAAAATAAATACATTTGCAAAATCTCTTTGGCCACATAAGAAAATATTCAGAGGCTCTGGGCGTGAAGAAGTCCCAGCCCACAGAATTCCTCTTCTTAGAGCAGCAACTCAGTACATTTTTATTGATGCTTAAAGTCCTGACACACTACGATTCTCTTCAGAAGCACTAAATTGAAAGTAAGTCAGACAAGTGGGCTTCTGAGAGGGAAAGAAATACTCATTCTTAAACTTCCTGTTGTTTCCCCAAGTCTCCAAAAAGGGATGCACAGCTGAAAACATGTATGTTTTTAAGAACAATTACAGCACCACTGCCATCTGGCAGATACAGATGTGATCAGTGGCTCCTGCTTAAAAATTGCAAACGATGCCTTTGCCTCCATGTGGCCTGTCTCTGCCAAGAAGGCAGTGAAAGGAAGAGAACACCCCTCTGCCGAGTGTGCCACCCTGATCGCCCACCCCAGGCCGGAGAAAACAACAGAGGGTGACTACAGCCATCAGTGGAGGTGACTGAAAATCTGTAAAGGCAAACATGAGGCCTTCAGCTTCCTTAATGCAGCAGGGTCATGTGACAAGGCTGATCACCTTCATCCCTAACGCTGCCACACCCGCAAGTGACCCACGGCGGGCCTCCAGGCTGCCCCTTCTCTTTCTCCTCATCATCTAGAAAGGTGACACGTTTGTGTGTCTGCGATCATGAAACCACTGAGTTGTTTGTGGAGTTAGTAATTATTAGTGTTACTACTTACTCAGACGAAAAATAAGACAAAAACACTGAACTCCGACCTGGAGAGACTGGGAAGGAAGGGAGAGAGGAAGAGGAGAATGGAAGCCTGTATCTGGACCCTTCAGTTTCACTGGAGAAAATCACACAGCTGGGAGGATTTGTGTCACAGTAAACATGGGGTCCGGGCTTCCCTGTGGCTCAGTGGTAAAGAATCTGCCTGAAATGCATGAGACCCAGGTTCAATCCCTGGGTTGGGAAGATTCCCTGGAGAAAGAAATGGCAACCCACTCCAGTACTCATGCCTGGGAAATACCATGGAGAGAGAAGCCTGGTGGGCTACAGTCCATGGGGTCACAAGAGTCGGACACAACTTAGTGACTAAACCACCACCACAAACACACAGGCACTTACCTACCCAGGCTCCATCCCAGTAAAGGTCATGGTCTTTTCACATTTTCTAACCTACCAACCCTCAGACCCGTTGCTCTCAGGAGACGATCTGCCCTCCTTCTTTAGAAAAAGGAGGAGAAAAGAGTGAAAAAATGCCTTTACCCCTCTCACCACCACCAAGTCTCCAAACACTCCAGATCAGGTCCTTCCTTCCCTCACTTGGGTTAGGATGGAGACAATGATGTGTTACACGAGGCCCTCCTCCGGCTCTGTCCACAGCGAGACAGGATGTGAAGATCACCGTGTGGAGGTGGCCGTGCTGAGGCTGAGTCTGGTTCAGAGTCAGAAAAGCCCAAAGTCTGCCAAACTCCTTTAAACGGAAACACAGAGGCTATTCTTCCAGAGAGTGAGAAAGCCTGGGGACGAGGTTCTGCTGGGGAGTGAGGGTTCTTCCACTCCAGCCTTTCTCCTGCTACCTGATCCCTCCTGGGTCCCTGGCTACTCAGTGGTCACCGATGCTCACCATTTCCATATGCTCTGGCCCCTCACTGAGCAGGGTTCCCCCTGGATCCCATCACCTCCCGCTACTGACCCATTTAGGAGACTCCGACATCCAGGCTGGTCTCTTCTTCCCCAGTCGCTCCTCCTCCCACCCCAAGGCACTTCCTGCCCCCATCCTCTTGACATTTTGCCACTGATGGCCATTGCTTCTCATTTTCCTTTTCTGATTCATATTTCTGGGCTGGATCCCAAAATGTTGGTGTTCTCCGGGATTCTCACTCAGGCTCTTCTGTCATTTTACTTCACACTTGCTCTTAGAGGTGCTGGCCACGCCCTGGCCCAGATGACAGTATATCAGGTCTATCAACCAGCTCTCCACTAGCTTGACCCCAGCCTGTCCTCTGAGCTCCACATCTACGCTTCCATCTGCTGTTTGATACTCCACTCAGATGCATTCACAGCATCTCAAACTGACCAGGGCCACACCTGAGCCTGTGCTTTCTCCTCGCTCACCCCTAAACTGCTCCAACTCCAGCGCCCCCTGCATCAGGGTAAAGCACATCCACCCAGCCTTCCACACTAGACTCCCTTAAACACACCTCGAATTGGCTCCCTTTCCCCAGCTGCACTGCTTGGCAGTCCAGGCTCCCATCCTTTCTCCTGGGAGTGGTAATGACCTCCTAATGGCCTTCGAGAACCCCATCTCACTCCCCTCAAATCCATCTTCTACTCTGATACCTCCTTATCTTCTAAAAATAACATGATCACATGACTCCTTTGCTTAAATACTTTAATAACTGCCCAAAGGCTTTTGAACAAAACTTAACCTTAATCTGAGCCAACCATCTCTTTCTAACGGACCACCATCTACTTCTCCAATCCTGTCTGTCATTCTTCTTTCTCTGGGATGATCCCTTCCGTTTGCTTGTCCATCTCCCCTGTTTTCCCTGTTTCCTGGCCCGAGAGGCTGACCAGTACTGAGGGCATCGCCAAGCTGCCACACCCTCTGGGCAGTGGGAGCCCCCGCAGAAGATCAGAGGAAGGGAGGAGAGTCAAGGCAGTCACTAACCCCCAGCTCATTTCCTGATGGGTTTCTTTAAGCTTGCTGCACTCGCCAACCAAAGATCACTCCTCCTGGGAAGTGGGCCTCTCTTTCCAGGTGCTGGGACCCACTGCATCCTTGCCTGAGCCCACCAGGCTTATGGACAGTGACAAAGTAACCATCACAGGACTCGGGGCATTGCCCAGCCCTTGTGCTCTCTTGACATCCAGCCCACACCTTCAAAAACAGTGCCTTTATTAAACACTCCTGGCATTTTCTCATCCATGAGCACCATCTATCCTGCCTGGTGTATCCTCATCCTCAGTATTCCTGCCTTCTGACCTTTTCTCCAAACGTTCAGCCTCACCACAGCTGAGGCTGGTCCTTGAGCTCCACCTGACCCACAGGCTTGACTAAATGCTCCACTGTGCACTCCCAGTATGCAATCTCCTCTGCCAATGACACACTCCACAACGCTGCCATTACTGATGTATCTTTTTAATTAGCTCCACAAAGACAGGGACCATGTCGGTGGCACCTTCAGTGCCTGGCACCCAGCAGATGCCAAATCAGTAAACATTGACTAACACACACTCATTTCTCCAAGTTTGAGATCAAACCCAGTCAATCCCAAAGAAAATCAATCCTGAATATTCATTGGAAGGACTGATGCTATAGCTTAAGCTCCAATACTTTGGCCACCTGATACGAACAGATGACTCATTGGAAAAGACCCTGATGCTGGATACTACAAAAGATTGAGGGCAGGAGGAGAAGGGGGTAACAAAGGATAAGATGGTTGGATGGCACCACCAACTCAATGGACAAGAGTCTGAGCAAACTCTGAGAGATGGTGAAGGACAGTGAAGCCTGGTGTGCTGCAGGCCGTGGGTTGCAAAGAGTTGGACACAACTTAGTGACTAAACAACAACATACTCATTTCTCCAAGTTTACCTAGTGGATAACCTGATTGATACTGAAAGTTTCATTCTAGCTTGTATATTACACATGCAGAATTGCTACACAAATAGCTTTGGATGACCTTGGGTAAAAAGTGACATCATTTATTTCCAAATTCTAGAGGTAGTCAAAACTCATCCTTCATTTTGACAGTCATGAAGTCCAAAAAATTTATGAGTGCTAGGATATGTATAAATAGATTCGAGGGCTAGATTCCAATTAGTTTCATCTTCATAAGAAATTAGTCTTGCATAGCAGACCCAAAGTAATATATAATGAAAAGCATTATAAATATTTGATCAGTGGTTTATTATTATTGAACCCTGTTAACCACATAACCCTATGGTGTTCAAATTCCTTTGTATATGAAAAAGTCTGTCCTACAAGCCTGTAGTCCAAACACAGATTCGCATACCTGCCTCCTTTCAGGTCGGCCTCCTGAGCCTTTTGATGGCTACTAGGGAACTGGTTCTTGTCCTTGATCTTTTTTCCTTTTCCAGTTGTATTTGTTTTTTTCATTTTTATTGGGATAAAGTTGACTTACAGTGTTGTGCTATGTCCTTGGTTTTTTGATTATCCTTAACTACTGTCAACCCAATCGCAGGTTCTTGGTCCTCCCACCCTCACACTCTCTGGGGGACAGTTCTCCCGTCCACACCCCTTGGAAAGTTTCAGTCCTCTCCCTAGACCAGAGGAGTGGAATGGAGGAGTTGGGAGGGAGACTCAAGAAGGAGGGGAGATATGTATACGTATAGCTGATTCACTTCATTGTACAGCAGAAACTAACACAACACTGTAAAGCAACTATATCCCGATTTTTAAAAATAGGAAAAAATAAGCAAAAGATTTGAAGGGACATTTACCTAAAATATATGTAAAAATAGGTAGTAAGCACATGAAAAGATATTCAACAGTATGTCTTTCAGGAAATGCAAATTAAAACCACCCTGAGATACCACTTCACACCCAGTAGAATGGCAGTAATAGATAAGAGAAACAATATCAGTGTTTACAAGGATGTGGAGACATTGAAATCCTTACAAGACAGCTGGTGGGAATGCAGAATGGCGCATCTATTTTGGAAACAGTTTGATGGCTTCGTAAAAAGGTGCATGTAAGTTTACCGCATGACACAGCATGTCTGCTCCTCGGTACAGACCCAAGAGAAATGAAAATACATCTCCACACAAAAACTTGTACACAAATTTTCATAGCAGTATTATTCATAGCCAAAAGCGGAAACCATCCAAATGTCCATCAACTGTAGAGTGAGTAAACACAGTGTGGCTCATCCGCATGATGGAATACGTTTGGCAATAAAAAGGAAGGGAGGATTGGTGGGTGCTACAACTAAAAACGCTATAGTTTGTGAGGAAAACCAGTCAGGAGACCATAAATTGTGTGAAACACATGAAAAGACTGCTCTATAAAAGAAGGAGAGTAGAATTCACAGACATAGAAAACAAACTTATGGTTACCAAAGGGAAGGAGGGTAGAGATAAATTAGGAGTTGAGGATTAACATATACACATGATGACATATAAAATAGATTACCAACAAGGACCTACTGTATAGCACAGGGAACTGTATTCAATATCCTGTAATAACCTGTAATGAAAGGGGCAACAGAGGATGAGATGGTTGGATGGCATCACCAACTCAGTGGACATGAGTTTGAGCAAACTGCAGGAGATAGTGAAGGGCAGGGAAGCCTGGGGTGCTGAAGCTCATGGGGGTGGCAAAGAGTCAGACATATTTAGCAACTGAACAACAACAAACTATAATGTTAAAGAATATATATTTTATATATTTATTACATATGTCATATATATATATATAAAAATAAGTGAAACACTTTGAAACTAACACAACACCTGAAACTAACACAACACTGTAAATCAAGTATACTTCAATAAAGAATATTTTCTATTAAGAAAAAGAAAAGAAAGTTGAATAGAGGTTGTTGCCCAAGCCTGAGGGCTGAAGTGGGGATGCAGTGTGAATGCAAATAAGCATGAGAAATATTTTTGGGTGGCGGAGAAATGTTTTGCTAAAATATTTCTAAAGTTGGACTGTGATGGTATTTGTACAACTCTGTAAACTTACTAAAAATCAGTGAATTGTACTTAAGAGAGTCATGTGCTATGTAAATTATGCCTCAAAAAATGCTAACAATATAATTAAATTAAAATACAATTGAAAAGTATATAAACAGCCAATAAAATGAGCCTTGTGATTACCCAGTACAGACCCCACCCTGCCTTGGACTACAGTCAACTGATGCGTATCTGTGTCCCCATTGAGACTAGTGCTTGTTGCCATCTGGCATTTTCATTTTTGTTATATGCACAGCAGAGTCTCTTGACTACAGTGAGCATACAATAATTATTTGTTGAATTGAACTCCAGTGGAAGTTAAAAAAAGGCATTTTTCTGGACATCAAAAGAATGCTTTAAAGAAAAAAAAAGTTTTTACAAAATGCTTCCCCTCAGCATCCCCATGTAGGTGATGCAGGAAAGTGTGATGACGTGGGTGTGAGAAGCAGATATGACATTTAGCTAAAGACCCAGCAAGTCTGTCTTTGGGGGAAAAAATACAGCATCAGTGAATGTGTATTGCTTCCTGATTTCGAGCCAGATGACGGTGGCGCTCCAGAAGGGGCAGCCATCCGTCCCCACTCCACAATGCCAGAGGCTGCTGGCTCCTCTGCTAAAACTGTCAGATTACACCCCACATGGCTGAGCATGTGGACAAAGAAGACAGCCGAAGCTGTTTTTAAGTTTAGTCTAAGTGTTGCCGTGCCTCTGCTTGTGGGACACAGAAGAACAGAGAATCCCACTCAGGAACTTGTGATGGGTCCTGATGAAGCTGGGACTGGACCCATCACAAGTCCCTAAGTGGGATCGCACACCCCTAGGACTGCACCCAGGAGGGTTTGCTATTGTTCAGTCACCAAGTCGTGTCTGACTATTTGCAACCCCATGGACTGTAGCCCACCAGGTGCCTCTGTCCTTGGGATTCTAGAGAACACTAGAGAGAACGCTGGAGTGGGCTGTCATTTCCTTCTCCAGGGGACTTTACTGACTTCGGGATCAAACCTGTGTCTCTTGCATTCTGGATGGTCTCCTGTATTGCAGGCAGATGCTGTATGAGCCACCAGGGAAGCCCAAGGTTGATAATCTTGACTCCTAAGTACCACCCTATTACCTCACCAGCAATCCATCAGAAGAATGTCCACGAGCTGACCAGGCCCCCTACAATGTGCACCCCTAATATTGACTTTAAAAACTCTTCCCTGAAAGCCAGCAGGGAGCTGAGGTCTTCTGAGCATAAACTGCCCATTCTCCTTGCTTGACCCTGTAATAAACACCATGTTAGTAAACTGATTTTACTGTAATTTGCACAAGTGGACTCAAGTTCAGTTCCATAACATCATATACCAGCCAGAACCCCCAAATCAGTATCTGCAGCTCTGCATCTTAGAGAGCCATCACTTTAAGTGAGCATTTCTTTTTTAAACTTTTACCCTTCAGAAATAAACCCTGGCTTCACGCACTATAGTATCTGATACCTGCTGCTGCTGCTGCTGCTGCTAAGTCACTTCAGTCGTGTCTGACTCTGTGTGACCCCATAGACGGAAGCCCACCAGGCTCCCCCGTCCCTGGGATTCTCCAGGCAAGAACACTGGAGTGGGTTGCCATTTCCTTCTCCAATGTGTGAAAGTGAAAAGTGAAAGTTAAGTCGCTCAGTCGTGTCTGACCCTTAGCGACCCCACGGACTGTAGCCTACCAGGTTCCTCCATCCATGGGATTTTCTAGGCAAGAGTACTGGAGTGGCTTGCCATTGCCTTCTCCGATCTGATACCTACCAAGAGTTTAATAACACTTGTTGAATTTTAATTCACTTAGTTGTTCCCACAAATTCACCAACATGAATCATGAAGAAAAGAACATAACAAGACTTCAATTTCATCCCAAAATGAGCCTAAACAAGGACAGAATCTTTTCTACAGCAACTGGGAAGGGGGCTTGAAATTGAGGCAGAGCTGGTGGGTCAAGAAGAAGAGAGAGGAGGGTCCAGGAAAGAGAAGAGAAGAGAAGGGAGGTCAAGCGTAGAGAGGGAGGATGAAGACAGTGCACCTGAGACAGCCTGCGGACCAGAGGGCAACCAGCTCAGTCAGGGGTCATTCCTCAAGCCTGCCTTCCTGTCTCATCTTGAGAAACCTGTATCTGCCACCTAGCTCTTCATGCTGAGCCACACGGAGTAGGTTTCCTGATCACTCACACAGTGTCTCACACAGGAGAAACCTCTGGGTCCCTCCAAGTCCACTTGGTCTTGGACATGACTCACTATGTTCTCCACTTGAAGCATCAGCACTCCAGTGAAAACACAGCATCCCTTCTCTGTCCCCTTTCCTAGTACTGGAGAATAGAAGAGACGGCTTACAGGGAGAACCATAGATCAAGAAAAGGTTTTAAGGTGTCTATGGAAAATGTCATTGACTAAATGGGGAGTGAAGCTTTATTTTTTTTTAACTTAACTGCAGCATCACTGACTCAATGGACATGGATTTGAGCAAACTTGAGGAGATAGTGAAGGACAGGGAGGCCTAGGGTGCTGCAGTCCATGGGGTTGCAAAAAGTTGGACACGACTTGAGTGACTGAACAATATTAGCTTGCGAAGTGACTTTGAGAGTCCCAAGTGGATACATCTAGTCAACTGAAACTCGGTTAGAGCTAGATGCAGTCAGCAGTGGGCACGCATGTTACCATCCATGAAAAGAGCAGAGAATACAGACAGATGAGAGACCGGGCCTGAGCATTAAGAAATTCTAACACTGAAAGTCTGTACATGAGCTGGCAAAGCGGAGTGAGATAGAGGCCAGAGAAATATGAGAAAGCAGAAGAGTAAGAGAAGCTGGAAGCCAAAGGAAGAGACTGTTGCAATGAGGAAAGAGAGGTCACTGGTGCTGAACATGACTGAGGATGGAGAACAGCCCACGACATGTAGCAGGAAGCCACTGGTGACTCTGCAATAAACCGAGTGAAGGGAAAGGGCTGATTGGTGTAGGTGGATTGGGTGTTGGGTGAATACAAGGTAAGAACATGGGGCCAATTAGTGTTGACATATTTTTAGAGAAATTGGACTTTTGCAAAAAGAGAGAAAAGAGGATGACAGAAAGTGAAATAATAAACAAAGAGCAAATTTGTATGAAAATGTAGCCAAATATATGCTAAAAAGTATAATAAAGATGCTGGTCAAACCAGCAGAAATGAAATATGATTTCATTCCATAGAACACTAGAGAATGAAATAATCAGATCTGAAGCCAAATCTCTTTGACCTAAAGACTATGGTTGGTCAAGAGAAGAGAAGTCCAGGAGATTGAACATATGGGCATCAATCTAAATAACTGGCACATGAAGACAGGGTGGCAGGGCAGGCCTGATTCACCAAATCTTTAGGACACTTGCACTTTTCCAGTGGTCACATAGACACAGTTGAAATCCACTGCTGCCACACAGCAACCATCTCACCCAAGAGGAAGCAAACAGCAAAGGCCCTAATAAGCATCTGTTTACCAGACAGCAACTGAAGTGTGCTGAAGATAGCTTTAGTTGTGCCCCCAAACTAGGGACCGGGTGTGCTGGAGAAGACTCTTGAGAGTACCCTGGACTGCAAGGAGATCAAGTCAGTCAATCCGAAAGGAAATCAACCCTGAATATTCATTGGAAGGACTGATGCTGTCTGAAGCTCCAACACTTTGGCCACCTGATGCGAAGTGCTGACTCCCTGGAAAAGATCTTGATGCACAGAAAGACTGACGGCAAAAGGAGAAGGAAACACAGAAGTTGAGATGGTTAGATGGCATCACCACCTCAACGAACACTAATCTGAGCAAACTCCAAGATATAGTGGAGGACAGGGAACCTGCGGTGCTGCAGTCCATGGGGTTGCAAAGAGTCGGACATGACTTAGCGACTGAACAACAACAAAAATGCTTCAAGCTGTGCAAGTGTCAGTGAAATCTTAAGAACAACCAGTGTGGGGGCCCCAGCTTTTGGTATAGGAGACAAAGGACCAAAGTTGGAAGTGCTGAAATCTCTCCTGAAAAGACAAGCTATGAAACAAGAAAGACTGCTTTCTTTCGGATACAGTTAATCCCCATTTATTTTTATTTCTTATATTATTTTTCTTGTTTTTTTATTTATATTCTTGGCTTCAGTGTCCAGCACATGAGATCTTATTTCCCTGACCACAGATATAACCTGATCCCCCCTGCTTTGGAAAGGTGGAATCTTAATCACTGGACCACCAGGGAAGTTCCTTAATCCCTATTTTAAAAGCTCACATAAAGTTGTGCATAGATGAGGAGGGAGCTGGTTATCTCTATTGTGTTGGTATTAAAGCCTTAGAAGTAACTGAGAATAAACAGTGAGATGTTGAGGCTTTGGTTAATCTTGAGGAAGAGGATAAAATGGAAGAAGAACAGGAGATGTTGACCTATAGACATGATTAACTTGGAACCACATCCTTGCACCTGTTCAGTTCAGTCGCTCAGTCGTGTCCGACTCTTTGCAACCCCATGAACTGCAACACGCCAGGCCTCCCTGTCCATCACCAACTCCTGGAGTTCACCCAAACCCATGTCCATCGAGTCGGTGATGCCATCCAACCAACTCATCCTCTGTCCTTCCCTTCTCCTCCTGCCCTCAATCTTTCCCAGGATCAGGGTCTTTTCCAATGAGTCAGCTCTTCCCATCAGGTGGCCAAAGTATTGGAGTTTCAGCTTCAACATCAGTTCTTCCAATGAACACCCAGGACTAATCTTCTTTAGGATGGACTGGTTGGATCTCCTTGCAGTCCAAGGGACTCTCAAGAGTCTTCTCCAACACCACAGTTCAAAAGCATCAATTCTTTGGCGCTCAGATTTCTTTATAGTCCAACTCTCACATCCATACATGACTGCTGGAAAAACCATAGCCTTGACTAGACGGACCTTTGTTGACAAAGTAATGTCTCTGCTTTTTAATATGCTGTCTAGGTTGGTCATAACTTTCCTTCCAAGGAGTAAGCGTCTTTTAATTTCATGGCTGCAATCAGCATCTGCAGTGATTTTGGAGCCCAGAAAAATAAAGTCTGACACTGTTTCCATTGTTTCCCCATCTATTTGCCATGAAGTGATGGGACCAGATGCCATGATCTTACTTTTCTGAACGTTGAGCTTTAAGCCAACTTTTTCACTCTCCTCTTTCACTTTCATCAAGAGGCTCTTTAGTTCTTCACTTTCTGCCATAAGGGCAGTGTCATCTGCATATCTGAGGTTATTGATATTTCTCCTGACAATCTTGATTCCAGCTTGTGCTTCCTCCAGCCCAGCGTTCCTCATGATGTACTCTGCATATTAGTTAAATAAGCAGGGTGACAATATACAGCCTTGACGTACTCCTTTTCCCATTTGGAACCAGTCTGTTGTTCCATGTCCAGTTCTAACTGTTGCTTCCTGACCTGCATACAGGTTTATCCAGAAGCAGGTCAGCTGTACAGGCAAAAATAAGAACACTAGAATTGGGACTACCCTGGTGGTACATCGGATAAGAATCTGCCTACCAATGCAGGGGACACGGATTCAATCTGGGAAGATCCCACGTGCTGAGGAGCAACTAAGTCTGAGCACCACAACTACTGAAGCCCATCCTCTCCACAATGAAAAGTAGTAGTCGCCTGCCCCCACTCTCCACATCTAGAGAAAGCCTGTGTGCAGCAACAGAGACCCAGCACAGCCAAAAGTAAATAAACAAATTTTTTTACTTAAAAAAAAACTATGACCATCCACAAGAGGCAACAAAGCAAGCTAGTTAATAGGAGGTATACCAGATATCTGGAATGTCCAGGCTTCACAAACCAATAATCAATTATTTAGTGGTAATGGAAACTAATAAGAAGGTCCATTGATCATAGATTCTCATTAATGGATAACAGCAACTCTTGAGGCAACTGAATGCTTAAAAATGTGATGACAATTTACAGGGGCTTCCCAGGTGGACCTAGTGGTAAAGAATCTGCCTGCCACTCCAGGAGACATAGGTTCTATCCCTGGGTTTGGAATATCCACTGGAGCAGGAAATAGCAACCCATGCCAGTGCTCTTGCCTGAGAAATCCCATGGACAGAGGAGCCTGGGGGGATACAGTTTATAGAGTCGCAAAGGGTTGGACATGACTGAAGTGACTCAGCACAAATAAAGACAAGTAATTGAGAGGATACATATCAAGTCTTTTAAACATGACTTGAAGGAAAATGCTCAAATGTTGCAGCCCTGTGATGGAGGCAAGCAGTTAAAACTGAAGGTTTAGGGGCCGAGAGGCGCAAAGAGATCGACCATCATCAACCTCAACCTTCAAGTTGTGGCCATTTTGTTGATTCCAAGTTACAAAACAAACAAACAAAAAAAGCTACATGAATTTGAGTAAATTCCAGGAGATAATGGAGGACAACAGAGCTTAGCATGCTGCAGTCCATGGGGCCGCAGAGAGTTGGACACGGCTTAGTGACCCAACAACAACAATAAAGCAACTTCAATCTAAGCTGTATTGGTGTAGGAGGAGCCTACTGCTGAGGAATTTCCTCAGGACAGCTAGGAATGGACAGGCTGACAGAAGATAAGGCTGTTTTCACCAAGCAGGCTCCCCTCCTGGAGCCTACAACCTGCACAAATAATGCTACTAAGGCAGGCTGCTCCTGCTCTGAGACTCAGGACCCCATTCAGTACAGAGGAAAAAATGGAGGTAACTTTATCTCCAGGATAAGGCCAACTTCTGCTGGAAAAAAATGAAAAGATAAAATTCTCCAACACTAATCAAATCTCTTCCACTTAATGAGCACCAGAGTCTTCTGGGGCATCTGAGATGATGCCTGTCTTACAAAAGAAATCCCTGGAGAGTGCCAGTGAGGGCCATGCGACAGACACTGAACTGTGTTTCCTTTTCCAGGGTACTTTTGTTTGCATTAAGACCATTTGATTAGATGTTTACAACAACTTCACGAGGTAAACATGGGAATCAGCATGAGCCATATTTCAGGGATTTGGGTCAAAAATACTGGTCCTGAGTTGGAAGATATGGGTTCGACCTGAGCACTCACCTCAAGTGATCTTGGGTGGTTTTTTCCAATCTTCCTGACTCTGCTTATCTGAAAAGGGCAGAGAACTGTGAAATTAAGTATTTTTATGCGAGTTAAATGTGATTGTCAAAGATCTGCAGCATCTGGCACAATGCAAGTTCCCAATAGACTGTAACTATTGCTCTTATCCATCCATCCATCCATCCACCCATCCATCAAATGCTCAGTCATGCCTGACTCTTTGCAACCCCATGGACTAACCTGCCAGGCTCCTCTGTCCACGGGATTTTCCAAGCAAGAATACTGGAGTGGGTTGCCATCTCCTCCCCGATAGGATCATCTCAACCAAGGGGTTAAACCCACATCTCCGTTGTCTCCTGCATTGGCAGGTGGACTCTTTACTGCTTGAGCCACTGGGGAAGTCCTATGTTCACCCTTATCCCCATCACCACAGATAAGGCTACCTGTTTACAGCTCATAAGATCCAACCAGGAATAGAGTGCAGTTCTGACCTCCATCCAGTTTATCACTTCTTTCAATTTACCGTGCAAACAACTAAAAAAGCAGCAAAAGAAGTTTTATTAAAGGGTCAAGCTCTTGTTTTAAATGTGTATCTTTAAAATTTTTATTGGAGTACAATTGTTTTCCAATGTTTTGTTACTTTCTGCTGCACAGCAAAGTGAATCAGTTATACATATACATATTTGCTGAAGCTAAAACTCCAATAATTTGGCCACTTGATGGAAAGAACTGATTCGCTGGAAAAGACCCTGATGCTGAGAAAGATTGAAGGCAGGAGGAGAATGGGACAACAGAGGATGAGATGGTGGGATGGCATCACTAACTCAATGAACATGAGTTTGAGCAAGTTCCGGGAAATGGTGATGGACAGGGAAGTCTGGCATGCTGCAGTACATGGGGTCACAAAGAATCGGACACGACTCTGTGACTCAACTGAACTGACATCCCCTTTTTTAGATTTCCTCCCCATTTAGGTCAAGCATTGAGTAGAGTTCCCTGTGCTATACAGTAGGTTCTCATTAGTTATAAGTGTGTATTTTAAATAAATGGAAGCCAAAGGCCTACAGAGAGAGTGGTAGTGTGGCTTGAAGTGAAAAAAAAAAATGACTATGGTTTATCCTTAACTGTGCACTCAAATCGTGTGATGAGGAATTCAGGATATCAAGATGTTGGAAGTTTTTCAGTTCAGTTCAGTTCAGTTCAGTCGCTCAGTCATGTCCGACTCTTTGCGACCCCATGAATCACAGCACGCCAGGCCTCCCTGTCCATCACCAACTCCCGGAGTTCATGCAAACTCATGTCCATCGAGTCGGTGATGCCATCCAACCATCTCATTTTCTGTCGTCCCCGTCTCCTCCCACCCCCAATCCCTCCCAGCATCAGAGTCTTTTCCATTACTGCCTCTGAAATTTAAAAAAAGAAAAAAATTGTAAAGAGGGGCTGGTGACCATAATGACAAGAGAGAACCAAGCATCACCTACATCAGAGACCCTTAGCACCATCCTAGATACCAAAGTGCTAACCCAGCAGATAGCACCTCGTTTCTCTGAAAGCAGCATGACAGAGTTGCCTGCAGAGTAACTTCTTTCTTAAGAATATATACCTTGAGTCTTGAGAATATACACTTGTATTCATTTTACTTTCCCGATGCTATACTTCCAAGGGCTCAAACATACCAAAACTTTCCCAAGATATAACGAGAATACGTCCAGGAGAAGGAAATACAAACCCCAAAATCTATACATATTTTCCAGCACTGCTGCTTTTTGAGGCTCTCTATTATATCTCACGCTGAACACTAAAGGTGAATTTCACAGCACTGAAAGTCACTACACTCACTTCTGCAAGAGGTAAGGATTGAAATCTCATAAGCCAAATAATGGGTTATCTTTATTTAAAGATATGCAGTAAATTAGATTTTTTTTTTCTTGGTGCCAACAATTAGGAATACATACTTCCTATTTCTAAGCAATTTCAGGTTTAATTAGGATTCTCTAAGCCCCATTTGTCTTAACAATTTGACAGCTCTGGCTTCCCCTTCCACACCCACACTTTTCCTCCTTTACTCCCTTCCCCATTTGCAGTATCTTATTCCATATAAATGCCAGGAGGAAAGGGAAGCTAGCATAGATGCAAATGAGATCACTTGTTTCGTCTGTGAACACGCCACTTTCAAGGCACCTTTGATAAAAGGTTATTTTCCCTCGACTGACAATTATCTCGAAGCTAATTATTAAAGTGTCTTATTAAAATGTGCATGTTCGAGGGGTTTCTATGGGAGTTGGAGATGAAAACCCCCTGGAAGAAAAATATGACATCACAGGGAAAATGTGCAGGAGCGCGCCCTGTTTGTCCATTTAAATTAGTTTCATCATCCATAACAAGTGTTTAAAGAGCAGAAAAGCAAGCATGATGCATAATGCATTGTGTCATGATGCATAATAATTAGGCCTGCTCCCTGCCACCCTGTCTCCCAAGACTTAAAAATCTCTCCGAGTAAGCATTTTGTTCTAAAGGCTTTGACAAAAATGCCATTTAGGGACTTTCAAATTTACAGCCAGGCAATTTGTCATCATTTATATGAGAGGGAAGAAGGTAAAAGGAGTATAATGACGCACAGTTCATCACTTCACAAACCTCCTGGTGACGAATGCTCCCAGGCCCCCACTGCAACAAAGCAGCAGTCGGTCCCTGCAAGGCGGGGTGGTGGTGGGGGTGGTGGTGGTGGGGAGCTGCATGCATGCATACCCTCCCCAAGCCAAGCACTGCTTTTCCTTTTAAAAAAAAAAGAAAGAAAGCCAAGTAACATGTTCCATCCCATGCTCCAACAGGAGCAGAATGATTTACTCTGAGAATAGCCCAGGTTAACCGAAGATCTAGAAACAAATTTCCAACTTCATATATGCTTCGCCAATTCACCAAGACTGTAGTTAGTTAACTGCGGCAAGGCATTTGAAACATTCTTCATTCTAAAACATCACTTTTAGAAGAAATGATAAAGTCTAAGATAGCACTAAATTTATGTAACAACAAAAAAAAAAAGTACGGCTGAACCAAAAATGAAAATAGACCTTCTTTGGAATGAGACATTGTTATTTTTAAATGACCAATTATTTTAAAAGAAAAAGCTTTTTTCTGGATGTAGAATAAAATTTAGAACTGAAGTACAAATGCGGCTTTTCCCATTGAAGCAGGAAAGGAAATCAGGGGTTTGCAATTGAATAAGCCTTATGCACCATCCTTCTTCATCCCCACTCCATTTAACTCTGAGCACCTTCTGTGTGTGGATTCTTTACCAGAGACCAGGGCTACCTATCCAAGAAAACCTAAATGAGGAATAGCAGAGAGCAGATAGGTGTCTGAAAGCTGATGATTAGGACTAGTTGAAAAGGGCTAATGTAAACAATTTAATGAGTGAACAATTAATGGAGTCCAAAAGGCAGATTCAAGTAACCAGAAAAATTGTCTTTCAGCTAATTTAACATTTTATCATAATTGAACACAGATCGCCTGGAGCCAGGACTGTGTGTTGGCTGCACCCAGGGATGAGCAATTTCCAGCTCTGTGCTAATCTCTCTCAAACAGGGAAGTAAAATCTGGTCACCAGGACATCTTCTTGGACCTTCACAAAAACCAGGAGAAAAATGCAAGGACCAAACAAGGTAATAACTGTGTACGTGTATCCAGTTAGCAGTCTTATTTAGCATGCTGATTGCAGCCATGAAATTAAAAGACACTTACTCCTTGGAAGGAAAGTTATGACCAACCTTGACAGTATATTAAAAAGCAGAGACATTACTTTGCCAACAAAGGTCCGTCTAGTCAAGGCTATGGTTTATCCCGTGGTCATGTATGGATGTGAGAGTTGGACTGTGAAGAAGGCTGATCGCCGAAGAATTGATGCTTTTGAACTGTGGTGTTGGAGAAGACTCTTGAGAGTCCCTTGTACTGCTAGGAGATCCAACCAGTCCATTCTAGAGATCAATCCTGGATGTTCATTGGAAGGACTGATGCTAAAGCTGAAACTGCAATACTTTGGCCACCTCATGCGACGAGTTGACTCACTGGAAAAGACTCTGATGCTGGGAAAGGTTGGGGGTGGGAGGAGAAGGGGACGACGGAGAATGAGATGGCTGGATGGCATCACCGACTCTGTGGACATGAGTTTGAGTGAAGTCCGGGAGTTGGTGATGGACAGGGAGGCCTGACGTGCTGTGATTCATGGGGTCGCGCAGAGTCGGACAAGACTGAGCGACTGAACTGAACTGAACTGAAACCAAGAATTTATATACGCTATTGATACTATGTTTAAAATAGATAGCTAATGAGAACCTACTGGAGCTTCCCAGGTGGCACTAGTGGTAAAGAATCTGCCTGCCAATGCAGGAGACCCAGTAGACGCAGGTTCGATCTCTGGATCAGGAAGATTCCCCTGTAGAAGAAAATGGCAATCCACTCCAATATTCTTGCCTGGGAAGTTCCGTGGACAGAGGAGCCTTCTGGGCTACAGTCTGTGGGGTTGCAGAGTTGAACATGACTATTACCATTGTTACCATAAAATAGATAGCTAATGAGAACCTACTCTATAACACAGGGAACTCTACTTGATGCTCTGGGTGACCTGAATGGAAAGGAAATCCCAAAAAAGAGGGGACATTTGTATACGTATGACTGCTTCACTTTGCTGTACAGCAGAAGCTAACATAACTTTGTAAAGCAACTATTTTGCTCAGGCATGTCTGACTCTTACTCCAACAAAAAATTAATTTAAAAATATTTTATTTTTGAAAACTCAAGCAATACATTAAGTATGAAAATCAGTTAAGAAACTCAACAGCAACAAAACAAAAGGTAGCAAAATTCTGTAAAAATAAATAAATAAATAAAACACAGAGCCAATGCTACATAATTGCTAATTCTCACAATCTTCTTTTATACCAAATCCATTGCAGTTGACCAAGGAGATCATAGTGAGCCACTCTGTCAGGAAAGATCACACTAAATCGTATGTGTAGAAGGATCTGCTTTGACCTCCCTGTTTCTTTCCAATGTCTTCTCCTCTCCTCTCTGTTCCCACATCTAGCACAATGGAAACTATCCAGAGCTTGGAGGCAGATCAGCTTGGTTTGAAGCCTAGCTCTGGCCGAATCCCATTGCATTTTTTGAAAACGGTCAGTTTACATCTCTCTCCACGCTCATTTTCACACTGAACTTTGACAGGTGGTTGTCAAAGTCCTTTCTGTTACTAACAGTCCATGGTTCGAAGGCTCTGAAGCCTTAATCCCCCAAAAGGAGGGTGTCATTGTCAGAAATGTGCTGAGGTGCATATTTGTGGAAGGTGAAATTTGTGAAGGAAGATAAAATGAAGCTCCCTGCAAGTGACCAGAAATATAAAGGGAACTTGGATAAAATATTAGAGTCATAAGGCATATCAAGAAAAAGCAAAACGTCATCTTAAACTTAAGCCACAGAACCATGAGCAAAGATAAAGGAAAAAAACAAGAGTAAGGGGCACAATATGGCTGGATCCCATGTTCTTCCAGGGTTTATGTCATTGTAAATATCAGTGACCTAAGAGGTTTGAGTTAATCTCCTGATTAAGCAGTAACTTTTCTGTTGATGTTGCTGTTCTTGTTGTTTAGTCGTTAAGTCACGTCTGACTCTACAACCCCATGGACTAGACCGCCAGGCTCCTCTGTCCATGGAATTCTCCAGGCAAGAATATTGGAGTGTTCCCTTCTGCAGGGGAAGTCATTCCCTTCTCCAAGGGATCTAACTTCTCTGCAGATAACGTACGTTTCATTATGCCCTTAACTTAGTAAATTATTTCAAATCTATCAATAATTTCATGTAGCAAATATCTTTAGCCCAATGTGGCATATGAGTGTACTCCAATTTCTTGAATCATCTTTACTCTGTGGATATGTCATCATTTCTGACTTTTCAGTTCGGTTCAGTTCAGTTCAGTTCAGTCACTCAGTCGTGTCCGACTCTTAGTGATCCCATGAATCACAGCACACCAGGACTCCCTGTCCATCACCAACTCCCGGACTTCACTCAAACTCATGTCCATCGAGTCGGTGATGCCATCCAGCCATCTCATTCTTTGTCGTCCCCTTCTCCTCCTGCCCCCAATCCCTCCCAGCATCAGAGTCTTTTCCAGTGAGTCAACGCTTCGCATGACGTGGCCAAAGTATTGGAGTTTCAGCTTTAGCATCAGTCCTTCCAATGAGCACCCAGGACTGATCTCCTTTAGAATGGACTGGTTGGATCTCCTTGCAGTCCAAGGGACTCTCAAGAGTCTTCTCCAACACCACAGTTCAAAAGCACCAATTCTTCGGCGCTCAGCTTTCTTCACAGTCCAACTCTCACATCCATACATGACCACTGGAAAAACCATAGCCTTGACTAGACGGACCTTGGTTGGCAAAGTAATGTCTAGTAATGTCTCTGCTTTTTAATATGCTATCTAGGTTGGTAATGACTTTCCTCCCAAGGAGTAAGTGTCTTTTAATTCCATGGCTGCAATCAGCATCTGCAGTGATTTTGGAGCCCAAAAAAATGAAGTCTGACACTGTTTCCACTGTTTCTCCATCTATTTCCCATGAAGTGATGGGACCAGATGCCATGATCTTAGTATCAACTGGGACATTTCCAGTTTTATCCTTGTTTCTCTCTTGCATGAGCCCTACTCAGTCCAAGCGTTCATCTTCTCATGGCAGTGGTTACTACATGAACAGCCTCAGTAAATATTCACCTCCCCACTTCCCAATCATTCTTTTATTTCACTTTCAGAGTATCTTTCTAAAACACCATTAAATGAGTCATATGGTAGAAATTTTAAAAGTAGAATCACTCTTTTTTAAATTAATTTTTTATTGGCGTAGAGTTGCTTTACAATGTTGTGCTAGTTTCTGCCATACAGCAAAGTGAATCCTTTATATGTATACATACATATCCCCTCTTTCTTGCATTCCCGTCCCACGTAGGTCACCACAGAGCAATAAGTAGAGTTTCCTGGGCTATACAGTAGATTCTCATTAGTTACCTAATTAACACATGAAGTGAAGTGAAGTCGCTCAATCGTGTCCTACTCTTTGTGACCCTGTGGACTGTAGCCCACCAGGCTCCTCCGTCCATGGGATTCTCCAGGCAAGAATACTGGAGTTGGTTGCCATTTCCTTCTCCAGGGGATCTTCCCGACCCAAGGATCGAACCCAGGTCTCCCGCATTACAGGCAGACACTTTAACCTCTGAGCCACCAGGGAAGCTCAATTAATACATAGTCGTACATATATGCCAATCCCAATCTCCCAATTCATTCCATCCCCTCTTCCCTCCTGGTGTCTGCACATTTGTGTCTCCATTTCTGCTTTGTAAATAAGATCATCTGTACCATTTCTAGACTCCACATATCTGTGTCTACACACAATATTTATCTTTCTCTTTCTGACTGACTTCACTCTGTATGAGAATCATTCTTTTGAAGAAGAGAAAATTTGGAGTAAGAAATGGAAGTTGCTGTTTAGGAAATGAGTCCACTTTAATTGAAGGAAAACAGCAGCAAATCTCCAGGACATTCAGATGTGTGGCTAGGAAAGCTAAAAGATGTTGAGTCTTTAGAAGACAGAGGACTAAACTGTAAATCCTATTTGCTCACTAAAAGAATTGCTGTGAAGATCTCAGGTAACACTAAACTTGACTAGGTTATGAAAGTGATGAGTATTAGTATTAAGTTGTGTCTGACTCTTTTGTGACTCCACGGATTGTAGCCAGCCAGGCTCCTCTGTCCACAGAACTTTACAGTCAAGAATACTAGAGTGGGTAGCCAGTCACTTCTCCAGGGGATCTTCCTGACCCAGGGATCAAACCTGGGTCTTCTGCATTGCAGACAGATTCTTTACCACCTGAACCACCTGACTAAGTCATAATTTAGCTTAATAAAGATTATTTTTTTCCTTGACCCTCCTCACATAGGTTGATAAGGATCCTCTCCTGGTCAAACCATCTTAGCACAGATTTTGTCTTTACTTACTGCATCTGCAATGTGAACTCTATGTGTGCATAGACATCAAGGTCTATGAGACATATTTAAGATAATTATGGAAATCATAAAACATAGCTGGTGTTAAAATACTGAGAGGTCATAAAATTTACTTTTTGTAAATCTCTTCATTTCATTATTTGTAACGGATGAGGAACTCAGTCATCTTTTCCTGCCTGAACTAAAACTCTTTACATGTTTTTGAAAGTCACTCAGCTGTGTCAGACTCTTTGTGACCCCATGGACTATATAGTCCAAGGAATTCTCTAGGCTAGAATACTGGAGTGGGTAGCCTTTCCTTTCTCCAAGGGATCTTCCTAACCCAGGGATTGAACCAGGTCTCCTGCCTTGCAGGTGGATTCTTTACCAGCTGAGCCAGCAGGGAACCCCAAGAATACTGGAGGGGGTAGCCTGTCCCTTCTCCAGTGGATCTTCCCAATCTAGGAATCAAACCGGGGTCTCCTGCATTGCAGGCAGATTCTTTACCAACTGAGTTATCAGGGAAGCTCGTGCTTTTGAAATGTAGTGCCAATTCTGGGGTTTAAAATAGCAACAGTCACTGCAGCCTCCAGACCACAGCTGTTTGCCACAAGCGTGACTTCTGTAGAAGTGCTTCAGACCATTTCTAAACACCTCACCATAAGGTTAAAAAGTGAATTTTCCCCACTTATCCTTGCTCTGAGAGTCTGAAAGCTTCTTTCTACAGCCTGAAATTAGCTTCTCGACCTCCTATAGACCCATGGATCTGTCTCCAAATTTATAGTACTGACCTCTGTTTCCAAACCCGCAAGCTGCACACACGTGTACACACACACACACATACACACACACACACAGCACCTACCCTTATTCCTCAAATTGCTGTCCAACAGTGATTTATGACCTATAGGAGTCTGCTGAAGCTGCTCCTCTTCCAGGAAGTCTTCCTTCGTATCAGCTAACAAAGCTTGCTCCTTCTTCTCTTTTTAAATTAAATGCCTTTTGTGAACCATGAGTAACCCACTTTTTAATTTAATTAAATCAGATTACCTAGTTTATCTCCTTATTTTATTAGTTCATAATGCCTCAAATTTTAAAAGATCTTATTTCCTTATACTTGTGTATGTCATTATTTCCCAATTACATAACCAATACTTTAAGGACATAAATCTTTATACTTATTCCATATTCCCCAAGGGCATAAAATAAGCACAGTAAATATTTTCAGGTTAATTAAGAAACATCCTCCTTCTCAGAAAGCTCCTTGGTGAGTTTATGGTAGCTTTATAATCCGTCCTTAGTGATGCTGGTAACACTTAGTCACTAATGATCAGTCACTGTAGATAATACCAACCAGTCATGATCACAACCCTTTACTTCTTACTCTCATCTCAACTCTTCATGACTAAATACAAGAGCAAAGATATTTTCATAAACATAAAAAATAATGTTTATGTAAAGACACATAGATTGAGTATGTGTATGAGCCAGTGTGGAGGGTGAGGAGAGAAAGGAAGAAATAAAAGGAGATGAGAAGAAGAAGTAAATCATAAAATAAACCCTATAAGTTGCACACACACTTAAAAATGAGACTGAGAATATTTACATGAACTGAGTCATAGATTATTTTGAGGTTGCAGTTATACTAACTTGTGCTATTCTAAGTCACTTCAGTCCTATCTGACCCTTTGCGATCCTATGGACTGTAGCTGGCCAGGCTGCTCTGTCCATGGGATTCTCCAGGCAAGAATACTGGAGTGGGTTGCCACAAGGGCATCTTCCATGGAGAAGCATCTTCCCAACCCAGCGATCGAACCTGTGTCTCTTACATCTCCTGCACTGGCAGGCAGGTTCTATACCACTAATGCTACCTGAGCTACTAATTTGGATTCTGCTAAATCTAAATTTGACTAGTTTAAGAAGAGTGAGATTTTAGAAACTCACAACATGGAATAGATTTTAATTTACGTTTTTTAACCCCACCCTATAGTTCTATGGAGCATAGTGTATAAATAAGAGAAAACAGATCTTCAGGCGATGACATTTTCAACTGTTGCATGCTAAGGTTAATTTAATTACATTGTCAACAGAAATTATAAATCCTCATTCTGCCTTTTCTGGTGATTTTAGAACCCAAACAGGTTCTCACTAAAGGGAACCTAAGTTTAGCTCAATTATCTATAAAATAATAGATTGTGATTTCTACAGTGGAATCTTAACCCAAATTTACCATCAATTTTAAATTTTTGTATGCTTACTTTCCAAAGACATAACAAAAATTAGAAGAAATTAAGGTTTTTTTTATTAATAGTTATTTGTTGATTTAAGCTGATTAGTTAATCTCTTGGGGGTATGCCCTCTGATTGTGATCCAGTTTTCAGCATCTCTGAGGTTATACTGTGATATCTAAGCTACAGAATGGCTCTTATCAATGACAATAAAATTCCCCATCAGTGATTCCATTCTGACACACAGTTTGCAGACAGGATTTCATAGGGTCTCAAGAAAAAAGGACTGAAATGGAATAGTAAAGGAGGCAATTAAGACTGTATTGTGCTCAGTTGCTCAATCATATTCAACTCTTTGTGATCCTGTGGACAGGAGCCTATTCATGCCTTTAGTTTACCAGTAAGTTCATGCAGTGAGATGCTCCCATGGGGATGATCTAGACCTGACTTTACTTGTAGTCGAGGCTAGTTTATCCCCATCCACCTCCCTCTTACCTCCCCCCTCTACTGGCACCCAGTCATCCACCACCATCCTGGCAGAGAGACTCCTTCCTGCAGCACTGAAACAGGCTATGTTTGGTCACATGTCCACTCAGTCTGTCTACTCCACAAACCTCCCCAGGCACCACAACTGAAATTTAGCATCACATGATATGGGGATCAATATGGGGATCATGGATTCAACACATAAACCTTACAAGAGGTGACTTGAATGGGAAAGAAATCCAAATATGTGTGTGTGTGTGTATGTATTGATGATTCACCTTGCTGTACAGCTGAAACTAACACAACCTTGTAAAATAACTATCTCCTAATAAAATAAAAAAAACATATTAAATTAACTTGAATTCAAATGCATCCATATTCTGCTCCCGACCCCATTCTTAGATGTATCCGCCACTATGAGGTAACATAATCTTAGAAGAGTGACCCTCTCCCCTGCCCCAACAAACCACATCCAGGAATCTCCCTGCTCCTCACCTTGACTCTGGTCAGTCTCTTTGCTGTCCACTTGTCGAATGAAACACATACACATCCTTAAAAGTGCAGTTTTGAAACCTTCTCCTTGAAGACTTTTACAAAAAATCAGAAGTCGTATCAGCTTCCATAAATGCTCCAGAAATTTCTCTGTGTGTCCTGTATGGCAATCACTATCAAGTCCAGCCTTTTTATAGTTGTGAGTTTGTCCTATCTTCCTTGGGACTTTGCCATGACCTATGAAACAGGGAATGGCCGGTTTCTTGCATAGTCCTCAGTTTAATGATTTTTCATCATGTATTCATTCAGCAAATGTTTAGGGAGTAACTTACATGCCAAGCCCTATTCGAGAATCTGGAGATACTGTGATGAATGACACAGAATCTCTGATTTCATGGAGCTTAGAACTTAGTGCACATAATCAGTCAGTCAGTCAGTCAGTTCAGTCGCTCAGTCGTGTCTGACTCTTTGCGACCCCATGAATCACAGCACGCCAGGCCTCCCTGTCCATCACCAACTCCCAGAGTTCACTCAAACTCATGTCCACAGAGTCGGTGATGCCATCCAGCCATCTCGTTCTCTGTCGTCCCCGTCTCCTCCCACCCCCAATCCCTCCTAGCATCAGACTCTTTTCCAGTGAGTCAACTCGTCGCATGAGGTGGCCAAAGTAGGTGCCCGATAAAGACCTAGAAAATTGCTGAACTAAATATTTCATATTTCTCAAAATGTACATATTTCTACAATTACATACTTATTTGATGAAGATTTTTTAGATTTTTTTAAATCAAGCTATTCTTATTGATATGCCTCTAGGAATGGGTCAGAGTTGAAAATTCTAGGCCATAGGTTGGTTGACCTTTCGATCAATACACACATTCAGATCTTCCACATGAAGAAAACCTGGCATACCAAGAGGAACTTTCAGTCCATCAGGAGAAAAATAAAAGCAGAATTAAGGAAAGAGCAATGACTTCAGGCCCATAAGAGTCACACCCTTCCAAACAGCATTCAATACTTAATTATTTATTCAGTAAATATACACTGGGCACCTGAAATTTTTAGTAACTCTTCCAGGTGACCACAACAGATAAGATGATAAACAAATCACCATGTTATTCCAATACTTACAGTTACTATGAAGAAACACAAAGCACAACAAGGAGAAATAGAATTAACAAGGAGGCCACTTTACTTTAGACTAAATGGGAGGCCTCTCTTAGCAGGTGATATCTGGGCAGAAAACCGAAAGAAATAAGAAAACAGAGCATAAAAGGCCTAGGGTAGAAAGGAAGAAAAAGTAGTGAGTGAATTTAAAATAGCCAGGACATAGAAGCAACCTAAACGTCCATCAACAGAGGAATGGATAAAGATGTGGTAGACACATTCAATGGAATATTACTTAGCCGTAAAAAGGAACAGAACTGGGTCACTTGTAGAGATGTGGATGGACCTAGAGTCTATCACACAGAGTGAAGTAAGTCAGAAAGAGAAAAACAGATATAGTGTATTAATTCATATATTTTAATCAAGGTATTCTTATTGATATGCCTCTAGAAAAATGGTACAGATTAACCTATCTGCAGGGTAGGAATAGTGACACAGATAGAGAATGGATGTGCATACACAAAGGGGGAAGGGGAAGATAGGATAAATTAGGATTGATATGTACACACTACTATGTATAAGACAGATAGCTAGAAGGAAGCTGCTGTATAGCACAGGGAGCTCAGTTTGGTGTTATGTGATGACCTGGATGGGTGTGATGGGGAAGGGGAGAGAGAGATCCAGGAGGGAGGGGATATATGTATACATATAGCTGATTCACTTTGCTCTATAACACTGTAAAACATCTATACCCCAATTAAAAAAAAAGAAAAAAAAGGCAGTAGTGAAACATGTTGATATAGGATAAGCTCATAATACTGGAGAAACACCCAGAAGGCCAGTGTGGCTGAAATGGGGTAGGTTGTGGTGTGGCCAGCCAGAGTCAAACCACACAGGGCCTTTGATAGTATAGTAAGGATGAATCCTGACTATTCATTGAAGAACTGATGCTGAAGCTGAAGCTTCAATCCTTTGGCCATCTGATGCAAAAAGCCGACTCATTAGAAAAGACCCTGCTGCTGGGAAAGATTGAAGGCAGGAGGAGAAGGGGATGACAGAGGATGAGATGGTTGGATGGCATCACTGACTCAATCGACAGGCGTTTGAGCAAGCTCCAGGAGATGGTGAAGGACAGGGGAAGCCTGGAGTGCTGCAGTCCATGGGGTCGGAAAGAGTCGGATACGACTGAGGGACTGCACAGCAACAAGGATGCTGAGTTTATTTTAGGGGTGATGGGATATCCCTACAGGCTTTGCACAGAGGAGTTACAAGACCTGATTTAAAATTCAAAGAGGTCCCTCTGGCTAGTTTGTGGACCTCCAACTGTCGAAAGCAGTAGTGGAAGCAGAGAGATCAGTTGGCAGGTTGCTTCAGAGACCAGACCAGTCAAGCAAGCAAGAAGAGTAGCTTGGATTGAAATGGAGGTGGACGAAACGGTCGTATTCTGAGTGTCGAGCCACTAGGACACGCTGGGGGATTGGATGTGAGACACAAAGGAAGCCAAGTAGTCAAGAATGACTCCAAGGTTTTCATCCTGAGCAGTGGTTCTCTAGTGATGCTCACCTTGGATGACAAATACTGAGACAGGAGCAGGTATGGGGAGAAGGATCAAGGAGTTCTGTTTTTGACAGGTTAGGGTCTGAAAGACCTCGAAAATCTGTAAGAGGAGATGATGAGTATGCAGTTGGATTCGAAGCACTGAACCCCTTGAAGAGCTCAGAGGGGAAGTCTTTGATAAAGATATGAATGTGGATGTCATCAGCATATACATGATATTTAATGTCTTGAATACTGGAGTGGGTAGCCTTTCCCTTCTCCAGGGGATCTTCCCAACCCAGCGATCAAACCCAGGTCTCCCGCATTGCAGGTGGATTCTTTACCAGCTGAGCCACAAGGGAAGCCCATTTAATGTCTTAGCCTAAATTAAATCATATGGAGAGTAAGTGTAGATAGGAAAGCAATGAGGATGGGGGAGATGGGGAGAGGAGAGGGTTGGGGACAGAGACCTGGGGTATTGAGTCATTTACCATTCAACTAGAGAGGAGAATTTAGAAAAGACAACAAGGAGGAGAAACTAGCGAGGCAGAAGGTAAAGCTAAAGAGCGCGATATCCAGGATTCAAGGAAAGAGTCTGCGGTGTCGAAAGCTGCTCAGTAGTTGAACAAGGTGAAATAGAGAGGTCATAGGTGACCTTGTCAAAAGCAGATTCAACAGAGTCATAGAGAGGACACTGATCAGGTGTATTTAACAGAGATGAAGACATAAAGTGGACTCAGACAGCCCTAGTCCAATCGTGCAGAGACCAGCTGCTCGTCTCCTGTCTGCAATCAGACAAGTATAGAAACTGAGATGCCGCTGCAGCTTCCAAATGTGTGATCTGTACCCTCTGTTCTTGGTGCTGGGGGTGCAGACAGCTCCGCTGACAGCTGAACCCCCATGACGAGCAGCATGTGGAGCAGCCTGTGTCCTCAGCGTGTCTTCTAGGACTTCACATCCATCTGCCACAGACTGGAAGCGGAAAATAGAATCCCAGATCTCAGTTAATCCGTGCAGCTCTTGCCAGTGATTTTGCTACAAAGAGTGCAAGAGAGTGAGGAGGGTGAAGAAACTGTGACAGGAGGGGGGATTTGTAGGTTAGTGTATTTTACACGCGAGTGTATTTACAGGAGAGGTCATCTGGCAGCGGTATGCCACCTGGAAGAGAGGAAAACGGGGAGATGCTTGAGAATGAGATCACAAATGTGAAGGCAAAGTCCTTCCATGGATGGGAGATGGCGGGACTCTGGGCACGGGTGGAGGTCTCAGCCTCATATTGAGACAGCCCAGTGCTGCCATCTGGCCAAATGGGGAGGGCCTCAAATGACTCACCCGCTAGCTCCCCATTTCCCTCTGCTCTCACAAACCCCTCTCTAAATGGCCTTCCTTGTCAAGAGATCAGGCACAGTGTTTGCGTTTTCCTAAGTATCAGGCTTAGTTCCCTGCCAGCCTGCAGGAACTATTCAAACAAGCCAATCACATCCTCCTGCAGGAACCAGGGGCACCCCACCCTAGTGAGACCACACAGCTCCCCCACAGCCCCTGCTGCTCACTCCGTTTCCAAGTGCAATCCCCAGATGGCCCTGTATGGTATGGGTCTTTTTCACCTGGGTTGTGATTATACCTGACTAAAATAATGCTGTCAATCTCACCTGTCCAGGCCAGGAGTCAATGTTGGGTCATCCCCATAACTGAATCTCTCCCTCTCCAATGGGGCGAAAAGGGAGCCATCAATATAGGTGCAGACACCTGAGTGTGTGCGGTAAGAAAGAGATATGCTAAGGAACTCACTTGGGCCTCCTGATATCTTGGTAAGAGACAGGAGGTCTTCGACTGAGAGTCTGGAAAGGGAAGGGGGGTCTGAGGCTTCCAGAGGAGGGAGAAGGTGTGAAATCTTCCCACAGGAACAGGAAGCAACAGGGTGGCCAAGTGGGACTGAGAGCAGAGCCAAGGGCTCACTGGAGATTTGTGGTCACAACGTACAATGAGATCGATCAGAAAGGCAGTGTGCAGAGCTGCTCCAGAGATCTCTGCTGCTCTGACGCGGCAGCGTATAGGCTGGCTTGGGTTTCATTAGGGGCTTCCTGAAGTTTAACGTCTCCAACACAAGGAGAGATGGGGCCGACGTGGGCACTTGTGTGAAATGGGTAGAGGGGACACGTTGGAGAGAAGACACACAGTAATAGCAGCAGTCAGGTGATGCATGGACAGGTTCTGAGATCACTACAGGGTATAGTCACCTTGTTCTGTCCACAGAAATCTGGAGTGCTTCACGTCTAATCCAGGCACCATAGAAATACATACATTACATGGAACACAGGCTGCACCTTGAGAAGTGGGGAAATCTGTGCGTCGCAACAAAGGGTGGGTAGTAGGTGCTTAGTCACATTTTGCTGACTGAGCGTCCTTTCTCAGAATGAGTTGAGATTCTAGAAATGCTGTGATTAGAACAAACCAACCCTGAAACTTCCAAAACAGTGCTTGCATTGCCACATTCTTCCATCATCTTTCTTCAGAAAAAAACTGAAGAAAGCACTGTTTGCTCTCTGGCCCATCCCCACTCTCTGGCATAACTTGTATTTCCAGCTCTCCAGACAGCTACTTTAAGGAGTGTGTGTGCTCAGGAGTCAGCCCAGGTATCAGGAGCTCATTAGTTGATAAGACAGTATATCATTCAAGTTCTGGAACTGCACAGGTTCAAATCCTGCCTTTACCACTAGCTGAATCTATGACTTTAGAGGGATTCAGAGGTGCTGCAGTGGTAAAGAACCCAACTGCCAATGCAGGAGACAAAAGAGATGTAGGTTTGACCCCTGAGTCAGGAAGATCCCCCTAGAGAAGGAAATGGCAACCTGCTCCAGTATTCTTGCCTAGAAAATTCCATGAACAGAGGAGACTGAAGGCTACAGTCCATGGTTAAAGACTTGATTTTCCCCAAGTATAAAATGAGGATAATGTAAATAATTATCTCAAAGACTCACTTGAAGATTAAATGAGATTATACAATAAAGCTGGATGAAGCACAAGTTGGAATCAAGATTGCCAGGAGAAATATCAATAACCTCAGAAATGCAGAAGACACCACCCTGATGGCAGAAAGTGAAGAGGAACTGAAGAGCCTCTTGATGAACGTGAAAGAGGAGAGTGGAAAAAGCTGGCTTAAAACTCAACATTCAAAAAACTAAGATCATGGCATTCAGTCCCATCACTTCATGGCAAATAGATGGGGAAATAATGGAAACAGTGAGAGACTTCTTGGGCTCCAAAATCACTGCAGATGATGACTGCAGCCATGAAACTAAAAGATGCTTGCTCCTTGGAAGAAAAGCTATGACAAACCTAGACAGCATATTAAAAAGCAGAGACATTACTTTAGCAACAAAGATCCATCTAGTCAAAGCTATGGTTTTCACAGTAGCCATGTATGGATGTGAGAACTGGACCGTAGAGAAAGCTGAGTGCTGAAGAATTGATGCTTTTGAACTGTGGTGTTGGAGAAGTGACTTGATAGTCCCTTGGACTGCAAGGAGATCAAACCAGTCAATCCTAAATATCAATCCTGAATATTCATTGGAAGGACTGATGCTGAACCAATACTTTAGTCATATGATGCAAAGAATTGACTCATTGGAAAAGACCCTGATGCTGAGAAAGATTGAAGGCAGGAGGAGAATGGGACAACAGAGGATGAGATGGTGGGATGGCATCACTGACTAGATGGACATGAGTTTGAGCAAGCTCTGGGAGTTGGTAATGGACAGGGAGTCCTGGTGTGCTGCGGTCCATGAGGTCGCAAAGAGTCGGACATGACTGAGTGACTGAACTTCACTGATACTATAAAGCATTTAGCCCAGTTTCGTGGCAAATAGTAAGAGCTTGGTAAGTATAACTAGATGTTATAGATAGGTTCATCCAGCACTCGATAAAAAAGTGACTCTGTAGACTTCATCATAGTTATAAACTTTAGGTTACTTAGTCAATACCCAAATATCTTTTAATCTCTTTTCAGTCAGGTCCTCCTTGGGACCATGACCCAAGGTTTAAGATATGGCTAGCAGATAGGATTGAAGGCAAACTCCAAAACAGAGGTCTAACTGGGGATCCAGGCCACGACTCTGCTAGAACCTCATACTAATGAACCCCAGGCAGTGTGTGTCATGCAAGGTCATCCAGACAATAAGCAGAGCTTCATGACCTTACAACCACCAGCTAACAAAAGCTTGGGCCATCCAAGCTCTGAGAACTCAGATAGCTGGGCAGTTTTCATCACATGTGCACTCCATAGAGGGTAAACATGTCGTGTATGCATAATTAGTCTGTACATTATCTAAATGTCAGAGAATAAGAAGACTGTCACCACCATACAGCACATGCATGCACACACACACATGCAGGCACACATAGGTATTACTCTTATTATAAGAACTTCCATTCCAGCTCAAGAAGTAAGACTAAGTAGTGTTTTCGGAATTCTTCAAGATATGTGCCCCGTGGATACTTCAGTGAAATAATTCAGCCACAAACAATAAGACTCAAGACATGTAGCACAAAATTGATTTGTGTCCTTCTCATAAGAGCCTCAACTGATACAAAACTCACAACCGATTTCAGTCTCCAATTACTAATTTCAAAATCATTTTTATTCTAAACTTTTGACATTGAGAAAACTGTGGTCAAATGAAATATAATTAAAGACAGACACCTGATTTAACTTAGAGGGCTGGGGAGGACCCTCCATGTAATGAACGTAATATAAATGTCACCTTTCTCCAATTTCACTCTGGGCACACCAACAATAGAACATAATACCAGGAAAAAATTCTACCACCAAAGTGGATAAAAGTTAATTAACCTGTCTCTTACTTACTTAACTCAAATAAGTGAATGGGGGTTGACAGGGAAAATTAAATGAGTTTTCCTCATTTACACACTGATTCTTAAAGGTAGATATGCACATTCTCAAAACAACTATCGTTCAACTTTAAAGCAAGTTTAACACCATCATCTTCAAAGTTTAAAAACACTCGAGTAAGTATGGATTTATTTGGAAGATCTGGGGACGCTTATGATGTGGAGTAAACAAATCTATGACTTCAGATGACAGGAGCTCAAAATTCTGCCCTTGAATACCAGATCCCATTGACCTCAAGCCAATGATCAATATATCTCCAAACTCTGGCCTCAAATTCTGTAAAACTGAGATTCAAAGTACTTATTCATTAAACTGTTTGGAATGAACGATGGTCATTTGGCAAAGTGGGTTTGTAAACAGACACAGGCTTAGTCTTCTGCCTTCTAACAGCTATGGGACCCAGGCATGCATGCTAAGTTGCTTCACTCACGTTCAGCTCTTTGTGAACTATGGACGGTAGCCCACCAGACTCCTCTGTCCATGGAATTTTCTAAGTAAGAATGCTGGAGTGGGTTGCCATGGGCTCCTGCAAGGGGATGCTTCCTGACCCAAGGATTGAACGCACTGTGTCTTAGGTCTACCTGCATTGGCAGGTGGGCTTTTTACCACTAGCACCACCTGGGAAGCCCTGAGGAACCCATGCTGCTGCTGCGTCACTTCAGTCGTGTCTGACTCTGTACGACCCCATAGACGGCAGCCCACCAGGCTCTCCTGTCCCTGGGATTCTCCAGGCAAGAACACTGGAGTGGGTTGCCATTTCCTTCTCCATGAGGAAACCATGCTGCTGCTGCTGCTAAGTCACTTCAGTCATGTCCGACTCTGTGCGACCCCATAGACAGAAGCCCACCAGGCTCCCCCGTCCCTGGGATTCTCCAGGCAAGAACACTGGAGTGGGTTGCCGTTTCCTTCTCCAATGTGTGAAAGTGAAAAGTGAAAGTGAAGTCACTCAGTCATGTCCAACCCTTAGCGACCTCCCGGACTGCAGCCTACCAGGCTCCTCCATTCATGGGATTTTCCAGGCAAGAGTACTGGAGTGGCTTGCCATTGCCTTCTTAATCCCACCTTCCTTACAGTGGTGATGACAACAATACCTGCCTTCCTACAAAGCTTTGAGCATCACAGGAAATCCCATGGACTCTTAAAGTAGAACCTCACATCTAGCAATAAATAATTCCAGCTATTATTGTTGACATCACCATCACCATTACAACTAATAAATAAAACAGGTGTACATAACATAAGCTACATGTCTGCACACTTTAGATGCTCAATAAATGTGAATTTCCTTCCACTCTAATAATTTTTGTAATGGTAAGAACTACAAGCAGAATTTCTCTCTTCAAAGAAAACCATGATATTTTAATTTCTCAAATGACATTGGCACAATTTTTGGAGTAGCAGGATGAAAAAATTTAAGCAGGTATTGGCTTCCTATATTGTCATTCATTCTTATGGCCCAGCATTCTTAGGAGGAGGTTTAGGGAACCAATGATGTATAGTATCACCATGTGGCCCCTTCTTAAAGATGTCATAAGTTCCAGCGAGATCAAAACACATACACATTTGATAGGAAAAACAACTATACATAGTCTAGTCACCTTTCTTGTAAGCAGACTATCCCATTATGCTAATGCAAAGGACAAAGCATCTACTTCTGCTTTATTGACTACACCAAAGCCTTTGTGCAGATCGCAACAAACTTGTGGAAAATTCTTAAAGAGATGGGAATACCAGACTACCTTACCTGCCTCTTGAGAAATCTGTATGCAGGTCAAGAAGCAACGGTTAGAACTGGACATGAAACAATAAACTGGTTCCAAATCGGGAAATCAGTATGTAAAGGCTGTATATTGTCATCTTGCTTATTTAACTTATATGTTGAGTATATCATGCGAAATGCCAGACTGGATGAATCACAAGTTGGAACTAAGATTGCTGGGAGAAATATCAATAACTTCAGATACACAGATGACATCACCCTTATGGCAGAAAATGAAGAAGAACTAATGAGCCCCTTGATGAAAGCGAAAGAGGAGAGTGAAAAAGTTGGCTTGAAACTCAACATGCAAACAACGAAGATCATGGCACCTGGTCCCATCACTTCATGGCAAATAGATGGGTAAACAATGGAAACAGTTAGACTTTATTTTGGGGGGCTCCAAAATCACTGCAGATGGTGACTGCAGCCATGAAATTAAAAGACCCTTGCTCCTTAGAAGAAAACCTATGACAAACCTAGACAGCTACTAAACATCAGAGACATTACTTTGCCAACAAAGATCCATCTAGTCAAAGTTATGGTTTTTCCAGTAGTCATGTATGGAAGTGAGAGTTGGACTATAAAGAAAGCTGAGTGCTGAAGAATTGATGCTTTTGAGCTGTGGTGTTGGAGAAGACTCTTGAGAGTCCCTTGGACTGCAAGGAGATCCAACCAGTCCATCCTAAAGGAAATCAGTCCTGAATATTCATTGGAAGGACTGATGTTGAAGCTGAAACTCAAATACTTTGGCCACCTGATATGAATAACTGACTCACTGGAAAAGACCCTGATGCTGGGAAAGATTGAAGGCAGGAAGAGAAGGGGCTGACAGAGGATGAGATGGTTGGATGGCATCACCAAGTCTGTGGACATGACTTTGAGCATGCTTCAGGAGTCCATGATGGACAGGGAAGCCTGGTGTGCTGCAGTCCATGGGATTGCAAAGAATCAGACATGACTGAGCAACCAAACTGATCTGAAAGGGCAAAAAAGTGACAGAGTATAAAGAAAAAATCCAATCATTACTAAGCTCAGTGCTCATTTGTGTCTGACTCTTTGTAGCCCCATGGACTGCAGCCCACCTAGTTCCTCCATCCATGGGATTTTCCAGGCAAGAATACTGGAGAGGGTTGCCATTTCCTTTTCCAGGAGATCTTCCCAACCCAGGGAGCGAACCCACACCTCTTACATCTCCTGCCTTCATTGCCAGGCAGGTTCTTTATCACTAGCACCACCTGGGAAACTTACTAAGCCCACTGAACTGCAGAAATGAGCCCTGGTAACCTCTCACCATAGAGTAGAAATCCACTAATAACAACACTGCCATCCATACTTTTCACTCACATTCTTTCCCATACATTTGAAACTCCCTTATGTCAGAAAGCATTTCATAGGCATTTAACTCAACAGACCTCAAAGTCACCCAACCTAAAATACTCCACTTGGAAAAGCGAACTCATTAAGTGAGCTCAGGCTTCATGAGTTCACCAAAACCCTGAGCCATGTTGTTAAAACACAAAGCAGACAAAACCAAAATGGTGGGCTCCTTCTTTAAGCAAATACACACTTGAAATAAACACAGAGACACCCCTCCGGGACCACCACAGACAGCGAAAGCTTGTGTGCACCGTTCCGTTGCTCAGTCGTGTCCGACTCTTTGCGACCCCGTGGACTGTAGCCTACCAGGCTTCTCCGTCCATGGGATTCTCCAGGCAAGAATACTGGAGTGGGTTACCGTTTCCTTCTCCAGGGGATCTTTTCGACCCAGGGATCGAACCCAGGTCTCCCACATTGGAGGCAGACGCTTTAACCTCTGAGCCACCACAGGACACACGAGAAAGAGAGAGATGCAAACAGGGAAGTCCCTCTCCCCCCGGAAAATGGCTGGCAGCCTTTGAAGCCACACAGCTTCCTCCTCCTCCTCCATGTTTCTCTGCATCTAATGTCCTCACATAACAAGCGCTTTCTAACCAGGGTTTCTATTTCTCAGAGGCTTCTGCAGTTCAGCGTCTGCCTGGGAGAGCAGGTGACAAAACTTCCCCTCTCCCTTCATCAGGCAACAAAGAGGATCACATCCCCAGGAAGAGCAGAGCTCCGCAGCCTGCGGCTTAGGGCTCTCCGGACACGAAGTAATCAGGCGAGAGAGAAAATGCATTTGGAGCGGTTAGCACACAGGATTAATCCAATTATAATTTAATCATCTGATCAAATACTAATTAGCATAATCATGTGAAAGGAAAATGGCTGGAGGAACCCAGGAACACCTTGGCATCCCATGTTCTTAGTGACTGACAAAGGAAAGGGACACAGAGATTTGGGATTTTTTTTTCTCTTTTGCTCATAAAAAAAAGAGTAAAGGAAGCTTAATCAATGGCAAGCATTACCAGCTATGGTTTTTGCAGCCAAAGGCATTACAACTGAGATGCAGAAAAAATATCTTTCTTTCTCTGCAGCACAGTACTCGCATTCATGCTGTTGGTTAGTCACTAGTCACGTATGACTCTGACCCTGTGGACTGTAGTCTGCCAGGCTCCTCTGGACATGGGATTCTCCAGGCAAGAATACTGGACTGGGTTCGAATGCCCTCCTCCAGGGGATTTTCCCAACCCAGGGATCACACCGGGGTCTCTTGCATTGGCAGGGGGGTTCATAACCACTGAGCCACCTGGGAAGCCCTAGCATCCATAGAGAAGCACAAAACCAATATTACATTGTAGGCGAGGCTCCAGACTATTTAACTTAGTATTCCTCAACCTCAGCATATTGACATTTTGGGCCGGAAAATTATTTGTCATGGGGGTGGGGGCAGGAGGTCCTGTCCACTGTAGGACACTACCTACCTACCAGATGCCAGGGGCATCCCCTTCTCCCCAGAGCTGTGACAACTCAAAGTGTTTCCAGATTTTGCCCAATATCCCCGAGGGGGTGACACTGCGCTGCTTAGAACGCTGATTTAACTCAAGAATACAATTTGTCAGCAGCATTAAAAATGATCAAATCATAAAAGGAGGGAAGGAGTCTTTTATTCCCATCTGCCCAAAATAATGAGCCTAAAATAAAAATTCCTAAGAATTCCATGCAGTTGATATCTGCTGTCTCTGGTTAGAGTTTTATAATAACCCACAACACCTATGCTTGCGCAGTTTGGAAAAAATAATTGTAAATACCAGCCTCTCCCCATCCAGGGATCTCTAGAAAGACACAGCAGGCTTCTATGGGCAACCCCTGTGGGGGACCCTCCCAGGCTGAAAGAATACCATTCCTTGCTTTCGGACTTCAGTGTGTCCTGAGCAGCTGGGGGACCAGAGCAGTGTACCCTACTCGCCAACATCAGGGCAAACCACCTGTGACTTAGTTAATCAACAGAGGCAGGGAAGGCCCCTAGACCCCAGGGAAATATCACTTTCTTCCTACACTGTCACTGTAGGCATGAAAGCACTGATTATTTGCTCCCAGTATCTAAGGAGGGCAAGAGAGAGGTGAAAACGATTATGAGTGAATAAATACAGAAGGCCCCTCCAGTTCTTGCAAATGCATCTCCACTTACAATAGATTCATTGCACTGCCTTGGCCATTAGTCGGATGGTACCTAATCATGTTTATTTTCTTATGGAGAGATGTTAGAAGCCTAAGGGAGAAACACTCCACGCTTATTAAAGCCTGCAATAAATACTTCCTATGGGTGAAGGTGATTTGTTTTAATGATAAATCTGAGTCACACCATCTGTCATTTAAATTTTTCTAAAGAAAGTATTTAACCATTTACAATTACTCGAGAAATCTCTTGAAAGTTATTAAACTTGCTGATAGAAATATTTATGAGCTTTCCCATGGAGGAGACATGGAAAAAGCTTGACCTCATCTGCGCAAAATTTAAAAGAGAACAGTCTGTCCAGGCTGTGGAGGCTGCGGAACCTCCAAATCAGAGAGGAACTGTGAGCTGTTTTACACAGATATCTTCTTCTATGAACTCCCTTGGCAGAGCTCATGACTTCTGAACCCAAAGCCCTCCCTCCTTTTCAAAGGAACTGAGGTGCGGGAGCCCTTTGCTGCACAGAAGCAGTGTCTACCCTAATTCAGGGACTTATGAGTAAGCAGAAATTCCACTTTTTCAGCCCACAATTGTCTTTCATACTGCTTTTCTTCTAAAGCTAAAAATCAAAACAGCCGCTCTGAAAGAATAATTTCTGTCATGAATCACAATAAAATCGCCCAAGGTTTATAACATCCAACTTGTTTCAGATGCCTAGGAGGGAAAGTTATTTTTAATATTATCTAAAATAAGATCTCAGGACACAAAAATTTATTTTTAAAGGTTCTGAATTGAGGCCTCTCTCCAGCACACGTTCATGTCTATTTTAGTTAAAAAATCAAGGACATGGAGTTTTGAAAAGATTATTCTGCCACTAATAACTGTCCTCAATTTTATCATACACATGACAAGGTCTAAAATGGATATATGTCCTTATGTACCATTTTCTCTTTTTATGACAACCCAGCATTAACAACAATACTTCATATGACAAACACAGTCCACTTGGGGTCATTTACCTAAAAGGAGGGAGCAGAGGTCAAGAAAACCCCAATGAGCAAACGATCCCCAAATCCCTTTTTCTTGGCTTTGGAAGGAGTTTCTGTGCCCTGATATGGGAAAGAAGGCATGCATAATGTTCCCAGGTTGGTCCAAGCAGAACCTCAAGCTGCAAACAGACCCAAATCTGTCTGGCCCTGGTGCATCTCTTAAGCTTTTTCAATATGATAACCCAAATGGTTTCCCATCATTGATCTCTTGCTGGGAGATCATTGAATGCGGTTACATTTAGGCTCAAAAGGTTTCTCTGCCAGGACTCCAACTGCCAGCAAAGAAGGGTCAGTATGAGAAAACATAAACAGAACCAAGTCCATCAGCATAGCACATGCTAGCAATAAACCTGGATATCACATATGCTAAAACAATAAGGAAAAATTATGTACATGCATATACACACATATACACACTTGGATATGAACAAGCATAGACGGTAGATATATATACAGATGATTCTCAAGCTGCGTGTACAGTAAGCTGTGTTTGACTCTGTATCCCCCATGGACTGTAGCCTCCAAGGTGCCTCTGTTCATGGGATTCTCCAGATAAAAATACTGGAGTGGGTTGCCATTTCCTCCTCCAGGGGATTTTCCTGACCCGGGGATCGAACCTACATCTCTTACTTCTCCTGCATTGCCAAGCAGGTTCTTTACCACTAGTGCCACCTGGATTCTCAAGCTACTAGGATCTAAATTAGAAGTCCCTGATTGGAATCACAAGTCCCTCTGCTCAGGGTCTTCCCTGTTACCAGCCCCCATGAGTAACTCTCCCCAAAGCTGTCCAGATCTTTGTGGGAGTCAATGAAGCCCCAGCCCCACATACACATGCCCTCTCAATAAGTCACTTCGCAAATAGAGCTCCCCAACAGTGCACTGGGGGCCATGAAGCTTTATCAGGTCAACATTCTAGCTATTGTCTGACTGACCCTTTACCTAAATCAGGGGTTGGGGAGTCTCGTCCCAAACATGCTTTTCTGGAGCTGGGTTACACCATCTGAATGAGAATAATAACACAGAGACTTCGGCCTGCACACCCCAGAACTGTTGAACCAGACCCTCTGGTGATCAGAGCTGGAAACTATACAACCAGCTACATGAAAGATCACATGAGCCTTGCACATAGTCAAGCTGAAGGTCCCTGGGAGAGGGGAAAAAATGGCAAAAACACATATCAGAGTTAGACCTCAGGAGCTTTTCAAACTGCAGACTGCAAGGGGATCAAACCAGTCAATCCTAAAGGAAATCAACCTTGAATATTGGAAGGGCTGATGCTGAAGCTGAAGCTCCAATATGTTGGCCACATGATTTGAAGAGCCGCCTCATTGTAAAAGACCCTGATGCTGGGAAAGACTGAGGGCAGGATGAGAAGTGGGTGGCAGAGGATGAGATAGTTGGATAGCCTCACCGACTCAAAGGACACGAATCTGAGCAAACTCTGGAAGACAGTGAAGGACAGAGAAGCCTGGAATGCTGCAGTGCCTGGGGTCACAAAGAGTCAGACACGACTGAGTGACTGAACAGCCATGATAACAACAAACCGGAGTCTCCTGTGAGAGGCTCATGGGAGAAAAACCTTCTAAGAAACGCCCAAACTTCCTCCTTGATCCAGCCCACTTGCACTTTGAGAAACAGTAGCCCTGATCCTGGCCTGGAGGCACCAGAAACTGGAACATGGTTCAAGACATCCACAGACTGGCTTCTGGTCAGTGTGGCACTCTCCTCCCCGCTCACAAAACTGCTGTCTGGATATGGGAGCCCCTTCCTCCGTATGCTCGGTCTTCCCATAAAACTTAACTTCCATGGCCTCCAGGCACCTGCTATCCCAGAGGTCTACAGCATATTCTCACCTCCCCATCGCCAGTGATGGGGCGGCAGAGTGATGTGGCAGTGTGACTGGGAGAAGGACGAGGAGGGGTCTCTTATGATTCCAAGTCAGAGCGGGTGGTGGTCGGTGATATGAGATCTCATTGGACATAGATGAACCAACTACTGATCAAAGTAATTACCCCAAATACCAAGATCACTTATAGGTCAAAATTTTCTACTCTAGTTTCTACATAAAAATATCCACCAAGCCTATTGTAAAACAATAGCCACCAAAGATTTGATAGCTATTGATCTTGGTGAGTCATAACATATGCACGTACATGACTGGTAATTCACCACCGTACTCACCTTCTGCCTCTGTGTCAAGGTACCAGACAGGCACCTGCTATCTTTGGCTTTACCAACTTGAATCATTTATGAAAGAATAATTCTGTACCTTAGAGAGCATTTCATATGTTTTACACATTTCCTTTCACTGGCCGAAGAGATAGACAAATGTCCACCCTTTTGTAGGAACCAGCTGTGACAAGGTCCAGGAAGGGTGATAGAAAACAGTGCTGTGCCCTATCTATGGAGTCAAGTTGCTCTTTTCACTAGCAATGTCAGGTGTGGTTGTTATCGTTGGGGTCTTCAGTTCATTCCTGAAGTCTCCCATGTAATATCACAAAGCATCGTTATTTCTACCCTGGCAGCTACAAATCAGTTATTAAAAATGTTCTACAGCTGATATTAAGGAATAAACACGGTAATTAGGCAGATTGGGACTTGGGGTTTGGGGTGTCTTATGGGAACTCAAGATCAAATCATGCCACAGTGGGGCTAGAATGAAGAGAAGAAATGAGTCTCAAGTTTCCCTAATGAGAAACTGTGTTTACTCAAAGGCTTCCACAATAGAGTTCAGGTCTACATTTAAAAACAAAAAAAAGTAAAATTTAAAAACACAGCAAATTGCCCTGGTTCTAATTATCTTCATGCTTTGCCTGTCTCTTACAACATAATTGTAAAAAATTTCCCATCGCCCTGAAGTCCCTGTGATGAGTGATAAAACAGGTCTCATGAGAAAAATCAATGCTTTATTCAATATTAGGAAAAAGAATCAATGGTAAGAGTCCTCACTGCCTTCAGCCATTTTAAGTGACATAGCTCCGCAGGGTGAGACATAGGCCATCTTGGTCAGCATCCACTGAACCAGGAGCCACCCACACAGCCTGGTTCATCACTCAGTCTATGAGGGTGCAGAAGACACCTGGGACCCTGAGGGCATCAGGTTCTTCACTGAGAGTGTTATTTACCAACAGTGTTGCTTTGCAGAAGCATCCAATAATTTGAGATTCAGGTATCCAGGAGAAAAAACTAAACTGACTTCACTGTGTTTAGTATTAATATTAATGCACAGTGGACAACAAGAAAACTTCCTTAAGCTTTCTGTAAAGCCAAGCTTAAAATTGTTCCCTGATTCACTATTTTAATGTTAAAAGAGGCAAGGCTCCTATGAACCAAAACCTGCAATTAATTGATTCAAGCCTCTTTCCATCATCTCATCAAACCTGCCTGTTCCATAGTCTGGGAAGATGGGCTACAGAACAACCCACTGCACAGACATTTCTTCACAAAATTAAAAAAAAAAAATGCCTTTCACATACCATGATCTGGGGTAGCTCTCGCTTTTGTTCAGATGTTCAACCTATCTACAAACCAGCAGCATTCCAACACAAATTCAAGGATTCTATCATTAATGAAAACAATGTATACTTGCGGCTAGTGAAACCAAAATATTACCCAGAATAAATGCAGTCTGAGTAAGGAAGATCATCTCATTCCTAAGAGCAAGTGTGTTCATTTTTCTTTGTCTGGGAACGTTAATGTCAATCAAGTCAGGCTGTGTGACACGGCCGACCCCATCTGGACTGGCCAATTAGAAGAGTATATACCACAATTTTTTAAATCTCCAAAATGTAATATCTGATTAACATAGAGGAGCCTGCAATCATTACAAGATCCTAAACGTGAACACTTCTCTTAATAACCGCTCTCTTTTAAACATGCATGCGGATTCACTCTCCTATCCTCTGCTGCTGAGCGCCTTCAAGAAAGACGATGCTCACTGCGAAGTAAGCATCTGTAGCAGCCTTGCAAGTTCAACATGCTCCCTTCTTTTCATTCCTCTGTTCAGACCTACCCAAGCTCAGTTTCCAAATAATACAGATACTGACTCCCCCGCCCCACCTCCCAAGTCTGACATGGACTTAAGTCCTGAGAGCATTTCAAGAAATGCTTTGAGCTCTGCAAAGTTCAAAGTAATTTCTCAATATTTCTGCAAGGGTTGGTGTGCTTTATTTTCCCCTCCAAAAGAAAAAAAATAAGTCTCTAAGGTGCTGGCAAGGTAAGGGAAGCCCACATTTCTTACGGAGGTGATCTCACGTTTTCAATTCTTTCTTTTTTCCAACTGCTGCATTTTAAAACAGTTTTCTATAAATAGGACTGCTTGCTCACTCTTAAATCTTACTCACTGTCTTCTGCGTAAAAATAACTTAAATAGGGATGCAGGCAAGATTCATTAATCCCTGTCATCCTTTCTCTCTACGTAGTAGCCTCTTCCCTCTTCTTATCTCATCATCTGTCTTGTCAGCCCCATGTATCCCTCTCCATTACACCAAGATATGTATTTATATAACACAGGGGGCTTAAAGACCAAAAATTAATCCAAATGAATGATTATTTTTAATTGTAAATATTGATCAATATAGGATAAAGACAGATCTCCAAAAAAATTCAAACAATGACAAATACTGTAATCTCCAGGACACCTAATCTGATTCTTGTATTGGAATACAAATCACAATTTTAATGTTAAATCATATTCCTTTCATGTTACTTTGACAAAGGAACCAACTTTTACATTTGGTTCTGCTCCAAAATAAGAAAAAAAGACAGTGATGAGACAGACACCCATACATCAATAGAATGCTTAAGAAAACAGTAATGTGATTTTTTTAAAGACGATTAAGGCCTAAGAAGCTGAGCTTCGTTTTGATGTCCTGGGTGGCTCTTTGATGGAGAAATGAATTCCCAGGTACCCCTAGGGAAACTTATGTGTCGGTTTGATGTTTCTGACTGGCTTTCAGGATGCGACAGGGCTTTAAACCTCGAATAGGATGTTTGAATCGTGCCACTTAGCCGTGTACACTTGAGAACAAGGGGTCCGATGCATTTATTGACTTATTTTCTGTGACACTTGACCCAATCCAGGTCACAAAGAGCACCTAAAGTAATTACATCATTGGTATGTAACCGTGATGAGGTCCTATCCCATATTCCAAATGTGAATCCATTTTGGAAAAGAAAAGAAAATGCCCCAGAAGCAGTTTCAGAAAATAAACATTTCTAAAGCCAGGGAGTCAGTACATCTGACAAGATGGCAGAAGCCAGGGAATCCACACTATCGTTTTAGGGCGTTTCTCATCGTGGCTTATACAGCAGAATTAGAGATGCGGATAGAGAAGAAGCAAACAAGGACAGCAAGGAAGGATAAACAGAGGCATTAGAGAGAGGCAGATGGGAGGGAAGAGGGATCGGAGGAGGGGAGAAGGCTCTGCCCACCACTCTCTCCCTTCTTTCTGTTGGTCAGTGGACATCTGTTTGTAGTCACCCTGCAAGCACTTTGCTGTGTGCTAAGGACATACTCTGGCATGGTAGGAGCCTCGTTTGTGGATCTCGCATTCCTAGGGAGGCAGACACTAGCCAACCAAGCACCAAATAATCAAGAGTTACAGATTACCCTAGACACCATCAAGGAAATGCCCAAGATTTCAGGAAACAGGATAATGCAGGAATCTAATTTTGAGGGGGAGGGGGAGCAAGTCTCTGAATCCAGTCTTTCTGAACCTCCTGACCAGATGCTATCTAACCTCTGAACCGGTTATCAGCACCAGCCGGGTGGCGCTGCCCTCGCAGAGCGAGGGTGGACCGTTAGCCACCGACCGAAGGAACTCAGAACTGCACAGTGGGTACAAGTCCTCATGTCTTATCTTACTTAACCTATAAATTCAGCAAGGGGATGCAAATCTAAATGTTGTCATATTTTGCAAACATTAAGGAACAGAACATAAGTATGGGGCAGGGGCAGGAGAGATAAGAGGAGAATTTAAGAGGAGAATTTCTGTGCTGGGTACCCTGGACTGTGAAGAGTTAACACGCGGTCCAGGCGAACAGGTGATGCCCAGTGTGCCTGGGGGAGCAAGGAGCGGGGCCTGGTCGGCTGGGATGGCCAGACTGCGGCACGCCGGCTCACCCCTGGCCCCAGCACCCGGAGCCGGGGGAGGGGGACGGGGGGTGGAGACGCCTCCGGAATGACATTGGAAGGTCAGCCAATCAGGCGCGCGGCTGCGCCCGAGCGGTCCCCTCCGCCGACAGGAGGCGCTCGCGGGCTGGGCTCCCCTGCCAGGCCGGAGGGGAGGGGGATGCGAGCGCGCCCCGCTCCCAGCCCCGGACGCTGCCTCCGCGCTTCTCTGCACCTCCTGGGTTTCAGTAGATTGCTACGGGCCTCCTGGGGAACGTTGGGAACAAAGACTGCGGACCCTGCCTCGCCGGCCGCGGCCGTAGCCCGCGCATCGGTTGCTCCCGTTGGGCTGAACTCCGGACCGCTGAGGCTGGACCAGGCGAACTTCAGATGCCGCGGGGAGGAGAGGCTCCGGCCGCGGCGCTCAGCACCGCGCTCGGGGGCGGCGAGGAGCCTGCGTCTGTCTGCTCGGCCGAAGGCGGCCGCACCAGTCTTGTGAGGTTTGCCGCCCACTAGTGTCCTGTGGCAGGGACACAGATGACATGCAGGTAGCACCACCTCGCCATCTCCCCATTTCCCCGGCCGCCCTTGCAGCCGGTCCCCGGAGCCCGCGTGAGCGCAGCGCGGTGCCACGAAGATGCCCAGACGCCGCGTCCACCAGCGAGCGCCAGGGGCCTCCCCGCTGCCCTGCCAAGAGCCCCCCCTGAGACCCGGCACTGGGGCGTGCCGACTGCTCTGCCCTACCTAATGCTAACTGTATTATTTCCACTGCCTATTAATTATTTATGAGGCGCATTCATAATCTCAGTCGTAGAATTCAGCTCATTTTGTGAAATCTGTATGCCGTAGATTTTATAAATTCATCCACTGGGACGGTCCACCGTTTTCTTTTTCCAACATCAATTTCCAGTTTCCTGCTGTAGTCTTAGGTCTCTCTCTAGAAAATGACCTTCCCTATTTATTTTTCTCGCGCGCGTACTCCCTCTCTGCTTTACATGAAGGTTCAAGGCCCATTGCACTGAGGCTCCTTAGGAAATATTCCTTGCATCTCATCCAGACACATCAATGGTAAAGCACTCTGACAGCTACCTGGAGGTCCAGGAATTAGGGATTTAGATTGGTTCCCCCTCCCCCCTCGGTCACCATTATTTCCCGGATCAGCCTACCAATTCTGCCCTGTAAGTCACTGAGTCTCCGAGGCAGCACCAAACTGCAGTCACACCAAAGTGACATCCAGGAGAGAGGAAGAAGTAGAGAAGGATTGGCTGGAATTTAATAAAGGTCTGTATGGGATTTTGTTTTCCTATATAGGGTATCTTGTAGGGGCACACAAGCTTAAGGACCTAGAAAATTTTTATGAACCTAGAAAATTTTTATAATTCTGGGGTAGAATTTAAATCTGCTTAATAAAAATAGGAGAGGGAGAAATGGGGAGGAAGCCCCGGAATTACTCACCTGATAACAATTTTTTTCTGACTTCCACATATTTACATAAATAAAAATCACCTTAAAACCCTGAAGGTGAATTTGCACTCATAAATGCCTGTGCCTAAATTTAAATAAAATACAAGTTTTCGGTCCATAATTCCCTGTGGAGATGACAAGGGATGCTGAAAGGCTCTGCATAGCCCACTTGCCCTTTGACAAGCACCATTCTCTCCCCAGCACCCACCCTCTCTAAGCTCCACAACAAGCTCCCTGAAAATGGCAAAGCCCAGTACTGCATGGCTCAGGAAAAAAGATGCTGTCAGGGACATATGTGTACCTAACAACAGAGAAACAAGGGTACTCACAAAAATGTATTACACAGAAAAAATCTGCTTATTAGTCATTATTCTGCTTGTCTGAAGGCCCACCTATGCTTTTAACAAGAACGGTAAACTAAAATGTTCTCACCAGGGTTAAAGCCAAGAGAAACTGTGATAAAACACAGTGCAGTGTGATCCCATTCCAAGGAAAGGTTGTGAGATGTATCTGTACATACAGGGACTCCCCCTTCCCTGGCTCTGCAGCTGAAGCTCCCTCGGAGTATTTCCAGAACATTTCAGGACAAGTTGTCTGCTTTAAAGCATGATGACTGCACCTGATCAGGTGAGGTAATTCATTCAAGGGTTTAACCCATGAAGGGACTGTTCTCTGTTTTACCCCCAATACTGTCTGCAGTCTGTTTAGCAATGATGCTTTCATTAAGAAAAAAAACATGTACATTCCATTACATTTGTAGGAAAAATGTTGTCTATAGTTAAAATGCAGACACACTGTGGGCTTATTTTATGAGTATCCCAAAATATCAAACTGCATAATCTTTCACAACTAGGCTTTTTTTTTTTTAATCATGTCAGACATTTTGATGTCTGAGGCCTAGTAGTAATCCGTTCTGGTTATTAGAATTCAAAGATCTTTTATCACATACATTTAGGAATTTTTTTTTAATTAAGGTAGGCCAAAAAATGACAGTCATTTAAAAAGAAAAAATCTCTCAATGATTTTCAAGTCTCATTCAGTTAGGTAAAAACCATTTAATTTCACATTTTGAAATATAGTCCTATGAACAAACATCATTCCACACTGGACTCTTATTTCATTTTGACACTACTATATATTTTTATGATCCTTTCCACAGTATGCATTGAACATCATTCCTTGAAACTCCTTAAAGTTAGTTCCCCCCACAAATGAAAGAGTCCAAAGCTCTACAGTCAGGCCTTTTATTTTAAATGCCTCATCTTATAAAGAGAAGGCCATTTTTATATAGAAGATTCCAGTCCTTCTGGATCACAACATGCAATACAGCAAAGTAAAATTTTCATTTGCGTGTGCAGTCTCTGTCTCATATTGTGAAATCTACATGTATTCATTATAGTATCAATAATGGTGATTATTAATCAATTTTAAGGGTCCTGAAAAAGGTGTAAGAAGATGAGGCTCATAAGACTCAATATAAATGCACTTACATAGCCTTTGTACATATTGTCCACCAAGTAGATTATTTGAGGTTTTATACAATTTGCTCATTATTTTAGTAAAACTGATTCCAAAAAAAAAAAAAAGTCACACATCTCAGCATCTCTGTCTCGGAGACAGTACCAGACCTATTTCTGTCATGTATAAGTATGAAACTGTAAAACAGATACCAATTGACTGACAATCAGAAGCACAACCTCTTGGCTCATCCTGGAATACATACTTCCCAATAGGGTAGAAATGATGTTTCATCCCAGGCCTTTCTAGGGAACCCCGGGTGTGTACGCCCTGACAGGTGAGACAGGCCGACAGGGCTCTGTGGTTCTGGAACATGTATGTGAGCATTTCTCTGTGTTCCCTGAGTTCATGTTGGCAGAGCAGCAGAAAGGGCCGCCTTTCCTCATGCATCACCACACATTAGCTCCAGCAGATCTATCCCCCTAGGTAAATTCCCGCGAGGCTGCAGAGGAGGCATAGTGCCCTCTGGGAAAGATGGGTGTCATGTCAGAACTTGTTGCAATTCTTTCCTGCTAGGAAATCTCAACATGAAAGTTTTGAACACGTTGCTTTAGGTGATATTAGAGAGTGAAGTGTCATCTTAACGTTAATTTCAGGCTTCCCTTCTCACAGTCTTACCTTTTCTTAGTCGTCTTTTTTTTTCCTTTAATTGTACAGAGTTTATGCATTTCCCCTGGCCTGTCAGTGTGTTGATTTTTTAAGTAACATCCTGGTAGGCAAAGAAAATGCACCTCAATGCAGCTGACACTCAGAGCTGCCCTGTGCATCTTTCAGGAGAATCTTCCAGCCTCCCCTTGGCTTCTGGTATTTTCTCACAAGGGCGAGATTTTCTTTCCTTCTACCCCTTCCCTCCCACTTCCTCCCTTCTGGGTAGGGGATTCTGCTTAATGGTTTAATTTTAACTGTCAGCAAGTCATTCATTTTATGCAGATTTGTGTTCTGAAATTTGAAATGGGAATTTCAGCTGTAGCTACTCCCAGGCAATGCCAAATGATGACAATTTCCTCTCGTTCCCAAATGAGAGGAAGCCATTCATACAAGCGAGTTCATATTTACGCGGTGACAGGCAACTGAAGGTGCAGTCACACTTGCTAATTAGATCTGACTCAGTCAAGAGCAATAGCTTTTCAAATATCCAGGAAGAAAGCATTCCAAGATAAAATATCAGACCGGTATAAGAAAAGGAATGCTATCTGCAATATTCACGGATTTCATTTTTACAACTATACAGGTGTTTTGCAGAATTTGTCAACATTTCAGATGATGTAATGCTTATCAGTGCATATTTTTACATAAATGATGGTGGGGACTCTAGTACCAAGAAGGTTGGGGGGGTGGTACGGGGGCGGGTAGAAGGACAGATCTTTCTTAAAGGCTTCTCTTGCTGCTGGAGATGAATTGCAGCAGAATTAAAGCACATGTTTTAAAAGCTCAAAAAGCTTAGAATCTGAAGGCAGACGCTCTGAAATGACCCTTCCACCTGCCTGCACTTGGAATGCCATGTCCCTTGGAGGCTGTGAGCTGTCCAAGTGGCCATCCTGCCGTCTCTCTTCTTACCAAACCTGGTTTATTCTGAATGAGGCAGCTAGCTAGTATAGGAGTTAGCTCGAGCTGTCACTTTGCTAGGTAAGCGCCTTTAAATGATTACAGAGCAATTTTTCCCCCGGTCTCTCTTCATTGCTTCCTCTCCTCCCCCAAAGAAATATAAATTATATTTCTTAAAAATAAAAGCCTGAAAATGTCAACCCTGGTGGGGGAGGAAAAAGGAGAGACTTCGTTCATGCATCCACTCCCCTCACATCCCGGTCCATCCAAGAAATGAAATTAATCACAAACCGAAAGGCTCACCATTCGCGAAGCTCTGGAACAAGGAGAGGGCCAGTATCCACATGCCCCTGCTGCTCCCCGGCCTCCCGCGAGCGCCGCGCCGGCCTCGCCCCCCGCGCTCCGCCCGGCTCCGCTCGCTCGCCACCCGCCCGGGGGCCGCCGCCCGCCCGCCGCCGCCGCCGCCGCTGCTGCCTAGCCGCCCGGGCACGCGGCGCGGCCGGGCTCCGGGGCGAGGGCTGCGCTCGCCTCGCGCCGCGCTCCTGCACACCTGCTCCTGGGCGCCGCGCCCAACGCTGCGGCCAGAGCGGGCCGGCGGGGCTGCAGCCCAGGTGCGCCGTCAGCTCAGGGGGCCGCCGGTAGGTCGGCAGGTGGACCGAGCCGCACACGCGGGCGTGAGCTCATCCCGGGCGCCCGGCGCCCCGACTGCGCAGCAAGCGGCCTCCCGTGCGCCGGCCCTCAGCCTCCGCATCCAGGCAGCAGGCGGGCGGGCAGGCTCATCTTTTCCTCTCCTGCGGCCCGAATCACATTGATCTCTCGCTAACCTTCCCTGGCTGGGAGGCGGGCGGGCGGGCGAGGAGCGAGCGGAGCGGAGGCGAGCGGGGACCCCCTCCCCTGCCTCTGGCCGCTGGGGCGCTCTGCAGCCTTAAAGCAGCAGCGGAGAAGTGGAACCGCACTGGAGGCAGGACCGGCGGGAGCGCAGCCACCGCACAGTCACGCACAGCCGTCAGGATGCATGTCTTCGAGGCTTAAACACTCATTTCAACAGCCGCTTATTTTTAGTTATTTTCTTGCCGGTTGCTAATAAGAGATGACCAGAGGTGACTCTTCCAGAAGGTTGCCAGATAAGCAGAGGTGACCAGGAAACGGTGGCAGTTTTAATAAAATGTGCAGCTGGATTTCGCTTTCGTATTTACTGTCATAAAAGTCCAGTTCATTTGCCTAAAGGGGAATGCAGCTTTCCAATCCTGCTGCTACTATAAAGGTCTCTATGGTTTCACGGGCTAATTTTTAATTATCTCAAATACACAGTAGACTACAAACACAGGCAATTCTAATTTTGCTGTCCGAATGGTGCCAAAAAAAAAACACACCTGATTAAAACTGCTGATAATCTGAGTAATTCCAAACATATAATCCCTTCTACTTTAGTGTGAAAAGTCAATATGGCAACATTTCCTTAATGTTCTGTAAGGTGGTTGAAGTCGTAATAATATTTAAACAAAACCTTGAGAAAGGGCATGCTTCCATATTTCATCACTTGGGAAAATAACAACCAACAGGGTTTGAACGCACCCAATTTAGGATCCAAGGTAGAATTTCAGGGGCTAGGCAAGAAAGACTGAGGAGGAGCCTTTGAGGTGAGGAGGGCAGTCCCGTGGGAAATGAATTGGGTTTCCTGGACACCGTGTATCTTTTGCCTAAGCTCCATGCTCTCCTCCAAACACAAACAGGAATTCAGCACACCTAGAACAGCTCACAAAATAACAGGAAAAGCAAATGGTGAGGCAGAAACAAAATGGTGTTTTACCAGAGTTGGGCACAAGATGGCCAGGCCCTGTGTGTGAGGAAGGGCCAGCAGAGCCAGGGATGCTGCTCACTCACCGTCGCTCTGCAGCTGCAGGTGGTCACGTGCTGCCACCCACTCAGGACCGCCAGCCCAACCCTGCGCCCTGCCACACTCCCCAGTGTCCTCCGGCTCGAAGGCCCAGGGTGCTCAGACTATGGGCTCTCCTAAGCACAGCCCAAGAAGGCAGGTACTGGGGTGATTTCTATTCCTGCATCCATCTCCTCTATCCATTCATTCAATCCACAGATTCTTAACTGCATCCCAGCCATCTGTGAGGCTCCACTCAGCCTTAGCAGTCAGGCACTCCAGCATTGGGATTAGACACACTGGGGGTCAGAGCCCAGCTTGGCCACTTACCTGGCTCGGGTGGGGCTTGTGCACGTTACTTGGGCCTCATCCTCATATAGAATGGAAATTATCAAGGTTCCTGGCTCCTATAGTTGTGCAGATCTGATGACATATTCCTAGCACGTGGTCACTGTGATAAATGATAACCATGGTTAGTACTGAGTTTGGGAGCAAGAAGGGCTACATAACTTGCAAGGTTTAGTGCCAAATGAAAATGGTGGTGAAAAAAAAAGAAAAGAAAATGGTGGTGGTAGTAGGGGATGAGGGCTTCTTTTACTAAAAGGAAAAAGGTGCTATTTAAAGAGATAAATATAAAGCTTTTTATTTGCTATTTAATGCCAAGCCCCCTTGGGCACAGGAATAGTCCCGGCTGAGTGCATGTGACTCAGAGAAGTTCCAGTGGCCCATATCTACCACCCTTCACTGGACCCATGGCTGTGCCCCCATCAGAGAAGAGAAGGGGAGGTCCACCTCCCTCTCCTGCAGGTTGTTGCCCCAGTGTGGGGTGGACAGGAGATCGCCAAGGGACTGCAATCTCCAAGCTGGGCAGCACTCAAACCTCCTATAGTTGGGCAGATCTGATGACAGATCTACAAGGCTGAGGGGCCCTCATCAAGTTCGATGTGGAATATGCCGTAGCAAGGGTAGTCTAGGGGAGGAGCACCCTAGAACACTATGCTGATTCAAATGCCCAACCTCAGCACCCCCTGTGTGGCACCCAGGCCCCACCCACAGACTAAGGGCATCAGCACGACCCAAGAATGCTCTTCCAACATGACCCAGTGTCTCCTGATCAGAAAGTAGGAATGATTGCTGGATGGGGAGGTGGAGGTTGATCAAGGCCAAAGGCATCATGGGGTGGGGGGTGGGGAGTTGATGGACACCCTAGAAACTTTCCAGGAGGTGACAGGACACAGAACGGTAGGAGAGCCATAAGCTCAGGAATAAAATTACTTTTTAAAATAGATAAAGGTTTTTAAGATGGCAACCACAGAGCATTTAACCCCAAGAACAGGCCACTCTGGGAAGGGGGATCCCAGGGCAAGAGTATCTATCACCAGCAAACCCCATTGGGGTCCCCTAAGGAAAATAAGATGGCATGTAGGAGATAAGTTCTCACCTATTCTGTGTTCAGTCTAGTTTTAACTGGCCGACAGAGTGCCCAGTGCAGAGGCCTTGTGAATAACGCATCAGATTAGAGTTCCCAGCAGGGAACTGCCACCATCCACTGAGTTGGCCAGGCACCCTGCGGAGAAGCACTGCACAGGGCACCTCAATTCAAGATGGCAGAAGTGGGCCGTGTGCAGAGATGCTGCACCCGGCATCTGGCGGCCAGAACAGGCACGTGCAGGACCAAAAATGACTCCGCCCCTCCCTCCGCAAACTGGAGCTCCACAAAGATGCCCCATCCACAGCCTGCCTGGGAAAGTGTGTGTTCTAGAGCTTGCTTCCATCTCTCCATTCTTTGACCAAAGAATATTACTGTCCTCTGTTTTGAACACAACTTGGTCTTCTTTTGTTGATAAGTGACACCAGATAGAAGACCCCAACTCAAAAGGGTTTATAACACATTGGTCTAAACTCCATGAAGTCAACCCTCTGTGGTTGTCCAGCTAATGCATCTGCAGCAGACTTGAGTCAGTTAACAATGCAGAATGAGCACCAAGCTCTCTTTTCACAAGTGTTTTTATGACATACTTCAGGGTTTCCCTGATGACTCAGTGGTAAAGAATCTGCCTTCCAATGCAGGAGACACAGATTTCCATCCCTCATCAGGGAAGATCCCACATGCCACACAGCAGCTAAGCCCATGCACCACAACTATTAAGTCAGTGCTTTAGAGCCCAGGAGCCATAGCTACTGAGACCACAAGCTACAACTTCTGAAGCTCAAGCACCCTAGAGCCTTGAGCTCTAGGGAGAAGCCACTGCAATGGGAAGCTGGTGCACCACAACTAGAGTAAATAACCCCCACTCGCCACAACCGCAGAAAAGCCCATGTGGCAAGACCCAGCACGGCCAAAAAATAAAATAAATAAAATTAAAAAAAAAAAAAACTTACATCCCACAAAACTGTGAGCTCCATAGGCTTAGACACTACATTTCTTCTGTTCCAGAAGCTGTCCCCTAGGCCAGCACAGTGCCTGTCTCATGCTCACACTCAGTGAGTACCCATGGAATGGAAAGCAGAGCTCTGACGCAGGTAGAAGGTGGAGTCTGCTCTGTGATACATATGCATAAATGCCTCATGCTCACCCTTGGGGAAGTCTTTTGGAGGAAAGGGCAATTTAGCTGAGCATGTTAAGATGTCAACATGCAAAACTGAGTCAAGGGAAGGAGGCATTCTACCCTGATAAAACAGCCATCAGGAGAAGCCAATTTCATCAAATACACTTAATGTGTGTTGGTTGGAATCTCCTTAGGAGTTCCCTGGGTGAGATTTGACACTGACTCCAGAAAGGCTTCCCCAGTAGCTCAGCGGTAGAGAATCTGCCTGCCAATGCAGGAGACACAGGAGATACCTGTTCGATCCCTGGGCAGGGAAGATCCCCTGGAGAAAGGAAATGGCAACCCACTCCAGTATTCTTGCCCGGGAAATCCGATGGACAGAGGATCCTGGTGGGCTACAGTCCATGGGGTCACAAAGAGTTGGACACAACTGAGCAACTAAGCATGCACGCCAGTACATGGAGGACAAGAAAAACAGAAGGCAAAGTCAGCCGCATCAGAATATAGGTGGCAGGTGTAACAAGCAAAGGAACTTACATAGGAGGCTTGTCTTGGATACATCTTTGAACCCACCCCCGGAATCCTGAGTTTATAACAAGAGAGGCTTTGATGGGGTTCAATCACATATCCTATCCTGATGGTCTCAACACCTTGCTTTCTCAAGGTTACGTCCTTGAAGCATCTCCAAGCACAAGAAGCGCATGAGATGAAGGACTGGAGAGAAGGAGCATCTGATTGCCTGGGCCCAGCTTGGAGGTAAATGAACTGTGGGGTCCTCTGGATGACCTTCTCCAGCAACGTGATTCTTCTCAGTATTCCCAATTAATGTAATTTCTGGCCTCCTGAAGACCAACTTTTGGCCTGGAACCATACCCCATGGAGTTAACCTTGACCCTACACATGGACTTCCCAGATGGTACTAGTGATAAATGGCCTGTGGTAAATGGTGCTGGTGGTAAATGTCTCTTGCCTGCCAATGCAAGAGACATAAGATATATGGGTTCAATCCTTGGGTCAGGGAAGATCCCTTGGATGAGGGCATGGCAACCCATTCCAGTATTCTTGCCTGGAGAATCCCATGGACAGAGGAGCCTGGCAGACTACAGTCCATGGGGTCACAAAGAGTCAGAACTAAAATGATTTAGCATACAAGCCCCTACACTCTGTCCTTCTACTGCTCTGGGTCAGCCTTCTCAGTAGAAGAGAGAGAAAGTCAAAGAAGCTGCTTTTGTGTCCACTTGAATGATATTAAATAAGAAATAATACTCATTTGGGGAGCATCATCACTCTAATTACATGGCCTGAGGCTCCTCTGTTTTCTGTTGGATCAAGAAAAGCATTTCTGAAATGGTAGCATTTGAGCTGGATTCTAAAGGAGGATATGGGGATGAGTAAGGGGAGCAGTCCAAGAGGGGTGGTTCACCCCTTTCTGATGTGTGGAGGTCATTCTGATCAAGAGAATACACAGTTGCCCAAATGGAAGCTGTGATAGTATCCTCGAGCTGCTGAAATGAGCCCCACATACTGGATGACTCGACAGAACAGATGTGTACTGTTAGTTCTGGAGGACATGAGTCCAAAATCAAGGGGTGGGCAGGGCTACATTTCTGAAACCCGCAAGGGTGACTCCTTCCAGGCCTCTCCTAGATTCTGATGGTGACCAGAAATCCTTAGCATTCCCTGGCGTGTAGATGCGTCACTCCAGTCTCTGCCTTTGCTTAAACATCTCCCTCTGCGCGTCTCTGTGTCTCTTCCCTTCTTCTTAGAAGGACAGCAGTAGTATTCAAGAGGGATTCACTGAAATCTGGTGTGACCTCATCTTAATTGATTACATGTGCAAGTTGTTGTTGTTCAGTTGCCAAGTCATAACTCTTTGTGACCCCATGGACTGCAGCATGCCAGGCCTCCCTGTCCCTCACAATGTTGCAATGAGCCTATTTCCAAATAAGGTCACATCGAGATACTGGGGTTTAGGCTTTCAATATCTTTGGAAAAGACATACTTCACGCTGTAACAGGACCCAAAATCAAAAGACAAAAGACATGAGTAGGGTTTCCTAGAGAAAGGAACAGGACTTGAATGGGGACCTCGCTCATGCCCCACTTCTTACTTTCACCTTGTGGACCTGAGGTCCATTTGTGGAGCATGTGAGCAAAGCAGAAGTTCAAATTTCATCCTGAAGTCTCAGTTTCCCGCCTTGGAAACTGAGATAATTATGTCTGCTCTTCTTATCTTGATTGTTGAGATAATTAAATAAGATATGAGAATTGGCTGAGATAAACACTACACAGAGAACAACTCCACAGAATCCTTACTGTGTACAAGTGGACCTGCAGAAGCATTTTGAGTAAACTTATTACTTGATAAAGCTTCATTTTGGCTGCTAGTGCTTTGATTAAGTTGAAATCAGGCACTGTTACACCTCTGGCCTCAAAATTGCAAAGGGCAGAGATGATCAAGACTGTCATGGCCAATCCATTTCTTCCTCCAGGGAACTGATGGAGACCCTCAACAAATGTCTGGAGATGCCTGCTACCTCCAAGTCATTCTAACAATTCCTGGGAGCTTAACAATGAATAAGTCTGGATGGGCAAGGGCAGTAGGGAGCCTCTGGGCTGCTTGAAATGTTCTGTGTCTGGCAATGTCTGGTTGGAAGTCACAAGAATACATACATATATAAACATTCATCAAGTTGTACACTTGAGATTAGTACCCTTTATACACTGGACTGCATAAAATAGAGACTATAACACAGTTCCTACTGATCTCACAATTGAGTGGAGGATTCAGATAATAGTTAAAACCATTTGATCAGAAAAACTCTGTAATGGGGACTTTATAATCAGCACATCTAACTCAGCCAGCTGGTGTGTGTCTCTGTGTGTGTGTGTGTGTGAGAGAGAGAGAGAGAGAGAGAGATGGGGGGTGGATTAGGTGTAACAGGAAATGGGACAGGAATGGGAGAATTGGTAAGATGAGTTTTTGGACTTCATATTGAAGGCAAGAGGAAGCCTTGATGGTAGTAAGCAGGAAGTGAGACAAATTCGTTTTGCAAACATTCCTCTAGAGGCACATTGGAAAATGGCCTGAGGGCCTCAAGAAGGACACAGGAAGACCCTTAGAGAATTAGCCTGAGTCCAGAGGGGAAATGAGTAAGACCTGGTGAAAGCCAGGGCCTTGGGAGGAAGACATTTGTATGATATTTAAAAGGTGAGATGATCAGTCAGAAGTCCTACTAATACTGATGATAGTTGCTGTCACTATCAGCGTGGTGGTTCTTCATCTCCTCAGCACTGGTGCATCCAGTTCTGTGTTCAGTTAAAATTCTTGTCTGTGAGACAAGGGCTGTCTCACAAACAGGGAAGCCTCAGCTCTGAGAGGCCCAGAAGCTTGCACTATAGCCTAACCTGTCAGAAAGCTTAGCCAGAGTCCAAGCACAGCTCTCCCAGGCCTATATAGGTAGATCTCCTCTAAACACCATGGGGTGAGATAGGGAGGGGGTGGTGAGAGACAGGCAGGAGGTACTGAGAGATAATCAGGAAGAGGTTATCAGAAAACAATGAAGGACAGTGGTAGGAAGTGGTTAAAGACAGGCAGGAAAGGGTGAGAGAGGCAGGAAGTGGTCAGAGGCAGGAGGTGGTGAGAGATAAGCAGGAAGTGATGAGAGACAGACAGGAAGTGGTAAGAGACAAGAAATGGGGTGGGGGGAGTCGTGAGAGACAGGCAGAAGGTGGTGAGAGAGAGAGGGAGGAGGAAATGGTGAGAGATAAGCAGGAAATAGACACAGGCCGGAAGTGGTTAAGGTCAGGCAGGAAATGGTGAGAGAGGCAGGAAGTAGTCAGAGCAGGAGGTGGTGAGAGATAAGCAGGAAGTGGTGAGAGACAGGAAGTAGTAAGAAAGAACAGAGGAGGGGGGAAGTGGTGAGAGACTGGCAGGAAGTTGTGAGAGACAAGCAGGAAATAGTGAGAGACAGGCAGGAAATGCTGAGAGACAGGCCGGAAGTGGTGAGAGGCAGGAAGTAGTAAGAAAGAACGAGAAGGGGGGAAAGTGGTGAGAGACTGGCAGGAAGTTGTGAGAGACAAGCAGGAAATAGTGAGAGACAGACAGGAAGTGGTTAAAGACAGGCAGGAAATGCTGAGAGACAGGCCGGAAGTGGTGAGAGGCAGGAGCTGGTGAGAGAGATGCAGAAAGTGGCGAGAGACCGGCAGCAAGTGGGGAGAAGTAGGAAGGAAGTGATGAGAAGTAGGAAGGAAGTGGTGAGAGGTAGGAAGGAGGTAGTGAGCGGTACTGAGAACTCCAAGACCACTCCTAGGGTTCCACTGGGATGCCTGTGTTTACAGAGAAACCACTAACCATCAGGCTTTTCGTGTTCCTTCCATTTCTACTCTCGTATCCATAGTCTGTTATCAGTATGAAGCCAGCATGATCCTTTAATGCACACACGCAGACACACACACACACACACACACACACGGGCACAGATAAACACAGATTATAGGAAGCCCCACTCAAAATTCTCTTCCGCCTTCTGATCTTTCACAGCATAGAATCCAAAGTCCTCCCACTGCCCTCCCACCATGGCCCTAGGTCTGAAGGCTCATCACCACCACCCCCACCACCATCACCTTCACCACCATTATCACCCTCACCACCACTCTGTCCATTGGTTTCCTGCTTCTTTCTCAGTTGCACACACAGCACTGGCATCCTTGATTGTCCTCAAACACAAACAGCACATTGCCATTCGACACATAAAACACATTTCCCTTGGATGCCACCATGGCTCCCTCCCACTGCCATCACTCCCAACTTCAAAGTCTTCTCCTCAGAGAGGCTTTTCCTGGCAACTCTCCACACACATAACATTTCTCCCCTGTCACCATTTGTCCCCTGAGCTTTATTTCTTCACACAAATACATGTGTTTACTCACAGGCCCCCTAGCTCTGTGAAAGCTGTGACTATGAGGCTCACCACACCCACAACAACGTTTAGCACATACTAAGTGCTCAACGACCAGTTTCTGAGTGATGGAAAAGAAAGACGAGATGTTCAAGAGTAACTTCAGAGAAGGCAAAACTTCATGGACCCTCAGCTCCAGCTCCTCCATTTCACTTTCCAGGAGACTAGAACATGAGAATAGCCAAAAAGACACCCAGCCAGAGCGGGAAAAACGAACTTCTTACCTGTCAACTAGTCTCAACGTGCACAAACAATTCATCAAAATAAATATTCCCTTACTCCCCACTGGGTAGGTGGCTTGCTAATGGCACACTAACCATTATTTTCAAATGAAGACAGTTACTGAGTCTGGGAATTTGGATTGTAAGGGAAGGGCGAGGAGGGGTTCACATCAAATACATTTTAGAAGCAGAGAACACTTCAAAGGGAATCATAGGCCTGTGTGGAGAGTGCTGATCAAGGCAGCCCATTGGGATTCGAGCCGAGGGGAGAGGGGGGCCAGGGAGGGACTGGCAGGAGAGGGGAGATGCATGAGCAGAACCGTGGATCCTGTGGGATCCAAGAACAGCCCTTGCAGGTCTGCCTGGGGGGGCCTGAAACCAGGGGAGACAAACGGCCCCCACTTGAAAGACTAGTGTTCATACAGAATTCCTGGCTAGGTGAGAAGTACAGGAGGCTATGATTTACACCTCACTGCAGAAGGTGCTTCAGCTCCGAATGAGGGGGGAGGAACCCTTCTGGGTGTAGCATAGACCTTTGGTGTCATGGAATGTGACCCCATGCAGCCTTGAGGGAAGCCATTGGGAAAGTAGCTTGGGTCATGGGGTGAGTCTTGAGTCCCCAGCCACAGCTCAGCCTCATGGGCTGCACACCAGGCACCATTGGAGAGAGATAGAATGGCCAAGAGGGTCCCGTCATTACTGGGGGAATAGTGGACAGGGAGGACAAGGGCCCAGACACCAGTGGGAAAGGCTGGGAGGACACCTTGAGTGCCCAGGTGGATGTGATCCAGATAGGGACTGTGGACTCAGGCCCTGGCACCACCAATGAGCTGCATGGCCCTGGGGGTGGCTTAGTTTCTGGCCTCAAAGACTGCTCTATTAACCCTGCCAATGCCACAGGATCAGGCTTCCCAGGGGGCACTAGTGGTAAAGAACCAGCCTGCCAATGCAGAAGACCTAATGACTTGTGGGTTCAATCCCTTGGTTGGGAAGATCCCCTGGAGGAGGGTATAGTAGTCTTGCCTGGAGAATTCCACGTACAGAGGACCCTGGAGGACTATAGTCTATAGGGTTGCAAAGAGTTGGACACAACTAAAGTGACAGGACACACAGCACATTCCACAGAGCTACAGAGATGATTAGATGAGGTGATCTTGTAAAGCACCTAGAAAAGCGCATGCTTTGAACTGCAAAATATCACAGAAAAGGGTGGAGGACAAATGAGGGTTGGTCTGGGGACACAGGCAGAACAGGTAAAGGCCTAATGTTTGAACATTTACAATGGATAACAAAAAGTCAATCAATCCAATAGGACAATGGGCTCAGGATTTCAATTTGACACTTCACAGAAGAAGAGAACATAGCCAGTTAACCTGAGCAGTTGCTTAACCACATTAGTAGGCAACAGAATGTAAGTTTAAATACCAACGAGATATCGCTTCTCACCATCAGATCAAAAGGATAAAAGGAAACGGAGATTCTAACATTGGCAGGATGCAGGGAGAAAGGGCACTTTCAGACGTTGCTGGTGGCAATGTGATGCTTCTGTAGCTTTCTTTATTTTTAATAGGTTCTGACACTATGTATTTTAAAAAAACAAAATGAAAAAAATGTACTTATCCTTCCACTTAGAAATCCTGCTCTTGGGAATCTCTCCCATTGAGGTAAAAAGAACCAGTAAAAAAAACTATTTGTATGATGCTATTCACTATAGCATTGTTTGTTAAGACAATAGAAAAAATAAAAGAAGAAGAAAAAGACAGAAAATCATCCGAGTGCCCATCAATGAGGGATACTGAATGTAGTTTAGAACACAAAAATATTGCAACAAAATCACTGCAGATGGTGACTGCAGCCATGAAATTAAAAGACCCTTGCTTCCTGGAAGAAAAGCTATGACCAACCTAGACAGTATATTAAAAAACAGAGACACTACTTTGCCAATAAAGGTCCATCTAGTCAAAGCTATGGTTTTTCCAGTAGTCATGTATGGATGTGAGAGTTGAACCATAAAGAAGGCTGAGCACCAAAGAATTGATGCTTTTGAGCTGTGGTATTGAATAAGACTCTTGAGAGTCCCTTGGACTGGAAGGAGATCAAACCAGTCAATCCTAAAGGAAATCAGTCCTGAATATTCGTTAGGACTGATTCTGAGAAAAGCTCCTATACTTTGGCCACCTAATGAGAAGAGCTAACTTTTTAGAAAAGACCCTGATGCTGGGAAAGATTAAAGGTAGAATAAGAAGGGGACGACAGAGGACAAGATGGTTGGATGGCACCACTGACTCAATGGACATGGGTTTGACCAAGCTCCGGGAGATGGACAGGGAAGCCTGGCATGCTGAAGTCCAGGGGGTCACAAATACTGGGACACAACTGAGCAGCTGAACTACAACAGTAAAAAAATCAGTGATGATGTAAAAATAATAAAAAATTATCATAACAAAATCAGTGATGTAAGGACATTTTCACCACATTTAATTGACAAAAGCAAGATGCAGAATGTCTCAATAACAGAAATCCTCTGTGTATAAGCAATCTTGCAATGCTAGAAAAATGATGCCCCCAATCCCAACACAAATGTTTGTTACTGATGGAGTTGAAGTGGGAAGAGTGGGAGAAAGAAGAAAAAATAATTCAAAGTAATTAAGGTTGATTTAGAAAAGACAGCATGTATTACATGAACTCATGTATGTAAAATATAAATGTCAAAATGAAAATGGTAGTCATCTATGTAGTAGAACATTTGCTTTTTACTTGTTTGTTTATTATCCTTTTCTGTATTCTTTTGATCCTTTTTTTTTTTTTATAAAACTATCTAAGATGAAACTAAAGGACAACAATACCATAAAATAAAGGACATTAGGAAGCCTGACAAGGTCTGAGTACAGAAAGCCTCCTACACTCATGCTGCTATGCTCAGTCACTCAGTTGTGTCCAACTCTTTGTGAGCCCATGGACTGAAGCCCAGCAGGCTGTTTGCCAGAGGAATTTTCCAGGCAAAAGTACTGGTGTTGGGTGCCATTTCCTCCTCCAGGGATTCTTCCCAACTCAGTGATGGAAACTGAATCTCCTGCATTGACAGGCAGATTCTTTACCACTGAATCAGCTAGAAAGTGCACGTACATACAAGTCTCTTACACACAAACCTTCAAGTTGAGAACTTTTGAAGATGCAAACATGCATCTCGTTCCAGGAAGGAACCAGAACCTGTGACATCACTATCAGGTGTGAGTGACGTTACAGCTTGCCCTCCGCCATCTCCTCCAACTCTTGCCCTCCGTCAGATGCCACTGATGACCCTTCAGCTCTAGCATCTCCCTCATCCTCTCCCCGCTCCAGTCAGTAACTCTTCTTGCCTGTTCACCCCTTGCCAGCCCCTGTATGTCAGCTGGTGTACCGGACTACTGTACTTTTCAAGGTACTGGACTATAAGATAAAAGATGTTTTATTTTGTGTTTTATAGCATATTATTTGTGTGAAAAGTACTCTACCTATTACAGTAGAGTACTATATAGCTAGTTGAGTTAGTTGGGTGCTTGGGCTAACTTTGTTGGACTTATGAACAAAATTGAACTTGTGAACGAACTCTCAAAACAGAATCTTTTGTATGTGGGGAACTTACCATAGCATGATACCATAGAGGGTACACACTGGCCTAGAGGGCAGTGTTTTCTCATCTCCTTTTCTCCTGATTTTTTTTTAAAAATTATTTATTTATTTTTTTAATTGGGGGATAGTATTTTTCTCATCTCCTTTTCTCCTGCCTTTTAAAAAATTAGTTTATTTTTTAATTGGAGGATACTTTCCTTACATTGTTGTACTGGTTTCTGAAGGTCCGACCTCACTGAGATCAGTTGGGAGCGTAATTTCCTCCACACCTGTGGACTCAAGGGCCTGTTCTTCCACACTATTGATTACTTCTCCCTCTTGTCCACTTTTTCCAGAAACCCTTCTGGACATGAGACTTAAACTTGGTTTATTGCTCCCATTGCTCAGAAAACGTATTGAATCAGACCCCATTTTGACCTTTTTGTATCATAAAGGGCCTTAAAAAGTAACACGTCTTATGCCGTTCACTTCCCCACTCTCCTGAAGAAGGCTGAGCCATGGGGTAGAGAGGGGTCAGAAGGCAACCCTAGAAGAGGTGACAGAGGAAAAGCAGCGGGGGGGGAGGGTGCTGTGTCCAGGGCTATAAGATGTAAGTTTTGGTTTAGGGGAGTGGGAGAGAGATTGGGTGTCTGTAGAAGAAAGGGCAGAGTGTGAAGACCTGCAGTGGGTGAAGAAGTTGGAATGAGACAAAGAGAAGGCCAAATTCAAATCCACCTGGAGACCTTGCCCAACACCAACCACACAACCCCGGCTTCCCCTTCTGTGCCACAGGGCAGTGCTTCCGCTTGCAGAAACATCACAGTACTAGGGTGGCCGAGGACTAGTCCTCTCAGCCAAGAAGAGCCCAAAGGAGCAACCTGCAAAAACTCAGCTCACAAATGGGCTGCTGCTGCTGCTGCTGCTGCTGCTAAGTCACTTCAGTCGTGTCCGACTCTTTGACACCTAAATCTATATCAGTTTCTTTGTAATTCTATCAAATTTTAAGGAAAGTTCTGAAGAACAAGTCACAACATTTTAACCTCTTCAGTGCCACTTCTCTAAGCACAGTGTTGGACATTATTCCAGGGTTGAATATGAATCACTTAAAAATAAATAATATTTGACGTTAATGCGTTCACACTGATCCTGGAGAAGACTCTTGAGAGTCCTTTGGATAGCAAGGAGGTCAAACCAGTTAATCCTGAAGGAAAGCAGTCCTGAATATTCATTGGAAGGACTGATGCTGAAGCTGAAGCTCTAACACTTTGGCCACCTTATTCGAAGAGCTGACTATCTGGAAAAGCCTGGGATGTTGGGAAAGAATGAAGGCAGGAGGAGAAGGGGATGACAGAGGATGAGATGGTTGGATGGCATCACTGACTCTATGGACATTAGTTTGAGCAATCTTCAGAAGATAGTGAAGGACAGGGAAGCCTGAAGTGCTTCAGTCCATGGGGTGGCAAAGAGTGACACATGACTGAGCGACTGAACAACAATGAGTTATAAATAACTTTTGCTATCTATGAGGAAGGTGACCCATTCAATCTTCATCAGATCCTTTCCAAAGTAGGTGAGAAACCTCAAAGTATGATCTAAAGCTAGGACATTTACCCACTCATTTCAAAAATATTTATTAAATTCCTGATACTGGCTAGGAATAAGGGCACATGGGATGCATTAGTGAACAAAACAGAACAACTTCTCTTGTGGCGCTGACAACCAGCATCCCCCCCATCAGAAGGAAACTGCTCACTGGTTTGTTTCTGAGAGTGACTCAAGGAGGAAAACACATTCAGTTCTAACTGATCTGTATCCTGGTCTTGTCTTTGAGAGTCACCTTCTCATGCAATTTATAATGCTCTCCTGGGAAATACCAGCCACAAGAACATAGTATGCAAAGGTGTAGGTGAATGGATGGTCATTCGAGTTATGTTTATAATATAGAAGTAGAAGTAAAAAAACAAAACATCCCTAATTGGGGACCAGTCAAATAAGTAATGGTGCATTGAGATAATGGAGTATTGCTGCTAAGTCACTTCAGTCGTGTCCGACTCTGTGTGACCCCATAGACGGAAGCCCACCAGGCTCTCCCATCCCTCCAGGCAAGAACACTGGAGTGGGCTGCCATTTCCTTCTCCAATAATGGAGTATTATGTAGTCATTAAAAAATATGAAGGGGCTTTAGAGTTCAAGATTCCTGGATGTTTTTAAAGGAAACAAGTAGGGTAGGGGAAATGGTGGGTATTGGATGTGCCCACTTATATAATGAAAAGCATGTATGTTTACTCAATTATACATGGTTAGACTAAGATCATGGCATCTGGTCCCATCACTTCATGGGAAATAGATGGAGAAACAGTGGAAACAGTGTCAGACTTTATTTTTCTGGGCTCCAAAATCACTGCAGATGCTGATTGCAGCCATGAAATTAAAAGATGCTTACTCCTTGGAAGGAAAGTTATGACCAACCTAGATAGCCTATTAAAAAGCAGAGACATTACTTTGCCAACAAAGGTCGATCTAGTCAAGGCTATGGTTTTTCCCGTGGTCATATATGGATGTGAGAGTTGGACTGTGAAGAAAGCTGAGTGTGGAAAAACTGATGCTTTTGAACTATGGTGCTGGAGAAGACTCTTGAGAGTCCCTTGGACTGCAAGGAGATCCAACCAGTCCATTCTAAAGGAGATCAATCCTGGGTGTTCATGGGAAGGACTGATGCTAAAGCTGAAACTGCAGTACTTTGGTCACCTCATGCAACGAGTTGACTCACTGGAAAAGACTCTGATGCTGGGAGGGATTGGGGGCGGGAGGAGAAGGGGACGACAGAGAATGAGATGGCTGGATGGCATCACCGACTCGATGGACATGAGTTTGAGTGAACTCCGGGAGCTGGTGATGGACAGGGAGGCCTGGCGTGCTGTGATTCATGGGGTCGCAAAGAGTCAGACACGACTGAGCGACTGAACTGAACTGAGGCAACTCATGGGGAGAGGGAAGAAGCTATTAACCAAGGCTGCATCTCAGAAGGGGGACTGGAGTAGGACATGGGAAAGTGAACAAAGTGAAAGTGTTAGTACCTCAGTTATGTCCAACTCTTTGTAACCCCATGGACTATGTAGCCCGCCAGGCTCCTCTGTCCTTGGAATTCCACACGAAAGAATACTAGAGTGGGTTGCCATTTCCTTCTCCATGGAATCTTCCTGACCCAGGGATTGAATCCAGGTCTCCCACATTGCAGGAAGATTCTTTACAATTTGAGCTATCAAAACATGGGATGGGTGCATAATTTCATGAAATAGTATTTTCCCTCAAATAGATGTGTCTTGATACTTTTATTTCATTTAATTATTCATACATGCACTTTTTCGATTAAAAGTTATTATCATAAAAAGATATCAATAAGCTTTAAGAAATAATTATCTATATTTCTGTCCAATATGTCACAACCAGTATCTCAACCACTGGCCACTTGTGGCTGAGGTGAGTTGAAAGGAAGGTTTCCATTATTGCAGAAGTTACACCAGACAGTGCTTGATGAACCTAGAGCTGGAGAGCTTTTCTTGAAACATCTAAGCCTTCATTCTTCATAGTAGACTCAATGCAAAACAAACAAACAACAAACTGATACAGATTTTGCATTACTGAACAGGACAGGCATTTCCTTAAATATAACATACATTTCTTCCTCTCTCCCCATTCATTAATCAGCAGAAAAGTGAGAAACTCATTCCTTCAACCATCTATAGTGTCTTAAGGCTCTTTGTTATTTTGCATAAATTTTAAGTATTATTAGAATGTCTGTGTACTTTTGCCCCATGGAAATCTAAATTAATGTTTATGGATGCTATTTGAAAGCATATAATAAAGCATAACTAACAAATCAAAAATCATCTGATCTTTTGATTACTGTGTAGACACTGTTACCTCCTCACCTTTTCAGATCCCTCATCCTCTAATTTGTTCAGATTTCTGAGGTCCCTTTCCACTCCAGGAAGCCCTGACTGAGAGTGAAGCTTAAGTAACATGGCAACACACTCCAGTATTCTTGCCTGGAGAATCCCATGGACAGATGAGCCTGGTGGGCTGCAGCCCATGGGGTTGCAGAGTCGGACACAACTGAAGCTACTTAGCATAGCATAGCATACAAGGGTTGTGAGCAGTATATTTGGTTCAATAAACAATGAACCAGTGAATCAGTTAGTGATTCCCCATTGATTTGTACTCTGAAATTTTCATTTCTGTGTCTTAATCAGCCCAGTATCAATTTAAACCTTCTCCAGCACTCAAACTGTAGTCTCAGTCAATCAAATGCCAAGAAAGTCAACTTTAATACTTAGTAAGTCTTCTTTCAATCAGTGAAAGATAAAATGCAAAATTAGTTCTTATACTTGACTTTTAGAGTGAAGATGGCTGATTGTAAAATTCTTTGCTCCATGCAGGGAGCCACCATACTCCCAACTAATAGGACCTCAGAGCATCATCTGGCTGAAGATCTGACCTCCTGAGAACTCCCTGTGGAGGACACTTTGTTGAATACAGTATCTTTCCACACCAAGCCCCACACCCAGCCAGCCCTTAGCTGGGGTTTTCCCTAATCAACCACTTGAAGAAGTGTAGATGAATATAAAATGTTCTTCTACCCAATTTTTCTTTTCTATCTTTCTCACTGCAGAAGACACTGCAATGACCCATCTTAGAGGAGAAAACAGAGCCTGCAGAGAATGTGCAAAGCTTTGTATTTACCTGCAAGCAGTTATTCAGAATGACCTTCTTGGTACCACAGTTCAGTTCAGTTCAGTCACTCAGTCATGTCCGACTCTTTGCGACCCCATGAATCACAGCACAACAGGCCTCAAGAGGAATATTAATCTAACACTACAGGTTCTCCCTTTTCTTATCCACAGATTTTTATGAGAATTGGCTTATAATAAAAACCTGATCTGAAACCATGGAGGAAAGGGCAGCCAAAATGGGGTCCAGCCCAGCTTGCAAAGAACATCTTGTCTCAGGACAGGCACTCACTGGGGAAGCCTCAGAATAGGCAGTAGTGGGGAGATGGGTAAAACAGCACATTTCTGTTGTTCACTGTTAATCAGGCTGCAGAAACTCAGCAAATACAGTCGTTGTATGGATCTGCTTCAGTTTACAAGGTGGAAAACAATAAGACACAATACAATCAGTTTTATTTTTCTCTTTATCCACCAAAGTGCTTTGAATGCAATTTTTTAAAGTATTGAAAATGTTACAATTGTCAACCATTATCCAGTTCATTCCTATGGGGAACTTGTAAAGCATTTTTATTTTATTTATTATTTTGGCCACAGCATGTGGGGTTTTCATTCCCCACCCAGGCATCAAACCCTTGGTCCCTGCAGTGAAAGCACAGAGTCTCAATCACTGGACCACCAGGGCAATATTGAAGGAAACATTTAAGGCTCACTAACATGATGCTTTTGAATTGTGGCGTTGGAGAAGACTCTTGAGAGTCCCTTGGACTGCAAGGAGATCCAACCAGTCCATTCTAAAGGAGATCAGTCCTGGGTGTTCATTGGAAGGACTGATGCTGAAGCTGAAGCTCCAGTACTTTGGCCACCTCATGTGAAGAGTTGACTCACTGGGAAAGACTCTGATGCTCGGAGGGATTGGGGGCAGGAGGAGATGGGGACGACAGAGGATGAGATAGCTGGATGGCATCACCGACTCAATGGACATGAGTTTGAGTGAACTCCAGGAGTTGGTGATGGACAGGGAGGCCTGGTGTGCTGTGATTCATGGGGTCGCAAAGAGTCAGACACTACTGAGTGACTGAACTGAACTGAACATGATCACACTAATATACAATAATGTGTTCTTCATTTTTCCAACAAAGTTGTCTTTTTTTGTGAACAAAAGGAACTTGCCCAAATAAAGATTAACATTTTCACTTTAGAGTTGGACAATCAAGGTCAGAACTCATCACTCCACTTACTAGTATTGGGATCTTTAGCAACTCACTCTTTCTCTAAAGGCCTCAGTTTACTCATCTGAAAAATGGGAATATCAACAGATTATCACTGGTAAGGTTCTTGTGAGGCTTAAATAAACACCATCTCTGCTCAGAACTGCATCTGGTACATGAGAAATGCTTGGTGCTGATAATTTAAATTATTTAGTTATTAAATTTTTATTTAAATTAATTTATTTGGCTGCACTGGATCTTAGTTGTAGCATATGGGATCTTTGAGCTTCCTTGTGGCATGTGAACTCTTAATTGCAGAATGTGGGAGCTAGTTCCCTGACCAGGGATGGAACCTGGGCCCCCTGCATTGGGAGCATGGAATCTTAGCCACTGGACCACCAGGGAGGTCCCTATGTCATGTCTTCCTAAGGAACCCATATGGTGCATACAAGAATCCTCCTAAGGACCAAAGCCCATCATTATGAACATCACAGTATACTTAGTACACTTGTGTACTTGTTCCTGAACTTAGCTGCATTTGGGAGAACTCTATTGTTTGGTGTCTGGGACCAGCTGCTGCCACATCCACTCCCCACCATATTCACTTATATCCACCTGCAGGAGTCAGGAATCCAAGCAAGTTACTTTTCTACTTGAGACAAGTATAAATGGGTTAAAGTCAGTGATTCTCACGTTAGAATTCCCTTGGGAGACTGGACTGGAGTGGGTCAAGGCTCTGACATTTCCTGAGTTCTCCGGATGATTCCAATAGGCCGGTGGGTGGTAACAACTGCAGTCAAGGGCAGTTCCCTCATGCACTGTTGGTGGTCCAGGAAGCAGAGTGGGAACCCCACTGTAGCAAGTGTGGTGGAAGCGGAGGTTCAGAACATCCTGTCCAGGCAGACCTAAGGTCACAGGATGTTTTACAGACCCACAGACCTAAGGTCACAGGATGCTTTACAAACCCAAAGACAACTCCAGCCTTCCAGGGAAGGCAATGAAGAGGCATCAAGGAAAACTCATTCCTTCAATCAGTGTAAACTGAGGTTGCTGTGTTCTGGGCCTGACACTAGACACATGGAATGTGATGGCGAATCAGACAGACATGGCCCCAAGTCGCTGCCTGCACAGAGAGGTGAGAAGGCCAGGGTGCAGTAAACAAAACACGGGATATCGGTCTAATCAACATGACAACTGTCTTGAAAAGGGCCAGACAGAAGTGCAAGTGTATGTGGGAGTGTTAGAATTAAATGGAGACCAAGCATCATCTACTATCATGAAAGTAAAGTGAAAGTGTTAGTTGCTCAGTGGTGTTCGCATCTTTGCAACTCCATGGACTATAGCCCACCAGGCTCCTCTGTCCATGGGATTCTCCAGGCAAGAATATTGGAGTGGGCTGCCTTTCCCTTCTCCAGGGGATCTTCCCAACCCAGAGATCGAATCCAGGTCTCCTGCAGGCAGATTCTTTACCATCTGAGCCACCAGGGAAGCCCCAATCACGGGAAGTTAATAAATCATGGCCCAAACTGGAATGGAAAAAAAAATGTTATTATGCAAACATGTTATTCCTAAACAAAGAGATTATCTTTAAGTCAGTTAAAGAATTGAAAGTGATTTGTACTCAGTGCTTCGGAAAGAGACAATGGGATGCTGATTCTGTAGCAAACCTAGCAAACTATGTATGTGCTCAGTCAAATGTGACTCTGAGACCCTGCAGACTGTAGGCCACAAGCCTCCTCTGTCCATGGGATTTCCCAGGCAAGAATACAGGAATGGGTTGCCATTTCCTTCTTCAGGGGATCTTCCCAACCCAGGGATCAAACCCATGTCTCTTGAAACCCATGTCTGTTGAATTGTCAGGCAGGTTCTTTATCACTGAGCCAGCTGGGAAGCCCCAAGTAAACTATGTAACTTCAAATTAAGTACATGTATACCTCTGAGAAAAAAAATTTAAAACAAACCAAAAATGAACAAATAGTAGCATATAAAGAAACATTTCTGGAAGGATGGCATGTTGTGCTACATGGACCCTTTCCCCAAAGAAATAACCATAATTAATGAAAGTTATATTTTTTTAAAAAAATGACTCTCTAGAAATCATCCTAAAGGCATACAGCAAAGATAGCAACATTTATTTCAGAAAATGTACTAAATCTCAATAAGAACACTGAGTAGTTTTGAAACATCTGAGCCATAACTTGCTCCCTCTCCACCCAAATCCCACCTCCGTGTGACAGAAGTGCTACTCCAGGCAGATACAACCAAAAACACAAGGCTCTGAGAAAACCAAAATTGAAAAAGACACATGTATCCCATTGTTCATTGCAGCACTATTTACAATAGCTAGAACATGGTAGCAACCTAGATGTCCATCGACGGAGGAATGGATAAAGAAATTCTGGTACATATACACAATGGAATATTACTCAGCCATAAAAAGAAATGCATTTGAGTCAGTTCTAATGAGGTGGATGAACCTAGAACCTATTATACAGGGTGAAGTGAGTCAGAAAGAGAAAGATAAATATTGTATGCTATGGCAAGCCACTCCAGTACTATTGCCTAGAAAATCCCATGGATGGAGGAGCCTGGTAGGCTGCAGTCCGTGGGGTCGCTAAGGGTCAGACACGACTGAGCGACTTCACTTTCACTTTTCACTTTCACACATTGGAGAAGGAAATGGCAACCCACTCCAGTGTTCTTGCCTGGAGAATCCCAGGGATGGGGGAGCCTGGTGGGCTTCCGTCTATGGGGTCACACAGAGTCGGACACGACTGAAGTGACTTAGCAGCAGCAGCAGTGCACATATACAGAATCTAGAAAAATGGTTCTGAAGAATTTATTTACAGGGCAGCAGTGGAGAAACAGACATAGAGAACAGACTTATGGACATGGGGAGAGGGGAGGAGAGGGTGAGATGTAAGGAAAGAGTAACATGGAAACTTACATTACCATATGTGAAATAGATAGCCAATGGGAATTTGCTATATGGCTCAGGAAACTCAAACCAGGGCTCTGTATCAACCTAGAGGGGTCGGATGGGGAGGAAGATTGGAGGGAGGTTCAAAAGGGGGGAGATATATGGCTGATTCATGCTGAGGTTTGACAGAAAACTACAAAATTCTGTAAAGCACTTATCCTTCAATTAAAAACTAACTTAATTAAAGCAAAAAAAATAAAGACACAAGGCTCCCACTTCACTCAGTTCCCATCCCAAAGCTACAGTTCCTCCTCAGGACAAGGAAGCCACAGACATTTCTCATTCCTTTCCCCCAGGTCTATGTAGCAGAAGTTCTTGTTGTGGTCCACGTGTAGGTTGAGAAAGAATTTCCAGAAATGAGGCAGAATGAGAAGAGAATAGAATTCATTAGGGTGGGAAATGCTGTTAGAACAGCAGGCTGGCTCATGGGAGAACCAAACCTTTTCATAGGCTAGTGCCCAATTTTTATAGGCTCGAGAGAGAAAATTCCTACTGGAATGGTGGCATTCAGTGATTGGTTAGGATGCTATAGGGTGTATAATAGAGTAGGCCTTTTACCCAATATTGGGTCAGGGAACTGGCATGGTTAGATCCAGAGGCTCATGGCAGCAGTTGCTTTGCGGGTCAGTCAGTTCCATAGACTTTTATTCTGTACAGGGCTCCACGCCTGTGACCTTGGTGTAGGGCTCCACAGTTCTCTTCCAGACAAGTGTTGCCAAGTTGTCTGGGGCACCCTCCCCCACTGAGCCCCAATTCATAGACTGCAAGTGCTACCCCTTGCTGGCACAGCAGGCTGAGAATACTGGGTCCTGACTACCTTCACCCACCTCTCTTGTTGGAGGGAGATTCCACACCAGGAGCAGCAAGCTGAGACTGTGACCTAGAAGGGTTAATTCTGAATTCATGTTGGATCTGCTTCTGTAGCTCTAACTCTCATCTTACCACTTTTATTATTGTTGCCGTTCATTCGCTAAGTCTTGTCCGACTCTTTGCAACCCCATGGATTGCAGCACGGCAGGCTTCTCTGTCCTTCGCTATCTCTCCGAGTTTGCTCAAACTCAAGTCCATTGAGTCAGTAGTGCCATCCAACTGTGCCGTCCCTTGCCCCCCCTTCTCTTCTTGTTATTGTAAGCATATATGATGGCCTGCCTCAGGAAGATAACCCGAGCCCACCTGTAAGGAAGTGAAAGTAACACATTCCCTGCCGGAGACTCACCATTCTAGGGGATATTTGCAAGGATTGAATAGCTTTTTTACTTTGTTTCCTCATCTCCCCCCATCTCTGATCCACAGAAGAACTTGGCAACCAGGCCCTGACAAGATGGTTATTTTGAGGTTGCCATCTTTTTGGTCAGCCACCTCTCTGAATAAACTCCCTTCCTTGTCTCAAGCCCTCATCTCTCAGATTTATTGGCCTATCGTGTGGCAAGCAGAGTGAGCTGGGGCTTGGTGACAAGAATACCAGAAGCTAATACTCCTGCCCCACACCCCACTCATAATTCAGTTCAGTCGCTCAGTAAGGACCCCATGGACTGCAGCACGCCAGGCTTCCCTGTCCATCACCAACTCCCGGAGCTTGCTCAAACTCATGTCCGTTGAGTCAGTGATGCCATCCAACCATCTCATCCTGTTGTCCCCTTCTCCTCCCGCCTTCAGTCTTTCCCAGCACCAGGGTGTTTTCCAGTGAGTCAGTTCTTTGCATCAGGGGGCCAAAGGATTGGAGTTTCAGCTTCAGCATCAGTCCTTCCAATGAATATTCAGGACTGATTTCCTTTACGATTGACTCTTTTGATCGCCTGCAGTCCAAGGGACTCTCATAATTAAGGGCTTTGAAACCTTGGAGTGACTCCAGGATGAGCAGGCCACCATTCCCACTCCCAGCTCCACAGCAGTATCACAGAAGCTCTTCCCAGGGGTAGAGACAGGTTGTAAAAACAGAGAGCTCCACAGGCATCCCTAAGGGCACTTGCTTCATTTGGAATGGAGTATAGGAAACTTCAACCCACAGGGTAAATTGTCTAAAACAAGAGAGATTGTGTTAGTGAACAATTAAGAAAAGCATGGAACTAATAGCTTCAAGATAGCAGAGATTGAAACCGGAGACAAACTAGAAGTTTAACAGAGAGAAAACATGGGAATAGTCCAGGACAAGTCATCCTAGAGTCAGAAGGAGCCTCAAAGACTGGCTTCAAATAACACCCCTGCAAAGGGGTCTGACTTTAATTGGCTCAGACTCTGGAGTAATTTGGGTTTCCCAGGTGGTGTTGGTAGTAAAGGACCCACCTGCCAATGCAGAGTTAAGATAAAGGTGGTGCGATCTGTGGGTCAAGAAGATCCCCTGGAGGAGGAAATGGCAACCCACTCCAGTATTCTTGCCTGGTGAATCCCAAGGACCGAGGAGCCTGGTGGGCTACAGTCCCTAGGGCCACAGAGTCAGACGTGACTGAAGCAAATTAGCATGCATGTGGAGTAAGTTATGCCCTAGAGTGTTGTTAAAAACAATAGAGCAATCAGCTTGCAATTACTGGAGGCTAATAGCTAGGTGTGACACCGACAGACACACTACGAAAAAAATATGTGCTGGTAAATTATATAACTTACCTGAAAAGGATAAATTCCTAGAAAAACACATACTCCTGAAACTGCCTCAAAAAGAAACAGAAAATCTGAATTAACAATTAAAACCCACAAAAAATGTTCAGGCCCAGATGGCTTCCCTAGTGAATTCTACCAAATAAATAAATAAATAAATAACACCAGTTTTTCATAAACTTCCAAAGCTTAGAAGTGAAGAGAACATCTTACATTTCATTACATTAGGCCAATGTACTAAAATCAGCCAAAGGTATCATGAGAAAAATATAGACCAATATCACTTATGAATACAGATGCAAAAATCTTCACCCATATGCTGGAAAATGAATCTGGCAACCTAAAAACAACAAAGTATACATCATGAACAAACAACATTTGTACTAAGAGGCAAGATTGGATTAATGTCTGAAAATCAATTAATGTAACACATGTCAATAGAATAAAGAACCAAAAAACCACAGGATCATCTTAAAAAATGCAGAGACAGTACTTGACAGAATTCAGAACTCTTTTATAATAAAAACAATTAGCAAACTAGGAACAGAAGGAAACTTTCTCAGTACGATAAAGGGCATCTACAGAAAACCCATAACTGACACCAGAATTAATGGTTAAAGATTGAATAGTTTCCTCTCCAAGATCAAGAAAGTGGAAAGGAAGTTTGTTCTCACCACTTCTATTCAATGTTGTACTGGAAGTTCTTATCCAGGAAATTGGGAAAGAAAGGAAATAAAAGACATCCAGACCAGAAAGGAAGAAACAAAACTATCTCTCTGCAAATGACACAATCTTGTATATAGAAAAATCCTGAGAGATTCACCATAAAATTATTAGAACAAGTAAACAATTTGAGTAAGGATGCAAGATAAAGGTAAATATATAAAACTCAATTGTAGCTCTATACAATTTCAATAAACAACCTGAACACAAAATTTAAAAAAGGATTCTATTTATGATAGCATCAAGAAGCATGAAATATCAATATTTTGAAATATATTTAATGAAAGAAATGAAAAATATGCATTCTAGAAACTGAAACATTGCTTTAAAAAGTTGAGAAAATTAAATGAAAAAAATCTCAACTTTATATATTAGAAGACAATATTGATTTTTTTTGTAGAAAAACTAGGATATTTCTTTGATGACATATTTTTATGAGTGACACAAGATGAAGATATTTTTAAACATTGTGCTCAATAGTTTTATTGTTTCCCTTCCAGTTTTAGTTTTATTGAGACATGATTGATATACAGCTTTGTAGCATAATGATTTGACTTACATACATCATGACTTGTTTATACAATAAGTCAAGTGAATATCCATCACGTCACATATTAAACAAAATAAAAGAAAACCATTTTTCCTTGTGGTGAAAACTCTAAGGATGTACTCTCTTAACTTTCATATATAGCATACAGCAGTGTTACTAGTGTTACTTATATTTATCATGTACATTACATCTCTAATACTGATTCTTCTTATCAGTATTTATTCATCAATATGAAATTTTGTACATTTTGACCACCTTCATCCAATTCTCCCTCCCTGTACCCCCCTCACTGCAAATCTGACCCGTTTTCTGAGTATGTTTGTTTTTGAAGTATAATTGATATTAGTTCCTGGTGCATAGCATGTTAGTTTCTGGGCTTCCCAGGTGGTGCTAGTGGTTAAGAGCCCACCTGCCAATTCAGGAGAAGTAAGAGACACAGGGGTTCGATCCCTGGGTCAGGGAGATCCCCAGGGGGAGGGTATGGCAAACCACTCCAGTATTGCCTGGAGAATCCCATGGACAGAGGAGCCTGGCAGGCCACAGTCCATTGGGTCACAGAGTTGGATATGGCTGAAACCTTTTAGCACAGTATGGCATACAGTTTTTATGGACTTCCTGTAGCTCAGACAGTAAAGATTCTGCCTTCAATGCAGGAGACGTGGGATCAATCCTTGGGTCGGGAAGATCCCTTGGAGAAGGAAGTGGCAGCCCACCCCAGTATTCTTGCCTGGAGAATCCCATGGACAGAGTAGTCTGGTGGGCTACAGTCCATGGGGGGTCACAAAAAGTCAGACACGACTTAACGACTACTGCTATGACCATCTGGGCTTCCCTGGTGGCTCATCTGGTAAAGAATCCGCCTGCAGTGCAGGAGACCTGGGTTCGACTGGTGGGTTGAGAGGATCCCCTGGCAGAGGGCATGACAACCCACTCTAGTATCCTTGCCTGGAAAATCCCATGGACAGAGGAGATTGGGCTACAGTCGATGGGGTTGCAAAGAGTCGGCCACAACCGAGTGACTCAGCACACACGTGATGACAGCCCTAGTTACCATCTGCCATCATACAAAGATATTTTTATTAACTATATTCTGCATGCTGTACATTTGATACCATTGAGTCAATTATTTTGTAAGCAGAAGTTGGTGCCTCTTAACCTCACCTGTTTCTCTTATCTCCCCTCCTTACCTTACCAATAAGGAAAGGATCTTGTATCTTGATCTCTGTATCTATAACTATTTCATCTTATTATGTTTGTTTATTTGTTGTATTTTTTAGATTCCACATATAAGTGAAATCTGAGTTAAATTCACCCATTCCAGTCCATTTTAGTTCACTCTTGTCGACGTTCACCCTTGCCATCTCCTATTTGGCCACTTCCAATTTGCCTTGATTCATGGATCTAACATTCCAAGTTCCTATGCAATATTGCTCTTTACAGCATCTGACCTTGCTTCTATCACCAGTCACATCCACAACTGGGTATTGTTTTTGCTTTGGCTCCATCCCTTCATTCTTTCTGGAGTTACTTCTCCACTGATCTCTAGTAGCATACTGGGCACCTACCAACCTGGGGAGTTCCTCTTTCAGTATCCTATAATTTTGCCTTTTCATACTGTTCATGGGATTCTCAAGGCAAGAATACTGAAGTGGTTTGCCATTCCCTTCTCCAGTGGACCACATTCTATTGGACCTCTCCACAATGACTCGTCCGTCTTGGCATGGCTTACTTTCATCGAGTTAGACAAGGCTGTAGTCCATGTGATCAGATTGGCTAGTTTTCTGTGATTATGTTTTCAGTGTGTCTGACCTCTGATGCCCTCTCGCAACACCTACCATCTCACTTGGGTTTCTCTTACCTTGGACGTTGGGTATCTCTTCATGGCTGCTCCAGCAGAGCGCAGCCACTGCCCCTTACCTTGCAGGAGGTCGCCTCTCCTGACCTTGAATGTGGAGTAGCTCCTCTCGGCCCTCCTGTGCCCGCACAGCTGCCACTCCTTGGACGTGGGGTTGCTCCTCTCGGCCACCGGCCCTGACCTCGGACTTGGGTAGCTCAGTCCTGGGTGTTCACTGGAAGGACTGATGCTGAAGCTGAAACTCCAATACTTTGGCCACCTCATGCGACGAGTTGAGTCATTGGAAAAGACCCTGATGCTGGGAGGGATTAGGGGCAGGAGGAGAAGGGGACAACAGAGGATGAGATGGCTGGATGGCATCACCGACTTGATGGACATGAGTTTGGGTAAACTCCGGGAGTTAGTGATGGACAGGGCGGCCTGGCGTGCTGTGATTCATGGGGCCGCAAAGAGTCGGACACGACTGAGCAACTGAACTGAACTGATAAGTGAAATCATACAGTATATATCTTACTCTGACTTTTTCCACTTAGCATAATATCCTCTAGGTCCATCCATATTGTTGCAAATGGCAAAATTTCATTCTTTTTTATGGTTAATATGCTACACACACACACACACAAACACACCACATTTTCGCATCCATTCAATTATTGTTGGGCACTTAGATTACGTCCATATCTTGGCAACTGTAAATAATGCTGTAATGAATTTAGGGGTATATATATCTTTCCCAATTAGTGTTTTTGTTTGCTTCAGATAAATACCCAAAAGTTGAATTGCTGGATTGTATGGTAGTTCTATTTTGAATATGTTAAAGAACTTTCCTACAGTTCCGTAATAGCTGCATCTATTTATTTTCACACCAACAGGATACAAGAGTTCCCTTTTCTCCATATTCTCACCAACATTAGTTGTTTGTTGTCTTTTTTTATAACAGCAATTCTGACATGTGTGAAGTGATATCTCTTTATTGATTTAATTTTCCTTTCCCTGATGATTGAGCATCTTTTCATGTGCCTGTTGGAATATTTTTAGAAAACTGTTTATTCAGATTCTCTGCCTGTTTTAAATTTTTTTTTATGTTGAGTTCTTTGTATATTTTGTAAGTTCTTTTGGATATAAACCCCTTATTGGCTATGTCATTTGCAAATGACTTTCCCCATTCAGTAGGCAAATATTTTTCCTCATTGATACTTTCCTTTGCTGTAAAAATGCTTTTTAGTTTGATGTTGTCTTATTTATTTTTGCTTTTGTTTCCTTTGCCTGAGGAAACATTCAAAAAATATTGCTGAGATCAATGTCAAAGTGCATACTGACACTAGTTTCTTCTGGAAGTTTCATTGTTTCAGGTCTTACATTTGTCTTTATATGAGTTAAACTCATAATTCCATTATGAGTTTATTTTTGTATAAAGTGTGAGGAAGTAATCCAGTTTAATAATTTTTCACGTGACTATCAGTTTTCCCAACACCATTTATTGAAGAGGCTGCCTTTTCCCCAAAGTATATTATTAAGATGACAATACTTCCTAAATTGATCTACAGAGTCAGTGCAATCCCTTTGCAAATACTAGATGGTTTTCTATAGAAATTACTAAATTAGTCGTAAAATTCAAAACAAAAAGGAAAATGGTCAAAACAATATTGAAAAGGAAGAGTAAAGTTGGAGGACTCACACTTTCTAATTCCATAACTGACTACGATAAGAATAAATTTTAAAAATCCTCACTGAAAGGAAAAAATATATGTATGACTATGTGTAGTTAATAGACCTTAACTAAACTTACTATGGTAATCATTTCACAGTACATACATATATCAAGTCATTATGTTGTATACTTAAACTTGTGCAATGTGTTCACATGTGCTCAGTTGCATCTGACTCTGTGCAACCCCATGGACTGTAGCCTGCCAGGTTCCTCTGTCCATGGAATTTTTCAAGCAAGAATACTGGGTACAGTGTTATATGCCAATTATATCTCAATAAAACCAGGAGGGGAAAACTTACTACAAAGCTACAGTTATCAAGATAGTGTGGTCTGGAAATAAATGGAACAGAAGTGAGAGTCCAGAAGTAAACCCTTTAATTTTGAGTGAGTTAATTTCAACAAGAGTGATAATACAATTCAAGGGGGAAAGAATAGTCCCATCTTTTCAACAAATAGTTTTGAGATAACTGGATGCCCACATGCAAAAGATTGAAATTGGGCTCCTTCCTCACACCACACATGAAAATTAACTCAAATGAACCATAGATGTAAATGTAAAAGCACATCTATAAAATTCCTAGGAGAAAAGATGGGAGTAAATCTTTGTAAATTTGCAAGTCTTACTATACACAAGATCAAAAGCACAAGTGACAAAAGAAAAATGCACAAATCACACTGTATCAAAATTAAAAGCTTTTTTTTTTTTTTGCTGCAAATGATACCATCAAGAAAGTGAATACACAACCCATTTCTAAATCATATATTTGGATAAACCACTTATATCCGGGACAGATGAAAAACTCTCATAGTGCAATGATTAAACAATAAATATTTCAATTAAAATAATGGGATCTAATTACACATTCCTCCAAAGAAGATATGCAGTTGGTCAATAACACATGAAAAACCACTCAGTGTCATTAGTCATCAGGGAAACAGAAATCAAAACCTCAATGAGAAGCTGCTTCACAAAGTATCAGATAACAAATGTATGAAAGGATTTGAAGAAATAGAATTAATGTTAACCATATGATCTGGCGATTTCACTCCAAGGAACCTACTCAAGAGAAATGAAAACTTCAGTCAATTCAGTTCAGTTGCTCAGTCATGTCCGACTCTTTGCGACCCCATGAATCGCAGCATGCCAGGCATCCCTGTCCATCACCAACTCCTGGAGTTTACTCAAACTCATGTCCATCGAGTCAGTGATGTCATCCAGCCATCTCATCCTCTGTCGTCCCCTTCTCCTCCTGCCCCCAATCCCTCCCAGCATCAGGGTCTTTTCCAATGAGTCAACTCTTCTCATGAGGTGGCCAAAGTATTGGAGTTTCAGCTTCAGCATCAGTCCTTCCAATGAACACCTAGGACTGATCTCCTTTAGAATGGACTGGTTGGATCTCCTTGCAGTCCAAGGGACTTTCAAGAGTCTTCGCCAACACCACAGTTCCAAAGCATCAATTCTTTGGTGCTCAGATTTCTTCACAGTCCAACTCTCACATCCATACACGACCACTGGAAAAACCACTTCCACATGAAAATTTGTATATGAATATTTCAGAAGTATTAGTCACAGTAGCCAAAAAATGAAACAATTCGAATGTACATCAACTGATGAATAAAGAAAATATGGTATGTTGATACAATGAAATGTTATTCTGAAATAAAAAGGAAGGAAGTATTGATGATCAATATAAATGAATCTTAAAAACACTATGTTAAGTGAAAGAAGCTGGTTACAAAGAACCACATATTGTGCGACTCCATTTATTTGAAATAACCAGACTTGGCAAGTCTCTTGACCCTCTGTGATTGCAGGGTCTATAGCCCTCCAGGCTTCTCTTTCCATGGAATTCTCCAGGCAAGAATACTAGAGTGGATTTCCATGCCCTTCTCCAGGGGATCTTCCAGACCCAGGGATCAAGCCCACGTCTCCTGCATTGCAGGCAGATTCTGTACCATCTGAGCCAGGAGTGAAGCCCCTCACGGAGGGAAAGGATAGATCCGAGTTGCCTATGGCTGGGGGAGGTGCAATAAAGGGAATTTGTGTGTTTGCTTGTGTGGGAGGGTGACAAAAAGGTCCTAAAATTAGATGTGGTGATATCGGCACATCTCTGTGAGTATACTAAAAACCTTTGAATTATACACTTGATATGGGTGAATAGCATGATATATGAATTACATCTCAATACAGTTATTTAAAACTGAGCACATCATGCTGGTCCCCTTACGTGGGGAGAACTCACCCTCCACACACTGGAGCCAATTCAGATGTCACCTCCCCATACCCACGCTGAGATCTGGAGCCTTCTGGGGTGCCCACACGTCCCACCTGCTGTCTGTTGACCCACTTCATGTTCTGGAGTCCATGGAGGGTTCATGTGCCTGAATTCAATTCAAGAATAGCAAGTCTTTCCTGAGCACCCCTTGCCCCTCCCACATGAAGCTCTTTACAAGGGTCCTCCCTAAAGCCTAGGAGGCAGTGAGGAGTCTGTCCCCATTTTACCAATTAGGAATCCCAAATTTGGAAAAGTTACAGAATTTGCCCGAAGTCGCACAGCTACAGACACTGGTGTGTAGCCAAAATGCCCAGCCCGTGACCCCGCTGACCAGGTTTGGATGCCCAAACTCAACCTGGGGGCGTGACCTTGAACCACAGAGCTCCGAGCAAGGATGTCAGTATAAGCCTCTTATCTTCATCTTCCATAGGAGCTGGAAGGACTGCACTTGATGAATATTTAATAACTGATCCTTGAACAAATAAAGTCAAGATTTGATTCCTTTTAACTTCTCACTATTAAGACCGTATTACTTCTGGGCAGGGCCCCATCTAATCCCTTATGGAATTACAGATATAGCTTCTGTTATCAACAGAAGCTGGATGATTGGATTGACTGGATGGATGTATTACTGATACAATGCTGGAGACTTGGTACGCTCAGCAAATGCCTTCTTTCCTCTCAAAGCTGAAGGATGGAGGTGGGACCTGGAAGGAGTAGGAGGATCACAGCATGCCCAGAGGACACTGGTGCAGAATGGAGAGGACATCATAGCCAACCCTCACCACCCCACTGTCCCCATTAGCACTGTGCTCAGTGTTAAAGTTACGGGAAGTATCTAGTCCGGCCTCATTCACCAAAACATTCACTGTGCACAATCAAATATGGCTTGGGGTTAAACTGCCTTCATGTGTACCATCTCAAAGAAAATCTCCAACTGCCCAGCTCTTATGTGTGATAATGGGAATTGAGAAGGGCTCAGCCCTTGGAGATGGCTGCCAGGTGGGGTCAGAGCTGAAGATCAAACCTGGGTCTCTTGGGCCCCAATCCAGACCTCCAACTCTTCATGTAGTGAACCCTCTCTGGACATATTTCCTATCACCAGGCATGGATGATTAACAGAGAAATGGTCTGACTTTGCTTGTTTCCCCTTTATAGCTCCACCTCTCAGTCCCAAGACCACCCTTGTGACTCAGATGGTAAAGAATCTGCCTGCAATGCAGGGGACCCAGGTTTAACCCCTGGGTTGGGAAGATCCACTGGAGAAGGGAATGGCAACATACTCCAGTATTCTTGCTCAGAGAATGCCGAGGACAGAGGAGACTGGTGGGCTACAGTCCATGAGGTCGCAAAGAGTTGGACATGACTGAGCGACTAACACTTTAATTTTCATAGGAATATCAGACTACTGTTATTAATTCTGTTTTTATTATTATGAATTAGAAATAGAAGAAAATATGCTTTGCATATTAATGTTTAAATTCTACAGGTCAAAATATTTCCAAATAATAAAGCTTTTTATTCCATAGTGCTCTAGAAAGCAAAGATTATTTGTTGCCTCATGGAACCAAAATAGAAAACAAAGAGTGTGGGTTGGTTATTGCTCATCTGTGAAAATACAGATTAATATTTTATTTGGGAAAGAATGATTACATTTTTTCAAATCCATATTTTATGCCTCAATACATCCTCAAAAATAATAATGGCTCTAAGATTACAAAAGGGCAAGTTCTTTCCGCTCCTCACTTCTAATGACAAGTATTTTTCTCTAGCTCTAAATCCCATCCATGTAAGTGACTGTGATCTACAGTGATGATTTTTTTAAATATAGTGAAAATGAGTCTACTACCCAAAGCAATCTATAGATTCAATGCAATCCCTATCAAGCTACCAAAGGCATTTTTCACAGAACTAAAACAAATAATTTCACAACTTGTATGGAAATACAAAAAACCTCAAATAGCCAAAGCAATCTTGAGAAAGAAGAATGGAACTGGAGGAATCAATCTGCCTGACTTCAGACTATACTACAAAGGTACAGTCATTAGGAGAGTATGGTACTGGCACAAAGACAGAAATATAGATCAATGGAACAAAATAGAAAGCCCAGAGATAAATCCACACACCTATGGACACCTTACCTTTGACAAAGGAGACAAAAATATACAATGGAGAAAAGACAAACTCTTTAACAAGTAGCGCTGGGAAAACTGGTCAACCACCTAAAAAGAATGAAACTAGAACTCTTTTTAACACTATACACAAAAATAAACTCAAAATGGATTAAAGATCTAAATGTAAGACCAGAAACTATAAAACTCCTAGAAGAAAACATTGGCAAAACACACTCTGACATAAATCACAGCAAGGTCCTCTATGACCCACCTCCCAGAGTAATGGAAATAAAAGCAAAAATAAACAAATGGGACCTAATTAAACTTAAAAGCTTTTGCACAATGAAGGAAACTATAAGCAAGGTGAAAAGACAGCCTTCAGAGTGGGAGAAAATAATAGCAAATGAAGCAACTGACAATTAATCTCAAAAATATACAAACAGCTTGTGTAGTTCAATAACAGAAAAATAAATGACCCAATCAAAAAATGGGCCAAAGAACTAAACAGACATTTCTCCAAAGAAGACATACAGATGGCTAACAAACACACGAAGAGATGCTCAACAGCACTCATTATCAGAGAAACGCAAATCAAAACCACAATGAGGTACCATCTCATGCCAGTCAGAATGGCTGCTATCAAAAAGTCTACAAACAATAAATGCTGGAGAGGGTGAGGGGAAAAGGAAATCCTCTTACACTGTTGGTGGGACTCAAACTACTAGAGTCACTATGGAGAACAATGTGGAGATTCCTTAAAAAACTGGAAAGAGATCTGCCGTATAACCCAGCAATCCCACTGCTGGGTATACACACTGAGGAAACCAGAATTGAAAGAGACATGTGTACCCCAATGTTCATCACAGCACTGTTTACAATAGCTAGGACATGGAAGCAAGCTAGATGTCCATTGGCAGACGAATGGATAAGAAAGCTGGGGTGCATATACACTATGGAATATTCAGTTCAAGAATACATTTGAATCAGTTTTAATGAGGTTGATGAAACTGGAGCCTATTATACAGAGTGAAGTAAGCCAGAAAGAAAAACACCAATACAGTATACTAACGCATATATATGGAATTTAGAAAGATGGTAACGATAACCCTGTATGTGAGACAGCAAAAGAGTCACAGATGTATAGAACAGTCTTTTGAACTCCGTGGGAGAAGGCAAGGGTGGGATGATTTGAGAGAATAGCATTGAAACATGTATATTATCACATGTGAAACAGATCGCTAGTCCAGGTTTGATGCATGAGACAGGGTGCTCAGGGCTGGTGCACTGGGATGACCCAGAGGGATGGGATGGGGAGGGAAGTGGGAGGGCAGTTCAGAATGGGAAATGCATGTACACCCATGGCTGATTCATGTCAATGTATGGCAAAACCACTACAATATTGTAAAGTAATTAGCCTCCAATTAAAATAAATAAATATAAAAAATAAAAATTAAAAAAAGGAAGAAAGAAAGAAAGAAAAACACCAATACAGTATATTAATTCATGGAACCTCTAGTAGCTCAGACGGTAAAGAGTCTGCCTGCAGTTCGGGAGAACCAGGTTTGATTTCTGGGTCAGGAAGACCCAGAAGATCCTGTGTTGGGAAGATCCCCTGGAGAAGGCAATGGCAACCCACTCCAATATTCTTGCCTGGAGAATTCCACCGATGGAGGAGACTGGCAGTCTACAGTCCATGGGGGCGAAAAGAATCGGTTACGACTGAGTGATTTCACTTTGAATTTCACTTTTCATGGAATTTAGAAAGATGGTAACAATGATCCTATTTGCAAGGCAGCAAAAGAGACACAGATATAAAGAACAGACTTTTGGACTCTGTGGGAGAAGGCGAGGGTGGGATGATTTGAGAGAACAGCATTGAAACATGTATATTCAGTTCAGTTCAGTTTAGTCGCCAGTCATGTCCAACTCTCTGCGATCCCATGAATCATAGCACGCCAGCCTTCCCTGTCCATCACCAACTCCCAGAGTTCACTCAAACTCATGTCCTTCGAGTCGGTGATGCCATCCAGCCATCTTATCATCTGTCGTCCCTTTCTCCTCCTGCCCCCATCCCTCCCAGCATCAGAGTCTTTCCCAATGAGTCAACTCTTTGCATGCAGTGGCCAAAGTACTAGAGTTTCAGCTTTAGCATCAGTCCTTCCAATGAACACCCAGGATTGATCTCCTTCAGGATGGACTGGTTGGATCTCCTTGCATTCCGAGGGACTCTCAAGAGTCTTCTCCAACACCACAGTTCAAAAGCATCAATTCTTCGGCGATCAGCTTTATTCACAGTCCAAGTCTCACATCCATACATGACCACTGGAAAAACCACAGACTTGAGTAGACGGACCTTGGTTGGCAAAGTAATGTCTCTGCTTTTTAATATGCTATCTAGGTTGGACCTTTGTTAGCAAAGCAATATTTCCGCTTTTTAATATGTTATCTAGGTTGGTCATAACTTTCCTTCCAAGGAGTAAGTGTCTTTTAATTTCATGGCTTCAATCACCATCTGCAGTGATTTTGGAGCCCCCAAAAATAAAGTCTGACACTGTTTCCACTGTTTCCCCATCTATTTCCCAAGAAGTGATGGGACCAGATGCCATGATCTTTGTTTTCTGAATGTTGAGCTTCAAGCCAATCTTTTCACTCTCCTCTTTCACTTTCATCAAGAGGCTTTTTAGTTCCTCTTCACTTTCTGCCATAAGGGTGGTGTCATCTGCATATCAGTATATTACCATGTGTGAAATAGATCACCAGTCCAATTTCAATGCATGAAACAGGGCACTCAAAGCTGGCTGACTAGGACAACCCAGAGGGACGGGATGGGGAGGGAGGTGGGAAGGCGTTTGGGACAGCGGGACACATGTACACTTGGGGCTGACTCATGTCAATGTATGGCAAAACCACCACAATATTGTAATTAGTCTCCAATTAAAATAAATTTTTAAAAAATGAAAAAAAACATTAAAGAATGGCAGAGTGCCACATGTAACACCTTATTTGGATATAATCTGGAGTCTTGGAAGCTTGACCATCCAATGTCCTCCTACAAATGGATCTCAAGAGCTTGTTTGGAGGTTCTACCGGAGAAGTGCAGCCACTTGCATAACCTTGACCAGGGAACAGTCCTCCTCTATCTGGGAAGGTCGTCCTCTTGGATCGAGCACACAGCTTCAGGAGGGACGCACATGGAGAGGTGAGGCAGGAACAGCAGTCCAATCAACCCTGGCAATCATGGGACGACAGATGTCGCAGCCAGATCACCCACAGATCCAGTACAATAGAGAGAATTCACATATCCCACATTCAATCCATTTAAATCATGCACTTCAGTAGCTTGTTATTATTCACAGAGTTGTGCAACCATCACCAAATCTAATTTTATAAGATGTTGGTCACCCCAGAAAGAAACCTCATGCCCATTCCTCCTCTACCACTGCCCCTGGCCCCCCAGCCCCGGACAAGTACTTTTCTCCCACTTTCTCTATGGATATGCCTATTCTGGACATTTCATATAAATGAAATCTTACAGTATATTGTTATTTATGATTGGTTTCTTTCACTTAGCACAGCATTTTCAAGGTCTGTTCAAGTTGTAGTGTGTATTATAAGTCATTCCTTTCTATGGCTGAATAATATTTCATTGTGTTAATGTTCCATATTTGATTTATCCAATCATCAGTGCTACTATGAATATTCATGCACAGATTTCTTTGTGTGGAGATTCTTTGCATGTCACTTGAATACCTAGGCATGGAACAGCTAGGTCATACGGTAACTCTATTTTAAAATTTTTGAGGCTCTCCAACACTGTCCAAGATGGTTGCACAATTTTATATTCCCACGAGCAATGGATGAGGGTCAGGGATGATTTTGGAAGCTTAATCTGTAAGCTCCTGTCTTACATGACATGTGCTCGGATCCACTGCTCTGTGACCTTGAGTGTGTTGGGTACCAAAAACGCTAGTGGACCTGTATCTTGTGAGAATATTAACTGTCTCTGAAGGCCCATGTGTGGATCAAATGAGTTCCAGGGCAGCGGCCCAGGGTAGATCTTCAGGCAGGGTTGGAGGTCTGCCATTGCTAGTCCTTAGTAGGAAAAACATAAGTAATAAAGACATATGAATTACAGAACAATTATCATTATCCTCTTGAGAGTCCCTTGGACTGTAAGGAGATGAGACCAATCAATCCTAAAGGATATCAGCCCTGAAAATTCATTGGAAGGACTGGTGCTAAAGCTGAAGCTCCAATATTCTGGCCTCCTGATGGGAAGAAGACCCTGATGCTGGGAAAGAGGGAAGTCAAATGGAGAAGGGGGAGGCAGAGGATAAGATAGCATCACCGACACAATGGACATGAGTTTGAGCTAACTCTAGGAGATGGTGATGGACAGGGAAGCCTGGTGTGTGGCAGTCCATAGGGTCGCAAAGAGTCAGACACAACAGCGGCTGAACAGCAACAACATCATTATCCATCTCCAGGAGAGAGTACAAGTAATTTAGGGCAGACAGGGCTCAGGCACAGGAGCCAGCTTTTGAATGAGGATGAACCCCTGCCTCTTCTCTGACCCAGGCACAGGCAGGGAACAGCAGGACTGTGCCCAGATATTAGCAGGGAAAGAGCATGGGGGCTGTGCAAGAAGAAGACCCAAGCCAGCCAGTGGAGGGAAGTGGTCATGTCCTGCCCAACCTTGGAATAACAGGGTCACCTGGATCCCTTTCCCCAACAGAAGAACAGATACAGAAGAACTCAAGCCTACAGCATTCTGGGTTCCATGAAAGACCAACCTTAAGTGAGAACGATGAGTAAGAGTCCACTTCACTTCCTGTTCTGTCAGGAGAAAACTCATCCAGGAAACTCTCAAACCAACTGCAAAGGTAAAACCAAAAAGTGGTTAAAACAGCGATGGGTGGTGGTCAGCCCTAATTTAAGCCGGGTGGGGCACAGACGTCGCTATATGGCCCTGACAGACTACCCTAAACTTTTTCAACAAAACACAGTTAAGCACGGCGATTACACTTAGGGGACTTCTTTGATGGCTCAGTGGTAAAGAACCTGCCTGCAATGCAGGAGATAGGGTTCGATCCCTGGGTCGGGGAGATACCCTGGAGGAGGGCATGGCAACCCACTCCAGTATTCTCGCCAGGAGAATCCCATGGACAGAGAGAGGAGCCTGGTGGGCTACAGTCCATGGGGTCGCAGAGTCGGACAGGACTGAGCAATTACTTAGCACAGCCCCGGAATCCATCAATCACTAGGAACCACAGCGAGGACGAACTTGGGAGCAAGGGGAGACTCTGCTGAAATGTTCTGAGAGAGGGCAGTGTACTGGGGACTAGAGTGGTGAGGACATAAAAGGCCCGCTTAGTGAAAGTCAGACGAAGCTGGGGCTTTACCGCTGCAACCAGCTTGAAAATGGCACAGTTGGTTGCAGTTTATCACCTGCCAGCACAAAAGAGGGTTCATCGTTGAAATCCTGCTTAGATGCTCGGGGGTCTGTTTGTGGATCCTTTTAATTAGCAGAGATCGAAAAGGAGCAACAGCCGCTCACCTGGGCGAAGCTCCGCCCGCTGGTGCCCCGCGGGCTTCGTCCCCCGCGCTCCGCCCGGCTCCGCTCGCTCGCCACCCGCCCGGGGGCCGCCGCCCGCCCGCCGCAGCCGCCGCCGCCGCTGCTGCCGAGCCGCCCGGGCACGCGGCGCGGCCGGGCTCCGGGGCGAGGGCTGCGCTCGCCGCGCGCCGCGCCCGACGCTGCGGCCAGAGCGGGCCGGCGGGGCTGCAGCCCAGGTGCGCCGTCAGCTCAGGGGGCCGCCGGCAGGTCGGCAGGTGCACCGAGCCGCACACGCGGGCGTGAGCTCATCCCGGGCGCCCGGCGCCCCGACTGCGCAGCAAGCGGCCTCCCGTGCGCCGGCCCTCAGCCTCCGCATCCAGGCAGCAGGCGGGCGGGCAGGCTCATCTTTTCCTCTCCTGCGGCCCGAATCACATTGATCTCTCGCTAACCTTCCCTGGCTGGGAGGCGGGCGGGCGGGCGAGGAGCGAGCGGGGACCCTCCTCCCCTGCCTCCGGCCGCTGGGGCGCTCTGCAGCCTTAAAGCTCAGCCCAGTCTCCGGAGAGGGAGGGAGGCAGGAACCCCGGGGATGGAGTCCGTTCAACCCGGAAAACGAAACAGTGGACTGGTCTGCCTACCTATATTCCGGGTCCTTCATGAAAATCTAGTCTTACGTCATTGTTGATGGCGTCTGTTGTTTAATAAAACTAAGGAGATATTATATTGCACTCATAAACGTGCCAACTTTAAATCAAGTGATCAAATTACCTGTGACACTTCCTGCTTTTCAGAGAGCTGCTCCTCCTCCTGGGATAGCTACGTGAGGGAGGTATTATATTAGTAGCCTGGGCTCATTTTCCAGCAGAGGAGATAGGCTTGGAGAGCTGTGATTTGTAGGCTAATAAGCAAGCGCTTGAGGAACGAGGCTTGCTCATGTCTTTGCAGCTGCAGGTAGGTATAGACAAGGCCGCTGTTACCCTCTGTGGTTGCCCTCATTGTCCTCGCATGCCCTAAATTGTGTAGGAAACACTTTCTAAATCCTTTGTGGATCATTTCCTAAAGGCCTAAAAATAGACAATGCTTCCTAGAAGCTAGAGGGTTTCCAGTTAACCATGGATAGCCAAACACAAGCTCCCCCAGGAAGCTGACTCCAATGACAGAACTGTGTACATGTGTCGGGAAGCATTTAACAGGAGGCTAAATGCTAAATGCTGTGCTGTTTGGGTCTGTCAGGAATCCTCTGTTCCTTATTAATTCCTGAATATTCAGGGATTAAGAGGAGAGGCAAGCCTCTCCGGGGCTGAGGGATCCAGGCATTTCCTTCGTTTTTCAATAAGGTGCTAAGTACCCTCTTCTTCTTGTGAACCATACGGTAAAAGTGATTGTTTACAACTCTCTCTCTCTTTAATATGGATCGCCTATGTTTTGTAAGTCTGGAATTTTAATCTTTATCTGAGAATAAGTACCTTGTAAGACAGTATATATGCCCACACCATGTTGATTAAAACACCTCTGCTCCATCAGAGCTTTGGTCCCCATGTCTTTCTTTCTCTCTCTATTTCTGGCTGATTTCCTGGTACGTGAAAGCCGGCTTCGTAACCCAGGAACTATTAGTCTCTCTCCTTCTTTCACTTTCTCATCGTCAACTCCAGACCACCAGATTCCAGTCCATTAAAGGACCTCAACATACATGCTGCCACTCAGTCGTGTCTGACTCTGTGCTACCCCATGGACTGTAGCCTGCCAGGCTCCTCTGTCCATGGGATTCACCAGGCAAGAATACTGGAGTGGGTTGCCATGCCTTCCTCCAGGGGATCTTCATTGAGCCCCAAAAGACAGACAGGATGGGAGGGGAGATGACCATGGGTGGAAAATGCCAATTTATCTTGAAAAGGCTTGAGAGGGAGTTTGTGTGTTTACTTGACTGGAGAAGAAGCTGAAAGCTTTGTCTGTGAGGAGGGATCCACAAGAGGCAAAGTTGTTGCATTCTGTTGATCAGTTGCTCAGTCATGTCTGATTCTTTGCAGCACACCAGGCTTTCCTGTCTTTTACCATCTCCCAGAGGTTGCTCAAACTCATCTCCATTGAGTCAGTGATGCCATCCAACCATCTCATCATCTGGCGCCCTCTTTTCCTCTTGCCCTCAATCTTTCCCAGCATCAGGGTTTTTTCCAGGTTGGGCTTTAGGAACCTGGAAAGACTGAGGGACCTGGAGGTACCAGGTGCTCTGAAGGGGAGTCTTCAAGGAGAGGTGGTAACCCAGGCGACCCCCTCCACAGTCGTCTCCCAGAAGATCCTGGCGGGAGAGTTGGACAGAACTCCAGAGAGCATCTGGAAGCAGTATTAGAAACCCTGGAAAACTGGATGGGGTTAAGCTGTCAGGGAGCAAAAAGGAATTCAGTTGAGAGCTGAGTGCCTCCCTTCTCCTTGCTCAGACTACAGAATGCAGTCAGCCAAGCTTCCATCACCTGTGCCTGCAACCTCCACTCCCTCCATGAAACCAGAGATTGGTCTTTGGGGAAGTGATTTTCATAGGAGAAAAGACCCACAGATGCTGGCATTTGGTGGGGGGCAGGGTTCCCCAGTGGAAAAGTCTAGAGAGAAGCCTGCTAATTAACAAGCTCTTCCTCCCAACTTATGCACATAATATGTAGGTTTCCTATTAGCAACTTTGGTTCACTTTCTGAAATATAAATGTACATCCAAGGTGGCATACATTTTAAGAACAGTTCAGGCTAAGTAGAAGGAAAGTCTTATAATTAATGACCCTTGAGAAATAACCAAACCATTTTCAACCATGAAACAGATATGTCATGATATGAAAACAATTACTTACATAAAAATGAGCTCTGGAAAAGTGAAAATATGAGAGCAGAAATTTTTTAAAAAATCAATAAAATCATTGGAAAATAAAGTTGTCAGGAAGTTTCCCCCAAAGAAAAAGGATGGACTGTAGAAGAAAAAAAAAAAAGCTAGAACATGAATCAAAGGGAGCCAATGGATGAATTATAAGAGCTTCTGAAAAAGAGAATCAAGTCTGTGGAGAGAAAAAATATTACCAAGAAAATTATTCAAGAAAATTTCCAAGAACTGAAGGACATGAGCTTTGGGAATGCAAAGAATACCCAGAACAAAAATGTACACACTGCTAGATTTAACATAGATAACCAACAAAGACCTACTATATAGCACAGGGAGCTCTCCTCAATGCTCTGAAATAACAACCTACATGGAAAATAATTTGAAAAAACAGACACATGTATACGTATAAAAAACAACAACAACAAAAATAATCCTGGAGCAGATCTTTAAACCAAAATAAAGGATTCCAAAACACTTCATTATGAAATTTCTGACCCCTAAGAAGAAGGAGAATATCCTAAAAGTTTCCTAAAATCTTTCCCATTAAAGATCATGGTTCAGAAGGGCATCATATTTCTCGATAATAATGCTAGGACACAGAGAAGCAAAGTCTAAAAACTCGAGGAAGAGGAAAGGCTAGTTTACCCTGGCCTACCCATCAACCTTCTACCTATAGGGTAGAAAAAAGATAAACATCTCTAAAATGTCACCTTCCATGAATCCTTTCTCATAAAACGAGTGGAAGACTTACTTCACCAAAACGAGGTCATGAAGCATGGAAGAGAAAGACATTCCCCATGCCCTCCCTAAGAAGGCAGGGATCCCTGAGAGAGACAGGCAGAGGGGAAGGCAGGAGGGCTGAGACGCGGGGTCCCAGGAGGAGAGCTGTCGATTATCATCAAGTGCAGCCAGTCCACGTTGGAGCAGGGCACGGAGAGCAAGAACGAGGATTCTGAGAAAAAATTTTAGATGATAGCAGACTGCGTGATGCATCTGAATGAATAGAAAGACTGATAGCTCTCTTTGCATGTATAGAACCAAAAGTGATAGTTACGTCGAATACAAAGCCAGTGGAAGAAATGAAGCACCTGATACCCTGAGGAATAGCAAAATTTGTACAAGAAAGGAAATATAATTGCAGGACTCTACTGGCCAACTGTGATTACTGTTTACACAGTTATCATGTAAATGCTGAAAATGAATTGGCCTAAAGTCAGCACACTAGTATATTAGAAGGGCAGGGAGGAGAAATGCCTTCTTACCTGGTAGAAGAAAGAAGTGTAACAGATTGATTTCATCATTCTGTAACTCCATCATCCATAGTGTAAAGCCAGTAGATAACTTCTTCAAGAATGAAATGAAGAAATCACAATGAAATCAAGTTTACTGAGTTCAAAAAATGGAGATAAACACCATAAAAGAAAAAAGAAAGCCTTTTAAAAATTGAAAATAGTTTCTCAGTAGTGCAAGTTGGGGGCAAGAAGGGGTAAAGATATGTTATTTATTTATTTATTTTAAGCCAGAAATGCTAGAGTAAAATGGCACTGGGAAAAAAAAGTGCTATTTAAAATAAGTAGTGTCATGCAGGGTGACAGGATCCCCTGGTAGCTCACTGGTAAAGAATCCACCTGCAATGTGGGAGACCTGGGTTCAATCCCTGGGTCAGGAAGATCCCCTGGAGAAGGAAATGGCAACCCACTCCAGTATTCTTGCCTGGAGAATCCCATGAACAGAGGAGCCTGGTGGACTACAGTCCATGGGGTCACAGAGAGTTGGATACGACTGAGCAACTTGCATATATATATGTATATATGGCCAGAGTGAGCTTGCCAGTCCTAGGGGTCAGGGTACTTGGCCCAATCCTTTGGATTGGATCCTTTGTGGATCCTTTGTGCAGTTGAGCACCACCTGGTGGCCAAGATGCCACAGACATGACCTGTTGACCGGGGATGGTATGGGTTGTTTGGTTGCCTGGATGCCCAGGAACGTGTCTGTAGTTCCTGAATTCTCCTGGTGACTGGGCACCAGTTTGATGGTGTTTGTTGTGACCTGAGGAGGGTGAACTGGGAGGTACTGGGGACATGGGAATTTATTCTTTGTCTTCTCACTTATCAAACTCCTGCCATTTCCCCTCTTGGTCCCAACCTTTTCTCTAAGTCTTTCCTCCCCTGGGAGAGACTCTGGGCTGAAGAACATTTGTGTTACATCTGAATTTTTAAAAATTATTTGTTATTGCTAACACATATTGTTGATTATTGTTTTTAACTTTAACCTACTCCTAGTACCTATATTACTTTTTTAAATAAATAATAAAATATTATAAAATATAAAATAAAAATAATAAAATATTTAAGGGACAAAAGTGTCATAAGCCAGGAAATATGACCAAATATTTGAAGAAGAGGAACCACCAGTCTAACTAACCAGTCCCAACCATCAAACTCATGTGCAAGGGTAGAATAAACAGAAGACCTCAAAAGTGTTACATTTCCATTTCATGAATCCTCTGCTCATTCCTTTTCACACTTTTTAGAAGATTTTAGATATATTGTCTCAGTTTTTAAAAAGATGACAATATATTTCTTTAGCAGCTCAAGGCAAATTACATGACTTTTTGTGTGTGATCAGTTCAGTCCTTAACAAACCTTTTCTTATAGAAAAAAAAAAAAAAGTTCAAGCCTTTCATTCTTCCCCCAGCTCATTGTAACAATTTGCAATCATATATTCAGTGAAATTCTGGAATAGGCATTACTGTCCGTAAGAGGAACTTGGTAACCTTGGGAACAATCTCAAAGTCACCTCCTGAGTGGCCCATTTCACCTGTCTTTTCTCTCAGATTTTAGATATTTGGTTGACTTCTCTCCAAGCTCTCCCTTGCTCTTTTGGGCTGCTAATCTCAGCTTGGCCTGGGAAGCATTTCCATAAACATCCGTCAATAAAGCATTATCTTCCTGTATGAGGAAATCGCTGTATTCTAAATACAAGTCAGTTCAGTCGCTCAGTCGTGTCTGACTCTTTGCGACCCCATGAATCACAGCACACCAGGTCTCCCTGTCCATCACCAACTCCCAGAGATCACTCAAACTCATTTCCATCGAGTTGGTGATGCCATCCAGCCATCTAATTCTCGGTCGTCCCCTTCTCCTCCCGCCCCCAACCCTTCCCCTTCCAGTGAGTCAACTCTTCGCATGAGGTGGCAAAAGTATTGGAGTTTCAGCTTTAGCACCAGTCCTTCCAATGAGCACCCACCCAAGACTGATCTCCTTTAGAATGGACTGGTTGGATCTCCTTGCAGTCCAAGGGACTCTCAAGAGTCTTCTCCAACACCACAGTTCAAAAGCATCAATTCTTCGGCGATCAGCTTTCTTCACAGTCCAACTCTCACATCCATACATGACCACTGGAAAAACCATAGCCTTGACTACAAGAAAATTAGAGATACCAAAGGAACATTTCATGCAAAGATGGGCTCGATAAAGGACAGAAATGGTATGGACCTAACAGAAGCAGAAGATATTAAGAAGAGGTGGCAAGAATACACAGAAGAACTGTACAAAAACGATCTTCATGACCAAGATAATCACGATGGTGTGATCACTGACCTAGAGCCAGACATCTTGGAATGTGAAGTCAAGTGGGCCTTAGAAACCATCACTATGAACAAAGCTAGTGGAGGTGATGGAATTCCAGTTGAGCTATTTCAAGTCCTGAAAGATGATTCTAAATACAAGAGACTATGCTAAAACACCTGACATCTAAACCATTTGAATCCAATTCAGTCTTTATGATTTCAAGGACATTTTCAGCATGGGTCAGCAGGTCAGGTTCTGTAACACAGCTTTAGAGGTACAAGATCATATTCTTTTGTCCCCTCAAATACTTCCCCACCATTGAAAAGGATGGCATGTCTCATACCAGCTGGAGCACCCCCCACCCCCATGAACAGAAATCAGCCTCTTTGTAAGCTCGGGTAGAAAGAGTGGTCAGAGCCCTCCTGGACACCCTTCTCTCATGCTTGACCTTCCCACATGTTGCATCTACAATACTAATATCATCAAAGGGCAAAAGAACGGAACTGGTGTCAGGCAATGTCGCCAAATTTAACCTTTTTCTTAATCCAGTCAGATTATTGTGTATGGACGGATGCAGTAACAGTAGAGTGGTCTGTTTCATTGTTGGTAAAAATAAGCATTATGAACTTAGACTTTTTTCTGTTTTTTTTTTCAAATAGATCTATAACACTTCTTCCATTTAAGATCTTATTCAATATGTAAAGCACTTGATATGTGACAGCTTTTTTAAAAAAAATTTTATTGGAGTGTTGTTGATTTACAATTTGTTAATTTCAGCTGTGAAGCTAAATTATTCAGTTACACATTTGTATATATTCTTTTTCATATTCTTTTCTATTGTAGGTTATTACAAGATACTGAATATTTTTCCCTGCACTATTCAGTAAATCCTGTTGTTTATCTTATGTATAGTGGTGTTGCAGGGAAAAGCAACTGAGTCCATGTTTTAACTGTTTCTTTGACTTGCTTTTCACTGCTTTTTTTATAATCATATGAATGGCCTGCCTCAGAGAATCCTGCCCCTCTTCCTGACTGTTAAGCTAAAGCTGCCTTTGTTCAGGTCCCTGCAACCTGTGGATGGTAGGATGGAAGAAATTAACACATCTTCTGCCCGAGGCTTGCCATTTTAGAAGATATTTGAAAGATTCATAACATTTTAACCTTTTTGTCCTCACATCCCCCATCTCTGTTCTATAAAAGAACCTGGCATCCAGTCATCAATAAGATGGTTATTTTGAGACATTAGTCTGCCATCAACTTTGTCAGCAAGCTCTCTGAATAAAGTCATATTCCTTGCCTCAGTGCCTCCTCTCTCAGATTCATTGGTCTATCCTGCAGTGAGCAGAGTGAGCTTGAACTCAGTAGCAGTGGTATGTATGGGTTAATCCCAGCCTCCTAACTTATCCCTCCCCCTTCCCATTTGGTAGCCATACATAGTCTTCTTTGTCTCTTTAGCCTCATAACAGGCCTGTGTGGAAACACTTATCATGCCCCTAGAGAAGTTGAGCGGAGAAGGCAATGGCAAGCCACTCCAGTACTCTTGCCTAGAAAATCCCATGGATGGAGGAGCCTGGTTGGCTGTAGTCCGTGGGGTCGCTAAGGGTCAGACACGACTGAGTGACTTCACTTTCACTTTTCACTTTCACACATTGGAGAAGGAAATGGCAACCCACTCCAGTGTTCCTGCCTGGAGAATCCCAGGGACGGGGGAGCCTGGTGGGCATCTGTCTGTGGGGTCGCACAGAGTCGGACACGACTGAAGTGACTTAGCAGTAGCAGTAGCAGCAGAGAAGTTGAGAAGGCAATAGCAAGCCACTCCAGTACTCTTGCCTAGAAAATCCCATGGATGGAGGAGCCTGGTAGGCTGCAGTCCGTGGGGTCGCTGGGGGTCGGACACGGCTGAGCGACTTCACTTTCACTTTTCACTGTCCACTTTCACACATTGGAGAAGGAAATGGCAACCCACTCCAGTGTTCTTGCCTGGAGAATCCCAGGGACAGGGGAGCCTGGTGGGCTTCCGTCTATGGGGTCACACAGAGTCGGACACGACTGAAGTGACTTAGCAGTTAGCAGAGAAGTTGAAGACTTGCTAGAGGTCACTCAGCTAATCACTGGGTCATCTAGGCTTTAAATCTGGTCTTTAGCTCTACATCAAAGTTCTTGAGACAGCAGAACAAAGTGACTGTTGCCAGCTAAAACCTTGGCCTTCTCTGCCCCCCAAAGACAAATGAAAAATACAGAAACAGTTTGGAAGAAATAGAAAGGCGGCTTTTATTCTCATCTGTCAGAAAGGGGAACTTCATAGGCTCATGCCTCCCTCCATGAGCAGTCTAGGGGCTTATATAAGGCAAGGGCTTGCAGTCAGGAATCAGCAATGAGGAACAAAGGTGATAAGATTTTGATTTCTTCATCTTGCATTGTTTCAAAGATAGTCATAAATTGGAGTCAGTAACCCAGTGATTGAGTCTGTCAGTTCAGTGGCTCTGCAGCCTTCTTTCTGATATGTAACTACAAGGGGAAGGGTGTTGTGTAAGAGTAAATACCAGATACAGGATGTATTTAGCACAGCGTCAAAGGAAAATAGGTGTGAAGTGTAGCTCCAGCAGAGTTAGGGGGGCAGGAAAGCAAACCTAGTTATAAACATTCAGAGTTAAGAGCAGTTAAAGGAAAAAATCCAGGCATGTTCAGGACTGCTTTTATCTTTGTTCTCAGGAAAGGGAAAGAGAAAACTCATTCCTCTTTTTTCCTTTTCACGGCAACATGGCTAAGACCATGGTCTATAGAGTCTGATGGATTTCTTTCAAAGGGTGTTTCCTTAACTGACCAGCTGACCCTCAGAAATCCCTTAACCAATATGTATCTGAGTTTTCTTAACTGTAAAATGGGTATTAAAATATGTCCCATCAATTGGAATGAAGTTGTTACTGAGTCCAAGCTCACTCTGCTCTCCATGCCACAAGCTGAGAGGCAAGGTGTTGAGGCAAGGAATATGGAAAGCTGGCTGACCCCGAAGATGGCTGGCTAATGTCTCGAGAGAAAGTGAAAGTGTTAGCTGTTTAGTTGTGTCGGACTCTTGCGATCCCATGGACTGTAGCCCACCAGGATCCTCTGTCCATGGAATTCTCCAGGCAAGAATATTCCAGTTGGTTGCCATTCCCTTCTCCAGGGGATCTTTTTGACTTAGCAACTGTACCTGGATCTCCTGTATTGCAGGCAGATTCTTTACTGTCAGAGCCACCAGGGAGTGCCAGTGTCTCAAAATAACCATTTGATTTGGGTCTGGATGCCAGGTTCTTTTGTAGAAGGGAGGGTGGGAGGAAATAAAGTAAAAAAGGCTATTAATCTTACAAATATCTCCTAGAATGGGCAAGCCTCAAGGTGGGGATGTGTTAATTTTTTCCTTCTTTTAACCATCCACAGATGGACACAGTCCTGAACAAAGGCAATTTGGTTTAACATTCAGGCAGAGGGGCAGGGTTCCCTGAGGCAGACCATTATGTATGGACAGAATTCTTTTAGTGAACAAAACAGTGGGAAGCAAAAGTTAAAGTAAAAGAAACAGATCTAAGACGGACTAAGAATTATTTTTTTCCTGTATAACACAGTGACGATTAAATGAGATACTTCTAAACAGTTTATATCATGTGGTGGTTTAGTCGTTAAGTCATGTCTGACTCTTGCGACCCCATGGACTGCAGCCTATCAGGCTCTTCTGTCCAGGAATCTCCAGACAAGAATACTGGAGTGGGTTGCTGTTTCCTTCTCCAGGGGATCTCCCCAACCCAGGGATTGAACCCCGGTCTCCCGCATTGCAGGCAGATTCCTTACCTATAGTTGCAGTCTGGTATTATTTACTGCTTTAACTAAAATTTCCAATACTTACTCGAATCTCTGTTATCCACTAATGAATCATCCCCTCTTTTCTCTTGGGAATCCCTTCTTAGGCTTCATATCAACCTAGACTAAAGCCCATACTCTGTTGTTGCTTCTCAGTATGGTAGAAGCTCAGTTACAGTTCGAGGCATGAACTCAGACGGTGAAGCCGTGGGCTGCTAGTGATGACAGAGGACGGGGTCGGCAAACTTTATCTGAAAGGACCTCATGGTAACTATTTTAGATCTTATGACCACAGTCTCTACTACTCAGCTCTCAATAAGTAACACAAAGGCAAGCAAAGATAATAACATGGAAAGGAACAGGCAAAACTGTTGTAGGAAAGGAAATCCCTTCCAGGGCCTGAAACTGGGCTCTTGTCTAACACTCGGAAAAGAATTGTCCAAGGAGACACGTGCTGACAAAGCAAGATACTTTATTGGGAAGGGCACCTGGGTGGAAAGCAGTATGGTAAGGGAACCCAGGAGAACAGCTCTGCCATGTGGCTCACAGTCTCGGGTTTTATGGTGATGGGATTAGTTTCCGGGTGGTCTTTGGCCAATCATTCTAATTCAGAGTCTTTCCTTGAGGCGCACGCATCCCTCAGCCAAGATGGATGCTAGCAAGAGGGATTCTGGGAAGTGGACGGACACACGGTGTCTCCTTTAGACCTTTCCCGAACTCTTCCGGTTGGTGGTGGCTTATTAGTTTCATATTCCTTATCAGGATCTCCTGTCATAAAACAACTCATGCAAATAGTTACTATGGTGCCTGGCCAGGGTGGGCGGTTTCAATCAGTATGCTTCCCCTAACAACTGTGTTCCAATCTAAATTTCACATAATCTTCTCAGGTCACAAATATCCCTCTTCTGTATTTTCCCAACCACTTAATGTTTAAACCATTTTGTGGCTGGGTTGTAGTTTGCAGACCCCTGAACTATTGTATTAACCACAAAATTAATGCTCTCAAATGTGGAGCCCTACAAAGGTCACTGTTGAGGAGCCCTTACCAAGGTCACAGGGCTAAAATCTTCGAACTGACCCGAAATCCTTGGCAACTGTTGCTATGAACCTCCAGATGTAAACCAGCCAGTTCCCTGACCCCCGTATTAGGTAGAATACTCACCCTATAGCATCCTCACCAACCACCTAATGCCACCCTTCCAGTAAGAATTTTCTCTCTCTTGAGGCTGTAAAAATTAGTTACTAGTTGGTGTAAGTCTTCTACTCTAAAAGTATTCTCCTCTCATTCTGCCTTACGTCTGGAAATTCTTTTCCAGCTCTAGCATGGACCACAACATCATGGAGATAAGGAGTTAAGGATCACTGTGGCAGGAAAGGTTTTGAAAAGAGTTATTGGAGTACTTCCCTGTGGTTAAGACTGTGCTTCCACTGCAGGGGTGTGGGTTCAATCCCTGGTCAGGGAACTAAGATCTTGTATGCTACATGGCAGGGTCAAAAAAAAAAAAAAAGAAAAGTTACTGAAGGTTAAGGACTTGAGTGGATCCAAAAAGAGTAGGGGGTTCAGGGGGAGAAGGGGCAGCAGTATCCAGATGTATTCAAGAATTTGCTTAAGTTAGAGAACAGATGCAACAAGATTTTCATGATGCTTGGTTCTTCCCCGCTGCAGATATTTTAAAAAATATTATCCTGTAAGAGAAGACCACTGTTTTTTAAATGCAAGATGCTTTACTGACTGAGCTCTGCAGGAAGCCCTTTAAATGCAAGAAACTGCACCAAAACACCCAATGTCCTAACCATTTGAATACAATTCGGTCTGTATGATTCCAAGGACACTTCCAACTTGGAACAGCAGTTTCTGTAACATGGCTTCAGAGATGCAAGTACAAATGTTTTCCCAACAATCCAGTGGTGCCTAGAATTTCTTCAATGGTATTTCATTTCTGAGATTTGATCTTCTGCCTGAAAATATTAATAGATCTCCGCTATATCTGCATACCTCCTTAAGCATATGCACTTAGATTTAAAAGCAGAACTTCTTTGGAAAAGGAAAATGAGCTTAAGTTCTGAGTGAAGGAAACACACAGACACACACACTCACAGACACTAACCATCCTGGGAGAAGAATCCAGAAATCAGGTCAAAGCCTTCAAAGTCAAACTGAACCAGTTTTCTCTGGCTATTCAGCTCCATGGTCATTATTCCGGACATCAATTTTCATAGTGAAGAGATTGAAAAAAAAATGACCAACAAACAGAGAGTTCATGTTTAAAGGAAGTTGGATAGTAAGCTTGTTATGTTTAAAATATCGGAGCTCTATAAATCCAAGGTTGAAGATTTTGATGTGTCATAATTGAATTTTAAAATCCTATCTATGGGCCTTCCCTGATGGTCCAGTGACTTAGATTCTATGCTCTTAAAGCATGAACCTGGGGTACGATCCCTGGTCAGGGTGTTGTAGCCACACGTTCTGGGAAACAAACTTACTCAGAAGGATAATGCAGATAGTGGAGTACAGTTTATTACACTGGTGGGCCCAAGGCAGAGGACTGACCAGTTTTTGTGAAAGCCTAAGTGAAAGACCCTAAGTGTCTGTGCCCAAACCCAAGTTCCCTGAAACTAGTCTAAACAAAGGAAAAGAAAGATACAATCAAAGTTAACCCGAGATTCATATGCCTTAAGTCTAGGTCGTTAACAGTGGACAATTATCAGTAGGTCTGTAGTCATACCCCAATAAGCATAATAGAATGTATGATTCTATTTGGTTACACAGATAATTAGGGTATTCTTTTAGGCTCTGGAGAGTCTAGATACAAGCCCTGGGGTTCTTCCTTCTGGGGGCCTGGTTTTCCAGGTGGTATGTCATTTCCATTAATACCGAGCATATAGCTCAAAGTCCACAGTCTGACCCAAGATGGAGTCCTACTTTCAAGATGAAGCCTGTTCTGTCTGTTTCCTCCTTTAAGGGAACTAGATCCCACATGCAGCAACTAAAGATCCCACATGCCACAACGAAGACCCAGTACAGCCAAATTAATTAATCAAATATTTTAGAATAATAAAAATAAAATTATTATTTGAAGAGATGGCTGGAAGAAGCACAAGCTGGAATCAAGATTGCTGGGAGAAATATCAATAACCTCAGATATGCAGATGACACCACCCTTATGGCAGAAAGTGAAGAGGAACTCAAAAGCCTCTTGATGAAAGTGAAAGAGGAGAGTGAAAAGGTTGGCTTGAAGCTCAACATTCAGAAAACAAAGATCATGGCATCTGGTCCCATCACTTCATGGGAAATAGATGGAAAAACAGTGGACACAGTGTCAGACTTTATTTTTTTGGGCTCCAAAATCACTGCAGATGCTGATTGCAGCCATGAAATTAAAAGACGCTTACTCCTTGGAAGGAAAGTTATGACCAACCTTGATAGTATATTAAAAAGCAGAGACATTACTTTGCCAACCAAGGTCCGTCTAGTCAAGGCTATGGTTTTTCCCGTGGCCATGTATGGATGTGAGAGTTGGACTGTGAAGAAAGCTGATCGCTGAAGAATTGATGTTTTTGAACTGTGGTGCTGGAGAAAACTCTTGAGAGTCCCTTGGACTGCAAGGAGATCCAACCAGTCCATTCTAAAGGAGATCAATCCTGGGTGTTCATTGGAAGGACTGATGCTAAAGCTGAAACTCCAATACTTTGGCCACCTCATGCGACGAGTTGACTCACTGGAAAAGACTCTGATGCTGGGAAAGTTTGGGGGCGGGAGGAGACGGGGACGACAGAGAATGAGATGGCTGGATGGCATCACTGACTCGATGGACATGAGTTTGAGTGAACTCCGGGAGCTGGTGATGGACAGGGAGGCCTGGTGTGCAGTGATTCATGGGGTCTCAGAGAGTCGGACACGACTGAGCGACTGAACTGAACTGAATTGATTCATTATTAATGATTTTCACATCTGAAAATATTTAGTTCAAAGTATTAATATGTGGACAAGTAATTAAGGTTATTTAGTTTTATTTTATACTGTTCATACTGTTCATGGGGTTCTCAAGGCAAGAATACTGAGGTGGTTTGCCATTCCCGTCTCCAGTGGACCACATTCTTTCAGACTTCTCCACCATGACCCGTCCGTCTTGGGTGGCCCCATACAGCATGACTCAATTTCATTGAGTTAGACAACGCTGTGGTCCATGTGATCAGGTTGGCTAGTTTTCTGTGATTATGGTTTCAGTGTGTCTGCCCTCTGATTCCCTCCCCAACACCTACTGTCTTACTTGGGTTTCTCTTACCTTGGACTTGGGGTATCTCTTCACAGCTGCTCCAGCAAAGCGCAGCTGCTGCTCCTTACCTTGGACGAGGGGTATCTCCTCAGGGCCACCCCTCCTGACCTTGAACATGGAGTAGCTCCTTTTGGCCCTCCTGCGCCTGCATAGCTGCTGCTCCTTGGACATGGGGTTGCTCCTCTCAGCTGCCGCCCCTGACCTCGGATGTGGGGTAGCTCCTCTCGGCCGCTCCTGCACCATCAACTTTGCCAACAAATGTCCATCTAGTCAAGGCTATCGTTTTTCCAGTAGTCATGTATGGATATGAGAGTTGGACTGTGAAGAAAACTGAGTGCGGAAGAACTGATGCTTTTAAACTGTGGTGCTGGAGAAGACTCTTGAGAGTCCCTTGGACTGCAAGGAGATCAAACCAGTCCATTCTAAAGGAGATCAGTCCTGAATATTCATTGGAATGGCTGATGTTGAAGCTGAAACTCCAATACTTTTGGCCACCTCATGCGAAGAGCTGACTCATTGGAAAAGACCCTGATGATGGGAAGGATTGAGGGTAGGAGGAGAAGGGGACGACAGAGAATGAGATGGCTGGATGGCATCATCGACTAGATGGACATGAGTTTGGGTGAGCTCTGGGAGTTGGTGATGGACAGGGAGGCCTGGTGTGCAGTGGTTCATGGGGTCGCAAAGAGTTGGACACGAATGAGTGACTGAACTGAACTGAGTTTTATTTTAAATGATTTAAGAAGATATTTTAAGCTCCTGAATGATGTAATATTAACATCGAAGATTTTTACCCTGTTCCTATCTAAACTGATCACAACAATTATCTTAAAACTCACCATTGCCAAGTAATTACATCTTTTAATATGTCTTGAAAGTAACATGCATTAGCATTTTATTGTCCAGATAATGACTTCAGAATCATCACCATATACCTTACTCGTGACCCCATTCATTTCAGGTCAGCCACCCACTCTATCTTTAAGAGGTCTGTCTCTATAAAGGAGAAAAGGATTGTGTGAAGAATTGAAAACAGCTTCTATTTGATTTGGAAGCAAAATCATAAAATCCATAAGCCACAATATAACTGTTCTATCAAATGGTAAATATTGAATGGCAAGTTCACCCGATTCTATTCTGTTCCTTCCCTTGTGTTTTTTACGTCTAAGTCATTACTCTACTGGAGCAAGTCATGTGCACTCTGGATATTTTAACAAATCCTTATGTTTTACCTTGGAAAATAACTTCTGTGCCGCCATTTTTGCTTGGGATCTTATGTCAAAGGGTAAGGAAAATTGAATCAGCCTCGATCTTTCACTAGCATCACTTGCCAGCGCTCTCCAGGTTCTCAGGCCAGGAGGGACCATATCCCCGCTGATGGCACAATTAGTGTTTTACGCTCACTGTGTAATGCTGTAGGTGAGAGGCATGGAAAGCGCCATTTCGACCTGCCTTAAATCTTTCTTAATGGCTTGAGGTGCAGAACTATGAATCATTGGTACACATTTATTTAATAGTAATTAGTTAAATTTTATTCCAATTTAGAAATTTTTGCCTAAAGACATGAGCCTTTTATCTTTTTAGTAGGCAGACGGATTCAAATATACAAAGCTAGATTTAAAAAAAGGAACACAATGCTATCTTGAAGCAAATATTTAGTTTTACATTCTACTATTCCACACTATCCTTCTTATATTTCATTTATAAAAGAGTCCCAATCCATGTAAGTTTATTATACCATATTGTATTTTCTTGCAAATTTAATCTGTGGGCTCTATAGAACTTTTTTGTGGTGTCTGGGCTTAGAGGTTGTGGGCATGTTGTTGTTCATTGTTCAGTCATTAAGTCGTGTCTGACTCTTTATGACCCAATGAACTGCAGCATGCCAGGCTTCCCTGTCCTTCACTACCTTCCTGAGTTTGCTCAAACAACTCATCCCATTGAGTCAGTGATATCATCCAACCATCCCATCCTCGGTTTCCCCCTTCTCATCTTGCCCGCAATCTTTCCCAGCATCAGAATTTTTCCCCAATGATTCAGGATTTTCCATGGGGTAAAATTACATGACTTCCAGAATTAACTTGATTATGAAAGAATTGCAAATATTCTGGGAGGAAGGGGGAAGTTAGGTGTAGTGAGGATGATGGTGGTCTTGGTGGCAGCAATGAAGACAATAATAATAATTGTGTGTATATGAACTTTAAGGCCAAATACATATGCAGATGCAAGGGCCCTGCAGGCATAAACACCCAGGAGCTGGAGGCAAACATTTCAATTGAATCAAAACCAAACTATTGCTGCAGCTGCGTCTGGCTCTAAGATGGACAAACCCATATAAGGGCCTAGAATATAAGGGAAAACAAACAAGAAAACAAAGCTTTTTGTGATTCCTTGATTTTTTTCTTATAGAGAAAAAAATCTGCTTTTTTCAATAAAGCTCATCTAAGATATATCCTCAAAAATTTTTATCCCAATGACATGTTGTAAGTTTATTTTTGAACCCTGAATTATGTGTTATTTATGCCTAATCTCTCTAATAATTTCTATGTATTGTTAAGGTAGCATTCCCACCTCTAAAATAAAAATAAATGCTATTATTTTCTGAATAAAAAGGTTGCATAAAAATAAAAGTTAGTCAACCTTCAGATGCTATTAATATAAGGATATGTTTTTATTCTCAGCGAATGAAAGAACTTTACTTACCATAACATTGTTTCCTGGATTCCAAGCATCAGAATGCCAGGTGCACTGGCTGTGAACTTGTGCCATCATCCTGGGTGGAATGGAGTCTGGAACAATGGTCTTTCCACTCTTGTCATTTTCACCATCTTTCTTTTTATTCCCTATCTGCTTTTTGATCCCCAAGGGATTATCGATCTCCTAGTTCTGTCACTTCAGTCGAGTCGCTTCTCATGCCAAGTAATAAAATACTACTTTTCATGCCCTTCTGAATAGATCAATGTCAGATTCAAGTATTAATCATACCTTAAACTTGGATCCCTTACCAAATATCCCTCTTAGTGACTGCCTTGCTAGAATATTAATGATTCATCGATTACACACCAGTTTTTATTAAATGCTGATATAATTGCTTCCGTAGGATTTTATGGCAATATCACAGCCAAGTGTCCAACATGTAGACAGGAACAGACTCTCTCAGGAGAAATCAACAGTATATACAATTTCAGGCAGCCGTTCTCCATCAAACTTAACTGTATTAACCCAGTGGCATGTGTTTGCTTGCCTAGGTTTTTGTTTGTTTGTTTGTTTGTTTGAGGTTCATGACCCCCGGTCAAGTAAATCAGCTGATGCTCTAATCCTCAATTTTCTTGCCTGTAAAATGAGGATCAAGGTTGATGATGTCTGTGTGATGATACCAGTTTTTGGAAGGGGCTGAATGTGGAAAAGACATAGTCAGGAAATAGTCTTATTTTTAACCCACTGTGATCTCCTACTTTCAAGTCTCTGTACCAGAGTTGGATAATGTCTCAGACAGACCCACAGCTTTTCTCATCAATGTCAGGTATTTATGAGGCCTCCATCTTGGATATTAAAAACTCAATCTAGTCTAATTCTAAAGTTCAGTATCTCATTGATTTTCCCACAGTTCAGCTCTTACTTAGGTTTGAAAATCCACAAGGGAAACATAGGGTGTCTCTTTGTGTTTTGATCACCCTCTCGTTGCCTCCTTGCTGAGACTTCCAGGACTGAGAAGGAAAGAAGACGGTGAGCTGGATACATGAGGCTGTCTCCTGAGTCAGCCGTTGCCGTCCGTGGTCCTTCATCACGGCAGATGCTCAAATACCAGCTCTCTTTTGGCCGCTTTCATAGTTTTCTCTGGACCCTTCACCACATGTCCGCCACCCCCACCAGCCAGGAGATCTCTGCTGGACATGCCCTGTGACTCACCTCAGCTGCTGCTGGGGATCATGCCAAGCGTCCTTCTGACCCAGACACACCTTTCTGACAACCTTGGCCCAGCCTCCTTCTGTAGGATCAGCCCCGAGGGAAGAAGAATGTGGTCCAGCTCCTCCCTCTGTGTCACTCCAAGCACCACTCCTGGCCCTTCCCAGGTGGACAACACAGCCTCTGCTCTCTGCTATCTCCCTCGTCAGCTGCCCTGAGGGTCAGTCGAGGTGGCCCGCTGATGCTTTTGCTGTACAGCTGGCTCAGGTGCCAATTGGCAGACAGGTCGCACAACTGAGGAGCATCTTGAATGACCCTCACGAGCTGAACAACGCTGCACAAAACACAAGTGAGTTGACCTCTGTGTGCCTAAGTTTCCTCACTGGACAGTGGGGATAACAGCAGGACCTCAGAATTCTGGACCCCATGTGTTGACATTCAGCAGCTCGTTGCCCCTCAAGTTCTCCCCTGCTCCATGGGGGCAGAGCCCCAAGACCCACTGTCCACCTTTCTGCCCAAGGGATCTGGTTAGATTCTGTCCATGATGGGGTCACAAGCTGTTCAGCGTCAGGCTAGGCATCAGCGAAGGCAGCTGTGTGGGCATTGGCTCTGGATGGGTCTGGAGATGTGCCAGGGCTTCTAAGCTGCCTCTGGAGAATCAAGTGCTTCGTTGCTTTGGGGCATGAGAAAACCAACCTCGCCATCACCACCATCCTGAGCAAACCCAACTGATAACCTGGCCTCACAGGCTTGCTGAGAGCATGGAGTGAGTCTGTTCCCTGAGAGTGTTCAGAACAGCTTGGGGCGTGGTGAGTGCTTGGTGAATGTCAGCAGCTATGATGTATTCACTGTGATTCTCAATAATACTGATCAATCCATGCGAAACTTCACACCTATAGGAGGAAGGAAGTGGAGGGCAGCTTGGTTCTGTCCCGAAGCCCTGAGCAGATGGAAGAGAGTGAACAGAGAAGGCAAGTGTGCAGAGGCTGCCATGCTCACACTGCTCGCTCGGGAAGAGAGATGCTATGAGCGCTCACCCAGGTGAAGCATGTTCAGAACTTGTTGGGAATATACCTGCGATTGACAGATGACATCATAGAAAAGTCAGCTGAAATTTGACCTGTCCACCTCTCTCTTCAGCTGCCCCAGAGAGAAGTTCAATGTCCATGCCAACCTCTCCCTATTCGGTACCCATATGGGCCACACTCATGGAGGGCAATCTCACACATTAACTTTGCTGTTGAACTTTTCCTTAGATGTAACTTGAAGCCAACAATGGACTCATTGGAAAAGACCCTGATGCTGGGAAAGATTGAAGGCAAAGAAGAAGAGGGTGACAGAGGATGAGATGATTGGATGGCATCACCAACTCGATGGACATGAACTTGGGCAAACTTTGGGAGATAGGGCCAGACAGGGAGGCCTGGTGTGCTGCAGTTCATGGGGTCACAAAGAGTCAGACAGGACTTAATGACTGAACAACAACACCTTATATTAGCAAAAAGGAATCAGGGACCTGGAAAGTAGACCAGTGAGTTACCACCAAGCAGAGCAGAACCAAGGTGAAGAGATACTTTAATCAACAACTTTGGGCTGAGCGATGCTCTGTAGCCAGGACCTGCTTCGAGGGTGCTGACGAGCCAGTTGCATTTAGTTCTGTTCCACAGGGACTCATTGAAGGAGAGTTTTGAGTATTTGAGTAATGTGGTGATCATGTATTTGTCTGTACATCTAAGAGGACAAACCCACATAAAGGCCTAGAATATAAGGGAGAACAAACAAGAAAACAAAGCTTTTTGTGACACCTTGATTTTTGTTTGCAGAGAAGCTGCCTTTTTCAGTAAAGCTCATCTAAGATACATCCTCAAAACTTTTTATCCCAATGACATATCATAGCTTTGTTTTTGAGTCCTAAAGCATGTGTCATTTACGCCTAATCTCTCTAATGATTTCTATGTATTGTTAAGGTAGCATTCCTTGCCCACCTCTAAAAGCAAAATAAATGTTTTTATTTTTATATGACCTTACCTCATGCAAAGAGTTGACTCACTGGAAAAGACTCTGATGCTGGGAGGGATTGGGGGCAGGAGGAGAAGGGGATGACAGAGAATGAGATGGCTGGATGGCATCACCGACTCGATGGACATGAGTTTGAGTGAACTCCGGGAGTTGGTGATGGACAGGGAGGCCTGGCGTGTTGTGATTCATGGGGTCGCAAAGAGTCGGACACGACTGAGTGACTGAACTGAACTGCACTAAACTGATTATCCCTTGAATCAATATTCTGCATTTATTTTTTAAAGCTGTGTTAGTTTCTGCTGTATAGCAAAGTGACTCAGCCAGGAGTGGGTAGCCTATCCCTTCTCCAGAATATCTTCCAGACCCAGGAATCGAATCGGGGTCTCCTGCATTGAAGGCAGATTCTTTACCAGCTGAGCTACCAGGGGAGCCCATTTATATACATGCATTCCCTCTTTTGTGGATTTCCTTCTTATTTAAGTCACCACAGAGCACTGAGTGCCCTGAGCTATACAGCAGGTTCTCATTAGTTATCTATTTTAGACATAGTATCAACAGTGTATACGTGTCAATTCCAGTCTCTCAGTTCCTCCCACCCTTTCCCCCTTGGTATTTGTTCTCTGTGCCTGTGTGTCTACCTCTGCTTTGCAAATAAGATGGTCTATACCTTTTTTTTTTTTAAACAACAGGGGTTTCCCTGGTGGCTCAGAGGGTAAAGCATCTGTCTGCAATGCAGGAGACCTGAGTTCGATTCCTGAGTCGGAAAGATCCCCTGGAGAAGGAAATGGCAATCCACTCCAGTACCCTTGCCTGGAAAATCCCATGGATGGAGAAGCCTGGTAGGCTACATACAGTCCATGGGGTCACAAAGAGTCGGACACGACTGAGCGATTTCACTTCACTTCATGACATTTTTCTAGATTCCACCTATATGTGTTAATGCACAATATTTGTTTTCCTCTTTCCGACTCACTTCACTCTGTCTGACAGTCTCTAGGTCTGTGTCTCTGTAAATGGCACAATTTCATTCCATTTTATGCCTGAGTAATATTCCATTATATATATGCACACATTTTCTTTATCCATTCCTCTGTTGATAGACATTTAGGTTGCTTCCATTTCTTGGCTATTGTAAACAGCACTGCAATGAATATTGGGGTGCATGAATCCTTTCAGACCATGTTTTTCTCCGGATATATGTCCAGAATTGGGATTGTAGGGTCATTGTTGTTGCTGTTCAGTCACCCAGTCATGTCCAACTCTTTGCAACCCCGTGGACTGCAGCATTCGAGGCCTCCCTGTCCATCACCATTTCCCAGAGTTTGCCCAAGTTCGTGTTCATTGCATCAATGATGCTGTTCAGCCATCTCATCCTCTGATGCCCTCTTTTTCCACTCTCAATCTTTCCCAGAATCAGGAACTTTTCCAATGAGTCATCTGTTTGTATCAGATGACCAAAATACCGGAGCTTCCGCTTCATCATCAGTCTTTCCAGTGGATATTCAGGGTTGATCTCACTTAAGTTTGACTGGTTTGATCTCCTTGCAATCCAGGGGACTTTCAGGAGTCTTCTCCAGCACCACAGTTGGAAGGCTTCAATTAAGGAACCTCCATGCTGTTCTCCAAAGTGGCTGCACCAATTTACATTCCCATCAACAATGTAGGAGGATTCCCTTCTCTCCACACCCTCTCCAATATTTATTGTTTATGGAATATTTGATGAAACCATTCTGACTTGTGTGAAGTGATACCTCATTGTAGTTTTGATTTGCAGACTTTGAAAGAAAGTATTCACATCTTACAAAAAAAGAGTACTCATGTCTTTGATCTAAAATTATAACGGCAGGAACTTCCCTGAAGATCACGTGAATGAGAATGAAAAGGGACTCTCCTGTAACTGGTCTCTGGAAAGCACCATCTGTATCTTTGTATAGCCATGGTCTTGGGGGTTTCCAGTGTGTGAGCGTTTGATGGAAGTCCCACTCATCTAAACAAGAACATCCAATACATCACTGGCTTATCAGTGATGCTAACAATTATGTCTCAGAAGCTGTAAGAAAAGAAGAGGGGCTTTTCATACAGATGCCCAGAAAGAACAGGTTTGTTCAGGAGCCCCAGCAGAGCACTTGGCTAAGAGCGTGACAGCCTCCCAGTTCTTGGGCAAGTTACTTCCCTTTTTCCTAATCAATTCCACATCTGAAAATGGAGGAAACAAATAGTACTTCACTCCAAAGATTGGTATGAGGGTTTAAAGAGCCTAGAACGATGTCTGGCAAGCTGTGGGTTTTATGAAGATAAGTCAGATGTATTTGGTTTAGAAAAGATTAATTTGAGCTGATAGGAAAATTCAGAATACTGTCACAGGGTGTTCCCTGGTGGCCCAATAGTTAATGCTCAATGCTTCCATTGCAGGGGGCACAGGTCTGATCCCTGGTCTGGGAACTAAGATCCCACATGCCATATGATTCATAATATATATATATTATATATTGTATATATTATATATATATATAAAGGAATGTTGTCACCGAAGAATTACAGAGGAGGTGGCATCTGGGAGGATCTGGAGGTCTCTAAGGGTCTGATGGGCAGTTGCAGAGGTATCAGGCAGAGCCAGGTTGTGGAGGAAGTGATGGGCAGCCCTCACAGAGGATATCAGGTGGTGAAGGGTATTTATGGACAGGCCATGCCAGACAGTGGGCAGCCAGTGCTGGAGGAGGTGGCAGGTGCTGGAAACTTGTCTCTGTAGCTGAGGCTGAACCACACCTGCTGATTTACAACATGGACTTAGATTGATTCCCTTGATGAACCAAAGGAACATGCTGGACACACACAAGCATTGCAGGTGTGTTTACCAGCAAAGATGGTCATTAAGAGCCAGTAGAGGATAATGAAGAGAAAGTCCTGCCCAAAACATCCTTTAAAAAAAATTAGCGAGACTGTTAGATCAGGATAACATCAGTCAGATCTCAGGGACCAAGATCACAGGGGGGTGTTAGGTTGATTCCAGCAGATCCTTTTGATAAAGATGTGCTATTCTTATGACTATGGCAGAGAGATGTGAGGAGAAGCTGGAGATAGACGGCTTGTAGCTGGTTGGACAGCTGCATCCAGAGTGCTGATTGACAGGTCATTATGGAGATCCATGGCTTCTTTTGTCCTTGCTGTTGTTCAGTCACTAAGTCATGTCTGACTCTGCAACCCCACAGACTGAAGCATGCCAGGTTTCCCTATCCTCCACTATCTCCCAGAGTTTGCTCAAGATCGTGTCCATTGAGTCCATGATGCTATCTAACAGTTTCATCCTCTGCCTCCCTCTTCTCCTTTTGCCTTCGATCTTTCCCTGCATCAGGGTCTTTTCCCAGCATCATGGGTTCTCTATTGGCTCATTCAGTTCAGTTCAGTCGCTCAGTCGTGTCCAACTCTCCGCGACCCCATGAATCACAGCACGCCAGGCCTCCCTGTCCATCACCAACTCCCGGAGTTCACTCAAACTCATGTCCACAGAGTCGGTGATGCCATCCAAAGAGTCATAATCCTTGGCAGCTGGTGTTCATGTTTTATCAAGTCGGGTGAGAAGTCGGTTGAGCTGCTCCCATGACACTGGCTCTTATAGGAGGCATCACCCTGAGAGCAGAATCGACGTCACAAAGATTGGTACACGAGGTATGTAATTTCAGTGGGGGAAATGAAAAAGTTCTGGGATGGATGGTGCACGCACTTAATGTCAATGAACTCATCACCTGAAAATGGTTAAAATGGTGTTTTTATTACGTATGTTTTACTATAATAAAAAAAAAGTTACAAAATGTTACAGTTGAGAGAAATAGATCTATTATATAAATTCTATTTAGTGGAAGGTCTAAAAGCTAAAGTACATGTGTCTCACTTCTGGCTGTGCTGTGGCATATTTTGGTGATAAGTTCTCAGTTCAGATAGGTTTAAAAGCAAGAACATATTTATAGACAGGACTGGGGAGTTTTCACTTCCTGTTTGTTTTAGTTTTGGATACATGCTGCTCAAGCTTCAGTGAAGACTTAAAGGGAACTTAAAGCCATAGTTTTAATATAACTAACAAATTCAAATAAGAATCCAGAATTGAAAACAATTGTGATTGATCGATTTACGTGTGAAAAAAACTGTAACAAATTAAACTAACAAAATATATGAGAAAGTTTGACATATACATGGCATATCAAAAAGATTTTTCATGTAGTATTTTGAATCTGCTTTATTTGAACTTTGTATAACTACTTTTTAGTCACCCATCTCCATGAAATGTAGAAATGGTACCATATTATTTGTTTATAATATTCAATATTTACTAGTTGTGCTGTCGAAAATGAAGTGGGGTCATTCGGCAAATTTAATTCCAAAAATATTAATAAAATTGTGAAATTAAGTAAATGACTAGTAATTTTATTTTAATGATATGAGTTAAGTAGCTTACCATACTCAATATTTCAAATGGTGCCCATTTAGCTATTAATGGAAACCAAAAAAAATGAAAAATTTTACTGAGAAAAATCAGGAAGTGAAAAAACTCTAGATGGGGGAAATACAGTTAGATGTGGGCTGTGGATTTGGAGACCTTGGGTTTGTGCCTCAACTTTCCCCTCTGTTAAATGGCCTGGGTCCAAAAGGGATTGTTGTGAGTAAGAAAGTGAGGCATGCAATACTAATGCACTCATTGCTTAGCACCTGATCCAGAGTTTGCAGAGGGATTAGCTCTTTTACTGAAAGTCCCTCCACCATCAAGACCTATATACACTATTATAGGGATGGGCATCCAGTCCCATCACTTCATGGCAAATAGATTGGGTAAAATGGAAACGGTGACAGACTATATTTTCTTGGGCTCCAAAATCACTGCAGATGGTGACCACAGTCATGAAATTAAGACACTTGCTCCTTGGAAGGAAAGCTATGACAAATCTAGACAGCATATTAAAAACAGAGACATCACTTTGCTGACAGAGGCCCACATAGTCAAGCTATGGTTTTTCCAGTAGCCATGTACAGATGTGAGAGCTAGACCATAAAGAAAGCTAGTGCCAAAGAACTGATGCTTTTGAACTGTGGTGCCAGAGAATACTCTTGAGAGTCCCTTGGACAGCATAAAGATCAAACCAGTCAGTCCTAAAGGAAATCAGTCCTGAATATTCATTGGAAGGACTGATGCTGAAGCTGAAGCTACAAACAATACTTTGGCCATGTGATGTGAAGCGCCAACTCATTGGAAAAGACCCTGATGCTGGGAAAGATTGAGGGCAGGAAGAGAAAGGGGTGACAGAGGATGAGATGATTGGATGGCATCACCAGCTCCATGAACATGAGTTTGAGCAAACTCTGGGAGATGGTGATGGACCAGGAAGCCTGGCGTACTGCCATCCATGGTGTCACAAAGAGACATGACTGAGAGACTCAACAACAACAACTGGAAGTCCCTCTCCCATCAAGACCTATACAGGCTATTATATAGAAAATATCAATAGAAACCTAATAAGAACCTACTGCATAGCACAGGGCACTCTACTCAATAATTATAATGATCTATATGAAAACAAAATGTAAAAAAGAGTGGATATATGTGATTTACTGTGCCATACATCTGAAACTAACACAACATTGTAAACCAACTATGCTCCAGTAAAATTAATTTCAAAAAAAGGTGAGAGGTTGAAATGGCTTCAGCTACTTCCCAGAGGTTTCTGGGAAGAAAGTGCAATGAGAGGACCATTTCCTGAGATTCAGCAGACCAGAAGGATACCATGTGTCCAGAGACTACATGGGAAATGATTTCCAAATCTCTCTCCCCTTGTACCGGCAGGTCTTCTGCCCCTGCTTCCCCTTGCTGACCCCATCAGAAGCCAGAGGGTAAGGGCACTGGGCATATTCACTCACTGAGGTCAGCCACGTTCAGCAGAGACCACCCCCAGTGGGTAGATCAGTCAAGAGCAACCAGCTCAGAAGACATCTGTGTCTTTCCTATTCTCTCCAGCAAGACTTGTTTATACTAGCAAACTCCACACCTGAGCTTCTAACAAGTTATACTAAAAAGTTATAGCAATAAGTTATTCTTATTTCTTCATTGACTTGTTACAAAGTAAGGTACTGCAGAAATAAAACTACTAAACTGTCTTACCAAATGAAATGATTTTTGAAGCCATCAGTTTTCACTCTGATGTGGTCAAAGATGAAAATAAGAGAAAGTGGATGTAGGATTAAGAAAAGGAAATAGTTTTAATATTTGGTAGGAAAATAACATAAGTTTTTGGTCATAATAGTAAACTCAGACTGAGATGGCCTGAATGTGTCCCACCGTGATCCATCTGTTGAACTCCTAACACCAATGTGATGGTCTTAGGAGGTGGGGCCTTTGGGAGGTAAAACCCAGGTGGTGCTAGTGGGAACGAACCCACCTGCCAATGCAGAAGACATAAGAGACTTGAGTTTGATCCCTGGATTGGGAAGATCCCATGGAGAAGGAAATGGCCATACACTCCAATATTCTTGCCTGACAAATCCCATGGACAGAGGAGCCTGGCAGCTCTGTAGAGTTGTTCCATAGAGTCAAAAAGAGTTGGACACAACTGAACAACTGACCTCACATACAGGTAGGAGGTTGTGAGGGTGGAGCCCTCACAAATGGGCTCAGATCTCTTGTAAAAGAGACCTTGAGAGAGCCTTCATCCACTCCACTATGTGAGGACACAGTGAGATGTCTGGGACCCAGATGAGGCTCCCTCAACCCTGCTGTCACCTTGTTCTCTGGCTTCAAATCTCTGGACCATGAACATTAAATGTCTGTGTGTGTAAGCAGTGTGTATACCCGGTCCATGGTATTTTATTACAGCTGCCCACAGGGGTTAAGACACAGACTTTAGAAGATTCTTATGAAATGGAAGCTCAAGCTCAGCCATTGGCTCAGCCTTTCAGACCCTGAGGGTCCTACTCACACTGCCCTAGAGGCATGTCTTTTCCCATTAGGTACCACCTCTCATGTGTGGTTGAAGTCCTGGGTCACTGTCACCCCCGATTAATGGATCAGCCGGCCTGTTGGATTGCAACTCTATTATTAAAACCATGGCAGAGGTGTTAATGGGTCCTGGGCTTTGGGTAGGCTGGCCATCATCCTTACTAAATCCAGTAGACTACAGCAAGGAGGAGACCCCATTGCTCATGTTGGAATTAGTAGCTTTTTAAACTCTTCCGGAAAATTGCTGAGGAAGGGAAACTTCCAAACTCATTCTATGAGGCCACTATCACCCTAATCCCAAAACCTGGTAAAGACCCCACAAAAAAAGAAAACTACAGGCCAATATCACTGATGAACATAGATGCAAAAGTCCTTAACAAAATTCTAGCAATCAGAATCCAACAACATATTAAGAAGATCATACATCATGACCAAGTGGGCTTTATCCCAGGAATACAAGGATTCTTCAATATCCGCAAATCAATCAACATAATACACCACATTAACAAACTGAAAAATAAAAATCATATGATTATCTCAATAGATGCAGAGAAAGCCTTCGACAAAATTCAACATCCATTTATGATAAAAACCCTCCAGAAAGTGGGAATAGAAGGGACATACCTCAACATAATAAAAGCTATATATGACAAACCCACAGCAAACATTATCCTCAGTGGTGAAAAACTGAAAGCATTTCCCCTAAAGTCAGGAACAAGACAAGAGTGCCCACTCTCACCACTACTATTCAACATAGTTCTGGAAGTTTCGGCCACAGCAATCAGAGCAGAAAAAGACATAAAAGGAATCCAAATTGGAAAAGAAGAAGTAAAACTTTCACTGTTCGCTGATGACATGATCCTCTACACAGAAAACCCTAAAGACCCTACCAGAAAACTACTAGAGCTAATCAATGATTACAGTAACGTTGCAGGATATAAAATCAACACACAGAAATCCCTTGCATTCCTATACACTAATAATGAGAAAATAGAAAGAGAAATTAAGGAAACTATTCCATTCACTGTTGCAACGAAAAGAATTAAATACTTAGGAATATATCTACCTAAGGAAACAAAAGACTTGTACATAGAAAACTATAAAACACTACTGAAAGCAATCAAAGAGGACACTAATAGATGGAGAAATATACCGTGTTCATGGATTGGAAGAATAAATATTGTAAAAATGAGTATACTACCCAAAGTAATTTATACATTAAATGCAATCCCTATCAAGCTACCAAAGATATTTTTCACAGAACTAGAACAAATAATCTCACAATTTATATGGAAATACAAAAAACCTCGAATAGCCAAAGCAATCTTGAGGAAGAAAAATGGAACTGGGGGAATTAACCTGCCGGACTTCAGGCTCTACTACAAAGCCACAATCATCAAGACAGTATGGTACTGGCATAAAGACAGAAATATAGATCAATGGAACAAAATAGAAAGCCCAGAGATAAATCCACGCACTTATGGACACCTCATCTTTGACAAAGGAGGCAAAAATATAAAAGGGAGAAAAGACAGTCTCTTTAACAAGTGGTGCTGGGAAAACTGGTCAGCCACCTGTAAAAGAATGAAACTAGAACACTTCCTAACACCATACACAAAAATAAATTCAAAATGGATTAGAGAGCTAAATGTAAGACCAGAAACTATAAAACTCCTAGAGGAGAACGTAGGCAAAACACTCTCCGACATAAATCACAGCAGGATCCTCCATGACCCACCTCCCAGAATATTGGAAATAAAAGCAAAAATAAACAAATGGGACCTAATTAAAATCAAAAGCTTCTGCACAGCAAAGGAAACTATAAGTAAGGTGAAAAGACAGCCTTCAGAATGGGAGAAAATAATAGCAAATGAAGCAACGGATAAAGGATTAATCTCCAAAATATACAAGCAGCTCCTGCAGCTCAATTCCAGAAAAATAAATGACCCAATCAAAAAATGGGCCAAAGAACTAAACAGACATTTCTCCAAAGAAGACATACAGATGGCTAACAAACACATGAAAAAATGCTCAACATCCCTCATAATCAGAGAGATGCAAATCAAAACCACAATGAGATACCATTCCACACCAGTCAGAATGGCTGCTATCCAAAAGTCTACATGCAATAAATGCTGGAGAGGATGTGGAGAGAAAGGAACCCTCTTACACTGTTGGTGGGAATGCAAACTAGTACAGCCACTATGGAGAACAGTGTGGAGATTCCTTAAAAAACTGGAAATAGAACTGCCATATGATCCAGCAATCACACTCCTGGGCATACACACCGAGGAAACCAGAATTGAAAGAGACACATGTACTCCAATGTTCATTGCAGCACTGTTTATAATAGCCAGGACATGGAAGCAACCTAGATGTCCATCTGCAGACGAATGGATAAGAAAGCTTTGGTACATATACACAATGGAGTATTATTCAGCTACTAAAAAGAATACATTTGAATCAGTTCTAATGAGGTGGATGAAATTGGAGCCTATTATACAGAGTGAAGTAAGCCAGAAAGAAAAACACCAATACAGTATACTAACGCATATATATGGAATTTAGAAAGATGCAAATGATAACCCTGTATACGAGACAGCAAAAGAGACACAGATGTATAGAACAGTCTTTGGGACTCTGTGGGAGAGGGTGAGGGTGGGATGATTTGGGAGAATGGCATTGAAACATGTATGTTGTCATATGTGAAACGAATCACTAGTTCAGGGTCAATGCATGTTATAGGATGCTCGGGGCTGGCATGCGGGGATGACCCAGAGGGAGGATAAAGGGAGGAGGGAGGTGGGAGGGGGGTTCAGGAGGGGGAACTTATGTAAACCCGGGGCGAATTCATGTCAATGTATGGCAAAACCAACCAATATAATATTGTAAAATAATTTGCCTCCAATAAAAAATAAATTAATTACAAAAAAAAATAAAAAAATAATAAAAATAATTTTATTTATTTTTGACTGTGCTGGGTCTTCATTGTCGCGTGGGCTTTTCTCTAGTTGCAGAGAGTCGGGGCTACTCTCGAGGTGTGGTGTACAGGCTTCTCACTGCAGTAGCTTCTCTTGTTGCAGCTCCCAGGCTCTAGTGAGCAAGCTTAATAGTTGAGGTGCATGGGCTTAGCTGCTCCTTGGCATGTGGGATCTTCCTGGATCAGGAATTGAACCTGTGTTTTCTGCATTGTTAGGTGGATTCTTTACCACTGAGCCATAAGAGAAGGCTGGAATTAGCAGTTTTGCCCTAATTTCCAGGCTCATTCTCATCCACCTCCCCACTCCAATGAAATTTTCATGTTAACCAAGTGTGTCCAAATATGTCATCATGGTGCCCACTACCTTTCTATGACCCCAGGGAACCTGGGTTCAGAGCTTTTCCTGGTGATTCTGTTTGTAGACCAAGACCTAATGATTCCTCATCCTGCTCTCCGTGGGTAGCAGCCGTGCACATTTCATTCCCATGGATTATGAGAAATTGAGCTGTCACTACTTGGGCACAAAATGGGACTAGGGCTTCCTGTCCTTTCCGTCTCCTCCACTCAGTGACTGGCTCTTCTGGAAAACAGCTGAGCAGAGGTTCCTCCTGTTGGCTGAGATCTCCAGAGGGCTTGGACCACAGCCAGGGCACCACAGGAGAAAGGAATAATGGGGAGGGGGGAACAAATCCCCCAGTTGGTGGCAAAACTGTCTCCTCGCCTGGGGAAACTTTAGTATTCAAGTTATTAAATGCAGCAGCTCGATTGGCAGTTCCTCTGAGAAGCAATTCATCCCATTGTAACTGTATTAGTGAATGTAATGACCCTCATATTTCAGTTTCAATTATTCCAAATGGATGCACAATTTTTAAAGTTCAGAAATGGCTTTGCATGTCTCTAGAAAATGCAAAGTGTATATACGTTTCTTGCTCTGGGGCTCTGAAGAGTGTTTGCCATTCTAATTTTTTCCCTCTTTGCCTCAATTTTCCTTTGGTATCACGTATGGTTTTTCCCATGGTCATGTATGGATGTGAGAGTTAGACTGTGAAGAAAGCTGATCGCCAAAGAATTGATGCTTTTGAACTGTGGTGTTGGAGAAGACTCTTGAGAGTCCCTTGTACTGCAAGGAGATCCAACCAGTCCATTCTAAAGGAGATCGATCCTGGGTGTTCATTGGAAGGACTTATGCTAAAGCTGAAACTGCAATACTTTGGCCACCTCATGCGACGAGTTGACTCACTGGAAAAGACTCTGATGCTAGGAAAGGTTGGGGGCGGGAGGAGAAGGGGACGACCAAGAATGAGATGGCTGAATGGCATCACCGACTCTGTGGACATGAGTTTGAGTGAAGTCCGGGAGTTGGTGATGGACAGGGAGGCCTGGCGTGCTGTGATTCATGGGGTCGCGGAGAGTCGGACACGACTGAGGGACTGAACTGAACTGAACTGAAAGAGACCAATTGCCTCATTTTGCTATAAGGAGGGCGATTCTCTTATGTTCAATGGGAAGAAAAAATTTAGACAGTCAGGAGGACCCAAGGAGGAGATCTATGGCTGCCATAGCCTGCCACTCTCAGTCTGCGAGTTTTGACCAGCGGCTGATGATGGCTCACCTTGTCGATTTCCTGAGAGAAGAGGTATAATTGACATGCACAGTGTTAGCTTTGAAGGGAGCACGCTTGCTCCTCACCCAATCCTTTCTGCATAAATACTCAGCCTGTTGTGAATCCGAAGAGACTCCAGGGGTGTTCATGAACTCAGGGTGCAGCTGCTAGTGGGGAGCCTGGCTCATTACCAATGGTGCAGTCACCTTGGGATGGCCCTGCTCACGAGAGGCGCCTATTTGCAGTGGTGCAGTAGTGCGCTTCGATTCATACTCGGTCCTTTAGCTCAGACAGTGTCTGGGTGACTCCCAGACAGCTACAAATTGGCACTTTCCATGGGTGCTTGCCATCTAACTCTACAAAGATTAAATCATGAGCTGCTGCAGCTGCTGACCTTCAACACCCCCTGAAAGGAGTTCAGGGTGGAGAACAAACAAGAGGCCCTCTGTGCTCTGGGGGTAATTGTCAGAACAGGTCTTTAGACAGATATTTTCAGAAGCTGATTTTATGAGCACAATTCTTGTATCTCCTCCAACCTAGAAAAGCACCAAAATTCTTGATGATGGCTGCTCCTCGTGACTAGCAGAAAGCTTCAGGAGACTAGCAGAAACTCTGCAAAAATATGTGCTTGATTGCAAGTACTCCCCACTTCCAATTTGGAGTGGTTTCTCGGCACTATTTGACATGCTATAGTCATCATTTTGCCCCCAAAAGAGGATGAGATGGTTGGATGGCATCACCGACCTGATGGACATGAGTTTGAGGAAGTTCTGGGAGATAGTGAAGAACAAGGAAGCCTGGTATGTTGCAGTGCATGGGGTCACAAAGAGTCAGACATGACTTAGCAACTGAAAGACTGAAATAACAACAAAACTTAACTTGCAGCTCTCAGGTTGTGCATTTTTAAAGTTGAAAACCATGTGTGCTCTTTCACACTAGAAGGCTTTGAAAGACAGATGAGCCGGGAAATTCAAGGCCAAAAACAAACATTCTGCGAGTTGTAGTTGGGGGAAAAGTCCCCCTTTCAAATGTGGTGTTGGGTTGGGGGGAGGAAGTTCCCACTTACCCTGGAGAATTGTGACCCCATAAATTTGATTTATTAGAAACATTAAGAAAAAGCAAACCCGGGCAGAGAAATAAAGGAAGGTGGCAAGATACAGAGGCTGTTTGGTGACAAACACTGGGAGGAGAGGCAGCAGGCACTGAGGGCTGGCATCCTGTGTGGGATCAGGGAGCGCCTTCCAGGTCTCACTGAGAATGACACAGGCTGGAGTGTAGAAATGGGGCAGCAGCAGGGGGCTCACCGAGACCAGAGCAGAGATGCTGCTGGACTCTGAGCTGCCAGGACCACCGGCTGCTCAAGTAAACAACCTAGAGAAACACGTTCTTCTGAGGGGGAGAACCTGAGACCAGCCCATCCCCTTCCTTCCCACCTGTCATCGGTCTTTATTTATTCATTCCAATTGCACTGAAGCTCAGTTTAAACCAGTATATTGGAGGTGTTACTAAGTGCCACAGGGCTTATATGGAACCTGGAGCTGAAATCTCTCGGGGCTCCTCAAGTAAATGTCTGGCTCTGAGCTTTCTTTTAATTATTGAGAATCCTAAATGCTCCACATACGAAAAGATTAACATATGCTTCAGGGACAAGGCCTATGAAAATGCAATCTCTCTCCAGTGCATGGTCTGAGTTCTTGATTTAAACAGATTTTGTTCTTCTAACCAGTTAAGAATTACCTCCTGAAGTTGGAAGAAGTAGCTATGTTTTTTGCCCAACATCCCATCCCCCCACCTGACCTCTGCCCTCCAAATAAAAAAGGCACTCTTAACCAATTTCCTAACTTAGATCTAAGAACAAAACAGAAAAAGCACTTCAAGTTTGAATGATGAGTATTAATTAATTATTCCTGGAATAAAAGATAGGTGGAGTGTTCTGACAAAATGGAGAAGGGGATGGCAAACCACTTCAGTATTCTTGCCTTGAGAACCCCATGAACAGTATGAAAAGGTGAAAAGATAGGACAGTGAAAGATGAACTCCCCAGGTTGGTAGGTGCTCCTGGAGAAGAGTAGAGAAATGACTCCAGAAAGAATGGAGAGATGGAGCCAAAGCAAAAACAACGTCCAGTTGTGGATGTGACTGGTGATAGAAGCAAGGTCAGATGCTGTAAAGAGCAATATTGCATAGGAACCTGGAATGTTAGATCCATGAATCAAGGGAAATTGAAAGTGGTCAAACAGGAGATGGCAAGGGTGAACATTGACATTCTAGGAATCAGCGAACTAAGATTGAATGGAATGGGTGAATTTAACTCAGATGACCATTATATCTACCACTGTGGGCAAGAATCCCTTAGACAAAATGGAGTGGCCATCATAGTCAAAAAAGAGTCCTAAATGCAGTACTTGGAAGCAATCTCAAAAGCAACAGAATGATCTCTGTTCACTTCCAAGGCAAACCATACAATATCACAGTAATCCAAGTCTATGCTCCGACCAGAAATGCTAAAGAAAGAAGCTGAAGCTGAATGGTTCTATGAAGACCTACAAGACCTTCTAGAACTAACACCCAAAAAAGATGTCCTTTTCATTATAGGGGACTGGAATGCAAAAGTAGGAAGTCAAAAGATACTTGAAATAACAGGCAAATTTGGTCTTGGAGTACAAAATGAAGCAGGCCAAAGGCTAATATAGTTTTGCCAAGAGAACACACTGGTCATAGCAAACACCTTCTTCCAACAACACAAGAGAAGACTCTACACATGGACATCACCAGGTGGTAAATACCGAAATCAGATTGATTATATTCTTTGCAGCTAAAGATGGAGAAGCTCTACAGTCAGCAAAAAACAAGACCAGGAACTGACTGTGGCTCAAATCATGAACTTCTTATTGCCAAATTCAGACTGAAATTGAAGAACGTAGGGAATACCATTAGACCATTCAGGTATGACCTTAAAAAAATCCCTTACGATTATAGTGGAAGTGAGAAATAGATTTAAGGGACTAGATCTGATAGACAGATGAACTATGGATGGAAGTTCGTGACATTGTACAGGAGGCAGGGATCAAAATCATCCCCAAGAAAAAGAAATACAAAAAGGCAGAATGGTTGTCTGAGGAGGCCTTACAAATAGCTGTGAACAGAAGAGAAGCTAAGGCAAAGGAGAAAAGGAAAGATATTCCCATCTAAATACAGAGTTCCAAAGAATATCACAGAGAGACGAGAAAGCCTTCCTCAGTGATCAATGCAAAGAAAGAGGAAAACAATTGAATGGGAAAGACTAGAGATCTCTTCAAGAAAATTAGAGCTACAAAGGGAAGATTTCATGCAAAGATGGGCTCAATAAAAGACAGAAATGTTATGGACCTATCAGAAGCAGAAGATATTAAGAAGAGGTGGCAAGAATACGCAGACTATACAAAAAAGATCTTCATGATCCAGATAACCATAATGGTGTGATCACTCACCTAGAGCCAGACATCCAGGAATGTGAACTCAAGTGGGCCTTAGGAAGCATCACTACAAACAAAGCTAGTGGATGTGATACAATTCCAGTTAAGTTATTTCAAATCCTAAAAGATGATGCTGTGAAAGTGCTGCACTCATTATGCCAGCAAATTTAGAAAACTCAGCAGTGGCCACAGGACTGGAAAATGTCAGTTTTCATTCGAATCCCAAAGAAAGGCAATGCCAAAGAATGCTCAGACTACCACACAATTGCACTCATCTCACATGCTTGCAAAGTAATGCTCAAAATTCTTCAAGTGAGGCTTCAATAATACATGAACTGAGAATTTCCAGATGTTCAAGCTGGATTTAGAAAAGGCAGAGGAACCAGAAATCAAATTGCCAACATCTGTCAGATCATAGAAAAAGAGAATTCCAGAAAAACATCTATATCTGCTTTACTGACTACGCCAAAGCCTTGTACTGTTTGGATCACAACAAACTGGAAAATTCTTCAAGAGATGGAAATACCAGACCACCTGACCTGCCTCCTGAGAAATCCATATGCAGGTCAAGAAACAATAGTTAAACTGAACATGGAACAACAGACTGGTTCCAAATCGGGAAAGGAGTATGTCAAGGCTGTATATTGTCACCCTGCTTATTTAACTTACATGCAGAGTACATCATGCAAAATCCCAGGCTGGATGAAGCACAAGCTGGAATCAAGATTGCTGGAGAAATATCAATAACCTCAGATACGCAGATGACATCACCCTAATGGCAGAAAGTGAAGAAGAACTAAAGAGCTTCTTGATAAAAGTGAAAGAGGAGAGTGAAAAAGTTGGCTTAAAACTCAACATTCAGAAAACTAAGACCATGGCCTCTGGTCCCATCACTTCATGGCAAAGAGACGGGGAGATAAGGCAAACAGTGACAAACTTTATTTATTTATTTATTTTTTGGACTCCAAAATCACTGCAGGTGGTGACTGACTCCATGAAATTAAAAGATACTTGCTCCTTGGAAGAAAAGCTATGATCAACTTAGACAGCATATTAAAAAGCAGAGACATTACTTTGCCAACAAAAGTCCATATAGTCAAAGCTATAGTTTTTCCAGTAGTCATGTATGGATGTTAGAGTTGGACTATAAAGAAAGCTGAGTGCTAAAGAATTGATGCTTTTGAACTGTGGTGTTGGAGAAGACTCTTGAAAGTCCCTTGGACTGCAAGGAGACCCAACCAGTCAATCCTAAAGGAAATCAGTCCTGAATATTCATTGTAAGGACTGATGCTGAAGCTGAAACTCCAATCCTTTGGCCACCTGATGTGAAGAACTGTCTCAATGGAAAAGACCCTGATGCTGGGAAAGATTGAAGGCAGGAGGAGAAGGGTATAAGAGAGGATGAGATGGTTGGATGTCATCACTGACTCAATGGACATGAGTTTGAGTAAGCCCCAGGAGTTGGTGATGGACAGGGAAGCCTGGAGTGCTGCAGTCCTTGGGGTCACCAAGAGTTGTACATGACTGAACTGAACTCGGAATAAAAATGATGGTGTTTAGCGATGCAGATTTACTGTCTAAACTGTCCAATGTCACTCTTTCCCCCTGTAGTATACCAAGTCTCTGTATGTTTTTCTGAGAAGTAATTCTGTCCCATAAGTCTGTGTGCATGCCTACGCACGAAGTCACTTCATTAGTGTCTGATTCTTTACCCTATGAACTGTAGCCTGCTAGGCTCCTTTGACCTTAGGATTCTCCAGGCAAGAATACTAGAGTGGGTTGGCGTGCCCTCCTTCAGGAGATCTTCCTGACCTAAGGATCGAACTGACACCTCCTACATCCCCAGCATTGGCAAACAGGTCACCACTAGGGCCACCTGGGAAGCCCCCTTAAGCCTGTGCTCAGGTTTTACTCTGAGTGCTTTTAAGAAGAAGGTAATTCAGGGGCTATAGAGATCGCACAGAGTCAGACACGACTGAAGCGACTTAGCAGTAGCAGCAGAGATCATACAGAACTTTTTATGAAACATAATTTAGCATAGATCTCAAGTAAGCTATTTATGAGATAGAGTGAAACCAGAGTGGATTAAATGTGAATAATGAAGAAGTTTGTGAAACAAAGTTGATAAGATACCTTAAATATAGAAAGTACCTTAGTAGCCTATAAGACATGTCATGGTTAAGTAGGACAAATCCTTAAAATATAAAGTAATAAAGAAGATCATATTTAACAGAAGGAGAGGGATGGAAAACAGGTCATGGGCATGTAACCTCTGGACTGGTGATTATGTCTACCCCAGACCTAGCCCGTCATCAGAGACACTCTTTATGGCCTCTTCATGGTCCCCATGCTCTGCCCAAGAAACACATGGAAGTCCCAGCTTCTCAGCAGGCTACTAGTGAGCCACAGCTAAGCCAGGCCTCCTTACTCCTGTCAGTGGGGCAGGGATGGGACAGTGACCAAGTCAACCGTCTATTGAGTGAGCCCCATGCTCACACCTCAACTTTAGCTTGCATGGTCATACCCTTGGGGAAGGCTGATGTGGCAGAAGAGAGACAGGACTCAGGACACCGAGGAACCCAGGGCTCAGGGAGCTCACTGCTCATATCTGCTCAGAACTGTGTTCAGTTCAGTTCAGTTCAGTTGCTCAGTCGTGTCCGACTCTCTGCGACCCCATGAATCACAGCACGCCAGGCCTCCCTGCCCATCACCCTTTGTCCACCTGGTACCTCTGTGTGATTCAGATTGGTTTAATGAACAGTGAGATTCAAGCATCTTAATATGGTCTGTATTCCCTCCTAATGCATTGCCAGTTAGTGTACTTGGGAGCTATTGCTGCATCAAGCATCTATACAGTTTTGTAAAAAGTTTCCATTCCATTAATTTAATTTTATTCCATCATAACCTAAATGCAATTAATTACTTGTTATTTGTTGAAGACTTTTCTTTATGATCTAATACAGTACCGTTTTTGTCAATGTTCAATGTGAACTTGAAAAGAATGTATATTCTCCAGTTTTTAAGTGCAGGATTATTTGTCGCTATTGTTGTTCAATCGCTAAGTCATGTCTGACTCTTTATGACTCCATGGACTGCCACATGCCCATCTCCTCTGTCCTTCACTATCTCCCAAAGTTTGCTCAAATTCATGTCTGTTAAGTCAGTGATGCTATCTAACCATCTCATCCTCTGCCACCCCCTTTCCCTTTTGCCTTCAATTTTTTCCAGATCAAGTTCTTTTCCAAAGAGTCGGCTCTTCCCAACAGGGTGGACAAAGTACTAGAGCTTCAGCTTCAGCAAATATTCAGCCATTGTGTAAATGATATTTTTATATTTAACAATATTGCAATTGTTTCTGTTTATTCTACTGGTTTCTGATAGAGTTGTGTTGAATTTCCTAAGATTGCTCATATGTCAACTTGCTTTTGTAATTTTTGAGATAGATGATTGAGTGAGTCAGTTTTATAGTTTGTCTTTTTCCTATATTGGAAGCCAGATGTTTTTCAGGCATGTCTAGGTTTGTAGTTGCTGCATGTTCTCGGGAGGGAGATGTTTGGCCTAGCCTTAGTGCATCTGTCTTCCTCCCTACTGGTGCTTTTCTCCTTAACTTCTATTTTGGGGATGTAACTCCAGCTACACCGGCGTCTTTCCGTTCATATTAACTGTTGTATCAGGGCTACCCTGGTGGCTCAGTTGGTGAAGAACCCCCCTTACTGTTGTGTATTTTATTCAGCATTGCTTTCAGTCTTTCTCCCACATTCTAAGTCTGCCCCTTTTCATCATTCACATAGTTCTTTTTTCAAAAGTCCACCCCCTTATTTGTTGTCATTTGATGAGGAAATACAATCCTGCTTATGAAAATTTCATGTAATTACCAATATGCAGATATTCTTACCTAAGCACGAGCAGTCTCATCTCATTCAACCTATCATTTATTGTGACATATCTTGATTTATTACTGCCATCTTATTTTCAGTGATCCTGCATTTTTCCTTTGCTTTACTTCTTCTCCATTCTTGCTTTTTGTTGAATTGATTTCTTTATTTTTCTTCACAAGCACTTAATTCCATTGGTTCGGAAATCATACATTATTTTTTGTGCTTTGGTTTTCAATCTTAAACTGTTAACGTACAAACTTGATTATGACTCCAGCAGAATATGAAGCTTTTCCTATCTCAGTAGATCTAGCACACCCCTTGATGAGACGAAGATACTTTTTCTGACCATTGTTGTTGTTGTTCAGCCTCTAAGTCTTGTCCGACTCTTTGCGATCCCGTGAACTGCAGCACGCTAGGCTTCCCTGTCCTTTACCATCTCCTAGAGCTTGCTCATACTCTTGTCCATTGAGTCAATGATGCCATCCAACCATCTCATCCTCTGTCACTCCCTTCTCCTCCTGCCCTCAATTTTTCCCAGCATCTGGGTCTTATCCAATGAATCAGCTCTTCACATCAGGTGGCCAAGAGATTGGAGGTTCTGCTTCACCATCAGTCCTTTCAGTGAATATTCTGAGTTGATTTTCCTTAGGATTGACTGGTTTGAGCTCCGTGCAGTCCAAAGGACCCTTAAAAGTCTTCTCCAGCACCACGCAGTTACCATTCACAGTGACTTTGGCTTACCACTTTTGTCTAGTTTTAAATCTACATGAATGGACATTAAAAACTAGTTATTTTTATAGTTCATTGTGAATTTCACTTTATAAGCATGTTTTATCCCTGTCTGTGATCACTATCATTTTTCATTCCCTCCATCCTGGTCCACTTTTGATTTATCAAAGCATTATTTTGTAGTTGAACTTTCAGCCAGGATCTGCATATGGGAGTCAGCACTTCCACTCTGCAAGGCAAACTGAAAAATGGAGCTTTCATCAGGGCAGGATGGGCCCAACTAACCTGAGGTTCCTATAGCTCAGAGGAAGAGGAGGATGTCAGTAGGTAACCAGTAACACTGTCACAGCCCCGACCCATATTGATTTAGTGAATTGAAGAGCAGTAATGGGCTTCCCTGATAGTTCAGTTGGTAAAGAATCACCTGCAATGCAGGAGACCCCAGTTCGAATCCTGTGTTGGGAAGATGCCCTGGAGAAGGTAAAGGCCCCCTTACTCCAGTATTCTGGCGGTAACATTCATTTCAGAAAGAAAAATCAATGTGTCAAAGATTGATTTCTCACTCATCTGAACAAATAAAAAATAAAGCCTAAAAGAGCCATTTATTTTTCTGGGATTGTCAAAAATACAGGATGTGCATTACTGAGCAAACTGCACAGCAAAGGAACATTCAGTTCAGTTCAGTTCAGTCGCTCAGTCATGTCCGGCTCTTTGTGACCCCTTGAATCACAGCACGCCAGGCCTCCCTGTCCATCACCAACTCCCAGAGTTCACTCAAACTCATGTCCATCGAGTCGGTGATGCCATCCAGCCATCTCATTCTCTGTCGTCCTCGTCTCCTCCCACCCCCAAACCCTCCTAGCATCAGACTCTTTTCCAGTGAGTCAACTCGTCGCATGAGGTGGCCAAAGTATTGGAGTTTCAGCTTTAGCATCAGTCCTTCCAATGAACACCCAGGATTGATCTCCTTTAGAATGGACTGGTTAGCAACATCAAATAGAGTCCACCACTAACCTTTGGTTTGTGAAGCGCTCCCCAAATTCATACTTTGATGTCCTAACCCCCAGCGTGGCTGTATTTGCAGATGGGGCCTTGGAGAAAATAATTAGGGATAAACAAGGTCACAGAGTGACTTTGACGGGCTAAGATTTGTGGTTGCTCTTGTTTAATTCCTAAACAGTTGTTGTTTAGTTCTAAGTAGCTTCAGTCATGTCTGACTCTTTTCGACTCCATGGACTGTAGCCCGCCAGACTCCTCTGTCCATGGAATTCTCCAGGCAAGAATACTGGAGTGGGTAGCCATTCCCTTTTCCAGGAGATCTTCCCAACCAGGGAGCCCATGTCTCCACATCTCCTACATTGCAGGCATGTTCTTTACTGCTGAGCCACCAGAAAAGCCCAGATGAATAGGATGAGTGTCCATATAAGAAGAGACATCAGGTGCTCACATGTGAGAGGGTGGCTGTTGGTAAACCAGGAAGAGAGGCCTCACCAGAAGCCTAGTCAGCCTGCACTTTGATCTTGGACTTCCAGCCTCCAGCACTCTGATAAAATAAATGTCTGCTGTGTAAACCCCAGTAGACCATGGGTTCACAAAGAGTCAGACATGACTGGAACACAGAACAACAGACCAAGATACCTAGTATCACAGCAGGGGGAGCCAGAGGAGCCTGGAAGGTCATGCAGCAAGACCTGATGTCAGAGCACAGGCTCTCCATATCAGGAACAGTGACAGCAACCCTTGCCCACAGCACTTGTATGGGTGTCAAGAGATTCTGAGGTATCACAGAGCCATGAGGGGCAAAGTTAGAGAAACGCTATGCTGGGGACTCAGGTTGAGACTACATTCGTTTCTGGCCCAGCATTACTGCACACAGTACAATGCCCAAGGCTCGGCAAGATGACGCATAAATAGCAGGACAGATGAGTAATGACGGAATGCGCAGACCACCTGAGCTGGTCAGGAAAGAGATGCCTGTGCACCACACAGAAGCTGGTGAGCAGCTCATCAGGTCTGCATCTCAATCTCCTTTGACTTTTTCTTCACTAGACTACGCTGAGAGTGGGGAATATCATCAGAGAGACCAGGTGCCTGTGGAAGAAATGCGAGGATGGGGCTTGAGACCGTCAGCAGGGCTGTGTCTCCAGTCCTTTGTGGAGCCAGACCACCTGGGTGAGGCATCTGCTCTCTCTGCTCCCATCTGTTCTTGTCTGCAGAGAGCAGAGTGGTTGCACCAGGTGATGATCCTTCTCAGCACTGATGCTATTATGTATTTATGTGGATGCATGCTCGGTCATATTCGATTCTTTGTGATCCCATGGAATATATCACGCCAAGTTCCTCTGTCCATGGGATTTCCCAGGCAGGAATACTGAAGTGGGCTGCCATTTCCTCCTCCAGAAGATCTTCCCAACCCAAGGATCAAACCAGTGTCTCCTGGATCTCCTGAATCAGCAGGCACATTCTTTACCACTGCACCACCTGGGAAGCCCATTGATACTATTGGTCTACCCCAAATATAAATTAATGAATTTCAGTGGGATGTGCTCTTAGGAGTGAAGTGAAAGTCACACAGTCGTGTCCGACTCTTTGTGACCCCATGGACTGTCCATGGAATTCTCTAGGCCAGAATACCGGAGTAGGTAGCCTTTCCCTTCTCCAAGGGATCTTCCCAACCCAGGGATCGAACCCAGGTCTCCTGCATTGCAGACAGATTCTTTACCAGCTAAGCCACATTAAACAAACCCTCCACAGATGGTCAGATCCATGCTGAATGGCACAGAACTTTGATGTGAAGGAGCCTGTGTTTTCTGTCATTTATGTAAATTATGTCTTCTTAGCTTGGAAAGCAAAGAGTTATTTGAACTGCCAATTCTGTCCCCTCCATTTGGGGTCTGACAAGTGTCTGAAATGCTCCCATCATTGAGGAAAAGGCCTCTCAGGGTGCGTGATGGAGGTAGACTAGCTGCTGGTTCTGCATTCACGTCTGCTTGGTCCTGTGATGTTGGAGAGGAGCCGCCTGGGTTTTGTCTTAAGTGAAGAGAATTGGATGGAGGGGGAGTAGGTAGTTATGGAAAGATAATAACAGTATTCTGCTGGTCACTCGCTCCTTCTGCTTAAGGCCTTATTAAAATGGAAAGTGCAAGCACTGGCTAGGTGAACAGGGAAGAAGAATTTCTCTGTTTAACAAAGACCTTGTAGGAAGAGAAGAAAGTAGCATATTTTACGGGGCAGAAATGTGAGTAGGGTGGGGCTTCCCAGGTAGCTCAGTGGTAAAGAATCCACCTGTCAATGCAGGAGACGTGGGTTCAATTCCTGGGTTGGGAAGATCTCCTGAAGAAGGGAATGGCAACCTGTTCCAGTATTCTTGCCTGGAAAATTCCATGGACAGAGGAACCTGGTGGGCTACAGTCCATGGGGTTGGAAAGAGTTGGCCATGACTGAGTGACAAGCACCAGTATTCTTGCTTGGGAAATCCCATGGACAGAGGAGCCTGGCAGGGTTACAGTTCATAGGGCTGCAAAGAGTCAGACGTGCCTGAGGCAACTAAAGAATAACAACAACAGTGTGAATACCATAGTATTTGTGTCAGCCGACACTTGGCAACATACATCCTACCTGGTGAGAAATAAAAACAGCCAGGTCCAGGCCCCATGGGGTCTGCTCACAGCCCTAGGAGTCGGTGTGTATCTTATAGGCAATTGGAGGCAAGGAGAGGTTCAAGTAGAAGAATCACATGACAGATTCACATTCAGGGGTGATTGCTGTGGCTGCTATGAGCATTTTAGGGTCTGAGAATCATTTAGGAATAATTACTACAATCCGGAGGGGATGGTGGAATGATGGCAATGTTGCATGAGTGAGAGGAAGGCAAAAAGGGTGACTCTCAAGCTGGTGTGAAAGCTGGGGGCACTGGGGATCTTTGTCCAAGGGGCCTGGAGTTGAGGAACAGGCTGGAGAGGCAAATAGTCTGTTTTGGAGACGTTGAGTTGCAGGACAGGTGAGTGGTGCCATTTCCCAGAGCATGCTAAGTCACTTCAGTCGTGTCTGATTCCTTGTGACTCTATGGACTGTAGCCTGTCAGGCTCCTCTGTCCATGGGATTCTCAGGCTAGAATACACGTGTGGGTTGCCAGTCTCTTCTCCATGGGATCTTCCCAACCCATGGGATTTTCCCAATCCATGGGATTAAACTTGCATCTTATTTCTTCTGCATTGACAGGCAGGTTCTTTACCACTAGTGCCACCTGGGAAGCCTCAGCACACAGTGCCATCAGTAAATAGACGGGAAAATGATGAGGGTGGCACAGAGAGCCAGTGGGAGAAGTGGGAACAGAATCTATATTTCAGCAGGTTGGAGAGAGGATGGGGTGGGGAAAGGAGGATAGCAGGTGTGGGCCACTTCTCTCCTAAGGGGAAAAGAAACACATGGAAATGTGGGTTTGGGCACATTGCTGTTTTCCTTTGCTTTTGTTGATAAAGAGGAGCATGGGTTTGGTGTAAATGCTCATGAAAATGTACTAGTTACAGGAGTCCCCTTGTGTCATTTTCCAGCTGAAATCTCAGCAGGTCACCAAACATACACACCTCAGCATGGCACTGGGGGCTCTCCATAAACCACCCTGTGATGGGCTGTCAAGTTCCTCCCAAATACGTAAAGCCCTAACCCTCATACTTGAAAGTGTTATTGGAAATAGGACCTTTGAAGATGTCATCAAGTTAGGATGTGGTTGGACTGGATTAGTTGTTGTTGTTATTCAGGTGCCCAGTCATGTCCAGCTCTTTATGACCCCGCGGATTGCAACACACCAGGCCTCCCTGTCCCTCACCATCTCCCTGAATTTACCCAAGTTCATGCTCACTGCACCAGTGATGCTGTCCAGCCATCTCATCCTCTGATGCTCTCCCTTCCTTCTGCCCTCAATCTTTTCTAGCATCAGGGACTTTTCTTATGAGTCATCTATTCACATCAGACTGGATTGGGGTGGACCCTATATCCTTATCTTGGGCTCCAAAATCACTGCAGGTGGTGCGGGGAGCCATGAAATTAAAAGACTTTTCCTCCTTGGAAGAAAAGCTATGACAAATCTAGACAGAATATTAAAAAGCAGAGACATTACTTTGCCAACAAATGTCTGCATAGTCAAAGCTATGGTTTTCCCACTAGTCATGTATAGATGTGAGAGCTGGACAATAAAAATTGCTGAGCGCCAAGAACTGATGCCTTCGAACTGTGGTGCTGGAGAAGACTCTCGAGAGTCCCATGGACAGCAAGGAGATCAAACCAGTCAATTCTAAAGGAAATCAAATCTGAATATTCATTGGAATGACTGATGCTTAAGTTCCAATGCTTTAGCCACCTGATGCAAAGAGCTGACTCACTGGAAAAGACCCTGATGCTGGGAAAGATTGAAGGCAGGAGAAGGGAATGAAGAAGGGGATGACAGAGGTTTTGATGGCTGGATGGCATCACTGACTCAATGGACATGAGTTTGAGCAAACTTTGGGAGTGGTGAAGGACAGGGAAGCCTGGTATGATGCCATACATGGGGTCACAAAGAGCTAGACATGACTTATCAACTGAACAACAACAAAAATTCCACATAAAAAGAGGAACATTTGGGCAAACACAGAGATACACACTGGGGCATGCTATGAGACTACAGAGGCAGAGACTGGAGTGACGCATCTACAGGCCATGAGATAAGGATGGTTGGGGAAAACGTCAGATGAAAGAGCTTTCAGACAGCACAGCACTGCTGACACCTTGATAGGGTTCCTTCCACATTCAGAGATGAGACACAATACACTTCTATTGTCTTAAGCAATCTGATTTGTGGAAACTGGTACCCAGACCCACCCACCTTTCTCTGTCTTTCCTTTCCCCTCCCCCACTAGGGAGTGTGTGCGTACCCTCCCCCCCGACCCCAAGTCACACTGGGTTACTCTCCACCTCCAGATACCCCTTACCCCATTGGAAATGGAGTATTTCCTGTTATACCAGTAAACAAGCATGTCATAGTCATCAGCAACCACAGCCCCTAAGGTGAGCCTATGTGTCCTAAGGGAACTCAGGAAGGAAAGAAGCTGTCATCTAGCAGCCATCAGACTGTAGCCACTCCCTATGGTGAGCCCTAAAAAAGCTCCGAAAGTGAAAACACAGCCCCAGATAGCTGAAGTGTGTTAGTCACTCAGTTGTGCCCAACTCTATGTGACTCCATGGACTGCAGTCCACCAGGCTCCTCTGTCCATGAGATTTTCCAGGCAAGGATACTGGAGTGGGCTGCCATTTGCTTCTCCAAGATACCTGAGATGCATATCAAAGGAATGATTTCAGTGAGCCCAGACTCTTGTATCTTCCATACATGGAAAACCACTAAATCCCTTACCTTGGGTTATCTGGTTTTCTTTAACTAACAATAATTTTTGATGTTAAGATTACTCACCCTTTGTTGCAAAACTTCTATATGACCTGGCTCCTCCCTTCGCTTCCTCAGAGCAGTTCTCTCAGGGTCATTTGAAATGCTGTCTGCCAGGCTTAAAGTCCTAAACATTCCCACTGAACAGCACATAACTCTCAACTTTTAGGCTCTGTCCTTTTTAAGTCGCTTCTGTCAATTCCTCTACCCCTCCTGAAATGTCCTTTCCCCTCCTTATTGTTCTAAATTCTCCCCATCCTCCCAAACCAAATTGACATTAAGCTTAAAGTCTCTAGAAGAACCCATCTCTGTGTCCCCAGCATCTTGTGAATGCATCATCCTATATCACAGGATGCCACTTGTTTCCATGCATCATCGGCTATGCCATCAACCTCTGAGAGTACAGATGCAGTGGTGTCTCATCCCCACCTTCCTCACACTGCTAAAATGGCTTATCTGTCAGGGACTCGCCGGGAAAGCAAAATCCCTATCAGATAATTAAGCAGAGGGAATAAAATTCATTGAATTAAACATAGAGATGTTTGGAAAAATTGAAAGAAGGGAAGAGAATTGAGTCAACTCAGGAATGAGCAACCCAAGGAAGCCCCAGTCACCAGAGGGGCTGGAGGGACTAGGAGGGGAAAGAGAAGAGGAAGTGGGGCCAGTAGCAGGAGGGAAACCACGGAGGATGTGGAGATGATGCCTGGAGCTCCTCCAACCCAGAGAGGAGGTGGGAATCGCCCTGGCTTCTCCTTTCCTTCCACTGCAGGAACTCATCCTGAAGCCAGCTGACAGTCCTGGAAGCCTGGCGATGGGGTCAGCCTCATCATGTTAGGGAGCAGAGATCAGAAGGTCGAAGGAGTGAACCTGAGAGCAGAGTGGGAGGCCCAGCACATTGTGAGTGCTGCAAACCTCAAACAAGTGAATGACTAAAACCATCACGACAGCTAGAGGAGCCAAGCAGTGAGGGGGACACTGCTGGGTTGCAGGAGATAGGACAGACCTCACGATGGAGAATTTAGTGAGCCCTGCTGTGGGCAGAATGGAACATCCTGTCCTGTCCCCAGAGCTGGTCGATATATTTCCTTTCATGGTGAAACAATGTGCAGGTTGGATAAGTTCAAGATCTTGTAATGGGGAGACCCCCTGGTTTATCTGGGTGAGTCCAGTGTAAACACAAGGGTCTCTAGGAAAGGCAGGGGCAGGACGCCAGGGTGACAGTGGAGGGCGCGATGACAAGCAGAGATCAGGGTGTTCCAAGAAGGGACCGCAAGCCAAAGACTGTGGGCAACTTCTAGAAACTGAGAAAGGCAAGTTACTTAGTCTGAGCTTCTACAACAAGATACCACAAACCCAGTGGCTTAAACAACAGGCATTTATTTCTCATAGTCCCGAAGGCAGGATGTTTGAGACCATTCTGCCAGCTTGGTCAGTTTCAAGCTGCAGATGGTTGACTTCCATGAGTTCTCACCTGGCAGAAAGAACTAGAGAACTCTCTGTGGTCCCTTTTGCCACTGATCCCATTCATGAGGGCTTCATCCTCAAAAACTAATTACCTCCAAAGCCCCACCTCCAAACAACTCTCACACTGGGGACTGATTTCAGCATATGAATTTCGGGGGGACACAAACATTCAATCCATAACAACAAATGAACAGATTCTTCCCTGGCATCTCTAAATGAACCAGCCCTTGATTTTAGCTCTGTGAGACCCACTTTGGACTTCTGATCTCCAGAGTCACAGGAGAATGCATTTTGTGCTTTTTTTTAAAAAAAAGATCTAGATATATTTTATTTTTTAATTTATTTTTAACTTTTTATTTTGCAATGGGGGATCAACGATTAGCAATGTTGTGATGGTTTCAGGTGAACAGTAAAGGGACTCAGCCATACATATACATGTATCCATTCTCCCTCACACTGGCCTTTCATGCAGACTGCCACATAACGGTGAGCAGACTTCCCTGTGCTGTACAGGAGGTCCTTGTTGGTTATGTCGCTTAATTGTACCGGTGTGTACCTGTCCATTCCAAACTCCCTAACTATCTCTTCCCAGCCCCACAACCTGGCAACCATAAGTTTATTCTCTGTGAGTCTGTTTATGTTTTGTAAATATGTTCATTTGCATAATTTTTTTTTAGATTCCACATATAAGGAGTGTCATATGATATTTCTCCTTTTCTGTCTGAGTTACTTCACTCATTATGACAATCTCTAGATCCATCCATGTTCCTGCAGATGGCATTATTTCACTCTTTTTAATGACTGAGTAATATTCCATTGTATATATGTTCCTATTTTTTACTGTTTTAAGCCATGAATTTAAGCCATGGGGAAACCAGTAGAAGCCTTTAACAAAAGGGAAGCCAGAGGGCATTCCAGGCTTAATATAAGCCAAGGGCTCATGGTCTAGATGACTGGGCGGTGGGGAGTGGTGAGGAAAAAGGAAGGAAAGGAAAGAGGAAAGGACTCATCAATCAGTAGTGTACATGCTAGAAGAATCCAAGATCACAGGTGACATGAGGCTAGACTGAGGAGTCTTTGAATTCCTGGTTGAAGAGCATGGCTTTTGTGTGGCTATTAAGAAAATACTACATGCTCAGACTGAACTTGCAGTAATAGTACAGCCATGAAGATTCAGCCAGCTGTTGTGTGTGATGAGGCCAACACCCAGTGATACTGGTTAATCCCAATACCTTGGGCAAACCGATTTCTGTTTTTGCTTTGATATCAAAGCTACATAAATCAAAATAATACTGGCACAAAAACAAAAATATAGATCAATGGAACAGGTTGGAAAGGCCAGAAATAAACCTATGGTCAATTAATCTATGACAAAAAAGGTAAGAACATACAATGGAGAAAAGACAGTCTCTTCAATAATTGGTGCTGGGAAAACTGGATAGCTATATGTAAAAGAATGAAATTAGAACTCTCTAACATCATACACAAAAATAAACTCAAAACGGATTAAAGACCTAAATGTAAGACCAAACACTCTAAAATTCCTAGGGGAAAACACATGCAGAACACTCTTTGACATAAATTACAGCAAAATCTTTTTAGATCCATCTTTTGGAGTAATAGAAATAAAAACAAAAATAAACAAATAGGACTTAATTCATCTTAAAGTTTTTGCACAGCAAAGGAAACTATAATCGAAATGAGAAGTCAACCTACGGAATGGGAGAAAATACTTGCAAGCTATGGGACCAACAATGGATTAATCTCCAAAATATACAAACAATTTATAAGTCTCAATGTGAAAGTGAAAGTGTTAGTCACTCAGTGGAATCCAACTCTTCTCGACCCCATGAACTATAGCCCACCAGGCTCCTCTGTCCATGGAATTCTTCAGGCCAGAATACTGGAGTGTGTTGCCATTCCCTTCTCCAGGGGATATTCCCCACCCAGGGACTGAACCTGGTCTCCTGCATTGCAGGCAGATTATTTACCATCTGAGCCACCAGGGATCAAAAAATGGGCAGAAGATCCAAACAGACATTTCTCCACAGGTAAAACTTTTGTTTTTACTTCAGAGAGGTGCTCCCCTTGACCTATATTGTCCAGTTTTTTATTTCATCTTCCTTTAGAAGACCTTGTGAAAATTTAGCTTTTTCTAGTGATATTAAGCAGTTTTGGTCAAAACTCATGAAATTCCTATAAAAACTGAAAGTGTACTCTGAATCTTTTCATTTCCCTTGGTCTTAATAAGTCATTTATTACTGTTCTGAGCTGGTCCTCTCTGAGCCTGTATGTACCTTCATTTCACTGGGCAGCCAGTGTGGAATTCCATGGCATTAGTGTGTTTTGTTTAACTTTTTAAAACTCCTGTTGGTGACTCTCCTGAAGCTAACCTTGTTTTGTCTAAAATTACACCTAACTCTACCTAATTCATTTGCTCTGGTAAAACCATCGTCTCTAACTTCTTTTGATATTTTTAAAAGCACATTTGCTTTATTTTGAAAGCTCAGTCTTAAGCAAATATTTCTAGAAGGGTTCATTTTGGAATCGGGCTGAAGGAGCCAAATGAAGGATAATTTTCACATCACAACTTTGCGGGTCCCGTGAGCACACAATGTCACCATTGTTAATGCTGACGGATGCCTTGGAGATGGATGTCAGTTTAGATCATTACCGCAAACAGGCCCCAATTAGTTGGCTGACTGTATTGTTAGAACTGCATATGATTTTTTAATGTCTCTTTCCAACCATTTATTTTATCCTTTCAAAATTGAAAAGATTTCATAACAGGTTCCCAAGGTCATTGATGGGCACAATGTACCTGGGTTTTCTATTTTTCTTGTCACATTTAACCCTTTTTATATGAGTGATTTAAAATCTGTTGGCACTGAAATTAGCAAGCAAGTTAACATTTTAATAGATTGAATCAGCTTGACCTCTTAGAATCACAATCATTACTGCTGTTGCTCTAGCAAAGTGGAAGAGGTGAATTCAGATGTTAACAATACACCTCTCAATACACAGAAAACCAATTGAGGCCACTACCAAAACAGAAAAAGAGAAACAATGAGCTCTGACGTACAAATCAAGCCAGGAAAAGCAGTAATAGTAGCGGTAGTCGCTCAGTCATGTCCTACTCTTTGTGACCCCATGAGCTCTAACCTGCAAGGCTTCTCTGTCCAAGGTATTCTCCAGGCAGAAATACTGGAGTGGATTGCCATTCCCTTCTCCAGACCCAGGGATTGAACCCAGGTCTCCTGCCTTATAGGCAGATTCTTTACCATATGAACTACAGGGAAGATCTGATCCACCAGCTCAGACAAGTTTGGTGCAGAGTAGGAATTTAAGAAATAATTGCTGAATGAATGAAAATATATTCAATTAAAACTGGAAGATATAAAGAATCATTTATCCATGGGATAAAATTTTAATTAATATTCTTGCATGCGGTATCTGCTTTTACAGAGAAAAAATATAAAATAAGACTGCCCAATAAATTATGTGATACTACAGCTTCGTACATATGTGATGATGCTTGATGGCCTTACCTTGAGTGTATCATCTGTGCTGTCGCTGAAACTCTTTAAGATGTGGCTCTCCTCTTTGCCAGGCAAGTTAAGGCTTCCTCGGAGAAAGCAATGGCAAGCCACTCCAGTACTCTTGCCTAGAAAATCCCATGGACGGAGGAGCCTGGTAGGCTGCAGTCCATGGGGTCGCTAAGGGTCGGACACGACTGAGCAACTTCACTTTCACTTTTCACTTTTCACTTTCATGCATTAGAGAAGGAAATGGCAACTCACTCCAGTGTTCTTGCCTGGAGAATCCCAGGGAAAGGGGAGCCTGGTGGGCTTCCGTCTATGGGGTCACACAGAGTCGGACATGACTGAAGTGACTTAGCAGCAACCATAAGCTTGTGTTCTATGTCTGTGAGTCTATTTCTGTTTTGTAAATATGTTCATTTGTATCATATTTAGATCCACGTATGAGTCAGCAATGGCCACAGGACTGGAAAAGGTCAGTCTTCATTCCAATCCCAAAGAAAGGGAATGCCAAAGAATGCTCAAACTACCGCACAATTGCACTCATCTCACGCGCTAGTAAAGTCATGCTCAAAATTCTCCAAGCTAGGCTTCAGCAGTATGTGAATCGTGAACTTCCAGATGTTCAAGCAGGTTTTAGAAAAGGCAGAGGAACCAGAGATCAAATTGCCAACATCCGCTGGATTATGGAGAAAGCAAGAGAGTTCCAGAAAAACATCTATTTCTGCTTCATTGACTATGCCAAGGCCTTTGACTGTGTGGATCACAATCAACTGTGGAAAATTCTGAGAGAGATGGGAATACCAGACCACCTGACCTGCCTCTTGAGAAACCTGTATGCAGGTCAGGAAGCAACAGTTAGAACTGGACATGGAACAACAGACTGGTTCCAAATAGGAAAAGGAGTGCGTCAAGGTTGTATATTGTCACCCTGCTTATTTAACTTATATGCAGAGTACATCATGAGGAACGCTGGGCTGGAAGAAGCACAGCAGGAATCAAGATTGCTGGGAGAAATATCAATAACCTCAGATATGCAGATGACAACACCCTTATGGCAGAAAGTGAAGAGGAACTAAAAAGCCTCTTGATGAACGTGAAAGAGAAGAGTGAAAAGGTTGGCTTGAAGCTCAACATTCAGAAAACAAAGATCATGGCATCTGGTCCCATCACTTCATGGGAAATAGACGGAAAAACAGTGGAAACAGTGTCAGACTTTATTTTTTTGGGCTCCAAAATCACTGCAGATGCTGACTGCAGCCATGAAATTAAAAGACGTTTACTCTTTGGAAGGAAGGTTGTGACCAGCCTAGATAGCATATTAAAAAGCAGAGACATTACTTTGCCAACAAAGGTCCGTCTAGTCAAGGCTATGGTTTTCCCCGTGGTCATGTATGGATGTGAGAGTTGGACTGTGAAGAAAGCTGATCGCCGAAGAATTGATGCTTTTGAACTGTGGTGCTGGAGAAGACTCTTGAGAGTCCCTTGGACTCTAAGGAGATCTAACCAGTCCATTGTAAAGAAGATCAATCCTGGGTGTTCATTGGAAGGACTTATGCTAAAGCTGAAACTCCAATACTTTGGCCACCTCATGCAACGAGTTGACTTACTGGAAAAGACTCTGATGCTGGGAGCGATTAGGGGTAGGAGGAGACGGGGACGATAGAGAATGAGGTGGCTTGATGGCATCACCGACTCGATGGACATGAGTTTGAGTGAACTCCGGGAGTTGGTGATGGACAGGGAGGCCTGGCGTGCTGTGGTTCATGGGGTCACAAAGAGTCAGACACGACTGAGCGACTGAACTGAACTGAACTGATGAGTAATATCACACAATGTTTATCTTTATCTGACTTATTTCACCTAGTATAATCTCTAGTTCATCCATGATACTGCAAATGGCAAAATTTCATTCTTATGTGTGCCTGAGTAGCATTCCATTGTATGTATGTACAACATCTTCTTTATCCATTCATCTGTTGATGGAAACTTAGGTTGCTTCCATGTCTTGGCTATCACAAACAATGCTGCTATGAACACTGAGGTGCCTGTATTTCATCTTTTTAAAATATATGACAAACAGTAGGGTTGGTGGATAATATGGTGATTCTATTTTTAACTTTTTAAAGAGAATAGGATGGAGGCTCCTTAAGACACTGAAAACAGTTACCATATGCAGTTGACATCTCTAAGGAAGGCTTTGCACACTGCCAGAATCGAGGCTGATGATGAGTGAGAGGACAGCAGGGCAGGAACATGTCTGACTCATACAGAGACGTATGTTTTGGTCCTCACTTTAGGACAATGTGATATTCAAATAAAGTGTAACTTCAGTGGGACCAAGTGTTTTGGTAACTCTTTTATCAATTCTAGAATCCTAAGAGTCTGGAGTGATCCCAAGCGCAGAGTAGGAACTTAAGAAATGTGTATTAAATGAATCAAAAACACTGAAGGGAAATGTATTTACTAAAACCCTTTAAAGTGGGAAACCTCTTTTTCAATTCTTTGCTTCTTCTCCCTCCCTCCTTTATCTTTCTCTCTTACTCCCCCTCCCCCCGATCCCATGCTTCAGGATTTATGAGTTTCCTGCAGCCACAGTGATAATTTACCACAAATCTGGTGGCTTACAACAGGAGGAACATATTTTCTCACAAGTCTACAGCCAGATGTCTGAAATCAGGGTATCCCAGAGTTGGTTCCTTCTGGGTTCTGAAGGAGAAGTCATTCCTTACCCGTCTCCTAGTTTCTAGTGGCTGTGCTAATCCTTGGTGTTCTTTTATTTATGGTCAAATGGCCCTGATTTCCACCCCTGCTTCATACCAGCTTCACCATCATCTCCTCATCTCTTTTCTTCCCTTCTCTTCCCTGGGTAATGACGCTTGTCATTCCTTTAGGTCCACTCCAAATCAGTATGATCTCATTTGAGATTTTTAATTACATGTTCAAAGATGCTTTGTTCCAAATAAGTTCACATCTCCAGGTTTCTGTTCGATATATCTTTTGGGGGTCACCATGCACCCCACACACATGGCAGCTCTCAGGTGTTCAGCAGTGCAGCGTCTCTGATTTGTCTCCACCAACTCCCCTCAATCACTTAACACTGCCCACTTGGCCCTTTTCTCTTTGTCTTTGTCTTCTGTGCCAACTGAATCCTTTCTCCGTCCTGTGTGAAGTGATTCAGAGCATCTGGACCCCTGACAACTGGCCCTCCTCCCAGTAGACTTAAAAAGAAATCTCCCCAGCAGGCTGGGAGAAGGAAAGGTGCTGGAGGCCCATTTCACTCTGTCAACAGCATTTTTTCCCCACATAAACTGATAAATAAGTAATTCGGAAAAGTTATCTTTTCTTATACTGACAAGAAATATTCACGCCCCAGTCCAACTGACACAGTACTGTCCAAGATCATCTGTCACCAAGGCTGGGAACCTCTAATTGTGAATATCAGGATCTCAGGAATTCTCATCTTTGGGATGGTCCTGGGTTTTTTTGGTCTTGAAAGTTGATTTTATTATTGTCATTTTAAATATAGAGATCCCGGGGTGTTATACTTGAAGTTCTCCAGAGAAACATAGTTATGTTATGTGTAGATTATATACATACAAACGCACACACACACACAGACACAGAGTGTTGGGCAAAATGGTCATTCAGTTACATACATAGACAGAAATTTATTATGTTAAAACATACATAGCATAAAATCTGCATTCTTAAGTGTACAGTTGAGTGGCATTAAGTACATTCACAATGCCATGTAAACATTACACTATTCACTGGATAATTAATAACTGTTGCATATCTTAGATATTATCAACAGTTTTTGAAAACGTTTCAGTTATGTTTCCTCTTCTGTTTTCACTTACAAAATTTATTTAGTTATACGATGTCATCACAAAAATTTTAAGAAACAGCAACACAGATTTTATTTTGAAGTTTGAAACCTAGGATGTCCCATCTCCAGACCTTCTGTGATCATTGGTGAACCACTTAAGCTTTCTGGATTTATATTTCCTCATTTGTGAATTGAGGGTAGTAAAATACACAATCCATGAAGTTCTGTTATTATACAAATAGGGTGTGTGATCTGTGAGGCTACAAAGGGTTCCAAGGTCAGAAGGACCCTGAAATTAGATTAATGCCATTTTGAAATTCTTAATAATTTTAATAAAAAGTCTTGTATTTTAATTTTGCCTTGCACTGAAAATTGGGTCGTTAGTTCTTTATGAAAATAACTATGGATTTTAGGATTAAATGATGTGAGTGAGATCCTTAAGTGTATCTTCCTTATTTTCTTTTTTAAAAATATTTATTTATTTTTAGGTGATTGATGATTGCTTTACAATAGTGGTTTGATTTCTGTCATACAACAACAGGAATTAGCCATAGGTATACATATGTCCCCTCCTTCTTGAATCTCCCTCCCACTTCCTACCTATTCCCACTCCTCTGGGTTATTACAGAGCCCCAGTTTGAGTTTCCTGAGTCATACAGCAAATTCCCATTGACTATCTATTTACATATGTTTGTGTATATGCTTCCATAGTATTCTCCCCATTCATCTCACCTTCTGGTCCTTGGGCTTTAATTCAAAGCCTTGCCTGATTCTTGAAATGTAATGATAAATATCCAACTTAATAAATGATGGACTTTTCCTACTATTTTGTAGCTACATTCAGATTTCAGTTCAAGTACACAAGAACAATGGCAGAATCAAACATGTGGAGGTTGCATGTATGTGTGCCTACATATGTGTGTGTGCATGTGTGCTGTGCTTAGTTGCTCAGTTGTGTCCAAGTCTTTGTGACCCCATGGACTGTAGCCCGCCAGGCTCCCCTGTCCATGGGGATTGTCCAGGCAAGAATACTGGAATGAGTTGCCATGCCCTCCTCCAGGGGATCTTCCCAAGCCAGGAATCGAACCAAGGTCTCCCGCATTGCAGGCGGATTCTTTGCCATTTGAGCCACCAGGGAAGCTCTCCTTGGAGCTTACTGGGGAAGAAAAAGCTGATGGCTTCTAAATAGCTGACTTTGTTTCACCTCAGCTCAGAAATCTGCATTTGGAAAAGGCTTGTTTACTGGTAGAGCGTAAAACAGAAAATATTTCATTTCACACATGTATATTTGTATGTACACATGTGCATGCACACACATATATGCAGTTACTAGTCTGTTATCCTAACACTTATTCTTGCAGTTTTCCTATATTTGGCTTATATCTTGTTAATCTTCCAATGATTTTCTTCTCAAATCTTCTTCACCCTCAAAAATTCTGATTAAAGATCACAGACAGAAGGTTAGACTCTAAAACATTGCTTTTAACAGTGGCTCCTATGTTTGTTACCCCAAAAAAATGTTTCTATGATCTTTTTCCGTTTTCCTCTTAAACATCTTGATTTTCTATTAATTCTTCTGTTAAGTTTTTGTTGTTGTTGTTCAGTCACTAGGTTGTGTCTGACTGTTTGTGACCCCATGAAAAGCAGCACGCCAGGCTTCCTTGTCCTTCACTGTCTCCCAGAGCTTGCTCAAACTCATGTCCACTGAGTCTGTGATGCCATCCAACCATCTCATCCTCTGTTGCCCCCTTCTCCTCCTGCCCTCAACCTTTCCCAGCATCAGGGTCTTTTCCAATGACACGTTATGTTTAATAATAGCTGTGTATTTCTCTGACATTAAGTCACTTTCAATGGCTCAGTGGTTACTCAATTTAAATTTCAGAATATCCATTCAAGAGCCTACCAGGAAAGCATATACTTCCTGTCTATCTCATTTACATATGTAATATTTTATTATTTATCTTTGACCAGTGGCTCTCAAAGTGAAATTGTGAGTGAGTTTTATAAAAGTGTTTTTCATAACATGAAATGACTCCTGGTTGTAGAAAACAAATAGCAAATCTTCTGCAGAGGCTGAGGCTTCAATAGTATCCAGATTCTGTAAGCCACAAGAGTAAAGGGAATCATATTACTTCCCTTCTATTATTCTCCTTAAATCAGATTTCCAGAGATCAAGTTTGCTTATGACAAATGAACACCTGTGCTCTCATCTCACTTCGTAACTTAAGGACTAAAATTTTTCTAAAGAAAGGAAAACATCCTAAATAGCAAATTCAATGATAATAATTTTATGACGATACTAGCATTTTTAGGATGAGGGATTTGTGAACTTGTTTTTTGTCCACTGGAGTGAACCCCCATGACATTCCCAGGAGCCCCACCATGTTCTGAATAATTTCATATGAGTGGAAGCACTACCAGTTTAGAACAAAAGGGACAGAGGTTGACATGGAAGGAGGCTATTGGGCAGCCTTCCTGTCCTGCCCACTCCCATCCCCACCCCCACCCCCCACCCCCAATCTTACTGGCAGGAAGCAGGTTAATAAAACAGTTCAGTTGAAAGTGATGCTACCTTTCTTGAGAAAGGAGAGAGGGCTCAGAATAAAACTGAGAGTCCAGAGGCAGAACTGAAAGTCATGGAAAATTATTCCGAGTCCTTGAAATCTAATTGAGTTTGCCTGGATGAATTTTAAAACTGCTTTGGATTGATGGCTTCGTCTAACCCTCCATTTCCCACCACTTAGAACAACTGATGTCTTAGATGGCTTGGAACAACTGATAACCTATATCTTAGGGGCAAGACACACAGATCTGTAGTTTGGGAGGAATTGTGCCCTTAATGGGTTACTCATCTGTACTTGCTTCAGATGGTGAGCTCTGGTACTTTAGAAAGGATGAGATTTAGATGAGATTTGGGGGCTTTGAGTTGATGCTGTGATCATATGAGCCCTTGGGGGCTTTCGGAAGCATGAGGGATGGGCATGGATCTTGGAAACCAGAGGGCAGATGGTGATAGGCAGAATTTTGGTCCCCATGACTTTGACCCCTGGTGTTATGACTATGAGTATGTTACATACTTTTCAGGTGGAATTAAGGCTACTAATAAAGAGATCTTAAGATAGAAAGATTATGCTGGGCTATCTGGGTAATCACATGAGCTCTTTAAAAAGGCAGAAGGGGAAGGTGGAGAGACTTGAAACATGAGAAGTATTCAATAGGCCACTGCTGGCTTTGAACAGGGAGGAGACATGAGCCTCTAGACGAGCCTCTAGAAATTAAAGAAGACTTCTGACCACCAGCCAGTGAGGAAATGGGGACTTCTGTCCTACAAACACATGAAATAGAGTTTTCCTATTTGAGTAAACCCGGAAGAGGATTCTTTCACAGTTGTTCAGTCACTCCGTCATGTCCAACTCTTTGCAACCCCATGGACTGCAACATACCACATTCCTCTGTTTTCACTTTCTCCTGGAGTTTGCTCAAATTAGTGTCCATTGAGTCATTGATACTATCTAAGCATCTCATTCCTGCCACTCCTTTCTCCTTTTGTCTTCAATCTTTCCCAATATCAGGGTCTTTTCCAGTGAGTCAACTCTTCACATCAGGTGGCCAAAGTATTGGAGCTTCAGGTTCAGCATCAGTCCTTCCAATGAATATTCAGGGTTGATTTCCTTTAGGACTGACTAGTTTGATCTCCTTGCAGTCAAGGGACTCTCAAGAGTCTTCTCCAGCACTACAATTTGAAAGCATCCGTTCTTCATACTCACTCAGCCTCACATTCATATGACTACTGGAAAAACTATTGTTTTGACTATACAGACATTTGTTGGCAAAGTGATGTCTCTGCTTTTTAATGCACTGTCTAGGTTTGTCATAGTTTTTCTTCCAAAGAGCAAGTGTCTTTTAATTTCATGGATGCATTCACCATCATCAGTGATTTTGGAGTCCAAGAAAATAAAATCTGTAACTGCTTTCACTTTTTCCCCTTCTATTTGCCATGAAGTGGTGTTGGAGAAGACTCTTGAGAATTCCTTGGCCTGCAAGGAGATCCAACCAGTCCATTCTAAAGGAGATCAATCCTGGGTGTTCATTGGAAGGACTGATGCTAAAGCTGAAACTGCAATACTTTGGCCACCTCATGCGATGAGTTGACTCACTGGAAAAGACTCTGATGCTGGGAAAGGTTGGGGGCGCGAGGAGAAGGGGACGACAGAGAATGAGATGGCTGGATGGCATCACCGACTCTGTGGACATGAGTTTGAGTGAACTCTGGGAGTTGGTGATGTACAGGGAGGCCTGGCGTGCTGTGATTCATGGGGTTGCGGAGAGTCAGACACGACGGAGTGACTGAACTGAACTGCACTGAACTGATGTGACCAGATGCCATGATCTTAGTTTTTTGAATGCTGAGTTTTAAGCTAGCTTTATCACTCTTGTCTTTCACCCTAATCAAGAAGTTCTTTAGTTTTTCTTCACTTTCTACATTACAGTGGTATTATCTGTATATCTGAAGTTGTTGGTATTTCTCCCTGCAATCTTGATTCCAGCTTGTGATTCATCCAACCTGGCATTTCACATGATGTGCTCAGCATAGAAGTTAAATAAGCAGGGTGACAATATACAGCCTTGTCGCACTCCTTTCCCTCTTCCACACAGACTCCAGATATAAACCCAGTCTGGCCAACATCCTGATTTTGGCTTTGTAGAGCCTGAAAAAGAGAATTCAGCCATCTATGGACTTCTGATCCATAGAAATGTGAATTACAGTGAGTCCCCTATACACAAGCCTTCAAGTTGTGAACTTTCAAACATTCAAAATTGCGTTCCATCAAAGTCAAGCATGAGTGAAACTGCAGCTTGCCCTCCGTCTCCTATTGCTGACGACCCTTCAGCTCTACCATCTGCCACTTCTCCTCCCTCCTCCAATCAGTACCTCTTCTTGCCTGTTTATTCGATGCCAACCCCTATATGCCAGCTGTTGTACTAGACTACTGGACTTTTCAAGGTACTGTATTGTAAGATTAAAAATGTTTTCTTTATTTTTTGTGTTTGTTTTTATTTGTATGAAAAGTTTTATAAACCTATTACAGTGCTATATAACTGATGTGTTATTTGGGTAACTAGGCTAAGTTTGTTGGACTTATGAGCAAACTGGACTTACCAATATGCTCTTGCAAAGGAACTCATTCATATGTAGGGGACTCATTGTAAAATAGATTTGTGTCATAAACTGCTGAGTGCATGGTAATTTGTTACAGCAGCAACCGAAAAAGAAGATACCTTCTCAGCCACAGTGGAGAAAAGGCCCCACTTCTCACCAGGCAAGACAATCCCCAGTTTGCTTGCCTTGGTTCCTCCTCTGGCAGCAAGAGGATCAGCCTGGAAGAGAAGCTCACTTGCATAAGACACAACTTATGACACAGTCATCATACAACACAAGATAATGTCACCTCCTTAGTTTAAAATATGTGCACTTTCAACGACATTTTTATTCACGCAAGACATTTCCCCTCTAGCAATCACTGTTGGGTAACACATTTTACTTGAAATAAGAATAAGGCTCCAGCGTTTTATTAAAATTCTTTTCCCAAGCCAACAATAAGCCTGAGGCTTTCACCTGGGCTGGGTTCTCAATGTCTCGGTGGGAACTGGGAATAGAGAACAGGGAAAGCTGGAGTTGGGGAGACCTATGGCCAAGGTCAAGTAGGATGGAGCAGCTGGCTTCAGAGGTGACAGCAGGGCAGAGCTAGAGCAGGTTCCTGGGGCAATGGTATGTGACTATACGTGTGTGTGTGTGCATGCCTTGTTGCTAAGTTGTGTACAACTCTTTCTGACCCCACGGACTGGAGCCCACCAGGCTCCTCTGCCCACAGGATTTCCCAGGCAAGAATACTGGAGTGGGTTGCCATTTCCTCCTCCAGGGGATCTTTCTGACCCAGGGATCAAACCTGGGTCTCTTGCATTGCAGGCAGATTCTTTACTGTCTGAGTTACCAGGAAAGCCTAGTACATAGCTATATTGTCATGCAATTTGTATTATTTTTTCTACAAACCAGCTTGCCTTCTCTAGTCCCTATCCCTGCTCTATTTTTTTTTACTTCACTTTTTAATTTCTAAATCTCCAGAGAAATTGTTATTAATTTTTTAAAAGTAAACTTAGGGCCTACTATGTGTGCTACTCTAGGATCTGGGTATAAGCAGCAGTGAATACAGCCTACACGTGTGTGTTAGTCCCTCAGTCATGTTTGACTCTGCGACCCATGACTATAGCCCGCCAACCTCCTCTGGCCACAGAATTCTCCAGGTAAGAATATTAGAGTGGGTTTCCATTCCCTTCTCCAGGGGGTCTCCCCAACCAAGGGATCTAACCCAGGCCTCCTGCATTGCAGGCAGATTCTTTAGCCACCAGGAAAGCCCACAAATTCCTGTATAAAGTACTAATTGGTGATCACATTTGGACTTTAAAAAGATTGAGGGTGCAGTAAGAGTGGAGATTGGCTTAACACAGTAACCCGTTTGAGAATGGTAATGATTAGACTAAAGTAGTGAATTTTCCTCTCATAAAGGACAAAAGGACACAATTTACAAATAATTATAACATATATAATATTCTTTATTATTAATTCCACATAGCAAATGGGTTCTACATTCCACATAGCGAGTTGATTCTTACAGTATGTTTTTATCTATTTTGGTAGAACTCTGATATGGAGAGTTACAGTGTGTTCTAACTGATTAAATTTCTGACCTGAATGTTGGTTTATAAGGGAAACAAAGTGAGATAATGAAGATGTGTGTGAGAATTCACTCATTGGCCAATGACCTGACCTATTTCTTTGCTGAATGGGTTAATAATTTTGAACAGAGACTACTTTTTCAAAATTTTAAGTTATTCTCACCGTCATGACTAAAGACATGACACACTATCAAGTTTAAATGTTAATACATTCCCCACAATTCTCTCTTAAAGAATCACTCCAGCATGGAGAGGAGAAGTAGTCAAGCTTAATCACTTTCTAGTTTTGTAACATTTGCCAATTTCCATGGTTAAGCTAGCTTCACAATGACAGATTTCAAGATCCAATGTGACATCACTGTAGGCAGTGTGGGGAAGGGATACAGGGTGGACAGGGTTTCCATGCAGGCACTACAGGTGAACCACAATAATCTCAAGGACACAGGTAATAGTACAGTATAGGAAAATCAGAAATGATGGTTTTGACTATTTATTACTTTTGTTTAATTTTATTTATTTACTTGTACATTAATATCATTTAATTTTTAATCATTAAGTTTTTATAATTTGATAGTTAACAATCAGCTCACAAAATTCTCAACAATTTAGCCATCAGCTGTCACAAGTCAATACAAGTCAACTCTGTCACACAAATAGCATAGAAAGAATATTTACAGCAACGATGCTAGAAGCTTGGGTTGCATAGGTAGATGGTCTGCGACTCAGAAAAGCAGCACAGTAGAGAATCACTCCAGCTTGGACAGGGGAGGTAAGGTTTGGGCTCATGAAATTAGTATCAGACATGTCAACAAAACATCCAAGTGGAGATGCCCAATCAACAATTGGATACATGCATCTGGAGCAAGAGGAAAGGCAGGGATGGAGAAATAAAGTCGTGAGTCATTGGTTTCTAGATGAAAAGCAGCTGTGGCTGTAGGAGAACTTCCCTAGGGAGAGAGAATACAGTGGAAAAAGAAGAGCTAGGTCCAAATCTTGAAATGCTACCTTCAATGGCCAGATAAGGACAAGCCTACAAATTAAATGGAAGGTGGTTCACTCAAGGGCTGAGAGTGGTGCTAAAGAGGCTGAGAACAGATGCTGCAGTAGAAAGTCAGCCCCATTGAAAGTTCCCAAGAGATAGAAGTAAGACGAGAACTTGAGGGTTTTGATGGCTTTGTGTGTGTGCTGAGTTGCTTCAGTCGAGTCCGACTCTGCGCGATGCTATGGACTGTAGCCCCCCAGGCTCCTCTGTCCATGGGATTCTCCAGGCAAGAATACTGGAGTGGGTTGCCATGCCCTCTTCCAGGGGATCTTCCTGAACCAGGGATCAAACCTGTGGTTCTTATGTCTCCTGCAGGGGGATTCTTTGGCACTAGCGCCACCTGGAAACCCCATTGATGGCTTTAATAACTATTTCACTGCACTGTTGGGTGGGATCCAGGTTGCAGAGAACTGAAGAGCCAACCAAAAATCAGGAAAAAGAAACAGAAATTGTAATTTCCTTCTTTCTAGAAGTTTGGTAATACAAAGGTGAAACAGGGTAGTCTCAGATGTGGGGCAGTGTAGGGTTGAGGAAGGGTATTATTTTATGGGAAAAGAAAACAAAAACAAGCCACTGTTCAATTCCAAAATCCAGTGGCTAGAATCCAGGAGAAAGATATAAGATTCCAGGGACAATGCAAATAAGAACCTGAGAGGATTCCAAGAATAGATCCAAACACATGTGGGACTTTATTATATGTTTAGAGTGGACATTTCATATCACAGGGGAAAACTTACAGCCATTCAGGAAAAAACTATGAACCTATAGCTAAAACCATAAATCAAAACAAATTCCATATTAAAAAAATAGAAATGATAAAAGTATCAAAAGTATGGATGAACTGAATTATCTTAAAGTTCAAAGGCTTCTGTAAGATAATAAATCTAGAAGTCATAACAGAGAAGATAAAGATTTTTTTAATCTGCCAACGAAACACCATAATCAAAATGGAAAATTCTTAAAATCTGAAGCTCATATCACAAAGCACCAAATTCCTGAAAATAGAAAAAGCACCTATAAAGCCTAATGAAAAGCCACGAATCAATAGGAAAATGAGCAAAGATTATAAAATTTCTCAGAAAACAAAATAAAGCAAAATCTCCAGCGTCACCTCTTCAGTAAAATACGTCACCGCTTATTAAAAAAAAATAGGACAAAATGAAATATAATTATATACCATTTTTTTGCTCTATTAGGTTGAAAAAATGATTTTTTGCCTTTGTGTACAACACACTGAATTTGAGGAAATGGTGCATTTTCATTTACTGGGTTGTTCAGTTGGAAATGGACAGGGAGTGCCTTGGTGGTTTATCCTACAGCCTTGAGTGACAATATGCTGTATTTTATCAATTTTTGAAGATGCATCTTGGAAATTGAAATGAGAATGAGTTTTATAATCAATGCTGGTGTATCTTTTCTTTGTTAAAAACATATAAAATGGCACATAAAATAATAGTGTGTCTTATTAGCAAAGCGTCTTAGATTAGTTTATGTCAGTTTGTAGGAAGATCATTCATTATAACAGGAGTCAGGATAAAAAATGAAAGCAAAGCATGAAACTTTGCAATATATATACATCCATATATGTATATGTGTGTGTATATGTATATATGTATATACATATAATCCTGCCAGAGCTGTTATACACATAAACAAACAAGAGATTAGATGTGAACATATATACATATTATTATACACATTATTATATATATGTATATATGTTCACATCTAATCTCTTGTTTGTATATGTGTATAACAGCTCTGGCAGAATTCTGGTAACCTCAGCTGCCTAACACCTGGTGTTATATATGTATATATGTATAAACATATACACATATATATGTATATCAGTTCAGTTCAGTCGCTCAGTCGTGTCCGACTCTTTGCGACCCCATGAATCACAGCACGCCAGGCCTCCCTCTCCATCACCAACTCCTGGAGTTCACTCAAACTCACGTCCATTGAGTCAGTGATGCCATCCAGCCATCTCATTCTCTGTCGTCCCCTTCTCCTCCCACCCTCAATCCCTCCTAGCATCAGAGTCTTTTCCAGTGAGTCAGCTCGTCACTTGAGGTGGCCAAAGTATTGGAGTTTCAGCTTTAGCATCAGTCCTTCCAATTAACACCCAGGACTGATCTCCTTTAGAATGGACTGGTTGGATCTCCTTGAAGTCCAAGGGACTCTCAAGAGTCTTCTCCAGCACCGCAGTTCAAAAGCATCAATTCTTCGGTGATCAGCTTTCTTCACAGTCCAACTCTCACATCCATACATGACCACGGGAAAAACCATAGCCTTGACTAGACGGACCTTTGTTGGCAAAGTAATGTCTCTGCTTTTTAATATGCTGTCTAGGTTGGTCATAAGTTTCCTTCCAAGGAGTAAGCGTCTTTTAATTTCCTGGCTGCAATCAGTGTATATGTATATATGTGTATATATGTATATATGTTCACATCTAATCTCTTGTTTGTATATGTGTATAACAGCTCTGGCAGGATTCTGGTGACCTCAGGTGCCTAACACCTGGTGGAGGAAATGGCAACCCATTCCAGTATTCTTGCCTAGAGAATCCCAAGGACAGAAGAGCCTGGCAGGCTACAGTCCATGAGGTCATAAGGAGTCAGAAACAACTGAACGACTGAGCACAGCACATTTACCTCAAGGGAAGTGAGCTGGAGGACAGATCTGGAGGAAATCTCACATTCTCTTCTGAATTTTACAGGCATTGTAAAATGAATCGTCTAAGAATTATAAAAATGTAGCATCTAAAAATAAATGTTATTAAAAGCAGAAAAAATCAATTATCCACACTGTAAACCTTGCTTTGCCTTGGCTTCACAACTCTGCTCACTTTTTTTTTTTAACTGACTAAACACTGACACATTAGCCACTGAGCCTGGAGAATAAGAAGGAAATAAAATTTGTGCCACAAAATTATTCTTTACTCTGTCTAGATGTGGCAGGAAATCCTCAAAACCAATCAAATGTCCTTTCTATACTCTTGGTAATGAGTTTAATATCATAAATTCCTTTAAAAAGGATGATTTGGGACGACTAGGCTGACATTCCTTCGAAGTGAGTCTAGTTCTAATAAAGTTTTAAAAAATCCTTATTACTCTTCTGATCATAAAAGCAATACATTCCAGGGGGAAAAAAATGGCAGGCTATACTGCTATAGGAAGTGGAAAAACCTTTTAGCAAGGGCAGGAGTCAGGGATATAGTCAGGTCCAGGAACACCTGTTGCAAGTAGTTTTTACACGTTGACAGGGGCATTGTGACCCAGCTCATGTCAAACCGTGACATCAAAACGTGTGTGTCAAAACATTCTCAAGTCAAACATCCACATGAAACTGGCTTGCTTCCTGTGCAGATGGCCTGTCATGATGGGTGCCACATGGGAGGACCAGGTCTCCTGTCTGGTTTGCAAGTTCCTTGAGGCCATGTCAACATTCTCACCTCCCAGCCAGAAGCGTGGCACATGGAGGGGTGGTCAGTAAGTACCCACTGAAATCACGAAGACGGGACACGGAACCGTGGACACCCTACCAACCAGGAGCAAGACCAAACTCACCCTCCACTCCAGACTGCAGGTGCAGGGGTCTGAGCAGGTCACCTATGCCTGAGTCTCGGGCCATCATCCATACAGTGACTGTAACAACACTCCTCTTGCTGTGGAAATTTAAAGAGATCTATGCACACTGGCTTCACAGTTTCAGGAGTAAAATCAGGGCACAGTGTATTTTTTTTTAACTATGGTGATTACCACCGGGAAAGACTGAGCTGATGGGCAGAGTCGGGGGTGAGCCACCCTAGGGGATACTGGAAATGGCAATGACTGTGTCCTCAGGGTGTAGTACCCAAGGCTGGGCTTCACCCAGTTGTCCCTGCAGGGGACACCCAATGTTCAGCAAGTGAAGGGGAAACCTGCATTGTTGGAGTTTTGTCTAGGAGGGTGCACCTGTACCTTGAATGCTGGAGAAACAGCATAACTGCAACGATTGCTGTGGCTACAAACTCTGGGATGCTAATGTCATCTGAGCCCATAGCCAGCAGCCCTGGGGTCCTTCTCAGGCATCGCTTAGCCCCATAACAGCTGTTTCAGACCTTTGCCCATCTCCTTAAGGCTGCTCCTGGTGGCTCAGATCGTAAAGATTCTGGCTGCAATGCAGGAGAACCAGGTTTTAGCCCTAGGTCGGGAAGATCCCCTGGAGAAGGAAATGGAAACCCACTCTAGTATTCTTGCCTGAAATATCTCATAAACAGAGAAGCCATGGTGTTGCAAAGTGTCAAATATGACTGAAGCGACTTCACTTTCACTTTTCACTTGAAGAAGCTCCCCACTGCCTACCCTGGGTTCTAGAAGACAACCTCACCATCTATTTCACAAAGAAACCAGAGTTGCTTACAGAGATGCAGTTCACATACCATACAATTTGTCCTTGGAAGCATACAGTTCAATGGTTTTAGTATATTCACAGAGTTGGGCATGGGCAACCATCACCTCAGTCCATCATAGAACATTTTCATCTCCCTGAAAAGAAACCTTGGGACCATTAATCACCCACTCCCCATTTAGCCCTTATCCCATCCACAGCCTAGGCCACTGAGAATCTATGTTAAGTATTTAAACATTTGCCTATTCTGGACATTTCATAACAGTGAGATCATATAATATGCAGCATTTGTGACTCTTTTTAACTCAGCAGAATGCTTTCAAGATTCATCCATTTTGTACCATGTGTCAGTATGTCTTTCCTTTTAATGGCAGAATAATATTCCACTGTATGACTAAATCACATTTTATTTATCCATGTATTAGTGATGGATATTTGCCTTGTTTTTACTTTTTTGGCTATTATGGGGGGAGGGGAAGCTGCTATAAATATTCTTGCACAGATTTTCATGCTCAGTTCAGTTCAGTCGCTCAGTCATGTCCGACTCTTTGCGACCCCATGAATCAAAGCATGCCACGCCTCCCTGTCCATCACCAACTCCCGGAGTTCACTCAAACTCACATCCATCGAGTCAGTGATGCCATCCAGCCATCTCATTCTCTGTCGTCCCTTCTCCTCCTGCCCCCAATCCCTCCCAGCATCAGAGTCTTTTTCAGTTCATGTGAACATATAGTTTTATTTGTCTAGAGTATACACCTAGGAATGGAATTGCTGGGTCATGTGATAACTGTGGGGTTTCCCAGGTGGTGTTAGTGGTAAAGAACCCACCTGTCAATTCAGGAGATGTAAGAGACTCGGGTTTGATCCCTGGGTTGGGAAGATCTCCTCGAGGAAGGCATGGCAACCCACTACAGTATTCTTGCCTGGAGAGTGTCATGGACAAAGGAGCCTAGAAGTCTATAGTCCATAGGACTGCAAAGACCAGGACACCACTGAAGTCACTTAGCACGCACGCACATGGTAACTTCATTTAGGCACTTAAAGAGTTGACAGATTGTTTTCAAAGTGGCTGCAGTTTACATTCCCACCTGCAGTGAATGAGGGCTACAATTTTTCTACATCCTGACCAATACCTATTACTGTCTGTCTTTTGGATTCTAGCCATCATGATTGATTATCGCATGTTGTCTTGATTTCCAGGGCAAGCCTTCAAGTTTTGAACCACCTCTTTCACTACTGATTCCATGCAATCACATCAATATGAATTATGTTCTTACATATTATGCAAAATATAAATAAAAATATTTGTGGTTGTTGTTCAGTTGTGCCCGACTCTTTGTGACCCCATGGATTACAGCACGCCATGCTCCCCTGTCCTTCACTATCTCCTGGAGTTTGCTCAAATTCATATCCATTGAATTGGTGATGCCATCCAACCATCTCACCCTCTGTCACCCCCTTCTCCCCCTGCACTCAATCTTTCCCAGCATGAGGGTCCTTTCCAATGAATTAACTCTTCACATCAGGTGGCCAAAATATTGGAGCTTCAGTTTCAGCATCAGTTCTTCCAATGAATATTCAGGACTGATTTCCTTTAGGATTGTGGTGTATAATACATAAAATGTAGTAAAAATATAACAAAATAGAAAAATAAGCAAACCCTAAATACTAACATTAAGAAACTTGCAAATCCATTAGGACATATTCATCTAGTGGGAGCAGTTTAAAGGATGAGGTAAGTCTCTGGTACTGACATTGAAACATCTGACATCAGGATTAAATCATGTGCTGACAGCCCCAGTCTCTACCAGATCCTTCTCCAAGGAAAGGGGTCCTTCCTCCTGAACCAGATCGATCTCTGCCTTGGTCCTGGATCCCATCTCCTCACACCTCTTGGACACTTCCATTCCAGAATCTGAACCCTCTTTCTTATCTGTATCATCAACCATAGAGGAACTCCCATTCTGCAGGGGTTTCCTCCAGGAACATTGATAAGATGGAAACTCAGAGGCAAATGGCTGAAAGGTATCCAGTGCTGCTACTCAGTTACCAAGCTGTGCTCCTTGAAGTGTGTTTCAGCATCTACAACGTTCCTATCTTCTGAGGCTGTGGTGAGGATGGCATGAGCTGATGTCTCTGAAGCAGTTAGAGCCATGCCTGGCACACAGTAAACGCTTGTGTCTGCTCTCCTGGTTACTATTGTCAACGTTACGTTCACAATTTGGATAAAAAAATGAAAGTGACAGTGTTAGTCATTCAGTCACGTCTGACTCTTTGTGACCCCGACAACTGCAGCCCACCAGGCTCCTCTATCCATGCGATTCTCCAGGTAGGAATACTGGAATGGGTTGTCATTCCCTTCTCCAGGGGGATCTTCCTGACCTACGGATCAAACCCGGGTCTCCTGCATTGCAGGCAGATTCTTTACCTGCTGAGCCACCAGGGATAAAAAAAAATATGTGCAAATGATTAAAAACAACTTCAGATAAAAATGTTATACAGGAGGATGTAAATTTCTCCCCAACCACCTTTTCACAGCCTTACTCCAGAGGCAAGCATCGTTACCATAGGCTCATCCTCACAGAAATGGAATTTATCTGTGCTTTATGCAAAAAAAAAAAAAATCACGGGAAAGAAAATTCTAAACACAGTATTCTTGATTTTTTTTCCACATTGTATTTATTTTGGAGATGTTTCAATGTCAGTATCAAAGACTTACCTCATCCTTTTAAACTGCTGGCACTAAATGAATGTGTCCCCTGATTTACCTGTTTCCTGAATAAGATATCTAGGGTTTGTTTGTTTCTTATTTTTCTTACCAGCTTTCTATGATTAAAAAAAAATCTTACAAGGTCTTTCAAGGAATTTATATATGTGTGAAAATATCTGTGATGAATGACTAGAAGAGGAATTTCCGAGTCAAAGGAAAACTGTACTTCAATTTTATAAGTAAATATTATAAATATATAACAGTAATATATTATTAGTAATATTATTGATATATAGTAAACATAATTAAACACAATTAAAATTTGTCATCAATATTACCAAATTTGCTTCAGAAGATGTGCCAAACGATAATTCCCAGAGAAAAGAAAGCCTGTGTCTTTCCTCCTATTTTCCCCCCAACAAGTTGTATTGCTTTTGTTGTTCTTTTTCAGTTGCTGAGTCATGTCCAACTCTTTGCGACCCCATGGATTGCAGCACACCAAGCTTCCATGTCTGTCACCATCTCCCGGGTTTGCTCAAACTCATGTCTATTGAGTCTGTGATGACCTCCAACTATCTCATCCTCTGTTGTCCCCGTTCTCCTCTTGCCCTCAACCCTACCCTGTAACAGGGTCTTTTCCAGTGAGTCGGCTCTTCACATCAGGTGACCAAAGGATTGGAACTTAGCGTCAGCCTCAGTTCATTGGAAGAACTGAGTATTCAGGGTTGACTTCCCTTACCACTGACTGGCTTGATCTCCTTGCTGTCCAAGGGACTCTCAAGAGTCTTCTCTAGAACCACAGTTGGAAGATCCATGTCAATTTGGTTGATGAACAACAGTATTAGGATATAGTTTCAATTTGCAGCATTGTTAAATTAAGTGAGAAGGAATACATTTCCACATGTTCAGAAGATTATATTTGTGTTGGAAGGAATGGTGGAAACTCTCTGTGTATATCCCTTATGCAGAGTCTATTTTATGGTAGGCATTTTTTCATTGGTTTCACTGGTTTGTTAGAATAATGAACACTTTGATCATGATGAAAATTGCAAAACTTTTTTCAAGATTGCCATTTGGTTTTTGAATTTGTTGGTTAAGTGTATCCCAACTCAGGGCTTTATGTAGTCAAATTTACCAAACTAGATCGTGTGTAATACTTATAGAGAAGTTCCTCATTTTCATTTTCTTTTAGTGTTTCCACTGTTTCCTTTTTGTATGTTTATAGTTGAGCTATTTAAAATTTTCTTTCTACAAATTATTTTTCTGAAAACTATATAGTTATTTCCATAGTCCTTACTTATTAATTAACATTTTCCTCTCTAATTTAAAATATCATCTTTAAATTCTTATATCTAATTTGGTGCAAGTATGAACCAAGAACTTCCAGAAATTCAAGCTGGATTTATAAAAAGCAGAGGAACCAGAGATCAAACTGCCAACATCTGTTGGATCGTAGAAAAAGCAAGAAAATTCCAGAAAAACAACTACTCCTACTTCATTGACTATGCTTTGACTGTATGGATCACAACAAACTGTAGAAAATTCTTCAAGAGATGGGAATACCAGACCACCTGACCTGCCTCCTGAGAAACCTGTATGCAGGTCAAGAAGCAACAGTGAGAACTGGACATGAAACAAAAGACTGGTTCCAAATTGGGGAAGAGTACATCAAGGCTATATATTGCCACCCTGCTTATTTAACTTATATGCAGAGTACATCCTGCGAAATGCCAGGTTGGATGAAGCACAAGCTGGAATCAACATTGCTGGGAGAAATATCAATAACCCCAGATACGCAGATGACACCACCTTTATGGCAGAAAGCCAAGAGGAACTGAAGAATCTATGAAAGTGAAAGAGGAGAGTGAAAAAGCTGGCATAAAACTCAATATTCAAAAAACTAAGATCATGGCATTCAGTCCCATCACTTCATAGCAAGTAGATGGGGAAACAATGGAAACAGTAGCAGATTTTATTTTCTTGGGTTCCAAAATCACTACAGATGGTAACTGCAGCCATGAAATAAAAAGACACTTGCTCTTTGGAAGAAAACCGACGACAAACCTAGACACCATGTTAAAAAAGCAGAGACATCACTTTACTGACAAAGGTGCATATAGTCAAAGCTATGGTTTTTCCAGTAACCATGTATGGATATGAGAGTTGGACCATAAAGAAGTCTGAGCACTGAAGAATTGATGCCTTTGAGCTGTGGCATTGGAGAAGACTCTTGAGAGTCCCTTGAACTGAAAGGAGATCAAACAGGTCAATCCTAAAGGAAATCAATCCTGAATATTCATTGGAAGGGCTGATGCTGAAGCTTGAGGTCTAATACTTTGGCCACATGATGTGTAGACTGGACTCATTGGAAAAGACTCTGATGATGGGAAAGATTGAAGGCAGGAGGAGAAGGGGATGGCAGAGGACGAGACGGTTGGATGATATCACCAACTCAATGGACATGAGTTTGAGCAAACTCTGGGAGATGGTGAAAGACAAAGAGGCCTGGGGTACTGCGGTGCATGGGGTTGCAAAGAGTTGGACCTGACTGAGCCACTGAACATGAGGTTCTTTGTGCTTCCCAGGTGGCTCAGTGGTAAAGAATCTGCCTGTCAGTGCAGGAGATGGCAGGAGACAGGTTCAATCCCTGGGTCAGAAAGATCCCCTGGAGGAGGAAATGGCAACCCAGTCCAGTATTCTTGCCTGGGAAATCCCATGGATAGAGGAGCCTGGTGGGCTACAGTTCAGAGGATTGCAGATAGTGGGACACGACTGAGCATGCGAGCATGCATGAGGTTCTTTTCCAATTATCTACTGTTTTTAATATGAGTATCACATTGATTTAATATTCTAATTTTTTAAAGTTCTTTTTCAGAAAGAAAAATTGCTACTAAGTTTTTTTTTTTTTTTCTGATGATACTAAATATATAGATTAACAAGGGGAGAATAAGACAACTCTATAAAGCTGAGTTCTATCTCAGCACAGAGTATATTTTTCTGTTGTCTGTCTTGTTCTTTCACAGTGCTTTAGCATTTTCTTTGTCATGATTGTCACCATTTATTGGCAAGCTTATCCCCAATTATGTCATGTTAATGTCATAAATGTTCTTTTTCTTCCACTGTAACCTCTCTATGCTGTTTATAAGACAGCAATTGATACTTGAATATTAACAGCTCTATTCTGACATTTTCTGGATTCTCTTATTTTATTTATTGTTTTTAAACTGTTTCCTCTTGGCTTTCCAATTTTTTCCATAGTAAAACTGTTACTTAATCCATCCTTATTTCTTTCACCCTTCTAATTTCATTGACCATTCAGTTCGGTTCAGTTCAGTTCAGTTGCTCAGTCATGTCCAACTCTTTGTGACCCCATGAATCACAGCATGCCGGGCCTCCCTGTCCATCACCAAATCCCAGAGGTCACTCAAACTCATGTCCATGGAGTCGGTGATGCCATCCAGCCATCTCATTCTCTGTGGTCCCCTTCTCCTCCCGCCCCCAATCCCTTCCAGCATCAGAGTCTTTTCCAGTGAGTCAACTCTTCACATGAGGTTGCCAAAGTATTGGAGTTTCAGCTTTAGCATCAGTCCTTCCAATGAACACACAGGAATGATCTCCTTTAGAATGGACAGGTTGGATCTCCTTTCAGTCCAAGGGACTCTCAAGAGTCTTCTCCAACACCACAGTTCAGAAACATCAGTTCATTGGTGATCAGCTTTCTTCTTTAACTCCAGATTAAAATAAATGAGTGGTAATATTTAACATTCTTCTGTCTTATTGCTGATTATATGGGAATGCTCCCAACATTTCCCTGTGAAGCACTGAATATCCTTTGGATTCAGATGAATATTTTAAAAATATTTTATCATAAAAAATGTTAAAACATACAGAAATTTAGAAAGTATGGTACCATAAACATCATAAATGCAAGAACCTAGATTCAACAGTTGTTAGCATTCTATCTGAACTGCCTCACACACATACACACACTTCATCTATATCTATCTGTATCTGAATGATTTAAAGTAAATTACAGGAACTTTCCTGGCAGTTCAGTGATTAAGACTCCATGCTTCCATTGTTGGGGGTATGGGTTTGATCCCTGGTCTGGGAACTAAGATCCTGAATGCCATGCGGTGTGACCAGAAAAATAAAGATATATTTTCAATTTTTTAATTAAAAAAGTAAATTACAGAAATCATGGATTGTCAGAAAATTAAGATTTCTTTACATAGACACAAATCATTATCCAAAATAAAACTAATCATTATAATAGCTAATTCATTTTCAAATATGTCCAATTGATCCCCAAATTGCTCTTGTGGCAAGAAATAATCAGAGATCACAAATTGCATTTGGCTGCTATATCTTAAGTTGGATATATTTCAGACTGATGAGGAGGTGTAGTTTTTCTTGTTAATAATTTAGATGTTGAATTTATCTACAGTTTTTTCAGCATCCAAGAAAAAGGTTATAAACCTTTTCTCTTTTGCTCTATTAATGTGGTGAACTATTACTGAAAGATTTCCTAATATTGAAGGAATTTTATATTATGCAAATAGAACTCTCAAGGTATTATTTTTTCCAATGTGTTGTTTAATGTCACTGAGATTTGCCTATGGTTTTTGTTTTGCATACTATTCTTTTTTTTTTTTTTTTAACCTTTGATGACAAAGTTATGTTTGTTTTTGTTTTTTAAAAAGTAAGATTTTCTTGTTTATCTATGCTCTGATGTAATTTAAATGGCGGTTGGAGGCAGTTCTGCTTCCACTGTGGTGACATATTCCCCCAGCAAGCCAGTTCTCCTGCTGGTAACACCTGTAAACCCTGGAAACAGCGTAAGTTCGGTTTGCTCTCCACGCTGTGTCACTTTCATGTTTCACCTTCTCTCTCTTGCTGTCTTTTCCTGAGCTCTTATATGTCTAATTCTTTTGTTTGTTTATTTTACTTTACATTGCTTAATGTGCATGTGCGTGCTAAGTTGCTTCAGTCGTGTCTGACTCTTTGTGACCCCGTGGACTGTAGCCCACCAGGCTCTTCTGTCCATGGGATTCTAAAGGCAAGAATACTAGAGTGGGTCGCTGTGCCCTCCTCTAGAGGATCTTCCCAACCCAGGGATCGAGCTCATGTCTCTTAGAACTACCTGCATTGGCAGTCGGGTTCTTTACCACTAGCACCACCTGGGAAGCCCTACATTGCTAGATACTGATAGCTAAATTAATATCAACGTTTCATAACTAAATTAACATTATCAGTATCTTCATCTTGCTGAAAATGGGCTGTCTCAATTTTGATTTGTTCTATGACAACTTTCTTCACTGAGTGCTCTTGACCTGACATTTTTTCTTGCTCTTTTCTTAAAGTGCTTCTATGGTTTATTATTGATTAGTTATCTAGGATAAGGTGAACTCTTTTTTAAAACCATTTGTTTATTGAAGTATAGTTAATTTATAAAATTGTGTTAGTTTCAGGTGTACAACAACGTGATTCAGTTTATATATGATCGTGTGAATCACTCAGTCATGTCTGACTCTTTGTGACCCTGTGGACTGAATGTGGCTTAGTTATTTTAGCATATGCTTCTCCCCACCCAATGAAGATCAGAAGCTTCTCAAAGGAAAGATATATTTCTCCTTGCCTGGACTGGATCACTATTAGGCAGATTTCTGAACATGCCAACTGTTGGGTTTGAACTAAGTCATTTATCCCATGAGATGGAGCCACAGTCCTCATTCATGGTGTGGAAGAAAAGACAAGACAGACAGGAAATAGCATGGACTGATGCTCCAGTGTGTGCCAGATCCTCTGTGAGGCTGTCTGTGTGTCATCACATTTAATTCTCAGAACATTGTCATGAATGAAGTATTATTCCTGTTTTTCAGTTGGACAACTTGGAGCAAAGAGGAATAAGCTCCTTGGTCCAGATTACAGATCCAGTATGTAATGCAGTAGAATTCTGATGACTCCAAAGTTCACTGTTGGCAAGACCTCCAAGGCCTCCCAAGCTGTTTCTTCATTCCGCCCTATGTCTAAACAGTTGTTATTTAGACAAAGACTCTCTTATCACAACGACAATCACAATGAAGTGCCTGTTGCTCAAGTACGTGGCACTTATCTCCCCTTTGCTTTTTGCTTCTCCTCACCATTTGCCAGTCTCTAGGAAGGATTGGGTTATGACCAACCTAGATAACATATTAAAAAGCAGAGACATTACTTTGCCAACAAAGGTCCGTCTAGTCAAGGCTATGGTTTTTCCTGTGGTCATGTATGGATGTGAGAGTTGGACTGTGAACAAAGCTGATCACCAAAGAATTGATGCTTTTGAACTGTGGTGCTGGAGAAGACTCTTGAGAGTCCCTTGGACTGCAAGGAGATCCAACCAGTCCATTCTAAAGGAGATCAATCCTGGGTGTTCATTGGAAGGACTGATGCTAAAGCTGAAACTCCAATACTTTGGCCACCTCATGAGACGAGTTGATTCACTGGAAAAGAGTCTGATGCTAGGAGGGATTGGGGATGGGAGGAGATGGGGACGACAGAGAATGAGATGGCTGGATGGCATCACCGACTCTATGGACATGAGTTTGAGTGAACTCCAGGAGTTGGTGATGGACAGGGAGACCTGGCGTGCTTTGATTCATGGGGTCGCAAAGAGTCGGACATGACTGAGCAACTGAATTGAACTGACTGAACTGAACACTGCCTTTAACTTAGTGGGATGGGTCTTCTGTATCAGTCCTAAAGAATCGCTCTGCTCTGTCGCAGCACAATTGCTAGGAGATTGTGCCCAGCCTTCTCAGGGGCAACATTTTTCAAGACTCAAAACTTCCTTGCCCTGGGCCCTAGCATGTCTCCTGGTTGGGGTGTAGACTGTCACAGAAATGAAAAGATAATATGACCCCTTATGCTCCCTGGCTGCCCATCATTGTGGTCCCCTCACCTGAAGCCCTGACACCCTGACACTCATTGTTGCCAAAATTTAATGAATGACTGTCGTGATTGGACACAGAAGTCTTGGAACAGGAGAGGTATAGTGGGCTCATGAAGGATGGCAACATGCTCCGGCCTCATGATCAGAGGGCTCTGTTTCATCCTTTGCTCATTTGGCAGGTAACCTTAGGCATACACTCCTGAGTTATGCTACTCTGCCGTAAAAGAAGGTGAAAACATTTGTCCTGCACCTGTTGTGAGGTTCAAAAGAGAGCATGATGAAGAAACGTTCTGAAAATTATAACATACTCAATAAATGTTTGGGTTTCCCAAGTGGCTCAGTGGTAAAGAGTCCACCTGTCAAAGCAGGAGATGCAGGAGACGTGGGTTTGATCCCTGAGTCGAGAAATCCCCTGGAGGAGGAAATGGACACCCAGTCCGGTATTCTTTCCTGGGAAATTCCATGGACAGAGGAGCTTGGCAGGCTACAGTCCATGGGATCACAGAGTCAGACATGCCTGAGCACAGCACAGCAATACATGTTCTGTTATTAACAATAGTATCACAGTTGGTAATAATAGGTTAAATGGATGGTGAGGCAGAGTCTCCTGAATGACATCAAACACATGATGAGGTCCAGTGAGGAGGGCTCACTTGCTCCTCAGCATCACAGGTGGTTTCTGAGTTGGGGAAGTTGTTTTCAGCAGGCAGGTACCTCGTGTGAATCCTGCCAACACCTCTCCCTACCTGTGTAAGCTTCAATTTATCTAGCTGCAAAATGTGTATTAATCTATGTATTTCATTGAGCTAAGAATCAAGGGAGACAACCCTTCTGATACTCATCATAATGCAGCTTAATCGGTGTAAACCCCTGTTGTTTTTGTTGTGCTTAGTTGAACTGAGTCAATTAATAGAAGCAGAAGGAGGGCACAGGAGAACTGCAGAGAGTCTGCTCTCTCAGTTGTTAGGTGTGATTCTGACCATACAGGTCCAGAAAATCAGGCTTGACGGACTCACCTTCACTAATTAAACTGACAGGAGGTCAGTTCAAAACCAAGATGTGAAATTCTTAATCAGAGGAAGGGCCCAAGACCAGGAACATCTGGCAACACTCTTCAGAGGATGCCTTCAGGACAGCACAGTTCAGTAGGAAGGGAGTGTGATAAGAATGCTGAGGAAGGCTAAAGGCTGAGAAGCGAGGAAGGGAAATGCCTCTGGCCTCTCCGGGAACACAGATGCTCTGCCCACCAGTATACTTTGCTGGCATTTCCCATAAGACACAGCCAAGCCTTATTGTTACAACCTGAGCCACCAGCCCTGGCCTCTAGCTAGCTAGCTAGAACTCGTGTTTGGTCATGTCAGACTCTTTGTGACTGACTGTAGCCCACTAGGCTCCTCTGTTCATGGAATTGTTGACATTTCCTACTCCAGGGGATCTTCCTGACCCAGGGATCAAGGTCTCTGTCTAGCACTACCTCCAATTACCCACCCAGGTTTTGCTCATTTCATTCCAGCTTTTGGTCATTCACTGTTGCTTATTTGGGAACCACTGCAGAAGCTCCCCAAAAGAAGGCAATTTCTAACCATCTTGATGTTCCCTGCCCTCCCAGGGTCCCTTAGACCCACCTCGGCTTCCACAAGAGAAAGACACCAGGGTTTTGTGACAGTCCTTTGCTCTGTCTCTGATTCTTGCTTACATATGTAATTTACTGCCCTCAGCCCCACCTTTTTTTTTTTCCCTACAAACAGTTCACCGTATAAATCGTGGCATGGAAAACGGTGTGTTTTCTCTGGTTTCAGATAAGAGAAGCTGTAAATAATTTAAAGTTCCTGCTGTGGAAAATTACCGAAACAGAAAGGGCCTTTTTTAATGCTTGGCACTGAGGATGTTAAAATAAGAAATTGTGCCAATTTTCCTACAGGTGAAATTTTACCTTCTCTATAAAGTAAGCACTTTGACTCTGAAATAAATAATGCAATGAGATTTCTTGTAAAGCATGCCAGCATGAATGTAGGGCTATAGCCGTAAAGGTCCATATTTGCTTTTCTTAAAAAGAAAAAAAAAAGCTCACTAAATGACTGATTGAAATTTTGTGTACCTGGGACCATTAAGTCATACCCCAGGGCCAAGAGACTGTACTCGCTAATAGCATTTATATTACCACAACAGTCCAAAAACTTACATGGAAAGATACTGTTTTGTTGTACAAAATTCTGATTTGCATAGTATTGAATTTCTACAAGCCACTCTACTTTGAAATGGAAATCTGACCTATTTTTCACCCCTTAATTAATGAGTCATTGTGAAATGGGGCCATACCTATTTTCACCTGACCCTCTGCACTATGAGTGCCTCCAGAGATGTCCTGCTGTCCTTACCGGGGCTGCAGGTCTTCCACCCTTATCTGCGGGTGAGCACCAAGACTGTCCAGGCTCCATGTTCACAAACCAAAGCATCTCAGAGAAAGAGGAGGAGCGAAGCCATCTCACCTCGTGTTCTCTTCCCAGTAAACCTGTGTTGGGGGCACGTAATGGAAACAGAACCAGACTGTACTGTCCCATCCAGGTACCATGTTATAACGGGCAGTTTTGTCTCCCTAGACACGAGCTCAGTGGCTCCCAGCTCAGCAGTTCCAGATTTCATCCTTTATGAGCCAGAAAGGGCTGAGTCACCAGGCTTTACAAAGCACACAAGAATTAGTAGACAAGGACCAAATAGACATCACGGATCAATAATAAAAATAGTTTTCTGAGAGCTGATAAATATCACAAAATACATGTACATCTGGAGTGTGTTTCTGGTGGGAGCTATCCATCTCTCTCACCTGACTGCTGGCTTCTTCCTTGGGTGACAAATGTTCAATCTCTTTGCTTTCCCACCTCTGAGTCTCCTGCAGGGTGTCCAGTTGCCAAACAGCTCTGGGCAGGAGCTGAAAGGCCAGAGGGATGATTCCTGACAAGTGGGAATGGGGTTAGGCTGATGTTTTCTACAAAAAAAGATGAAAGAAGGGAGGGAGGGAGGAAGAGAAGGATGGAGGGGAAGATGGAAGAAGGAGGTAAAAGAAGGAGGGAGAGGAGAAAGAAGGAGGGAAAGAGAGGAGGAAGGAAGGGAGGGAGGGGAAATTAAAAAACAACAACAAACACTGCCTCCCATAAACCGGTCTCCATGGTGGCAGTGGGAGAGGTGTCATGGTTTCCCTGTAGGGAACAAAAGAATAAATCCTCAGCTGTTTTACCTGAAAAGGCCCTCATGGCTCTGTGTCCCTCACTGTGCTGAATGGGTCTCTGAGCAGCAGCTGTCCTGCAGGCTGTCCGCTTGACCAGCTTGCTCCACCCTGCTATTTCTATCCTGACAGTGATTGCTTGGGAAGACTGTCCATGAATCCTGGAGCTAGCTGATCCCTTCCCTTACAGGCACATTACTCATTGTGGCTGCCATCATCTTTCAGGTTATTTTTTCTCCACTGAATTATAAACTCTGTGAGAGAGACACCATATCTGTCTTATCCATGGGCTCACCCCTAAAGCCATCTGGTCAACCCACCCTGACAATGAGCTCAAAGGATGTCACTGAAGACATTTAAGCTTATTTACGTGCAGTTGGTCTCTCCTGAGACCAAAGAGGACAGTGTACATTTTTGTAGGCTTTTCCCAAGTCTACCATATACTCAACTATTGCAAACATGGCTTGGTTTTACCCTGGGGACCTTAAGAGAAGAGCAGTGACCATTCCACAGAGGAGCTTCCTTGGCTGCCTGCCCTGGCAATCTTCTCAGACTGAGTCCCAAGTGTCATTAGTTTATCTTAGGTGGAATCTAAGAATCTTGAGGGCATCTCACCCAACAGTGACGTCAGATTAGGCCAAGCAACAGTTAGAACTGGACATGGAACAACAGACTGGTTCCAAATAAGAAAAGGAGTACATCAAAGTTGTATATTGTCACCCTGCTTATTTAACTTATATGCAGAGTACATCATGAGGAACGCTGGGCTGGAAGAAGCAGAAGCTGGAATCAAGATTGCCAGGAGAAATATCAATAATCTCAGATATGCAGATGACACCACCCTTATGGCAGAAAGTGAAGAGGAACTAAAAAGCCTCTTGATGAAAGTGAAAGAGGAAAATGAAAAGTTTGGCTTGAAGCTCAACATTCAGAAAACAAAGATCATGGCATCTGGTCCCATCACTTCATGGGAAATAGATGGGGAAACAGTGGAAGCAATGTCAGACTTTATTTTTTTGGGCTCCAAAATCACTGAAGATGCTGATTGCAGCCATGAAATTAAAAGACACTTACTCCTTGGAAGGAAAGTTATGACCAACCTAGATAGCATATTAAAATGCAGACACATTACTTTGCCATCCAAGGTCCATCTAGTCAAGGCTATGGTTTTTCCCGTGGTCATATATGGATGTGAGAGTTGGACTGTGAAGAAAGCTGATCACTGAAGAATTGATGCTTTTGAACTGTGGTGCTGGAGAAGACTCTTGAGAGTCCCTTGGACTGCAAGGAGATCCAACCAGTCCATTCTAAAGGAGGTCAGTCCTGGGTGTTCATTGGAAGGACTGATGCTAAAGCTGAAACTCCAATACTTTGGCCACCTCATGAGACGAGTTGACTCACTGGAAAAGAGTCTGATGCTAGGAGGGATTGGGGGTAGGAGGAGACGGGGACGCCAGAGAATGAGATGCCTGGATGGCATCACCGACTCTATGGACATGAGTTTGAGTGAACTCCAGGAGTTGGTGATGGAGAGGGAGGCCTGGCGTGCTGTGATTCATGGGGTCTCAAAGAGTCGGACACGACTGAGCGACTGAACTGAACTGAGCTGCTCTTAGATAAACAGAAACATTAGTCTACTACATGTTTTCAGAGAATACATCTCACCCTCCATCCTAAAACAATGAAAGTCCTCTGGTTGAAAATAAATCACAGAGTAGATGCATCAATTTCTTTCAGTAATTTTTCTGCCTGTTACTTATTGGAAGCTCCCAGGAGGTAGGACAGGGTTGTATTAACTCACGTAGTCAGAGGACAGTTACAAACTCAATGGACAACTTTGGATGACAACTGTACTTCAGGGCAAATGGAACCCAGTCGGAAAATATCTACTTATTGCTTTAAATTAAACTGCTCCTTGGAAGGAAAGCTATGACAAAACTAGACACTATATTATAAAGCAGAGACATTACTTTGTCAACAAAAGTCCACATAGTCAAACCATGGTTTTTCCAGTAGTCATATACAGATGTGACAGTTGGACCGTGAAGAAGGTTGAGTGCAGAAAAATCGATGCTTTCTAACTGTGGTGTTGGAGAAGACCCTTGAGAGTCCCTTGGATGGCAAAGAGATCAAAACAGTCAATTCTAAAGGAAATCAACCCTGGATTTTCATTGGAAGGACTGATGCTGAAGCTGAAGTTCTAATACTTTGGCCACCTGATACAAAGAGGCAACTCATCGGAAAACATCCTGATGCTGGGAAAGATCGAAGCCAGGAGAAGGAGGTAGCAGAGGATGAGATGATTAGATACCATAGCCTACTCAACAAACATGAATTTAAGCAAACTTTGGGAGAAAGTGGAGGACAGAGGAGCCTGGTGTGCTGTGAAGTCCATGGGGTTTGCTAAGAGTCAGACATGACTTAGCAACTGAACAACAGCAACAATTGCTTTAAAACATCCAGAATGAGTTTCTTGTTGCATGATAAAATCACAGGATAGAGTCGTTGGTAGCTAATCTTTACAATTTACTGCCATTAGGGGACTTGGCATTAAGGTTAGACTCTGACAACCTGCTTGTCACCAACCTCCTGAAAAATGGTCTCAGACTGAATGGCCCTTCTCACTGGGGATGCTCAGTGTGGATGAGAATTCAAGCTCAGAATCCAAGCTCAGCTTCTGATTTCTTATCATCAGTTCTCCCCAGTGAATACTTAATCGTCTGAAACAGGGTGTGAGTCATACATTTAATATGTTTCACCTTCAGCTTTATTTCATAAATTATAAACACCTGCTTCCTGGTATCTGCTATTCAGTCTTTTCTATTCTAGAGATTTACTAGTGACTTACAGCTCTATTCCCCCACCCTGGAAATAATTTAGAGCACATTGACCCCCCAGATTGTGCAGTTGTAAGGAATCATAGAAAAACTTTGCCTTAATTTTAACACTGCTTTTAGTAATCTCTGAATGCAAAGAGCATACTACAACTGTCCTTGACTGCCAGGAAGAACAGAGCAGCTGGCTGTGTGTACAGCAAAGACACAAAGCATCCAGGAAAAGGAGATATCCTCCCTGGTTGGGGCTGTCTTGATGGGAGCACACAGATGCCAGTCTCTCAGGTGCAAGTGGTAGCTCCCTTGAGACTGATTTCAGGGGCACTTACAAGTGTACCTACCACTAGCTACCTGTAGGAACAGATTTCCACCCCAACATAATCTTTTGGGTTGGATATTGAACTCTACCAGGCTCCTTCTAAACTGTAAATATACCATCTGTATGATGGTAGGAGGGCTTCCAAAGTGGCTCAGTGGTAAAGAATCTGAAGATCCCCTGGAGGTGGAAATGGCAGCCACTCTAGTATTCTTGCCTGGGAAATTCCAGGCAGAGGACTCTGGTGAGCTACAGTCCATGGGGTTGCACATACAGTCAGACATAACTGAGCGTACATATGCAGTTTTGGGGCTTTCTGTATATATTTGTCTGTAAGTTGGGGACCCTGGGTTTAGAGTAAGCCTTGGGAAGTTAATTCACAGCTCGAGAGCGACTTGAGAGAACCTTTCAAAGAGGAAATGAAGCCTTGGAACTTGGAAACATCTCCAGGTCATAAAAGTTGGACACCAGGGCTCACCTGACCCTGGAAGGGATGCGTTTACACTCCAAAAGGTTACAATGAGAACCAAAGGCCCTTTCTCTCCCATCTTCAAGCAGTAAAGATTTTTTCCTCCCTCCTTTAAGAGAGAAGGGGAGGCAACTGCCTCTTTTTCCTGTACAGGAGGAAAGAAAATTCACTCTTCACTTAGATACAGACTTAGAAATGTGTATGTGTAGGACATTTGGCCTGGTTCTCATCGCAACGTCCCAGGGATAAGAATCGAGGTGAGGTCATTTTTGCTTTCAGAAATAATCATCATCTGTCACTAGTCCAGAGAACCTTGTGTGCATATTCAGGATAAAGTTAATAAAAATGAATATTAAAGCCTAACAGCAATTCAAAAGAAAAAAATAGCATACTTTATTTCTCTTTGAGCTTCACTGGCTTGAAGGAAAAGAATGGAGTATATGGAGGGAATTCTCACTTTATCAATTTTTGCTATCATTGCTGTTTTCTTTGGCAAATATATGGAGCTGAATGTGAATATGTTAGATCAGAGATTCTCAACCTCAGCAACAATTGTTGTTGTTGCTGTTGTTATTGTTTAGTCATTCAGTCATATCTAACTCTTCGCAACCCCAGGGACTATAGCACACCAGTCCAGGCCCTGTCCTCCGTATGTCCTGTAATTTGCTCAAATTCATGTCCATTGAGTAGGTGATGCTATCCAACCATCTCATCCTCTGCTTCCCCTTTATACTTTTGCCTTCAATCTTTCCCAGCATCAGGGTCTTTTCCATTGAGTTGACTCTTTGAATCAGGTGGACGAAGCACTGGAGCTTCAGCTCCAGCATCAGTCTTTCAAATGAATCTTCAGAACTCTTTTCCTTTAGGATTGACTGGCTTGATCTCTTTGCGGTCCCAGTTACTCTCAAGAGTCTTCTCCAACACCACAATTCAAAAGCACCAATTCTTCAGTGCCCAGCCAACTTTATGTTTCAGCTCTCACATCCCTACATGACTACTGGAAAAGCCATTGCTTTGACTATGCAGACTTCTGTTAGCAAAGTGATGTCTCTGCTTTTTAATATGCTGTCTAGATTTGTCATAGTTGTCCTTCCAAGGAGCAAATGTCTTTTCATTCCATGGCTAACAATTGGGGCTGTATAATTCTTGGTTGTGAGGGGTGTTTTGTTTATTGTAGGACAGATGCCAATAGAAAGAATCCCACTCCTAAGTTGTGACAACAAAAAACTTTGTCAAATTCCCAGTAGGGGGCAAAATTGCTCTGGTTGAGAACCACTGTTTTACATGCACAAGTGACCGGGTGAGTGTGTTTTCGCATGGTAGTCATGGGTGAGACTGGAGGAGTTGGTCTTATGCAATCAGCGAATTGATGGAGAAGGAAATGGCAACCGAATCCAGTGTTCTTGCTTGGAGATCCCATGGACTGAGGAGCCTCACGGGCTACAGTCCATGGGGTTGCAAAGAGTCGACTGAGCGACTAGGCAATCAGCAAATTGAAGTATTTCTTTCTAGTCTGAAGAGGTCTTCCTAGACATTCCCATATGTTACGCATGTAAATGGTAACTAAGTCTTTCAATCTACAGTGATGAAACTTCATTTACCAATACCCCTGGGAACATTATCACAGACATGTAGGTCGACCTGAAAGAGCACATGAGGCAAATGACTGGCATGCAGATGCTATTCTTGAGTTCAGCATTTGATAGAGAAGAAGCCATCAGATTCCTGAATGGAAAAGGAAGACCACTGTGACAGGAAAAGGATACAGATGCCACAGACACCTAGATTAATTGAACACAAAATTTTGCAGAGTGAGCACCACTGGGTATCAAAACATTTAGAAAGCAGAATGCACAGCATTTGAGAATGCCGTAAAAGCCAGCCAACTTTGGCATAGGAAATGAGGTCCATTTATGACTCCTGTTTTAGAACATCGGGGAATGGCCAGAGAAGTCAGCTCAAGAGAGGGCATATGAGGATGGAAGGGCCAGAAGCCTGGTCCCTTGGAAAGTGAGGTCAAAACCATCAAGAAGACACTTAGAGAGGAATGAATACAAAAGCATCTCATATTTTCTTCAATTTGTTTCATTCGTAGACCGCTGCTGCTGCTGCTGCTGCTAAGTCACTTCAGTCATGTCCGTCTCTGTGTGACCCCATAGATGGAAGCCCACCAGGCTCCCCTGTCCCTGGGATTCTCCAAGCAAGAACACTGGAGTGGGTTGCCATTTCCTTCTCCAATGTGTGAAAGTGAAAAGTGAAAGTGAAATCGCTCAGTCATGTCTGATTTGTAGCGACCCCATGGACTGCAGCCTACCAGGCTCCTCCGTCCATGGGATTTTCTAGGCAAGAGTACTGGAGTGGACCGCAGATGTGCCTTAAATTGAGGTTTCTTATCTAAATACTCCTCTCTTCCACTGGATTCCAGAGTTTGGGCAGTTTCTTGTCTTCACTATTAATATTTCAGCTGAGTTTCGTAAACCAGGATCTGACAACAACAGGAGGATCAGAAAACAGGTGAATCCATGAAGAAAGGAAGCATTGTGTTCATTGTTCAGTCACTCAGTCATGTCCGACTCTGTGACCCCAAGGACTGCAGCACCCCAGGCTTCCCTGTTCTTCAGTATCTCCCAGAGTTTGCTCAAACTAGTGTCCATTGAGTCAGTGATACCATCCGCCATCTCATCCTCTGTTCATTAAGCTTTGTCTACTGTATCTGCACTGGTTGTAGCTGTGTTTCAAGATTAAAGATGTGTTCCAGAAGAAGATTATACCATCATGGATAGTGGCTCATCCCTGCCACTGTGGACAGCCTGAAAGATGCAGAGCTGGATACTGTCATCCAAGGTTTCAAGGGTTCTCACCTCAGAGGTGTCAAAATCCCCAAGCAGAATATGGCCTGGGGAGATGTGATGGTTTTCTAGGTTGCATAACAAGTTAACAACTTAGTGGCTTAAAACAAGACCCATTCATTATCTGTTTCTGTTCAGGATTTCCAAGCACAACTTGGCTGAGTCCCCTGCTCAGGGATCTCACAAGGCTGCCATCAAGCTCTCAGCTGGGCTATGTTCTCATCTGGAAGCTAGACTGAGGAGGAATTCACTTTGAAGCTTCCATAGTATTTCTGATGGCTGTAGGCTGAAGGCTGTCCACAGCTCCTACAGGTGCTCACAGATCCCCACCAAGAAGCCCTTCTCCTAACCTGTGCATGACATGGCATATTGTTGCTCCAATATGACTTGCAGGAGACTTAGGGTCAGTCACTAGTCAAATAAAGTCTGATACAATGTAATCACAGGAGAGATTTCTTACCACCATTACCGTGTACTTTCTGTTTTTAGCATTTCATGTAGTTTTTTTAGAAATTAATTTTTTTCAATTGAAAGATAATTGCTTTATAGAATTTTGCTGTTTTCTGTCAAACCTTAACATGAATCCACCATAGGAACCATGTACTTCTGATGAAGAGCCAGTCATAGATCCTGACCAAGCTCAACAGGAGTGGATTTCACAAAGGCGTGAACCCCAGGAGACAGGGGTCACAGGGAATCACCTTAGGATCTATCCACTGCAGGATAGAATGAAATAGAGAAGGCTCAGTGTTTCTTCCCTGCATGGCTTCCCTGCAGCTGTTCAAAGGAGAGGCTGTTACCATCACCTTGCAGCAATTCTGATTATTCACCATTGAAGGAAATGCTAAGGAGAAAAAAGTGATCTGCAGGATAGCCCTCTGCTTTTCTATGTAGCAGGTTACCCTGCAATAGTGCTCTCATGGGAGGGAATAGTATTTCATCATTCGTCGTGTTGTTGTTGCTGAGTTGCTAACTCACGTCCAACTCTTTGAGACCTCATGGACTGTAGCCGTGAAAGGCGCCTCTGTCCTCCACTATCTCCCTGAGGTTGCTCAAATTCTTGTCCAGTGAGTTACTTGGTGATGCTTTCTAATCATCTCATCCCTTGTCACCCCCTTCTCCTCCTGCCTTCAGTATTTCCCATTGTTAGAGTCTTTTTCAGTGAGTCGGCTCTTTGCATCAGGTGGCCAAAGTATTGGAGCTTTAGCTTCAGCATCAGTCCTTCCAATGAATATTCAGTGTTGATTTCATTTGGGATTGACTAGTTTGATCTCCTTGCAGTCAAAGAGACACTTAAGAGTCTTCTCCAGCACCACAGTTCAAAAGCATGAATCCTTTGGTGCTCAACCATCTTTATGGACCAACACACTCATCTATACATGATTACTGGAAAAACCATGACTTTGACCATACAGACCTATAGGGCTTTTCTGGTAAATCAGTGGTGAACAATCTGTCTGCCAATTCAGGAGACGCAGGTCAGGAAGATCCTCTGCAGAAGGAAATGACAGCCCACTTCTATACTCTTGCCTGGGAAATCCTATGGACAGTGGAACCTGGCTGGCTAGAGTCCATGGGGTTGCAAAACAGTCAGACTAAACAACAACAAAACCATCACTTTGACTTACAGAATGATACTGGGATGAGGGGAATAAAGTCCAGCCACTGCAGAAACCATGAATTTAAATGCTGCATTATAAACTTTTGTTGCACTGTAACTTTCGGTGGCAGGAAACCCAGGATCACACTGACTCCTCACTTTTCCATCCCTGGGCAGAACCCAAAGCCCTTAACTTAATATCTGTGCACGTCACACCCAGAACCTTCTACTCCAGACAGTCTGAAGGTCAGTCCTTCCCTCATCCACACTAATTTCTTTTGGATTCTCCTTGGAATTCTTTTCTGACCTCAGGAGAAGTAGGTTTATTCCATCTTGCCTATGTGCTTCGCAATTCTGTCCTCATCCACTGTTTGACTAACCGCAAAATGTCTCCTTCATCAGGTAAATTGAATTAAGAGGTTAGATACTCAGCAAGCCAAATCATGCCAAGGCCAAAGGCTAAAAAATGAAGGAGGAAGAAACCTCCCAACCATAGAAGCAAACGTGAGTTACATTCTAAACCTCTCTGCACAGTGACCCCTTGTCAAGGAAGAAGTAGCCATGTTTCTCACTTCCTGGAAGCACTGGGATCTGAGCTAATGTCTTTTCCTCCTGACCTTCACTGCCCACCCCCATTCCACTCTGCCAAGGTTATTTAACCTTATTGCACAAATTGCTGCATCTCTGCATTCCCCATCCCCTGTTACTATCTGTTCCTCAGCAAGCCCTTAAATGACAATGTGCTTCTAGCTGGTGGCCCACTACAACCTCTGCTTTGTTTTCTTCTTATTCCCACTGTAGTCATTTGTTATTTGTTTTGCCTCCTCTTTGCATGTTACATTTTTACACTTTTCTCCTTACTTTTTTTCTTTAAAAAAATTATCAGACTTCTGTGTATGTGTGTATTCAGTTACTCGGTCATGTCTGACTATTTATGACCCCATGGACTGTAGCTTTCCAGGTTCCTCCGTCCATGGAATGTTCCAGGCAAGAGTACTGGAGTGAGTTGCCCTTTTCTACTCCAGGGGATCTTCCTGACCCAGAAATTGAACCTGCATCTTCTGTATTTCCTGCAGGTAGATTATTTGCCACTGCACCAAGACATCATAAATTCTTTTCTTATTTAATTTTTTTCACTGACATATAGTTGATTTACAAGGTTGTGCCAATCTCTGCTCTACAGCAAAGTAACTCAGTTATACACATATGTACATTCTTTTTTATATTATTTTCCATTACAGTTTATCACAGAATATTGAATACAATTCCTTGGGCTATACAGTAGGACCTTGCTGTTTATCCATCTTATATATGAGTTTACATCAGCTAATTCCTCACTCCCAGTCCTTTCCTCCCTGATGCACTCCCTGTTGGCCACAAGTATATTCTCTATGTCTGTGAGCCTGTTTCTGTTTTGTAGACAAGTGGATGTTATCTTCACTTTACACACAAGGAGACTGCATCTCAGAAAGGGTAAGTACTTCCTCATGTTTATCCATCAGTTATGTGTGGTGTCAGAATATGAACCCACAAGGGCTTCTCTGGTGGCTCAGATGGTAAAGAATCTACCTGTCAAGGCAGGAGACTCAGGTTCGATCCCTGGGTCAGGAAGATCCCCTGAAGAAGGGAATGTCTACCCACTCTAGCATTCTTGCCTGGAGAATCCCATGGACAGAGAAGCCTGGGCAGGGATATCAGGGCAGGCAGGCTACAGTCCATGGGGTTGCAAAGAGTCAGACACAACTGAGCAACAAACACTTTTACTTCTGATATTAGAATCCACTTTCTTTGTATTGTTCCAACATGGCAGCCCCCATGCCTTGACTTTTCCAGGACATTGCTTACTTCAGATACTCTGTCCCTTGGAACCTCTTAATATACAAACACATATGTCAGATGATTTGTTCTCGTTTGTGTTTGGAAAGACAGTATCTGTATCTACAAGTAACACTTAGTGGCACACAATTCTTCAGCCTTTGCCTTAGTGCACATACATACACACACACACACACACACACACACACACACACACCACAAATGCATGTGTATAACACACTTCCATATTTTGAAGAGACAGTCATTTCAACCCAAATGCACAAAGATCTGTTTGCAGGCAAAGACTCCTACCGTTTTTCACCATCCCCTCCCTCACTATCTATCTTGTCATCCAACCAAGCTGAATCCACACAGATTGTTTCTGTTTTCACAAGTACCTGACAATTCACATCCTTGCCAAAGATGTTGAGAAATTAATGTGATGGTTTTTTGGGTCTTCTGCAGCATGCTGACCTAACTGGTATTAAAGAATGTTGAAATATTTTGAGGGTTTTTTTCCTTGAAGTAAATTTTTCTTTTTTCCTTTTGTTTTTTGAGTTTCTCCCCACTATTTACCATTTCCAGGATAATATTTTTGGCATACCTCTAAGTGGTCCTTCGTGAGTCTACCCTGGATGCTTTCTGTTCTCTGTGTTGTTTCTAAAGAAATTGCAGTTTTCTGGGCTCTAATTAAAGCGCCCCAGAGGATACCCCAGTTTTCTTCTGCTCCATGTTATATTGTGCAATTTTTTCTGTCGTGTCTCCTGCTATTCTTTATGGATGCTAAATCCCCCTCTACTGTGTCTCCTTAAATGCCCATAAGAACCATAGCCATGTGGATGTTTATTAAACTTTTCAAAGTTTGAAACACAAATATTGGATTCCTCTTTTTTCGACAATCCAACACCAAACATGTGGGATGATTGCATATCCCCTGCTAACTTGATGAGCCAATAGCTAAGGATTCATCAGCTTGTCTGAGATCAGATATTAGAGATGATACTTTGCAGGCAAAGGCAAAATAAAAGAACTCTAATTGTTCTTGTTAAAAGTGACGTTCTGTGCCTTCTGATTCTAGGTATATATAGTAAGACATGATGGAACTATACTAACAATACAACAATTTTTTAAAGCTAGATAAGTTATCCAGCTCATATTTTTAAGGGATCAGTGAGCTAAGCAATAAAGGACAGAAATGGTACAGATCTAACTGAAACAGAGGGGCTTCCCTGGTGGCTCAGAAGTTAAAGCGTCTGCCTGCAGTGTGGAAGACCTGGGTTCGATACACAACTGAGTGACTTCACTTCACTTCAATAGAAGCAGAAGATATTTAGAAGAGGTGGCAAGAATACACAGAAGAACCATACAAAAACTATCTTCACAACCCAGATAATCACGATGGTGTGATCAATCACCTAGAGCCAGACATCCTGGAATATGAAGTCAAGTGGGCCTTTAGGAAGCATCACTACGAACAAAGCTAGTGGAGGTGATGGAAATCCAGTTGAGCTATTTCAAATCCTAAAAGATGATGCTGTGAAAGTGCTGCACTCAATATAGCAGCAAATCTGGAAATCTCAGCAGTGGGCACAGGACTGGAAAGGGTCAGTTTTCATTCCAATCCCAAAAAAAGGCAACGCTAAAGAATGCGGAAACTATTGCACAATTGTACTCATCTCACACGCTAGTAAAGTAATGCTCAAAATTCTCCTAGCCAGGTTTCAACAATACGTGAACCATGAACTTCCAGATGTTCAATCTGGTTTTAGAAAAGGCAGAGGAACCAGAGATCAAATTGCAACATTTGCTGGATCATTGAAAAAGCAAGAGAATTCCAGAAAAACTGTTTCTGCTTTATTGACTATGCCAAAGCCTTTGACTGTGTGGATTACAATAAACTGTGGAAAAATCTGAAAGAGATGGGAATACCAGACCACCTGACCTGCCTCCTGAGAAACCTGTATGCAGGTCAGGAAGCAACAATTAGAACTGGACATGGAACAACAGACTGGTTCCAAATCAGGAAATCAGTATGTCAAGGTTGTATATTGTCACCCTGCTTATTTAACTTACATTCAGAGTACATCATGAGAAATGCTGGGCTGGAAGATGCACAAGCTGGAGTCAAGATTGCCAGGAGAAATATCAATAACCTTAGATATGCAAATGACACAACCCTTATGGCAGAAAGTGAAGAAGAACTAAAGAGCCTCTTGATGAAAGTGAAAGAGGAGCGTGAAATTTTTGGCTTAAAGTTCAACTTTCAGGAAACTGAGATCATGGCATCCCATCCCATCACTTCATGGCAAATAGATGGGGAAACAGTGGAAACAGTGGCTGACTTTATTTTTGGGGGTTCCAAAATCACTGCAGATTTTGACTGCAGCCATGAAATGCAAAGATGCTTACTCCTTGGAAGGAAAGTTAAGACCAACATAGACAGCATATTAAAAAGCAAAGACATTACTTTGCCAACCAAGGTCCATCTACTCAAGGCTATGGTTTTTCCAGTAGTCATGTATGGATGTGAGAGTTGGACTATAAAGAAAGTTGAGTGCTGAAGAATTGATGCTTTTGAACCGTGGTGTTGCAGAAGACTCTTGAGACTCCCTTGGACTGCAAGGAGATCCACCCAGTCCATCCTAAAGGAGATCAGTCCTGAATATTCATTGGAAGGACAGATGCTAAAGCTAAAACCCCAATACTTTGGCCACCTGATTCGAAGAGCTGACTCATTTGAAAAGACCCTGATGCTGGGAAAGATTGAGGGCAGGAGGAGAAGGGGACAACAGAGAATGAAATGATTGGATGGCATCACCTACTCAATGGACATGAGTTTGGGTGGACTCCGGGAGTTGGTGATGGACAGAGAGGACTGGTGTGCTGCAGTCCATGGGGTCGCAAAGAGTCGGACATGACTGAGAAACTGAAGTGAACTGAAGTGAGCTAAGGAAGTACTGAAGACTAGAAGAAGTAAAGTCCCACCAGGGGCAGAGTTCCTCCTTGATAAGATGGTTATTACCGACTCTACCATCTTTTGGCATATTTGCCAGTTCTGAACATGAGTTGAGGATCAAGCTTGGCCCAAATTGAGGGATGTTACTGGTGGCACTGAGGCAAGCATTGTTGGGGAGAAGGGTAGCAACTGTAGCTGTCATTTCCGTTTCCAAGATTTCAACCAGGTCGTTGAGCACTTCCACATGGAGGCTGGCACAGGCCCAAACTCGAGACATGCAACTCATAACAGTTGATGAAAAATTGGCCCTTTACCCCAATTCCAATAGGAGGTGGCTGTGCGGGTGCAGGAGGGCCGAGAGGAGATACTCCATGTTCAAGGTCAGGAGGGGCGGCCTTGAGGAGATATTCCTCATCCAAGGTAAGGTGCAGCAGCTGCACTTTCTTGGAGCAGCTGTGAAGAGATATCCCACGCCCAAGGTAAGAGAAACCCAAATAAGATGGTAGGTATTGCTAGGGGGCATCAGAGGACAGACACACTGAAATCATAATAACAGGAAACTAGTTGATCTGATCACATGGACCACAGCCGAATGTGGTCCACTGGAGAAGGGAATGGCAAACCACTTCAGTATACTTGCCTTGAGAACCCCATGAACAGTATCAAAGGGCAAAATGATACGATACTGAATGAGGAATTCCCCAGGTCGGTAGGTGCCCAGTATGCTACTGGTGATCAGTGGAGAAGTAACTCTCGAAGGAATAAAGGGATGGAGCAAAAGCAAAACCAATACCCAGTTGTGGATGTGACCGGTGATAGAAGCAAGGTCCGGTGCTGTAAAGAACAATATTGCATAGGAACCTGGAATGTTAGGTCCATGAATCAAGGCAAATTGGAAGTGGTCAAACAGGAGATGGCAAGAGTGAACGTTGACATTCTAGGAATCAGTGAACTAAAATGGACTGGAATGGGTGAATTTAACTCAGATGACCATTATATCTACTACTGTGGGAAGGAATCCCTTAGAAGAAATGGAGTAGCCATCATGGTCAACAAAAGAGTCCAAAATGCAGTACTTGGATGCAATCTTAAAAATGACAGAATGATTTCTGTTCGTTTCCAAGGCAAACCATTCAATATCACAGTAATCCAGGCCTATGCCCCAACCAGTAACGCTGAAGAAGCCGAAGTTGAACGGTTCTATGAAGACCTCCAAGACCTTTTAGAACTAACACCCAAAAAAGATGTCATTTTCATTATAGGGGACTGGAATGCAAAAGTAGGAAGTCAAGAAACACCTGGAGTAACAGGCAAATTAGGCCTTGGAGCACGGAATGAAGCAGGGCAAAGGCTCATAGAGTTTTGTCAAGAGAACGCACTGGTCATAGAAAACACCATCTTCCAACAACACAAGAGAAGACTCTACACAGGGACATCACCAGATGGTCAACACCGAAATCAGATTGATTATATTCTTTGCAGCCAAAGATGGAGAAGCTGGAGACAGTTAGCAAAAACAAGACCAGGAGCTGACTGTGGCTCAGATCATGAACTCCTTATTGCCAAATTCAGACTTAAATTGAAGAAAGTAGGGAAAACCACTAGACCATTCAGATATGACCTCAATCAAATCCCTTATGATTATACAGTGGAAGTGAGAAATAGATTTAAGGGACTAGATCTGATTGATAGAGTGCCTGATGAACTCTGGACGGAGGTTCATGACATTGTACAGGAAACAGGGACCAACACCATCCCCATGGAAAAGAAATGCAAAAAAGCAAAATGGCTGTCTGAGGAGGCCTTACAAATAGCTGTAAAAAGAAGAGAAGTGAAAAGCAAAGGAGAACAGGAAAGATATAAGCATCTGAATGCAGAGTTCCAAAGAATAGCAAGGAGAGATAAGAAAGCCTTCCTCAGTGATCAATGCAAAGAAATAGAGGGAAAAAACAGAATAGGAAAAACAAGAGATCTCTTCAAGAAAATTAGAGATTCCAAGGGAACATTTAATGCAAAGATGGGCTCGATAAAGGACAGAAATGGTCTAGACCTAACAGAAGCAGAAGATATTAAGAAGAGGTGGCAAGAATATACAGAAGAACTGTACAAAAAAGATCTTCACGACCAAGATAGTCACGATAATGTGATCACTGACCTAGAGCCAGATATCTTGGAATGTGAAGTCAAGTGGGCCTTAGAAAGCATCACTACGAACAAAGCTAGTGGAGGTGATGGAATTCCAGTTGAGCTATTTCAAATCTTGAAAGATGATGCTGTGAAAGTGCTCCACTCAATATGCCAGCAAATTTGGAAAACTCAGCAGTGGCCACAGGACTGGAAAGGGTCAGTCTTCATTCCAATCCCAAAGAAAGGCAATGCCAAAGAATGCTCAAACTACCGCACAATTGCACTCATCTCACACGCTAGTAAAGTCATGCTCAAAATTCTCCAAGCCAGGCTTCAGCTGTATGTGAACTGTGAACTCCCAGATGTTCAAGCAGGTTTTAGAAAAGGCAGAGGCTGCTGCTGCTGCTGCTGCTGCTAAGTCACTTCAGTCATGTCAGACTCTGTGTGACCCCATAGACGGAAGCCCACCAGGCTCCCCCTTCCCTGGGATTCTCCAGGTAAGAACACCGGAGTGGGTTGCCATTTCTTTCTCCAATGCATGAAAGTGAAAAGTGAAAGTGAAGTCGCTCAGTCGTGTCCAACCCTTAGTGACCCCATGGACTGCAGCCCACCAGGCTCCTCCATCCATGGGATTTTCTAGGCAAGAGTATTGGAGTGGCTTGCCATTGCCTTCTCCAAAAGTCAGAGGCACCAGAGATCAAATTGCCAACATCCACTGGATAATGGAGAAAGCAAGAGTTCCAGAAAAACATCTATTTCTGCTTCATTGACTATGCCAAAGCCTTTGACTGTGTGGATCACAATCAACTGTGGGAAATTCTGAAAGAGATGGGAATCCCAGACCACCTGACCTGCCTCTTGAGAAACCTGTATGCAGGTCAGGAAGCAACAGTCAGAACTGGACATGGAACAACAGACTGGTTCCAAATAGGAAAAGGAGTATGTCAAGGCTGTATATTGTCACCGTGCTTATTTAACTTCTATGCAGAGTACTTCATGAGGAACACTGGGCTGGAAGAAGCACAAGCTGGAATCAAGATTGCTGGGAGAAATATCAATAGCTTCAGATATGCAGATGACACTACCCTTATGGCAGAAAGTGAAGAGGAACTCAAAGGTCTCTTGATGAAAGTGAAAGAGGAGCGTGAAAAGGTTGGCTTGAAGCTCAACATTCAGAATACAAAGATCATGGCATCTGGTCCCATCACTTCATGGGAAATAGATGGAAAAACAGTGGAAACCGTGTCAGACTTTATTTTTGGGGGCTCCAAGATCACTGCAGATGCTGATTGCAGTCATGAAATTAAAATAGGCTTACTCCTTGGAAGTAACCATGGAGTGACCAACTTAGATAGTATATTAAAAAGCAGAGACATTACTTTGCCAACAAAGGTCCGTCTAGTCAAGGCTATGGTTTTTCCTGTGGTCATGTATGGATGTGAGAGTTGGACTGTGAAGAAAGCTGATCGCCAAAGAATTGATGCTTTTGAACTGTGGTGCTGGAGAAGACTCTTGAGAGTCCCTTGGACTGCAAGGAGATCCAACCAGTCCATTCTAAAGGAGATCAATCCTGGGTGTTCTTTGGAAGGACTGATGCTAAAGCTGAAACTGCAATACCCAGGCCACCTCATACGATGAGTTGACTCACTGGAAAAGACTCTGATGCTGGGAAAGGTTGGGGGCGGGAGGAGAAGGGGACGACAGAGAATGAGATGGCTGGATGGCATCACCGACTGTATGGACATGAGTTTGAGTGAACTCCGGGAGTTGGTGATAGACAGGGAGGCCTGGCATGCTGTGATTCACAGGGTCGCGGAGAGTCGGACACGACTGAGCGACTGAACTGAACTGAACTGGTAGACTTTAGGCCGTCACTTGGGGATGGATGATGGATTCTAATATAGCAGTAATTCCAAACAAGAACATCTTCCCCATGAGACATTTGCTGACCTCTGCTGGAAACTGGGGAACCTAGACACAAAGACAGTTCAACTTCATATAAGTTGCATATGTTCTTAAGAGACCAAGTCCCATTGGAAGGAGAAGCTTTAAAAAAAATCTTTTATTTATCTACTTCTGGCTGTGCTGGGCCTGTGTTGTTGCCCTCGGGCTTTCTCTAGTTGTGGTGAGCAGGGGCTACTCTCTAGTTGCTATGCTCAGGCTTCTCTTTGCAGTGGCTTCTCTTGTTGCAGAGCATGGGCTCTAGGCACACAGGCTTCAGCATTTGCAGCTCCCAGACTCTAAAGCTCAGGTCAGTTGTTGCTGAGTTGCTACTAAACAACACTTGTTTAGTAGCTCCTGTGGGATCTTCCTGGATCAGGGATCAAATCCACTCTCTTCATTGGCAGGCAGGTTCTTAACCACTGAACACCCAGAGAAGTCCAAGGAAGGGAAGCTTTGAAACTAACACAAATCGAATTGAAAGAGACACATGTACTCCAATGTTCATTGCAGCACTGTTTATAATAGCCAGGACATGGAAGCAACCTAGATGTCCATCTGCAGAGGAATGGATATGAAAGCTTTGGTACATATACACAATGGAGTATTTTTCAGCCATCAAAAAGAATACATTTGAATCAGTTCTAATGAGGTGGATGAAATTGGAGCCTATTATACAGAGTGAAGTAAGCCAGAAAGAAAAACATCAATACAGTATACTAACGCATATATATGGAATTTAGAAAGATGGTAACCGTATGGGGTCGCGGAGAGTCGGACACGACTGAGCGACTGAACTGAACTGAACTGAACTTAACCTTAATCCTGTATATGAGACTGCAAAAGAGACACAGGTATATAGAACAGTCTTTGGGACTCTGTGGGAGAGGGTGAAGGTGGGATGATTGGGGAGAAGGCACTGTAGCATGTATATTATCATATGTGAAATGAATCACCAGTCCAGGTTAGACACATGATACAGGATGCTTGGGGCTGGTGCACGGAGATGACCTGGAGGGAGGATATGGGGAAGAGGGAGGTGGGAGGGGGGTTCAAGAAAGGGAACACATGTACACCCGGGGCGGATTGGTGTCAATGTATGGCAAAACCAACCAATATATTAATGTAAGGTAATTTCCCTCCAATAAAATAAATAAATAAAAAAGAAAAAATAAGTTAGAAGATCATAGGAGGAGATACTAGTTTTTTATGAGGTAACATTTGAGTTAATTTTTAAACAGAAAATTATGAATATGACTATTACAAATATAAAAGTCATTTTATGAAGATGACAATCAACAGCATTAGTTAATAAACAAGTATAGGAAATTATTATTTCAATGAAGTAGACATTTATTACTCTGCAAAATCTTTTATATAAGCCTATGTATTTTGTTAAAATATTACTTTTTGGAATTTGGTTAATAGTTTATGTCTTTGAACATCATTTTAAAAAATTGTGACATCTGTTGGTGCCACATATTAAAAAAATTTCAAAGCAAAAATAAATAAATAAATAAATGTTATGGGGCAGACATGACTTTTCAAAGGGTCTAATCTTCTGTCACTAAAGACTGTATATATTCCTTCAGTCAATAAAAATGTTATCTTTTGTTTATGCTAAAAAAAATAAAATTACAAATTTAATTTCAAAAAAAAAAAAAGAAACTAATACAAATCTAGTATCTCTCTCAAAGCATTAACCATGTTTCAACCTGGGCAAGGGAAGAGTTATGCTCAAAAACTCTGAAGGACAAAGCATTCAGAGCTGAGAAAACAGAGTTTCCAGTTACACATCTAGGAAAGGCATACCAGATGAGGGAGCTTGGCATTAAAGCAGAGTGAATTCTCCCTGAGGCTCCCTTAGGAGACAACATCCCATGAGAAGGAGGAGGCCTGCAAAAAGATGTGTGTGCTTGCTAAGTTGCTTCAGTCGTGTCTGACTCTTTGTGGCTCCATGGACGTAGCCTGACAGGCTCCTCTGTTCATGGACTTCTCCAGGCAAGAATACTGGAGTGGGTTGCCATGCCCTCCTCTAGGGGATATTCCCAACCCAGGGGTTGAACAGACATCTCTTAAACATCCTGCATTAGCAAGTGGGTTCTTTGCTGCTAGCACCACCTTGGAAGCCCCAATGATAGGTCAAAACATTAGGTAGATTTTTGACCTTGTATAAAGTGAAATAGGTCTTCCCTGGTGGTTCAGATGGTAAAGTGTTTACCTGCAATGTGGGAGACCTGAGTTCGATCCCTGGGTCAGGAAGATCCCCTGGAGAAGAAAATGGCAACCCACTCCAGTACTCTTGCCTAGAAAATCCCGTGAACAGTGGAACCTGGTAGGCTACAGTCCATGTGGTTGCAAAGAGTCAGACCGGAGTGAGTGACTTCACTTATAGTGAAATACTCAAGAGGTAAACTCACTCTCTGAAGAATAGAACATGAGGAGACAAAGCAAAAATCTAGGAGAATCACACTAAAAAATAGGGACTTACCAGATGAAAAACAAATCTTGCTAAAATTGAAATTCAGAGACCAAAATAGGCTTCCTTGGTGGCTTAGTGGTAAAGAACCCACCTCCCAATGCAGGAGACAAAAGAGACTCAGGTTGATTCCTGGGTTGGGAAGATCTCCTGAGGAGGAAACAGCAGCCCTCTCCAGTATTCTTTCCTGGGAAACATCATGGACAGAAGAGCCTGGTGGGCTACAGTCCCTGGGGTCACAAAGAGTCAGACACAACTGAGCACCCATGCAGACCAAGATAATCTCAGTTGGACTGACGTGATCAGCCCCTCATCCTATATGACCACAAGAGAGAGGAGACCCTCACTGATGAAAGATTTTATCTAGACCATTTGATTTATTTATATGCAAATCCTGGTATATAATAAAAATATCATTAAACATCTATTTTGACCAATAACAAAAAAAAGGTTATTTAAAAATTAGAGGTGTTTGATTTCATCTCTCACATGTAAAGAGCTTGGAAGTCATCACCCTATAGGTAAAATGAGAAAAATCTGAACATAGTAAAAATTAATAACTTTACTTGAATGCCTCAGAAAATTGAGGTCACAAGATAAAACATCACCACAGAATTTGGAGAGACAGCCACATACAGAGAATCATTGTTAATATCTGCTTATCTGGGGCATAAGCCACCAGAGCCCTAAACTGGTAAGAAGTTTAAATGTGAATTTTAATAAATTGCTAGAGGCTTCAGTGTAAGCCAGCACAAGAATGAGAAACTCCGAAAGGAGGCCCCAGACACTCATAGGCTTTGCTTCTAGAAATCACAAATTGTTCTTGTGGTGAGGACGTGAGGAAGGTGTTCCCAGCTCTGGCAAGGGAAAGGTTGCTGTTGTTCAGTCACTCAGTCATGCCTGACTCTTTGTGACCCCATGAACTGTAGCACACCAGTCTCCCCGTCCTTCACCATTTCCTGGAGTTTGCTCAAATTCATGTCCATTGAGTTGGTGATGCCATCCAGTCATCTTGTCTTCTGCTGTCCCCTTCTCCTGCCTTCAATTTTTCCCAGCATCAGTGTCTTCTGTAAGGAGTCAGTTCTTCACATCAGGTGGCCAAAGTACTGGAGCTTCAGCTTCAGCATCAGTCATTGTGAAATACAGTAAGTCTCTTCTCCACAGCAGAGGGCTACTCTCCAATACAGAAGAACTTCCCAGAACCTTATCCCAGCAGCAGAAAGCCCAATCCATCCAATCAAGTATCATGCATACTTCTAGTCTCATCTATGGGGAAAATGATGCCCTGATCAGGGTTCAAAGCTTCAAAGAAGTAGGTTAGAAATGCTTCATACAAGGAAGAGAGTGGGAAGCAAGAACAACAACTAACCTAACAACAAAAAAGCTAAGCTAATGCAAAAACTTTTGTGAAGGTCACAGCCCAGAGACATGACTCACTAAAACACTGAGATTTAATCACAAGGTTATAACATGCTTCCCCTTCCTCTTCATTAGACTTCCCTGCTGGCTCAGATGGTAAGAATCCACCTGCAGTGCATGAGACCCAGGCTTGATCCCTGGTTTGGGAAGATCCCCTGGGGAAAGGAATGGTAACATAGTCCAGTTGATTCTTGCCTGGAGAAATCCATGGGCAGAGGAGCCTGGAGGGCTACAGTCTAAGTGGTTGCAAAGAGTTGGACATGACTGAATGACTTACACTTTTTCCCCTCGTTACTACCAGGGCTTTATTGTGAAATACACTGGATTACAGCTAAAAGAGGTGTGGAATGCAGATTTTATGCGTATGGTGGGGGTGCAGTTATCCAAAGTCAACAGGGGAGAAGAAAACAATGATGCAGAAGAAAGAGGAAGCCTCTGGCCCTGACAGCAAGAGCAAATATCATCTAACTTCTGACCAGATGAACACAAAACCCAGCATCATGGTCCTATTACTATAGTTCCTGTTAACTGGGAACATCCAGCCTTCAACAAAAAAATTGCAAAGCATACAAAAAATCATGAAAAAGCAAAACCTGAAAAGATAAAGCAAGCATCAGAACCAGAGGTGTATAGTCGGCCCTCTGAGTCTGTGGATACCAAACCCATGAATATAAAGGACCAACTATATTTACTGTATTATACCATTTTCTAGGGTCGGCCAAAAATTCCATTTGGATTTTTTCCATAACATCTTACTAACAACCCAAATGAACTTTTTGGCCAGCCCAATATGTAAGGAACTGAGCACCCAGAGATTTTGGTATCTGTGGAGCCTTTTGGATACCAAAGAACAACTTTGGTACACAGTTCAGTTCAGTTCAGTTCAGTCGCTCAGTCGTGTCTGACTCTTTGCGATCCCATGAATCACAGCACGCCAGGCCTCCCTGTCCATCACCAAGTCCCGGAGTTCACACAAACTCATGTCCATCAAGTCGGTGATGCCATCCAGCCATCTCATTCTCTGTCGTCCCCGTCTCCTCCTGCCCGCAATCCTTCCCAGCATCAAACTCTTTTCCAGTGAGTCACCTCATCGCATGAGGTGGCCAAAGTATTGGAGTTTCAGCTTTAGCATCAGTCCTTCCAATGAACACCCAGGATTGATCTCCTTTAGAATGGACTGGTTGGATCTCCTTGCAGTCTAAGGGACTCTCACGAGTCTTCTCCAGCACCACAGTTCAAACGCATCAATTCATCAGCGCTCAGCTTTCTTCACAGTCCAACTCTCACATCCATACATGACCACAGGAAAAACCATAGCCTTGACTAGATGGACCTTGGTTGGCAAAGTAATGTCTGTGCTTTTTAATATACTATCTAGGTTGGTCATAACTTTCCTTCCAAGGAGCAAGCGTCTTTTAATTTCATGACTGCAATCAGCATCTGCAGTGATTTTGGAGCCCCAAAAATAAAGTCTGACACTGTTTCCACTGTTTTCCCATCTATTTCCCATGAAGTGATGGGACCAGATGCCATGATCTTTGTGTTTTGAATGTTGAGCTTCAAGCCAACCTTTTCACTCTCCTCTTTCACTTTCATCAAGAGGCTTTTGAGTTCCTCTTCACTTTCTGCCATAAGGGTGGTGTCAACACAATGGATACCAAAGAATAACTATATATGACATAAATGTTGGAATTGTCAGACCACAAATAAAAATAAGTATGACTCCTATGTTAATGTCTCTGAGAAAAATGGCAGACAAGTAAGAAAAGATTAGTAATGTGAGCAGAGTTGGAAACCCTAAGAAAGAATCAAAAGAAAAATGTTATAAATTCAGAACACCATAAGAGATATTAAGGCCATTTTGATGGGCTCATCCATTGGTGCTACATAGCAAAGGTACTAGTGAACTAGTGAAGACAGGTATATAAAAGCTTCTTAAACTGAAATACAGAGAGAAAAATATTGTGGGGGGAGAAGCAGAACATCCCCAAATGGTGAGACATTTTGAAAGGGGTAGCATATGTTCAACTGATACACCAGAAAAAGAACACAAGAAATGTGCATCACTGTTTGCAGAAGACATGATACTCTACATAGAAAACCCTAAAGATTGCATCAGAAAATTACTAGAGCTAATCTGTGAATTTAGTAAAGTTGCAGGACACAAAATCAATACAGAGAAATCACTTGCACTTCTCTATACCAACAATGAAAAATCAGAAAGAGAAATTAAGGAATCAATCCCATTCACCATTGCAACAAAAAGAATTAAATGTCTAAGATAAACTGACCTAAGGAGACAAAAGAGCTATACACAGAAAATTATGACACTAGTGAAAGAAATCAAAAATGACATAAACAGATGGAGAGATATTTCATTTTCCTGGGTAGGAAGAATCAATACTGTTAAAGTGACTATACTACCAAACACAATCTGCAGATTCAATGCGATCCCTGTCAAATTACCAATGGCATTTTTCACAGGACAAAACAAAAAATTTCACAATTCATATGGAAACACAAAAGACCCTGAATAGCCAAAACAGTCTTGAGAAAGAAGATTGGACCTAGAGGAATCAACCTTCCTGACTTCAGATTATACTAGAAAGCTACAGTCATCAAAACAGTATGGTACTGGCACAAAAACAGAACTATAGACAAATGGAACAAGATAGAAAGTCCAGAAATAAACCCATGCCCCTATGGGTACCTTATTTTTGACAAAGGAGGCAAGCATATACAATGGGGCAAATACAGCCTCTTCAATAAATGGTGTTGGGAAGACTGGACAGCTACACATAAAAGAATGAAATTAGAACACTTCCTAACACCATACACAAAGATAAACTCTAAATGGATTAAAGACCTAAATGTAAGACCAGAAACCATAAAACTCTTAGAAGAAAACATAGGCAGAACCCTTGATGACATAAATCAAAGCAAGATCCTCTATGACCCACCTCCTAGAGTAACAGAAATAATAACAAAAGTAAACAAGTGGGACCTGATTAAACTTAAAAGCTTTTGCACAGCAAAGGAAACTATAAGCAAGGTGAAAAGACAACCCTCAGAATGGGAGAAAATAATAGCAAATGATACAACTGACAAAGGACTAATTTCCAAAACATAAAAGCAACTCATACAACTCAATGCCAGAAAAACAAACAACTCAATCAAAAAGTGGGGGAAAGACCTAAACAGACATTTCTCCAAAGAAGACATACAGATGGCTAACAAACACATTGAAAGGATGCTAAATATCGCTCATTATTAGAGAAATGCAGACCAAAACTACCATGAGATATCACATCATACCGGTCAGAATGGCAATCATGAAAAAGTCTACAAACAACAAATACTGGAGAGGGTGTGGAAAAAAGGGAATGCTCTTTCACTGTTGGTGGAAATATAAATCAATACAGCCACTATGGAAGATGGTATGGAGATTCCTTAAAAAACTAGGAATAAAACCACCATATGACCCAGCAATCCCACTCCTAAGCATATACCCTGAGGAAACAAAAACTGAAAAAACACATGTATCCCATTTTTCACTGGAGCACTATTTACAATAGATAGAACATGGAAGCAACCTAGATGCCCATCAACAGATGAGTGGATAAAGAAGTTGTGGTACATACACACAATGGAATATTACTCAGCCATTAAAAGGAACACATTTGAATCAGTTCTACTGAGGTGGATGAACCTAGAACCTATTATACAGAGTGAAGGGAGTCAGAAAGAGAAAGATAAATATTGTAGTCTAATGCATATACACGGAATCTAGGAAAATGGTACTGAAGAATTTATTTACAGGGCAGCAGTGGAGAAACAGACACAGAGAATAGACTTATGGACATGGGGAGAGGGGAGGGGAGGGTGAAATGAATGGAGAGATCAAAATGGAAACTTATGTTCAGTTCAGTTCAGTCGCTCAGTCGTGTCCGACTCTCCGCGACCCCATGAATCACAGCACGCCAGGCTTCCCTGTCCATCACCAACTCCCGGAGTTCACTCAAACTCATGTCCATCGAGTCGGTGATGCCATCCAGCCATCTCATTCTCTATCGTCCTCTTCTCCTCCCGCCCACAATCCCTCCCAGCATCAGAGTCTTTTTCAGTGAGTCAACTTGTCGCATGAGGTGGCCAAAGTATTGGAGTTTCAGCTTTAGCATCAGTCCTTCCAATGAACACCCAGGGTTGATCTCCTTTAGAATGGACTTGTTGGATCTCCTTGCAGTCCAAGGGACTCTCAAGAGTCTTCTCGAGCACCACAGTTCAAAAGCATCAATTCTTCGGCAATCAGCTTTCTTCACAGTCCAACTCTCACATCCATACATGACCACGGGAAAAGCCATAGCCTTGACTAGACAGACCTTTGTTGGCCAAGTAATGTCTCTGCTTTTTAATGTACTATCAATGTTGGTCATAACTTTCCTTCCAAGGAGCAAGCGTCTTTTAATTTCATGGCTGCAATCAGCATCTGCAGTGATTTTGGAGCCCCAAAAAATAAAGTCTGACACAGTTTCCACTGTTTTTCCATCTATTTCCCATGAAGTGATGGGACCAGATGCCATGATCTTAGTTTTCTGAATGTTGAGCTTCAAGCCAACCTTTTCACTCTCCTCTTTCACTTTCATCAAGAGGCTTTTGAGTTCCTCTTCACTTTCTGCCATAAGGGTGGTGTCATCTGCATATCTGAGGTTATTGATATTTCTCCCTGCAATCTTGATACCAGATTGTGCTTCTTCCAGCCCAGCGTTCCTCATGATGTACTCTGCATATAAGTTAAATAAGCAAGGTGACAATATACAGCATTGACGTACTCCTTTTCCTATTTGGAACCAGTCTGTTGTTCCATGTCCAGTTCTAACTGTTGCTTCCTGACCTGCATACAGGTTTCTCAAGAGGCAGGTCAGGTGGTCTGGGATTCCCATTTCTTTCAGAATTTTCCACAGTTGATTGTGATCCACACAGTCAAAGGCTTTGGCATAGTCAATGAAGCAGAAATAGAAGTTTTTCTGGAACTCTCTTGCTTTCTCCATGATCCAGTGGATGTTGGCAATTTGATCTCTGGTGCCTCTGCCTTTTCTAAAACCTGCTTGAACATCTGGGAGTTCATGGTTCACATATTGCTGAAGCCTGGCTTGGAGAATTTTGAGCATGACTTTACTAGTGTACCATATGTAAAATAGATAGCCAATGGGAATTTGCTGTATGGATCAGGAATCTCAAACAGGGGCTCTGTATCACCTAGAGGGGTGGGATGGGGAGGGAGATGGGAGGGAGGTTCAAAAGGGAGGGGATATATGTATCCCTATGGCTGATTCATGTTGAGGCTTGACAGAAAACAAAATTCTGTAAAGCAATTATTCTACAATTTAAAAAAGAAATATGCAGAAGGAACATTTGAATATAATGGAAAGAATTTTGAAATGAATAACAAACACCAAATTACAGATCCAGGAAGTTCAGAGAACACCAAATGGGATAAACACCCATCCCTCAAAAAAAAAAAAAAGGAAAAGAAAACCATACCGAGGCACACCAGGTTCAAATGACAGAAAGCCTATAGAAAGAGAAAACCTCCCATAAAGCCAGAGAAAGGGGAAAATTATCAGAAGTGGGAAATTCACTTATCCTTAGAGAAATTTCTCATTGTAGCAAAGAATGAGGCATTTTTTTTCCCAAAGAATAAAACTACAGCAAAGGTTAAGAATTACAGAATAATAGGAAGTATCCTGATTGCTAGTCGTAAACAATGTAAGCAAAAGAGTGTGATGTGAAATACGGAATTTTTTGAAAGATGTAAAGAATCAACTTGGAGAAGAAAATGGCAACCCACTCCAGTATTCTTCCTGGGAAATCCCATGGACAGAGAAACCTGGTGGGCAAAGAGTCAGACATGACTTAGTGACTAAACAACAACAGAAGGAATCAACTTAGAATCCTACACAAGCAATTTATCCTTTAAAAGTGAAAGATAGAATAGGATATTTTATATGATTCAAAAAAGTCACAGATGATACATATTTAGATGTTGTCATGCCTGGGAGGGGCACCTAAGAATGTTATAGCCATTTGGTACACATAAGAAGAGATGACCTTGATGAAATATGCGTACAAAGAAGGGTCAGAATGAAGGTTATCGTTGCAGCATTGACTGCTCTGTGCATGGAATAGCTCTAAATTTGGATTTGTGCTCTATAAAATATTTTCTCTTCAATTGAGTCAATTGAGCTAGCGTTTACTTGTGATTAAAGACTTCCTTCAGTTCAGTTCAGTTCAGTTCAGTCGCTCAGTCGTGTCCGACTCTCCGCGACCCCATGAATCACAGCACGCCAGGCCTCCCTGTCCATCACCAACTCCCGGAGTACACTCAAACTCATGTCCACAGAGTCGGTGATGCCATCCAGCCATCTCATTCTCCGTCGTCCCCTTCTCCTCCCGCCCCCAACCTTTCCCAGCATCAGAGTCTTTTCCAGTGAGTCAACTCGTCGCATGAGGTGGCCAAAGTATTGGAGTTTCAGCTTTAGCATCAGTCCCTCCAATGAACATCCAGGATTGATCTCTTTAGAATGGACTGGTTGGATCTCCTTGCAGTATAAGGGACTCTCAAGAGTCTTCTCCAACACCACAGTTCAAAAGCATCGATTCTTCGGCGATCAGCTTTCTTCACAGTCCAACTCTCACATCCATACATGACCACGGGAAAAACCATTGCCTTGACTAGACGGACCTTGGTCGGCAAAGCAATGTCTCTGCTTTTTAATATACTATCAAGGTTGGTCATAACTTTCCTTCCAAGGAGCAAGCGTCTTTTAATTTCATGGCTGCAATCAGCATCTGCAGTGATTTTGGAGCCCAAAAAAACAAAGTCTGACACTGTTTCCATTGTTTTTCCATCTATTTCCCATGAAGTGATGGGACCAGATGCCATGATCTTTGTTTTCTGAATGTTGAGCTTCAAGCCAACCTTTTCACTCTCCTCTTTCACTTTCATCAAGAGGCTTTTGAGTTCCTCTTCACTTTCTGCCATAAGGGTAGTGTCATCTGCATATCTAAGGTTATTGATATTTCTCCCAGCAATCTTGATTCCAGCTTGTGCTTCTTCCAGCCCAGCGTTCCTCATGATGTACTCTGCATATAAGTTAAATAAGCAAGGTGACAATATACAACCTTGACGTACACCTTTTCCTATTTGGAACCAGTCTGTTGTTCCATGACCGGTTCTAACTGTTGCTTCCTGACCTGCATACAGGTTTCTCAAGAGGCAGGTCAGGTGGTCTGGGATTCCCATCTCTTTCAGAATGTTCCACAGTTTATTGTGATCCACACAGTCAAAGGCTTTGGCATAGTCAATGAAGCAGAAATAGATGTTTTTCTGGAACTCTCTTGCTTTCTCCATGATCCAGCGGATGTTGGCAATTTGATCTCTGGTGCCTCTGCCTTTTCTAAAACCTGCTTGAACATCTGGGAGTTCACGGTTCACATACTGCTGAAGCCTGGCTTGGAGAATTTTGAGCATGACTTTACTAGCGTGTGAGATGAGTGCAATTGTGCGGTAGTTTGAGCATTCTTTGTCATTCCCTTTCTTTGGGATTGGAATGAAGACTGACCTCTTCCAGTCCTGTGGCCACTGCTGAGTTTTCCAAATCTGCTGGCATATTGAGTGCAGCACTTTCACAGCATCATCTTTCAAGACTTGAAATAGCTCAACTGGAATTCCATCAACTCCACTAGCTTTGTTCGTAGTGATGCTTTCTAAGGCCCACTTGACTTCACATTCCAAGATGTCTGGCTCTAGGTCAGTGATCACATTATCGTGACTATCTTGGTCGGGAAGATCTTTTTTTGTACAGTTCTTCTGTGTATTCCTGCCACCTCTTCTTAATATCTTCTGCTTCTGTTAGGTCCATACCATTTCTGTCCTTTATCGAGCCCATCTTTGCATGAAAAGTTCCCTTGGAATCTCTAATTTTCTTGAAGAGGTCTCTTGTTTTTCCTATTCTGTTGTTTTCCTCTATTTCTTTGCATTGATCACTGAGGAAGGCTTTCTTATCTCTCCTTGCTATTCTTTGGAACTCTGCATTCAGATGCTTATATCTTTCCTTTTCTCCTTTGCTTTTCGCCTCTCTTCTTTTTACAGCTATTTGTAAGGCCTCCTCAGACAGCCATTTCGCTCTTTTGCATTTCTTTTCCATGGGGATGGTCTTGGTCCCTGTCTCCTGTACAATGTCACGAACCTCCGTCCAGAGTTCATCAGGCACTCTGTCAATCAGATCTAGTCCCTTAAATCTATTTCTCACTTCCACTGCATAATCATAAGGGATTTGATTGAGGTCATATCTGAATGGTCTAGTGGTTTTCCCGACTTTCTTCAATTTAAGTCTGAACTTCGCAATAAGGAGTTCATGATCTGAGCCACAGTCAGCTCCTGGTCTTGTTTTCGCTAACTGTATACAGCTTCTCCATCTTTCGTTGCAAAGAATATAATCAATCTGATTTCGGTGTTGACCATCTGGTGATGTCCATGTGTAGAGTCTTCTCTTGTGTTGTTGGAAGAGGGTGTTTGCTATGACCAGTGCATTCTCTTGACAAAACTCTATTAGCCTTTGCCCTGCTTCATTCCGTGCTCCAAGGCCAAATTTGCCAGTTACTCCAGGTGTTTCTTGACTTCCTACTTTTGCATTCCAGTCCCCTAGAATGAAAAGGACATCTTTTTTGGGTGTTAGTTCTAAAAGGTCTTGTAGGTCTTCATAGAACCGATTAACTTCGGCTTCTTCAGCAGTACTGGTTGGGGCATAGGCCTGGATTACTGTAATATTGAATGGTTTGCCTTGGAAACGAACAGAAATCATCCTGTCATTTTTAAGATTGCATCCAAGTACTGCATTTCGGACTCTTTTGTTGACCATGATGGCTACTCCATTTCTTCTAAGGGATTCCTGCCCACAGTAGTAGATATAATGGTCATCCGAGTTAAATTCACCCATTCCAGTCCATTTTAATTCACTGATTCCTAGAATGTCGACGTTCACTCTTGCCATCTCCTGTTTGACCACATCCAATTTGCCTTGATTCATGGACCTAACATTCCAGGTTCCTATGCAATATTCCTTACTAATATGTTTTTCTAATTTTTTCTAAACATTTTTTTCCATTTTCATGATTTAAATTAACTTCAACAGTTATTCTTAGGTTTATTTTTGAGTTCTCTAAATCTCAAGTTGCATCTGAAATAAATTTGCTCTACTGCTTCTGTACAATAATAAAAGCTTTCCTCTAAATTCAACTTTGTTTCTATCACATTTTGATGTTTATCCATCTCATTATTAAAAGCTATTTTTATTATTTAGGATTGTGTGTGTCTATCATGTATGTATATATGTTTAGGTTTGAGTATTTTTTTTATGTATTGATAACATGTTTCAGTCTCACTGAATCCTAGTTTAAAAAAATAGTAGCCTGTACAATTATTCCTTTTGATAATTAAAGATATTTTGTTTGTTGCCTTATATATGATTAATAGTTTGTGCCATGAATATATTTAATTAATAATCATAAAGTTCAGTGCCTTTTTTTAAGTGAAAGAAAAATGAAAACTTTTTTAGGCCTACAAAGACCAAATGAATACATGGATGGCAAATCTGCCCTCCAAGACATGTTAAAATAAGTCATTCAGGAAGGAGAAAAATGATGCAAGCCAGAACTTGGAATCAACATAACCGAAGAGTGTTGTGAGAAAAAATAAAGAATAAAATCATGTATTTTTATTTTAATTATTATGAAAGATGACGTTATATAAAGCAATAGTAGAACAATTTATTCGGTGTACATAGTGCAGGGAACTCTACTCGATACTCTGTAATGACTTATCTGGAAAAAAGATCTGAAAATGAATAGATATATGCATGCGTGCTAAGTCGCTTCAGTCATGTCTGACTCTTTGAGACCCTGTGGACCACAGCCCACCAGGCTCCTTTCTGCCTGGGATTCTCCAGGCAAGAACACTGGAGTGGGTTGCCATGCTCTCCTTCAGGAATTCTTACCAACCCAGGGATCAGACCCAGGTCTCTTATGTCTCCTGCACTGGCAGGCAGGTTATCACCAAGACCACCTGGGAAGCCCAAATATATGTATAGTGCAAGTGAAGTCGCTCAGTCGTGTCCAATTCTTTGCGACCCCATAGATTGTAGCCTACCAGGCTCCTCTGTCCATGGGATTTTCCAGGCAATAGTACTGGAGTGGATTGTCATTTCCTTCTCCAGGGGATCTTCCCAAGCCAGGGCTCGAACCTGGGTCTCCCGTATAACTAATTCACTTTGCTGTACAGCAGAAACTATCACAACAGTGTAAATCAACTGTACTCCAGTAAAAATTAATTCAAACAAACAGAAAACAACCTTAACTCTTACCTTCTATAACAACCTAGTATGAAAATTAATCTGAGATACAACTAAATGAAAAAAAGAAATCTATTAAATTTCTATAAAATAAGACAAGAGAATATCTTCTTAACCTTTGTGTAAGCAACAAAAAATTAAACGTGACTCAAAATACTAACCATAAAGAAATTTTGATCCATAGGATTAATTAAGTTGTGTCAATCAAAAGATACCATAAAAAAGAGTGAAAGACAAATGGATAAGAAGAAAATATTTTCAGTACTTACATCTGACTAATGCCTCATATTCCAAATATTTAAAGCAATTCTAAAACTATAAGACAAGAAAAAGACAATCCATTTTTTCATGGGCAAAAGAACAGAGCAGCCACTTGTCAAGAGTATATCCAAAAGTCTATTAGACATACTGAAACATGCCAAATGTCATTGTTTATCAAGGAAATACAAATTAAGAACACAATGAGACACAATTACACGCCCACCAGAATGGAATAAATTTGTGGAAGCTGTTTAATGAATCTCAGTCTTTAGTTCAGTTTCTTGTAGCAACCCAGAAAACCCTAAGTAAGATGTGTATACATGTGTGTTGGCGGATGTGGGAGTGGAAGTACAATTAATCTCCACAGTTGCAAAATGAATTTTGGCATTTGGGAATTAATTATACAAACTGAAAAATATAAATACAAGAAATTTCTTTGAACTTAAAATTTCATTTCCCTAAAGGGATATAGGAGCAACATTTCTTACCTTTTAAAGCAGCAAATTTGAGTTTTCTACTACGGTTCACGTTGGGTAAGAATGTGTTTCTAGAACTCAAATTTTAGCCCTGAAGTTCTCAATAATATTTAGCTAGTCTTCCTGAGGTTTTTTTATTCCCCAGTCTTTCTTACTGTAATTTTTTCCAAATGGAGTTTATTGCTGCCACATTAGATGCTGGTCTCATGGAACTTATGCAAACTTCAAAGTTGAATTCATCTTCCTTTTCTTCTTTCTTCAGGTCTCCATTTCAGAATCTCAGTCTCTACTATTTAATGGTACAGGAATTAACTTCTTTAATCTGTAGCTTTTATTGACTGTGTTTATTCTATTTGAAATATTTGAAGATTAGTGGCACATCTGACATATTTTTCTGATAGAGACAAATTGTATTTTCATTTACACAATCCTTGATTGAATTTGTATGCATCCTTGTTACTTGCAGGAAAAAATTTTCCACCTGTGAATAAAAGGGGATCTGAACTATCATTTTTAACTCTTGAGCAAGATGAAAACACACCTTGCACATTACATATTTGAGGAAGGGAACACCAAATAAATTCGCCAGCACTCTCTCACTGCACTCTGCTCAGTTTTCCTATATGTGTGAGCTGTTCTTTTAAAGCTTCCTGCCCTCACCTTGGGAAGAGAAAGTACAAGTGCACACACAGAACACACTATACACATGTACTCACACACACATTGATGTGCACACACACCAAACACACATCACATACACATACCACATACATACATACCACACACACCGCAATGTACACACATACCATTCATACATCACACACACATAACACACACATACACACTACAAATTCTAGTAACTCTTTCACCAGAATGAAAAGAAAAAAATAGACAATGACCTTGATAATTTCCTTTAAATGACTTTATTTCCCTTTAACCTTTAGAATTTTAACATGATCATAATACAGGCTGAGAAGGGTGATGCATAACAGTGGAGGGAGTCCTTAGGAAACATTCACTAGCTCTAGAATAGATGGGTTTTGCCTAGTTTACCAACAGTGGCAGAAACAAGCTTGTGTAGGGGCCCCCTTTAAAAGGGATGGACAGGGCAGAGGACAGAAGCGACTTCCTGCAGCCCTGAAGAAGAGCTGGTGAGCATGTCCAATAATCAAGACTAACTGGTTCCACAATCACAGCATGTGAATGTGAGCCTCCGGACACCATTTTCTAGCAACCAAATATCTGGAAGTCTCCATTTGCTCACCCATAAAATGACACTGCAAGGATGAAATGAGACCAAGTGTGAAAAGCGGGCTGTAAAACAGATCTGCACAAAGGGTTGTCTGCCAGGCTTCAGCAATATGTGAATCGTGAATTTCCAGATGTTCAAGCAGGTTTAGAAAAGGCAGAGGCACCAGAGATCAAATTGCCAATATCTGCTGGATCATGGAGAAAGCAAGAGAGTTCTAGAAAAACATCTATTTCTGCTTCACTGACTATGCCAAAGCCTTTGACTGTGTGGATCACAATAAACTGTGGAAAATTCTGAAAGAGATGGGAATACCAGACCACTGGACCTGCCTCTTGAGAAACCTGTATGCAGGTCAGGAAGCAACAGTTAGAACTGGACATGGAACAACAGACTGGTTCCAAATAGGAAAAGGAGTACGTCAAGGTAGTATATTGTCACCCTGCTTATTTAACTTATTTGCAGAGTACATCATGAGGAATGCTGGGCTGGAAGAAGCACAAGCTGGAATCAAGATTGCCGGGAGAAATATCAATAACCTCAGATATGCAGATGACACCACCCTTATGGCAGAAAGTGAAGAGGAACTCAAAAGCCTCTTGATGAAAGTGAAAGAGGAGAGTGAAAAGGTTGGCTTCAAGCTCAACATTCAGAAAAAGAAGATCATGGCATCTGGTCCCATCACTTCATGGGAAATAGATGGGGAAACAGTGGAAACAGTGTCAGATTTTGTTTTGGGGGGCTCCAAAATCACTGTGGATGCTGATTGCAGCCATGAAATTAAAAGACGCTTACTCCTTGGAAGGAAAGTTATGACCAGCCTAGATAGCATATTGAAAAGCAGAGACATTACTTTGCCAACCAAGGTCCGTCTAGTCAAGGCTATGGTTTTTCCAGTGGTCATGTATGGATGTGAGAGTTGGACTGTGAAGAAAGCTGATCGCCAAAGAATTGATGCTTTTGAACTGTGGTGCTGGAGAAGACTCTTGAGAGTCCCTTGGACTTCAAGGAGATCCAACCTGTCCATTCTAAAGGAGATCAATCCTGGGTGTTCATTGGAAGGACTAATGCTAAAGCTGAAACTGCAATACTTTAGCCACCTCATGTGATGAGTTGACTCACTGGAAAAGACTCTGATGCTGGGAAAGATTGAGGGCAAGAGGAGAAGGGGGCTACAGAGGATGAGATGGTTGGCATCACCAACTCAATGGACTTGAGTTTGAGCAAGCTCTGGGAGATGGTGAAGGACAGGGAAGCCTGGTGTGCTTCAGCCCATGGGGTCACAAAGAGCTGGACATGACTTATCGACTGAACAACAAGAAAATATTGCTTTAAACCTTACATGGCCCTTTGGAGACCAGAATATTCTGAGAATAAAGCCACCATCAGTTCAGTTCAGTTCAGTTGCTCAGTCGTGTATGATTCTTTGCGACCCCATGAATCGCAGCATGCCAGGCCTCCCTGTCCATCACCAACTCCCGGAGTTCACTCAAACTCATGTCCATCGAGTCAGTGATGCCATCCAGCCATCTCATTCTCGGTCGTCCCCTTCTCCTCCCGCCCCCAACCTTTCCCAGCATCAGAGTCTGTTCCAGTGACTCAACTCGTCGCATGAGGTGCCCAAAGTATTGGAGTTTCAGCTTTAGCATCAGTAGTTCCAATGAACACCCAGGATTGATCTCCTTTAGGATGGACTGGTTTGATCTCCTTGCAGTCCAAGGGACTCTCAAGAATCTTCTCCAGCACCACAGTTCAGAAGCATCAGTTCTTCAGCGATCAGCTTTCTTCACATTCCAACTCTCACACACATACATGACCACGGGAAAAACCATACCTCAGTGCAAATAAAACCAGCGTTCTCCTTTCTGCCCCAAGCACACATGTGGAATCTGGCCAGCTGGGGGCTGGATAGGACAGATGGACATGCCTGCTGCAGTTGAGAGGAGCGAAGTGCATGCTAAGACACCAGAACAGATTCATTTTAGCCTTCAATGCTTTTCTTAGGAAGAACTTCAGTGGTTCTATCCCTTCTCAGTCAGAGTCCCAAGCATCTCCTTTTCTATGTAAAATCATCTTCCTTGCTTGTCATGGACCACACATCCCGGCATTGTTTCCTAAATATTCATGTCATGCACTCACCTAGGGGCATTTTGAGGGGAAAATATGTTTTGCAAAAGAAGTATTCCAAACTGTGGAACGTTTTACAAGATGCATGTGAGTATCAGAGGATCTGGATATCCATATATCCTGATGCATGCTTTTACAAACATCTTTGAAGGAACTCATTCTCCTCTGAAAAGAGCTACATTGGGAAAATCCTGTAATTTCTGCTTTCCTTGAGGAAACCATCAAGGATGTTCTACTTCTCTTTTTCTTGTCTTCTGATCTTCAGCATAATGTAGCTGAGACTGCCTATCAGAACACTTGAATTAAATAAACACAGTTCCTTTCTCTTGCATGTTGGTATCATTTTATATAGATTCATCTGGCCCAGATTGGCATGATGAAGAAGAGAACTTTTAAAAGTTTTTTGAAAGTGTTTTTTAGGGACCTCCCTGGTGGCCAAGTGGCTAAGATTCCACCCTACTGGCTCAGAGGGCCCAACTTTGACCCCTGGTTGGGGAACTGGATCCCACATTCCAATCCTGAGTGCCACAACTAAGACCCAGCATGTTAAGTAAATAAAGATAAATATTTTTTCAAGTGTTTTATCAATGTGGAGGAGTATGGATATTTTATCTATTTTTCCAAATTCTGAGATGTATTGATGTCATAGTTCAAAGGAAATATTATGATCACAGTTGTTTACTATTAATACAAAGGAGCTGGGGCTACAATAAATGTATTCAGTTCATAGCACTAAACATCTAACATCTCTACTACATTTTAGTGCTTCCCTAAGAACTTTCGTCTGCATGTTTCAGTTTCTTTAGCTCCAAGCATGCTCAGTCGCTTCAGTCGTATCTGACTCTTTGCAACCCTATGGATGGTAGCTGGCCAGGCTCCTGTCTGTGGGATTCTCCAGGCAAGAATACTGGAGTGTGTTGCTATGCCCTCTTCCAGGAGATCTTTCCAACCCAGGGATTGAACCCAAGTCTCTTATGTCTCCTGCATTGGCAGGTAGAGTCTTTACCACTAACGCCACCTGGGCACCATGTTGATGTGGAAAGGTGGGGAGAGGAAGTGTTAGAAAATATTATGATTTAAGTCTGTGTACTTTAGTGGGCTTGTGCCCCTGGACTGTGATCTTTTCAAGTGTTTCTTAGCTTTCTCACCTCTTCTGTGAGACAAGAAGGCTAAAGGGAGCCAGAACAAGCCATTTCCTTTCCTCTGTGTTGGGATAAGTTTCTGATAAACCTTTCCCATGCTGAGTTGGCCTTGGTTTAGGAGAATGCCTGGGGACTATTTCAGAGTAGTTTTCTGGCCCCTCCTCTGGTCAGGGACACAGGAGAACCTCTGCTCTTCAAAGACAGAACTAGATGGTATTCCTGGCAGTACACTGTCAAAAGTGTGGGGCTTCCCAAAGACTGCTACTCCCAGGTGTTCCTTACCCTAATAAGTCCATACTCAGACTCCACAATTCAGCAAAAATATCATTTAAGCGTGAATGACTCCAGTGAATTCACTCCAGGTAAGTAGATCGTAGTGGCTGTATATCTCTACATACATCTGTCTGGAGTTTCAGTTTTCCTTCAGTGTCAGTTATCTGATGGGTCCAAAAAAATTGTTGATTTTCAGCTTTTTGAACTGTGTCTTACAAAGATTGTAGTAATGACTTTCAAGCTCTTAACATTTTGAAGCAGAAACTGAAAGGCCTAGATGTATGTATATTTACTTATTTATGGGGGCTTCCCTGGTGGCTCAGATGATAAAGAATCTGCGTGGAATGCAGGAGACCCAGGTTTGATCTCTGAGTCTAGAAGATCCCCTGGAAAAGGGAATGGCAACCCACTCCAGTATTCTTGCCTAGAGAATCCCAAGGCCAGAGGAGCCTGGTGGGCTACAATCCATGGGGCAAAAAAATGCTCAGGCCTACTTTCAAGTTGGATATGAAGATGAGAAAAATTATATTGATTGATTGTATTGATTGGGAGTTGTTTAGCTGATGATGATCAAAAGTTTTATTCACCTTATACAGTATTTGTGGTTTATAAGCACTAGCCGTTGTTCAAAAAACAGTCCCTTATGGGCATCCTTAGCTCGATTTTGAATCCAGAGGACCTGAGCAGTTAAGCTGACATTATTTCCATTACAAGGTAGTGTACACTGTGGACCTTTGGGTTCGAAATTACTTTGCCCCTCAGGCTCACGCAAGGGAAATCTTAAGAAAAAGACTTTCTAAATGGGTAATTTTAGCAGCACTGAGTTGTAAACGCATCCTTAGTTGCAAGGAAGGTGTCCTGCTGCATCAGCAGCTACTGGATTTGAAATGTTCCCATGGCTGTCCTTTGGAGCCCACTCTTCACATGTGATTGACATCATCCAAAATTCCCCAGAAAGGCCAAGGTGTTGGCAGACATGTGGAATCAGTATTTAGTGAAGGTGACTTGCACTCAACCCTATTCCGGGGCTACTTATCCATTATGGAAGAATGGGCAATCCTAAAGGAAATCAGTCCTGAATAATCATTGGAAGGACTGATGCTAAAGCTTAAGCTCCAATACTTTGACCACCTGATGTGAAGAACTGACTCCTCAGAAACGACACTGGTACTGTGAAAAATTGAAGGCAGGAGGAGAAGGAGATGACAGAAGATAAGAGTGTTGGATGGCATCACCGACTCAATGGACATGAGTTTGAGCAAGCTCTGGGAGTTGGTGATGAAGCCTGGTGTGCTACAGTCCATGGGGTCGCAAACAGCTGGACATGACTGAGCGACTGAACTGACTGATAGGACCAATAGATCTAGATTTTTTTTTATTGGAGGCTAATTATTTTAAAATATTATATTGGTTGGTTTTGCCATACATTGACATGAATCCGCCCCGGGTGTACATGAGTTCCCCTTCCTGAACCCCCCTCCCACCTCCCTCTTCCCCTTATCCTCCATCTGGGTCATCCCTGTGCACCAGCCCCGAGCATCCTGTATCATACGTCGAACCTGGACTGGTGATTCGTTTCACATATGATAATATACATGTTTCAATGCCATTCTCCCAAGTCATCCCACCCTCACCCTCTCCCGCAGAGTCCCAAAGACTGTTCTATACACCTGTGTCTCTTTTGCTGTCTCGTATACAGGGTTATCATTTAATCCAGATTCTGGACAAAGGTATTATATTATTTTTTATCTTGATATATACATTCATTGAAGTACAGTTAACAGTGTTTCGGGTGCACAGCAAAATGATTTAGTGACACATGAGGTATTGCATCACTGACTGGGGGATTTTCACAGAAGACTGACACCTGTGGCTGACGATTTGTTACATAAGTAAATACGGAAACACCTGAGTTTGAGTAAACTTCAACTTTTTTTGCACTTAATGTATTTATTTGAAATTTTGTACATGTCTTATTAAAGCATTCTAGTATTTCATTATTGGAGAAGGAAATGGCAACCCACTCCAGTGTTCTTGCCTGGAGAATTCCAGGGACGGGGTAGCCTGGTGGGCTACCGTCTATGGGGTCACACAGAGTCGGACACGACTGACGTGACTTAGCAGCAGTAGCAGTATTTCATTAGAGTGTGGCAGGCCGTGTAGCAGATACCTCTGTGCAGGGGACAGAACATCTATTATCAATACACCACATTTCACTGCACTTTTCTCTGAAAGAGCAGACTCTACACTTTCTGGAAGAACATTTTAAAAGTCCTATGGGTATTATTTCCTCTTTTATTATTATTATTGTTTTTTTATTATTTTATCTGATACTCAACAAGGTGAATCTTTCTGGGCAGATCTTTAAGAAATGAAAAATTTCATGATATGTCATTTTTGAAAATTTTCTGGTAATAAATTTCTGTTTATAATATACACAAGGTTGTAACAAAACCCTAGAAGAGCAGAATGTGAATGATAATGGCAATCATATATTGTATAATGAACTCTTGATCAATTTTAAGCTCTAACAACTGTGCACAGTGATGTTAATTGTATCACTTTTGATATAGTCACCCTAAAAGTTGAGAGTTATGTTTTTTCTTTTAATCAGTTAATTTATTTTAATTGGAGGCTAATTACTTTACAATATTGTGGTGGTTTTTACTATACATTGACATGAATCAGCTACAGGTGTACATATGTCCCCCTGTCCCAAACCCTCCTCCCACTTCCCTTCCCAACCAATCCCTCTGAATTGTCCTGTTAGGTAGTTAGAATAGGAAACAGGAGTTCAAAATGGTGGTGGCTAAAAGACAAGGAAGGGAAAATCCCGCAAAAATAGAACAAAGGAAGGTCAAAGGAAGGTCCGAGGACCTGAGTGAGGACCTCAGGTAGAACAAACAACACTCCTGGCTAGCCTAGTTTGGATAGGGCAGGCCCAGGGGGAGGGAAAAACATATAAAAAGAGGAGCCAAAGGGCCTTCTCTCTATCTCTCTCTCTCTTTCGTACTCTCTCTCGTTCTCTTTCTTTCTCTCTCTCTCTCCCGCTCGCTGGCGCACTCCCCCACTCTCTTCTCTTCACATCTTTGGGTTGGCATGCCTTCACACTTCGAGGATGGAATCTCCTGCTACTTTCTAAGTAAAATAGAGCTGTAACACTGATTTGTCTAAGAGCTATAACATGGTTTGGCCAAGACCCGAGAGCTGTGACGTGCCGAGGGCTTTAATGTCTGTCACTCCAAATCTTTGTTGTAACGAGACAGAACCAAGGAGCATACACTGGCTTGACAGTCCCAATGCACCGGCTATGAGTGCCCTGTTTAATGCATCGAACTTGGACTGGTCATCTACTTCACATAAGGTAATATACTTGTTTCAATGCTATTCTCTCAAATCATCCTGTAGCAGGAGGGAAAGGGCAGGGCACAACTACTGAAAGAATGATATAGCCCAAAGACACAACGTAAAACCAATTAGAATCAAATGGGACCAAGATGGCAGATAAGACTAGACCTTGATCCTCAATCAGCAAGTGAAATGACACACCCAGAGATGCCATGACAGTTCCAAGACACTGTTAAAAGACCAAGGAGTGAGCGGTGGCCCAAATCCTGGAAATGTCCACCCCTTCCCCAAAATAGTTGGAATAATCCTCCCAGTGATTAGCATATGAAATTACCCAGCCTATAAATACTAATCACACCAAATTTCAGGGCCTTACTCACCCTCTGCAATGGCCCACACTCTGTTAGTGGAGTGTGCTTCTCTGTGTATCTGAATAAATCCACTTCTTACCTATCACTTTGTCTCTCACTGAATTCTTTCTGCAGTGAAACATCAAGAACCCAAGCTTCATTAGGTCTGAAACCAGGTACCCTGGGTTTTGGCTGGGTTGGAGTCCCAGTCACTTGGGTTCAAGTCCCAAGCAGGGTTTTGACTGGGTTTGAGTCCCAGCCACATGGATTCAAGTCCCAACATGAGATAAATGGTTTCAATCCCACCCTCACCTTCTCCCACAGAGTCCAAAAGTCTATTCTTTATATCTGTGTCTCTTCTGCTGTCTCTCATATAGGGTCATCATTACCATCTTTCTAAACTCCATAAATATGCATTAATATACTGTATTGTTTTTCTTTATGACTTACTTCACTCTGTATAATAAGCTCCAGTTTCATCCACCTCATTAGAACTGATTCAAATAGGTTTTTAATAGCCGAGTAATATTCCATTGTGTATATGTTTCATTTGGTGGGAATTTTTAGGACTTCAAGCCTGGGAGGCAACATCTCAAGTGACCCAGAGTGAACTGCTCTGAGGAGGGGAGGGGAGGAGCCAGGTTATATAGAAGCTTTACAACAAAGGGTAGGTAGTCTGAAATTCAAGAGATTATTGCTAATTACAGAAAACCAGATAACCCCAGTTAAGGATTTAGCACGTTTCTATTTATGAGAAGAGTCTAGGCTCACTGAAATCATTCCTTTCATATGTATCTCAGCTATCTGGGGCTAGTATCTTGTGTTTTTCACATCTTGAGTTCCCTTGGGACTCAGCTTAGGGAGTGGCTGTGGTCCTGATGGTTGTTAGATCACAGGTATTCTTCTCCTTCCTGGGTGCCCTTAGGACTCAGAAACTCACAGTGGAGAGCTACAACCACTGATGAAGGTGACATCCTAGTTTACCAATATGGCAGGAAATACTCCATTTCTCACTCAGGAAAAAAGTATTGAAGAAGAGCTAACACCTAACCTACTTCCAGAAAATTGAAGAGGAAGGTAAACTTCCAAACCCATTCCATGAGGCCACCATCACCCTAATACCAAAACCTGACAAAGATGTCACAAAAAAAGAAAACCACAGGCCAATATCACTGATGAACATAGATGCAAAATTCCTTAACAAAATTCTAACAAACAGAATCCAACAACATACTAAAAAGATCATACATCATGACCAAGTGGGCTTTATCCCAGGGGTGCAAGGATTCTTCAATATCAATAAAGCAATCAGTGTAATACACCATATTAACAAATTGAAAAATAAAAACCATATGATTATCTCAATAGATGCAGAGAAAGCCTTTGACAAAATTCAACATCCACTTATGATAAAAACCCTCCAGATGCAAGAATAGAAAGAACATACCTCAATATAATAAAAGCTATATGTGACAAACCCATAATAAACATTATCCTCAATGGTGAAAAATTGAAAGCATATCCCCTAAAGTCAGGAATGAGACAAGGGTGCCCAATACAAGGGTGCTCACTACAAGGGTGCCTCACCACTACTATTCAACATAGTTCTGGAAGTTTTGGCCACAGCAATCAGAGCAGAACAAGAAATAAAAAGAATCCAGATTGGAAAAGAAGAAGCAAAACTCTCACTGTTTGCAGATGACATGATCCTCTACATAGAAAACCCTAAAGACTCCACCAGAAAATTACTAGTGCTAATCAATGAATATAGTAAAGTCGCAGGATATAAAATCAGCACACAGACATCCCTTGCATTCCTATACACTAACAATGAGAAAACAGAAAGAAAAATTAAGAAAACAATTCCTTCACCATTGCAACGAAAAGAATAAAGTACTTAGGAATATATCTACCTAAAGAAACAAAAGACCTATATATAGAAAACTATAAAACACTGGTGAAAAAAAATCAGAGAGGACACAAATAGATGGAGAAATATACCGTGTTCATGGATCGGAAGAATCAATATAGTGAAAATGAATACACTACCCAAAGTAATCTATAGATTTAATGCACTCCTTATCAAGCTACCAACAGTATTTTTCACAGAGCTAGAACAAATGATTTCACAATCTGTATGGAAACATAAAAAAACCTCGAATAGCCAAAGCAATCTTGAGAAAGAAGAATGGAACTGGAGGAATCAACCTGCCTGACTTCAGGCTCTACTACAAAGCCACAGTCATCAAGAGAGTATGGTACTGGCACAAAGACAGAAATATAGATCAATGGAAAAAAATAGAAAGCCCAGAGATAAATCCATACACCTATGGACAACTTATCTTCGACAAAGGAGGAAAGAATATACAATGGAGAAAAGACAATCTCTTTAGCAAGTGGTGCTGGGAAAACTCGTCAACCACTTGTAAAAGAATGAAACTAGAACACTTTCTAACACCATACACAAAAATAAACTCAAAATGGATTAAAGATCTAAATGTAAGACCAGAAACTATAAAACTCCTAGAGGAGAACATAGGCAAAACACTCTCCTACATAAATCACAGCAGGATCCTCCATGACCCACCTCCCAGAATATTGGAAATAAAAGCAAAAATGAACAAACGGAACATAATTAAAATTAAAAGCTTCTGCACAACAAATGAAACTACAAGCAAGGAGAAAAGACAGCCTTCAGAATGGGAGAAAATAATAGCAAATGAAGCAAATGACAAAGAATTAATCTCAAAAGTATATAATCCTGCAGCTCAATTCCAGAAAAATAAATGACCCAATCAAAAAATGGGCCAAAGAACTAAACAGACATTTCTCCAAAGAAGACATAAAGATGGCTAACAAACACATGAAGAGATGCTCAACATCACTCACAATCAGAGAAATGCAAATCAAAACCACAATGAAGTACCATTTCACGCCAGTCAGAATGGCTGCTATCCAAAATTCTACAAGCAATAAATGCCAGAGAGGGTGTGGAGAAAAGGGAAACCTCTTACACTGTTGGTGGAAATGCAAACTACTAGAGTCACTATGGAGAACAGTGTGAAGATTCCTTAAAAAACTGGAAATAGAACTGCCATATGACACAGCAATCCCACTGCTGGGCATACACACCGAGGAAACCAGAATTGAAAGAGACACGTGGACACCAATGTTCATCACAGCACTGCTTATAATAGCCAGGACATGGAAGCAACCTAGATATGCATCAACAGACGAAGAGATAAGAAAGCTGTGGTACATATACACAATGGAGTATTACTCAGCTATTAAAAAGAATACATTTGAACCAGTTCTAATGAGGTGGATGAAGCTGGAGCCTATTATATAGAGTGAAGTAAGCAAGAAAGAAAAACACCAATACAATATACTAACGCATATATATGGAATTTAGAAAGTTGGTAATGATAACCCTGTATGCAAGACAGCAAAAGAGACACAGATGTATATAACAGTCTTTTGGACTCTGTGGGAGAGGGCGAGGGTGGGATGATTTGGGAGAATGACATTGAAACATGTATATTATATGTATATAACTTAATTATATGTCTTGTATCTTATTAGTTTAGTAGTTGGAACCACTTAGTCTTTAGGTGCAAGACTGTTGTTATAGTACCAAGAAAAAAATGTTGTATGTGTCATGAGACTGTACATTTTTTTAAATAGCAATATGCAATAAAGAAATGAATTCATTATGTGTAAAAATATTTAAAAAAATAAATAAAAAACAAAACAAAACAAAAAAAAAAAGAAACATGTATATTATCATATGTGAAACTAATCACCAGTCCAGGTTCGATTTATGATACAGGGTGCTTTGGGCTGGTGCACTGGGATGACCCAGAGGGATGGGATGTGGAGGGAGATGGGAGGGGGGTTCAGGATGGCGAACACATGTACACCTATGGTGGATTCATGTCAATGTATAGCAAGTTCAGTTCACTTCAGTCGCTCAGTCGTGTCTGACTCTTTGCGACCCCATGAATCACAGCACGCCAGGCCTCCCTGTCCATCACCAACTCCTGGAGTTCACTCAAACTCATGTCCACAGAGTCAGTGATGCCATCCAGCCATCTCATTCTCTGTCGTCCTCGTCTCCTCCCACCCCCAATCCCTCCCAGCATCAGACTCTTTTCCAGTGAGTCAACTCGTCGCATGAGGTGGCCAAAGTATTGCAGTTTCAGCTTTAGCAGCAGTCCTTCCAATGAACACCCAGGACTGATCTCTAGAATGGACTGGTTGGATCTCCTTGCAGTATAAGGGACTCTCAAGAGTCTTCTCCAGCACCACAGTTCAAAAGCATTAATTCTTCGGCGATCAGCTTTCTTCACAGTCCAACATTCACATCCATACATGACCACGGGAAAAACCATAGCCTTGACTAGACGGACCTTGGTTGGCAAAGTAATGTCTCTGCTTTTTAATGTGCTATCTAGGCTGGTCATAACTTTCCTTCCAAGGAGTAAGCCTATTTTAATTTCATGGCTGCAATCAGCATCTGCAGTGATTTTGGAGCCCCAAAAAATAAAGTCTGACACTGTTTCCACTGTTTTTCCATCTATTTCCCATGAAGTGATGGGACCAGATGCCATGATCTTTGTTTTCTGAATGTTGAGCTTCAAGCCAACCTTTTCACTCTCCTCTTTCACTTTCATCAAGAGGCCTTTGCGTTCCTCTTCACTTTCTGCCATAAGGGCGGTGTCATCTGCATATCTGAGGTGATTGATATTTCTCCCGGCAATCTTGATTCCAGCTTGTGCTTCTTCCAGCCCAGCGTTTCTCATGATGTACTCTGCATATAAGTTAAATAAGCAGGGTGACAATATACAACCTTGACATACTCCTTTTTCTATTTGGAACCAATCTGTTGTTCCATGTCCAGTTCTGACTGTTGCTTCCTGATCTGCATACAGGTTTCTCAAGAGGCAGGTCAGGTGGTCTGGGATTCCCATCTCTTTCAGAATGTTCCACAGTTTATTGTGATCCACACAGTCAAAGGCTTATGTATGGCAAATCCACTACAATATCGTAAAGTAAAAAAAAATAGTATTGATATGTCTTTAATCAATAACATTTGGATAACAAAAGACATATTATTCAATCTTCAGTCAATGATGTGATGTGACATTTTGCCTGCATTTTCATCTATAAACTGCACATGGGTGTAACTGCCAGTTATGCCCATAGAATTTAGCTCCCCGTATGTAGTGTAAATGTTCAGTCAATATGAAAGTGTCCTTTGGATTGCTTGCTGCTACATGCTCTGTGGTTTGGTAAGATTTCTACCAAGTAGTGTAAACACTGAATATTCTGCCTCTAATGAGACATAGGTGGAAGGTTTGTAGAGTTAAAGTAGGAGGAATTTTTTGCCCATGGATCTAATTAGTCATTTGTCTCATAGCCAAGGCCACAAACTGTTGCTGGTACAAATGATATGTTCTGATCAGCTGAGTTCCTGAAGCCCCTTGTCCTGTATATGAAGTTGTTGTCTGCATAAGATGTCATTCAAAACCTCAATCCTGACTTCTATAAATGTTTCTGTACTGCACTGAATACTAGTCTTCCACAATGGCTCAGCAGTAAAGAATTTGCCTGTAATGCAGGGGACATGAGTTGGATTCCTGGGTCAGGAAGATCCCCTGGAGGGGACAATGGCAACCCACTCCAGTATTCTTGCCTGGAGTATCCTATGGACAGAGGAGCTTGGAGGGCTACAGTCCATAGTGTCACAGAGTCAGACATGACTAAAGAAACTGAGCATCCATGCACATGCTGAATACTACTGATATAGTGGTTACTAAAACAGACATGGACTTGCTTTTACAAAGCTTAGAATTAGAGGAGGCTGGATTTTAACCCCCTCTACTGATGCTAAAGCTGAAACTGCAATACTTTGGCCACTTCATGCGATGAGTTGACTCACTGGAAAAGACTCTGATGCTGGGAAAGGTTGGGGGCGGGAGGAGAAGGGGACGACAGAGAATGAGATGGCTGGATGGCATCACCGACTCTGTGGACATGAGTTTGAGTGAACTCCGGGAGTTGGTGATGGACAGGGAGGCCTGGCGTGCTGTGATTCATGGGGTCGCGAAGAGTCGGACACAACTGAGCAACTGAACTGAACTGAACTGAATGCCACCATTATTAACTGTAGCAAGTGCTAGGAGAGAAAAGCAAAGAATGGGCAGGGGTATGGGGGAATTAAAAGAACCCAGGGAATGGGGACCTAGACTAAGCTGGCGTCAGGGAGGCTCCCAGAAGAAGTTGCACGGCCCTGAGATACTAAGGATGGGAGAGAAGGCAAGATACAGACTTTGAAGGTGTCATCACATAAGCAAGATGTTGGCAAACTTTTTCAGTGAAGACCACCTAGAAAATCTTGTCAGCTTTGCAGACCCCATCTGTCACCACTACTCAGCTCTCTTATTGTAGAACAAGCCGTAGACAATAAGTAAACAAATAAAGAGGAGTGGCCACGCTCCAATGGAGCATTAATTATGGACACTGAAATTTGAATTTCATCTAATTTTCATGTATCTCAGAAACATTCCTTTGATAAGTTTTTTGAAACCAATTGAAGATGTAAGAAAAACATTCTTAGCTCACAAGTTATACAAGAACAGACACTAGACAAGATTGGATTCTCAGTCTGTACAGCATAGACCCTGGAGTAAACCAAGAAGGAGTTCATGGTTGGCAGTGGGCAGCCTGGCTGAAAGACACTAGTTGTTGTTGAGTCTCTAAGTTGTCTGACTCTTTTGCGACTCCATAGACTGTAGCCCGCCAGTCTCCTCTGTCCATGGTATTTCCCAGGCAAGAGTCCTGGAGTGGGTTGCCATTTCCTTCTGTGGGGGATCTTCCAACCCAAGGATTGAACATGAGTCTCCTACATTGGCAGGTAGATTCTTTACCACTGAGCCACCTGGGAAGTCCTGAAAGCTAAGATGAGGATTATTATAATGAGGTATGCACAACACTTTCCTTCCTGGAATGTATGCACAAATCAAAACTGCCACTTTGTAAACCATTAAATGCTCACAAACATAGTGCATTCTACATACTATTACAGTTGCTTATGGTCTCATCAAATGTCAAGGTCAGGGCCAAGAAAGGGTATCTAAGCTAGCTCATTTGCATGTAAGGAAAATTCATAACTGCCCAAGGTCAAAGGAACTGCCTAAGACCCAATTAGTGGCAGACCTCCTTTATGACCACTAAGGAGTAATTTCCTCTACTCTGGTGGTGAACATGTCCTCAAGTTCACACTGTTTACAAATTCATTTCCAGCTGCTAATGAATGTCAATTAGCACAATATGGAATATCCCAAGATAGCATTCTTTTCCCTAAGAAGAAAAGCTCAGGAAATCTGTATACACTTTCGTGAAAATAACAGTAGATGTTGGGCAATAGCTCTGTGCTTCATTAATTCACTTTTTTCAAAAACTAGTGAGTCTGTAAGGAGGGTTTTAGTTCAGAGGAAAACAATGAACAAACTAAATAAGATGGCTTGCTTGTGGAACTTAGTTTTAAAGGGTAAGATAGATGCTGCCTGACCATATAAAAAAATGCATTTTCATAACAAGACAGGAGCCATAAGGGAAAAGAGTGGACATCAAGACACAGTTGAACAGGACTCATGATTCACATTGGAAGCTGGAGCTGCCTCTCCCTTCTATTGATGGGACCAGTCTGAAGCTGGAAAGGGCTTGGAATCTTTTGAAAACCCTCAGTGGTCTTTGGAACAATATACATTGAGGATAAATAGGGTGAGTCAAGTTCTGTTTGCGGAGCAGCAGTGGAGACGCAGACATAGAGAACAGACTTATGGACAAGGGTGGGGAGAAGAGGGAGAGGGTGAGATAAGTGGAGACAGTAGTGTGGATGCATATATACTCACATGTAAATAGACAATGGGGATTTGCTGTATGACTCAGGGAAATCAAATGGGGGCTATGTAATAACCTAGAGAGGTGGAATTGGGCAGAAGGTGGGAGGGAGATTCAAGAGGGGATGGACATATGCACACCTATGGTTAATTCATGTTGATGTAAGGCAGAAATCAAACCAATACTGTAAACCAATCATCCATCAATTAAAAACAAATAAATATTTTTTTTAAAAAGGATCACTCTCCAACATATCACAGCAGGACCCTCCATGACCCACCTCCCAGAATATTGGAAATAAAAGCAAAACTAAACAAATGGGACCTAATTCAAATTAAAAGCTTCTGCACAGCAAAGGAAACTATAAGCAAGGTGAAAAGACAGCCTGAAGAATGGGAGAAAATAATAGCAAATGAAGCAACTGACAAATAATTAATCTCAAAAATATACAAGCAACTCCTGCAGCTCAATTCCAGAAAAATAAACCATCCAATCAAAAAATGGGCCAAAGAACTAAACAGACATTTCGCCAAAGAAGACATACAGATGGCTAACAAACACATGAAAAGATGCTCAACATCACTCATAATCAGAGAAATGAAAATCAAAACCACAATGAGACTATTGCCTCTGGTTTTTGGTCTTATTCTTGGAGTAGTCTCAACCTAGATGTCCATCTGCAGACGAATGGATAAGAAAGCTTTGGTGCATATACACAATGGAGTATTACTCAGCCATTAAAAAGAATGCATTTGAACCAGTTCTAGTGAGGTGGATGAAACTAGAGCCTATTATACAGAGTGAAGTAAGCCAGAGAGAAAAACACCAATACAATATACTAACGCATATATATGGAATTTAGAATGATGCAAATGATAACCCTGTATAGGAGACAGCAAAAGAGACACAGACGTATAGAAGAGTCTTTGGGACTCTGTGGGAAAGGGTGAGGGTGGGATGGTTTGGGAGAATGGCATTGAAACATGTATATTATCATATGTGAAATGAAAAGCCAGTTCAGGGTCGATGCATGTTACAGGATGCTCGGGGCTGGCATGTGGGGATGACCCAGAGGGAGGATAAGGGGAGGAGGGAGATGCGAGGGGGGTTCGGGAGGGGGAACTCATGTACACCCGAGGCGGATTCATGTCAATGTATGGCAAAACTAACCAATATAATATTGTAAAATAATTAGCCTCCAATAAAAATAAAAAGTAAAAATAATAAAAATTAAAAAAAAAACTACAATGAAGTACCATTTCACGCCAGTCAGAATGGCTACTATCCAGAGGGTGTGGAGAAAAGGGAACCCTTTTACACTGTTGGTGGGAATGCAAACTAATACAGCCACTATGGAGAACAGTGTGGAGATTCCTTAAAATACTGGAAATAGGACTGCCATACAACCCAGCAATCCCACTGCTGGGCATACACACCGAGGAAACCAGAATTGAAAGAGACACATGTACTCCATTGTTCATTGCAACACTGTTTATAATAGCCAGGACATGGAAGCAACCTAGATGTCCATCTGCAGATGAATGGATAAGAAAACTGTGGTACATACACACAATGGAGCATTCAGTTCAGTTCAGTTCAGTTGCTCAGTCGTGTCTGACTCTCTGCGACCCCATGAATCAATTCTGAAAGAGATGGGAATACCAGACCACCTGACCTGCCTCTTGAGAAACCTGTATGCAGGTCAGGAAGCAACAGTCAGAACTGGACATGGAACAACAGACTGGTTCCAAATAGGAAAAGGAGTACGTCAAGGCTGTATATTGTCACCTTGCTTATTTAACTTATATGCAGAGTACATCATGAGGAACACTGGGCTGGAAGAAGCACAAGCTGGAATCAAGATTGCTGGGAGAAATATCAATAACCTCAGATATGCAGATGACACCACCCTTATGGCAGAAAGTGAAGAGGAACTCAAAAGCCTCTTGATGAAAGTGAAAGAGGAGAGTGAAAAGGTTGGCTTGAAGCTCAACATTCAGAAAACAAAGATCATGGCATCTGGTCCCATCACTTCATGGGAAATAGATGGAAAAACAGTGGAAACAGTGTCAGACTTTATTTTTTGGGGCTCCAAAATCACTGCAGATGCTGATTGCAGCCATGAAATTAAAAGACGCTTACTCCTTGGAAGGAAAGTTATGAACAACCTTGATAGTATATTACTCAGCCTTTAAAAAGAATACATTTGAATCAATTCTAATGAGGTGGATGAAACTGGAGCCTATTATACAAAGTGAAGTAAGCCAGAAAGAAAAACACCAATACAGTATCAGTTCAGTTCAGTCGCTCAGTCATGTCCGACTCTCCGCGACCCCATGAATCACAGCACGCCAGGCCTCCCTGTCTATCACCAACTCCCGGAGTACACTCAAACTCATGTCCACAGAGTCGGTGATGCCATCCAGCCATCTCATTCTCCGTCGTCCCCTTCTCCTCCCGCCCCCAACCTTTCCCAGCATCAGAGTCTTTTCCAGTGAGTCAACTCGTCGCATGAGGTAGCCAAAGTATTGCAGTTTCAGCTTTAGCATCAGTCCCTCCAATGAACATCCAGGATTGATCTCCTTTAGAATGGACTGGTTGGATCTCCTTGCAGTATAAGGGACTCTCAAGAGTCTTCTCCAGCACCACAGTTCAAAAGCATCAATTCTTCGGCAATCAGCCTTCTTCACAGTCCAACTCTCACATCCATACATGACCACGGGAAAAACCATTGCCTTGACTAGATGGACCTTTGTTGGCAAAGTAATGTCTCTGCTTTTTAATATACTATCAAGGTTGGTCATAACTTTCCTTCCAAGGAGCAAGCGTCTTTTAATTTCATGGCTGCAATCAGCATCTGCAGTGATTATACTAATGCATATATATGGACTTTAGAAAGATGGTAACGATAACTTATATAAGAGATAGCAAAAGAGACAAAGATGTATAGGACAGTCTTTTGGACTCTGTGGGAGAGGGCAAGGGTGGGATGATTTGGGAGAATGGCATTGAAACGTATATTATCATATGTGAAATGAATCGCCAGTCCAGGTTCGATGCATGATACAGGATGCTCGGGGCTGGTGCACTGGGATGACCCTGAGGGATGGGATGGGGAGGGAGGTGGGAGGGGGGCTCAAGATGGGGAACACATGTACACCTGGGGCAGATTCATGTCAATGTATGGCAAAACCAATACAATATTGCAAAATAATTAGCCTACAATTAGAAGAAAAAAAAGGAAGGGAGAGGAATATTTGGAAATAAAAAAATAAAACTCTGCTATGAAGGAATAAAAAAATTTAAAAAAAGATCAACGGTGTAAATCTTGCAAGACCTCTTTGGCTCTAGCGAGGACTTTGGATTTCATTCTTTGTGCAAGAGAGGGTCTCTGAGGGGTTTAAAGCTGGGAACCACCACTCTGTGGTGTATATATATTTTATAAGTTTTTTATTACTCTTTCATTGAAATGTATTTGATTTACAGTGTGGTATTAACTTCAGGTGTACAGCACAGTGATTCAGTTACACACACACACACGCATATATATATATCGGAGAAGGCAATGGCAAGCCACTCCAGTACTCTTGCCTAGAAAACCCCATGGATGGAGGAGCCTAGGGGGCTGCAGTCCGTGGGGTCGCTAAGGGTCAGACACGACTGAGAGACTTCACTTTCACTTTTCACTTTCACACATTGGAGAAGGAAATTGCAACCCATTCCAGCGTTCTTGCCTGGAGAAACCCAGGGAAGGGGGAGCCTGGTGGGCTTCCATCTATGGGGTCACACAGAGTCGGACACGACTGAAGTGACTTAGCAGCAGCAGTATATATACATATATATATATATATATATATATATATATATATATTCTTTTTCTTACATTCTCATCCTTTAAAGGTCATTATAAGATATTGAATATAGTTCCCTGTGTGTGGGAATATAGTACCCAGTAGGTCTTCATTGGTTATTTATTTTATAAAACACTGTGTATATTTTAACCCCAAATTCCTAGTTTATGCCTTCCACTTTCCCCTTTAGTAACCATAAGCTTGTTCTCTGTGTTTGTGAGTCTATTTCTGTTTTATAAATTAGTTCATGCGTATCATTTTTCTTAGGTTCGACATATAAGTGATACCATATGGTGTTCATCTTTCTCTTAATTCAGCTAGAATGATCCTCTCTAGGTCCATCCATGCTCATGCTCCTGCCCAGTTTCTCAGTCATGTCCAACTGTTTTGCAACCCCAGGGACTGAAACCAGCCAGACTCCTCTGTCCATGAGATTTCCCCAGCAAGAATACTAGAGTAGGTTGCCATTTCCTCTTCCAAGGGATCTTCCAGACCCAGGGATCAAACCTACGTCTTCTGCATTGGCAGGTGGATTCTTTACCACTGAGCCACCTGGGAAACCCTTGCTGAAAATGACAATATTTCATTCTTTTTTATGGATGAACAATGTTCCATTGTATATTTATGCATATTCTTTACCCATTCCTCTGTCAATGGGCAATTAGACCGTTTCCATTTCGTGGCTATTGCAAATAGTGTGTGGTGTATATTTTAATGGAGGATTAAAGGAGGGCTGGGCTAGGGGGCTGGGCTTCCTTTTTTATTTATTTATTTATTTATTTTTTGTTTTCATGTGGTTTTTTATTTTTATTTTTTTAAATTTTTATTTATTTATTTTTTTTTATTAGAGGCAAATTATTTTACAATATTATATTGGTTGGTTTTGCCATACATTGACATGAATTCGCCCTGGGTTTACATAAGTTCCCCCTCCTGAACCCCCCTCCCACCTCCCTCCTCCCTTTATCCTCTCTCTGGGTCATCCCCGCACGCCAGCCCCAAGCATCCTATAACATGCGTCGACCCTGAACTAGTGATTCGTTTCACATATGACAACATACGTGTTTCAATGCCATTCTCCCAAATCATCCCACCCTCACCCTCTCCCACAGAGTCCCAAAGACTGTTCTATACATCTGTGTCTCTTTTGCTCTCTTGTATACAGGGTTATCATTTGCATCTTTCTAAATTCCGTATATACGCGTTAGTATACTGTATTGGTGTTTTTCTCTCTGGCTTACTTCACTCTGTATAATAGGCTCCAGTTTCATCCACCTCACTAGAACTGATTCAAATGTATTCATTTTAATGGCTGAATAATACTCCATTGTGTATATGTACCAAAGCTTTCTTATCCATTTTTCTGCAGATGGATAGTCTGGGCTTCTAAGGGCAACTAGATTCAATGATATTTCATCATATGTATAACAAGGCTTACACCACTATGTTATTTGTGCTGCAGTTTCACTGTTCGGCGTGTCCAAGGAAGTAAGCAAGTGAACTTTGCCCTAAACTTGTTTGTGTACCAACCAGACATGAGCACACATGTTAAAGACCTGTACTAAGTGTGCGGGCCTGTGGTTGTCACTACGAGAGCTTTGAGAGCTGGATGTCATCTGTTTTCTATCCTTGTCCAAAGCCACAGAATGTTTGGGAAGCGATACCATGGAGAGATGTTTGAACACACATGAGGCATGAAAATACAATAAGGTTTCAAGAGAAACCAGTGGGATATTTTACCGAAGGTTATTTTGTTCCTCAGATAAAATAGATTAGCATGATACTGCATGCAGTTTCTTAAAAAAGCTGTGAGTGTTAAAACAAACTTTTCTTCTTACCTCAAGTACTTTTTTGTACACATATTTCCTCTGCTTAATTCATTCTCATAAGACAGGACTTAAGGCAAAAAGATGACAGCTAAAGAGCTATTTCTTTTGAATTCAATGAGGAGTCTTATAATTTATTGCCAGAACTCTGATTACCAACCACCGTCAGTTTTCTCAAAATACAACAGTAAAAATGCTTAATTATAAATAAAATACTATTTTTCTTATTAAAATGTACATGCCATCCATTTAAATGGGGTTGCAGTTATTCAATTTGGAATGGAGGGAGGGGAAGAACTCAATGTAAAAATAATATGAGACTGTCCTGTATGCATCCTCTGTCTTTCCCAAGCTCTCCCTAAATATACATTATTCAAGACAAAGCCAGAGAAAAGGTTTGCTAACTGCTCCATCTGCTCACTCAGGATGAGAGAGAATCAAAACTGACTTGGTACCTTGCTCTTAATGCTGCCTTATGGCTGCCATAACAAAGCTTTACCAACAGGGCAGCTTAAACAGCAGAGATGTATGGTCTCACATTCCTGGCGGCGTGAAGTCTGAGCTCCAAATGTCTGTAAGGTTGGTTTCTTCTGAGGTCCACTGCTGGGCTTGCAGGCGGCTGTCTTTTCCCTGTGTCTTCACAGGGTCTTCTTTCTGCGCATGTCTGCGTCCTCGTCTCTTCTTATAAAGATATTTAGATCACATTGGATTAGGGTCAACCCTAAATGACGTCATTTACCTTAACCACGTTTCAGATAGGTCTCGATGTATGAATTTTGTAGGGGACACAGTTCATTCCATAACAACTCCCAGTACAAGTGGAGGCACGTTGACATGGCCCCCAGAGGTATCAGTACACAAGGATGTCACAGCCATCACTGATCTTGGTCCTCCAAATGTGAATTTCTGAGCCCCGAGGGCTTGCAAAAAGGAGGAACAGTGCCGGTTATCAGGCAATCATCTGCCACACCCTACAGTGGGCAAGGAGATGAGGAAGTCGAATAAACCAAGAAACAGGATGATGGTCCCAGATAGATGAGATGCAAATGAAAGGGAGCATGTGAGTGAGCCCAGAGGTTTGCACCTTCTCATACATAGAAGAGCACTAAATTTCTTAACTTAAGATGTCTGGTTTTCCTTAATCTTTGATGTTTTCAGTTATCTTTGATGTTCAGACTACCTGCTCCCTTTGTTGCAATCTTCAATATAACCTGACTCCTTTTTCCGCCTCTTCAGAACCGTTCTCTCAGGGTTATTTGAGATGCTGTCTCCCAGACTTGAAGTCCTAAAAAATTCCCACCAGATAAAACATAACTCTCAACCTTTAGGTTGTGAGTGTTTTCTTAAGTCAACAACCTGGAGAGCCTGGGCAAACAAAAGAGATACAGAAGAGATACAATGAAAGCTTCTCATTATCTGCCTGTGCTCCTGGGTCCACCCCAAGAGTGGATGCCCAGCATAGATTGGGGGGTGGGGAAGGGGTGAGGGACACAAGAGCCATGCTCCTTGGAGGTGGTCTCACAGACTCTAAGAGGCTCCTGCAGGGTCATAAAAACAATGTGAACATTAAGGTCCAAATTGGAGATGATGAGCACATGGCGGCCTGGTCCTGACATCCCTTGTCAGTGGGATTTACGTGTGCTCCATGTAAAAACAAGGGTTGCTTCTCTAAAGAGCCATCTTGCCAAAATGCAGTGTAACTACAATGAGGAGCTGGTCTCCATTCACAGGGACGTGACACACAAGAACTCACACACACACAAAAATGATGACGTGCTTATAATCTGGACATGGGAGTGTGAAAAATGGGAACTGTGAACAATTAAAATCTAGATTACAATTCTAAAAAAAGAACAAAAAAGGAAAAACATAGAATGGAAAAAGAAATGAACACTTATTTAACAAACCCTTAAAAAATTATCAGCTTGGTTTCTCCCTAAGAAATGTTCTTTTCCTGTTTGAGACAGGAAGACATATATCTTTACGTGGCACTGACATCTTGGATGCCCTTCCAAGAGCTGAGATGTATAAATTCATTCCTGTTTCCCCCAATCCTATGAAAAGGTACTTTATCATCTAGGTTCTATAGAAAAGAAATGTATAGATGCTGAGAGGGAAGCACCCCGCCGGTAGGGGAAAGACCAGTGTTGCCCCAGGCCATAGGGGATGCTCTCTGCTACAGGGATCACCCTGTGGCTGGGAGGTAGGCAGTGCCGGGAACAAACTTGGCCCTGCCATGGCCAGGTACTGAGATCTTCAGAGACTCGATGTGCTCAATCGTCATGTGTGTAAACAAACACATCTCTACCAGAGTGGAAAGCAGGAACGATGCTACCAAAATCTTGGCTTTCTCTGCCTGCCAAAGCGGAATAAAAAAATACAGAGACAGAATTTAGAGGAAATAGAAACTGACTTTAATCCTTATGAGAGGAGAGATTCTGCAGGCTCGTGCCTCACGAACTGTGCCCTCCCTTGCATGAGGGATGTAAGGGATTATATAAGATGAAGGCTTAGAGTCAGGGGTTGGTGATGAGGATCAAAGGTGTAAAGTATCCTGTCTCCTTCTTCCCCTTGCATTGTTTCAGAAACAGTCATAGGCTGGTGTCAGGTAGCCTGTAGGTTGGGACCATTGTCTTTTTTTTGTATTGCACTGTGGTCTTCTTTCTCTAATGCAAAAAGAGAAGAACTACAAGGGGTGGTCTGCAAAGAGAGTGCTGTAAAGTTGAGCACCAGATAAAGGATGTGATTAGTGTAAAGGACAATAAGTGCAGAATGTAGCTCATGCAGAGCTGGGGGCAGAAAAGCAAGCTTAGTTATAGACGACAGATTGTTGTTGTTGTCCGGTCACTAAGTCATGTCCAACTCTGCAACTCCATGGACTGCAGCACACCAGGCCTCCATGTTGCTCACCATCTCTCGGAGACCACCCAAGTTCATGTCCATTGAATTGGTGATGCCTTCCAACTATCTCGTCTTCTGCCACCCCCTTCTCCTCTTGCCTTCAATCTTTCCCAGCATCAGGTTCTTTTCCAATGAGTCAGCTGTTTGCATCAGGTGACCAAAGCATTGGAGCTTCAGCTTCAGCATCAGTACTTCCAATGAGTATACAGTGTTGATTTCCCTCAGTATTGACTGGTTTGATCTCTTTGTTGTCCCAGGGACTCTCATGAGTCTTTTCCAACACCACAATTAGAAAGAATCAGTCCTTCGGTGTTCGACCTTCTTTATGGTTCAACTTACATCCATACATGACTACTGAAAAAAACCATAGCTTTGACTATACAGACCTTTGTCAGCAAAGTGATGTCTTTGCTTTTTAATATGCTGTCCAGGTTTACCATAGCTTTTCTTCCAAGGAACAAGCGCCTTCTCATTTCATGGTTGCAGTCACCATTCACAGTGATTTTGAAGCCCAAGAAGAGAAAATCTGTCCTGTTCCTAATCGGCAACAGTTAAAGTGAAAACTAGCAGTGAGGTCTGCTCACTATTCTCTCCATCTTCTTTGTTCTCAGGAAAGAAAAGAAAATCTCATTCCTCTTTTCTTCCTTTTTACTGCAACAGTAGCTCTTCCATCTCAAGATGAGACCTGAGCCGTACCTGAATGTCACCCTCACGGCCACTCTCTGGGACAGAAGCAGGAACAAACACAGGCAGGGTTCAGATTGCACACATGCAGCAGAAAAGAGCACCTAGAGACACAGAGAAAGTGCTAGAGGGGCCATCTCTGCTTTGGCAGGGCAAACCTGCAGGGTTCCCAGGAGGAAGCCTCCGCATCCCCACCTACGGATGCTGCCAGGATTTCATGAAGTCCTTTCTCTTCACCCACAGCAGTAGATCAGCCAGCTCAGCTTCTCTCCAGAAACCTGCCATTTGGTGCAACACTGCTATGAGACTCTTAGTTAGAGAGGCGAATGGGCCACCAGGCTGGATGGCTGGTTTTGAGATGATGAAAACCACTGTTTCTGGGAGGGTTTCAAGAAGAGCAGACTGGGAAAAATAGGCACTTCCTTGAGTCAAGCCTGGAAATTATATCAAGAGTTGACTGGATGACAGACATGTCAAATCAGCTGACAGGAGGATCTAGAAAAACTGAAGGAGGCAGTTCATTCAGTTCAGTTCAGTTCAGTCGCTCAGTCGTGTCCGACTCTCCGCGACCCCATGAATTACAGCACGCCAGGCCTCCCTGTCCATCACCAACTCCCGGAGTACACTCAAACCCATGTCCACAGAGTCGGTGATGCCATCCAGCCATCTCATTCTCCGTCGTCCCCTTTTAGGTGGTGACAAATATAGAAAATGGCCCCATTGAAACTTCTTTTGCGAGAGAAGAATTAGGAACAAGTGAGTCAGGCCAGGGTATCTTGCAGATATGGCCAAAACACCAGCCAGAATCCAGAGACTTTGGAGTCTGAAATGCAAGCCTAGGAGTCCTATCTTGTTGCCAGTTTATTTCTGATGAAATCTAAGCCCAATGTGATAAGTCTTCTACATCTCAACAAGAGACTTGAAAGCTTGATTAAAATCTTATAATTAGAAAATAAATACATATGTTTTAAGTGGTTTACCTCAAAAGTGCTTCTAATTTTTTTGCAGATCAGTTCAGTTCAGTTCAGTCTCTCAGTTGTGTCCAATTCTTTGTGATCCCATGAATCACAGCACACCAGGACTCCCTGTCTATCACCAACTCCCAGAGTTCTCTCAAACTCACGTCCATTGAGTTGGTGATGCCATCCAGCCATCTCATCTCATTCTTTGTCGTCCCCTTCTCCTCCTGCCCCCAATCCCTCCCAGCACCAGAGTCTTTTCCAGTGAGTCAACTCGTCGCATGAGGTGGCCAAAGTATTGCAGTTTCAGCTTTAGCATCAGTCCTTCCAGTGAACACCCAGGACTGATCTCCTTTAGAATGGACTAGTTGGATCTCCTTGCAGTCCAAGGGACTCTCAAGAGTCTTCTCCAACACCACAATTCAACAGCATCAATTCTTTGGTGCTCAGCTTTCTTCACAGTCCAACTGTCACATCCACACATGACCACTGGAAAAACCATAGCTTTGACTAGATGGACCTTTGTTGGCAAAGTAATGTCTCTGCTCTTTAATATGCTATCTAGGTTGGTCATAACTTTCCTTCCAAGAAGTAAGTGTCTTTTAATTTCATGGCTGCAATCACCATCTGCAGTGATCTTAGAGCCCCCAAAAATAAAGTCTGACACTGTTTCCACTGTTTCCCCATCTATTTCCCATGAAGTGATGGGACCAGATGCCATGATCTTTGTTTTCTGAATGTTGAGCTTTAAGCCAACCTTTTCACTCTCCTCTTTCACTTTCATCAAGAGGCTTTTTAGTTCCTCCTCATTTTCTGCCATAAGTGTGGTGTCATCTGCATATCTGAGGTTATTGATATTTCTCCCAGCAATCTTGATTCCAGCTTATGCTTCTTTCAGCCCAGAGTTTCTCATGATGTACTCTGCATATAAGTTACATAAGCAGGGTGACAATATACAACCTTGACGCACTCCTTTTCCTATTTGGAACCAGTCTGTTTTTCCATGTCCAGTTCTAACTGTTGCTTCCTGACCTGCATACAGGTTTCTCAAGAGGCAGGTCAGGTGGTCTGGTATTCCCATCTCTTTCAGAATTTTCCACAGTTTATTGCGATCCACACAGTCAAAGGCTTTGGCATAGTCAAGGAATATTAAGCTTGACAGGTCATATATCATAAGGAAAAGAAGCTTTAAAAAAAAAAATACGAGCCCAAGGTTTTGTTTTGTTTTGTTTTTTTCCCATAAGAGCCAATGAGACTGAAGCCCCTCTGAAGAACTAACAGGTATGGAGGTCCACTGAGGCCCACTGGGGATTCCCAGCAAGGCTCTGAGGGCCGGCGCCAAATCAGAGAGAAAGTGGAGGAGGGATGAATGCATCCCCTAAATAAACTACAGGAGAGTCTGCGGCTTAGGAGAATCAGATCCTAGTTCCTGAGAAGGAAACAGCATACAAGCTATTGGTTTTTATTGCTCGGTCGCTAAGTCACGTCCAGCTCTTTGCAGCCCCAATGGACTGCAGCACACTTAGATAGAGATGGAGACCCACCGACATGCATGTGAGAAAGAATATGTTTGTTCACATGTATTAAATGTAAAAATACAGTATGGGCCCACATGTGTGCATGTGTATGCACATGCGCACATATATTCATATGTAGGATGTACAAATGTTGCTGTGTATGTGTAAATATATGTGTATACAAATAGATAGGCTGATGGTACAGACATAGACAGAGGAGAGATAACAAATAGATCCTGACCCCAATTCCAGTGTAAGAAGCAAGGCTCCCCACACTCACAAGAAGCGATTTCTGACACCGGTAAGGTGTCCTACGATTTAACTCAATTCAACTCAGTTCTGACACCATCTACTCAGAGATTCCATCGGATCCCGCAGGTTAAGGGCTTTGTCCCAGAAGATGGCCCCACCCCTTCAGATGTCAATCACAGGTCCACTTTGTCCCCTGTGCTTCTGAGGGACAGATGGAAAAGAGGTTTCCACAGCCCCTTTCTTGCTGTTGCTGTTCAGTTGCTCAGTCATGTCTGACTCTTTGTGACCCCATGGACTGCAGCACACCAGGCTTCCCTGTCCTTCACCAACTCCCGGAGCTCACTCAAACTCATGTCCATCAAGTCAGTGATGCCATCCAACCATCTCATCCTCTGTTGTCCCCTTCTTCTCCTGCCTTCAATCTTTCCCAGCATCTTTCTTGGGTTCCATTAATTTTCTGGAGCAGAACTCAGAGAAACATTTTACTCACTAGATTACTGGTTTATTATAAAAGGATGCAACTTAGGAACAGTCAGATGGAAGAGATGCAGAGAACAGGCATGGGAAGATGTCTCTTGTTATGTTAATGAGGGACCCAAAAGTCGTGTCATTAACATAAGAAGAGACATCTTTGCCATTCTCAACACTGGAAATTCCAAGGGCTTGCGGGTCTTGAATGGCCAAATATATATATATTTTTTTATGAATCGTAATGTCGTAATTAGATAACTGATAGGAATGGATGGATGATAGAGACAGACACATGATAGACTGGTAGATAGATATAGATAGATAGGGATGATATGTAGGTAGAGACCATAGAACTTGCATTTTCAAGACCTGGGAATCCAGGAACCAGATCCACTGAGTCTAAAGGTAGGAACCGTAGAAACCATCAAAACAAACTTAGCTTTAAGCACAGTCAGTGCCCACAGGAGGGTCATTCCAAAAACCTCAGGGCCACTCTAATAGAGCAGACTCTAAACCAAGACAAACTCCAGAGGGCCCAGAGCATTTGAGAGGACAGATTCTAGGGTTTCAAACTCAAATGCCCACAGGCCAGACAGGGACCTGGGGTATGGGCGGGGAGGGAGCACTCAGAAGTTTCAGGAAGGCATGTGCAGCCATCGGGGTGTAGGCACATGGCTGCCAGTTCTTCCTGTTTTTAAAGCAGCTTTCTTTTTTAGTTGGAGGATAATTGCTTTTGTGTTGGTTTCTGCCAGACGACAACGTGAATCAGTTGTCAATTATAATTATAAACAATAGAATTATATATATATATAATATATATATATATATATCCCTTTCCTCTTGACCTCCTTCTCCCTCCCTTCCCACCCCTTTAGGTCATCACAGAGCACCAAGCTAAGCTCCCTGTATTATACAACAGTTTCACACTAGCTGTCTAAATTGCGCATGATAGTATATATATGTCAGTCAATACTATATATATGGAATCTGAAGCAGATTTTTAATTTTTAATTTCCAGTTTTGCAGGAAAATGCAACAGCTGTGAGGTGAAGGTGGGGACACCTGGCTGGGATGCAGGGCAGACTCTGGGAGGGGACTCTGAAGAAATGCAGGAGCTTCTGGGCAGGGCAGGGTGTGGAGGGGGAACCCAGCACCCACATGAGGAGGGTGAAGAGGAGCATGGGTTAGAGGCACAGGAGTCCCTGGGGTGGGAAGTGACATTTCCCACCATAGTCTGTGCCACCTGTGCCTCCTGGGACTGAGTCTCCAATCTGCCTGTTCACCTTTAGTCCATTTTTTCTGTTGTTCTGCTCCCTTTCTTCTTGTTATTTTTGACATTAAAGGTTTTATTTGTCATCCCCATCGCAAATACATTTTCCAAAACTATGAATTTATCTTTTTGTTTTGTCTATGGCATCTTCCTGGGCTTCCCCAGTGGCTCAATGGTAAAGAATCTGCCTATAATGCAGTAGACACAAGGGACTTGGGTTCAATCCCAGGTCAGGAAGATCCCCCTGGAGAAGGAAATGGCAGCCCACTCCAGTATTCTTGCCTGGGAAATCCCATGGACAGAGGAGACTGGTGGACTACAGTCCATGGGGTTGCCAAGAGTCAGGCACAACTCAGCTGAACAACCACAGCATGACGTATGAGTGTTTACATAGATGTATATGTGTTACGTATTACTTTGTGACTTTTCCATTTTGTTAACAAAATCTCCTTACCCTTAGAATTGCTTTTACTACTTGGAGTTTTCAAAAACATAATTCTTAATCTATCTGCATTTTACTTAGGGATATGGCCTGACGTAGGAATTATTTTTTTCCAGACAGACAACCAGTACATTTGTGCCAGCATCACTTTTCAAGTAAGTTGAATTTTTCAAATAAATGTCAATTCTACCTTTACCATAAATTAAATTTCCCTATATAGTATTAGAATTGACTTTCAGATTCTGTGTTCTATTACATTAATTCATCTGTTGGTATGTTAAAACAATATTGATTTGAGGACTCTAAATTTCTCTCACTAGTGTTCTAATTTTTTTAGGCTTTTTCCCCCATATGAGTATTTAATTCTATTCCCCCCAAATCCTCTTGAGATTCTCGTTTGAAATAATCAGTATTTTTATAAGATTATGTCTTTCTATCCAAGAACACGATCTACCTTTCCATTTACTTAGGGCTTACAAAAAAACCGTGGTAGACCCTGAGGCCTGTATCCTGGTGCCCTGAGGGCACTTGGCCGAGTTTGGGAGATTGAGGTGAGTTATGGGTGGGGGTGAGAAAGAACCTTTGCCCCTATCTTTTTCCAGAACACCTCCCACCCAGGCCTGCTCTTCCAGGGGAATATTGTGTAAGTTTTGGAACCGCCCACGAGGTCCATAGACCAGTTCCCATGGTGAATCCAGGGAAAAGCCACCATGCACATCAGAGGCTGAGGAAAGGCCCAGTCTGCCACACCATTACCACCAAACACACACACACCCCCCACATACCACACACACATACACAGAAGCTCCCAGATACCAAGCACACAGAAACATACACAAACACACACACCACATACCCATACACATACTATTTGCACACACACAGAAACACATCACACATATATACACATACCACACACACACCATACACTCCACACACACACACCACACACTCCACACACACACACACCACATACCCACACACAGAAACACACATACACACACCACATGGACAAAAACAGACATATACACACTTCATACATACATACACATACTACACACACACAGACAGAAACCACACACACCACATACACACACACAGACCACACACAACCACACCACACGCTTATACACACACACACAGGCTGAATCTAGGTATTAAAAATCAAATACCATTTCCTTTGTCTTAAAGTCATTATTCCCTATAAAGATGAAAAATTATCTGAATGAGTAGCATTTCCCAGGGAGCTCTTTACTGTGAACTAACTCATGGACCCTCTCAGGGAGAGGAGCATCCAGAGAGGTAGAGAGAGAGACAGGATTACGGGTTCTACAGGAAGTTCTAGCAGAGTTTGTCTAAGGCACAAGGAACCAGGACACGCAGGCCTACAGTGTCTGGGACACGTCATGGTTGGATGGGCCTCATCTTATCTGCTGGGTACTTCCCCTCATTTATTGCAATGGTCCTTTTAGAAAAAGGGGTCTATGTACTTTTTCTTAAAAGTCAGATAGTAAATATTTTAGACTTTGAGCATCGTGAGGCAAAATGGATATTATGTAGGAACTTAGGCAACAGTTTCAAATTTAATTATTTAAAATATAAAAACTGCACTTAGACTGTGGGCCACGAGGAAACAGGAAGTTGTATGCATTCAGTCCACAGGCTGTGGTTTGATGAGCCTTGTTCTGCAATCTTCCCCAAACTTTGTTGCAGAATTCCAGAATCCATTCTACTGTACAATAAAATGCTAAGAGTTAATTATGCACATAAAAATATGTCTGCAAAACCATTCACACACTACACACGGAAGCTACAGATTGAAAAAGACACCATGTATTTGACAATACTGACCCAGAACGACCAATGCAAGACTAGTAAGACTTACAATGACCTAGTAAGACTGCTGAACTTAAAAGAAATGAGCAGGTATCTGGGCAAAAGAGCAAGATCACTGTAAGGGGGGAAGTAGAATCGATAAGAGGAGATTTGGCAAGAATGGTTTATACCATAAGAACTAGACTAACATTTAAAATATGAAAGAAGTAAGCCAGACAAAGACAAGTGTCTTATGATATGTCTTGTATGTGGAATCTAAAAAAAAAAAAAAGGAACATATTTATGAAACAGAAATAGACTCACAGACACAGAAAAATCTATAGTTACCAAAGGGGAAGAGGCAGGGGTATATTAGGAGGTTAGAAATAACATATAGGCACAACTACATATAAAATGAGCTTTGCTGGTGGCTCAGAAGGTAAAGAGTCCACCTGCATTGCAAGAGACCCTAGATAACCAACAAGAATCTATTGTATAGCACAGGGAACTATATTCAATATCTTATAATAATCTATAGAGAAAATAACTCAAAAATAACTACAGTACAAAAATATGAAAGAAAATGTGAATCAAAGTTTAATAGTCAAACAAACTGACTTTCAAACATAAAAAAGCACAGAGAAACTGGTATCACCACTCATAAGCCTTCTTTTGGTACTTTCTAAGAGTCCCTTGTACTGCAAGGAGATCCAACCAGTCCATTCTAAAGGAGATCAATCCTGGGTGTTCATTGGAAGGACTGATGCTAAAGCTGAAACTCCAATACTTGGCCACCTCATGCGAAGAGTTGACTCACTGGAAAAGACTCTGATGCTGGGATTGGGGGCAGGAGGAGAAGGGGACGACAGAGAATGAGATGGCTGCATGGCATCACCGACTCTGTGGACATGAGTTTGAGTGAACTCCGGGAGTTGGTGATGGACAGGGAGGCCTGGCGTGCTGTGATTCATGGGGTCGCGGAGAGTCGGACACGACTGAGCGACTGAACTGAACTGAAGGAAATGACTTCAAAAAACCAAAATGACTCTACGATTCTGATATAAGCACTGGAGGTGATCATATAATTACCTCTACGATTCAGTTTCAGTGTGAATGAAAAGCAAGAAGGTGGTATGAATTGGCTACATGTTCTGACAACGGAGATCCAGCATTATAGAAAAATGGGGGCAGCCATGAAAACAAGACATTTGCAACATCCAGTAATCATATTGGTGATGATAGTATTAGTATTGCTATTCTGAGAACTCTGTGTGTGAAAAGTGGGATGAATAAACATGCAACTATGGGCATTCTATGTCTATCATTCTCTTTTTCGTTGAGAGCCAGGATTCTTAGTTTGGGAGAAAGGAGAGACAGATGTAGTATAGGAGAAGTTAGGGCCTCTCCCTGTAGTTTACTTATAATGTGTTGTTCAGTCAGTAAGTCACGTCCAACTCTTTGTGACAACATGGACTCCAGCACACCAGGCTTCCCTGTCCTTCGCTATCTTCTAGGGTTTGCTCAAACTCATGTCCATTGAGTTGGTGATGCCATCCAACCATCTCGTTCTGTCATCCCCTTCTCCTCTTGGTATCAATCTTTCCCAGCATCAGAGTCTTTTCCAATGAGTCGACTTTCACATCAGGTGGCCAAAGTATTGGAGCTTCAGTTTCATCATCAGTCTTTCCAATGAATATTCAGGGTTGACTTCCTTTAGGATTGACTTGTTTGATCTCCTTGTAGTTCAAGGGACTCTCAAGAGTCTTCTCCAGCACCACAGTTAGAAAGCATTAATTTTTTGGTGCTCAACCTTCTTTCTGGTCCAACTCTCACATCCATACATGACTACTGGAGAAACCATAGCTTTGACTATTTGAACCTTTGTGGGCAAAATGATGTTTCTGCTTTTTAATATGCTGTCTAGGTTTGTCATAGCTAGCCTTTCAAGGAGCAAGTGTCTTTATGATTTGTTCATATTTTTATTAAGGTTTTGTTTTTAGAGCAGTTTAGGTTCACAGAAAAATTGAGTGGGAAGTACAGAGATGCCCCCACAACATGCCCAGCCTCTCCCATCATCAGCATCCCCCCACTCTCAAGGTATGTTCTTTACAATTGATAGATCCACACTGACACATCGTTATCTCCCAGAGTCCATAGTTTGCAGTATGGCTCACTCTTGGTGTGTGTTCTGTAGATTTGGACACACATATAATGACACACATCTATCACTGCAGTATCGTACAGAGTGTTTCCCTGCCCTAAGAGCCCTCTGTGCTCTAGCTTTTCATCCCTCTTACTTCAGCCCCTAGCAGCGACTGGTCTTCTTACTGTCTCCACAGTGTTCCTTTTCTAGAGTTTCTCATTTAGTTGTAATCACACAGGATGCAGCCTTTTCAGATTGGCTTGTGTTACTGAGTAACATAGTTTTAAGTTTTCTCCATGTCTTTTCATGACTTGATAGCACATTTCTTTTTAGTGGATCTCTTAGTCCATTTCATAGTCTTACACATTATTCACTGGTTGAAGAACATCTTGGTTGATTCCAAGTTTTGGCAATTATGAACTGCTAAATCTAAGTCGTTTCAGTCGTGTCCGACTCTGTGCAACCCCATAGACGGCAGCCCACCAGGCTCCCCTGTCCCTGGGATTCTCCAGGCAAGAACACTGGAGTGGGGTGCCATTTCTTTCTCCCATGGATGACAGTGAAAAGGGAAAGTGAAGTCGCTCAGTCATGTCCGACTTTAAGCGACCCCATGGACTGCAGCCTACCAGGCTCCTCTGTCCACGGGATTCTCCAGGCAAGAGTATTGGAGTGGGTTGCCATTGCCTTCTCCGAATTATGAACTAAGTTGCAATAAATACCCAGTTGCAGGTTTTTGTGTGAACATAAGTTCTCAACTCCTTTGGGTAAATACCAAGGAGGGAATTGCCAAATCATATGGGAAGAAAATAGGGTTGCCAGTTAGTACCCGTGGCAAAGAACTTGCTTGTCAATGAAGGAGACAAATGAGACCTGGGTTTGATTCCTGGGTCAAGAAGATCCCCTGGAGAAGGAATAGGCAACCCTTTCCAGTATTCTTGCCTGGAGAATTCCATGGACAGAGGAGCCTGGCGGGCTATAGTAAACAGGGTCTCAAAGAGTCAGATGACTGGAACAACTTAGCAGGCAGAAGGCATGGGAAGAATATGCTGTAGTTTTATTTTCGATTGGAAGCATCACTATGCACTCATAAAGACTGAACTTCTCTGGTGGTGCAGTGGATAAGAATCTGCCTGCCAATGCAGGGGACACGGGTTCAATCCCTGTCCTGGGAAGATTCCACATACCTCGGAGCAACTAAGACCGTGCACCACAACTACTGAGCCTGTTTGCTACAACTACTGAAGCCAGCATGCTCTAGAGCCAGACACGGCAACTACTGATCCCAAGGGCTGCAGCCCGCCCACCCAGAGCCTGTGCTCTGCAATAGGAGAAGCCACCACAGTGAGAAGCCTGTGTACCACGGTAAATATCACCCCCTACTTGCCACAACTAGATAAAGCTCACACACAGCAGTGAAGACCTAGTGCAAAAAACAATACGTAAATAAATTTTTAAAAAGAATGTGTGTGTGTCTATATGCACATAGCATATATGCTTGTATTAAAAACACCGAGAATCTTTGAAAGAATGGCTGACTCCAATAGCATCAGCATCCCTCAAACCAGATTATTGCTTTGTTATTGGAAATAACATTTTCCATTAAAATAAAATATTTCTTATAGAAATGGACAATCTCAAGTTTGGAACAAGGAAATGCACTAGAAAAGCTTTAAATATTTTTCACATCGTAAAGTATGGGGGCTATAAAAATTAGTAGAATGATGTCAAATGAAGGACAAGTTGCAGAAGCTCCCATTAGCCAAAAGCATGAGGCAATCTGAACTTCAATAGCAGTACAATGGATTAAAACCTATCAAATATATTTATATCCCTTCTTTCATGTAATTGCATATTATTTAAAAAACTACTTTGGAAAATGATAGAAAATCAATTAATTATTTTAAAAACTGGAAAATAATGAGGAAAAGTAAAGCAAATTTTGAAAGCTGTTTAAAAAGAACTCACAGTATTTATTGCTGTTTCTATATGAACAAAGCCACTGAGCATCCAGATAGTAGACATGAAGAAGTCTCTCTTATAAAGATATTCCTTTTAACAAATGTAAATAAAATCTCCAACATGCAAATTGCTCCCATCACAAAACAAACATAAATTAAGAGATTGAGGCAATGAGCATCAATGACTACATATATATATATTAAAAAAAAAAAGATCACCAGATATCATATGCCTTCTGATGAAAGCAAAAGGGACATAATAGAATGATCAAATAGTTAGCTTAGACACCCCATTAGGGAATTGTAGATAGAGAGGGAACTTTAGGGGGATTTGGGAGACCACAGAAAGACTTATGATCACTCAAGAAAGTAATGGGAAAATTCTGCAACAATGTGGGCCTGCTTGACTCATAAAGCAATATAAGTCACTTAGCATCAAAGTCAGATTGGCTTGCTTAACAATAAAATCAAGCTAACTTGCTTAGCAACAAAACCATGTAACAGACGTGGGAGACATGCCCCAAAACAATAAAACAATGGTGGCAATGAGACCAATACCCTGCCCAGTGAGTTCAGTGAGTTAATAACCCCCAAAATATGTTATTTGGCCCTTAAGACATGTTCTTTGCACCATGCCCCAAAACAATAAAACAATAGTAGAAAATAAGGCCTACAAACTGCCCAGTGCTGTCTTCAAGTTAATAACCCTCAAATCAGGTTCTCTGCACACAAAATCTTCCTCCAGTGCTCAAATCCAGGGATGCTCAAGTGCCTTACAGTTGGCCCTCAGGTTGGTTCCACATCCTTAGAGGCAGAGGGCTGGCTATATTTCCATCAGCTGTGTGCTCAGTTGTTTAGTCGTGTCCTACTCTTTTGAAACCCCATTGACTGTAACCCAACAGGCTCTTCTGTCCAAGGAATTTTCCAAGAAAACTGGAGTGGGTTGCCATTTTCTCCTCCAAGGGATCTTCCCAACCCAGGGGTTGAACCCTTGTCTCTTGTGTCTTCTGTATTGGCAGACAGATTCATCAGGAAGGTTGTAAATTAAAAGGTATTTAAGAAACTGTCAAATTAGGGAAAAAATAGATGAAACTAAACAATTCTATTTAGGGAGCCAAAGTTGGAGATTAAACTTTAAAGAATTGGAAGGAAGTTGTCATAAAAGTTAGTATAGTGGACTACTTTTGGGGGGTTTGCTGCAATGGAAAAAGTACACACAGAGAAGAGTCTATGTGGATGGAATGGTGCTACTTCTGATCTGGATATCAGGTACAAGTGTGTCCCCATTGCTGAAAAATCTTCGGATAACATGAGAATTGGGAGTTAAGTTTTGCTTAGGGCAAAATGAGGACAGCAGCCTAGGAGGGAATGTTTCAGATAGCTCTGAGGAAGTACTCCAAGGCAGTGAGGGAATGATTCAGATTACATAGAAGTTTTGCAAGCAAGGGTAGGTAGTCAAAACATCAAAAGATGATTTTTAATTAAAGCAAACCAGATAACTCAAGTTAAGGAAGTGAGCGTGGGATGATTTGGGAGAATGGCACTAAAACATGTATGTTGTCATATGTGAAATGAATCACCAGTTCAGGCTCGATGCATGTTACAGGATGCTCGGGGCTGGTGTGCGGGGATGACCCAGAGGGAGGATAAAGGGAGGAGGGAGCTGAGAGTGGGGTTCAGGAGGGGGAACTCATGTACACCTGGGGCGGATTCATGTCAATGTATGGCAAAACCAACCAATATAATATTGCAAAATAATTAGTCTCCAATAAAAGAAAATAAAAAAAAATAATAAAGTTAAGTTTGAGACTCCATAAAAGTCTCACCAAAAAAAAAAAAAAAGGGGGTCTATGGTTATATAAATAATCAGGTCAAGTTTATTGAGAACAGATCTACTTTTTAAACAAGTCTTAATTTGGTTATATTTGGTAAAAATGAGGGTGATTTTAGGGAGAAAAGGATGTTTCAATAAATGTTAAATCCCAGTTTGTTAATGGCGGTCTACCAATGGAAGTAGTAAGACTCATTTCTTGGATAGTTCCTTGCTGTTATGTGATATTAATGTAAAATTTAATTGAATTCTTAAAGAACACCCTAAGTTTGTTTCTGAAGCTTATCTCAGTGATCTATCTTTGGATGAAGATCAGATGCCTCATGACCTGCAACCAGGACTGAAAAAAAAAAAAAGGACATAATTTAAAGGACTGTCTCCAACCTGGATGGAAGGACTTTTTTCAGAAGAAACTACACTACACCAGGATGAGAAGATGACGACATCAGAGGTAGACAGCTTGCCCAAGATGCTGGACCTGATTCGTAATATCATTTATAATGTTGTCTTGACTTCTTAGCCCTCTGCATATAAATCAAATGCTTTTCTACCATAGGCCTGATCCTATGCTAGTTTTAGAAATTAATCCAATTGTCGGGATTGTAGACATGTAAAAGCTCATTCTGCTTATACAAAAATTCTGTTAGACTTGTGCCATCCTAATGTCCTTAAACCATGGCAACAATCTGCTTCTAAATTGGAAAATTAAAAACAATAGCTGGAAATCAGAGTCAGGGCTATGGGAAATCCAAGATGGCTGCTTGGCTTTTCCCACCTCCCTGACAAACCTCATTTTTTATTGGATGGGTTAAAGCCTCCCTGGCTACAGGGCCTCCATAATGAAAAATCATGGAATATTAAGTTTTGTAAATTGTTAAATTAAGTTTCTAGTTTTGTTAATGTCTAGTGTTTACTAAGACTCACTGCTGAGACAGTTCCTTGTTACGTGATACTGCTAAAAGATTTAATTAAGTTGTTAAAAAGGACAATTTAGGTTGGTTTCTAAGGCTTATCTCAGTAACCAATCTTCAGATAAAGGCCGGATGCTCCATAATGTACAACCAGGAGATTAACACCAGACTATAATCATTTAACGAATGAAGTCAGGTGACTTGGGGTATACCAGGCTTTATCTAATGAAAGTTCTTGACTTATAAGCATTATTTTACTAATAACTGCGGCTAAGTCACTTCAGTCGTGTCCAACTCTGTGCGACCCCATGGACAGCAGCCCACCAGGCTCCGCCATCCCTGGGATTCTCCAGGCAAGAACACTGGAGTGGTTTGCCATTTCCTTCTCCAACGTGTGAAAGTGAAAGTGAAGTTGCTCAGTCTTGTCCGACTAGTAGCGACCCCATGGACTATAGCCCACCAGGCTCCTCTGTCCATGGGATTTTCTAGGCAAGAGTACTGGAGTGGCTTGCCATTGCCTTCTCCGAATAACTGCTAGATATGGCTATATTATTTTCTATGTCACTTGTTTCACTGAGCCTGTGATATAATGCTGAACTGACAATTCCATATGAGATCAATAATTGTAATAATGTGACTATGGGTATGGAAAAAAACAACAAGAGGAAATATTTTCCTGGACCAGGAGGCTAGTAAGACAGGGGTCCAGGGACTTTTGCTACTTGCAAAGTCTGGTCCAATTTTAGCACACTGAGTGGCCCATCACTTCCCTAGACCTGGGAATGAGCCTTCCCAGCACCACGGGACACAATGGCCATGAAATGGTGTCACATGGTCAGATATGTGGCTATGAAGGGACCCTGCTGACTGGAAGTTGGTACTTACCAGCTGCCTCTACAAAGATTACATCATGACCATTGCAAGTTGCTGACCTTCAACACCCCCTGAAAGAAGTTCAGGGTGAAAATCAGGAATGAGGCACTCTGTGCTCTGAAAAAAAAAAAAAAAAAAACTGGCAGAATAGGCCTTCAGATAGTTAGATCATTTCAGAAAAAGGTTTTATGAGTTCCAATTCTTGCATCTTCTCATACCTAGAAAAACACTGACATCATTAATGGTGAAATATGCTTCGGCTATTAAAAAAAATTTTTTTTTTTTTTACAATTAACAGTCAAAATAGAGTAGCTATGGTTCAGACATCCTGGGAAATAACTATTTCCCAGATATCCCGAAAAATGATATTATGGGTGTGATTTCAGATTAGACGTTGTGACCTAATGTAGAACTTAATGCTTCTGTAATGCATTTTTGCTTCTGTACTTTGCTTGCTGCTCGTAAAACCAAAGTTACTCCATTTTAAGATAAGGTTGTTTTTAAGTAAAGATTCCTAAAATTGTTTTTGAAAAAATAAAACAAATAAATAAAACCTAAAAAAAAAATTTTAAAAAGGAAAAAAAGAAAGGGAAGTGTGCTCTCTTCTATGTTTGGGAAGATGCAAGGATGTGGGCCCACTGAAATCCTTCCTTTGACATGCACCTCAGCTATCTGGGGCCAGAATTCTGTGTTTTCACATCCTGAGTTCCTCGGGGCTTGCTGCAGGGATAGGCTGCCGTCTGATGGTTGCCAGATGGCAGGTGTTCTTCTTCCTGACTGTCCTCAGGTTCACCAGCTCACCAACCATGGTAGCTGCAATTGCTGATGGCTATGACATCTTTGTTTACTGAGATTGTTACTGAGTCCATGATTGCCCAGCTTGCCACATGACAGGCCAGTTAATTTGAGAGACAGATGAGATGTTGAGGCAAGGAATGTGACTTTATCCAGAAAGCTGGATGACCTAGAAGATGGCAGACTAATGTCTCAAAATAACCATCTTGTCGGGGTCTGAATGCCAAGTTCTTTTATGGATCAGAGATGGAGGGAAATGAGGAAACAAAGTAAGAAGGCCATTTAATCTTGCAAATACCTCCTAGAATGGCAAGCCTAGGGCAGGGGGATGTGTTAATTTCTTCCTTGCTGCATCTGCAGGTGGACAGGGTTCTGAACAAAGTTACTTTAGTTTAATAGTCAGGCAGAGAGGCAGGATTCTCAGCCATTATGTGTGATTATAATAACAAAAGTGGCCAAAGAAATTTATCTAGGAAGGAAGAGTCAAAACTGACTCTTTTCTGTTATTCCCTGTTACAATATGGCAGGAAATATTCCATTTCTCATCATTATGGTGACTAATTAAGCAATGTATGTGTTTTGTGTGGCTTTCTGGATTTCCTTTAAAGAAAGCTGAGCACTGAAGAATTGATGTTTTTGAACTGTGGTGTTGGAGAAAACTCTTGAGAGTCCCTTGGACTGCAAGATCAAACCAGTCAATCCTAAAGGAAATCAGTTCTGAATATTCATTGGAAGGACTGATGCTGAAGCTGAAACTCTAATACCCTGGCCACCTGATGCCCAAAAACTGACTCATTGGAAAAGACCCTGATGCTGGGAAAGATTGAAGGCAGGAGGAGAAGGGGATGACAGGGGATGAGATGGTTGAATGGCATCACCGACTCAATAGACATGAGTTTGAGCAAACTCTGGGAGTTGGTGATGGACAGGGAAGCCTGGTGTGCTGCAGTCCATAGGGTCACAAAGAGTTGGACACGACTGAGCAACTGAACTGAACTGGATTTCCTATGTTTTACAATAATATTTTAAAGTGAAAAAAAATTTAAAAACAATCATCTGGACGATCTTCAAATTTGTCTTTCCCCTCGAAAAGCCAATCTGTTTTCTTGTACAGGGCTAAGTCTCTAGAGAAAAAAAGAAAAGACAGGAGGTCAGAATGTGGCTTGAGGTGAAGAATGTAAAGCAAAAATAATTAGTACTGTTCGTGCAAGACCATGTAAAAGAATTTCTTACAGAGTCAATGACTTGATTTTGAAGACTACAGTGTATGTATGGCTAATGAGAGGTGCAAACAGCCAAAGTAGCTAAATTAAGCGAAAAAAATAATAATGGGGAGACTAACTTTCTAACCATACAAAGGTCGTGCATTCCAAGTATCAGAACACAGCACCACATTTTTTATCATACCAAGTATTTTTATTGTGCATTAATTAGATGAATGTTAATAATGTGTATTGACCAAAACATTTGAGTAACAAGAAAACAGAGGGTAGCTTAGTCTTCTTTAATATAATTGCTGCTGCTGCTGCTGCTGCTGCTGCTGCTAAGTCGCTTCAGTCGTGTCTGACTCTGTGCGACCCCATAGACGGCAGCCCACCAGGCTCCCCCATCCCTGGGATTCTCCAGGCAAAGGTCAGAATTCTGGACTTTCTACCAGGATTGCTGATAGATTTGAAAATCCTTCACTGGAGACTTGCAAATTGGGCCTAGTGACTAGTCTTTGAGACCCCCGTGGGCTGGTGCCTACTAGGTTACTAAGTCCATGGAATTTTCCAGGCAAGAATACTGGAGTGGGTTGCCATTTCCTTCTCCAGGGGATCTTCCCTACCCAGGGATCGAACCCGGGTCTCCCACATTGTAGTCAGATGCTTTACCGTCTGAGCCACCAGTGAAGCCCTCTAGTCCAACTAGACAACTGAATTAAGTTTGACCATTAGATGCGGCAGAGACACAACTGTGCTTCAGTCTTAGCAATCAATATTTTTGTCTCTTACATTTCATTTGAAATATTTGCATGAAAAGTAATCTAGAATAGTATTTTATTCTGAAGGCTCATACCCACAAACCTTTAAAATACAGTTTTCTGTTAGTTGAGCAGGTGGTCTATTTATGGCTAAAGCCAAGGGTCTTGCAACATCTGCTGTGCTCTGACGGAGGAGGCCAGCATAGTAGGAAGTGAGTTTAGCTCCTGGCAATCCAATTTACCCCATTGTCTGCTTGGATTAGGCATCAGTTCAGCTGGCCCAGGCACATCTCTGAATTGAATTAACAAGGTTATTCAAACCCTGAAATCTCTGTGATAAAGGAATGTTATTCACAGGGTAATTTTATTCCTGATTTTCAATTACACTTTTTTTTGTTTGTTTTTTTCTCCAAAGTAAATTAAAATGATTTATTAAAATTAATGCAACTTTCATAAGAAACTTCTCAGGTAGCAAACACAGGACCTATACAATAGACCCATATTTCCTGACTATGTGTCCAAGGCCCAAATGGAAATATTCATGCATCCAAGCAAAGTCCCTTCAGTTGTCTGACTCTTTGTGACACTATGGACCACTGCCCCCATGCTCTTCTGTCCATGGGACTCTCCAGGCAAGAATACTGGAGTGGGTTGCCATGCCCTCCTGTAGGGAATCTTCCTGACCCAGGAATAGAACTCACATCTCTTACATCTCCTGCATTGGCAGGCAGGTTCTTTACCACTAGCGATGCCTGAGAAAAATGGAAACATGGAGGCATGGGTTTCTAAGGACTTCGCTGCTGAGAACAGTGTTGTTGCTCTGAGATTCCAGATCAACTGCATACAGTAGAAGTGGAAGCAAAGATTCAGAAATCTGAGAAGAAAAATGTAGAATCAGGCCAGATGCAATTGAATCATATATTGCAAAGACCCTTCATAAACAAACCTTCCATAAATTCTAGCAAAAAAAAAAATAAAAACAAAATGTGTTGGATGGTGCATTTTCAGGGATTAGCCTTTTATACTCATTTGGTTCTGGATGTAACAAAGCTTCTGAAGAGAAGCGGAAAAGAAAACTCCAGCTGAAGTCACCCAGAAGTCAGAAGAATCTCAGAGGTTACCCTGCCAGGCACCAGCTCACTACTCACTCAGCATACGTGAATTCTTTGCACAGCATCTCTGACAGCTGTCATCTAGCTGCTGAGCAAGGACTTAGAGAGAGGGACTCAGAAGACTTGAGAATAAAGAACCCTTGAGTCCTGGGAAAAATGATAAATGAAGTCTATCTTTGTTTCTTCCAAGATCCCTATGCCTTTTCTCCTCTGCAGAAAAATCTCTATACTTTTTCATCAGCCTAGTATCCATTTAATTTCCTGGCTGGGGACTTTGCAGTTAACTAGAGTCCAAAATGGGATGTAAAAGTGCTTTCTGTGATAACAAGGTCCCTGTCATGGGAGGTAACCAAGTCAAAGCCACACAATCATGAGCCAGGAACCCTCTAGAAGTACACAGAACAGGGAAGGAGGCTGATGGCCCCCATCAACACATAAGCAATGACATTTATGACATCAATTGTATATAGATATCAATTAAACACATCTTTATCTTTGACAATATACCAAGCAGTCTTTTGCATATTATCATGAAATTGCACATTGAATAAGTAAGTACAGGGACTCCACGTTAATTTCAATGGTTAAGGCTCTGCACTTACAGTGCAAGTGGTACTGAGTCCATCCCTGGTTAGGGAAGTAAGATCCCACATGCTGGATGACACATCCATAATTTTTTTTTTTTAAAGAAAGGGAATAAAACACACACACACACAGAATGAGCACAAGGACCATGTGTGCTTTCTTGCTTGGAGCAAAATGATCAGTGTTCACTGAATGAATGAATGAATCACTTACAAAGCTAAGTGATTGTTAGCTAAGTGATATCATCAATCAGGTCCATATAGACAAAGCTATGGTTTGGTATGTCCATCTCTTGAAGAATTTTCCACAGTTTGTTGTGGTCCACAGTCAAAGGCTTTAGCATACTCAGTGAAGCAGAAGTAGATGATTTTCTGGAATCAACTTCCTTTTTCTATGATCCAGTGGAAGTTGGCCATTTGATCTCTGGCTCCTTTGCCCAAGTTCATGTCCATTGCATCAGTGATGCCATCTAGCCTGCTCATCCTATGACTCCCTCTTCGCCTTCCGCCCTCAATCTTTCCCAGCATCAGGGACTTTCCCAGTGAGTTGCCTGTTCACATCAGATGACCAAAATACTGTAGCTTCAGCTTCAGCATCAGTCTTTCCAACAAATATTCAGGGTGGATCTCCCTTAAGGTTGACTGGTTTGATCTCCTTGCTGTCCAAGGGACTTTCAGGAGTCTTCTCCAGCACCACAATTCAAAGGTGTCAGTTCTTCGGTGCTCTGCCTTCTTTATAGTCCAGCCTTCACAACCGTATATGACCACTGGGAAGACCATAGCCTTGACTGTACTGACCTTTGTCGGCAGAGTAATGTCTCTGCTTTCAACACACTGTCTAGATTTGTCGAAGCTTTCCTGTCAAGAAGCAATCACCTTCTGATTTCAGGGCTGCAGTCACCATCCACAGTGATTTTAGAGCCCAGGAAGAGGAAATCTATCACTACTTCCACATTTCCCCTTCCTATTTGCTGTGAAGTAATGGGGCCAGATGACGTGATCTTAATTTTTTTAATATTTACTTTTAAGCAGCCTCTTTCACTCTCCTCCTTCACCCTCATCAAGAGGCTCTTTAGTTCCTCTTTGCTTCCTCCCATTAGAATGCTATCATCCTCATGTCTGAGGTTGTTGATGTTTCTCTTGCCTGTCTTGATTGCAGCTTGTAACTCATTCAACCCAACCTTTCTCATGATGTTCTCAGCGTGTGGTTAAACAACAAGGGTGACAACAGAAAGCCCTGTGGTACGTCTTCCTCAATCTTGAACCAATCAGTTTTTCCATACAGGGTTCCAACGGTTGCTTCTTGACCTGCATACAGGTTTCTCAGGAGACAGGTAAGATAGTCTGGTATTCCCATCTCTTTAAGAGCTTTCTACAGCTTATTATGATCCACACAGTCAAAGGCTTTAATGAAGTCGATGAAACAGAGGTAGACCTTTTTCTGGAATTCCCTTCCTTTCTTAATGGTGCAGCAAATGCTGGCAGTTTGATCTCTGGTTCTGCTGCCTTTTCTAAATCCAGCTTGGACATCTGTAAGTTCTTGGTTCATGTAATACTGAAGCCAGCATACAAAATTTTAAGCATGACCTTACTAGCATGGGAAATAAGTGCAATTGTCCCGATGGTTTGAAACATTCTTTAGTGCTACCCTTCTTCAGAATTGGGATGTGGATTTTTGGTAACCATAGGCTAAAAAATTCCCAGAGCTCACTCATGACTGGGAATTATTCAGGTACCCACCAGGCAATAACTGCTCATTATATACCTAGGGTATTCCTTACAGACATCAGAAGGGCTGCATCTTAGTAAGGGGGATAAACCAGCTCTAAAAATAGGCTACTTTAACCCATGGCATAATCTTTTTTAAAAGAACTTGAAAAGACCAAGCAGATTTACAAGCAACTTGGCTATTTACTTGAATAAATTGCAATATTCTCTTTTAAAAAGCAACAAAACTCAGTGCTCAATAGCATAAAGCACAACAATTAAAAGATTACCAACATATAGAAGAGCTGAAAAATGCAATCAAGAACCAAAATAAAGAATCTATCAATAGAAACAGATCAAGAAATAACAACATGAGCAGAAAATACATTAAAAAGTTACTATAAATACCATAAATATGTTCAAGGATTTAAAGTAAAACATGAATATTGTGAGTAAAATAAAAATATAAATAAAAGACCAAGTGGAACTTTTAGAGATTTTAAAAATACAGTATCTGAATTTAAAATTTCACTGAATAGATTTAAAAAAACAGTAAATTAGATAGTTCAGAATGCAAGAAGCAAGGTCAATAAGCTCAACGACAGCAATACAATCTACTCAAACTCTAGAGGGAAAAAATCAGGGAAAAAAAGCCTCAGCAGCGTGTGAGAGTATATCAAGATATCATCAATAATTATATCGTTCTAACATAAAGATCATTGGCGTTCTAGAAAAATAAGAGAGGCCAGAAACATAATGAGGAAAAAAATATTTTTTAAATGGCTATATTTTTTCAATATTTGAAGAAAATAAGAAAGTTATATATACACTTATCATGCAACCCACACTTCCAGTCTTAAGTGTTTATCCCAATGAAAATAGACATCCACATTAAAAACTTGCATATGAATGTTCATACCAGCTTTATTATAGATAAAACAGCCCAAGACAGGAAACAGCCCAACTGTTGAAAATAGGTGAACAGGTAAATCAACTATAACATATCCACAAAATAGATACAGCTCAGTAAAAAAAAAAAAAGAAGAAGAAGAAGTAGAGAGGGAATGAATGAATTATTGATACATGCACCTGCATGGATGACTCTCAAAAATATACTAAGTAAAAGAATCAACCCCCAAAGAACGCATAATGATGATTCCAGACCCATGATGTTCTAGAAAAGCAAAGCTAATTTACAGTAACAGAAAGCAGATCATTGGCTGCCTGTATTCAGTTCTGTTCAGTTCAGTCGCTCAGTCGTGTCCAACTCTTTGCAACCCCATGAATCACAGCACGCCAGGCCTCCCTGTCCATCACCAACTCCCGGAGTTCAAACTCATGTCCACAGAGTCGGTGATGCCATCCAGTCATCTCATTCTCTGTCGTCCCCTTCTCCTCCTGCCCCCAATCCTTCCCAGCATCAGAGTCTTTTCCAGTGAGTCAATTCTTCGCATGAGGTGGCCAAAGTATTAGAGCTTCAGCTTTAGCATCAGTCCTTCTAATGAACACCCAGGATCAATCTCCTTTATAATGAACTGGTTGGATCTCCTTGCAGTCCAAGGGACTCTCAAGAGTCTTCTCCAACACCACAGTTCAAAAGCTTCAATTCTTCGGCGATCAGCTTTCTTCACAGTCCAACTCTCACATCCATACATGACCACTGGAAAAACCATAGCCTTGACTAGATGGACCTTTGTTGGCAAATAGATAAAAGGGGAATTTTTAGAGTGATGAAAATGTTTTATGACATGATTGTGGTTGCTATATGACTACAAATTCATAAAAAACTCTTGAAACATGTATTTCAAAAGGTTTTACTTTTACTGCATGTAAATTATACCTCAACAAAGTTAATTCTTGCTTTTTTTTTCATTGCTGTGCCATAGGGCATGTGGGATCTTACCTCCCAGATCAGGGATTGAACTTACGCCCCCTTCAATGGAAGCTCAGCATCTTAAGCACCGGAGAACTGGGGAAATTCCTTAACTTTTAAAATACATAAAGCATTAAGCCGTGCACCTGCCACGTAGTTAATACTTAAGAAATGTTAGGAATGAGGAGGAGGGTCAGGTGAGAGGGCTGTGGAGGAAAATAGGAAAAAAAGAAGGGAAGTTATTATTATTGCTAGCTTCATTTAATAAAAATTTTTAAGAAAAACTTATTAAATAGCAACTTACTAGCAATATCAAAGCTGCTGTTATTATCATTCAGACATTGGTTTGCTCTCAAAGAGTTCATGAACAACCAAGGAAAGGACATGTCTAGTATTATGACACAGATAACACTGCTATAAACCAGGGATTCTTTCCTGGGCTTTCTCTGGAAATATAAGTTTCCATAGATCTCCAAGTGTGAGAAATGAATGGCCAAGAAGTCAGGTGGGAGAAGAGAGAACACTGACAGAATTCTCCTGTGAAAATAGCTTAGCCATCAGCAGAAAGATGTGACTGTTTTGAGGAATCCTTTGACCTCATGTTGAAGGTGGGAACGGGAAGCCCTGCCACTGGAATGAGAGGCTGAGGTGGACATTTCTGTTACTGGGGCAGGAGAATTTAGGAAATGAATGGTCAAGTCCTGATCAACCCCTCTGGCCTGCACCTCTCACCGTGTTTATAGCAGTGTGTTGTTCTGGTGGATAACAGCAAGGCATTCTTGAAAATAAAATCATTATGAGTAAGTTAATCACATATTTACTTTACATAAATCTTATGAGTGGTGTTCCAAAAATAATAAATTCTGAAAGCAAAGTAAAACCTTTCATGTGTGCTAAGTCTCTTCAGTCGTGTCCAACTCTGTGCGACCCTATGGACTGCAGGCACCAGGCTTCTCTGTCCACAGGATTCTACAGGCAAGAATACTGGAGGGGGTTGCCCTGCCCTTTTCTCCATGGGATCTTCCCGACTAGGGATCAAACTTGCATCTCATGTCTTCTGCACTGGCAGGCAGGTTCTTTACTACTAGCAACACCTGGGAAGCCCAAAATAAGCCCTTAAGCTGGCAATTTTGCATAGTGCTATCAACCCAGAGAGGAGATCCAAATTTTAATTTTCTCCAATCTTCATCAGCATTTCCCAGTGTTTGAATATCTACAATGGGTCAGACTCAGGGCTTCCTACATGATGTAGAAGTAAAGAATTCACCTGCTAATGGAGGGAACACAGGAGATGCAAGTTCAATCCCTGGGTCAGGAAGATTCCCTGGAGTAGGAAATGACAACCCACTACAGTATTCTTGCCTGGGAAATCCCATGGATAGAGGAGCCTGGTGTGCTACAGTCCATGGGGTTGCAAAAGAGCTGGACACAACTGAGCCCGCATGCACTAGCCTGGGTCAAACTCAGGCTTTAGCCTTTCCTTCCAATTAAACACTGATTACATACCTGAGCTCTCTGTTTCCAGAGGTAATCAAACCTCTCTCACTGTTTGTTGAAAGTGACTTAAGCTCTGAGAAAGAAAAAAGCAAACCAGAGCACAAAATCGATAGCCCTGCCCTCTGCTGGGACCAGTTCACAGAACTTTCAGATTAGACCTCTTTGAACTGTGGTGCTGGAGAAGACTCTTGAGAGTCCCTTGGACTGCAAGGAGATCCAACCAGTCCATTCTAAAGGAGATCAGTCCTGGCTGTTCATTGGAAGGACTGATGCTAAAGCTGAAGCTCCAATACTTTGGCCACCTCATGAGACGAGTTGACTCACTGGAAAAGACTCTGATGCTGGGAAGGATTGGGGGTGGGAGGAGAAGGGGACGACAGAGATTGAGATGGCTGGATGGTATCACCGACTCTGTGGACATGAGTTTGAGTGAACTCCGGGAGTTGGTGAGGGACAGGGAGGCCTGGTGTGCTGTGATTCATGGGGTCGCAAAGAGTCGGACATGACTGAGCGACTGAACTGAACTGAACTGATATCAGAAGTGGAATTCTGAAAAAAAAAAAAAAAGCTGGGGAAGCACCATCAGCTCCTTTCAAAGCAGGACAGCTAGCAGGTCATGCAAATATCTCCAAGAGCTGTAATTAGAAAAACACACTTGTGAGAATCAGAGGGCTTGAGAGTGCTTGTTTTGTTCATAAAGGTCTAGTTGCCTTTACCCATGAAAAGCCAGTGAAACAGAGCAGAACTCTCTGGTCCTTCCCCACCATGGCCTCCACCTGCCTTTTGTCTGTAGAAAAATTTTTGCCAATATAATGAGAAGATGCAGAGTAAAAGGAAAGCAGTCAAAGCAGACAAAATAATAGTTTCATCAGTAAGCATAGTCAAGGAAGGACCTTTAGTTCCTCCTCAAGAGCTCTAGATAATATTCGGAGCCATCTCTGTGAGCTGTCTTATGACACTAAAAGCCCCACCAGGTGCAAATAGTTAACTACATGATGACCAGACTGTAGCCATGATATAAGCTGCCACAGTTCTGAGATTTGGCCTCAAAGAAATGGGAACAAACAGACCCTGGAACTGAAGACTACCTGTACTTAAAACAATCAAGATATTCTGCTCACACCACCGATGACCAATTTCCAGATGACAGTCAGAGCTGACTGTGAAGTTTCTGCATGGAGCCCCTCCCTCTGCCTGTACACCCTGAAAGCCCCTCTTAAAAGCACCTGCCCATTGATTGACAGAGAGGAGTCAACTTACAGACACCAGTCTGCCCTCCTCTTGGGTTACTGGCCTCTGTAGTAATGCAAACTTTCCTTTCCACCAACTTTGCCTCTTGAATATTGGCTTTTGAGCAGCAAACGACTGGATCCCACCTTCTGTAACATTAGTTATTAGGATAGAGATTATTTACATTTTAATTGCAGAATTGATGCTCATTACTCTCTTTGAAATATTGACGGGCTTTACTATTGCTATCTTCAAGGTGAAAATAGGTAAGCAGGGCAGAATTCAGACAGTAGCTCAATCCTAATGACACAGGACAAAGCATCTCAGCCAGGTTGCCCGACCCTGTGGAGAGTAGGCTGCAGGGGCAGCTGCTGACCCTCCATGTGGCACAGGGTAATGGCCTCCAAAGATGCTCATGTCCTACTTCTTGTGACTTGTTAATATGTTATCTCTCAAGGCAAAAAAGAGTTTGCAGATGTGTTAAGGTTCCTGAGATGGGGACCGTTTCCTGGGTTATCTGTGTGCCACGCTAAGTCACTTCAGGTCTGTGACTGGACTTTGTGACGCCATGTACTCTAGTCCCCAGACTCCTCTATCTATGGCAAGAATTCTCCAGGCAAGAATACTGGAGTGGGTTGCCATGCCCTCCTCCAGGGTATCTTCGTGACCCAGGAATTGAACCCAAGTATCTTACATATTTATTTTCTGGGCTCCAAAATCACTGCAGATGCTGATTGTAGCCATGAAATTAAAAGACGCTTACTCCTTGGAAAGAAAGTTATGACCAACCTAGACAGCATATTAAAAAGCAGAGACATTACTTTGCCAACAAAGGTCCGTCTAGTCAAGGCTATGGCTTTTCCAGTGGTCATGTATGGATGTGAGAGTTGGACTTTGAAGAAAGCTGATCGCTGAAGAACTGATGCTTTTGAACTGTGGTGCTGGAGAAGACTCTTGAGAGTCCCTTGGACTGCAAGGAGATCCAACCAGTCCATTGTAAAGGAAATCAATCCTGGGTGTTCATTGGAAGGACTGATGCTAAAGTTGAAACTCCAATACTTTGGCCACCTCATGTGAAGAGTTGACTCACTGGAAAAGACTCTGATGCTGGGAAAGGTTGGGGACGGGAGGAGAAGGGGACAACAGAGAATGAGATGGCTGGATGGCATCACCGACTCAATGGACATGAGTTTGAGTGAACTCTTGGAGTTGGTGATGGACAGGGAGGCCTGGAGTGCTGTGATTCATGGGGTCGCAGAGAGTCGGACACGACTGAGCGACTGAACTGCCTGACTGACTGACTGATCTTACATCTCCTGCATTGGCAAGTGGATTCTTTACTGCTAGTGCCACCTGGGAAGCCAGGATATCTGAGTTGGGCCCAATCTAATCATGATGATACTTACAAGAAAGAGGCAGGAGGATCAGAGATCCAGAGAGATGTGCTGGTGGAAGCAGAGATCCACGTCAGAGGTGAGAGAGAGCCTGGATGATGCTATGCTCTTGTCCTTAAGGATGGAGGAAAGGCCCATGAGGTAAGAAATGCAAGAGACTTCTAGAAGCGGGAAAAGGCAAAGTCTGCCTTTGAGACTTTGGAAGGAATTAGACCTAGATTTTAACCATATTTACAGGGTTCCTAAGTCTTTGTTTTACAGAATTGCTTGTTTGCTTCAGCTGTCTGCTTCTCATCTCTGCTCTTAGAGAAGATGGGGACTGGTCTGGAGGCAAAACACTCATCATTTTGTACCCTGGCGTCTATTCTCTGGGTGTGAAATATTCCCTTCCTTTGTCAACATCCCTGAGGAGTTTTTGTTTTCTTTTATAATAAAAACAAACCCTACCTTTGTCCTTAAAAATACCGCTTAACTTCAGGACTTCTGACCTCCGAAACTGTAAATATTGTGTGTTATTTCAAGCAACTAGGATTGTAGTTGTCACACAGCAATAAGGAACTAGCGTCCTGGGTAATCCAGGGGAAAAGTGTACAAAGGACCCTCCCTTGCTCACTGCATTGGTGCCTCATTCCTGGGGGCTCACTGTCACCCCATTTAGACACACAAGAAGTGCCCTTTCCTCCATCCATCTTCAGGGTTGATTATACCTCCCTACACTCTCAGCTTTTCATCCCAAACCAGACACTCTTGCAGTATGTATTCATCAGGGCCATGTTCCATTTTGGGCAGAAGTATAACTAAATAGAAATGAAATTTGAGGCTAGTTTTAAGCTTCTAACAGACTGTATCCTAGAAGTCACATGTAAGTCTGACTGGGTAGATATCTGGCCCTGTCTTCCAGGCCCCATCTTTCCCTGTCTGCGAAAATGGGAAGCAGACTTTTAAAAAATGTTTGTTTATCATTTGGCTGTGTCGGGTCTTAGCTGTGGCACAGAGAATTTTGTTGAGTCATGGGGGATCTTTCGCTCTGGTGCTGAGGTTCAGGAGGTGAGGTATGTGGGCTTAGTTTCCCTCACCAGGGATTGGACCCATGTTCCCTGCACTGGCAGGTGGATTCTTAATTGCTGGAAGTCCCGAGTAGTTAACTTTGAAAAGGACATAGACCATTATCATGAAGCCATTCATTTCTCCAAAGCAAGAGGACACTGCTTTTCAGTCATAGAAGGTGCTTTCTTGAGACTTCAGGGGATAATCGAGATGATCAGAAATAAGAAAAAGCCATCTTTTTCAGACCCACATATCCATGTAGATGTGAGTCATGGAGATAACTGTGACTTGGAGAGTCATAGTGTCGTGGAGACAACTACGGACAGAAAAGTTTGTTCTTTTTTCTTCACTATCTGATTTGCTCATCTTCGCCAGGACTTTGATGATGTAAAATGTGTAGTAAGAGAAGGGTGAGCTTCTCCGGTGACTCAATAGTAAGACTCCACCTGCAATGTAGGAAACACAGCACATACAGGTTAGATCCCTGGGTCAGGAAGATCCCCTGGAGGAGCGCATGGTAAGCCACTCCAGTATTCTTGCTTAGGAAATCCCAGGACAGAGGCCCCTAGTAGACTACAGTCCGTGAGGTCACCAATAGTCGAACACGACTAAGTGACTGAGCACTCATCCAAGAGAAGAGTTTTTAAACTGGTGTGCACACAAGGATGCTTACATGCAGAGAGATCATAGAGCCCCTCAACTGTTGTTGCTTTCTATCTCTGTGTTGTTTCTACTCCACATCCTCCCTACTGTCTGATATTTGCAGTTGGATGAAAGGCAGGTTAACATATGCTGGGCTTGCCCATCACCAGCTCCCTTCCCACCCACCGGGCAGACACCACTAGTTGATCACAGTGCCATCCTTCTCAGCTCATCATTCGCAACCTAGTCTCTAACCATCAAGGCTAGATGGGAACTCCCAAGGAATTATAGTTATTGGCCAATTCTGGATAACACAGCTGTCTATGGAAACCACCTAGTTATGCAAAATCTTGTCAAGAATATTTCATCAGTGGATATTTGCCCTCCACCACCCTCAATGCAGTAGCACTTCCAGGTCAGCCTCAGTCCTTACCGAAGGAATAGAGAAACAACCTGCCAGAGGGAAAGTGGAATGGACAGGGTTTGTCCATGGGATTCTTCCTAGCTGAGGATGCCAGGTGGAATTCACGAGAAGCCCCACCAGCATGAGGGTGAGAAATAAAGTGAGCAGAAAGGGAGTCAGGAAGGCGCTAATGCTAGCCCACCTCTAGTACGGGGAAAGGCAGGAAAAGGGGTCTCCATCTCCTGATCACATCCATTATTCTCTCCGGCTCATGGGTCTGCGTGTGACACTTCGTTCTGAGGGTCTGCTTGTCACTTCAGTTGCCTTGGAAACCTCTGGCTTCATCTAGAGATATCATTAGGGTGTTAGTGAGCTCCACTGTACAACTGCGGTCTATCGGTTGTGAAGGTTAGGGGACCAGTGTTGAGAGCCTCCTCTGAGGTCGTGATTTTTCTTGAAGGCATGCCTGCTTCATTCTAGGTTGGAAAGCACTGGGATTTCGGCTGAAGGGCAAAGAGTGTATTCAACTGCATCTCATGTAGAGAAAAACCTGACCATAAGTTTCTAGAATGTGAATATCACAATACAGACTGAAAGGCACCTCCCTGTGGCACCCCCTCCAACTCCCAGAGAACACAAGGCTGCCAGGTAACTGGTAATTAGACCTGGTGAAAGTGGAAAGTAAATGAGGACCTAAGGATGCAGACTTCCCCCCAGGCACATGCATGCATGCTGCACCAACTCTTATTTTTCTCTCACTCATTATTTTGATATTTAAAGTCAAAGCAGAATTTACAACTGGATCATTCATAGTTTTACTGCAGTGTACAGTAATACTTATTAATTCATTTATCACATTGACAAACTAAATATCAAATTAGAGACCTTCGATTCTGCTATCAAAAGAAATTTAAAGAATACTCCTAAGATGAGTGCTGCTGCTACTGCTGCTAAGTCACTTCAGTTGTGTCCGACTCTGTGCGACCCCACAGATGGTGGGTGGCCCACCAGGCTCTCCCATCCCTGGGATTCTCCAGACAAGAACATTGGAGTGGGTTGCCATTTCCTTCTCCAAGATGAGTGCAGATGAGGGCAGATACCAACAATTCAGGGACATCAGTGTTCCAAATTTAAGTGAAAAAGCAGTTGAAAAAGTTCTACACTATGATTCTCAGTGATTTCTGTGTATGTAAAAGGGCTTCCCTGATGGCTCAGTGGTAAAGAATATGCCTGCAATTCAGGAGCTGAGGAGCCACGGGTTTGATCCCTGGGTTGGGAAGATCCACTGGAGAAGGGCATGGCAACCCACTCCAGCATACTTGCCTTGAGAATTTCATGGCCAGAGGAGCCTGGTGGGCTACAGTTCCAGGGGTTCACAAAGAGTCGGACACAATTGAAGTGTGCATACTTCACTGAGCATGCACACACGTGTGTGCATAAAAGCTGAAAATTACATGAACTAGAGGGGATGAGAACAGGGAAGGTAATGAGTGTTGTTTTACTTTGTCTTTATTTTTCTGATGTTTTTCACTTAAAAAGCATTGCTTTTATAAAAAGGAAAAATTTAAACTCTTTAATGTTCAAAAAAGTTAGTGGTTATAATGAGCCTTTTTACAATAACAAGCCTGTAAACTATAATAATAGGTAAGAGAAAAGAGACATGTTTTTGGCTTCCCTTTATTACACTGATGGTCACTGCTGGAAGCAGGAGAGAAATGTGTTCCTAACAAACTTGGAAAGGCTGCGTCCTTAACTCCGTTCTTAGACACCACCTGGGTCACCATCCTCATCACCATCATCACTGTCTGACTCCAGCCACCATGATTAATTCTCTTAATAACAGGACTCACCAAGCATCAGCCCTCCATACTAAAATCTCATGTAGTAAATCTCATCAGTTGGAGAAAGCAATCTTTTTCCTTCTTTACCAAAAGCTGCTAAAGATCCTATTGTTTGGTCCAGACCTGCTGTACCCCCAGGTAGACGAGAAACAGTTTTATAGTCTCCCTATTTCTCTCGCCATGTACTGTTGGCACAAAGAGGAGATGACATGAAAATAAGAACTTTAGCTCCACATAAATGACCACGCTCTGACAGTGAGGTAGAGACAGATAGCCTCAGCCCTGTGACTAGAAGAGAGACTCAGACACTGTAGGGAAGAGAAATAACATGGAGGGATTCTAGGAAGGATCAGTGTATTTTGGAAATCAGCTGAGCATTTTGCTTGAGTATAATGTACAACATTTGCACCCTGCCTTGTCTGAGATCTGGGCATTTAGGGAGCTGAAATCTTTTCTGGGGAGCTTGTGTGATGCTTGTCCGTGTGTATGTGTGTAAGTGAGATTCTATTTTAAGTGTTTCCAAACTCATTATAAACACATACATGCAGCCACACCCAAAGGTGGCTTCCGTTAAGAAAGCTGAGTCAAGGAATGACTCAGTGTGGTTTGGCTCCGGGGCAGCAGGACTGTGAGGCACCCTCAGAGAGTTAAGCAAATGTCCTCTCTGGGTATAGCCCTGCATGCTGCTGACCTTGGAGAATGGTCAGGATGCCAGCCAGAGCCCCAGAGCTTCATAAATGAGCACTGAGATGCCAAGCAGGTTGCTGGCAGAGGTGGTTGAGTAGAGAGAAGAGGAGTCATAGGCAAGCATGGGGGAGAATGCGGGGAGTAGCCCCCAAGTCAGACGTGCTGCCATGGCAGAAATGCTTTAGAAGGTGGGGGTAGGAAGTTTCAGAACAAGAGGAGAAAAACGTCCGGGGTATACACACCTAACAGAGGAGAGCTGCCTTTCCTGCAGGGCAACTGGCTGTACTTCTGTTTTTCCTTCTGCAATGAACATGCATATTTTGCAAATTAAATGTAAAAAACAAAAGCAAAGTACATGCAGTAGAATTGTGCGCGCCCATCTTCATTTCTTTTCTCAAACTGGCTCTGTTGCCCTTACCAATTATGTCAGGGCTTCAGCTACACATTTAAGTCACCTGCTTCCCTTTCCCTCACTCCCAATATCCAGACCCCATCCAAGCCCACTGAGTGCCGCCTCAACAGCCCCTCACACCTCTTGCTTCCTCACCTGCCTGATGTCAATGGCCACTCAGCTTCCTCCACCTCTTCTTAAGTCCAGCCGACTTTATCCACAGTGTTAGACTCATCTCAGGGAAACCCAGCTCTGAACACGTACTCCCTGCATGCATCGTATCTCCTCTGCTAGACTGTCACCTCCTCTGGGGCAAGACCTGTGTCCGAGTCATCTTTGTACCTCTCATAGCACCAATCAATAAATACGCCTTAAAAGAAAGTCAACAATGACAACAGTGTAATGCATGCACGTCAGGGGGGCACAGGCCACACCCTGCCCACCCACCCCCACCCAGTCTTTACCTCCTCTTCTCAACATCCTCATCCCTTGCTCACGCCATGCTGCCCATATGCCAGGGAGACACAGGGGAGCACTACTCCAGGTTCTGAGCCCTCCCGGCTTTGTGGAGCACTAACCAGGCTGACCCAGCCTTTCCTGTTGGAGGAAGGGGAGATGCCTGCATTGCTGAGAGGAGAGAGCCCTTTCTCCCCAGGTCAAAATGTGCCTTGGCTCTCATCAGGTTTTTGACCCCACATCTTCCCCCACACTCTTACCATCATCATGTCCTGTTGCGGGAGGTTGAACAAGCTGAGCCAGGTCCCCTCTAGGGGATCTGGGTGCACGAATTCAGAGAGGTCTGTTTTCACCCCTTTTAAAAAATAGACACTATGGGAGTGATGCTTTGTGCTATAGGTATTTATAGCTATTTAATCAAAGCAAAAACTAGTCTTAGATATCAAGAAAGGGCACTTAATAAGGCAGACAAATAAAATATGGAGGCAGGCAAATTCAGGGACCTCTACCCACTTCCAACATCCAACTGCAGAAATGCAGCTGCACCTATCAGCAAAGACACCTGGATCATCATCTCCATTGGTTTCCATGCTGAATGTGACATTCTCCCAAAAGAAAGCCAGGCCAGCATGAATAAAAACAGCACAGTATCAGTGACACTCTAAGGCTAAAGCCAAATATAGGGGTTGAGTGCTTCTTAGGGTCCGTGTCTCCCCACCGTGTTCTGTACTGTGGATATGAAGTCATCACCACACAGGTGCACAGGGAATGCAACATTCAGCAGAAGTACAGCCACAGGCTTCCCTGGTGGCTCAGAGGGTAAAGCGTCTGTCTGCAATGCAGGAGACCCGAGTTCGATTCCTGAGTCGGGAAGATCCCCTGGAGAAGGAAATGGCAATCCACTCCAGTACCCTTGCCTGGAAAATCCCATGGATGGAGAAGCCTGGTAGGCTACATACAGTCCATGGGGTCACAAAGAGTCGGACACGACTGAGCGATTTCACTTCACTTCACTTCACAGCCACAGGCAAGAAAGGCTGCATGGGTAGAAAACAGTTAAAATGAAAAGGTAATAGACAAGCCAGACTGATACCTGAAGATAGTCACCATGGACATGATCTGAGGGTGGCAGGGCAGGACATGTGCCAAACGGAAGCCCGTTCATTACTTCCCAAATAGAACTGAAGCTCTTAGGAAGTGGGGAAGTTCTGGACATGTATCCTTGTTACTGGTATGCCATGGAAGCATCCAAGAAAATGCAGTGGTCAGAATACACTGAGCTCCTTGCTGCTGCTACTGCTGCTGCTAAATCGCTTCAGTTGTGTCTGACTCTGTGCGACCCCATAAACAGAAGCCCACCAGGCTCCCCCATCCCTGGGATTCTCCAGGCAAGAACACTGGAGTGGGTTGCCATTTCCTTCTCCAATGCATGTAAGTGAAAAGTGAAAGTGAAGGCTCTCAGTCGTGTCTGACTCTTCGCGACCCCATGGACTGCAGCCTACCAGGCTCCTCCGTCCATGGGATTTTCCAAGCAAGAGTACTGGAGTGGGGTGCCATTGCCTTCTCCGAGCTCCTTACACAGGAATATTAAGGAGGAAAGCCAAGGAATAGGAGATTACTTTTAAATCTAGGTTTAAACCCTTTCCAGACTGCTAAAAACTTTTGTTTTTTCAATGTCAGGGTTAATAATACATGCGTTTTGTTCTGTAACCACTATTGTGATTAGTCCCCAGTTCTAAAAAGTAACAACCAATAATCTCTCTCTATTTTTTTGCAGAGCTGCCATCTTGGTAAAAATCTATTCTTCCTGGACCCTAAATCTTCCTTTTCTGGTTTACTTCCTTCTTTTGCTGGAACATATCCTTGAATAGCCTTGTCACAAAGGTTGTCTTGGAAATAAAATTTCTAGATTCTTTCATAATCTGCCTTCATATTTAGTTTGTAATCTTATTGCATATAGAATTCTAGGCTGTATATCACTTATCTCAGAACTTAGAAGACATTCTTCCTTGTCTTGTGACATTAAGCTTGTAAGAATTCCACAAGGAGACTGGATTGATCCTTTGTAAGTGAACAGTTCCTACTCTCTGGAGAATTTCAGAATCTTCTATTAATTGACATATTTTGATCCTTCATAAAAATGGGTTTCAGTGTCATTTTTCTCCTGCTTTATGGTAGGATCAGAGAATCATTTCAGTCCAAGGACATACCTTCTTCAGTTCTTGGAAATTATCTTCTAATATTCCTTCAAAACCTGATTCCCTTGTGCTTTCTTTAGTTTCTCTCATCTGTCGGCCTTTTAATTTGTCTTTGTTGGTCTCTTGTCACTTAGGTGCTTGTACATATTTCTTTGTTTTTAATTTTAATTTTTTAACACCTAAAACATGTTGTATTGGGGTATGGCCAATTAACAAGATTGTGATATTTTCAAGTGAACAGTGAAGGGACTCAGCCATACATATACATTTATGCATTCTCCCCAAACCCCCTTCCCATCCAGGCTACCCCATAACATTGAACAGAGTTGTGCTATACATGAGGTCCTAGTTGGTTATCCATTTTAAATATAGCAGTGTATGCATGTCCATCCCACAGTCCCTAAGTAGCCCTTCTCCTTGGCAACTGTAAGTTCATTTTCTCCTGTCACTTAGGTGCTTGCACACATTTCTGTATCTGCTTCATTCTCTTTTCGTTCCCCTTTATAAACTTTATAATCTCTCTTGTAAGAGAGTTCCTTGATTTCATTGTTAAACCTGCTGTTGAATTTTGCAGTTTGAAGACTTTTTTTTTTTTTTTTTTGCTCAACGAGGGACCATTCTTGTTCTCTAGACATCTTTTTAAAATCCTGTTTATGTATTATGGATTTCACACCATCTCCAATCTCTCTGAGGACACCCATTAGGATTTTTCAAAGTACACTTTTATTTCTTGAATTATTTGCTTTCTTTTGGGTCATTTTCTTTCACTTGCTTCTCTTTGCCTTTCTTGGTTAATCCTCTCAAGTGCCCATGAGCCCCTGTTGTCCACTCATATTTTAAAACACTGCAATGGCAGTGATCCCTGGGTCTGTAAACAAGGCCCCTCCTCTGGAAGGTTCCGCTCCAGCTTGAGTAGGATGGAAACCAGCCAGACCGGGATGCATTGCTTTGGGGCAGCAGCCCTCACTGGCAGCTCTGCTTTTTCTCAGACAATTTGTTCAATTGCTTTAGGGAAGAATCCTTCACTTCTTTGCCTGAGGGGTAAACATCTGCCTATTGGCTGTTCTGTCCTCAAAGTCTAGGAAGGGGCTTGCCTGGGCGCAAGTCCTGATTGATCCTCCCACGTCTCACTCCCACCCTCAAAAGCGTCTGGAAGTTCAAAACCTCCGTGGATCCCACTAGGCATGTGAACAGTTGGGCCTTTGGGGTCTCTCTCAGTTACAGTCCCCTCTGGACCTTCCTCCCCTGACTTCTCCATCACTATTACTTCACCTGCCTTTGTCTCCAGAAAACGTATGGAAAGCTGTCCATCAATGACAGTTTCCCTCCCATCCTCTTTATGGTTATAAGCAAAATCATTTCTCATTCCCCAACTCTCATTTTAATAGGATTTTGAGAAAAGAAACACAGGTGCTCAGCCTCTCATTCTGGAGTAGAAGCCACTTTTTGAAGTCACTGACTCTCCCAAAATGAATGTGATTTATTTAATTATTCAAAAACTCAAATATAATCAGAAGATTCCTCTCAGCAACATTTTCTTGGGTTACCACTTGAGTCAAGTATGGTGTTGGACTACAGTGGGGAGGGGGGTGGCAGGTAGCTTACTAAATCGTAAGACTGGGGATTTGGTCCTTGTTCAAGGGAATTTACCTTCTGCTGCTACTGAGAGTCATCAACATGCTCTAACCATATATTTGATTGTAGTTGCTTTTAGGAAAGGACTAAATATACCTGACTGCACCTAGGTATGATTTCTAATGTAGTATTCTAAATTGGCTGCAAATGTGAGCTGCTGCGGGGGTTGGGGGGAAGAATAGAAAAGGGCAGAGAAGGAAGAGAAGGTGGGATTCCAGAGGTAGAGTCTTTGAATTACACTCTGGGTAAACATGGCTTTAACATTAGTCAAAGGAAATCTGATGGAGGCAGTGTGTCTACCATTAGCTGTGATGTCGGCAGCCATGTGGTACTGGGACTTCCCTGATGGTCCAGTGGTTAAGGCTTCACCTTCAAACGAGGGAGTTGGGGTTCAATCCCTGGTCAGGGAGCTAAGATTCCACATGACTTGCAGCCAAAAAACAAAACGCAAAATAGAAGTTATATTGTGACAAATTCAATAAAGACTTAAAAAAATTTTAAATACATATATTATAAAAAATTATTTTTAATAAAGAATATCATAACTAAAACCATACCTAGGTGCATCAGGATCTGTATAGTCATTTTAAAAAAATCAATATACAGTCCAATGTACTTTGTAATCCTCTTTTGTGAATAGTATAATTGCATTTATAAAGGTCAAAATCCAAAAAAAAAAAAAAAAAGAACCATCCTCTATAGTATTATTTAGGGGCAGTAATGATTCAGTTCAGTTCAGCCACTCACTCGTGTCCGACTTTTTGCGACCACATGAACCCCAGCATGCCAGGCCTCCCTGTCCATCACCAACTCCCAGAGTTTACCCAAACTCATGTCCATTGAGTTGGTGATGCCATCCAACCATCTCATCCTCTGTTGTCCCCTTCTCCTCCCACCCTCAGTCTTTCCCAGAATGAGGGTCTTTTCAAGTGAGTCAGCTCTTCGCATCAGGTGGCCAAAGCAATGTTTGGGAGTAATGATGGGAGGGGGGCAAAAATAAGGGTTTTGGGGTGGACGACTTGCTTCACTTCTTGATCTGGGTGTTGTTTTCAGGAGTGGGTTTAGTTCAGGAAATTTCATCCAGCCATACTCACAGGGTTTCTAACATGCATTTCAATATGCGTTTCTTTTTAAAAGAAGAAGAAATAAAAATAAAAGTGGGGCCAAATAGTTCAGGTAACCTTCTATTTAGAATTTATTCCAAGGGGAAAGTCTAGAGCACAGGCCATGAGTTACTAAGAAACAGGCTGTTAACATTGTGTTGCTGGCATCTAGCAGGATGTCTGCCCCATGGTGAGTGCTTCATATGTGTTTGCAGGATAAGAAAAAAGAGAAAGAGAGTGAGGGAAGAAAGAATGAGGGAGAGAATGGAGAGGGAGAGATGGAGGGAGGAGAGAAACCGTGATGTGTCAGCCACTGAGATTCAGATGTTTTTTGTTGTTGTTGTTGCTAGTCTTTCCTGGTGGTTCAGATGGTAGAGTCTGCCTGCAATGTGGGAGACCTGGGTTCTATCCCTGGGTTGGGAAGATCCCCTCGAGAAAGGAATGGCTATCCACTCGAGTATTCTTGCCTGAAGAATCCCATAACCATTTGTGGGGCCGTGTGCCCACATCCACTGATAGAATACATTCCCTCCCTCCCCCAGAATATTCACATCTTGATGTTGCAGCTGTTTCTTTACACTTTGAACAGTTCTTGACCTATGGTGGTGGTTTAGACACTAAGTCATGTCCAACTCTTGGCAACCCCATGGACTGTAGCTCACTAGGCTCCTCTGTCCATGGGATTTCCCAGGCAAGAATACTGGAGTGGGTTGTCATTTCCTTCTCCAGGGGATCTTTCCGACCCAGGGTCTGAACCCAGGTCACCTGCACTGCAGGCAGTCTCCTGCATTACAGGTGAATTCTTTAGTGACTGAGCCACCACAGAAGCCCTGCTTGATCCAGGTGTGTACATGCTATGTCACTTCAGTAGTGTCCAACTCTTTGCGACCCTATAGACTGTAGCCTGCCAGGCTCCTCTGTCCATGGGATTCTTCAGGCAAGAATACTGGAGTGGGTTGCCATGCCCTCCTCTAGGGGATCTTCCTGAGGCAGGGATCAAATCCGTGTCTCCTATGTCTCCTGCATTGGCAGGCGGGGTCTTTACCACTAGTGCCACCATGACAGGTGTTTTACGAGAAGTTTGTTGAATGAAATAATCATTCACCCTCAGGAGCCAATCACAGTGGTTTGTGTGTGACTGGTCCCAAACCAACATAATGATTGACTGGAGGCTACATGAAGTGATTTCCAAGAGATTATAAACAGGGGAGACAAATGTCAGTGGAAGTTCTTAAAAATTAGCTGAAATCTCACTAAAAACATCAGATCATCTGCTGCCCTTGCCCCTGCATCTGGGTGAATACTCCCAGAGTCCCCTTTAAAATTTGGTCTGCATTTTTCTCTTCCAACCCTCCCTGTAGCATAGGTTACCCTGCAGAAATGCAGTCTGAGGTGGGACACTGCACTGGGAAAGACTTATCATTTCAGTATAATAATGACTTTCCTCAATGCTTCCTGAAAGGAATACAAATTCCATTCCTCCTGGGCTGGCCAAACCATAGCGACCTCTCCAGCCTGCCACAGCCTCTGCTCCAAAGAGTTGACCAGCCAGGAGCCCGCCCTCCTGCCCGTTCACAGGGAAACCGTGAAGGTTACTCAGAGAATGAGCAGCTGTAATGGTCTCCCTGAGGGGTTGGCATTCTTGGGCTTGTGGAGAATTTTGCAGCTTTTCTTTATGCATTTTTAATCAATTCTAAGCTACTTACAAATATGTGCAATTACTTTCTGCACTTGGCTTTGTAATAAGATTTAATGACTCTGCTTCAATCCTCTGGGTGAACATTGATAATCTGACTTTATGATTTAAAATTTAACTTTGGCAAAGAAGGCAGATGTAAACTGAGATGAAAGCTTTGTAAGTTTTGTTTTGTTTTTAAGGAAATCAGAAGTTGAAGTGATTTTAGCTTTCCAAATATCACCAGTACGAGGAATAGGACATCTCATGTATTTGCCACATAGCATCTGGTTAAAATGCACTCAGGTGCTCAGTCATGTCTGACTCTTTGTGACCCCATGGACGGTAGCCTGCCAGGCTCCACTGTCCATGTGATTTTCCAGGCAAGAGTACTGGAGTGGGTTGCCATTCCCGACCCAGGGATGGAATCTGTTTCTCTTATGTCTTTGCATTGGCAGGTGGCTTTTTTACCACTAGCACTACCTGGGAAGCCCATCTGATTAAAAAATATGGGGGAGGGCGAAGCTCTGGGAACATAATTCTTCTTTCTATAAAAGGATTTACAGAGTATTATTTTTTTAATTGGAGCATAATTGCTTTATAATATTGTGCTGGCTTCTGCCATACAAAAACATGAATCAGCCATAAGTGTACATATGTCCCCTCCCTCTTGAACCTCCTGCCCCACACCTCAGCCCATCCCACAGCTCTGGGTTGTCACAGAGCACCTGGTTGAGTTTCCTGTGTTATACAGCAGCATCTGATTAGCTATCTATTTTACATATGATAGTGTATATGTTGGGCTTCCCTGGTTAAAGCGTCTGCCTCCAATGCGGAAGACCCGGGTTCGATCCCGTCGGGAAGATTCCCCTGGAGAAGGAAACGGTAACCCACTCCAGTATTCTTGCCTGGAGAATCCCATGGATGGAGAAGCCTGGTAGGCTACAGTCCACGGGGCCGCAAAGAGTCGGACACGACTGAGCGACGGAACGGAACGGAACGGAGTGTATATGTTGCCTGGAAAATCCCATGGACGGGGAGCCGGGTAGGCTGAAGTCCATGAGGTCACTACTGAGCGACTTCACTTTCAGTTTTCACTTTCATGCATTGGAGAAGGAAATGGCAACCCACTCCAGTATTCTTGCCTGGTGAATCCCAGGGACGAGGGAGCCTGGTGGGCTGCCATCTATGGGGTCACACAGAGTTGGACACGACTGAAGCACCTTAGCAGCAGCAGCAGGGTATATGTTTGAATGCTACTCTCTCAATTTGCCCCCACTCTTTTCCCCAACTGTCTCCAAAATCTGATCTCCACGTCTTGTATCTACTCTTGCCCTGCAAATAGATTAATCAGTACCATTTTTACAGATTCCTTATATATGGTATTTATTTGTTTTTCTCTTTCTGGCTTACTTCACTTTATATAATAGACTCTAAGTTCATCCGCCTCTCTAAATTGGACTAAAATGTGTTCCTTTTTATGAGCTTCGCTTGTGACTCAGCTGGTAAAGAATCCACCTGGAATGAGGGAGACCTGGGTTCCATCTCTGGGTTGGGAAGATACCCTGGAGAAGGGAAAGGCTACTCACTCCAGTATTCTGACCTGGAGAATTCCATGTCCATGGATTTGCAAAGAGTCAGACATGACTGAGTGATTTTCACTTTCAAGTTCATCCTCCTCACTAGAACTGACTGAAATGTGTTCCTTTTATGGCTGAGTAATATTCCACTGTATATATGTGCCACAACTTCTTCATCTGTTCATCTGTCGATGGGCATCTAGGTGGCCTCCATGTCCTATCTATTATAAATAGTGCTGCATGAGCACTGGGGTGCACGTGTCTTTTTCAATTAAGTTTTTCTCAGGGTATATGCCCAGTAGTGGGATTTCTGGTCATATGGTAAACAGAGAGGGTCAAACATACCCAAAGAGATTACATTTGTAAGCCTTTAGACATGGAATTCTGTCATTTTTGAGACTGTATTTCTGACTTCTTGTTAACAATGAGGGCTACTCCATTTCTTCTAAGGGATTCTTGCCCACAGTAGTAGATAGAATGGTCCTATGAACTAAATTTGTTCATTTCTGTTCATTTTAGTTCACGGATTCCTAAAATCTCGATGTTTGCTTTTGCCATCTCCTGCTTAACCATGTCCAATTTACCTTGATTCATGCACCTAGCATTCCAGGTTCCTATGCAATATTGTTCTTTCAAGCTAGGCTTCAACAGTACATGAACCAAGAACTTCCAGATGTACATGCTGGATTTAGAAAAGGCAAAGGAACCAGAGGTCAAATTACCAATATCAGCTGGATCACAAGAAAAGCAGGAAATTCCAGAAAAACATCTACTTCTGCTTCATCGACTATGCTAAAGCCTTTGACTGGTGGGTCATAACAAACTATGGAAAATTCTTCAATAGATAGCAATACCAGACCACCTTCCCTGTGTTCTGAGAAACCAATATGCAAGACAAGAAGCAACAGTTAGAACTAGATATGGAGCAATGAACTGTTTCAAAATTGGGTAAGGAGTACACCAAGGCTGTATATTGTCACCTTGCTTATCTAACTTATATGCAGAGTACATCATGTGAAATGCCAGGCTGGATGAATCACAAGGTGAAATCAAGATTGCTAGGAGAAATATCAACAACCTCAGATATGAAGAAGATATGACTCTACTCACAGAAACCAAAGAGAAACTAAAGGACCTCTTGATGAAAGTGAAAGAGGTGAGTGACAAAGCTGGCTTAAAACTCAACATCAAAAAAACAAAGATCATGGCATCCATCACTTCATGGCAAATAGATGGGGGGAAAGTGGAAGTAATTGCAGATTTTCTTTTCTTGGGCTCCAAAATTACTGCAGATGGTGACTGCAGCCATGAAATTAAAAAAACACTTGCTTCTTGTAAAAAAATCTATGACAAACCTAGAGAGTATATTAAAAAGCAGAGACATTTCTTTGCCAACAAAGCTCCATTTAGTCAAAGCTATGGTTTTTCCAGCAGTCATTTACAGATGTGAGTTGGACCATAGAGAAGGTGGAGCACTGAAAAATCATTGCTTTCAAACATTGGTGCTGGAGAAGACTCTTGAGAGTCCCTTGAACAGCAGGGAGATCAAACCAGTCAGTCCTAAAGAAAATCAACCTTGATTATCCATTGGAAAGACTGATGCTAGAGCTGAAGCTCCAATACTTTGGCCACCTGATGCAAAGAGCTGACTCATTAGAAAAGGTCCTAATGGTGGGGAAAGATTGAAGGCAGGAGGAGAAGGGAATGACAGAGGACAAGATGGTTAGATGACATCACTGACTCAATGGACATGAGTTTGAGCAAGCTCCAGGAGATAGTGAAGGACAGGGAGGCCTGGTGTGCTTCAGTCCATGGGGTTGCAAAGATTCAGACACAACTGAAAAGCAACAAAAGATATGGAATGTCCTCTATGTATCCTTGACAAAGAACTTCTCCCAACTCTCTGATCATCTGGAGGATGCCTGTTTCCACTATCATGGTATATGCTGACCAAGTTGATCTGTAATGAACAATAATAAACATGGCTAATACTTTCTGATCATGTGCTCTGTGCCAGCCATGGATCACAGTACAAACACACTTATGAAATCCAGTGGGTGAGATGTTATGATCACTCCCCTACATCACAGAGGAAGAAATGGAGGCTCACATAAGACGAAGAAACATTCTTCAGAGCACTGCAGCACCCACATTGATTGAGAAAGCCCTAAGAATACTCAAGGAAAGTTATGACCAACCTAGATAGCATATTAAAAAGCAGAGACATTACTTTGCCAACAAAGGTCCGTCTAGTCAAGGCTATGGTTTTTCCCGTGGTCATGTATGGATGTGAGAGTTGGACTGTGAAGAAAGCTGATCGCTGAAGAATTGATGCTTTTGAACTGTGGTGCTGGAGAAGACTCTTGAGAGTCCCTTGGACTGCAAGGAGATCCAACCAGTCCATTCTAAAGGAGATCAGTCCTCGGTGTTCATTGGAAGGACTGATGCTAAAGCTAAAACTCCAATACTTTGGCCACCTCATGCGATGAGTTGACTCACTGGAAAACACTGATGCTGGGAGGGATTTGGGGCAGGAGGAGAAGGGGACGACAAAGATTGAGATGGCTGGATGGCATCATTGAATCGATGGACGTGAGTTTGAGTGAACTCCAGGAGTTGATGATGGACAGGGAGGCCTGGCGTGCTGTGATTCATGGGGTCGCAAAGAGTCGTACACGACTGAGTGACTGAACTGAAGAATACTCAGGATCCTGTGGAGGTTGCTATAACCCATTTGGCCTAACTCTTCAGACAGCAGAGTCCCCCAACACAGGTCTGGCACTGGCAGACCCTTCTCATGCTCTTCATGGAAAGCAGATGTGCACGGAAGTCACCCAAGACATGAGACTCACCCTGAGCCACCCCTTCAAGTGGATTACATGTGGCCTAACTGGGAGGGGAGAACCCAGCAGAATGTCATGGACTCACTGCTATCATCTGGTTGCTAGGCGATCAGGTAACCAATCTGTTACTCATGTTCTTTATGAACTAAGAGGGGTGACATAGATCTCTTCAAAGGCCCCTTTCAGCTCCACCATAATGAGTTTATTTCACAGTCTTTTACTGAGAGTCAACTACATGATGGTAATTAAAGATAAATAAGGTTTTTCTATGCCTAAGAAGGCTAAGTTTCTATGTGCACTGGTAACCATTTGACCAAAGATCAGGCCTAGATTTCTATTTCAGGGGTGCCCTGAAAGAAGGCAGGTTTCTTACTTCCCTGTTATACAGCAGAGCACCCTATGGCCAGAGGCACCTTCCTCCTCTTCTCACAAAGTGTTCCTACTCTGGGAGGAAAATGGGAGCTATGGTACTTTTCACTAAAGGCCAGATAAGCCATGGAATCCAAAGCAAGTGAAATCTGCTTGGGGTTTGTGAGCCACTGGGCAAGTACAACATCCCTGACCTTGTTCTTTGATTTCACCCATTGAGTCCCTGTATGCAACTTTACAACCTACTTGTCACCATTGCCCTTTTTAAAAAGGACTCACAAAAAAATTTCTTTCCTGGTAGCTCAGCTGGTAAAGAATCCACCTGCAATGCAGGACACCCCAGTTTGATTCCTGTATCAGGAAGATTCTCTGGAGAAGGGGTAGGCTACCCACGCCAGTATTCTTGGGCTTCCCTGGTGGCTCAGCTGGTTAAGAATCCACCTGCAATGTGGGAGACCTAGGTTCAATTCCTGGGTTGGGAAGATCCACTGGAGAAGGGAAAGGCTACCCACTCCAGTAATCTGGCCTAGAGAATTTCATGGAATGTATAGTCCATGGGGTTGCAAAGAATCGGACACAACAGAGTGACTTTCACTTTCTTTTACTAAACATTATGAGAACTGCCTTTAGTTTCCAAACTGGAAATGCCAAGGCAATTTGCCTTACTCCCAAGCAGCCCCAAACATCTCCAGGCACCCTGTGTGAAAGTTTGAAAGTGTTAGTCACTCAGTTGTGTCCAACTCTTTGCGACCCCATGTACTGTAGCCCACCAGCCTCCTCTGTCTATGGGACTTCCCAGGCAAGAATACTGGAATTAGTAGCCATTCCCTTCTCCAGGGGTTCTTTCTGACCCTCTGTGAAAAGAAGCCCAATTTGAATTTTTTTTAAATAATCAGGAATATTTTCTAAATGTTTTTTCCTATAAGGCACAATTTAATATAATTAATTTTGTTTCTATTTAGACATAGAACACTGATATTTAGATCCAGAATGTATTTCTAATTTATTTTATTGAAGTATAGTTGATTTACAATGCTGCATTAATTTCCACTGTACAGCAAACTGACTCAGCCATATATTCACTTCAGTTCTATTCATTCACTCAGTCAAGTCCAACTCTTTGCAACCCCACAGACTGCAGCATGCCAGGCTTCCCTATCTATCACCAACTCTCAGAGCTTGCTCAAACTCATGTCCGTTGAGTTGATAATGCCATCCAACCATCTCATCTTCCGTCTCCCCTTCTCCTCCTGCCTTCAATCTTTTCCAGCATCAGGGTGTTTTCCAATGGGTCAGCTCTTCGCATCAGGTGGCCAAAGTGTTGGAGCTTCAGCTTTAGCATCAGTCCTTCCAATGAATATTCAGGACCGATTTCCTTCAGGATGGACTGGTTGGATCTCCTTGCAGTCCAAGGGACTCTCAAGAGTCTTCTCCCAACACCACAGTTCAAAAGCATCAAACACACACACACACACAGAGCTTCCCAGGTGGTGCAGTTGTAAAGAATACACCTACCAAAGCAGGAGACACAGGAGACAAGGGTTTCATCCCTGGAGAAGGAAATAGCAACTCACTCCAATATTCTTGCCTGGAAAAGTGCATGGGCAGAGGAGCCTGGTGGACTACAGTCAAGGGGTTGCAAAAGAGTTGGATATGACTAAGCATGTATGCCATATATGTATATATATATATATATATATATATATATATATATATGTTCTTTTTCATATTCTTTTCCATTATGGTTTACTTCAGGATATTAAATATAGTTCCCTATACAGTAGGACCTAGCTGTTTATCCATTCTATATGTAACAGTGTACATCTGCTAGTCCCAAACTCCCAATCCCCCTCTCACCTCCCTCCCATTTGGTCACCCCACGTCTGTTCTCTATGTCTGCCAGTCTGTTTCTGTTTTGTAAATACACAGACTTCATTTGTGTCGTATTTTAGATTCCACATGTAAGTTATATCACAGGCTATTTGCCTTTCTCTTTCTGAGTTACTTCACTTAGTATTGATATGATGATGTCTAGATCTAGAATGGTTTTAATAAAAGGTGTATGTATATGTATGGATGAAATGGGAAGATTCTGATTCTTAATTTCATAGCTGGAGAGGCAGTAAGTGAGGCCGAGAGGCACTGCAGGCCAAAAGGAGCGAAGAGAACATGAAAACAGGAAGAGGAGATGTCAAGTGCAGGTGTCCCCGGTTTGGCAGTGCCCACCCTGATTGTCACAGGCTGTCTTCCCCAGCTGTGAGGACGGGCACTTTTGTGGGAATGCAGGTGTGCATGTGGATAGGGGAAGGACACTTCTGGGAGATGGAAAGGTGGATTTTAGTCCACCTTCCCCTTAGTGGACTGACTCTCCCAAATGATCCACACAAGTGAAAGCCTAAAGGACATTTAAAGATGGGGGATGGGGAAGCAAGGACCCCATCAGACTTAAAAATATGGGAAATGGGCCATCAAAGTGGCCAGCTGAGCACTGAGCAGACGCTTGTGTTTGCAGGAAGCTGATTTTCCATAATCAAAGACCTACAAGAAAGAACAGCCTCTCAGACGATTTCCCGACCAAACTCACATGTTCCAGTCCCTTACAGGGGGTTGGAGTTTCAATTACTATGATGAAAAGGAAATCAACTACTTAGAAAATAACTCATGCAGAACACTGGCCTGGTACATTTGGGCACTAAGTGGTCCTAAATGGTGGTCATGAGGCAGAAGGCTTCTGCAAAAGGCTTCCATTCAGCTCTCACAATGGTGTCCTCGCTAGGAACTGCAAAAATACAAAATGGAAAAACGCTTGCTCCCTCCGAATTGTGAACGCTTTGACAACAGTATAGACCCACTCATCTATACATCTTGCAGGAATTCTCCCACTTTAAAGATCTGATGGTTTGTTTCTCTTGCAGAAATTTAAAAAAAAAAATGGCTTTACAAGAGAATATGTGGAAAGAGGGCTTCGCAGATGGCATTAGTGGTAAAGAACCCACCTGCCAGTACCGAAGACATAAGAAATGAGAGGTTCAATACCTGGATCAGGAAGATCCCCTGGAGGAGGGCATGGCAACTCCAGTACTCTTGCCTGGAGAGTCCCATGGATAGAGGAGCCTGATGGACTACAGTCCATGAGGTCACAAAGAGTCTGACATGACTGAAGTGGCTTGCATGAATGCACATCTAGAAAGACGCTAATACTTATTGAATTTTCCCAAACTTTGAACCCCCAAAAGACCTACAACCAACTTACCCAAGCTATTACATCATCCAGGCAGCGTTGGAGAATATCTTAGTCTGGCAGTCACTTCTAGGTGATTTGCTCAGTAATATGGCAATGGAGGAACTGTCACAACTCCAGTAATAGATGAGGAAACTGAGGCAGGTAAAGGCACGTGTCCCCAGACACACAGCTAGTAAACGGCAGAGTCTGAACTCAAGCTGAGGCTTCTAAAGTAAAAGTGTTAGTTATTCAGTTGTGTCCAACTCTTTGTAACCCCATAAACTGTAGCCTGCCAGGCTCCTCTTTCCATGGAATTCTCCAGGCAGAAATCCTGGAGTGGGTTGCCATTCCCTTCTCCAGGGGATCTTCCTGACACAGGGATTGAACTCAGGTCTCCTGCATTGCAAGCCGATTCTTTACCATCTGAGCCATCAGGGAAGCCACCAGAGAGGCTTCCAAAGTGACACATAATTTTAAAATAAATTTGAAAAAAATACTTTTTACAATAGCATCCAAAAAATAAATACCTAGGAATAATTCTAGCAAAGTCTGTGCATGATCACCATCATGAAAGTTAAAATATATTACTAAGAAATGAAAGAAGACAACTTAATGGAAAAATAGATGGTGATCACAAATAGGGAAGCTGGATATTGTTATGACAGCTCTTCTCCACCCCCTAAGCTGATCTATGAAGTCAACATAATGCCAACCAAAATCCCAACAGGTTTTTTGGTGGAATTTAACAATGTGGTTCTAAAACAAACATAGGAGTGTGTAGGACCTAGAAGATCAAGACCATATGGAAGCGTGAAGTGGGAGGACTTACACACCACATTTCAAGGCTTACTATAGAATTGCATTAACTGGGACACTTCGGTAATAGCTCAAATACAAGTACACCAGAAGTATAGGCTTGATGCTTTCGAATTGTAGTACTGCAGAAGACTCTTGAGAATCCCTTGGACAGCAAGGAGATCAAACCAGTCAATCCTAAAGGAAATCAACCCTGAATGTTCATTGGGAAGGCTGTGCCTGAATCTTCAATATTTTGGCCACTGTAAAGAGCCGACTCTTTCGAGAAAACCCTGATGCTGGGAAAGATTGAGGGCAAAAGGAGAAGGGGGAGGCAGAGGATGAAATGGTTGGATGGCATCACCAACTCAATGGACATGAATCTTAGCACACTCTTGGAGACAGTGGAGGACAGAGGAGCCTGGCGTGCTACAGCCCACGGGGTCGCAGATGGCTGGACATGATTAGCAACTGAACAACAACAAAACAGTCTCACATATATACACATTCAACTGTGACTTATGATGTTTTCACCTCCTTTTCTCAGGGGTGGCTGAGGACTGCCAGCTGAAATGTAGTTTCCACATCTCACAAAGCTCACCTCTCTTCCAACTTGCCCAGCACAAAGCTCTGAAAACAGTAGCTGCCCTATAAACACATGTGAAATTACATATGCTGTTTTCTTTCCTACTTCAGCAGTGAACCTTGAACCTAGAAATACCCTCCTCCAGCTCTGGTCTCTGAACTCCTCCATGTTACCCTTCATTTATTCGTTCTGAATTAATTCCAGTCTTTTATAAAAGTATCCATTACATACCAGGAACTTTGTTAGATGCACATGATGTCATTGGACTTGCCTGGTGGCTCAGATGGTGAAGAATCCACCTGCAATGTGGGAGACCTGGGTTCGATCCCTGGGCCTGGAAGATCCCCTGGAGAAGGAAATGGCAACCCAGTCCAGTATTCTTGCCTGGAGAATCCCATTGACAGAGGAGCCTGGAGGGTTACAGTCCAGGGGATCACAGAGAGCCGGACATGACAGGCAGACTAAACCACTGCCATGATGTGATTGTGACTTCTCGTGGGTTGATACCCGGTTCAGTTCCTCTGCTTCCCATCCTCCACTTGATACTATGATAACCCTGTTGGGTGAGGTGTCTTCTCCCATTATTTATTTTGCAGATGAGGGAGCTGAACCCCAGAGAGAAGATGTGCTTCATTGAACATCACACGGCTGCTACTTCTCAGAGCAGAGTGAGAAGCGACCACTATCCCCTGAGACACCTGCCCATGCACCTGAAGCTCCATCAGGCATCTAAGGGGACAGCCCTTGTCACACCTTCTCCTCCCCATGAAACATCTGCACACCTGTGGCTGACCACCACCACAATGTCACATCACTCCATTTACGCTTCTGGCTGTGTATCTGTGTGTCCTCAGTCATTTTGGTTGTGTCTGACTCCTTGTGACCCCATGAACTGTAGACTACCAGTCCTCTGTTCATGGCCAGAATTCTACAGTGGGTTGCCATTTCCCCCTCCAGGGTATCTTCCCAACCCGGGGACTGAACCCACATTTCTCTTGTCTCCTGCATTGGCAGGAGGGTTCTTTACCACTAGCCTGGGAAGCCCTGGCTGCTTCTGGCTGGTCATGTCTAAGTTTTACACCTGGTGATAAAACCTAGGGGAAAAAGAAAAATCAGAGAGGGAAGTGTTCACACTCCAGCTTGGATATGGCATATTGTGAGCAGATGTGGGTCTATGTGAGTGCCTTGGATTCCAGCCCTGAAAAGTCTCAGGACTTGGGTTAAAGGAAGTAGCTGCAAGCTCTAGCTTTTCTCTTTCCACCCCCCCCTCCAGTCCTAGGTAGGAATGAACGTTTCCAAGCACACAGCACCGTGGGTTCCAAGGTGATCCTTGTGCTAAGAAGGATCTGTAAGGAGACACTTGAAATGTCCTTATTTTGTTTCCAGAGCTACCAACAACCAACCCAAATCCCCAACATGGGTTGACCTTCCATAAGTTGTAGCAAGCAATACAGTAGGTCCCCTAAATACAAACCCAAGAGTGTGGACTGTCAAAGATCTGAACGTGTGTTCCATCAATGTCAGGCTTGAGTAAACTGGCAGTTTGCCCTCTGTCTCCGATTGCTGACAACCCCTCAGCTCTGCCATCTCCAGCTCCTCCCCCTCCTCCAGTCAGTAACTCTTCTTGTCTGTTCACTGGCTGCAGCCTCTGTACTTCTGTGCTGTACTTTTCATGGTACTGTGCTGTAAGATTGAAAACGTTTTCTTTATTTTTTGTGTTCATTTACTTTTTATGTATTATTTGTGTGCTAAGTATTACAAACCTATTACAGTACAGTACTATATAGCTGATTGTGTTAGTTGGGTACCTCGGCTAACTTTCTTGGATTTATAAACAAATTGGACTCTTAGAATGGAACTCATTTGTATATAGGGTACTGCTGCTGCTGCTGCTGCTAAGTCGCTCCAGTCGTGTCCAACTCTGTGAGACCCCATAGACGGCAGCCGACCAAGCTCCGCCATCCCTGGGATTCTCCAGGCAAGAACACAGTGGGTGGGTGGCCATTTCCTTCTCCAATGTGTGAAAGTGAAAAGTGAAAGTGAAGTCACTCAGTCGTGTCCTACTAGTAGCGACCCCATGGACTGAAGCCCACCAGGCTCCTCTGTCCATGTGATTTTCTAGGCAAGAGTACTGGAGTGGCTTGCCATTGCCTTCTCCGATATAGGGTACTGCTGTAGTCTAAACATTTGATAGCTACCTATTTGTATAAACATCCCTTGCTATCCACAGGGAACTGGATCCAGGATTGGCACCCTTGGGTGCCAAAATTCATGGATGCTCAAGTTCCTTATGTAAATGGTATTATGTTTGCATATAACCTATGCACATCCTCCCACATAGTCATGTGTGGATGTGAGACTTTGACCATAAAGAACGTTGAGCACCAAAGAATTTATGCTTTTGAACTGTGGTGTTGGAGAAGACTCTTGAGAGTCCCTTGGATTGCTAGGAGATCAAACCAGTCAATCCTAAGGGGAATCAGTCCTGAATATTCTTTGGAAAGGCTGATGCTGAAACTGAAGCTCCAATACTTTGGCTGCCTGATACAAAGAGCCAACTCATTAGAAAAGGCCCTGATGCTGGAAAGATTGAAGGTGGGAGGAGAAGGGGATGACAGAGGACAAGATGGTGGGATGGCATCAACATCTCAATAAACATGAGTTTGAGCAAACTCTGGGAGATGGTGAGGGACAGGGAAGCCTGATGAGCTGCAGTCCATGGGGTTGCAAAGAGTCCCACACGACTGAGTGACTGAACAGCAACAACAGATTGCTTATAATACTTCAGTTCAGTTCAGTTCAGTCGCTCAGTCGTGTCCGACTCTTTGCAACCCCATGAATCACAGCATGCCAGGCCTCCCTGTCCATCACCAACTCCCGGAGTTCACTCAAACTCATGTCCATCGAGTCGGTGATGCTATCCAGCCATCTCATTCTCTGTCGTCCCCATCTCCTCCTACCCCCAATCCCTCCCAGCATCAGAGTCTTTTCCAGTGAGTCAACTCGTCGCATGAGGTGGCCAAAGTATTGGAGTTTCAGCTTTAACATCTATAATTATAATACTTAATTCAATGTAAATGCTAAATAAATAGTTGTAAATACAATGTAAATGCCATGTAAATAATTGCCAAGGAGGAGCCAATTCAAGTTTTGCTTTCTGGAACTTTATTTTTCTCTGTAGTTTTCAATCTGAGCTTGGTTGAAACTGAAGATGTTGCTCCCATGCGACGAGTTGACTCACTGGAAAAGACTCTGATGCTGGAAGAGATTGGGGGTAGGAGGAGACAGAGACGACAGAGAATGAGATGGCTGGATGGCATCACCGACTCTATGGACATGAGTTTGAGTGAACTCCGGGAGTTGGATACAGAAGGTTTACTGTCTACTTTACTGAAAATTTCAAAATGACTTGATAAAAATGAGGAGTGGTCTTGACAAGTTTAATAATGAGCAAAAGCTGTGAAAGAGAAAATATCTTATTTATGATACCATGGAAACTCAGTTAATACAATAGAGCCGTTTTCATATTTTGGTAAAATGAGGAAAAGCAAGATCGTAGTCCTAGAAACTACCCTTTATTCAAAATAAAATACCTTACAGGATCACCCTTAAGACCCATCAGAGATGAACTATTTCATTCTTATCTCCCATCGAAAGCACCAAGAAGCTTGGTAACCCCATTTATTTTTATCCTTGACCCTTGCAATCAGCACAGCAGAACTCCACAGATGCTGCCAAATGAAGCTTGTGCAGTTTTCAAACCTGATTCCATCATATACCTGTATTTTGAATTATTGAAAACCTTCCAACACTTACCTTTAGGCGATACATTTTTAAGATCTGGTACTTATCCTAAAGGAAATGTTTCCAAAGAAAATTTAGACAAGAAAAAAAAAACTTAATAAAGGTGATCTAACCACATCTTATTCTTAAATTAATCACCCAGATTTTGTATAGCTCTGAGTATATTTGTACCAAAAGAGGTAAACTTTGTATTCATTGCTCATAGCGTTTTATAATTTCTCCAGGATGTGTTTGTTCATTCCAGCTATTAAGGGACAGGAGATGTTTTAAAAACAGTGTGTTTATGTAAACCCGGGGCAAATTCATATCAATGTATGGCAAAACCAACCAATATAATATTGTAAAATAATTTGCCTCCAATAAAAAATAAATTAATTACCTAAAAAAAAAATAAAAATAAATAAATAAATAAAAACAGTGTGAACGGGGTCTATGAGACGCAGCACATCTTGTCAGCATGGGTTGACACAGAAGGATGGAGTTCAAGTTAAGACAGATCTGACAAACTTCATTCCTTGGTTCACAATTAGGAAAATGATGGCTTGCTAGTTTGGAGAATTCTTACTCCACTCCCTAAATTTTCCTTAGGACAACTCCAACTCTTAAATTTTTTTTTTAAGTTTTCCCAAATTGGATTATTAATTTTTAAGATAATTAAAAAATTTTTATTTTATATTGTAGCATGGTTGATTAGCAATGTTGCTTTAGTTTTAGGTGTACAGCAAAGTGTACAGCTATACATATATATAATATTATTTCCAAATTCTTTTCCCATTTAGGTTATTAGAGATTACTCAGCAGAGTTCCCTGTGCTATACAGGAAATTCTTTTTGGTTATCTATTTTAAACACAGCAGTGTATACATGTCAATCCCAAACTAAACAGAATTTCGATGTCACACATGTGGGGCTTTTTTGTTCAGGGCTGTATCTGGAGAAAACTGTGAAACAGACAAAGATAAAATGACAGGCAAGGTTTTGGTGGTCATCACTTGTACTCTGTGTGTAAGTAATCCCAGGAGTGTTCCAGGAAACCAAAAAGGAACCTACAGCTCCCATGCCTTTCCCAGAAATCTGGTTCTGTGACCCTTGGCACTGTGGCTTCAAACCACACAGCCATCAGCGTCTTCTGCAGCTTCCTTCTGCCCAGTCTCCTCCAACAGGAAATCCTAACTCAAGGAGAAAGTGCCCATTAGTGTGTGCAGTGGGCAGAACTGCATCACCCCAAAGACTTCAAGGTCCTAACCCCCTGGTCCTTGTGAATGTGACCTTGCATGGAAATAGGCTCTTTGCAGATGTAATCAAGTCAAGACAAGGTCATTTTGGTTTGGGGTGAGCCCTAAATCCAGTGACTGGTGTCCTTATAAGAAGATGCAGATTTGAACCCAGATGCAGCGGGAGAACAAGGTGAAGACACACAGGGAGAACACCGCATGGTTGAGGTGATGCACATACAAGCCAGGAAACGCCGGCACACTGGCCACAACGTAGGAAGAAGCAGAAACGGACCTTTCCCTGGAGCCTTCAGAGAGAATGTGGCCCTGCTGACACTTTCATTTTGGAGTTCTGGACTGAACTGTAAGAATAAATACCTGTTGTCTTAAAGAATCCAACTGATGGTAATTTGTTATGCCAGCCCTAGGAAACTAAAACAATATGTGGATCATAATATAGCTGCAAGTGAACTTTGCTCTGTAAAGACAATAAGTCCTTCTTCCAAAATTCTAGCTTCTAATGGTAAATTTCCAGATGCGATCTGCTTCATCCTGTCCTCTCCACAGATCACTGTTCACATGGGCTTGGGTGAGTTCCTTCACCTCTCTGAGCATCAGCTTCCTCCTTGATACACTGGAAATAATATTTCTCACCGCACAAGTTGACTGGCAGCATTCAGTGAGCAAACACAATAAAGTTCTAAATATGGTCCAATGTCTCTCCTCCTACTGTCTCCAAACTCTCATAAAAGTTTGATCAAGATTTTAAACATTTGTCAATGATTCTAAAACCTGCTGGTTTTTTTCCTTAATCTGGTAGCTGCAATGGTTAACTTTCTGTGTCAATATGACTGGATCGTGGTATGCCCAGTTGTCTGCTCAAACAATATTCTGGGTGTGTCTGTGTTTCTGGATGAGATCAACATTTGAATCAGCAGATGGAGTAAACCAGATTGCCCTCCCCAGGGTGGGTGGGCCTTGTTCAATCTGTTGGAAGCCAAAATAGAACAAAAGCTAACCTTTCCCTGAGAAAGCAGATTCTCCTGCCTCACTGCTTCCAGGCTCTTCCTGGTTCTACAGCAGCATCCCAGCCTTCAGACTCACACTGGAATATTGGGTCTACAGATTTGGGACTTGCCAGCCTCCATATTCACATGAGCAGAGCCCTTGTAATAACTCTGCGGTCGAAGGAGAAAGATACACAGACAGATGGATGGATAGACCCAGAGTTACAGATACATACATAGGTAGAAAGTAGATACATAAGTAGATGGGTAGATAGTATGTAGGTAAATAGATAGATGATAGTGATAGATACAGACCTACAGAGAGATACATAGATAGATACATTCATGCACACATAATAGGTAGACAGATACATATATAGGTTCATACATAGATAAATAGATGCATCAGTAGACAGATAGATACACAGGTACATGCATGCTCATCGCTTCAGTGGTGTCCGACTCTTTGCGACCCTATGGACAGTAGCCTGCCAGGCTCCTCTGTCCATGAGATTATCTTGGCAAGAACACTGGAGTGGGTTGCCATTTACTCCTCCAGGGGATCTTCCCAGCCCGGGGTCAAACCCACATCTTCTGCATTGCAAGCAGATTCTTTCCTGCTGAGCCACAGGGGAAGCCCAGATACATATGTAGATAGTTGCATAGGTAGACAGGTAGATACATACAGAAATACATAGGTAGAGAGGTAGACACATAGATTCATACATAGAGGAATACAGATATGTATCCCCTGGAGAACCCTGACTAGTGCAGTACTGACCACACAGCTAACCTCTAACGTCTGAGCACACATTTGTACTTTCCACTAACATCACTGATGGAGCATCTCCTTATCACAGGTGCCCAGCAGGCAAGAGCAAGGCCCCACCTTCACAATGCTCTCACCTCCTCCTGTGCTTGGAGCCCCTCTATAGCACTAAGCACTCACGTTGACAACGGTTTGTTAAAACCAGATAAAGCTCAAAACCGCAGGTGCCTCCAACCCACCATTCTAAAGTGAGGGGCTAGTAGCTATGGGGCCTTGAACAAGAGGCTGCAAAACAAATGCATCTTGCACCCAAAACCAAAAGCTCTGTTCTAAAGAGATTCATTCGGGATGGATTTTGCAATGCTGTGGTTTTTTTCTATCTCACCCCCCATTAGGAAGGGGTGGGAGACTGTGCCATCATATGATTCAGAGTCCAATGCAGGGTCCCAGGGAACCTCTCAGAGATCTTATCAGATGTCCTTTGGAACTGAAGGATCGAGAAGACCCAGTGACTGGGGAGAGTGGGAGTGAGAGGCTATGGCTGGGCTTGGTGACTAAACAAACAGCAGTGGCCACAGTGGGAGCCAATTACACATCTGTCAAAGGGAATGTAGGTGTGCGTCCTCTCAGGTATCCTCCTGGTGACCTCCCCCTGGACACAGATTTAAGAGCAGTTGTCTACACAGGAGGCAACAGCAGAGGGTCCTTATAAGAAAGTGAGGAAGTTATCCAGGAAAGGGAAGGCAGCCAAAGAGCCAGAAGTAGTGAACAGCTTAGTTTTGTAAGCACCTGTGGCTCACACCTGCTAAGGAGCCACAGAGACACTGCCCACCTGAGGCACAATGAAGCTGGGACATGTATCATCTGGCCCCGGTGAGACAGTCATGGGTCGTTCCAAGTTGCTGAGGGTCTAGGAGTAGAGTCAGGGCACTGAGCAGCATCTTTCAAAGTGACTGAAGAATTGATCAGCACTGAAGAATTGATGCCTTCAAACTGGTGCTGGAGAACTCTTTAGAGCCCTTGGACTGCAAGAACAAACCAGTCAATCTTAAAGGAAATCAACACTGAATATTCATTGGAAGGTCGGATGCTGAAGTTGAAGCTCCAATATTTTGGCCACCTGATGCAAAGAGCCAACTCATTGGAAAAGACGCTGAGGCTAGGAAAGATTAAGGGCAGGAGAAACGAGTGATAGAGGGTGAGATGGTTGGATGGCAAAACCAACTCAATGGACATGAGTTTAAGCAAACTCTGGGAGACAGTGAAGGATAGGGAAACCTGACATGCTGCAGTCCATGGGGCTGCAAAGAGTTGGACATGATTGAGGGACTAAACAACAACACCCAGAAGTGCCTCTGGTCAGGGGTGAGACAAGTTCAGCAGAAAGAGGGTGGAGGGACTCCATGGGATGCAGAAGCTGAGGGGAAGCTCCTGAGTGACAACCAGTGCCCAAAACATAGGATCCACACATAGATGTTACCAATGGAAAGGAATAACTTCAAGGGGAAGCGTCAGCTGTCACCATACATGAAGCCCAGGAAACACTCAAACCACATCACAACCATAGCAGTCATTTTTAAAATTAATTAATTGGTAAATAATTACAATATTGTGATGGTTTTTACCATCAGTTCAGTTCAGTCGCTCAGTAGTGTCCGACTCTTTGTGACCCCATGAATCACAGCACACAGGCCTCCCTGTCCATCACCAACTCCGGAGTTCACTCAACCTCATGTCCATTGAGTCGGTGATGCCATCCAGCCATCTCATTCTCTGGCGTCCCCTTTTCCTCCTGCCCCCAAACCCTTCTTGCATCAGAGTCTTTTCCAGTGAGTTAACTCTTCGCATGAGGTGGCCAAAGTATTGAAGTTTCAGCTTTAGCATCAGTCCTTCAAATGAACACCCAGGACTGATCTCCTTTAGAATGGACTGGTTGGATCTCCTTGCAGTCCAAAGGACTCTCAAGAGTCTTCTCCAAAACCACAGTTCAAAAGCATCAATTCTTCGGCGATCAGCTTTCTTCACAGTTCAACTCTCACATCCATACATGACCACGGGAAAAACCATAGCCTTGACTAGACAAACCTTGGTTGGCAAAGTAATGTCTCTGCTTTTTAATATGCTATCTAGATTGGTCATAACTTTCCTTCCAAGGAGTAAGCGTCTTTTAATTTCATGGCTGCAATCAGCATCCACAGTGATTTTGGAGTCCAAAAAAATAAAGTCTGACGCTGTTTCCACTGTTTCCTCACCTTTTTCCCATGAAGTGATCGGACCAGATGCCATGATCTTAGTTTTCTGAATGTTGACCTTCAAGCCAACCTTTTCACTCTCCTCTTTCACTTTCATCAAGAAGTTTTTTAGTTCCTCTTCACTTTCTGCCATAAGGGTGGTGTCATCTGCATATCTGAGGTTATTGATATTTCTCCCGGCAATCTTGATTCCAGCTTGTGCTTCTTCCAGCCCAGCGTTCCTCATGATGTACTCTGCATATAAGTTAAATAAGCAGGGTGATAATATACAGCCTTGACGTACTCCTTTTCCTATTTGGAACCAGTCTGTTGTTCCATGTCCAATATTGACTGTTGCTTCCTGACCTGCATACAGGTTTCTCAAGAGGCAGGTCAGGTGGTCTGGTATTCCCATCTCTTCAGAATTTTCCAGTTTATTGTGATCCACACAGTCAAAGGCTTTGGCATAATCAATAAAGCAGAAACAGATGTATTTCTCGAACTCTCTTGCTTTCTCCATGATGTTGGCAATTTGATCTCTGGTTCCTCTGCCTTTTCTAAAACCAGCTTGAACATCTGGAAGTTCACGCTTCACGTATTGCTGAAGCCTGTCTTGGAGAATTTTGAGCATGACTTTACTAGAATTGTGAGATGAGTGCAATTGTGTGGTAGTTTGAGCATTCTTTGGCATTGGCTTTCTTTGGGATTGGAATGAAAACTGACCTTTTCCGGTCCTGTGGCTACTGCTGAGTTTTCCAAATTTGCTGGCATATTGAGTGCAGCACTTTCACAGCATCATCTTTCAGGATTTGAAATAGCTCAACTGGAATTCCATCACCTCCACTAGCTTTGTTCGTAGTGATGCTTTCTAAGGCCCACTTGACTTCACATTCCAAGATGTCTGGCTCTAGGTCAGTGATCACTCCATCGTGATTATCTTCGTCGTGAAGATCTTTTCTGTACAGTTCTTCTGTGTATTCTTGCCACCTCTTCTTAATATCTTCTGCCTCTGTCAGGTCCATACCATTTCTATCCCTTATCAAGCCCATCTTTGCATGACATATTCCCTTGGTATCTCTAATTTTCTTGAGATCTCTAGTCTTTCCTATTCTGCTGTTTTCCTCTATTTCGTTGCTTTGATCACTGAGGAAGGCTTTCTTATCTCTCCTTGCTATTCTTTGGAACTCTGCATTCAGATGCTTATATCTTTCCTTTTTGCTTCTCTTCTTTTCACAGCTATTTGTAAGGCCTCCCCAGGCAGCCATTTTGCTTTTTGCATTTATTTTCCATGTGGATGGTCTTGATCCCTGTCTCCTGTACAATATCACGAACCTCCATCCATAGTTCATCAGGCACTCTGTCTATCAGATCTAGTCCCTTAAATCTATTTCTCACTTTCACTGTACAGTCATAAGGGATTTGAAGGTCATATCTGAATGGTCTAGTGGTTTTCCCTACTTTCTTCCATTTCAGTCTGAATTTGGCAATAAGGAGTTCATGATCTGAGCCACAGTCAGCTCCTGGTCTTGTTTTTGCTAACTGTATAGAGCTTCTCCATCTTTGGCTGCAAAGAACATAATCAATCTGATTTCGGTGTTGACCATCTGGTGATGTCCATGTGTAGAGTCTTCTCTTGTGTTGTTGAAAAAGGGTGTTTGCTATGACCAGTGAATTCTCTTGACAAAACTCTATTAGCCTTTGCCCTGCTTCATTCCGTGCTCCAAGGCCAAATTTGCCTGTTACTCCAGGTGTTTCTTGACTTCCTACTTTTGCATTCCAATGCCCTGTAATGAAAAGGACATATTTTTTGGGTGTTAGTTCTAAAAGTTCTTGTAGGTCTTCATAGAACCATTCAGCTTCTGATTCTTCAGCGTTACTGGTTGGGGCATAGGCTTGGATTACTGTAATATTGAATGGTTTGCTTGGAAATGAACAGAGATCATTCTGTCCTTTTTGAGATTCCATCCAAGTACTGAATTTTGGACTCTTTTGTTGACCATGATGGCTACTCCATTTCTTCTAAGGGATTCCTGCCCACAGTAGTAGATATAATGGTCATCTGAGTTAAATTCACCCATTCCAGTCCATTTTAGTTCACTGATTCCTAGAATGTCAACGTTCACTCTTGCCATCTCCTGTTTGACCACTTCCAATTTGCCTTGATTCATGGACCTAACATTCCAGTTTCCTATGCAATATTGCTCTTTACAGCATCGGACCTTGCTTCTATCACCAGTCACATCCACAACTGGGTATTGGTTTTGCTTTGGCTCCATCCCTTCATTATTTCTGGATTTATTTCTCCACTGATCTCCAGTAGCATATTGGAGATCCACGCAGAAGCATGGCCAAGAGGAGGTACCCCTCACCCAAGGCCAGGGGCAGCAGCCAAGAGGAGCTACCCCATGTCCAAGGCCAGGGGCGGCGGCTGAGAGGAGCAACCCCATGTCCAAGGCCAGGGGCGGCGGCTGAGAGGAGCAACCCCACTTCCAAGTGGCGGCAGCTGTGCGGGCGCAGAAGGGCTGAGAGGAGCTACTCCACGTTCAAGGTCAAGCGGGGCTGCCGTTAGGAGACACCCCTGGTCCAAGGTAAGAAGCAGCGGCTGCACTTTGCTGGAGCAGCTGTGAAGAGGTATCCCATGACCAAGGTAAGAGAAACCCAAGTAAAACGATAGGTATTATGAGAGGGCATCAGAGGCAGACACACTGAAATCATAATCACAGAAAACTAGCTGATCTGATCACACGGACCACAGCCTTGTCTAACTCAATGAAACTAAGACATGCCGTGTGGGGCCACCCAAGACAGGTGGGTCATGGTGGAGAGGTCTGACAGAATGTGGTCCATGGAGAAGGGAATGGCAAATGACTTCAGTATACTTTCCTTGAGAACCCCATGAACAGTGTGAAAAGACAACATGATAGGATACTGAATGAGGAACTCCCCAGGTCGGTAGGTGCCCAATGTGCTACTGGAGATCAGTTGAGAAATAAATCCAGAAAGAATGAAGGAATGGAGCCAAAGCAAAAAACAAAAGAGTTAGGGATGGAAACCTGGCCCAGGGAGGGAGCCGTGAAGGAGAAGTTTCCAAACACCAGGAAACCCACTCACCAGCGGGTCTGTGGGGAGTTTTGGAATCTCAGAGGGCAACATTACCAAGAGGGGAAAAAACAAAACAAAACCCACAGAATACATGCCTTAACCACGACTCCTAGTGGAGAAATAGCCAACACGCTCACGCCTGCCACCAGCGAGCGTGGGAGGTGCAGCTTGCATGCTTAGGGTAAGGACTGGGCCTGAATGCCCTGAGGACAATCTGGAGGAGCTAACATGAGATAGCAACCCAAACTGTGGGATAGGCGGACAGAGGGGAAAAACAGAGAGAGAGAGAGAGAACTTTCCCATGAAAAGCTCTAACGGTAAGGCACGGCCTGGCCGGCTCACAGAACAAAGGACTGGGTGAATACCAAAGGAGAGCTAGCTGGCTTCGGACTGGCCCATCCCCCCGCCGGGGGCAGAGAGGCAGGCGGGCAACAGCCAGAGCCAGAAGGTGAGAGGCAATCTCGGCCCCAGAGATGGCATCCTCCGTCAAACTGTGAACAGGCTCCTAGTTGCTAACCAAGTCTTCCTAGGATCCTGGATGGTTGACATCTTCCAGGAGGGTTGCAGTCTGAGATCAGGCCCCCAGAGGAGACACATGGAACATCTGAGATGGCACTCTTGTGGCGCACCCATAAAACTGAATGATTGGGACTGGGGAGGTGATAAGATGCACCGTATACCTGGGATCGTGTGCTTGCCAAACACCTGGTCGCCTGAGCTCCTCAGACTTGGGAAGGGCACAAAACGCAGGTCCAACTGAGTCTGTGCCTTTGTGGAGTACTCTAGAACCTGAACCTGAACAGCTTAGACCTGGGAAGTGTGTGTAACCCAGGGCCCACTTTGGACAGTTCCCTTACAGAGCAACCTGGAGCCTGAGCAGTGTAGACTAGGAAAGCATACACACCATGAGTGGGGGCAAACCCAGTGTGGACCAGACACTGCGATTACTCCCCACACATGTCAGTGATATTTGTTAGCAGTGTTCCTCCCTCCCCACAGCACAACTGAACAAGTAAGCCTAAATAAGTGATTACCTTCACCCCTGTATAAGAGCGGAAATTAGACACTGAAGAGATTTGCAAACAGAGGAAACCAAAATAAAAAAAAGACGGAGCCATTGTGGAAGTGACAGGTGCAACAGATTAAAACCCTGTAGTTAGCATTGACTAAGCATTGGAAGGGGTCTATAGACCTCGAGAAGAAGTATAAACTGGAACAAGGAACTATTCAAAACTGAACTGATCCCACACTGCTCTCAACAGCTCCAGAGAAATTCCTCGATATATTTTTATTATTATCATTTTTAAATTTCAAGTTCTTTCAGTTCAGTCACTCAGTCATGACCTACTCTTTGTTACTCCTTTAATTTTCATTTTTATAACCCACTATTATGTTGCAAAAAGAGACCCTATTTTTTTTATGTAATTAATTTATTTTTTATTGGAGGCAAATTATTTTACAATATTATATTGGTTGGTTTTGCCATACATTGACATGAATTCGCCCCGGGTTTACATAAGTTCCCCCTCCTGAACCTCCCTCCCACCTCCCTCCTCCCTTTATCCTCCCTCTGGGTCATCCCCGCATGCCAGCCCCGAGCATCCTATCACATGCATTGACCCTGAATTAGTGATTCGTTTCACATATGACAACATACGTGTTTCAATGCCATTCTCCCAAATCATCCCACCCTCACCCTCTCCCATAGAGTCCCAAAGACTGTTCTATACATCTGTGTCTCTTTTGCTGTCTTGTATACAGGGTTATCATTTGCATCTTTCTAAATTCCGTATATATGTGTTAGTATACTGCATTGGTGTTTTTCTTTCTGGCTTACTTCACTCTGTATAATAGGCTCCAGTTTCATCCACCTCATTAGAACTGATTCAAATGTATTCTTTTTAATGGCTGAATAATACTCCATTGTGTATATGTACCAAAGCTTTCTTATCCATTCGTCTGCAGATGGACATCTAGGTTGCTTCCATGTCCTGGCTATTATAAACAGTGCTGCAATGAACATTGGAGTACATGTGTCTCTTTCAATTCTGGTTTCCTCGGTGTGTATGCCCAGGAGTGCGATTGCTGGATCATATGGCAGTTCTATTTCCAAAATTTTGAGGAATCTCCACACTGTTCTCCATAGTGGCTGTATTAGTTTGCATTCCCACCAACAGTGTAAGAGGGTTCCTTTCTCTCCACATCCTCTCCAGCATTTATTGCATGTAGACTTTTGGATAGCAGCCATTCTGACTGGTGTGAAATGGTATCTCATTGTGGCTTTGATTTGCATCTCTCTGATTATGAGGGATGTTGAGCATTTTTTCATGTGTTTGTTAGCCATCTTTATGTCTTCTTTGGAGAAATTTCTGTTTAGTTCTTTGGCCCATTTTTTGATTGGGTCATTTATTTTTCTGGAATTGAGCTGCAGGAGCTGCTTGTATAATTTGGAGATTAATCCTTTATCCGTTGCTTCATTTGCTATTATTTTCTCCCATTCTGAAGGCTGTCTTTTCACCTTACTTATAGTTTCCTTTGCTGTGCAGAAGCTTTTGATTTTAATTAGGTCCCATTTGTTTATTTTTGCTTTTATTTCCAATATTCTGGGAGGTGGGTCATGGAGGATCCTGCTGTGATTTATGTCGGAGAGTGTTTTGCCTATGTTCTCCTCTAGGAGTTTTATAGTTTCTGGTCTTACATTTAGCTCTCTAATCCATTTTGAGTTTATTTTGGTGTATGGTGTTAGGAAGTGTTCTAGTTTCATTCTTTTACAAGTGGCTGACCAGTTTTCCCAGCACCACTTGTTAAAGAGACTGTCTTTTCTCCATTTTATATTCTTGCCTCCTTTGTCAAAGATGAGGTGTCCATAGATGCGTGGATTTATCTCTGGGCTTTCTATTTTGTTCCATTGATCTATATTTCTGTCTTTATGCCAGTACCATACTGTCTTGATGACTGTGGCTTTGTAGTAGAGCCTGAAGTCCGGCAGGTTAATTCCCCCAGTTCCATTTTTCTTCCTCAAGATTGCTTTGGCTATTCGAGGTTTTTTGTATTTCCATACAAATTGTGAGATTATTTGTTCTAGTTCTGTGAAAAATATCTTTGGTAACTTGATAGGGATTGCATTGAATGTATAAATTATTTTGGGTAGTATACTCATTTTTACAATATTTATTCTTCCAATCCATGAACATGGTATATTTCTCTATCTATTAGTGTCCTCTTTGATTGCTTTCAGTAGTGTTTTATAGTTTTCTATGTACAAGTCTTTTGTTTCCTTAGGTAGATATATTCCTAAGTATTTAATTCTTTTCGTTGCAACAGTGAATGGAATAGTTTCCTTAATTTCTCTTTCTATTTTCTCATTATTAGTGTATAGGAATGCAAGGGATTTCTGTGTGTTGATTTTATATCCTGCAACGTTACTGTAATCATTGATTAGCTCTAGCAGTTTTCTGGTAGAGTCTCTAAGGTTTTCTGTGTAGAGGATCATGTCATCAGCGAACAGTGAAAGTTTTACTTCTTCTTTTCCAATTTGGATTCCTTTTATGTCTTTTTCTGCTCTGATTGCTGTAGCCAAAACTTCCAGAACTATGTTGAATAGTAGTGGTGAGAGTGGGCACCCTTGTCTTGTTCCTGACTTTAGGGGAAATGCTTTCAGTTTGTCACCATTGAGGATAATGTTTGCTGTGGGTTTGTCATATATAGCTTTTATTATGTTGAGGTATGTCCCTTCTATTCCCACTTTCTGGAGGGTTTTTATCATAAATGGATGTTGAATTTTGTTGAAGGCTTTCTCTGCATCTATTGAGATAATCATATGATTTTTATTTTTCAGTTTGTTAATGTGGTGTATTAGTCAGTTCAGTTCAGTTCAGTTCAGTTCAGTCGCTCAGTTGTGTCCGACTCTCCGCGACCCCATGAATCACAGCACGCCAGGCCTCCCTGTCCATCACCAACTCCCGGAGTTCACTCAAACTCATGTCCATCGAGTCGGTGATGCCATCCAGCCATCTCATTCTCCGTCGTCCCCTTCTCCTCCCGCCCCCAACCTTTCCCAGCATCAGAGTCTTTTCCAGTGAGTCAACTCGTCGCATGAGGTGGCCAAAGTATTGGAGTTTCAGCTCTAGCATCAGTCCCTCCAATGAACATCCAGGATTGATCTCCTCTAGAATGGACTGGTTGGATCTCCTTGCAGTATAAGGGACTCTCAAGAGTCTTCTCCAGCACCACAGTTCAAAAGCATCGATTCTTCGGCGATCAGCCTTCTTCACAGTCCAACTCTCACATCCATACGTGACCACGGGAAAAACCATTGCCTTGACTAGACGGACCTTGGTTGGCAAAGTAATGTCTCTGCTTTTTAATATACTATCAAGGTTGGTCATAACTTTCCTTCCAAGGAGCAAGCGTCTTTTAATTTCATGGCTGCAATCAGCATCTGCAGTGATTTTGGAGCCCAAAAAAACGAAGTCTGACACTGTTTCCACTGTTTTTCCATCTATTTCCCATGAAGTGATGGGACCAGATGCCATGATCTTTGTTTTCTGAATGTTGAGCTTCAAGCCAACCTTTTCACTCTCCTCTTTCACTTTCATCAAGAGGCTTTTGAGTTCCTCTTCACTTTCTGCCATAAGGGTAGTGTCATCTGCATATCTGAGGTTATTGATATTTCTCCCGGCAATCTTGATTCCAGCTTGTGCTTCTTCCAGCCCAGCGTTCCTCATGATGTACTCTGCATATAAGTTAAATAAGCAAGGTGACAATATACAACCTTGACGGACACCTTTTCCTATTTGGAACCAGTCTGTTGTTCCATGTCCAGTTCTAACAGTTGCTTCCTGACCTGCATACAGGTTTCTCAAGAGGCAGGTCAGGTGGTCTGGTATTCCCATCTCTTTCAGAATGTTCCACAGTTTATTGTGATCCACACAGTCAAAGGCTTTGGCATAGTCAATGAAGCAGAAATAGATGTTTTTCTGAAACTCTCTTGCTTTCTCCATGATCCAGCGGATGTTGGCAATTTGATCTCTGGTGCCTCTGCCTTTTCTAAAACCTGCTTGAACATCTGGGAGTTCACGGTTTATATACTGCTGAAGCCTGGCTTGGAGAATTTTGAGCATGACTTTACTAGCGTGTGAGATGAGTGCAATTGTGCGGTAGTTTGAGCATTCTTTGGCATTGCCTTTCTTTGGGATTGGAATGAAGACTGACATCTTCCAGTCCTGTGGCCACTGCTGAGTTTTCCAAATCTGCTGGCATATTGAGTGCAGCACTTTCACAGCATCATCTTTCAAGACTTGAAATAGCTCCACTGGAATTCCATCACCTCCACTAGCTTTGTTCGTAGTGATGCTTTCTACGGCCCACTTGACTTCACATTCCAAGATGTCTGGCTCTAGGTCAGTGATCACGTTATCGTGACTATCTTGGTCGTGAAGATCTTTTTTGTACAGTTCTTCTGTGTATTCCTGCCACCTCTTTTTAATATCTTCTGCTTCTGTTAGGTCCATACCATTTCTGTCCTTTATCGAGCCCATCTTTGCATGAAATGTTCCCTTGGAATCTCTAATTTTCTTGAAGAGCTCTCTTGTTTTTCCTATTCTGTTGTTTTCCTCTATTTCTTTGCATTGAACACTGAGGAAGGCTTTCTTATCTCTCCTTGCTATTCTTTGGAACTCTGCATTTAGATGCTTGTATCTTTCCTTTTCTCCTTTGCTTTTCGCCTCTCTTCTTTTCACAGTTATTTGTAAGGCCTCCTCAGACAGCCATTTCGCTCTTTTGCATTTCTTTTCCATGGGGATGGTCTTGGTCCCTGTCTCCTGTACAATGTCACGAACCTCTGTCCAGAGTTCATCAGGCACTCTATCAATCAGATCTAGTCCCTTAAATCTATTTCTCACTTCCACTGTATAATCATAAGGGATTTGATTGAGGTCATATCTGAATGGTCTAGTGGTTTTCCCTACTTTCTTCAATTTAAGTCTGAACTTCGCAATAAGGAGTTCGTGATCTGAGCCACAGTCAGCTCCTGGTCTTGTTTTCGCTAACTGTATACAGCTTCTCCATCTTTGGCTGCAAAGAATATAATCAATCTGATTTCGGTGTTGACCATCTGGTGATGTCCATGTGTAGAGTCTTCTCTTGTGTTGTTGGAAGAGGGTGTTTGCTATGACCAGTGCGTTCTCTTGACAAAACTCTATTAGCCTTTGCCCTGCTTCATTCCGTGCTCCAAGGCCAAATTTGCCTGTTACTCCAGGTGTTTCTTGACTTCCTACTTTTGCATTCCAGTCCCCGATAATGAAAACGACATCTTTTTTGGGTGTTAGTTCTAAAAGGTCTTGTAGGTCTTCATAGAACCGATTAACTTCGGCTTCTTCAGCACTACTCGTTGGGGCATAGGCCTGGATTACAGTAATATTGAATGGTTTGCCTTGGAAACGAACAGAAATCATCCTGTCATTTTTAAGATTGCATCCAAGTACTGCATTTCGGACTCTTTTGTTGACCATGATGGCTACTCCATTTCTTCTAAGGGATTCCTGCCCACAGTAGTAGATATAATGGTCGTCTGAGTTAAATTCACCCATTCCAGTCCATTTTAATTCACTGATTCCTAGAATGTCAACGTTCACTCTTGCCATCTCCTGTTTGACCACTTCCAATTTGCCTTGATTCATGGACCTAACATTCCAGGTTCCTATGCAATATTGCTCTTTACAGCACCGGACCTTGCTTCTATCACTGGTCACATCCACAACTGGGTACTGGTTTTGCTTTTGCTCCATCCCTTTATTCCTTCTATAGTTATTTCTCCACTGAGCTCCAGTAGCATACTGGGCACCTACCGACCTGGGGAATTCCTCATTCAGTATCCTATCATTTTGCCCTTTGTTACTGTTCATGGGGTTCTCAAGGCAAGTATACTGAAGTGGTTTGCCATTCCCTTCTCCAGTGGACCACATTCGGCTGTGGCCCATGTGATCAGATTGGCTAGTTTCCTGTGATTATGATTTCAGTCTGTCCGCCCTCTGGTGCCCCCTAGCAATACCTACCGTCTTATTTGGGTTTCTCTTACCTTGGTCGTGGAAAATCTCTTCACAGCCGCTCCAGCAAAGTGTAGCCGCTGTACCTTACCTTGGATGAGGGGTATCTCCTCGAGGCCGCCCCTCCTGACCTTGAACGCGGAGTAGCTCCTCTCGGCCCTCCTGCGCCCGCGCAGCCACCGCCTGTTGGACGTGGGGTAGCTCCTCTCGTCCGCCGGCCCTGGCCTCAGGCGTGGGGTAGCTCCTCAGGGCCGCACCTCTTTGCGTGGTTCGTTGCGCCGGGGCCGGCGTCTCTCGCGTCGCGTCTGCGCCGCCGGGGCCGGCGTCTCTCGCGTCGCGTCTGCGCCGCCGGGGCCGGCGTCTCTCGCGTCGCGTCTGCGCCACCGGATTACGTTGACTGATTTGCGGATATTGAAGAATTCTTGCATTCCTGGGATAAAGCCCACTTGGTCATGATGTATGATCTTCTTAATATGCTGTTGGATTCTGATTGCTAGAATTTTGTTAAGGATTTTTGTATCTATGTTCATCAGTGATATTGGCCTGTAGTTTTCTTTTTTTGTGGGGTCTTTACCAGGTTTTGGGATTAGGGTGATGGTGGCCTCATAGAATGAGTTTGGAAGTTGCTCTTCCTCAGCAATTTTCTGGAAGAGTTTGAGTAGAATAGGTGTTAGCTCTTCTCTAAATTTTTGGTAGAATTCAGCTGTGAAGCCGTCTGGACCTGGGCTTTTGTTTGCTGGGAGATTTTTGATTACAGTTTCAATTTCCGTGCTTGTGATGGGTCTGTTCAGATTTTCTATTTCTTCCTGGTTCAGTTTTGGAAAGTTGTATTTTTCTAGGAATTTGTCCATTTCTTCCAGGTTATTCATTTTATTGCCATATAATTCCTGATTGTATTCTCTAATAATCCTTTGTATTTCTGTGTTGTCAGTTGTGATCTCTCCATTTTCATTTCTAATTTTATTGATTTGGTTCTTCTCCCTTTGTTTCTTGATAAGTCTGGCTAGTGGTTTGTCAATTTTATTTACCTTCTCAAAGAACCAGCTTTTGGCTTTGTTGATTTTTGCTATAGTCTCTTTTGTTTCTTTTGCATTTATCTCTGCCCTAATTTTTACAATTTCTTTTCTTCTACTGACCCTGGGGTTCTTCATTTCTTCCTTTTCTAGTTGCTTTAGATGTAGAGTTAGGTTATTTAGTTGACTTTTTTCTTGTTTCTTGAGGTGTGCCTGTATTGCTATGAACTTCCCCCTTAGCACTGCTTTTACAGTGTCCCAGAGGTTTTGGGTTGTTGTGTTTTCATTTTCATTCATTTCTATGCATATTTTGATTTCTCTTTTGATTTCTTCTATGATTTGTTCGTTGTTCAGCAGCGTGTTGTTCAGCCTCCATATGTTGGCATGTTTAATAGTTTTTCTCCCATAATTGAGATCTAATTTTACTGCATTGTGGTCAGAAAAGATGCATGGAATGATTTCAACCTTTTTCAATTTACCAAGGCTAGATTTATGGCCCAGGATGTGATCTATCCTGGAAAAGGTTCCATGTGCACTTGAGAAAAAGGTGAAATTCATTGTTTTGGGGTGAAATGTCCTATAGATATCAATTAGGTCTAACTGGTCTATTGTATCATTTAAAGATTGTGTTTCCTTGTTAATTTTCTGTTTAGTTGATCTATCCATAGATGTAAGTGGGGTATTAAAATCTCCCACTATTATTGCATTATTGTTAATTTCCCCTTTCATACTTGTTAGTAATTGTCTTACATATTGCGGTGCTCCTATGTTGGGTGCATAAATATTTATAATTGTTATATCTTCATCTTGGATTGATCCTTTGATCATTATGTAGTTTCCTTCTTTGTCTCTTTTCACAGCCTTTGTTTTAAAGTCTATTTTATCTGATATGAGTATTGCTACTCCTGCTTTCTTTTGGTCTCTATTTGCATGGAATATCTTTTTCCAGCCTTTCACTTTCAATCTGTATGTGTCCCTCGTTTTGAGGTGGGTCTCTTGCAGACAACATATATGGGAGTCTTGTTTTTGTATCCATTCAGCCAGCCTTTGTCTTTTGGTTGGGGCATTCAACCCATTTACGTTTAAGGTAATTATTGATAAGTATGATCCCGTTGCCATTTTCTTTATTGCTTTGGGTTCGAGTTTATAGACCCTTTCTGTGTTTCCTGTCTAGAAAAGATCCTTTAGCATTTGTTGGAGAGCTGGTTTGGTAATGCTGAATTCTCTCAGCTTTTGCTTGTCTGTAAAGCTTTTGATTTCTCCTTCATATTTGAATGAGATCCTTGCTGGGTACAGTAGTCTGGGCTGTAGGTTATTTTCTTTCATCACTTTAAGTATGTCTTGCCATTCCCTCCTGGCCTGAAGAGTTTCTGTTGAAAGATCAGCTGTTATCCTTATGGGAATCCCCTTGTGTGTTATTTGCTGCTTTTCCCTTGCTGCTTTTAATATTTGTTCTTTGTGTTTGATCTTTGTTAATTTGATTAATATGTGTCTAGGAGTATTTCGCCTTGGGTTTATCCTGTTGGGGACTCTCTGGGTTTCTTGGACTTGGGTGATTATTTCTTTCCCTATTTTAGGGAAGTTTTCAACTATTATCTCCTCAAGTATTCTCTCATGGTCTTTCTTTTTGTCTTCTTCTTCTGGGATTCCTATGATTCGAATGTTGGAGCGTTTAACATTGTCCCAGAGGTCTCTAATATTGTTCTCATTTCTTTTAATTTGTTTTTCTTTTTTCCTCTCTGTTTCATTTATTTCTACAATTCTATCTTCTAGCTCGCTTATCCTGTCTTCTGCCTCTGTTATTCTACTGTTTGTTCCCTCCAGAGTGTTTCTGATCTCATCTATTGTATTATTCATTGTATATTGACTCTTTTTTATTTCCTCTAAGTCCTTATTAAACCTTTCTTCCATCTTCTCAATCCTTTTCTCCAGGTTATTTATCTGTAACTCCATTTTGCTTTCAAGATTTTGAATCATTTTCACCACCAAAATTCGAAATTCTTTTTCATGTAGATTCCCTATATCTTCCTCTTTTGTTTGTGTTGGTGGGCATTTATCTTGTTCCTTTACTTGCTGGGTATTTCTCTGCTTCTTCATCTTGCTTATAATGCTTTGCTTGGGGTGGCTTTTCCCTCTTCTGGCCGTTTGTGGAGTTCTCTTTATTATGTAGTTTCCTCGCTGTGTGTGGGGTTGGACAGGTGACTTGTCAAGGTTCCCTGGTTATGGAAGCCTGTGTCGGTGTTCTGGTGGGTGGAGCTGGATTTCTTCTCTCTGGAGTGCAATGAAGTGTCCAGTAATGAGTTATGCAATGTCAGTGGGTTTGGAGTGACTTTGGGCAGCCTGTATATTGAAGCTCAGGGCTAGTTTCCTGTGTTACTGGAGAATTTGCGTGGTATGTCTTGCTCTGGAACTTGTTGACCCTTGGGTTTAGCGTAGGTATGGAGATGTTTGATGAGCTCCTATCGATTAATGTTCCCTGGAGTCAGGACTTCTCTGGTGTTCTCAGGATTCGGGCTTAAGCCTCTTGCCTCTGGTTTTTGGTCTTATTCTTGGAGTAGTCTCTAGATGTCTCTGTCATTTCCAAGGTGGTTCCCTCTGTTTTAGCTTCTGTCTGCTGGTCTCTTCAGTGTCTAATTTCTGCCCTGATACTAGGGGGTGGGTGGATACTTTTTAAGGCTCAGTTGTTCAGTCCTGTTCTGGGAAGGGAGGAACGCTGCAGTCGATTATCTCTGGCGTCTGTGGGGAGTGCTCGCAGCGTCTCGGCCACACTGGGTTTGCCCCCACTCACAGCACGTATGCTGTCCCAGTCTACACTGCACAGGCTCTAGGTTGCTCTGCCAGGAACTGTCCAAGGCCGGCACCGGGTTGTATGCACTTCCCAGGTCTGAGCGGCTCAAGTTCAGGTTCTCAGGTACTCCGCAAAGGCGCAGACTTGGTTGGGCCTGCGTTTTGTGCCTTCCCCAGTCCGAGCAGCTCAGGGGATCAGGTGTTTGGCGAGCGCGGTCTCTGCGACTTATCGCCTCCCCAGTCCCCGCCACTCAGTTTTCTGGGTGTACAACCGGCGTACCTTCTCAGGGGGATATCGACCGGCCCGAGCCCAAGAAGTCCTGAATAGCAACAAGCCTGCCTGCAGTTTGTATCGGATGCCTTTCTGGGGCCGTGGTTGCCCGCTCCGGCTCTGGCTGCGCTCCCTGCCTGTCTCGGCGAGGGATGGGGGATGGGCCGACCACAGCTGGCTCGCTCTGCTCAGTCCTTTATTCTGTGAGCGGGGCTGGCCAAGTCATAGGTTAGAGCTTTCCGCCTTTTCGTGGGGAAGCTATCCCACAGTCTGCTTTGCTCTCCCCAGTTCTCTCAAATTGTTCTCGCGGCATTCAAGCCCAGTCCTCTCTCTAAGCAGTTCAGCCGGCTCCTCCCTGCCCAGCCCCCACTTGCTAATGGCCTATGCAGGCGTCTGCGCTGCTTCTCCGCTGGGAGTTACCGTTTGGCGGGTAATCTCCTTTCGAAGACAATGGGCTGCTTTTCTGGGTGCCTGACGTCCTCTGCCAGCATTCAGAAGTTGTTTTGTGGACTTTACTTGCGTTCAAAAGTTCTTTTGATGAATTTGTGGAGGAGAGAGTGGTCTCACCGTCCTATTCCTCCGCCATCTTCAGGAGACCCTATTTTTAAAGACGATTTCACACATATATTTTTTATAATTTTTGTGACTGATTTTGCTTTGTTTTTTATATTGTATTTTTGAGAGTTTAATCTCTACTCTAGATTTTTAATCTTTGCTTTTTGGTATTTGTTATCAATTTTGTACCTTTAAGAATCTAATCTTCAGTACCCATTTTTACTTAGGGGTGTGATTACTGGCTTGATTGCTGTTTCCCCTTTTGACACTCCCTGTTCTCCCCCAGGTCACCTGTATCTCCTCCCTCTGCCCTTTCTTCTCTATTTAACTCTGTGAATCTCTCTGGGTGTTCCAGGCTGTGGAGAACACTTAGGGAACTGATTACTAGCTAGACTGGTCTCTCCCCTTTTGACAGCCCTCTTCTCCTCCTGGTCACCTCTATCTCCCTCCTCCCTCTTCTCTTCTCCATGCAACTCTGTTAACCTCTCTGGGTGTCCCTCACTGTGAAGAATCTTTTCAACATTAACATAGATGTTTTATCATTGGTGCCCTTGCCTGGTGGCTCAGATAGTAAAGTGTCTGCCTGCAATGCAGGAGACCTGGGTTCAACTCCTGGGTTGGAAAGATACCTTGGAGAAGGAAATGGCAACCCACTCCACTACTATTGCCTGGAAAATCCCAAGGATGGAGAAGCCTGGTAGGCTACAGTCAATGGCGTTGCAAAGAGTCAGACACGACTGAACAACTTCACTTTCACTTTATCACCAGTGCTGTATGGATGGAGAAGTCTTGAGACTACTGTAAGAATAACACTGAAAGCCAGAGGCAGGAGGCTTAAATAGAAAACGTGAGAACACCAGACAGCTCCTGACTCCAGGGAACATTAATTGACAAGAGCTCATCCAAAAGCCTCCATACTTATACTGAAACCAAGCTCCAACCAAGAGCCAACAAGTTCCAGAGCAAGACATACCACACTAATTCTCTAGCAATGCAGGAACATAGCCCTGAGCATTAAAATACAGGCTGCCCAAAGTCACACCAAACCCAAAGACACCTCAAGACTCACTTTTGGACACTTCATTGCACTCCAGAGAGAAGAGATCCAGCTCCACCTACCAGAACACCAATGCAAGCTTCCCTAACCAGGGAAGCCACTTGACAAGCCACTCGTCCAACCCCATCCACAGGGAGGAACCTCCACAATAAAGAGGAACCACAAACTTCCAGAATACAGAAAAGCCACCACAAACTCAGCAATCTAAACAAGATGAAAAGGCAGAAAAATATTCAGCAGGTAAAGGAACATGATAAATGCCCACCAAACCAAACAAAAGAGGAGATAGGGGGTCTACCTGAAAAAGAATTCAGCATAATGATAGTAAAGATGATCCAAAATCTTCAAAGCAAAATGGACTTACAGATAAATAGACTAGAGACAAGGACTGAGAAGAGGCAAGAAATGTTTAACAAGGTCCTAGAAGAAATAAAAAAGAGTCAATAATGGATAATGAAATAACTGAGATCAAAAGCACTCTGGAGGGAACCAACAGTAGAATAACTGAGGCAGAAGACAGGATAAGTGAGGTGGAAGATAGAATGGTGGAAATAAATGAAGCAGAGAGGAAAAATTAAAAAAGGATTAAAAGAAATGAGGACAAACTCAGAGACCTCTGGGACAATGTTAAACACCCCCAACATTCGAATCATAGGAGTCCCAGAAGAAGAAAACAAAAAGAAAGGCCATGAGAAAATACTTGAGGAGATAATACTTGAAAACTTCCCTAAAATGGGGAAGGAAATAGCCACCCAAGTCCAAGAAACCCAGAGAGTCCCAAACAGGAAAAACCCAAGGTGAAATACCCCAAGATCTTTGTTAATCAAATTAACAAAGACCAAACACAAACAGCAAATATTAAAAACAGCAAGGGAAAAGCAACAAATAACACACAAGGGGATTCCCATAAGGATACAGCTGATCTTTCAATAGAAACTCTTCAGGCCAGAAGGGAATGCAGGACATACTTAAAGTGATGAAAGAGAAAAACCTACAACCCAGATTACTGTACCCAGCAAAGATCTCATTCAAATATGAAGAAGAAATCAAAAGATTTACAGAAAAGCAAAAGCGGAGAGAATTCAGCATGACCAAACCAGGTCTTCAACAAATGCTAAAGGATCTTCTCTAGACAGGAAACAAAGAAAAGGTGTATAAACTCGAACCCAAAACACAAAGTAAATGGCAATGGGATCATAGTTATCAATAATTACCTGAAATATAAATGGGTTGAATGTCCCAACCAAAATACAAAGACTGGCTGAATGGATAAAAAAAAAACAAGACCCCTATATATGCTGTCTACAAGAGACCCACCTCAAAACAAGGGACACATACAGACTGAAAGTGAAGGGCTAGAAAAGGATATTTCATGCAAATGGAGACCAAAAAAAAAAAAAAAACAGGAGTAGCAATACTCGTATCAGATAAAATAGACTTTGAAACAAACGCCATGAAGAGACAAAGAAGGACACTACATAATGATCAAAGGATCAATCCAACAAGAAGACATAACAATTATAAATATATATGCACCCAACATAGGAGCATTGCAATATGTAAGGGAAGTGCTAACAAGTATGAAGGGAAATTAACAGTAACACAATAATAGTGGGCGACTTTAATACTCCACTCACACCTATGGATAGATCAACTAAACAGAAAATTAGCAAGGAGACACAAACTTTAAATGATACAATGAACCAGTTAGACCTAATTGATACCTATAGGACATTTAACCTGAAAACAATCAATTTCACCTTTTTCTCAAGTGCACATGGAACCTTCTCCAGGATAGATCACATCCTGGGCCATAAACCTAGCCTTGGTAAATGCAAAAAAATTGAAATTATTTCAAGCATCTTTTCTGATCACAGTAAGATTGTGGTAAGATTAGATGTCAACTACAGGAAAAAAACTATTAAAAATACAAACATATAGAGGCTAAACAACATGCTTCTGAATAACCAACAAATCACAGAAGAAATAAAAAATGAAATCAAAATATGCATAGAAATGAGTGAAAATGAAAACACAACAACCCAAAACCAATGGGATTCAGTAAAAGCAGTACTAAGGGGAAGGTTCATATCAATACAAGCTTACCTCAAGAAACAAGAGGAAAATCAAATAAATAACCTAACTTTACACCTAAAGCAACTAGAAAAAGAAGAAATGAAGCACCCCAGGGTTAGTAGAAAGAAAGAAATAATAAAAATTAGGGCAGAAATGAATGAAAAAGAAACAAAGGAGATTATAGCAAAAATCAACAAAACTAAAAGCTGGTTCTTTGAGAAGATAAATAAAATAGACAAACCATTAGCCAGACTCATCAAGAAGAAAAGGGAAAAGAATCAAATCAACAAAATTAGAAATGAAAATGGAGAAATCACAACAGACAACACAGAAATACAAAGGATCATAAGAGACTACTATCAGCAACTATATGTTAATAAAACAGACAACTTGGAAGATATGGATGAATTCTTAGAAAAGGATAACTTTCCAAAACTGAACCAGGAAGAAATAGAAAATCTTAAAAGACCCATCACAAGCACAGAAATTGAAACTGTAATCAAAAATCTTCCAACAAATAAAAGCTCAGGACCAGATGGCTTTACAGGTGAATTCTACCAAAGATTTAGAGAAGAGCTAAGACCCATCCTACTCAAACTCTTCCAGAACTTTGAAGAGGAAAGTAAACTGCCAAACTCATTCAATGAGGCCACCATGACACTAATACCAAAACCAGACAAAGATGCCACAGAAAAAGAAAACCACAGGCCAATATCACTGATGAACATAGATGCAAAAATCCTTAACAAAATTCTAGCAAACAGAATCCAGCAACATATTAAAAAGATCATACATCATGATCAAGTGGATTTTATCCCAGGAATGCAAGGATTCTTCAATATTCAAAAATCAATCAATTTGATACACCACATTAACAAATTGAAAAATAAAAACCATATGATTATCTCAATAGATGCAGAGAAAGCCTTTGACAAAATTCAACATCCATTTATGAAAAAAAACCCTCCAGAAAACAGGCATAGAAGGAACATACCTCAACATAGTAAAATTCATATATAATAAACCCAGAGCAAACATTATCCTCCATGGTGAAAAATTTCCCCTAAAGTCAGGAACAAGACAAGGATGCCCACTCTCACCATTACTATTCAACATAGTTTTGAAAGTTTTAGCCACAATAATCAGAAAAGAAAAAGAAATAAAAGGAATCCAGAATGGAAAAGAAGTAAAACTCTGACTGTTTGCAGATAACATGATCCTCTACATAGAAGACCCTAAAGACACCACCAGAAAATTACTATAGCTAATCAATGAATATAGTAAAGTTGCAGGATATAAAATCAATAAACAGAAATCCCTTGCATTCCTGTACACTAACAATGAGAAAACAGAAAGAGAAATTAAGGAAATAATTCCATTCACCATTGCAACAAAAAGAATAAAATACTTAATAAATCTACCTAAAGAAACTATAAAACACTGATGAAAGAAATCAAAGATAACACAAATAAATAGATGGAGAAATATATCATGTTCATGGATTGGAAGAATCAATATAGTAAAAATGAATATACTACACCAAAGCAATCTATAGATTCAGTGCAATCCCTATCAAGCTACCAACAATATTTTTCAGAACAAATAATTTCACAATTTGTATGGAAATACAAAAAACTTGAAATAGCCAAAGCAATCTTGAGAGAGAAGAATGGAACTGGAGGAATCAACCCAGCTTACTTCAGACTTTACTACAAAGCTACAGTCATCAAGACAGTATGGTACTGGCACAAAGACAGAAATACAGATCAATGGAACAAAATAGAAAGCCCAGAGATAAATCCATACACCTATGAACACCTTATCTTTGACAAAGGAGGCAAGAATATACAATGGAGAAAAGACAATCTCTTTAACAAATGGTGCTGGGAAAACTGGCCAACCACTTGTAAAAGAATGAAACTAGAACACTTTCTAACACCATTCACAAAAATAAACTCAAAATGGATTAAAGATCTAAATGTAAGACCAGAAACTATAAAACTCCTAGAGGAAAACATAGGCAAAACACTCTGACATAAATCGCAGCAGGATCCTTTATGACCCACCTCCTAGAGTAATGGAAATAAAAGCAAAAATAAACAAATGGGACCTAATTAAAATTAAAAACTTTTGCACAACGAAGGAAACTATAAGCAAGGTGAAAAGACAGCCTTCAGAGTAGAAGAAAATAATATCAAACGAAGCAACTGACAAATAATTAGTCTCAAAAATATACAAACAATTCATGCAGCTCAATACCAGAAAAATAAATGAACCAATCAAAAAATGGGCCAAAGAACTAAACAGACATTTTTCCAAAGAAGACATACAGATGGCTAACAAACACATGAAAGGATGCTCAACATCACTCATAATCAGAGAAATGCAAAATAAAACCACAATGAGGTAGCATTTCATGCCAGTCAGAATGGCTGCTATCCAAAAGTCTACAAGCAATAAATGCTGGAGAGGGTGTGGAGAAAAGGGAACCCTCTTACCCTGTTGGTGGGAATGCAACTAGTACAGCCACTATGGAGAACAGTGTGGAGATTCCTCTAAAAACTGAAAATAGAATTGCCATATGACCCAGCAATCCCACTCCTGAGCAAACACACCAAGGAAACCAGAATTGAAAGAGAAACGTGTACCCAATGTTCATCATAGCACTGTTTACAATAGCTGGGACATGGAAGCATCCTAGATGTCCATCAGCAGACAAATGGATAAGAAAGCTATGGTACATATACACAATGGAATATTATTCAGTTATTAAAAAGAATGCATTTGAATCATTTCTAATGAGGTGGATGAAACTGGAGCCTATTATACAGAGTGAAGTAAGCCAGAAAAACACCAATACAGTATATTAATGCATATATATATGGAATTTAGAAAGATGGTAACAATGATCCTATATGTGAGACAGCAAAAGAGATACGGATGTAAAGAACAGACTTTTGGACTCTGTGGGAGAAGGCGAGGGTGGGATGATTTGAGAGAATAGCACTGAAACATGTATATTACTATATGTGAAATAGATCGCCAATCCAGGTTTAATGCATGGGACAGGGTGCTCAGGGCCAGTGCACTGGCATGACCCTGAGGGATGTGATGGTGAGGGAGGTGAGAGGGGGGTTCAGGGTGGGGGACACATGTACACCCAGAGCTGATTCATGTCAATGTTTGGCAAAAACCACTACAATATTGTAAAGTAATTAGCCTCCAATTAAAATAAGTTAATTAATTTTTAAAAATAAAATAAGAAAGAAAAAAGAATAATAAATGTTTTTCTTGAGTTACTGCTGTCAGAGTCCTTTCCATTGTTGGGAATCACAGTCCACCTCACCACCCTAGGATGCCCTCCAACACTGTGCTGATCTCTGGACCTGCTGTAGTGGCAGCTCAGATTCTAATCTGGTCCTACTCCTGTGTGTTCTTGCCTCCAGTGTCCACATCTATCAAAACTAGTGTGTTTTCTTTTGTGGGAGCTCTCAATGTACTTTTATATATTCCATAGACACAGAGTCTGCCTAGCTGATCGCGTGGATTTAATCTGCAGCTTGTACAGCTGGTGGGAAGGTTTTTGGGTCTTCCTTAGCCACACTGCCACTAGGTTTCAATTGTGGTTTTATTTCCACCTCTGTATATGGGTTATCCACTGGGATTTGCTCCTAAGGCTTCCCTGGAGGACTTGTGTTTGCCTCTATGAAGGCCAGGTGTAGAGGTGGTGCAGCTGCTTGGGTTGCAGGGGTTCTGTCAGCACCAGGTACTCAGGGGAGTTGGCTGTTAGGGTAGCAGGAAAGATAGTTTTCTAGAAGGGTATGGCAACCAATATTGGCCAATACATTCCAGTATTCTTGCCTGGAGAACTCCACTCCCTGACAGAGAAACCTTGCAGGCCACAATCTACAGGGTCACAAAGAGTTGGACACTACCAAAGTGACCCTGAGCACATAGATGCAAGACTTTTTTGCCTGTGGCAGCTCTGTCCCAGTGAGAGTTGAGCATAAAGGTAGTGCAGCTGCTTGGCTTGAGGTGACCCTGGTGGCACCAAGTGTGCCGGGACATGAACTGCCTCCACTGCAGGAGTTATGACCCTATCAGAGTCTTTTTGCCAGCCTCTTATAGCTGGCAACCAGAAGGCCTCTTTGGCCAGTCTTTCTCTGTAGATTCACCCATTTAGCCACTTAGAGGGCTTCCTTGCCTGGGGTCCTTCTTTGTTTTTTGACATATCAGGCACATAGAGGGGCCCCCCTACTGGGGTCCTACTCTGTAGATCAGCTCATCAGTCACTTAAAGGGGCACCCTGGGTGGGTTCCTGCTCTGTAGTTCAGTGCATCAGGCATTTGGTGGGCCAACCTCTGTATTGTTCAGCTGCCAATGCTGGCTTGTGGGGAGAGAGAGGCTATGGTGATGGCTCCACTCTCTATGCGTGACTCAGCAGTACCACCTTGCTTCCATGGCTGCCTGGCTTTCCTCCACAGGCATTTTCCACCACAATCTCCTCCTCACATCCCCTTGATCCATTTCTCTGCGGTCAACAGCAGCCCTCACCCTGGGATTTCTCCACAGTCCCTAAACTCCAGCTCCCAGCCGCTGCACCTTCCAGGGGACTGGTCTCCCTGTCTGGGGTATGTATAGCTGAAGCAAGGATTGTCTGATTCTCATCCCATTTAAGCTGCCACAGACCAGCTGTTTCACTCTCAGCCTTAAATGTTTCTCCTCTGACTCAGACAATTGCCCTGATGTGGGGATCGGACCCTTGTTTCAGTTCCCCTACCTGCCATGGGTAGGTCCAGTCCTACTAACACTCCTGTTTTTCCCCCTAGTTTGTTCATCCTACCAAGTTTTGCATGGTTCCATATATTCTTTTCCCCTCAGTCAGGTACTCCAGTCCGCCCTCAGCTGGTATTCTACATGTAATTCTGTGTCTGAAGGTGTATTCCTGGGGTATCTGTGGAAAGAAATGTACTCCACATCCACCTACTCCTCTGCCATCTTGTTCTCATGTCTATTCCCAGTTTTTAAAGGAATCTTCACACTATTCTCCACAGTGGCTATACCAGTTTAACCACAGCAGTCATTGACTCCCGTGTCCTCCCCTTACCCCCTCTGTCTCAGCCCTAACCCTGAAGGGGCCAGGGAGGTGGGACTGGGAAGGCTACAGAAGACCAGAGAGAGAGACTTTCCTGGGGATACAGTGGTTAAGAATTCACCTTCCATCACAGAGCACCGAGCTGAGCTCCCTCTGTTATCAAGAAGACTCCCACGAGCTATCTATTTACACATGGTAGTATATGTATATCAATACTACTCTCTCAATTCGTCCCACTCTCATGAACTAGAGGGGTGGGATGGGGGTGGGGTGGTAGAGAGATTCAAAAGGGAGGGGATATATGTATACAGTTGATTCATGTTGTTGTACAACAGAAACTAACATTGTAAAGCATTTATTCTCCAATTTAAAAAAATAGAATATACGTCAAGGCTGCATATTGTCACCCTGCTTATTTAACATATGTGCAGAGTATATCATGAGAAATGCTGGACTAGATGAAGCACAAGCTGGAATCAAGATTACCGGGAGGAATATCAATAACTTCAGATATGCCAATGACACCACACTTACAGCAGAACATGAAGAACTAAAGAACCTCTTGATGAAAGTGGAAGAGGAGAGTTAAAAAGCTGGCTTAAAACTCAACATTCAGAAAATGAAGATCATGGCATCTGGTCCCATCACATCATAGCAAATAGATTGGGAAACGGTGGAAACAGTGAAAGACTTAATTTGGGGGGCTCCAAAAACACTGCAGATGGTGACTGCAGCCATGAAATTAAAAGATGCTTGCTTCTTGGAAGAAAAGTTATGACCAACCTAGACAGCATATTAAAAAGCAGAGACATTACTTTGCCAATAAAGTTCTGTCTAGTCAAAGCTATGGTTTTTCCAGTGGTCATGTATGGATGTGAGAGTTGGACTATGAAGAAAGCTGAGCACTGAAGAATTGATGCTTTTGAACTGTGGTGTTAGAGAAGACTCTTGAGAGTCCCTTGGACAGCAAGGAGATCCAACCAGTCCATCCTAAAGGACATCAGTCTTGAATGTTCATTGGAAGGACTGATGGTGAAGCTAAAACTCCAATACTTTGGCCACCTGATGTGAAGAACTGACTCATTGGAAAAGATCCTGATTCTGGGAAAGATTGAAGGTGGGAGGAGAACAGGATGACAGAAGATGAGATGGTTGGATGGCATCACTGACTCAATGGACATGACTTTGAGTAAACTCCAGGAATTGTTGATGGACAGGGAGGCCTGGAATACTGCAGTCCATGGGGTCACAAAGAGCTGGACACGACTGAGCGACTGAACTGAACTGAACTGAGCTTTCCAGGTGGAGCTTTTGGTAAAGATCCTGCTGCCAGTACAGGAGACATAAGACATTCGGGTTCAATCCCTGGGTTGGTACGATCCCCTGGAAGAGGGTATGGCAACTCACTCTTACCTGGAGAATCCCATGGATAGAGGAGTGTGGTGGGCTACAGACCATGGGGTTGCAAAGAGCTGCCCATGACTGAAGGAAGTAACTTAGCACAACAGACAGAATCTACCTTCTAATGCAGGAACATAAGTTTGATCCCTGGTCAGGGAACCAAGATCCCACATGCCTTGCAACAACTAAACCCACCTACAAGCTACAACAAAAGATCCCACATCCTGCAACTAGGAACTGATGCAGGCAAATAAATAAATAGAAGAATAGATATTTTAAATAAATAAATAGCTAGATACCTTTTTACAAAATGACCAGAGAGGGGAATTGGAAAAATTGTCTGAACCCTCTATTCTCGCAGGGCTTCCATCTTAAAGCATCCCCATTAGGAATAGGAGAAACTTCAGCTTTCAATAACGTGTGGAGTTTTGGCTACTGAACTATATTGGACATTTTAAATACTATTTGGGGGTCTAAAATTGTCTAGAACTCTTTTACCATCCAACAAAGATTTTTAAGGAGTTACTGAGCTGCTCAAGATTTTAGCCAAGAGGAAGGATAAGGGGAATGGCATATCAGACAGTAGAAGGAAAGAATAAAGTCTCTTGAGGAGCTTGTCTTGTTCAAAGTTAAAGTTACACACATCTGGGCAGGTCTGGGAAAATGAAAACTCTGATTTCTCCAAGCCAAGCAGGCACTGATTAAAAACCAAGTAGCCATGATTCTAGAATTACTGTCAATAAAAGAAATGGAGCAATAAAAAATATCTGTTCTACGTAACATTCTTATAGTCTTAAAAATAATAACTATTCTGCCTATCTAATTATAAACAAAATATCTTCCTGTAATAAATGTCTTCTGCCACATTCCTTCCTTCAGGGTTATTACCCAGAATTTAAACATTCGATTTTCCACTTCATTTGGTACTCTGCCATTCATTTTTCATTGAATGAAAGCCATCTCTCTGCAGGAGGTCCTTTAGTTAAATAATGGCACATGATCAATAAGATAGAATCGCCATTCCTTGCAAATGACTTAGGGCTGTGTTTCTCCCTGGCCCTGGGGCCGCAAGCAGCACACAGTGGGAAAGGTTGGTGTGTTTACCAGGTGGTTCAAGTTCATACATAGGTGTTTTGCACATGTGTTCATGGCAACAACTACCATGGGAGCCATAGGTCTCCCTTTCTGGATCAGGATGCTACTGTCTCCCCTTGGTTCTCTACTGCTCTGACGTTTTGTTGCTGCTGTTGAGTCACTAAGTCACGTCCTTGTGACCCCATAGACTGTAGCCCTCCCGGCTCCTCTGTTCATAGGATTTCCTAGGTAAGAATACTGGAGTGAGTTGTCATTTCCTTCTCCAGAGGACCTTCCTGATTCAGGGATCGCACTCAAGTCTCCTGCATTGGCAGGCAGGCTCTTTACTGCTGAGCCACAAGGAAAACCCTTGTTCTCTGTTGCTGTTCCCCAAAATAACTCTTTTCCCTTTTTCTACCCTTCAGGACTGGTTGGTCCCACTCATCTGTCAGTGACCACTCCCTTGCTCCCCCCGCGTGCTCTCACTGAGTTTTAACCATGTCATCAACCTCCCCCTCCGTCCTAAGCTTCATTCAGTTCCATTCATTTATCTAACCCATCGCTTTTCAACCATGACTGCACAGAAGAAAGACTCACACTGATTTCCAAAAGTACTAACACCTGGGTTTCTTTCTCATCTGCCTGGATCTGAGCGTCTGAGAGAGCCTGAGATCAATACCTTCTGATTGCCCTCACAGATGTCAGCACACCAGCAACCCACACCTCTCCTTTCTCCTGCTGGGTTTGTGTATTTCCCCAAGATGCCAGTCTCATCACCATGGTTCAGTAGTAACATCCTTGAGGATATACACACATGACCCCGTGGCCCCCAAGTGGATGATGATCACACCAGAGGGACTCCGTGGAAAGACAAATGGTCAAGAATCAATAGCTGAAGCTTCTGGATGAGACGTATGCCAATGGGCATGGTGCCCTTGGGACTCTCCACTGACCCTTCTCTTCCCCTGCCAAAGAGAAGCCTGCCCCAGGTGCAGGGCACTTTCATGCTTCATGAACCCAGGTTCTCATTAATTTGCTGTTGTTCAATTGCTAAGTCATGTCCAACTCTTTATGACCCATGGATTGGAACACACCAGGCTTCCCTGTCCTTCACCATCTTCCAGAGTTTGCTCAAACTCATGTCCATTGAGTTGATGATGCCATCCAATTATCTCATCCTCTGTCATCCCCTTCTCCTCCTGCCCTCAATCTTTCCCAGAATCAGGGTCTTTTCCAATGAGTTGGCTCTTCCCATCTGGTGGCCAAAGTATTGGAGCTTCAGCATCAGTCCTTCCAATGAATATTCAAGGTTGATTTCCTTTAGGATGGACTGGTTTGATCTTGCAGTCCAAGAGTCTTCTCTAGCACCACAATTCAAAAGCACCAGTCCTTCGATGCTCAGCCTTCTTTATGATCCAATTCTCACATCTGTACATGACTACTGGAAAAATCATAGCTTTGACTATATACAGATCTTGATGTCTCTCCATTTAAATACACTGTCTAGGTTGGTCATAGCTTTTCTTGCCTCTGTTTTCAGTGGGGCCACTCTCTTTTCTCTCATGTAGCTGTGGAAGTTTCTTTTTTCTTCCTCTTTTTTTAAAATTTGATTTTTAAATAAAATCCTTCAGTCTCTACCCTGTGGAATTTCCATGAGGCAAATAGCTTATTGGCCCAAGGAGCTACAATTTCTCAAGAAGACATGGGTAATTATAATGGGGAAATGCCCCAGGAGAGAATCAGCTGTAAATTCCACCCTGTGGGGGTAGGAAAAAGCTTCATGCAGGTGGTAACTTTTGTTCTACAACTTAACTTAGGAGTTTATTAATATCAAATGATAAAAATAAAGGGAAAATAGAAGTTAGAAAAATACCTGGAGAATGGGGATATGTAGAGGTAGTAAAGCAAAAATCAGAAAGCAAAAATGAAAATAATGCACAGAGAGAAGGCTGCCTGCAGGTGGACACAGCATCTGGAGTTTCACAAACAGGTGAGTGAGGCTTAGGAAATCAAATGGAGAAGGTGCAAGACAAAGCCGAGCAGATGGAGAAACCCAGACAGAAGGCTGGTTCCACCCAAGCACCCTCTCCTGGAACAGCTGTGGAGGCAAACATAGACCCTGATTTCCCACCTGCCTTTTCATTTCTCCAAAAATTGTGTTGGGAGAAAAGAGTAATATCCTTCAAATATTTGACCTGTCACAAGTTGAAAATTTGTTCACATCTCCTTCCATTCCGTTCCGTTCGGTTCCGTACTGAGCCTCTATTTAACATGGTCAAAAATGCTATAGGGACTTTCTGTATGGTTCAGAAATTAAGACTCGTGCTTCCACTGCAGGGGCCACCGGTTCAATCCCTGGTCAGGGAAGCAAGATCCTACATGCAGTGCAGTGTGGCCAAAAAGCAAAAATGTTTTGTTTTAATCGCTAAGTTGTGTCTGACTCTGCGATCCCATGAACTGAGAGACTCCTGCCAGGTTCCACTGCCCATAGGATTTTTCAAGCAAGAACACTGGGGTGAGTTGTCATTCCTGTCTCCAAGATCCCACATGCAGTATGGTGTGGTCAAAAAGCAAAAATAATAATTTTAAAATAAATAAATAAAAGCTATAAATCCTTAACATGAGTCATCCATAAAAAGGAATAAGAAGTTTAACTATAATAAAGTTGAAGTTTAATATAACGAAGTCTAATTCACACAGAAAAACATTTTTATAAAAAAAGCAATTTCTGTCTATATAGACAGGCAATTGTGCAATTCTAACTGTGCAGACTCTAGCTCCTGGTCTGCTTGCACAGAATCACTCACTGGGGGAGGGGGACAGGTGAAGGGAGAGGAAGGGGGCAGGGAGGCAGGGAGAGGCAAATCTCAGGAGGGATGAGGGACATCTCTGAGCACGAATTTTTTAATGACTTCATGCCCCTATAACAGAATAAATGGCTATTTTAAACCACATGTTTCTAAAAGACAAATAGCATTTGCAGAATTAAGAGAAATTCTAAGGATGTGAGACTGTGCCCAATTACTACCGCCCAGAGTGAGTGACGATGACCAGCCTCTCGAAAAGGGTCTTTATAATTGAGCCCCGGATAGACCCCTAACTAGGGCAGCGCCGCTGGGTACCTCTCCGACTCGGTGCATTTTAATTGCTTATGCTGGCATTTATCTGATGTCTTTGGTCTGGCTCAGAGTCCTTTCATAACCATTCTATCTGACACAAGCAGGTACAAAGAAAAAATTAGCCATTTCACCTCCTGAAGGCAGGTGTACTATTTTACATATATTTGGTATTTAAATTTTAATGAAGGCAGAAGTAGGACGGAATATGGACAGAAGTGGGGTGAGCAGAAAGAGAAATTGTTTTGGAAAAAAACAGGTGGGGTGGCAGAAGGGGAGGCTCAGGGAGACAGCCGATGGACCTGCCTACGGATGGATGGATGTTCCCGCGATGCCGACGGTCAGAGGCCGGCAGTCAGAGCGGCAAGATGGCTTCAGGCGCCCAGCAGGCAGGGTGCGAGGCTGCGGGGTGGGCGAGCCTACCGTGAAGTCAGCACGCTGCTCTTACGTGTTGCGATAACTCACTGCGTCCTAAAGCAGCTTGCTTGGCCGAGAGCAGCCTGACGCTCTGCTCAGGGCTGTCTGCCGTCCTCAACGCCGCCCGGAGCCGCACGGCTCCTCTCCCACCTGCTGGCAGCTTTCTGAAATGCAGGGCACACCTGGAAGCCCGATTCGGCTTGACTTCCTCTCGTTTGGAAACCAAAAAAACATGGCACAGAAAGGGCTCTGAATAAGGCTACACGATTCCCATCCCTCACGTCGCTTCTGAAATGTATCTCCATCTCCACGGGACGTTCTAGGCTGTATGGGAGAACAGAAGGTTATGGAGTGGATGGTCAATCTTTCATGATGTCAACTCAGCAGCAATTTTGAATGAAACCTTCCATTCAGTTCCAGAAATAACTTCACTTTCTCATTAGAAACAACAGAAAGAATCCTATTGCTGTTTTGGGGGACTGAGGTGTTTTGATACCCAAAAAGCTCACTGGTCAGACACTGAGAGGGTGTTCTTTGCACTTGAAGGATTTTAACCAAAGAATAGTCCTCTGACCACAACTTTGACCCTTCAGATTAGGAGCTGTGCCTTCTAGAAAGGGGTGGCAGGACTGAGGCTGTGAAAAGGAGAGAATGGAACTTTGCCTGCACTTGGCAGGTGTACCAGTGGACTCCTGGACCAGATAAATGAAACCTCACGTCTTATCCAACACAGAGTGAACTTGACCGTCTCATTTCCTGTGTCTTGACCAGCAAATTGATGGGCTTGGCTGTTTTGAGGAAAAGGAGTGCAACTGGGGACTCCAAACACGGGGGACTGGGAAGGACTGATTGGTTTGAATCAATCAGCCAGCACCTTGAATCCAGAGGCAAATACAAAGAAGCAAATGAAATTTGACAAAATGGGAAATCAATGGTATAAATAATCTTATCTGCAAAACAGAAATACAGACACAGATGTAGAGCATAAATGTATGGGCATCAAGGGGGGAAAGTGGGCGTGGGAGGGACTGGAAGACTGGGATCGACATATACACTACTATTGACATACATACACTGCAATTGACATACATACACTACTAAGTATAGAACAGGTAACTGATGAGAACCTGCACGTAGCACAGGGAACTCTACTCCGTGCTCTGTGATGGGAAAGAAAGCCAAAAAAAGAGGAGATCTATGTATACAAATAGCTGATTCATTTTGCTGTACAACAGAAATTAACACAGCATTGTAAAGCAACTATACTCCAATAAAAATTAATTTTAAAAAAAGAGAATAAAGACCTTCATTGTTATGTTCTAACACAAGAACATTAAGTTGTCTACACTGACCAAGAAAGGGATGGTGGTGGTTTAGTCGCTAAGGTGTGTCTGACTCTTGTGACCTCATGGATTGTAACCCACCAGGCTCCTCTGTCCATGGGATTTCCCAGGCAAGAATACTGGAGTGGGTTGCCATTTCTTTCTCCAGGGGCTCTTCCTGACCCAGGAATCAAACCCAGATCTCTTGCATTGCAGGCAGATTCTTTGCCAACTGAGTTACAGGGGAGGCCCCAAGATAGTTGGGTAAAAAATGGGGGTGTCTTCATGAAATAGTCCAAGAGGCTCATCATAAATTGGTAACTGCCAGCCCTCGCCAAAGAGGTAGTAACATTTTGGTGTCTTCGGGGAAGCAGTATTTTTGGAGAGTCAGGATGTAGGAAGACTGGGATACAGTGCACACAGTGCTTCTCAAAGTGTGGTCCCTGGAGCAGCAGCTGCAGCCTCACTTGGGAACTTAAGAAGGCCATTGCTTGTTCCCACCCCACACCCACTGGCTGAGGAATTCTGGGAGGTGGCCCAGCTACCTGAGTTTTTAGCAAGCCTTCCAGGTGACTTGGAGTCACCCCAAGCCTGAGGACCATTGAGCTCCTAGCAACAGCTAGCAAAACACTTACTGGGTTCTGTTGCCTGTTCCCACCAGGTAGTGCCAACACCCACCTCAGAGAAACCAAAGAAAATGTGCATCAAAAATGTCCTTTTTGTTCTTTGAGTTGCAACCCTTTGTCCAGGAGAATCTCAACTAGTGGCTTCCTTTTCTCTGTAGCAATGCCTTCTCTGTTCCCTAGAAACCGAGGCTGGGATGGCCACGTGCTCCACAGAAATAAAGGGACAGGAAGAGGTTCCATCCGTGGCCCCTGCAGGTCATCTCCTGGAGTCACCTGCCTCCCTCTGCTGCCTGTCCTTCGGGAAGGCGTCCCTTGGCAAGGAAGCTTTCCCTGGAACTCTGGGGCTCCTCGATGCTTGGGGCACCTTCACTGAGCACCACCAGGTGGCTGCTTGAGAGCTGGTGACCCATGAGCACTGCTGAGGTGGTGTATAGGGCTCAGGGGTCGGGTAGAGAAGCAGAGAGCTAGTGGGCCTGCTCACCTGCTTTCCCAGGGGGCATGTGGAGGAGAGAGGAGATGGGAGGGAGAGGAGTAGACTGTGGGGTAATGGCCATTCCTGTACCATGTGAAGGGCTGGGCTTGAGCAGAGGGGCTGGACTGGAGCTGAGAGAGCTGTGCCCACGAGACACTTGTTCATGGAGACTTTGGACCCCAGGAGCCCCCTGGAGGCCCAGGATCAGAGCAGGTGCCCATGTGGCTGAGACAGTGAGAAGCCAGCTCCTGGGCAGAGGCAGCCCCGCTCCCCCAGGCAAGAGAGAGCTGAAGGGGATGGGGCTGGGACAGGAGCCCTGGGCAGACTTTCCTCCACTCACCGCCACATACCCTAGGGCTTTCTAGGAAAGTTCCTGGAGACTAGAGTGAAGGCTGAGGGTCCTAGGAGCCACCTTGGAGACACGCTGCCCAGACCTTCCTGCCAGAAGAACCTGCCATGAGGAGCTTGGAGCAGCTGACCACCAGCTGCAGCACCTTCAGGACCACTGCAGCCATTGCCTGGCGCCAAGCTCTCCAGGGCTGCTCCAGCAACACTGAGCTTTCTCAGGGGAGCAGGGCAAGATGAGGCTCTTCCCTCCCTTCCTCTTTGCTCCTTCCTTGGCTTCACAAGTGTCGCTCAGCATCACACTCTGAGGCTTCCCCCCTCCCCACCCCGGTTATCTGCTCCTTGACGTCCCAGTAAACCTCTGGGCTTCCTATTCCACCTTTTCCAGAAGACCTGGAGGGACACATCCTGCTAAGAAGAAGGCTGAGAGCCAGCATAGTTCTAACAGTGAGATCCTGGTACCCCCGCTCAGGCTGTGGGAGCTGGGGTGGGGGGTGGTGACTGAACCCATGGCCACACCCTTCCCACTATGTACAAATATAATGGCATCACTTAGCACTTATGTACCAGTCACCTCCCAACTCTTCACGAGCTGTCACTCATTTAATTCCTGCCACAATCCAATGAAGGTGAAAGTGTTTGTCACTCAGTTGTGTCCAACTCTTTGTGACCCCATGGACTGTGACCCGCCAGGCTCCTCTCTCCGTGGGATTCTCTAGGCAAGAATACTGGAGTGGGTAGCCATTCTCTTCTCCAGGGGATCTTCTCAACCCAAGGATTGAACCCAGGTCTCCTGCATTGCATGCAGATTCTTTACCAGCAGAGCCACCAGGAGAGCCTCACAGTTCAATGAAGGAGGCTACTAATCCTATCTCTACTTCATGGGTGAGAAAACTGACATGCAAAGAGGTGAACCAACTTGCCCAGAGTCACAAAACTCCTAAGCGCTAGGAGAAGGATACCAGCACAGGCCCCGCCCCACCCAGCCTCTCAGTGATCCACATGCGTCCACCTGAAGGCGAGAATTACTTCCTATGTTTTCCCACAGTGCCCAGTATGTCACTGGCAGCAAGTAGACAGCATATTAAAAAGCAGAGACTTTGCCAACCAAGGTCTGTCTAGTCAAGGCTATGGTTTTTCCAGTGGTCATGTATGGATGTGAGAGTTGGACTATCAAGAAAGCTGAGCACTGAAGAATTGATGCTTTTGAAGTGTGGTGTTGGAGAAGACTCTTGAGAGTCCCTTGGACTGCAAGGAGACCCAACCAGTCCATCCTAAAGGAGATCAGTCCTGGGTGTTCACTGGAAGGACTGATCATCAGTTGAAACTGAAACTCCAATACTTTGGCCACCTGATGCGAAGAGCTGACTCACTAGAAAAGACACTGATGCCAGGAAAGATTGAGGGCAGGGGAGAAGGGGACAACAGAGGATGAGATGGCTGGATGGCATTACAGGCTCAATGGACATGGGTTTGGGTGGACTCCAGGATTTGGTGATGGACAGGGAGGCCTGGTGTGCTGCAGTTCATGGAGTCGCAAAGAGTCGGACATGACTGAGCGACTGAACTGAACTGAAACAATTAATGGATAAAGGGAAATTCAAGTACCATGACTTCATTGGTTCCCAATCTGTGGGCAGCTACAGCTGTATTGTGAGATGTCCTTAGCCCACAACTGGAAAAATAATTCTTTGCATGTTTATCCATAATGTTTTTAAAATGTATAATGTGTAGAAACTATTGTGAGAAATTAAATAAAATTTATTGTAAAAGGTTAATGAGTTCATGGGCTTCCCCTGTGGCTCAGTGGTAAAGAATCTGCCTGCAATATGGGAAATTCAGGAGACATGGGTTCAATCCCTGGGTCAGAAAGATCCTCTGGAGGAGAGGATGGCAACCCACTCTAGTATTCTTGCCTGGAGAATCCTGTGGACAGAGGAGCCTGGCAGGTTATGATCCATAGGGTTACAAAGAATTGGACATGACTGAAGTAACTTAGCATGCACACATGACTTCATGGTTGTTTTCTGGATGCTATTTCTATTTGGTTCACATCAGATACCAGAAGTTCAAGAACCACTGGGTGACATTCCATGACATTTGGCCACATTAAAAAAAGAGAGAGAGAGAGAGAGTTGTAATATTGGAGCATGAATCAGAAGGAGACAGAAAGAGAGAAGAAAAGTTGAAGAGGATATTGGGACTTGGAGAAGAAGGAGGAGGGAAAGAGGATGCAAAACACCAGCCTTTGGGGCAAAAACCATCATGAGGATTTACCCCTTCCTTTTGACATAATATCCCATGTTCCTCTTCCCAGACACGGCTCACATACAAACATTTTAATTTTTCTAAGAACCATCATCCTGATTGGCCAAAGCAGGACCTAAACTTGAATAGTACTAGAAATGTTTGAGAACCATTTTCCATGTTTAAAAATCATCAGACTTTACTTGAGTCATTTGGGACCATAATTAATGAATCAGCAAGAACGGGAGCTCGTTCAAGCCTCCACAGAAAAACCAGGCGAGTAGAAATGCAATTTGCTTCCTGCATTACCAGCAATAAACAATCTTTTATATCATCATGTAAGATCTAAAAATAGTTCATTTTCAATTTTGAACCCTTGAACATAATGAAAGGAGGCTGTGCATAAAAGTCAGTTATTCATTTATTCCCTACATTAAAGGCTTCAACAGTAAGAGCCCAATTAACAAAAAAGACCAGTGGGAAATTATACACAATACTTTTTGTTTATTACACAGAGACTTTTCATTCCTATCTCACTGATGGGAAATTTTTGTACTGACTTATATAACTCACACAGGGCATTATTGCCTCTGAATTCAGGGCTCTTACAAATGACTGTACAGAAAGAAACCAAATGGAAAAATGTGATTTTTAGAAAGATAGTGCCATATGTCATTACAAACAGCGAGCAGCATTTCCCAGACCTCCGGTCAAGCTTATAGTCTTGGACAGATGGGCAATGCCACAGCTTCTGCTTCTAGGAAGCACCAGGATCATGACTTACTTAGGAATTCTGGATTCTAGTCCTGGTTTAGGAGGGATCATCTCTCCAAAGGCTGGTTTATTAATTCTGACACGTCATGTGAAGTACCTCTAATTTTCTTCCCATTGTGCCTTCGTGCAGATAAAGAAACAGGATTAGTGAATTGTGAGGTTGGTTTCTCCTACTAACTCACTGGGGCTTCCCTGGTGGCTCAGATGATAAAGAATCTGCCTGCAATGCAGGAGACCTGAGTTCGATCCCTGAGTCAGGAAGATCCCCTGGGGAAGGGAAATGCTATCCACTCAAGTATTCTTGGCTACAGAATTCCGTGGACAGAGGAGCCTGGTTGGCAACAGTCCACTACAACAACCTCCAAATCCAAATTCCTCTTCCACCAAATGAGACGGGTAATGAGATAATACTTAAGATTTCTTGTGTGTGTGCTCAGTTGCTCAGTCATGTCTGACTCTTTGCAACCCCATGGACTGTAACCCTTTTCCCAGGGGATCTTCCTGACCCAGGGATCAAGCCCACATCTCCTGCGTCTCCTGCTTTGGCAGGCAGATTCTTTACCACTGCATCACCTGGGAAGCCCCATGATGCCTCAAGACTCTGCTACAGGGTGACTACCTCTCAGGGAGGTTGAGGAAGTCCCCAGGATGCCAGGTAACTGAGAAGAAACAGCAGGGATCACGCATGCTCTTCAACAGTCAAGAATGATGCTTCCTATTCTTCCCAATCCTCAGTGTCCATGACATGTGATCATTTGTGGCTTTACTGAGGACCGTAATTTGGATGCCAGCGAGGAAGCTGGCAAATTGGTGCAAATCATTTGGCTGAGGAAGTCACCTGCTGACTCCCCAGCATCCCCATTTGCAAAAACCCCAGTGGTTCTCTGCCTCCTGTCATAGTGAGTAGCGCTTATAAACTGTTGAAGGCTTCCTCCTCCTGGAAAAATAAATGGCACCAAAGCTAGCCACTGGCTGGTGCTGGCAGTGGAATAAAGAGGAAGCCAAGTAGACTCAGGAAGGAGGCGCTCTTTCTCAGAGTACCCACACAGTACATCCTGAAGAGCGGATGACTATCCAGGAGTGCATGGGGCTCCGGCAAGCCCAGTGTATGCTCTTCCATCCAGTGCTGTGCTATCACTGTGGTTGTTCAGGTGCTAAGTCATGTCTGGCCCTCTGCAACCCCATGGACTACAGCATATCAGGTTCCCCTGTCCTTCACTATCTCCCGGAATTTGCTCAAACTCATGCCCATGGAGTTGGTGATGCCATCGAACCACCTCACCTGTTGTCCCCTTCTCCTGCCTTCAATCTTTCCCAGCATCAGGGTCTTTTCCAATGACTTGGCTCTTCCCATCTGGTGGCCAAAGTATTGGAGCTTCAGCTTCCGCATCAGCCCTTTCAATGAATATTCAGGGTTGATTTCCTTTAGGATTGACTGGTTTGATCTCTAGATAGATATATCTATTATGTACATGTAACTATAACAATATATTTTATATATGTATTTTATATATTTTATATGCACAAATGTAAAATGTATTATTATACTTTCATGTGCATAATTAGATATACATGTATGTGTGTATTTATGTGATGGGTAAAAATGATAATACATAAAAGTAACATATTACAATAGTTAACATGTATATTAATAGGAGAAGGAAATGGCAACCCACTCCAGTGTTCTTGCCTGGAGAATCCCAGGGACGGGGGAGCCTGGTGGGCTTCCGTCTATGGGGTCACACAGAGTCGGACACGACTGAAGTGACTTAGCAGCAGCAGCAGCAGCAAACATTCACATAAATAAATATATATTTGAGCATATGCTCCAAAAATCTTTCCAAATGGTAGTGTGCAATCCAAAATGCTCTGAATTACTTCCCTTCATCTGGACACTGTGTTTTCATCAGTTAATTTTAAGATAGTTTCTGCAACACTTCCCCACATTCAGACTGCAATCAAATTAAAAAAAAAAAAAGATATTGTTCATTTTAACATATGTTAAATGAGGCCTCTCTAAACTTGTATCTGTAAAAATATTTATCGAATAAAATATCAGAATTTCCATTATCCCTTTTGGAACTTATTTTCTGCCCCCTCTTTCTGCCTGTCAGAATTATTACATGTGTTTGTTCTTAACTATGTTTAAAAAAAAGGAAAAAGTGTATGAAAAAAGTCTGGATGGAAGTATGCAAAATGTCAATAAAAGTTGTTTCAAGGTGTTGGGTTTTTGGTGACATTCCGCTTCTTCACACTTTTGCTGCATTCACAGTATTCTACACTGAGCAATCATTTCTACGAAAACAAAAGGATAAACATCTGTAAAGCAAATCTTTCAATTCTATCACCCATTCTCTTTACAGCCCATCCAGACCCGATGCCACTGGGAAATGCTCCAAGTTCAGATGTTCTGAAGCACAAGGAAGGATTGGATCTTAAATTTTGGCTTGGTTTGAATGATTTATTTCCATTAGAATTAAAATTTCACAATTTCAAATAACAGTCACATTTGGCAATATGTATTGTGCTAAGTCACTTTAGTAGTGTCTGACTCTTCATGACCCTAAGAACTATAGCCCACCAGGATCCTCTGTCCATGGGATTCTCCGAGCAAGAATACTGGAATTGGTTGCCTTTTCCTACTTTAAATAAAAGAACTATAAAGTACTCTTTCAGTCTACTACCTGTAAGACAGAATTACTTTAATATTTAAAAAGTAACTAGTTCGTAGTTAAATTCATCTTAGTTGCCAAATTATCTCAAGGTTTACTATAATTTCAAAAACATAACTTACGAGTGCTGTGCTGTGCTTAGTCACTCAGTTGTGTCTGACTCTTTGCGACTCCACGGATTGTAGCCCTCCAGGCTCCTCTGTCCATGGGATATTCCGGGCAAGAATACTGGAGTGGGTTGCCATTTCCTTCTCCAGGAGATCTTCCCCACACAGGGATCGAACCCGGGTCTCCCACATTGTAGCCAGACGCTTTACCATCTGAGCCACCAGGGAAGTCTATCTACTAGTAAGCTAATAATTAAACCCATTGCTTAGTCATGTCCAACTCTTTTGCAGTCCATGGACTGTAGCCTTCCAGGCTCCTCCATCCATGGAATACTGGAGTAGGCTACCATTTCCTCCTCCAGGGGATCGTCACAATCCAGGGGTCGAATTCGCATTGCTATGTCTTCTGCATTGGCAGGCAGGTTCAATATCACTAGCACCACCTGGGAACAACATTGAGTCAAAATGGACCTGGGCTCAAAGAAAGGGAGGAGCAGAGTCTGTTGCATGTCCCATGATGCACTGGGACTGGGCTAGCATCTCAGATTTGTGGAGCAAATTCCATTTAGCTCCTGGGGTTGGATACTCCTTTTTCAATGTATTTGCAAAGCACCTGTTAGACATTTCTTCCATAAATTCTTGATTTATTGTTAATGGCATTAAAACCAAGCCAAAGGTCAACCCAGATCTTTGACCTATTATCTGCTCATAGCAGCCTGATCAAAAAGGTTGTGCTTTCCTCAAGAATACCAAAATTTTATCCTCATAAACGTTTTACACAAACTTCTGATGGAACAGTAGAGTTACCAGTTATGATGTTTTTTTAAAAAAAATTAATAAATGACTCAAGATGTGGCTGGTCAGATCAGTCAGTCTCAGAGGGGTCAGGGACAGCTTTCCCATCCCCCATGAGCTAGCCAGCCACCCATGATCCCCACTGCTCCCCTGGAAGGGGCCAAGGTGAATTATGTCCAACCCTTGTGACCCCACTAACTGTAGCCTGCCAGGCTCTCTGTCCGTGGGATTTCCCAGGCAAGAATACTGGAGTGGGTTGCCATTTCCTGCTCCAGGGGATCTTCCCAACCCAGGGATCAAACCTTGGTCTCCTACATCTCGTACATACAGGCAGATTCTTTACCAACTAAGCAATCAGGGAAGCAGAGTGTGGCTACATCAAACCAGATCATCAGGACAACCAGGGCAGCCTCTCCATGAGCAGGTATATCACCTCCTCATTGGTGAAGGGAAGCACAAGGCAATCTACAAAAACTTCACATGCACAGCAAGTGGACTGTGAATGTTTTTAATTCTGAAAATTAGAACATGTGAGATAAACCCAGAAGCAATAGGATCAGTCCCCTGATGCAATAAGCAGTGAACGAGGTGCATGATCATTGATGCAGGCAAGGGGCACAGGTGAAATACCGCAAATACGTGGACAGCAAGCCAGAGAGGCTTCTCTGTCAGGGTCTTGACAGATGATGGAAGCAAAAGTAATGATAAGAAAAAAAAATCAGCCCTTGGCAAGAATATAAGATCATGTGTTTAGTTCACAACTGGTAAGAAAAATACATTATGTGTTTCTAAAGATGAAAACATTCGCAGCGTGGACTCCAAATATGCAGCTATTATCAGTGATCCTCATAAAGTGTGTTGTTATCTAGATTATTAAAGTACCAGCTCAGATGCATCCGTTATGAAATGATGGTGCAGAAGGGACATGGCAGGACTGGGACTTAGTTAGACAGGATGCAGGAAACCTGATGAGAGGCAGAAGCTAACAAGTGGATCTGGAGAAGCGGTATGGATTCAGAGGGAGGCCTCACTTTTGGTCCTTTGTTTGGCCATAAACGTGAATTTATTGTTGTTGTTCAGTCATCAAGTCGTGTCCAACTCTTTGTGACCTGATGGACAGCAGCACACCAGGCTTTCCTGTCTTTCACTATCTCCCGTAGTCTGCTCAAATTCATGTCCATTAAATCGGTAATGCCATCCAACCATCTCATCCTCTGTCACCACCTTCTCCTCCTGTCCTCAGTCATTCCCAGCATCAGGGTCTTTTCCAATGAGTCAGCTCTTTGCATCAGGCGGCCAAAGTATCAGAGCTTCAATATCAGTCTTTCAAATGAATATTCAGGGTTGATTTCCTTTATGATTGACTGGTTGGATCTCCTTGCAGTCCAAGGGACTCTCAAGAGTCTTCTCCAACACCACAGTTCAAAAGCATCAATTCTTAAGCATTCAGCCTTTCTTGTGGTCCAACTCTCACACCTGTACACAGCTACCAGAAAATCCATAGCTTTGACTATGCGAACCTTTGTAGGTAAAGATGTCTCTGCTTTTTAACATGCTGTCTAGGTTTGTCATAGCTTTTCTTCCAAGGAGGAAGAGTCTTTTAATTATGTGGGTGTAGTCACCATCTTCAGTGATTTTGGAGCCCAAGAAGATAAAATCTGACCCTGTTTTCAATTTTTCACCATCTATTTGCCACAAAGTGATGGGAAAGGATACCATTAATTTTTTGAATGTTGAGTCTAAAACTGTATCATAAAGGCCATATCAAACTCACATACAATGCACAAACATCACATTATACAATTCTAGCAGGTATTTTCTGTACATTGCTAAAAAGTATGTGCAAATAGTTCTTTTTGTCCAAACTACTCTTTAAGTATGCCAGGGGAGACAATGTATGCATGAGTGTTTTACAATGTTTTAAAGTACAAAAATATCAGTGCTTAGTAATAGCAAGGTCTGCATAGCTGATCTGTGACCCATTTTGATTTGATTTTTAAAACTCTGTATTGAAAACCATAATGATGGCAAAATAAATAATGATTATCTCTTTCATAAATGCAGAATTCTCACAGAAAACAATGCTTTCCACTTGTGCTTTGTTTTGCATGTGCTCGTGCTTTAGAAGGTGAAGCTGATTGCTAGCACCCAGGGTGTGGTGCCTTGGGAACAAGTTTATGGCAGCAGCCCAGACCTGCCTTAGGATGTGACGCTGTGGGAACCAAAGCCAACACGTAGATGCAGGAGGCATAGTAAAGGAATGGTGAATATGTGACATTCGCTTTCCTCCTTCTGACTGACTTAACTCTGTGATGGTCTTTAGGTCCAAACACGTCTCAAACCTATTTGTGAAGCAGAAATGGGGACACAGATATGTGGACACCAAGGGGAAAATGGAGACGGGTGGGATGAACTGGGAGATTGGGATTGACACATATACACTGTGTATATAAGTGAACATGTAAACTCGATAGCTATGAGATAAAGTAGATACCTAAGTGTAACACAGACAACCAATGAGAAATCTAAGTATAAAGTAGATAGTCAATGAGAACCTAGTGCAGAGCACAGGGGACTCAGCGCTCCGTGGTGACTGAATGGAAAGCAAATTCAGAAAAGAGGGGATGCATATATACCTCTAGCTGATTCACTTTGCTGTACAGCAGAAACAAACACAACTTTGTAAAGCAACTGTACTCCAACAAAAACCTAAATAAAAGAAATAGTGAAAACAATCATACAACTTGGGGTCTGATTATAAAAGCAGATAAAGACCTTTGGCATCAGGAATAGAGCCAAGTGAGCCTGGGTGACTAGAAAATGCTGCTGGTTGGGGAGGTGGGGGGAGACAGGCTGGAGATGATGATGCTGGTTTTGTGGCGGAGGGGAGGAGACAGGCTGGAGATGATGCTGCTGGTTGCAGGGGGAGGGTAGCCAGGCTGGAGTATATGGGTGATGAGACAGGATACCATAACTGATTCGTCTTGGAAGAGCCGGAGTGCTGGAATCACGGAAACCTGCATCTTTGCCTGAGGGTTTATACGTTCAGCTTGTGCAGGTTTATCGAGTGAGTAAAGTTATGGGGCTGAGGATCCCCACAGGTTCTGATGAAATTGAGTTCCTAGATCCAGAAGGATGGGAAACAGAGTGGGAGTGAGTCTCAGCTTGAGTCTCAGCTATGTGCGAGACAGGACAACCACGTTTAGCACAAACCAGCTACCCCCGGGGAGTCGAGCACACCCATCACTCCAGGACACTCAGATTCAGCAAGTAGGCCAGGGCCTGGCCAAAGCCCCTCTCAACCCTCAAACACTTTCTCCAACTTCCCTGTTTTCTACTGCAAATGACAAATTCAATTCAAAATAAAATATTTTCTGAAAATTTACTCATTGAAGAAAATTAGCATCTCATTATTGAAAATTCAGAGTAGAGGTTATTGTTTTGTTTAGATACTGAAATGCACACAGTGGCAGAAAGTCTATCAGAGCTAAGTGCTACTGAAAAATGTACATTCCCAAAAACTAATGGAAAATGACATCTACGTTGGTTAAAATAAAAAATAGTTTTCTTTTTAAATCCAAATTGTAACATTTAAAGGTACGAGAAGAAAAATTGTATCCTGTTGATACAAGAGAGAATATTCCTTGCCACCAAGAATGTGCTGGTCTTTCAAAAGAATCTCTGTTGGACCTGAAAGTGTGTCTAAGAGAGAGAAAAATCACAAATTCAAGTGACCGCCCTCAACATGGATAATTTACCACTCCTTTAAAGCTCTTTTGTACCTTCCTACATAAAATTCATCTAAAATCATGATTCTGTGAGAGCTTGGAGGACAGGTAAGAGCCCACAGGAGCTGACTCCTGTGCCAGGTCTTCCTTAATCATGGGTCACACATATGTGCAAGCAGACACTCTAGCATTAGTCACGTATTTTCCAGCATTGGAATGACACACACCAGAAGCCCTAGATCACTTACATGTTAATTGCAATTACACAGCAAAACATAATGTGCTGCCAAAATATTCACGGGATAATTGGCCTGTGATGACAAGATAATTTTTCCTATTCTTCCCAAACAGAATGTGGATGCCCCATCTAATTACATTGCAATCTCCTAGGCAAGAATGTGCAGGAGGCCCCAGCCAAGCATGTACCTCTCCACACACAGCTTCTCTCCAGACATCGTTCATAATGCCAGAGGAAGTGTGTGGGGACTTTAAGGACTTGATCCTGCTTTCTCAGCCTCAGCATCATGGCCACCTGGAACCAGGAGGTTTTTTTGCTGTGTCTGTATGTGTGTGTGTATGCACGGAGGGGTGGAACTGTGCCTTGTAGGGTATTTAGCAGCATCCCTGATTTCTACTACCTAGATCACGGCATTCATTCTCACCAGATCTGACAACCCAAAGTGTCTCCAGACATTACTGAATGTGCCCTAGGGGGCAAAATTACCCACCTCTGGGCACCACGAGATTAGATGCATTTGCCCAGTGAGTGTGAAGGTCCTATTTTCAGCAGGTGACCCACGGCACACACCGGAAGCAGAGAAATGTATCTAGCCACTCCCCCCACATGCCTACTCCTGCTGACCTTCCCCATGTGACTTTTCCTACATCTCCAGGAACTCAGTGCCTGCTGTCCTGTCACTTAAAGTCCCAGCTCTGAAAAGCCACCCAGACCATCCTTCCTCCAATGGTCCCAACTCCAAAATCATTCTACTGCCTCCAAGCTTTCCACAACACCCCTCACCACCTCCAGAACCATGCACATCTGCCTCCTCAAAGCACCTGTTTTATCACTGTCATTGATCTCAGGCCAGATTGAATAGGAAAGTGTTTTGATTGAAAAACAAAATCAGTTCAGTTCAGTTCAGTCATTTAGTCGTGTCCGACTCTTTGCGACCCCATGAACCACAGCACGTCAGGCCTCCCTGTCCATCACCAACTCCCAGAGTTCACTCAAACTCATGTCCACAGAGTCGGTGATGCCATCCAGCCATCTCATTCTCTGTCGTCCCCGTCTTCTCCTATCCCCAATCCCTCCTAGCATCAGACTCTTTTCCAAATAATATTCTTGGTCCTCACAGGGGTATCTGATGACGTTATAGGTAGTCTGCACAAGTGGACAAAGGGATAATTTGGGATCAGAAAGCAGTTTGTCATATTTCCTGGAGAAATCTCACATGGCCGTGCCCTCCCCAGACTCAGGGGGCAGGAAATCCTTCAGATTACAAGGACAGTCCTCTGGTCCTAAACAAAGGGAACAATTAGTGTTCTTTCTCAACCCTGAATCTATTTAGCTCAGGTCTGATAATTTCAAGGGATACATTGCGTGTTTAGTTGCTCAGTCATGTCTGACTCTTTGCAACCCTTTGGACCATAGCCCACCAGGCTACTCTGTCCATGGGATTCCCCAGGGAAGAACACTGGAGTGGGTTGCCATTTCCTTCTCCAGGAGATCTTTTCAACCCAGGGATTGAACTCGAATCTCCTGCATTGGCAGGTGGATTCTTTACCGCTGAGCCACCGGGGAAGCCCTTTGAGGGATACATTAGGAAAACTCTGAAAGAGTGGCAATACATCCTTACATCTTGCTTCATGATACCATTCCCAAGAGCAGCTGCAGTTTCCTTAGAGCCTGTGACCCAGATACTCATTGCAAATGGTCAGACTGTAAGTATCTTGGGCCTTGTAGTGACAGGGCAGCAACTGCTCAGCTCTGCCGCTCCCCAGGGCCCTAGATGAAATGCAAACAAGTGCTGTGTTCATTTACAAAAAAACAAGAAACTTATTTACAAAAACGGGCTAGGAGCCAGATTTGGTCCAAAGGCTGTATTTGGCCAATGCCTGACTTAGAGGATCCCCCTTGTTCATGAGTCCAGCATTTACTGAGCTCAGAGATAAGCCAGGTTCTAGGAGGCACCCTGGGGAGCCGGAATAAATAACACACTGACCCAACCCCTAAGAGGCTTGCAACCCGGTGAGGACCAAGACGCGCCAGCAGCAGGTCCGGTAAAGGGTGGGAAGCAAACAGCAGACACCCAGAAGCAGTGATCGATTCTCCACCAGGGTGGGAACGGAGGGTGTCCAACAGGCTCTGCTAAAGAGGTGCCGGGAGCGGCCGGCCCACTGATAGAGATGGTGTTGGCTGCAGAGGCGCCTCTATGCCCTGTCCATATGCTGGAGTAGACCATCTGCCTTCCGCCAGCTTGGGCTTTCCCACTGTGGTCACACTCAGAGGTCCCTGTCCCTCTTCTGTGGCTTCTGTGATCATAGACACAACAGCATGCAGTCCCGACATGCCTCTTCCTCGATGACTTGAGCCAGATGCTTTGATGGGCGTACCCTACCAAAGGTGAGGGCCGGGAGTCTGCTGACCAGAGTCTTTGCCTCTTTCCTTTATGGATAAGGAGTCTAGCGTTGAACTTACCGTGGAGGCTTTGTGCAAGTTCAGCCATATCACATTCATATTTTACTTTTTTTCCTGTTTTTTAATTCATGGACTCACTTTAGAATTCCAATGCAGACGGAAAATATATCTCCTTTCATAATACTTACCAAAGCCTGGTGCCTGGCTGATCTTCTGGATGCAGAGCTATGACTGGACGAGATTTTAATTCTAACTTTAGGATTGTAGCTTCACGTCTGACTTATCAGTGAGAGAACACAGAATGTGATCGCTTTCCTCTGTTTCTAACCACAAAGGGCAGTAGTATGGGATGTTAACAGTTCATGGAAAAGAAAACGAAAACACCCACTCCTGAAATGCTATGAGGAATAGTCCATTGACTTCACAACCCCTGTAGTTAACTCTCTTTGATGATTACAATATACATCTATCTCTGATTTCTGAAATTTCACCCCTCACAAAATCATATAAGGGTCCATATGGAGAAAATTAACACATTAATATTAGTAACAAAAACATTACGGAAGGACTGGAATTAACAACTTGAACTAGTTTTAGAACAATAGCAGTGAGCAAAGCCACATCATGGCAGGCTTCCTGGAAGTCCCTTGGAGAAGTCCCAACTTTATAAACTAAGGAAAATGCTGTAAATCCCAAAGAGATGAATTACAAGGCCCTTGACTTGTCCTTCTATGAAGTTGGCCTTATGGATCCTGCACGCCTTCATTTGAGAAAAGGGACAGGAAGAGGAAGATCAGTGCCTTGGCCACCAGGGCCACAGGTCAGAGCACAGAGTTGAGAGCTTTCCTTCCCCATGTCTTGGCCACAGTGCTTATTGAAATGGCTCATTTTATTGTGAACATTGTCAGAGCAAAATTTGCAGTTGGGCCTGGCATGTCAATACCCATGGGAAGACTGGCCTCTGAGATGGCGGGTGCCAAAGGCTGTCTGCTTGCCATCACTCTCAGCAGCCTTTCCTCATCTCCAGGAGAGGAGTGACAATTTATAGCCCAGTGCGCTCACAAATATTTCACAGTGATCTCACCCAGTGCGTCATAGGAATTGGAACTGGGCTACAGAAATAGTGAATCTCAGACCTGACAAATTCTCATGTATGAGTTATGTTGCTGTTGTGACAAATGACCACAAACTTAGAGGTTTAAAACAGCATTGATTATCTTACTGTCCTGGTGATCAGAAGTCTACAATCAGTCTTATAAAACTAAAGAAACTTTCAGCATGGCTGCATTCCTTCCAGAATCTCTAGCGGACAATCAATTTTCTTGCCTTTCCCGGTTTCTGTTATCTGTCCGTATTCCTCGGTTTACAGCCACCTTCCTCTGTCTTCAAAGTGCGACACTCCAACTTGCATTTTCATTGTCTCGTTTTATGATGTTGACCCTGCTTGTTGCTGTCCGGTTGCTCTGTCGTGTCCGACACTTTGCGACCCCACGGACTGCAGCATGCCAGACTGCCCTGTCATCCACTATCTCCCGGAGTTTGCTCAAATTCTTGCCCATTGAGTCGGTGATGCTATCTAAACATCCCATCTTCTCTTGTCCTCTTCTCGTTTTGACCCTCCAGCCTCCACCTTATAAAGACCCTGAGTCTGCCTCCCATTGTAAAATCTTTCATTGAAACTGTAAAGTCCCTTTTGTTATATAAAGTAATAGATCGACAGGTTTTTGAGACGAGGATGCAGACATTTTGGGGGAGTCAGTGTCCTGCTTATCACCAAAAAAGCAAAGGCAACTCCAGAATGAAGTCAAGTATGTCGAAGGCAAAGTACGCACTTTGGAGGTGGAGGTGAATTCCGTCTTACTGGTTGGGAGAAAAAGAAAGCAGAAGTTACCAAATTCTCTGGTGCCAGGTCATGGGACAGCTCTGCTGGGGACTCTGGGTGAGTCTTAAGTCACTTGTCTTTCTGAGCTTTCTTCTGCTCTCTTCTCCAGCTTCAGCCCCCTGCTCTCCACCTCTCCACCCCCCATATACTGCCTTCCCTCCTTGTAGAGTTGCTTCTTCTCACCCCTCCTTGGTCTTTGCATGACCTCCTCACCTGTGCTTCTGAAGTCATCTCACTCTTGTACGTTGTCAAGTCCTTTCTTCTCTATGGAATCACTTCCTTAACCCATACATGCTATGATATCTCTGGTCTTTAAAATCTCTCCCATGGCCTCACACACCTTCATCTATCATCTCTTACCTCCTTCTCTTTGTAGCAAAACTCCCCAGAATATCAACACTAATCTATGCTGGTTGTCTCCATCTCCTCAGCCTCGCTCCATTGAACCCACTCTATTTAAGTTGACAGTTGTCAGGAATGACAGTGCCATTCACGACCAAATTAGTGGGCAGTTCCCTCACCCTCCTTGACCTCCAAGGACATTTGACGTGAGTGATCCCTTCCCTTTTAAACATTGCTTTCACTTGCCTTCCTTAACTTGAAGATCTGGTTCTCCTTCTCCCTCCCTGTCTGCATCTTCTCAGCCTCATTAGCCGGTCACTATTCTTTACCCTCTTGTGAGCAGGTCACCGTTGGGTGTCCCAGGCTTAGTTCCTGGACTACTTCTATCCCTACACTTATTCTTTTGATAAACATTCTGTCTCACTGCTCTAAATGCCCCCTGCTTGCTAACCGTTACCTAATCTATATTCCCAGCTCAGTCTCAGCCCCCAGCTCTAAACTCATGTATCCAACTGCCTATTCATTATTTCCAGTTAGATGTCAAAGAGATGTCTGAAACAGAGCATGCCCAAGGATGAACCTTGGTTCACTGACTCCAACCCCCATCTCCCAAAGTCTTCCTTACTTTAGCAAATCTGTTCTTCTGGTTGTTCAAGCCAAAGTTCACCCCATCTTTGCCCCCTCTCATTCTCTGCTCAGACACCCAACTCAGCAGCAAGACCTAATGGCTATATATTCAAAACAGACCCAGAAGCCTGTTGTACTTTGTACGGCTTCCGTCACAAACACCTCACGTCACCCTCCTTCATCCTTCACCTGGAACACTTTACAGCTTGTCACAGGCTTCCTCTCTTTCTCTACCTGTGGTCTTGTTTTGATGTGGGAACCAAAGAGTAGCATTTCTTTTTTTATTCAGATCTTGTTTTTCTCCTGCCCCAAATTTTCCCTTGACTCCCCATCCCACACAAAAACAAACAAAGAAACGGTAAAACCCAAGCACCCTGTGATGCTCACACAGCCCCACCATGTGCTCTCACTCAGCCTCCCTCTGGTCTCATTCCCACTGGCTCTCGCCCCAGCTCATTTCTCTCTAGCTTCCTCCTCTGATTAAACAAAAGTTTCCTCTGTACGTTAGCACTCACCAATATCACCCCTAAATCTGTGGTTCCTTTGGACCTTCCCAGGTTTCATGCCCTGATTTTCGTGTCTCTGCTCACATGTCACTTTCTTAGACACTTCCCCTCCCACCCTTTACCCAGCGAAGTCCCGCCTTGCCTCCTCCCTTCCCTTGCCCTTGCAGGACAGAGCATCGCCTGCAGCTGATGGGCATTTTTAAGGGCTGGCCTGCCTCCTTGGATGGAAGCATGATAAAGATTGAGAACTGACGGGTCCCATTCTCTGTTCTATCTCCGGGTCTATGACTAAGGCCCACAGGAAATGCTCAGGACATTAGTAGAATATTCACAGAAAGAATGAGTTGTTCTCACAGCACATCTGCTTCTGCCATCATGGTGTTCTCTTCTAATCAATGTTACTCCCACTGCCTCCCACACTGGGCTATTAGGTCTTCAAGGGCAGGGAGCATAACCTCTTTAGACCTGCTCCTGAGCAGTCCATATATATTCGATGTTTGAAAAAATGAATGGACAGATGGATTTATGAAATTATCCCTACGGCTTTCCATGGGGCCCACAGCCTGACAGGTAAGTTGACTTGCTTTTAGAAATTAATTCATCCATCATCTCAATGTGTCATATAAATGCCACCCAAGCTGATCAAACGGACAGGTGCAGGCAAAGGGATTTTTTTTTTTTTGTATTGGGGTATAGCCAATTAACAAAAAATGTTGTGACAGTTTAAAAAGAACAGTTAAGGGACTCAGCCATACACATACATGTATCCATTCTCCCCCAAACCCCTTTTCCATCCAGGCTGCCACATATCATTTGAGCAGAGTTCCCTGTGCTATACAGCAGGTCCTTGTTGGTTATCCATTTTAAATATAGCAGTGTGTACATGTCCATTCCAAACTCCTTAACCATCTGGCAAAGGGATTGTTTTAAAAAAATCTAAGGTTCAACACTTCCCACCTTCCTCCATGTTGTAATTAGCATTGGGGCTACGTTCCTTTTTTAAAGCCTCATGTTAGTGCCCAGTTTTATCTCCCAATCTGTGCCTTAAACAAGAAGAGGAAAGGTTCCCTTGGAAGTTCTACAAATGCCACCATCACCTTTGCTGCAGAAAATACAAAAGACCAAGTCAAGCAAATTTCTCCCATAGTTAATGCTACCACAATGAGAAGTAAAGACAAGTGTGTATCTTTCATCTGGGCTCACAATCTGATTTCTGTCAGATCTCAACCGTTTCTTTAAAGCCCCTCACCAAGCAATCATTTGTATGGGCAATTTAACTCCCATTGTGATTTTTTTTATGTCCCCAAAAGATTTCTTGATAATTTGGGGCTGCCCAGCAAAACTTTAGCCTTTCTTTGGTCTAAAAAAGAAAAAAAAATTAACTAAACCCAATATGTTATTTGAAGAAAGAGAAGGGAGAACAGGAAGAAAGCACTTTAAATACAGATATTTTTAAAGTACGGTGGCGAAAACTAGCATCCAAACCATTTGTATTAGAATTATAGTATTTTCCATTTAGAGAAGTGGGACAAGTTAATTGCATAGTTACCATGAAATAAACTACGTGGTAATTACACAGAAACTCCTTTAGAAACCATAGTAATTACACTGAACTAAAGCAGTCTAAAATAGACCAAGAGTTACCAAGTTCACACACAATAGAAAGATGTTTAACCTGCACTTCAGCTCCTTGCTGTGAATATAGCACCGTCAGTGACTTTTGACGCCAATTTTTGAAGATAATGATTTTTAAATATAGACACATTTCTAGAAATGGTCCCTGGCACAATATTTCCTTTCAAAAAATGGGAGGAAAAGCTCAGTTAACTACTGCCAGGCAGCAAGAAAGTTGACGGCAATTTCAAGTCTAAAAGAGGTGACAATCTTCAAAGAAAAATATTAACAGTCTCAATTTTAGAAAGGAGTTTTTGGTTGTTGGCTCACATTTACATACTGTATGTTGAATTTGAAAGGAAGCTGTGTCAGAATAAAACTGGCTATGTTGAGAAGTGAATAGTACAGTATATTTTGCACAGAACAAGCAATTTTCTTGGGAATTAAAAGGCCTGTTATATAGCCAATTCACCAAAAGGCTCAAAACAACCCTCTTTTGTAACCCTGTTTTACACAGCCCAAATTATTGAGCTGGAGGGAAAAAGCGGGGTAGATGAATGATGGGGATCGTCAAGCCCTAAGAAAACTGGCAGAGTGCAAAGATCACGGAAATAAGGTTCCTGAAATCCTGGCTTCTTAGCACTGGGTGTTTTGAAGTAACTTACTAAGCCTTGGACTTGATTTTATTACAAAGGTCAGGCTCTCTTGTCAGACCTTCTTTACTTACAGCTTGGGATTATGGTTACAGAAAAGCAAAAGGAGGGTTTCCAACCATCCCCAGAGTTTATCAGTACAACAGCTAGCTTTCTGCCACACCCTTCCCCTACTAGACAAGGTTCAAAACGCTGGCCTACAGAGGGGCACTCTGTACCCTGCTCACATCACTGGGTCTACCAGATGGCCACAGCTCAGGGTTGTGACTACATTGGAGCTGGACTCTGAATGAGCTGCCAAGGCCTTTGTGAATTTAATTTTACTGACATTGTTCTGCTAAGTCGCTGCCAGGCTAGATGGTGGGCATGAGAGTAAGAAATGAGATTAGAGATGAGCAAAACCAGATGAACGGGGGAAAAGGGAAATTTCTAATTGCACACAATTTAAACCTTATTTGTGTTTAACTCTGGCATAGCCAGGCCAACTCCAAAGCCACAGAGAAATAGATTTAGTCCCAAAATTGTTCTGTTACATGCTGACCCAAGCTGCCTCTTACCTTATATACACACATAGGCACACACACATTGTCTCCAGGGCTGTGGGCATCTCCAGTGGGTTGTGAGATCCTTGAGGGCAGAGAAGAAACTTCTGCTTCCTCTTGATAATTCAGTAAATGTTTGTTGATTGAATATGTGGGTGCTGACATCTGAACAAGGATCCAACACCTTAATACAGAATGTATGTCTGGAGCCAAGAAGGCTTTGCACAATGGATAAATCTTGTGTTTGTATGCATGATCATCAAGAGAACAAAGTTGTTAGAATTAGTTTGAATTTAGAGGTAAGAAACATTGTAGAGTTGTTGTGGTCATTCAGTCATGCGGTGACCAGAGCTCAGGATTACAGGACCCCCTTTCAAAATTCTTTTCAATTTGCTATGCTGTGGGTGAATGTGTGTGTATGTGTGCTCAGTCGGGTCCAACTGTTTTGCGACCCTATGAACTGTAGCCACCAGACTCCTCTGGAAATCCTCTCGATTTTCCAGGCAAGAATACTGGAGTGGGTTGTCATTTCCTCTTCCAGGGTATCTTCCTGACCCAGGGATCAAACTCATGTCTCTTGCATATCCTGCGGCTTAACAAATATTTATAACACCCTGCTGCTTCAAATATAATGTGCTTCAAATATAATGTTAGCCATCACTTTTGAAGATCCTAAGAATTTAGGTTCTGTGTGTATCGTTGTCAGGCAGAAACAAACTTGACTTCCCTATTCTTGTTTTAGAGTGTTTGCTTATTAAAATGATTAACACAAAACTTTGACAAACCAGTCAAGGAGGATTTTATATCAGCCCTGCTATGGCCTGAATATTTTTGTTTCTCTAAATTGCACATGTTGAAATCCTGATCCCAATGTGATGGTATTTGGATGTGAGGCCTTTGGGAGGTAATGAGGTCATCAGGGTGCCACCCACATGAATGGGGTTAGTGCCCTTAGAAGAAGAAGCCAGAGAGCTTGGAAAATACATCCCCTCATGTAAGGACACAGGAAGAAGCTGGCCATCTGAAAACCAGTAATTTCAACCATGCTGGTACCCTGACTTTAGACTCCCTGCCTCCAGAACTGTGAAAGATACATTTCTGTTTTCTGTTTCACCCAGTTTGTGGTATTGTTAGAGAAACCCAGGCTGAGTGCTATAGCCACCCTCTTAAACATGGCTGTAAATTAGTCAATACATAACCTATCTGGGGATATACATGCTAACCCTTAGCTCTGACACTCCCTGTGGTTTAGATGATAAAGAATCTGCTTGCAATGTAGGAGACCCAGATTATATTCTTGGGTCAGGAAAATCCCCTGGAGAAGGAAATGGCAACCTACTCCAGTATTCTTGCCTGGAGAACTCCATGGAGAGAGGAGCCTGGCAGGCTTAGTCCATGAGGACAAAAAGAGTCGGACACAACTAAACAACTTTTCACTTTCGTTTCGCTCTGATATAGCTGGGATGTTTTGCCCCTAAGAAAAGAGAAAGGAAAAATTTGGAGTCCTTTTCAGCATCATACTGCTGACTTTGAGCCTCTTTCAGACTGTCCCTTATGGCCTAGGAGTAGGCCCTGGTCACTCACACCCTCACAGCCCGATCCACACCAGCAAAACAGAAGGAAGTCCACTGAAAGAGAGCCAGGCCAGGTAATTACTGCGTTTAAGTCGAATCTGCCAGTTCTATAGATTTCGCCAGATCCCACAGGAAGGCAGCCTTCTCAACACCGGGCCTAACAAGTAGCAAGAACGTAGACTTTACTTCAAGAATAAAAATGTTAAGTGAATTCTAACGAACAAATTCTCTCCAGGTCCACCTACTTTGCAAGTCTCAGCCATGCCAGCAGTACATCCTGTCTCGCATTGCTCCATCTGGAGGGGCAGGACAGCCTGGTATGTGGGAGCAAGGGTCCTGGGTGGCTTCACCAAGTCACCTGATACTCTTCCCTTCTGTGTCCTCCGTGGAAGCGGGGTGATGAAAGAACCTCCCTCACAGGCTTGGTGCCACATTAAAGGGGGTGGGGTGGGGGCATGATTAGGAGGCCTGAAACATGGTACCTACCAGCGAAGCTTGGCTCTCATTTTCACAAATCACAGCTGAAGAATCTAACTCTCAGGAAGGTGGCCGAAATATGCGGATGGCCGATGGTGGGGCCAAGCACTAAATTCCAATCTTGTAAATCTAAATTCTCTAGATCAGCAGTTTCCAATCTTTGTGGCACCAGGGACCAGTTTCGTGGAAGACGATTTTTCCACGGACAGGGTGGGGAATGGCTTTGGGAAGATTTAAGTCCATTACATTTAGTGTGCACCTTATTTCTATTATTATTACATCCACCTCAGATAATCGGGCAGTAGATTCTGGAGGCTGGGGCCCCCTGCACAATCCCCATCAAAGGACAAGTCAGGTCATTGCTCAGAAGTGAGATTTTTCCCTTCTCTCCTTGAAAGAATAAGTAGATTTATATGGTAACAATTCATTTTTTCTAATCCGTGAACATTATACACACACATACATATATGGGCTTCCCAGGTGGTGCTAGCGGTAAAGAACCTGCCTGCTAATGCAGGAGATATAAGAGCCACAGGTTTGATCCCTGTGTTGGGAAGATCCCCTGGAGGAGGGCATGGCAATCCACTCCAGTATTCTTGCCTGGAGAATTCCATGGACAGAGGAGCCTGGTGGGCTACAGTCCATGGGATCACCAAAGAGTCAGAACACGACTTAGCGACTAAACAAAAACAACACGTGTAAACAGATGGCTAGTGTGAAGTGTCTGTATAGCACAGGGAGCTCAGCTCTGCACTCTGTGATGACGTAGAGGGGTAGGATGGGGAGGGGTGGGAGGGTGGCTCAAGCAGGAGGAAATATATGTATGTGTACGGCTGATTCACATTGCTGTAGAGCAGAAACTAACACAACATTGTAAAGCAATTAATTCCAATAGTAAAATTTTTTTAAAAGGACACAGCCAGCATAACCCCCTTTTGTGTGATCGCTAAATGGTTGGGAAACAGAGAGTAGGGTGGTAGTTTCCAGGGGCTGGGCGAGGAGAGAACGGGAGTGGCTGGGTGTAAAGTCTCAGCTGTGCGAGATGACAAAGACCCACAGGTCCACCACACAATGTTGCGCTCACAGTGACAATCTTGTTGTTTTAGTTGCTCAGTCACGTCTGATCTTTTGAGACCCCATGGACTGTAGCCTGCCAGGCTCCTCTGTCCGTGGGATTCCTCAGATAAGAATACTGGAGTGGGTTGCCATTTGCTTCTCGAGGGGATCCTCCCAACCCAGGGACTGAACACCTGTCTCCTACATTGGCAGGTGGGTTCTTCACTGCTAAGCCACCAGTCCCAAGACCCTATTAACAATTCTGTAACTATATTTAAGAGGCTGGGCACAAGTTACCTGTGGTTTTTTAAACACAATAAAAGGAATAACTGAAAAATATGGAAAAGTTTGCTGAATTCAGCACATGAGCTGTGATTGAACCCAGGCTAGCGTCCTGTCTGGGCACTGTCCAGGGACAGTGAGGGTGAGCCGGCCACCTGGGAGCTCTAGCTTCGGGAGCAGGAGTCCCCCACCCCCACATCTGGAGGAGGTGCTTCAGAAGCGGATTGTATCCTTTCCCTCGAGCCTGCCCAGGACTCTCTGCTCCTGGGTCACCCGACTTTCTGTTGCTTGGTAACTAGAGCACCTAATTATTCCACTAGGAGGTCAAAGAAATGTCAGCAAGCCCATTACATAGACCCAAGACGGTCAGATGGAAGGCAGTCATTTGCATTAAGAAGTTCATTTTCCAGCCAGAGACAGGAAAGGAAGAAAATTCCAAAGTTCAGTGTATTTTGGCTATGATGGAAGCATCTGGTAAATAAAATACACTTCAACAGCAGGAGAATAAAATGCAACTCAGAAGAGGTTTTGGTGTTTGCTGGGTAACTTTATCTTCTGTGTGTGTGTGTGTGTGATTTTTTTTTTTTTTTTTTTGGTTTCTAGCTTCTGAAATTGTTCTTACATGAGGAGCTGTGAAAGGGGAATAAGCACTTTATCTGTCCGATAACGAATTGTTTTCTAGTAAGGGTTTGTGAAGGATCATGGGGATTTTTTGGCTTGTATTTTGCTTTTTTGTCTCTTTGTGTTTAAGTTTAGCTTTCTCTCAGCTAATTCTAGGTTATCAGGTTTAAAAATAATTGAGTTGTCTTTTTCACTTTCCTTGTTGACAATCCGTTTTGATCTGACTATCTGTGGCTCTAATTGCCAAGGTTTTATTTTCTAAAGACTTCTTCTCTGTATGCTGGGTAATTTGCTAAAAATGTGCTAGCTGCCTGTAGACAAGGGAACGTGGCTGTTCCATACAAATTCTCCTTGCAGATAGACTGGCCTTGTTATTCATAACTGGATCCACTTGGGAATGTGGAGACTGGAAGCTCTGATTTTTGTGACTTTTCTAAATAACATTATTAGCAGCTGCAGGTGCTGTGGAGAAGCACCTAAGTACCCACAGATAAGACCCACCCCATTTCAGGTACAAGGAATTTCCCAACCTCTGCCAATTTATTTATTTTCTCAAAATCACATTAAATTTCACACCAACATACCTCAGGGTCCCTCTCCCTGACTTAAGTGATCCCGTCAACAACAACATTCTTTCCGGGCTTCCCTGGTAGCTTCAGTGGTAATTGGAGAAGAGCCCATGGAGAAGGAAATGACAACAACCCACAACCCACTCTAGTATTCTCACTTGGGAAATCTCATGGACAAAGGAGCCTGGAAGGCTACAATCCATGGGGTTGCAAAGAGTTGCAATGACTTAGCAACTGAACAACAGCAAACAAGAACTGTCCACCTAGTTTAAAATCCCCCAATAATGCTGTCAATAAAGAAAGAAGGACCCTGGAAGAGAAAGGAGAATTATCCTTCTTCCCTGGTGACTTCTCTCACCGATGAAAAGTGGTGGGAAAAATTACCATGAAGAACCAAACAGTTGCTTGTCCGCAGCGCCCTTTACATAGCCTAGCGCTTGTTTGCTGACGCTGATTTATCTCTTGCATCTGCTGGTCCTCCTGGGATTCAGCGCGGGAGGGGAAGGAGCAGCGGCTCTTCAAGGCTTGACTCACTGGCCCCCTCTGCTGGCCATGAGGAGTAAATGGTCCAGTTGAATCTGCCACTTAAAACCCTGCTGAGTTTTGGCTCCTTCCTGTTGAACCATTTCACTTAAACTTCTCCTTGATTTTGAATGCCCATCGTTGCCCAGAAATATCCCCAGTGACTGACAGGCATCAGGAGATGCGTTATGGTAATGTGCAAGTGAAAAATGACAAAGGATGCTGTGATGGTAGCACCATGCAAATTTGTGTAGTATCTCTGTAGTGTTGCTTAAAAACTGTCAGAATGGTACAAAGTATGTTGTAAGTATTTTCCACAATTAAAAACATGACACACAGAGAAAAATGACAGCAGTGAGAGCGAGTGAGATGAAGAGTGAATTATGCATCCGAATCTAATGTGTGTGTAACCCCTGATAGACTTGAAGGCTTCCTATGTCACAGTTGGCTGGGGGTCCACAAGCCCTGAACTCCCCAGGAGGGGGCATGATTGGTACAAAGGGATGGTGCCTGAGTGGGGAGGCTGATGTGGCAGAGGATAGGAGGGACAGGGCACAGAGGGGCTGGGGCAGACCTTGGTGGTCAAGGCCATAGTGGGGAGCATCGCTCTGCCCATACTCCATCCACTTCTCTGTCCCTCCTCTCAATCTGCACCCTCAGTCTCCCCAGGATGTCAAGGAGAGACCCCAAAAAATGGAACTGCAAGAGACTTCAACAGAGCCTATATATCCAGCTCCATCATTTCAGTGGTTCAAAGAGGGGAAAGGAGGTTTGAAATAAAAGGACTGAGATGCTCTGAACAGGGGAGGCATGGAGGATGCAGATGGCCCCACACACAAAGTCACCCAAAGAAGACAATTTAAACAGTGAAAATCTCAGAACGTGCCAAATGAGGGAAAATGGGTCCCGGGTTATCAACAGAGAAAAGGCCAGCCTCTCCCTTTCCGCACCTTTTTCTCTACAGAGGAAAAGGAAGCTCCATGAGAGGACAGGAAGGGAACGAAGGAGCCAGGAGCAAGGTGAAAGAAGAAAATCAAGTAGAAGAGGGGAACAGTGACAGACAAGGGAGACTGCTGGTCGACCGGAGCCCTGCAGGAAACCGGGCTGCCATGCACACCTCCAGGTGAGGTGGGGCCCACAGCCTATGCTTGCCCCTGCTGCGGGCCGAAGAATTGATGCTTTTGGAGAAGACTCTTGAGAGCCCTTGGGCTGCAAGGAGAACAAACCAGTCAGCTCTAAAGGAAATCAGTCATTGGAAGGGCTGATGCTAAAGCTGAAACTCCAATACTTCGGCCACCTGATGGGAAGAACTGACTCCTTAGAAAAGACCCTGATGCTGGGAAAGATTAAGAGCAGGAGGAGAAGGGGACGACAGAGGATGAGATGGTTGGATGGCATCACCGACTCGATGGACATGAGTTTGAGCAAGCTCCAACCTGCAGCATCCTTAAAACTTAGGCTGAAGACATCTATTAACCATCACGCAGAACATTGATGCTTAGCTGTGTGGTTAGAAGGGCTTCCCAAGTGGCACTAGTGATAAAGAACTTGCCTGCCAATGCAGGAGATATAAGAGATGCAGGTCCTATTCCCCTTTTGGGAAGATCCCCTGGAGGAGGGCATGGAAACCCACTCCAGTATTCTCGCCTGGAGAATCCCATGGACAGAGGAGCCTGGTGGACTACAATCCATAGGGTCACACAGAGTCGGACACGACTGATATGACTTAGCACACACGCAGACAGGCATGTGGTTAGAAAATGCTTCCAGAATGCACAGCGGCCACACTTGAGGCTCGTGGCTACAGTGGAACACCCCTGAGTCGTTCCTCACGCAGATACTGGCAGACCCAACCAAATCTGTTTACTAAGAGATGCCATCCCAGACCTGTGCTGGGTCCTTGTGTTCCCCTTAGACTCCTCTCCCAGGTTCTACAAACCCTTTACAAAGTCTGTAGTAGCAGAGAGAAGCAGCATCTGTAAGAGCACATTCACAGTCATGGTTTCTGTATTGAATTTAGACGAGTGCATGCAATCCAAGTAAGCTTCAAATTTCATTCATGAAATCCATGCTTCTGGGGAGCATTGGAGAACTTTATTCTCACTGAGATTCTTTCATCCTGGGAACATCTATTGAGAATGTGCCAGGCCACACGCTGGGTTAATCACCTGTCTCAGGTCACTGGAACTATTGTTGCAAATCAGGAAAGAAAAAGTCATCTTTGGAATCCATCTTCCCATTAACCCTCATTCTAGACAGTCCTCAGGATGGAGTGGCCATTGTCAACATCTCCATCTGAGTAATAGGAAGGACCATTGCAGGGGACCCTTCAAAGACCTTAATCAATTTCACCAGCTTAAGCCAATCTACAGAGAAGAACATTACAGCACTGATGTAAAGCTATCATTAAGTTTTAATTGTAAAAATTACAGGGTCTTCTCCGGTGGTCCAGTAGCTAAGACCTCAGGTTCCCAATGCAGCGGGCCCAGGTTTGATCCCTGCTCAAGGAACTAGATCCCACATGCTACAACTAAGAGTTAGCATGCGGTAACCGAAAAAAAAAAGACCCTACACGCCACAGCAAAGACTGAAGATCCTGTGTGATGCAGCTAAGACCTGGAACGGCCAAATACAATAAAATGAAAAATAAAAATTACTTTTGAATATTTTATGTATATATATTTTAAAATACTTTATAAATCGTGAAACTTTCCAGTGAGTCTTCAGATGTATTTTGGTACAGTATTGTGGTCTTTCATTCATTCAACAAACATGCTTGAGCACTTAATTATCTGGTAGGTGCCATGAAGAGCAGTTACAAATAAGATGTCCACAGTCCCTGACTCAGGGGGACAGGGAAGAAAAAATGAGCAAGTAAGTGTACGGTATAGTCATAAGCATCTTGGAAAAATAAAGAAGGAAAGAGTGCTGGGTGGGAAAGCATTCTAGTTTGAAGTTTAGATGGTCACATCCAGGAAATCTTCACTTCTAAGGTGACATGTGTGCAAAGGCATGGCGGAGTGAGAGATGGAGCCATGAGAGCAACACCAGAGCATCTTCCTCCTCTATCTTTCAGTTCTTCAGGGATACTACGTCCACATCTGTAGTCTGTAGGTGTGTATGATTTGACCATCACATATTGAAAGATACGGGAATGCTGTAAAATAAGAGACATGTGGACGTGCCTTAGGACTCTCAAGGATCTTGAGGTACAATGGGGAACAGAGACGGAAAACAGGAGATAGCAGCCAAATGGGCGTGAATAGCCAGATATGGGCACTCTCCAGGTGCCAGGTGAGCACAGGTGGGTATCTAACACAGAACTGGTGGTTTCAAGATGCTGGGAATGCTGCCGTGATCAAAGCAGACAAAGATCCCAGTCCTCGGGAAGTTCACATGCTACTAAATAGGGAATAGCTGTATCTATTTTTGTATGTATATTTCTACCCTCTACTCAGCTATCAATCCATCTATTTATCTAACTGAACAGACATAGTCTTTGAGGAGTATAGTTTGTCTGGAAGAATTGGGACACGTCTATGGAGAAGGGAAAGGCTACGCACCGCAGTCTTCTGGCCTGGAGGATTCCACGGACTATACAGTCCATGTGTCCCAAAGAGTCAGACAAGACTGACTGACTTTCACTTTCACATAAGCACATGCCTATCATATAAAATAAAAATATGATCTCTAAAAGATAAGCAAAAATGCAGAGAGCACCCCAAGGGATGAAAGCACATCACTGATGAAGACCATCAGGAAAGACTCAATAAGATAGTAACAAAAAACCCTGGAAATATAAGCCTTCTTGGAAAAAGCAAGAATCTCCAGTAGCCTCAAGCACAGTCCCCTGGAGTAAGATGCAAGAATGGAATGAAGTGATGCTGGGAAGGTGGGCTGGGGGTACAGCCCTGGACCCCTCTGTCCTACACTGCACCCCTGAAAGAACATTAATGACAAATACTTATAACAGACAACATCGCAAGAGCTGACTACTCTGAGAACTTGAGCTGTGTTTTTCACTCAGAACTTAATGGTCTGAGTGAAAAATCAAACCAGGGAAACCTCAAACAGTGATCAAACCTTAATTTCCTTACAAAAGAATAGAGAAAGCCATAGACAGTCCTTATGTTGTTGTTCAGTCGCTCAGTCGTGTCCGACTCTTTGTGACCCCATGGACTGCAGCACACCAGGCTTCCCTGTCCTTCACTATCTCCTGGAGTTTGCCCAAACTCATGTCCATTGAGTCAGTGATGCCATCCAACCATCTCATCTTCTGTTGCCCCTTCTTTTCTGGCCCTCAATCTCTCCCAGCATCAGGGGCTTTTCCAGTGGGTCAGTTCTTCACATCAGGTGGCCAAAGGATTGGAGCTTCAGCTTGAGAATCAGTCCTTCCAATGAACATTCAGGGTTGATTTCCTTTAGGATTGACTGGTTTGATCTCCTTGCTGCTCAAGGGACTCTCAAGTGTCTTCTCCAGCACCACAGTTTGAAAGCATCAGTTCTTCAGTGCTCAGCCTTTTCTATGGTCCAACTCTCATATTTGTATATGACTACTGCATAGTCCTTATGCAGAATAATAAAGCACAAATTGTTACTATTCTATGTTTTACAGTCAACTTCAAATTAGAGATATCAAGGGAACATTTCATGCAAAGGTGGGCTTGATAAAGGACAGAAATGGTATGGACCTAACAGAAGCAGAAGATATTAAGAAGAGGTGGCAAGAATACACAGAAGAACTGTACAAAAAAGATTTACACGACCAAGATAATCACAATGGCATGATCACTCACTCGGAGCCAGACATCTTGGAATGTGAAGTCAAGTGGGCCTTAGAGAGCATCACTATGAACAAAGCTAGTGGAGGTGATGGAATTCCAATTGAGTTATTTCAAATCCTGAAAGATGATGCTGTGAAAGTGCTGCACTCAATATGCCAGCAAATTTGGAAAACTCAGCAGTGGCCACAGGACTGGAAAAGGTCAGTCTTCATTCCAATCCCAAAGAAAGGCAATGCCAAAGAATGCTCAAACTACCGCACAATTGCACTCATCTCACACGCTAGTAAAGTCATGCTCAAAATTCTCCAAGCCAGGCTTCAGCAATATGTGAACCGTGAACTCCCAGATGTTCAAGCAGGTTTTAGAAAAGGCAGAGGAACCAGAGATCAAATTGCCAACATCCACTGGATCATGGAGAAAGCAAGAGAGTTCCAGAAAAACATCTATTTCTGCTTCATTGACTATGCCAAAGCCTTTGACTGTGTGGATCAAAATAAACTGTGGAAAATTCTGAAAGAGATGGGAATCCCAGACCACCGGACCTGCCTCTTGAGAAACCTGTATGCAGGTCAGGAAGCAACAGTTAGAACTGGACATGGAACAACAGACTGGTTCCAAATAGGAAAAGGAGTACGTCAAGGCTGTATATTGTCACCCTGCTTATTTAACTTCTATGCAGAGTACATCATGAGGAATGCTGGGCTGGAAGAAGCACAAGCTGGAATCAAGATTGCCGGGAGAAATATCAATAACCTCAGATATGCAGATGACACCACCCTTATGGCAGAAAGTAAAGAGGAACTCAAAAGCCTCTTGATGAAAGTGAAAGAGGAGAGTGAAAAGGTTGACTTGAAGGTCAACATTCAGAAAACAAAGATCATGGCATCTGGTCCCATCACTTCATGGGAAATAGATGGAGAAACAGTGGAAAGAGTGTCAGACTTTATTTTTCTGGGCTCCAAAATCACTGCAGATGCTGATTGCAGCCAGGAAATTAAAAGACACTTACTCCTTGGAAGGAAAGTTATGAACAACCTAGATAGTATATTAAAAAGCAGAGACATTACTTTGCCAACCAAGGTCCGTCTAGTCAAGGCTATGGTTTTTCCTGTGGTCATGTATGGATGTGAGAGTTGGACTGTGAAGAAAGCTGATCGCCGAAGAATTGATGCCTTTGAACTGTGGTGCTGGAGAAGACTCTTGAGAGTCCCTTGTACTGCAAGGAAATCCAACCAGTCCATTCTAAAGGAGATGAGTCCTGGGTGTTCATTGGAAGGACTGATGCTAAAGCTGATACTCCAATACTTTGGCCGCCTCATGCGATGAGTTGACTCACTGGAAAAGACTCTGATGCTGGGAAAGGTTGGGGGCGGGAGGAGACGGGGATGACAGAGAATGAGATGGCTGGATGGCATCACCGACTCTGTGGACATGAGTTTGAGTGAACTCCGGGATTTGGTGATGGACAGGGAGGCCTGGCGTGCTGTGATTCATGAGGTCGCAAAGCGTCGGACACGACTGAGTGACTGAACTGAACTGAACTCAAATACCATTTTTATGAAAAACTATGAAATTTTCTGCTTTATCCAGAATTGGACAATTTTTGAATCAGAGCTTGATTTGTCAATGTTAATTTAATTGTAAGTATAGTGAAAAAAATCCTAAGTACAGGAACTCACACAACGCCGTCTCCGTCTCTTCATTAAACACCAGTGGAAGTGTGTATGCGTCTTACTTACCACCACTGAGCAGAGGGGGCCTTCAAGAAATGTTTGTTGTAAATGCAATGATCCAATTAGAAATGTTATAGCAATCTTTGAGACAAGTGTAAAAAGACTGAGAAATCTTAAAGAAAGCAGAAAAATTTAGCAACCATCTGGAAATCTTAAATAGACGACAGTAATTATTCAGCTGTTTAGAAACAAGTCTTTAACAAGAAAACTTGAAGCTGGTCTCTCATTTTCTGCTAGAATAATTGTTTGTTTTCAAATCATATAGCTTTGGGTTTTGCAATATCACTATCTGCCAATTCTCCCTCCCCCCTTAGAACAGATTCCACATGTCAGGTCTCCGGGTCCACTTTCAGAGAACATCTTCACAATCCGGATTCTCAAATGCAATTCACCCTGAAAACCACTGCTAAGTGCCCCTCTGTCTGCTTTTCTTTCCCTCAACCTCCAACCTCCAAAACCTGAAGCTTCTTCCTGACCCTGTAGCCTGGGTCCCACCCTAGATCTGCTCTGTGTCCAAGGAAAGGAAAGAGAAGTAGTTTTGGTTCAGTAGCTGCAGTGACTGGGAGCATTCCCCAGTACCTGAGTCAAGGTAAGACCTCCTAAGGAAAAGAGACCCGGACATAGAGAATGGACTTGTGGACACAGTAGAGGAAGGAGAGGGTGGAACGAATTGAGAGGTGGCACTGACATGGCAACCCACTCCAGTATTCTTGCCTGGAGAATTCCATGGACGGAGGCATCTGGAGGGCTACAGTCTATTACAGTCCATGGGGCTGCAAAGAATCGAACACAACTGAGCAACATACGCTTTCACTTCTCATTGACATGTGTACACTGCCATGTGTAAAATGGACAGCTAGCGGGAAGCTGCTGTATAGCACAGGGAGACCAGTTCAATGTTCTGTGATGACCTAAGGGGTGGGATGGGCTGGGAGGGAGGTTCAAGAGGGAGGGGATATAAGTATATATATAGTTGATTCATGTTGTTGTATGGCAGAAGCCACATACAACACTGTAAAGCAATTATCTCCCAATTAATATAAAAAAGAACTGCAAAACTAAGAAAGAAAATATGTATGATGTCAGGCATATATTTAACCAGTATTAAATTACAACCTTTGCTAAAAAAAAAAAAAAAAGATAGGCCCTCCTCCACATATTGAATCAACATGAAAACAAGAAGTAAACATCCTGCTTTGTTCTGCGCCTCATTAGGTTCCTATGACCAGGCCCTGCCTTGAGCTCAGTTTTCCCAGACTGGGAGCCCAGCCACCCTCAGGTGGGTTTCTCACCCCCAGACCACAAGATTCTGTGCTGGACAGGTTCTCAGCAACCTGCACCCAAAGTCTTCTCCAGCTTGGATTTTGTTCACACCAGAAAGTCCATCTTTGGCCGACTTGCCTGTGCCGACAGCCCTCTCGCATCACCAGGGGCTCTCAGAGTAAACAGCATCCCTGACCCAAACTCTGATCTGCCCCAGCCCCCTTCCCAGGGACTGCCTCTGTGCTCTCCATCCCCAGGCCCTGTCCCAGATGGGACGCCCATTCTCATTTATGATTCTAATCCCTGCCTGGTGATCATGGTGTGACCAGCACACCCTCGCCCCTCAGAATTCTCTAGGAAGGCATCACTTCGTGTCTAGACTTCACCTGGCTACCCAGAACTGCCAGTGGACCCTAAACCATCCCGGATCCCCCCAGCTCTGGCCCATGCTTTCTGGTGTTTATTTCCTGCCAAGCACTGAATTTATCTCCTGTCAAGAACACCAGGGCCTCCCTGGTGGCTTAGATGGTAAAGAATGCAGGAAACCTGAATTCGATCCCTGGATTGGGAAGGTCCCCTGGAGAAGGGAATGGCAACCCACTCCTCCAGTATTCTTGCCTGGAGAATTCCATGGACAGAGGAGCCTGGAGGACTACAGTTCATGTGGTTGCAAAGAGTCGGACATGACTGAGTGATTAACACTTTTTCAAGAACCCAGTGGTTTGTAGAAGGGCCAAAGAAGAATGGAGAGCCACAAGACTGCAGAAGTATCTCCTCAGAAATCTAAACTACAAGTCTTCTCAGGCTGCCATAACAAAACACCACAGGCTGGGAGCTTCAACCACAGAAGATTATTGTTTCACAGTCCCAAGGCTGGAAATCCAAGATCAAGGTGTTGGCAAGGTTGGTTTCTCCTGAGACCTCTCCCCTTGGTTTGCATACAGCTGTGTCTCCACATGGTCTTCCCACTGTGTGTCTTAATCTGCTCTTTTTCTAATATTTCCTTTTATTTATTTCTTTGGCTCTGCAAGGTCTTAGTTGAGGTACACTGGACCTTTGAGCTTCGTTGTATCATATGGGACTTTTAGTTGCAGCATGTGGGATCTAGTTCCCCCACCAGGGATGGAATCCAGGCCCCCTGCATTGGGAGACTACAGTCTTAGCTACTGGACCACCAGGGAAGTCTGTTTGTATAAGGACACTGTGGGTGCATGCTAAGTCGCCTCAGTCATGTCCGACTCTTTGCGACTCTATAGACTGTAGCCCACCAAGCTCCTCTGACCATGGGATTCTGCAAGCAAGAATATTGGTGTGGGTTGCCATGGCCTCCTTCAGGGGGTCTTCCAGATCCAGGGGTTGAAATCATGTCTCTTGTGTCTCTTGCACTGGCAGGCAGATTCTTTACTCTGAGCCAGCCCTAGGCAAACTATAATGAAATTTTACAGTGTCATTCTCTTCCAGCTGACCCCATGGGCAGCAAGATTCGGAGCACAAAGTCAGGAGTTCAGTGTAGCATGACTTTTCAGAGTCCATTTTACTTTACACTCTGTCTAGGAAAAAAGCTAGTAATCAACATATTTTGGAAAAGAATTATAATTCTGAATAACATTTTACTATTAAATCACAGCACTTCAAAACAAAACCCAGACCATGTCACACTGGATTCTCAGACACATTAGTGGTATGAATTTTCCTTTCCCTGTTGCAAATAACACTAGTGGAGAAGTTTGAGGAACCCTGAGTCTTTCTCTGAAAGAGCACTCATTAACAGCTTCCTCATTGCTTAATGCATGTTATTTTGATAAGAAAAACAAAGGTTTCAGAGTTCCCTGGTGTGTAAATGCTGGTAAAGGCTTGTTGGGCTAGAAAAATGCTGAAATTTTTCTACTCAGGCAAAGTGCACGTCTTAAATCATATCCCCAGGGTGCAGTTAATTCATTTTAATTGACTGGGGCTTTTAAAATTTTCTGAAGAGCTCCAACTAAGAAGGAGGTTGGAGATGGGCATCAAACAGGCCAGCTCTGGCCCAGAGGGACACATTTCTACAGACATTTGTGGTAGAATATGACAGAAGCTCCTCACAAGGATGCATCCCCAATTAAATTTTGTTGCAATAAATCTTATGCTTTAAAAAAATTAGTTTGCATGAATACATGATACCTGAATTTTTTTAAATTATTAATAGATATTAATAATCTGAATAAATGGAGATTTATGCCACATTCCTGGTATAAATTTGTATAACACAGTAAACCTAATATAGTAACTATACCAATTAATGAGCTTAGTATAATAGATACAACAATTATCCCTAAATTAATCTGTATGTTCAGAGTGATCCTAATAGATATTCAGGTGGATTTTTTAATGATTTCAATATACTAATTCTAAAATTTATATAAGGAAATAAAGATCCTTGAGTAGCTAAATTGATCTTGAAACTGAAAAACAGAAGTAGGCATCAGGGCAATTTGACTTAAGAAAACTACAGCAATACGAGCAACCCCAGGTGGCGCTAGTGGTAAAGACCCACCTACAGGAAACATAAGAGGTGGATTTGATCCCTGGGTTGGGAAGGTCCCCTGGAGGAGGAAATGGCAACCCAATCCAGTATGCTTGCCTGGAGAATCCCATGGACAGAGGAGCCTGGTGGGCTACAGTCCATAGGGTTGCAAAGAGCTAGACACAACTGAAGTGACTTGGCATTTGCTCATGTTTCTGGTACGGATTTGGACAAATATACCAATGAACCACTGAAGGAGCTTAGAGATGGTTGTATATGAGCCTTTTCAGTGATAAAGGCAGCGCCACAAAGCCATGGTGAAAGAAGGAACTGTTTAGTAGATGCCATGCAAGAAACTGAATTACTAGGGAGGAAATAAAGCTAATACCATATAAAAATGCAAACTCCAGACAGTTTAAAAACCTCTAAACTAAAGATAATTGCAACAATGTAGAAATATATTTTCTACATGACTCAAATATATGACTCAAAATTAACACATCTTTTTAAACAAGAGCCAGAAAATGATAAACCATGAAGTAATGTGTTAATGGATCAATTTGACTGCATTCAACGTAAAGCTTTTTGTTTAGTGAGAAACACCACAAAGCAACAGAGAGCTGACAAATTAGGAGAAGATAATTGCCACATCAGAAATCAGTAGCATATCAACATCTAGAACATACAAGGACTCTCGTAAATCAGTGAAAATCTCATAGAAGAGAAAATCCTATAGAAAATTAAAACCCAAGGGGAAAAAATGAATAAGCAATTAGAGAAGAACATATGCAAATGGGTATCAAAACAGCACAAATACAATGAGAATGACAGACCACTGGACATACAGAGTGACAAATCAAGAGTTGGAAAGGACATAGGGAGAGAGAAACTTCCTGTCCGACAAGACCCAGGGACAGACAGGACACGCAGGAACACTCTGGGGTAGCTGTGAGGCAGGGTGGGAGAAGGGGAAGCTGGGATGAGGGATAAACAAAGACGAGTCTCACAGGCTCAGCATGACCCCAGCTCTGCCAAGAGGACCAAAGAACATGTATGTTACCCTGTAAGAAGCTCTGGGAGACGGTGAAGAACAGGGAAGCCTGGCGTGCTGCAGTCCATGAGCTCACAAAGAGTCAGACACAAGTGAGTGACCGAACAAAACGGTACCCTGTGGGAATTACAAACATGACAGTCTCCTTAACTATCGGTGTCAGAGACTAGCTGGCTACATACCAAATCCCAGTATGCCTTCCTGGGCACGTGGACAATCTCCATCTTCCAACCTCCTTGTCAGTTTGCTTGGGACCATCTGACTGGTCTCTGGTCAATGAATGTAGGGGCAGTGTCATTCTCTCTGGCCCCTAAAGCACCCATGCAACCTCGCCTGCTCCATCTCTCCCAGCCATGATGTCACACATAAAGGCATCTGAAATGGCAGAGCTGCCTGATGAAAGAAACCTGGATTCTTCAATTAGTATTTGGAGGAGAACCACTGGAGGAAGCCACCTGACCCCAACAAACTCATGGGAGCAAGAAATAAGCCTGTGTTAAGCCATTGGTATTTGAGGGGTTGTTTGTTTTGGCCTACTATCAAACCTACTTTGAACCCATCCAATGAAAATAAGTAAGACATATTTACTTACCACTAGGTTAGGTTGAAATCATGAGTCTCAAGTTCAGAGGTGATGATGTTGAAGAGAACTCAGCATTAAGGTTCTTAGGGGATAATTCTCAGGAAATAACCTAGGGAATAATTTGCTGTCTTTACTCCACAGCAACATTCTAGAATGGCAACATTCTAGAATGCCAGAAATCCTCATTAATGGAGCCTATGCCTCTGAGGTTGAATACAACACAGCAGCATTTGCTAAAGCATACATGAGTGCTCAGTCATTTTGGTCATGTCTGACTCTCTGTGACCCCATGGACTGCAGCTTGCCAGGCAAGAACACTGGAATGGGTTGCCATGCCCTCCTCTGGGGGATCTTCCTGACTCAGGGATCGAATGCATATTTCCTGCATCTTCTGCATCACAGGCAGATTCTTTACCCACTGAACCACCTGGGAAGTCCTTGATAAAGCTGTCTTTCTCAATAATTACTCTTGATACTGACCAGGTTTCATAGCTTTCCTCAATCAATAGAAACTGACAAGAGGCCAGACAAGAAATTCAGGCAGGGCTTTACTGGGGTCTGTGCTGCAGCAGGGGGCATCAAGAACATGTTCGCTGGATTTCTTGCTCCCTGAGTGGGTAGGGGGGCAAGCTTATTCCTTATATGGGGTAAGAGTAGGGATGTGTCCAGGGGTCAGCCTGAAGAGCTGGCTTAGATGGTTTGCCCACCTCCTCTGGCACCAGTTAGTGTAGGGGGCATGAGCAGGACTCTGTTTTTGCTCCTGACTCTTCAGAAGTCGCAGTAGGGAATTTTGGCCTGTTTGTACTTTTTGTCCAGGTGACTCAAGTCGTAAAGAATCCACCTGCCAATGCAGGAGACACAGGAGACATGGGTTTGATCCCTGGGTCAGGAAGATCCCCGGGAGGAGGAAATGGCAACCCACTCCAGTATTCTTGCCTGGGAAATCCATGCACTGAGGAGCCCGGCTGGCTACAGTCCAAGGGGTTGCAAAGAGTCAGACATGACTCAGTGACTGAGTATGCATGAGCAGGCAGTTATTTTTAGTCCCATATAGTTTCTTTGTATTTTGTTGTTGGAGGAGAGGTGTGTCCACATGCAAGCCCTGCAACAAAGGGACTCAGGTCCCAGCCAGTCTCACTCCCACAATTCTACAGCTTTCTCCAGAGAAGCTGAACTTCCAAAGAAACGGGAAGCTTCTCTACTCCCTCCTCAGGCATAGCAGCTCTGACTCAGTCCTAGACTACATGTGAGTCCGGATACTGGAGACTCAATGTCCAACCTGAGGCACATATATACTGGTACCAACAAACACAGGTCTCTCCCTAGAGAGGGATTCGTATCACCTCCTAGAGCAACCATCTTTATGTTATTGTGCATTCTAATAATATAGCAGTAAACTAACAAATCCTTTTTGAAAGTTGTATTTTATAAGAAATCTTCCATGTTGTAGAGTTTCAGTTTTCCCTTGTTTATTTTTACCAGAGTCATGTAGATAATAGTTATATCTTTGTTTGTCCCCCATCTAGATCATGACTGTCTCTTTTGGCAGCACAGTTGGCATCTATGGAAACAATTATGAATCTACAAATTGGATTCTGAAATTATGGAAGATGACAAATGATATCAGAGCTGTTAACTGCAGTGCCAATAAACAGCTGGTACAGTAACAGCTCAGAAAAGCGGCAGAGTCCCGATGCCCTTGCCCCTAGGGATCACTTTCAGCGCAACGTCAAATGAACTTCAGGTCTCAAAGAATCACAAACAAGAGCAAATTAGCCCTTTGGTAATGGGTCTGTGGCTTAATAATCAGTATGATGAATATAAGGCAAATGAGTTAGAGGACTGTGCGCCTCACTCATATCGACACACAAAAGATACCTCTGCCATTGAAACCTGCTCTTCCTTCAAGTGACTGGTGGTAGTGGTGGCAGTGGAGTGTGTGGGTGTGTGTATGTGTGTGCGTGCACGCGCATGTGTGTGCTCAGTCATGTCCAACTCTTTGCAACCCTGTGGACTGAGGCCTGCCAGACTCCTCTGTCCATGGAATCTTCCAGGCAAGAATACTGGAGTGGGTTGCCATTTTCTCCTCCAGAGTACCTTCCAAAACCAGGGATCAAACTCAGTCTCTAACATCTCCTGCACTGGCAGGCAGATCCTTTACCGCTGAGTCACCTGGGAAGGCCCAAGTGACTGGTTCCATTCCATTCCATTCAGTCGCTCAGTCGTGTCTGACTCTATGCGACCCCGTGGACTGTAGCCTACCAGGCTTCTCCGTCCATGGGATTCTCCAGGCAAGAATACTGGAGTGGGTTACCATTTCCTTCTCCAGGGGATCTTCCCGACCCAGGGATCGAACCCGGTACTTCTTACTTAAAGCCTAATCTACAATTTTGAACCCAAACTGTGACAAGTTCTGTCCTCTCATAGTGCCTTGCATTTCAATTATAGATCTTTTAATTTTATCCAGGTCAAAGATTACATCTTGTCCACCAAAATCTATTCTCTTCTTTGTCCACAGAACTAGTTATAGAGCAAGAATCAATGGAGACCGTGCACATCCAAGCTTTCTTTGCAGCCTGGTGTAGCTCTGTAACTTCTGTCTCAGTTAGCTGGGAAGAATCAGCTATCCTGGACCCCTGGAAATCCCCCTCCTCTTGGGTGGAACATGGGCCAATTTGCAGGTGAGTACAAGGCTCTTGGAGCCAGTGGAATAGCAAGAAGGCAGGAATCCACTCCTTCCAGGAACGAGCACATGGAAGAAATCTACTCTATGCCTCAGGGCTGTTCCAGGAGCAACAAGCCAGCTTCTCTCTTCTCTAACCACCTGTACCTGGGGACACCTTTGTCACTGCTACTCAGCTTTTCCATTACCTAACCCCGCTTTCATCTAGGAAAGCTATTTGTGATTGATTTAAGATCCTTGATGCCAAAGAAAGGAAAACCAATATACCATGCATCATTGTTCTATATCAGGATTCTCCTGGATACTTTTATTCCCATTTGATCCTTCCTTGAAGTGTTAGTCACTTTTTGCAGAGTTTAGTCCAAATCTTTGTGAGGAGCCCGCCAGGCTCCTCTGTCCATGGAATTCTCCAGGCAAGAATACTGAAGTGTGTAGCTATTTCTTACCCCAGGGGATCTCCTTGACCCAGGGACTGAACCCAAGTCTCCTGCATTGCAGGCTGATTCTTTACCATCTGAGCCACCAGGGGAAAAAGTGAGGTAGACATGCCTCCTCTTTTCAAATGAGAAAACAAACTCTTTGGTTTTCTATCTGTAACAAATTATCCCCAGACTCCACAACTTAAAGAAGCCCTTTTGTTACGCTTGCAGATTCTTGGGTCAGGAAGGAAGAAGATACACAGCATAGATGAGAGTGTGATGCTCCGGAATGTCTGGGTCTCAGCTCTGGAACTGAGAGATCAGACGTGAGTCAGCATTTGGTGTCAGGATTCTTCTGGAGGCATCTTCACTCCTATATCTGACTGTCGGCTGGACTTCAGGTGGAGACGTTGGCCAGAAAAGGTACCTGTGGCTTCATCTCACAGCTTGAGCTTCCTCATAGCAGAGAAACCTCAGACTTCCTACATGTTGGCCCAAGTCTCCAAAGTTGAGTGTCTAAGAGAATCAGGTGGCAGTTGCATTGGCTTTGATGACCTAGTTCTGAAAGGCATGTGGTCTCATTTCCACAGTCAAAAGTCCACCTACATTCAAGAGAGGAAATATAGATACTCCCAACTCTTGGTAGAAAGGGCATCAAAGCCACATTATAGGAGAACACACAGAATCAGAATTTTTCTGTGCCCATTTAGAAAAATAAAATCTCTCAAAGACCTAAATAATCTTTTCTCCAAAGAAGACATATAGATGGCCAACAAGCACATGAAATGTGCTCAACATCACAAACTATTAAAGTATTGGAAATTACCTCACACTGGTGAGGATGGCCATTATCAAGAAGTCTGCAAATGATATATGCTGGAGAGGGTGTGGAGAAAAGGGAAACCTCCTACACTGTTGTCGGAAATGTGAATTTGTACAGCCACTTTGGAGAACAGTGTGGAGGGTCCTTTAAAAACAGAGAATAGGATCACCATATGACCCTGCAGTCCCACTTTTGGACATATACCTGGAAAATGTGAAAATTCTAATTTGAAAAGATACACGCGTCCCAATGTTCATAGCAATACTATTCATAATAGCCAAGACATGGAAGCAATCTAAATGTCCATCAACAAAGGAATGGATAAAAAAGATGTGGTAGATATATATGGAATATGGAAAATTACCAGGCCATTAAAAGGGATGAAACAATGCCATTTGCAGCAAGGTGGATGGACCCAGGGATTATCACAGTAAGTGAAGTAAGCCAGATGAAGACAAATATCATATGATAACACATTTGTGTGGAATCTAAAAAAAATGACACAAATGAACTTATTTATGAAACAGTAATAGAATCACAGACACAGAAAACAATCATATGGTCACCAAAGGGGAACGGGAGTTCAGTTCAGTTCAGTTGCTCAGTCGTGTCCGACTCTCCACGACCCCATGAATCACAGCATGCTAGGCCTCCCTGTCCATCACCAACTCCCGGAGTTCACTCAAACTCATGTCCACAGAGTCGGTGATGCCATCCAGCCATCTCATTCTCTGTCGTCCCCGTCTCCTCCCACCCCCAATCCCTCCTAGCATCAAACTCTTTTCCAGTGAGTCAACTCGTTTGCATGAGGTGGCCAAAGTATTAGGGGAGGGATAAATTAGGAGCTCGGGATACGCTGACACAAAACACTATATATTAAATAGACAGTCAACAAGGAGCTACTGCATAGCACAGGGAACTATATCCAACACCTTTAAATAATGGAAAAAATATGAAACAAATGTATAACTGAATCACTTTGTTGTACACCTAAAATAAACACAACACTGTAAATTAACTAAACTTCAAGTTTTTAAATATGTTTTACATATATCTATATATATATAAACGGCTTCCCAGGTGGCTCAGTGGTAAAGAATCCACCTGCCGATGCAGGAGACGCAGGTTCACTCCTTGGGTTTGGCAAGATACCCTGGAGAAGAAACTGTTAATCCACTCCAATATTCTTGCATGGGAAATCCCATGGACAGAGGAGACTGGTGGGCTAGAGTCCACGGGATCACAAAAAGTGGGATACGACTGAGTGACTGAACATATATATATGTAAAATCTGCCAAATAAGCTCAGTGAGGAAGTATTACATTGAACTTTATGAAACTTCCACTTTTTGGTCAAAATGGTTGAGTATTAATAATTTAGTATGTTTCAACAATTTAATATTTGTTTTATGCCTCTCCACCTCCCAGCATCTAGCCCATACTTTGTATATGATAGATTCTCAATCTGAATTTTATGGAATCGATAAGTGGCAAAACTTAAGGTATAAAAAAGAAAAGAAAACTGCCTAAGTCCTTCAACTTCCTGTTAGAGTATTAGCTTCCTGTGCCTGTTGTAACAAAGTACCAAAAACTTGGGGGTTTTAAGCAATAGAAACTTATTTTCCCATAGTTCTGGAGGCCAGAAGCGTGGACTCTGCCACACTAGGCTACAGTTAGGGTGTTGGCAGGGCAGGACTCTCTCTGGGGTATTGAGGGACGAATCTGTTCCCCACCTCTTCCAGCTTCCGGTCGCTGCCAGCATCCTTGGCTTGTGGCCTCCTCACTCTGATTTGGCCTCCACGGTCACATGACCTCTCCTCTCCTCTGTGTCAACTCCACCTCTCTCTTATAAGGAGTCCTGAGATTGCATTTGGAGTCTATCCAGATAGCCCAGGATCATCTCCTCATCTCAAGATCCTGAACTTAATCCTATCTGTAAAGTCTGCCGTATAAGGTAATATCAGAGGTCCCAGAGATTAGGAGACAGACATTTTAAGGGACTATTATTCAGCCCACCAGAGTCAGAATAGAAATTTGCAAGAGCATGGGTGAGGACACCTATGGTAGCAGTAGGCAGAGTGGGACAAGCTGGAACAGAATTCATGTCATGCAAGAGACAAGCCTCGAAACAGAGCTGCCTATAAGACCCTGGGAGTCCTGCTTACCCTGATGGCATCTCTCATTCTGGTTAAGGTCCCCTATACTCACACCAAGAACCCAAGAAACTTGAGGCGAACCCTGTGATGGTCTGATTTTCTTTTTTTAACTTTTTAGTTTATACTGGAATATAGCTGATTAAAAATGTCATGATAGCTTCAGGTGAACAGTGAAGGGACTGTTATATATATACAAGGAAGTGTTAGTCGCTCAGTTGTGCCGATGCCTTGTGACCCCATGGACTGTAGCCTGCCAGCCTCCTTTGTCCACGGGATTCTCCAGGCAAGAATACTGGAGTGGGTAGCCATTTCCTTCTCTAGGGGATCTTCCCAGCCCAGGTATCAAACCGGGGTCTCCTGCATTGCAGGCAGATTCTTTACCATCTGAGCCACCAGGAAAGCCCATCTATGTATACATGTATCCATTCTCCCCCAAACTCCCCTCCTATCCAGGCTGCCACATAACATTGAGCAGAGTTCCATGTGCTATACAGTAGGTTATTGTTGGTTACCCATTTTAAATATAGGCGTGTGTACATGTCAGTCTCAAGCTCCCTAACTATCCCATCCTCCCATCCTCCCCACTGGCAACCATAAGTTCACTCTCTAAATCTGTGAGAATGGTTTTCTTGAAAGTTTAGTGGGTGCTTATTTCACTACCCGATTTCTCAATGTCATCCTATAGAAAGCCCAGAACTGTAAGCAATTAATAAGAATTATCTATCATTCATTTTTATTATTTGAGGAGTGATTTAACAAGCTTTTAGTTGTTGGACTATCCAGTGCCAAGGACATGTGATGAAATGAGAAAAAAACAACAAAACAACAAACAGGCAAAGCAGGTTTCTGTCTTCACTCTGCTGGGGAACGTTCCCTGCTCCCCATACATCTATAATAGCAGCCATTTGTAGGCACCTACCATGTGCCAGAAATGACTGTATGAAGATTACTCAGAAGCCTGTGAAATCTTGACTTCTATCAGAACAGTTTGTGCCTAATAGTTTGTATGCTTTTCCCCAACTTTCCTCCTGGGAAGAGCATTGTACCTCCAACAAGGTACCTCCAACATCTTCAGTCCAAGAAAATATGGCTTATGTCTGCCTCTGAGAACCTCCTAAGCCCCATCCACCCACTCAACATCCGTGAAGCCTTACACAAAGGATGGGAACCAGGTCTGGCTACATAGGATGTAGCAGTTACTACAAGGAACAGAGAGCTGGTAAGTTTACCAGGGAAACTTAATGAATTTTAAGACTCTTTGCTTTCTGGATCACGATCATACTGATTAAAGTAACAGACGTCTAAATAAGTCTTGAAGATATCAGGGACAATGAGAAGGGTAAATAAGAATGTTTGAATATCAAAAGGCAGCAGATGACCTGTTTTACAGGATTCTCCAGGAAAGCCCATGGCTTCCATGGGCTTACAAACTGATGGCTCAGTTTGTAAGAAGCTGAGAATCCACCTGCAATGCAGATCCTGGTTCAATCCCTGGGTCAGGAAGATCCCCTGGAGAAGTAAATGGGAACCCACTCCAGTATTCTTGCCTGAGAAATCCCATGGACAGAGAAACCTGACAGGTGACAGCCCATGGGGTTGCAAGAGTCGGACACAATTTAGCAACTAAACCACCATCAGGCGAGCCCAGCAGTGCTAGGAGGGATGAAGCGGGCTTTCTGAACCTCTATGAGATGCTTCCTGTGTGTGCGGGCGCAGGGGAAAGAGAAAAAGAGGTTAAATGGGAACATATGGTGGAAGATTAAGCAACATCCCTTTAATCCCCAATTGCCTGGCTGCCCCTGCTGTAATTACATGCCATCAGATTGAAAGGCCACCAGATGTTCAAGTCCTAAGCCATGAATTACCCACTTGGCCACTATCTTAGTGAATAAGCACTCTGACCAGAAGGGCAGAACAGCATTTAAATTGAACAAGATGGAAGCATTTTTTTAGATTTGCTCACTGGAAAAATGGAGGTAAACTGGAACATTAACCATTTTCTTCCCAACAGAGCAGCACCACCACCTCTAGGCTCATGAGCACAAATAAAGTCAGTAAAGGCAGCAGCTGGTATCTACCCAGCAAAATCCCACTGATTTTGGAGCTCAGAGAATTCCCACTCTGACTTTTATCTTAGGTGACAAAGTCCACCTCGGAAGTTATTTTTTCTTGGTACTCCAATGAATAAGTCACTCCTTCCATAGGATTTTTAAAAGCAAAGGCCAAAATTCCTTTCTTTCTTTTAAAAGAAAGAATAACATGAGATGCAGTCAATAAAAAGAGGTTTTCTTATTTGTGCTCCATTGGTTTTCATAATGGTTTCCAGGAGATGACTTAATCTAGATTCTGGGGAGAGGGGATAGATATGTCCCCCAAACCAAAGTGATAACTGATACAGATAGAGCTATGTATCAACGTATCAATCTATCCATCCATCCATCTGTATTCCTCCCAATTTTAAAGTTCATGTAGTCATGAAACTGCTTCAATTTACATTTTGTGCTGGTCAAAAAGGTTGTTCAGGTTTTCCCATAGCATCTTATATAAAAATGAATTTTCTGGCCAACACTATAAACACTATATACATATCAATATATATTAATATATATATTAATTAATATATATATATATAGCTGCTGTTCAATTGCTAAGTCATGTCTGATTCATTGCAACCCCATAGACTGCAACACACCAGGCTTCCCTGTCCTTCACTGTATCCCGGAGTTTACTCAAGCTCATGTCCATTGAGTTGGTGATGCCACCCAACCATCTCATCATATATATATATATGTGTGTGTGTGTGTGTGTGCGCGCACATGTGTGTGTGTGTGCGCGTGTGTGTGTGTGTGTCTGATTCTGATTAATTTGAAATGAAATCTCTTTACCTGTATGGCCTTTCCCCAAGGTCCAGCCTGGACTCAATCCTGGCTTCTTCTGACTCAAGTTCTTTTTGTGTTTCTCTCCAGCATAAAACAATGATATATGTCAATGTGGGAACAGATTCCATTTTTAATTGACAATGTATTATTTAAAATAGCTTCCATATATCCACTAGAACAGGCTACAAAATCATGGGACTCAAAATTGCTTGAGGTGAAACCCAGGTCTCTTGAATTTTGAAGAGCACCCCAGTGATCCTGAGGTATAGCCAGGCTTAAGAACCAATAGCCTAATATTACTTCTTAAAAAATATGAAGGCCCTTTATTTGCAGTCTGAAAATCTCCAGGTGACTGAGCTCATTTCCAGTGATTTGCCAGCTGTGGGTCAGTAAAAGAGGTTGGGTAGCACAGTGGTTAGGGGCGAGCCCAGCTCATGAGTCAAATGTCTGGGCTTGAATCCAGCCAGCCTGTAACTAAACCTACTTACTGAACTCTCGTCTCTGTGAGTAAACTTCCCAGATCATTGAGTGAAATAGGAACTGGAAAGCCCATCCTACTTTCTGTACCATGAGGAGTTTGATGAATGGTAGCTATTATCACCCATAGCTTTGAAATGGTAATTACCTGATCATAATCGTATGGCCTAGACCAGCCACACAGGGCTTCGTTCCAGCCAAAGACACATGTTCTAAAATCCTGGAGGAAGGAGTTGTTTAGGTCTTGGTTGGTGTTAGGTCTCCACATGGCATATCATTTTGCTTCCTTCACCTGCTCAAGGTTCCCAACCTGCAGATGGGCCTGCAGACCCATCTATCCCCTACCCTTTCCCTTGTCCTTCCCCTCCTATCCATGGTGCCAGAGTTTTAACTTTTCCAAGTGCTTCTAACCCCCAGCCTGCTGCCCCTCACTATAATGGCCTAGGCCCCACCCAAGTTTTCAAGTTTGAACCTCAGGTACTGCCTTGGTCTCCAATATAGAAACCTGGCCCTGAATCAGATCCACCCTGCCAAATCTTATTTCAGTCCATGCAGCCTCCAGACCATATAAATCTCAAATTAAAAAGTGGGGAACCTTTGTACACTCATTTCCTAGCAGCCCTGTTCACAGTAGCCAAAAGGTGGAAATAATTCAAATGACCCAGTGAGTAAGACTCTGAGCTTCCAATGCAGGGGGCACAAGTTTGATCCCTAGGTGGGGAGCTAAGATTCAACACGGCTAGCAGTATGTGGCCCAAAAAAAAGAAAATTATGACACATGTTATATAGCATGAGTGAACCTTGATGATATTATGCTAAATGAAATGAGTCAGTCACAAAAAGACAAATACTGCATGATTCCAATTATATGAGGCAGCTAGTATGGTCAGAATCATAGAAAGTAGATAAGTGGTTGCCAGGGGCTGGGGGTGTGAGGGTAGGCAATGGGGAGTTCTTGTTTAATGAATATAAAGTTTCAGTTCTGCAAAATAACAAGCATTCTGGAGACGGATGGTGGTGATGGTTGCACAACAAGGTGAATGTTCTTAATACTTCTAATCTGTAAACATTAAAATGGTTAAGATGGCAATTTTATGTTATGCATATTTCACTGCAATTATATATTTAAAGAAAGTTGTGGAACCACTTGAGGTCCTTTGTTTAAAGTTCAAGGGATGTGGCAGTGACACTCACCAGGAACAGTATTATTTAGGTATGACTTAGAAATGTTGATCCATGCAATTAAAGAAATAAAAAGATCACTTTGCAATGGAGGAAGGCATAATTACAATTGTTAAATTTGGCACCTAGAAAAATCAAAAGAATAAACTAAAAAATGAAAATACTAAAGAGAAATTAAAAGTCTACAATGTTTATTTGCAAATTAATGGTTTTGAATAGCTTTCAATCCTTTCCAAAGGATTAAGCCAAAGTATGTTGAGTACTTCCGACTTATTCAATCTGGCTCATTTTCTGGTCCATGTTTCAGTCAATCAACAAAACCAATTGTTTGGTTTGAAAAGTAGAGGCCTTGATAAGTCCTTGAGCTGGAACACTAAATGCAGAACCTCTACTTGATGAGTCCATGTTGGTAAATTTAACTAGATTCATCTTTGTGTCCCTTCCACCAGGAGATGAACGAGTCCATTGAACTGGAAGCCAAGGCTGTGGCATGACAGCCTCTTTGAGCTCTTCATTTATCTGCACAAGAGGCAAAGGAGGCAGTCACTGTGCTGGCGGGGGTGACTGGTCCTGACTACCTGGGGGAAACTGGGCCGCTGCTCTATGACAGAGGGAAGGAAGAGTCCATGTCAAACACAGAAGATCCCTTTGGGGTATCACCAAGGCCTGTGATGGAGGCCAGTGGGAAGCTTCAACAGCCCCATCCAGGCAGGACTTCTAATGGCCCAGACCCTTCAGGAATGAAAGTGTGGACTAACCCCCACCCCCAGGTAAAGAACCACAGTCAGCTGAGGTGCTTGCTGAAGGCAAAGGGACCATGACATGGGTAGTGGATGAAGGTAGTTATAAATACCAGCTATAACCATCCAACCAGTTACAGAAATGAAAATTATGATTGTTATGAGTATCTCCTCCTTGTTTTGCTATGAATATATGTATATGTGTATTTATATTTTGAGATTAAAGTGATTTAATTTTGAGATGTATATGACTGCCAAGTTGACAAGGGTTGGACTTTTGATGGGTAATTTTATATGTCAATTTGACTGGGCCACAGGGTACCTAGATATTTACTCAAACGCTATCCTGGGTGTGTCTGTGAGGGCATTTCCAGATGAGATGAACATCTGAGGAGATAGACTGAATAAAGCAGATTGCCCTCCCCTTTGTGGGTGAGCCTCATTCAATCCATTGAAGGCCTGAATAAAACAAAGTCTGGCCCTCCCCTCAGTAAGAGAATTCTCCTGCCTGACTGCTAATGTGGGTGGGCTCCATCCAGTTATTTGAATCTCTAAATAGATCAGTCCTGGATGTTCATTGGAGGCACTGATGCTAAAGCTGAAACTCCAATACTTTGGCCACCTCATGCGACGAGTTGACTCACTGGAAAAGACTCTGATGCTGGGAAAGGTTGGGGGCGGGAGGAGAAGGGGACGACAGAGAATGAGATGGCTGGATGGCATCACCGACTCTGTGGACATGAGTTTGAGTGAACTCCGGGAGTTGGTGATGGACAGGGAGGCCTGGCGTGCTGTGATTCGTGGGGTCGCGGAGAGTCGGACACGACTGAGCGACTGGACTGAACTGAAATAGAACCAAAAGGCTGAGTAAGAGTGAATTCCCCTTGCCTAACTACCCTGAGGCTGGGACACTGGCCTTTTTCCTGCCTTCAGACTCAAACTGGATCTCTGGCTCTTTCTGAATCTCAAGGCTGCCTGCCTTAAGACTAAAACTAATGTTATTGAATCTCCCGTATCCCCAGCATGCAGGCATGCTAAATCACTTCAGTTGTTTCCAACTCTTTGCTACCCTATGGACCATAGTCCACCAGGCTCCTCTGTTCATGGGAATTCTCCAGGCAAGAATACTGAAATGGGTTTCCATGCTCTCCTCCAGGGGATCTTCCCTGACCCAGGGATCAAACACATGTCTCTTACATCTCTTGCATTGACAGGTGGGTTCTTTACCACTAGTGCCAGCTGTGAAGCTTGTGTCCCCAACCTGCCAGTTGAAAATCTTGAGTCTTTGCAGCCTCAATAGTTATGTGAACCAATTTCAATCAATGAACCAATCTCCTATTTGTCTGACTCTCTGGAGAACCCTAATTCATACTGTGACTTTCGAGCAAAATAGAGTATGAGAGACTCCTGTTATTTAGTTTGTGTATCTAGGAGCCAGAATCAAGATGCAACACTTCCAGAACAATCCTACTCCATCATACCTGATGGGGTCCCCTGGGCTCCATCTTCAAGTGAACTTTCTTCCCATGGCAGGAAAGTCATTGCTATAATCCCAGACCAATATTTTTCCACTTCATGAACCCAAAGAAGGAAAATTATTCAACCCAACTCTACCCTCAATGGTTGGTTTAGAAAATTCCAAGGAAGGATTCCAATAATCTCAGCTTCAGTGAAGAGCCTAACCTGTCGCAGTATATCTGTACTGAAGAAATGGCAGCAGGTGACTGAAACAGCTTGGGAAACGCGCCTCCTTGTGGCCAAAGGGTGCAATGCACCCTGACTTACAGCCCAGCAGATGCCTATAATACAATATAATGTAAAGGAAGATAACAAAACATAGCACGACTGAGCAACTTCACTTTCACTTTTCACTTTCACACACTGGAGAAGGAAATGGAAACCCACTCCAGTGTTCTTGCCTGGAGAATCCCAGGGACGGGGGAGCCTGGTGGGCTGCCGTCTATGGGGTCACACAGAGTCGGACACGACTGAAGTGACTTAGCAGCAGCAGCAGCAGCATAACATAACATAATATAGCAATCATTAGGGAACATGGTTCTCCAAAAAGTCACTTCCTGACTGTTCACTTGATGCCAGGCCGTGTATGCCAGCAGCTACACTATATACTACTGTACTTTTCAAGGTGCTCTACTGTAAGATTAAAAGTGTTTTACTTAATTTGTGTTTGTTTTTATGTATTATTTGTGTGAGAAGTGTTATAGACCTATTAGAATACAGTACTATCAATATATAGCCGATTGTATTAGCTGGGTACCTAGGCTTACTTTGTTGGACTTATAGACTCACTCTTGGAATGGAATTCATTCACATACAGAGACTTACCATATCTGGGAGCTTCAGAAGAGAAAGATCGCATCAACCGTGGTGAGAAAACCCTTCATGAGGACACACCATAATCGTCTGGAAAGAGCTGTGACGGAGACTGCATAAACCATTGACCCAGCTCTGCCTCTAAATACGTAGCTGGGTCCATGTTTTCCAACTTCTCCTTCTGCTGGTGGTGTGCACACAGTTCAAGTGTGCTGGGGGCCAGAGAGATCTGAGACCCACTGAAACAGGACACCAAGGGGCTCATGATGGAGCACGCTAAGTTCTGAGGGACGGGGAGACCGCAGACATGGAAAACAGGAGTCATGAAAACTCCAGGCAGAAGGAGCAGCGTGAAGAGAGACATGAAATGAAGAGTATATGAAGTATGTGCCTGCAGCCACGAAGTTAAAAGATGCCTGCTCCTTGGAAGAAAAGTGATGACCAACCTAGACAGCGTATTAGAAAGCAGACGCATTATTCTGCCGACAAAGTTCTGTGTATTCAAAGCTGTGGTTTTTCTAGTAGTCATGTATGGATGTGAGAGTTGGACCATAAAGAAGACTGAGCACTGGAGAATGGATGCTTTCAAACTGTGGTGCTGGATAAGACTCTTGAGCATCCCTTAAACTGCAAGGAGATCAAACAAATCAATCCTAAAGGAAATCAACCCTGAATATTCACTGGAAGAACTGATGTTGAGGCTGAAGTTCCAATCCTTCTGCCACCTGATGCAAAGAGCTGACTCACTGAAAGACCCCGATGCTGGGGAAGATTGCAGGCAGGAGAGGGAAACAGATCATGAGATGGTTGGATGGCATCACCAACTCAACAGCAAACTCTGGGAGGTGGTGAAGGACAAGGAAGACTGCACTGGCATGCTGCAGTCCATGGGGTTGCAAAGAGTCAGACAGAACTGAGTGGCCGAGCAACAACAAACAGCACGTTTGCTTTGGAGGGTCGCGTGTGACTCTTTGTGGCCCCATGGACTCGTTTAACTTACCAAGCTCCTCAGGCCATGGAATTCTCCAGGCAAGAATATTAGAGTGGGTAGCCATTCCCTTCTCCAGGGGGTATTCTCGACTCAGGATTGAACGAGGGTCTCCTACATTGTAGGCAGTTTCTTTTACCTTCTGAGTAATGCCATACTTGGTTTAGAGTAGTGGTTCTCAAACCCCATGAACAGTGACAAAGGGCAAAATGATAGGATAATGAATGAGGAATTCCCCAGGTCGGTAGGTGCCCAGTATGCTACTGGAGCTCAGTGGAGAAATAACTATAGAAGGAATAAAGGGATGGAGCAAAAGCAAAACCAGTACCCAGTTGTGGATGTGACCAGTGATAGAAGCAAGGTCCGGTGCTGTAAAGAGCAATATTGCATAGGAACCTGGAATGTTAGGTCCATGGATCAAGGCAAATTGGAAGTGGTCAAACAGGAGATGGCAAGAGTGAACGTCGACATTCTAGGAATCAGTGAATTAAAATGGACTGGAATGGGTGAATTTAACTCAGATGACCATTATATCTACTACTGTGGGCAGGAATCCCTTAGAAGAAATGGAGTAGCCATCATGGTCAACAAAAGAGTCCGAAATGCAGTACTTGGATGCAATCTTAAAAATGACAGGATGATTTCTGTTCGTTTCCAAGGCAAACCATTCAATATTACAGTAATCCAGGCCTATGCCCCAACCAGTAATGCTGAAGAAGCTGAAGTTAATCGGTTCTATGAAGACCTACAAGACCTTTTAGAACTAACACCCAAAAAAGATGTCCTTTTCATTATCGGGGACTGGAATGCAAAAGTAGGAAGTCAAGAAACACCTGGAGTAACAGGCAAATTTGGCCTTGGAGCACGGAATGAAGCAGGGCAAAGGCTAATAGAGTTTTGTCAAGAGAATTCACTGGTCATAGCAAACACCCTCTTCCAACAACACAAGAGAAGACTCTACACATGGACATCACCAGATGGTCAACACCGAAATCAGATTGATTATATTCTTTGCAGCCAAAGATGGAGAAGCTGTATACAGTTAGCAAAAACAAGACCAGGAGCTGACTGTGGCTCAGATCATGAACTCCTTATTGCGAAGTTCAGACTTAAATTGAAGAAAGTAGGGAAAACCACTAGACCATTCAGATATGACCTCAATCAAATCCCTTATGATTATACAGTGGAAGTGAGAAATAGATTTAAGGGACTAGATCTGATAGATAGAGTGCCTGATGAACTCTGGACGGAGGTTCGTGACATTGTACAGGAGACACGGACCAAGACCATCCCCATGGAAAAGAAATGCAAAAGAGCGAAATGGCTGTCTGAGGAGGCCTTACAAATAGCTGTGAAAAGAAGAGAAGCGAAAAGCAAAGGAGAAAAGGAAAGATATAAGCATCTGAATGCAGAGTTCCAAAGAATAGCAAGGAGAGATAAGAAAGACTTCCTCAGTGATCAATGCAAAGAAATAGAGGAAAACAACAGAATAGGAAAAACAAGAGACCTCTTCAAGAAAATTAGAGATTCCAAGGGAACATTTCATGCAAAGATGGGCTCGATAAAGGACAGAAATGGTATGGACCTAACAGAAGCAGAAGATATTAAGAAGAGGTGGCAAGAATACACAGAAGAACTGTACAAAAAAGATCTTCCCGACCAAGATGGTCACGATAACGTGATCACTGACCTAGAGCCAGACATCTTGGAATGTGAAGTCAGGTGGGCCTTAGAAAGCATCACTACTAACAAAGCTAGTGGAGGTGATGGAATTCCAGTTGAGCTATTACAAGTCTTGAAAGATGATGCTGTGAAAGTGCTGCACTCAATATACCAGCAGATTTGGAAAACTCAGCAGTGGCCACAGGACTGGAAGAGGTCAGTCTTCATTCCAATCCCAAAGAAAGGCAATGCCAAAGAATGCTCAAACTACCGGACAATTGCCCTCATCTCACACGCTAGCAAAGTCATGCTCAAAATTCTCCAAGCCAGGCTTCAGCAGTATGTAAACCGTGAACTCCCAGATGTTCAAGCAGGTTTTAGAAAAGGCAGAGGCACCAGAGATCAAATTGCCAACATCCGCTGGATCATGGAGAAAGCAAGAGAGTTTCAGAAAAACATCTATTTCTGCTTCATTGACTATGCCAAAGCCTTTGACTGTGTGGATCACAATAAACTGTGGAAAATTCTGAAAGAGATGGGAATCCCAGACCACCTGACCTGCCTCTTGAGAAACCTGTATGCAGGTCAGGAAGCAACTGTTAGAACTGGACATGGAACAACAGACTGGTTCCAAATAGGAAAAGGTGTAGGTCAAGGTTGTATATTGTCACCTTGCTTATTTAACTTATATGCAGAGTACATCATGAGGAATGCTGGGCTGGAAGAAGCACAAGCTGGAATCAAGATTGCTGGGAGAAATATCAATAACCTCAGATATGCAGATGACACTACCCTTATGGCAGAAAGTGAAGAGGAACTAAAAAGCCTCTTGATGAAAGTGAAAGAGGAGAGTGAAAAGGTTGGTTTGAAGCTCAACATTCAGAAAACAAAGATCATGGCATCTGGTCCCATCACTTCATGGGAAATAGATGGAAAAACAGTGGAAATAGTGTCAGACTTTGTTTTTTTGGGCTCCAAAATCACTGCAGATGCTGATTGCAGCCATGAAATTAAAAGATGCTTGCTCCTTGGAAGGAAAGTTATGACCAACCTTGATAGTATATTAAAAAGCAGAGACATTACTTTGCCAACCAAGGTCCGTCTAGTCAAGGCTATGGTTTTTCCCGTGGTCATGTATGGATGTGAGAGTTGGACTGTGAAGAAGGCTGATCGCCGAAGAATCGATGCTTTTGAACTGTGGTGTTGGAGAAGACTCTTGAGAGTCCCTTATACTGCAAGGAGATCCAACCAGTCCATTCTAAAGGAGATCAATCCTGGATGTTCATTGGAGGGACTGCTGCTAAAGCTGAAACTGCAATACTTTGGCCACCTCATGCGACAAGTTGACTCACTGGAAAAGACTCTGATGCTGGGAAAGGTTGGGGGCGGGAGGAGAAGGGGACGACGGAGAATGAGATGGCTGGATGGCATCACCGACTCTGTGGACATGAGTTTGAGTGTACTCCGGGAGTTGGTGATGCACAGGGAGGCCTGGCGTGCTGTGATTCATGGGGTCGCGGAGAGTCGGACACGACTGAGCGACTGAACTGAACTGAACTGAACTCTCAAACTTTGCTCCTGTGGAAACCTGTAGGTCTCTGAGCAGGACTGAACAGAAACCTTTCAATTCAAACATGATAACATTTCTCCTAATTCAAAGGAAGAAAACTTAACTAGTTCATACTCTTTGACTTTTCTCCCATTCACTTTTTTCCTTCCTTTTTTATCTCATACACTATTAAGCAGACACTAGCTGAGCACTGAGTTCTCTTAAAACTTGACAACACATGTTCAGTTCAGTTCAGTTCAGTTCAGTCGCTCAGTCGTGTCCGACTCTTCGCGACCCCATGAATCACAGCACGCCAGGCCTCCCTGTCCATCACCAACTCCCGGAGTTCATTCAGACTCATGTCCATCGAGTCGGTGATGCCATCCAACCATCTCACCCTCTGTCGTCCCTTCTTCTCCTGCCCCCACTCCCTCCCAGCATCAGGGTCTTTTCCAGTCACTCTTGCATTTATGGTGGTGGTGGTGGTTTAGTTGCTAAGTCGTGTCCGACTCTTGTGATCCTGTGCACCGTACCCTATCAGGCTCCTCTGTCCTTGGGATTCTCCAGGCATGAATGCTGGAGTGGATTGCCATTTCCTTCTCCAGGGGATCTTCCCAAACCAGGAATCAAACCCAGGTCTCCTGCACTGCAGGCAGATGATTTACCATCTAATCTATGAGGGAAGCCCTTCATAGCTCAATGCATTACGGTATTTAGAAGCTAATGGGAAAGACAGACATTGAATAAATTCTTATCATCATGGTCATGATTGAGCAGGAGAAGTTGGACAGTGTATTGATGGTGTATTCATTCCCCAGGTGGTTGTAACAATACCACAAACTGGGTGGCTTCACCAACAGAATCTATCCTCTCAGCCTGGGGCTGGAGGTCAAAATCAAGGGGTCATGGGGTTAGTTCCTCTGGAGGGCTGTGAGGCAGAATCTTTTCCAGGCTCTCCCCTCATTTCTGGTGGTTTGCTGGCCGTTGTGGGGGCCCCTTGGCCTTTGGAAGTTGGAGAACTTCCCTGGTGGCTCAGATGGTAAAGAGTCTGCATGCAATGTGGGAGATCCAGGTTCGAACCCTGGGTGGGGAAGATCCTTTGGAGAAGGGAATGGCAACCCACTCCAGTATCCCTGCCTGGAGAATCCCATGGACAGAGTAGACAGAGGAGCTTGGCAGGTTACAGTCCATGGGGTCTCAAAGAGTCGAGCATGACTCAGTGACTGAAAACAACTTGGCCCTGATCTCTGCCTCCATCTTCACACGGCATTTCCCTGTGTGCCTGTATCTCTGTCCAAATGTGCCCTTTTTATTTAAAAAAGTTATTCTATTTTAAAGTACAGTAAAGTTAAGGAAGCTGTGATAGTTTCAGGTGGACAGCACAGGGACTCAGTCACACATATATATGTCTCCATTCTCCCCCAAACCCCCTCCCACCCAGGCTGCCACATAATATTGAGCAGAGATCCCTGTGCAACAATAGGCCCTTCCTAGTTATCCATTTTAAGCATAGCAGTGTGTACATGTCGATCCCAAACTCCCTATCTCTTCCCCTATCCTTCTCCTACCCGCAGCAACCATAAGTTTGTTCTTAAGTTTGTGAGTCTCCTTCTCTTTTGCAAGTGCATTTGTAACATTTCTTTTTAGATTCCACATATAAAGGATGTCATACAATATTTCTCCTTCTCTGACTTACTTCACACAGCATGACACTCTCTAGGTTCATCCATGCTGCTGCAAATGGCATATTTCATTCTTTTCAATGGCTGAGTAATAGTCCACTGTATACATGCACCACATATTCTTTATCCTCTGTCACAAATGTTTGTAAAGACATCAGCTGTATTAGATTAAGAGCCTGGCCTACTCCAATATAACCTCTTCTCAACTAATTACATCTGCAATGATTCTACTTCTGGTAAGGTCACCTTCTGAAGTACTGGGGGTGAAGACTTCAACACATGACTTTTGTGGGGGACACAATTCAAACCCTAACACGTGGGGAAGCCAATAGTTTGAGGATGTCTGGGATGACATCCCAGTAAAGTAGGGGAAAGGGGCAAAAGCATTCCAAGCAAAGGGGGCTTCCCATTTGGCTCTGCAGTAAAGAATCCACCTGCAATGAGGGAGCCGCAGGCGATGCAGTTTCAATCCCTGGGTCGAAGGATACCCTGGAAGAGGGTGTGGGAACCATGCCAGTATTCTTGCCTGGAGAATTCCATCGGCAGGAGAGCCTGGTGGGTTGTAGTCCATGGGGTCTCAAAAAGTGGGACATGGCTGAAGTGACTTAGCACACACACCCATTCCAAGCAAAGAAAACAGCACGAGCAAGCTTCCTAGGACAGGAGAGAGCATGGTTAGGCAAATACCAGTGTGGTTCAACTACAGAGACAGTGTTTATGGGGAAAGTAGTTACAATGGAAGAAATTTGAAGTTATAGTCTTGGCAATAATTTTCCAGGGCCAGAATGAGGGAGGGTCCATGGCGTGCATGCCAGAAGCATTAGGCAGACAGACCCATTAGAACTTGGCAACTTTCCTCTGGACATAAGCTACAAATGACCACAGGTGTGGTTATAAAGGGATTAGAAGACAGAGACGTCATTAAAAACTTGGAGAAAAGGTAAGAGTGAGTCCACCATCAGGGATACTGGAAGAAAAGGCTCAGAAGGAAAAGAGGCTGACACCAACAGTCCCCACGTGAGTGAAAGAGGCACAGAACACTCAAAACAACCAGGGTGACTCCTGCTGTAGCTTCTGGGATTAACACTGTCAAAGCCACAGCTGAAAGATGAAGAAAACACCCCAAACCAGAGCAATGTTCCAGGAGAATTTCCTAAATGTGACACACTCGGGTGAAAGTTACGTCTGAAAGACAAAAGTGCAGAATGAGTACTTGTGGAAAGCTCTGAGGATGACACTGTTTTTTACACAGCCACAGTCATTGAGAAGAAAGTCCACTGGTTCCCTGGTGGCCTAGAGGTTAGGGCTCTGCTCTTCACTACCCTGGCCTGAGTCCAATCCCTGGTCAGGGAACTGAGATCCCAGAAGCCTGTATGGTGCTGCTGAAAAAGAAGAAAGTTCAGGAAAGATAGATGAGTTTGTGCTGACATGTAGAGAAAGCCAATAAATGCGTGAGGAGCAAGAAGAGGGGATGATACATGGATAAGAGATAACAGAACAAAAAAGATAACTAGTCAATACCAGGCTTCCCCGGTGGCTCAGTAGGTAAAGAATCTGCCTGCAATGTAGGAGACACAGGAGATGCGGGTTCAATCCGTGGGTCAGGAAGATTCCCTGGAGAAGGAAATGGCAACCTACTTCAGTATTATTACCTGGGAAATCCCATGGACAGAGGAGCCTGGCAGGCTACAGTCCACGGGGTCACAAAAGGGTCAGACAGGACTGAAGCAACTGAGCACAGCACAGCCCAGTCAATATCAGCCTTCCCTCTGGGTTGAATTTCAAGGAGAATTGGTATTTGCCATCCTTTAGGGGCCCAAAATATCAAATCCAGTTTGAATTTCAGCTCTGCTACTTAAGAGGCCTAAGGCAAGCCACTGACTGTATTTGAATCTGCTTTTCCTTGTCTGTACACTGATCAATAATAGAATCTATGCCATCGAATTTGTGTACAAGATTTTATGACCAGTCCAGGTTCGACGCATAAATTTTCCTCTGTTCAAAAAAAAAAAAAAAAAAAATTAAAGCCACTGTAGAACTGCTAAAAAAAAAAAAAAGAAATCTCCCAAAAAAAAAAAAAAAAGAAAATGCATTCTAGCCACATCTACCCATAAAAGAAACCCACTAAAGACAGTGCTGCTGCTGCTGCTACTGCTAAGTCACTTCAGTCGTGTCCAACTCTGTGCGGCCCCATAGATGGCAGCCCACTAGGCTCCTCCGTCCCTGGGATTCTCCAGGCAAGAGTACTGGAGTGGGGTGCCATTGCCTTCTAAAGACAGTGCTAGCTATTCCCAAACCCGAATAACAGAATGAACAGTCTGACGGCTGAAAGCTCAGAAGCACGTGTGGTTTAAGGAAAATCTGAACTTCTGAAACATGTTCATCACTCAGAGCTGATCCAGTTTCTGCCCAGCATCCTGCAACTGAGGTGGAGTCAGAAGGCACCTGTACTATTCAACAGGGGCTGCCATAGAAAATACCACAGATCAAGGGGCTTAAACAACACACATTTTCCTGTTGCAGGCCTGGAAGGTGGCAGTCTAAGATCAAGGTGTTGGAAGGGTTGATTTCTGCTGACACCTCTCTCCTTGGCATGTGACGCTGTTGTCTCAGGGTCTTGACACGGTCATCCCACTGCGTGTCTCTCTTTCCTGACTGCCTCTTCTTAAAAGCACATCCATCAGACTGCACTAGAGCCCAGCTCAGGGACCTCTTTTACCTCTTCAGTTCAGTTCAGTCGCTCAGTCGTGTCCGACTCTCCGGGGCCCCATGAATCACGGCACACCAGGCCTCCCTGTCCATCGCCAACTCCCGGAGTTCACTCAAACTCATGTCCATCGAGTCGGTGATGCCATCCAGCCATCTCATTCTCTGTCGTCCCCTTCTCCTCGTGCCCCCAGTCCCTCCCAGCATCAGAGTCTTTTCCAGTGAGTCAACTCGTCACATGAGGAGGTGGCCAAAGTATTGGAGTTTCAGCTTTAGCATCAGTCCTTCCAATGAACACCCAGGACTGATCTCCTTTAGAATGGACTGGTTGGATCTCCTTGCAGTCCAAGGGACTCTCAAGAGTCTTCTCCAACACCACAGTTCAAAAGCATCAATTCTTCGGTGATCAGCTTTCTTCACAGTCCAACTCTCACATCCATACATGACCACGGGAAAAACCATTTTTACCTCTTCAGTTCATTTCAGTCGCTCAGTCGTGTCCGACTCTCTGCGACCCCATGAATCACAACACGCCAGGCCTCCCTGTCCATCACCAACTCCCGGAGTTCACTCAAATTCATGTCCACAGAGTCGGTGATGCCATCCAGCCATCTCATTTTCTGTCGTCCCCGTCTCCTCCCGCCCCCAACCCCTCCCAGCATCAGCGTCTTTCCGTAGCAGAGCGTAATTCCAGATAGTCACATGCCGAGGCACTAGGGCTCAGGACTTCTATATAAAAACATGAAGGGACACTGGTTAGCCCAGAGCAGACCCCTCTGGTCACTTGAGAGCTCCCAGTGAAAGGACAGGCTGGCCCTGACTGGCGTCCCAGTTTTAACATGGCAGATTTTGGGAACTACAGATCAATGACCCTGATCCTCAGAAAAATTACAAGATGCATTACTAGACATTGCCTTTGAGAGCACTTAGGAAAAAAAGTTCTGATCAGCTAGAGTCACCTGCATTCACAGGAGTTGTGCCTAATCTCAGATCTCCTTCGTTACCTTCTTTTCAAATGAAATTCTCAAGTTAATAGATGTTTGATGAATGCCCACTCATGCCAAGCATTGTGCTGGAAGAAGCACAGTTGAAGCTTCAAGGAATTTGCATTTCCCTAAGGAAACCGGGCAGCTAAGCAAACAATTTAACTTACAATGTGAGAACTACAACAAAAGAAGGAAATGCACTGAGATTACAGAGTAAGAATAATTAATTTTATTTGAGGGACTGGTAGGGGGTGGCTGGCCAATGGAAATTTCCCAAAGACAATTCGAGCTGGGATCTGAAGAAATAACTCTTTTCCAACAGAGGAAAGGGCTCAGGGCTCCCCAGGCAGGGAAGCAGGGAGTTTGTTTAGGAAGGGGCCTGGCAGACAAGCGGAGGAAGCACGGACTAATGTTCAGATACAAGAGGACATGTGCTCAGAAAACCATAATTTGCTTGTTTTTCTTCCTTGGACGGCCTTCGTGGGGGATGTTAAAGGACCCTGGGGCAAAAAGGAAGTCAGAGGTCAGAGAGAAAGGGCACTTGCCCTGCCAATGAGCTAGAACTTTCTCTACTCGGTTCAGTTCAGTTCAGCGACTCAGTCGTGTCCAACTCTGCGACCCATGGACCACAGCACACCAGGCCTCCCTGTCCATCACCAACTCTTGGACCTTGATCAAACTCGTGTCCATCGAGTCTCTGCTAGAGATGGGAAATCAAAGGACTGTTTAGAAATGACAGGAGATAGCAATGATAATACCTGCGACAGACACACAAGTGAAAGTATTGCAGGAAATGGTGAACTCACGCAAGGAGGACGAACCAAGACTCAGTAATAGTGGAGATCTTAGCACCTGGGGCCTCTCTGTATGTCAGCTCTGCCCACTTTATTATCACCTCCCACCTTTGCCAGGGCTGGAAGGATGACTCTCTGTATTGCGTGGGCTTGTGTCTTTTAACCCTGCCATCCAACAAAGATACTCGAGACCCAAAAGTTATCAAAAAGCTGTCATCTCTACATCCATGTGGCCAGAGTCAGGACTGACTGACCAGCCCACTGGAACCAAGAATGGAAGCGGACAGGAATGAGCAGCTGGTGGAGTGGGGTGGGGGCCTGCTGGGTAGTTGATGGCCGATACTCACCAATCGTTTATTAGTCTACAGCAGTGGTCCAGGCAAGAGATGATGAAGACCAATATGCAAACTATTATGTATAAAATAAGCTGCTGCTGCTGCTGCTAAGGTGCTTCAGTGGTGTCCGACTCTGTGCAACCCCACAGACGGCAGCCCACCAGGCTCCTCTGTCCCTGGGTTTCTCCCAGGCAAGAATACTGGTTGCCATTTCCTTCTCCAATGCATGAAAGTGAAAAGTGAAAGTGAAGTTGCTCAGTTGTGTCTGACTTTTAGCGACTCCATGAACTGTAGCCTACCAGGCTTCTCCGTCCATGGGATTTTCCAGGCAAGAGTAGTGGAGTGGGTTGCCACTTCCTTCTCCATAAAATAAGCTCCGAGAGTATATTGTACAACACAGGGAACACAGCCACTATTTTACAATAACTATACAAGGAGTATAGCCTTCACAAATTGTGAATCACTAAATAGTACACCCCTAACTTATATGGTATGATATATCAACTATATTTCAATATAAAAGAGAGAGATGTTGAAGATGTGAACTAAGGCAATGGTGATGAGAAAGAAGTGTGGAGTTGGGAGAGATTTAAGAGCCAGAATTAATAGTACTTGGGGGTTGATTGAACAAACTATGTTAAAAAGAAAAAGTGGTTAAGATAACATTCTAACTTGGACTATGCTGTGAATGGAGAAATCATGGGGGATTTAGGGGATAAAAGTGAGAGCAGGTTTCATGTGAAGGTCGAATGTGCATGTTGGGGGCAGCTTGAATTTGAAGGACATCTTCTAGTCTTGAGATGGAGATTCAGCAGAAGGTTATATGCCTGGACCAAAACTGGAGATCTGAGATCTGTTAGCCTGGTGGAGGCAATTGCAGGTACAGAAAGAGACAAAGTCTTCAAAGGTAGGGGCAGGGAGGAGCAGCGTGAGGAGCATCGTGGGGACCCCCATTTCCATTCATGTGGTTGATACGAGAGTTGTAATTTGGCTACAGTTCTAGGAATCAACTACAGGCACATCCGGGAAGGCATGATAGGAAAGTCTGCAAAGCACATCATTCATGAAGTGATAAAACACCAGTAAGACAGTTCCCCACCCCAAACTCAGGAGCATCTATATGAGGAACTTGAAGCTCAAAGTGCACACCCCTGACTTCCAGGTTCTCACTTAAGGTTGTTACCAAGATCACACTATGTTCCTTCTTTGAGAGTCATAATATGTCTTTTGCTTATATTACATGAGATGATCAGTGCTCTTGGACCAGGGCACTTGTTTTAGACAAAGGAAAAGCTTAGGAAAGAGTCTACTAATCTCAGATAAACACTACAGCCAGTTCCTTTTAAATAATAAGTGTTGTTTTCTAAGTTTGGAACTGAGGTCTGGACACAGAGGGTTGTTTATTTGAAAATTTCATTGGCTTTGCAGATCCCATTCCTGTCTACTGCTCTACTTTAAAGAGACTTCTCGCTTTATACAGAATGAAATCTAAGTCCTTTTACTTGACTTTTTACCATGATCCTTAATCTAGTATCACAAAGCCTCATTTTTTAAAAATTAATTTTCATTGGAGCATAGTTGTTTTACAGTGTTTCAATGTGTTACAGTGTGTTACAATGTTCGTTTCTGCTGTACAGCAAAGTGAATCAGCTGTACAATAGCTTTAGGATTTCCTTCCCATTTCAGTTACCACAGAGCATCAGGTAGAGTTCTCCGTGTTATACAGTAGGTTCTCAGTTGCTGCTGCTAAGTCACTTCAGTCGTGTCCGACTCTGTGTGACCCCATAGACAGCAGCCTACCAGGCTCCCCCGTCCCTGGGATTCTCCAGGCAAGAACACTGGAGTGGGTTGCCATTTCCTTCTCCAATGTGTGAAAGTGAAAAGTAAAAGTGAAGTCGCTCAGTCGTGTCCGACCCTTAGCGACCCCACGGACTGCAGCCTACCAGGCTCCTCCATCCATGGGATTTTCTAGGCAAGAGTACTGGAGTGGATTGCCATTGTCTTCTCCAAGGTTCTCAGTAGTTATCTGCTTTTTCAAGTTACCTTTTTCATACATAGTCTCAATAGTGTATTTATGTCAACCCCAATCTCCCAGCTCCTCCCATCATTCCCTTTCTCCCTTGGTATCCATACATTTTTCTCTACATCTGTGTCTCTACTTCTGCTTTGCAAATAAGATCAGCTATACCATTTTTCAAGGAATGAAAATGGGTCACTTATAGAGACATGGGTGAACCTAGAGGCTAATACAGAGTAAAGTAAGTCAGAAAGAGAAAAACAAATATTACAAACATTTTCGACCACTTCTGTTACAGCCTGTCTCATTTGTAGGTAACAATGAAGAGTACATTCACCTTGGCTCAATGTTCCTAAAGGTCTCAACTCATAACAAAATCAGCTAAGAGTTCATAATCCTATCTAAATCTCATCAGGCCAAAAGTCCCAAATTTCATCATCTAAATAAGGCATTGGTGACGCTTAGGCATGGGTTTCCCAGGTGGCGATAGTGGTAAAGAACCCACCTGCCAAGGCAGGAGACTTAAAAGACACAGGTTTGACCCCTGGGTCGGGAATATTCCCTGCAGTAGGAGATGGCAACCCACTCCAGTATTTTTGCCTGGAGAATCCCATGGACAGAGAAACCTGGAGGGCTACAGTCCATGGGGTCACAAAGGGTCAGCCTAATCCATCCAGGGACAAAATTCCTTCCCATCTGTAGAAACTAGAAAAGCAGTTATCTGCTCCCAATAGACAAACACAAGATACCGATTATAGACATTCAGTTCAAACAGTGAAAATGGGAAGAATAAAAGGAGCAACAAGAGTCAGATAAATCTCACAAGGCATCAGCACCTCAGAATCATCCCGTGTGTGTGTGTGTGTGTGTGTGTGTGTTAGTTGCTCAGTGATGTCTGAATTCTTACAACCCTGGGGACTGCAGTTCACCAGGCTGCTCTGTAAGAGGGATTCTCCGGGCAAGAATACTGGAGTGGGTTGCCATTTCCTTCTCCAGGGGATCTTTCTGACCTAGGGATCAAACCCAGCTCTCACATTTCAGGCAGATTCTTTACCATCTGAGCCTCCAGGGAAGCCCACCTGGAATCATTCCTGTGGCTCTTAATTTCACCCTCTGAGCTTGTGGCTTCACATCTAAACATCCTTCTTTTTTTCATGAAAAGTAACATGAGTAGTGAGTCAACTCGTCGCATGAGGTGCGACGAGTTGACTCACTGGAAAAGACTCTGATGCTGGGAAAGATTGGGGGCGGGAGGAGAAGGGGACGGCCGAGAATGAGATGGCTGGATGGCATCACCGACTCTGTGGACATGAGTTTGAGTGAACTCCGGGAGTTGGTGATGGACAGGGAGGCCTGGCGTGCTGTGATTCATGGGGTCACGGAGAGTCGGACACGACTGAGCGACTGAACTGAACTGAACATGAGTAGTTTTATAAACTTGTTTCTTGCCTGTAAGCTTTTACAGGACCAATAGTTTTTGTTGTTTGTTGGTTGGTTCTTTAACTTTCATACTATCTCTCCAAACTGGCACTTTTAGTCCAAACTTGCAGTGTTTTTCCATATATAAAGTTCTCAAAAACTTTGTGGATCTCCCATATATATCACGGGCATTTATTCCATCAGACAGAAGGCTCTTCCACAAGTCTTCCCTAGGTAATCCTGTCTCTGCTTTTGGCTTCTGCTGAGATGGCCATGTGACAATGCTCCCAGCTTCCTAAGATGAGCTCTGATTTTCTAGGGGATCTGTGAGTCACAGTCATAAACTCTTCAAAGAAATTTTTGTGACTATACACTCCAATCTTTTGATTTCTTGAATATTTTAGGAAAAGTTTACATAGCCACACCCTCAACTTTTGCTCTAGAGCCTACTGTTAGCCTTTCCTGATGACAAATCTCCTAATTTTAGCACTTTTTTTTTTTTTGCATTGTGGATAATGTTAGAATTTTCACAAAAAAAAAAAGGCTAAGGCCTGATTTCTTTTCTTTTAACATTTCTTCTTAATCGGTATCATTCACCTTGAATTTTACTTTAAGCAGCAAGAAGAAATCAGACTTCCCCTTCAACACTTTGCTTGTAAATCTCCTCAGCTAATTCTCCAGGTTCATTCTTTACAAGTTCTTTTCACACAACTGTAGAACACAATCTCATCAAGCTTTTTGCTGGTCTATAACAAGGGTCTCCTTTCCTCCAGTTTCCAGTAATATGCTTCTCATCTCTTTCTGAGTCCTCACCAGCAGAACCTTTAACATTCATCTCTACCATCAGTCTGTTTATGATGATTAAATGTTTTTTCTCTACTACACTTCTCGCTCTCTTCTGAGCCCTTACTGGCAGACTTTAACATCCTTATTCCTATAAACATCCATATTTCTGTGAACAATGTACCGTGCTCCTCAAAATTCTTCTGATTTCTGCCCACTGCCCAATTCCAAGGCCATTTATAGTTTGTTTGTTTGTTTTTTAAATACATGCTTTTTACATTAGCACCACATTTCTGGTATCAAAGTCTGCATTAGTTTTCTAATGCTGGTAAAACAAATTACCTCAAATTTAGTGATCTAAAACAACATAAATACACTATCTTAGAGGTCAGAGGTCCAAAATAGGTTTCACTGGACTAAAATCAAGGTGTCAGCAGTGCTGAACCCTTCTAGAAGCTCTGAGGAGAATCTGTTTGGTTTTCTTTTCCAGCTTCTAGAAGACATATGCATCCCTTAGCTCATGGTCTGATTCCTCCATTCTGAAAAACAGTATCATATCATTCTGGCCTTGCATCCATTGTCACAACTTCTCTGACTCTCTCTTCCAGGTTTAAGTATCCTTGTGATTACATTGATCCACTTGGATAATCTGGGGTAGACTTCCTATTTGAAGATAAATTGATTAGCAATCTTGACTCCATCTGCAACCTCAATTCAGCTTTGTTGTATAAAATGATATATCGTCAGAGTCCAGGGATTAGGATAGGGACAGCTTTGAGGGGTCATCATTCTGCCAACCACAACCTCAAAGATGGGTTGAGGCTGCTGCCTTGAGTTCTGGGTAGCAGGTTGAACAAAAGGGGACATTACATCTAAAAAAACCCCAACAGCTTTCACCTCAAATTCTTGGTATTTTAAAAGAAAATACAATGAGATAATAACATTGAGATAATACATATGTTTACAGCAAACAGTAACTTGGTTAGAACTCCCTCTTCTAGCCGTTAGGAATCAGAGAATTTAGAAGAAAGAGAAATATTTGGTGTAGCAGGGAAAAACATCTTTGCACTTATATACATTGACATTTCCATTCAAATAATTCATGACTATTGTGTAATTATGGAATTCTAGCAAAATACTCAATCACTCTTTGGTAACGACCTATGATTTCATGCTATGATGATACAGGTGAACTCAGGCTCATCCCCAGTGACTTGTGAGGAAAATAGACTTCAGGAAATTTAGGCAATGTTAAGGTTAGAAATTCAAACACCAATATTTAAATTTTAAAATATCAATGCATTCATGACCATTACCAAAGTTTCCTATTTTTAAAATAAGGTTTAATTTTTCTCTAATTTAGCCACAGGAAATAAAGGGCAATCTTCACAGTTACAGAGCTTATATTCCAGAAGTAACAAAATCCACAACAACAAAGCAATTTGTATTTATTGAGCATGTGGCGAGTGGTGGAATAAACTATTTGCCTGCGTACTTTGATTTAGAGGAGTCCAGGATATCTTTGAATGACAATGTCAGGTAAGAAATAAAAGACTCCATGACAGAAAGAAACTAACACGCTGGGTACTCTTTCATTCCTTTCATGATCTTCTTTCATTCCTTCAACAACACTGTGAAATAACTGTTTTGTTGGTGAATAAATAGATTCAGTGGAGAAAAGCAACTTTCCTAAGTTCCCACAGATAATAGTGGCAAAGTTAGGTTACAAAGCTAAATATGGTACAAATAAATCAATTTATAAAACAGAAATAGATTCACAGATGTAGAAAACAAACTTATGACTACCAAGGAGGAAAGTTGGGAGAGGGATAAGATTTTCCAGGCAAGAGTGCTGGAGTAGGGTACCATTGCCTTCTCTGCATATACACACTACTATATATAAAATGGATAACTAATAAGAGCCCACTGTGTAACACAGGGAGCTCTATTCAGTATTCTGTGGTGACCTCTATGGGAATAGAATCTTAAAAAGAGTGGATGTATATATCAGTTCAGTTCAGTTCAGTCGCTCAGTCGTGTCTGACTCTTTGAGACCCCATGAATCACAGCATGCCAGGCCTCCCTGTCCATCACCAACTCCCAGAGTTCACTCAAACTCATGTCCATCAAGTCGGTGATGCCATCCAGCCATCTTATTCTCTGTCATCCCCTTCTCCTCCCGCCCCTAATCCCTCCCAGCATCAGAGTCCTTTCCAGTGAGTCAACTCTTCGCATGAGGTGGACAAAGTACTGGAGCTTCAGCTTTAGCATCAGTCCTTCCAATGAACACCCAGGACTGACCTCCTTTAGAATGGACTGGTTGGATCTCCTTGCAGTCCAAGGGATTCTCAGGAGTTTTCTCCAACACCACAGTTCAAAGGAGCCCACTAAAAACACATGAGCAAGGAATGAAATCGGAACCATATTTCATAAAGATTCACCTTACCACAGTGAGTTGGGATGGAAGAAAGGAAGAAACTGGGAGGTGACACAATGAGAAGGCGGCTGCCCAGGTCCACTTGTGAGGTACTGAGGGTCTGAATCGCAGACGTGATAACAGGAATAGAAAAGAGACGGCAGATGCCATGGCTGACGTGAGCAGCTGCAGAATGAGGCTTGGCAGCATGGAACAGTTGAGTGAAAGTGAAGCACATGAGTTGGAAGATGTTGCACATCTGACTCAGAGGTTTCCAGCCCAGGAGAGCAGGCGGAGGCTTGTCCCAGACTGCAGGAATAGAGATGCCAAAAAGGAAGTTGGAAATGAGGTGCTGGATCTCGGGGCAAATCTGAACGATAGATATCACTTTAGGAGTCCCCCAAACAAATGGGAAAGAGGAGCGGAGAGGAGACCCTGGAGGGGAAGGGCGAACCTTTGACAGAGTGTACCTTTAGAAGACCGAGGAGCTGGCAGTGCTGGACAAGGGCACAGGAGAAGCAGCTGTGGGGACAGGAAAGAGTGGCCTGGATGCAAGAGATCTTCCAGAGGACGGGACTGCCACAAGTCCTGGGTGTTACAGAGAGGTCAAGGGGGACTCATCTGTCAAGAGAGTCAGTGTTGATGCTGCTAAGGAGGTGCTAAGAGTCCTCCCACAAGCCAGTACACCCTATGAGATTCAGCTCCTTACATGTGGAAAACCAGGTCAGGACTCTCAGCAGGTCACACTGCTAATGCACAGTGGATGTGCATGGAAGCCCAAGCTGGTCTGACTCTCAGGATTTCTGTGAGACCACGCTGTCTCTCCAAGTCTATGCTGGACGTATTCCCAACCTTCAGAAAGCTGCAGAGCCTTGACGTCCACGAAAAGCATCACTTGCTGCTGTGTTAAGATGCAGCACATAGCAACTGACAGCATCCAGCTCAGCATACACGGTGCCTGCAACATGGGTTTGTGTTGCATGAATGTTCAGTTCCTGGCTCTTCAGTCTTCCTACTACAACAAGGCCGGGAACACAGTGGGAAAAGTGACCCCGGAAAAAGCAGGTGCCAGTCCTTCACCTGACTGCAATCTGTACCCACCTACAGTGCCCAGTACCAGGAAACACTGGGGTGAACTGAGAACTTGTAGCTCAGAAGAAATGAGTGAGAAGGAAAGAGCTGAGCCCTGGGCTCTCCCTCACTTCCTGCACTGATACTGACATCTGAGCTTGTGGGATAAATTTCCTTCTGGAAATTCCCTCTCCACACCTGCCAGTGCCCACCAGGAGGTGAACCTGATGTGCTTGTCTTCTCAGGGCTTCCTGTTCTTCTTTCCATAGACCCCTCCTTTCCGGAGTCTACTTTCTCCATCTTTTTTCCCTCACATCAAAAAGAAAAACTGTCTAAAAAAAAAAAGGAATTTCACTATTTTCCAAACAGTAGAAATCTTACATTAGCATGACTTCTGATCACAACATCAAATACTCTAAATGAACACCCCGAAAGAGTCTAGTCAATTGGAAATCTTAAGAGCAGTTTGCTGAAAACCTCCCGTGGTAAAAAGGAAATTGCCATGTGAACACTAGTTATCAACACCGATAAGATGTAGAAAATCAGTAATTCAAAGAACAATTATGGCTTTATTGGAAAACTACAGAGACTGAAAATAAATGTGGCATGCATTCAACTAAAGAAGTCAAAACAACTAAACATTAAGTAAACCTAAAGGGTAGAATTAACAGATAATTAGAGAAAAATAACACCCCCTTTAAAAGTTAGCAGGTTAATCAATAAAAGCAAAGGCTAATTCTTCACAAAGACCAGTAAAACAGACTAATCTCTAGCAAGTCTGACTTGCATACATAACATTAAGGGTGATACTCATGCATGCTTTCATTTCTGATTCTTTGCAACCCCATGAACCGGAGCACACCAGTCATCCCTGTCCATCACTATCTCCCGAAGTTTGCACAAACTCATGTCCATTGAGTCAGTCCATTGAGTCATGTTCATCCAATCATCTCATCCTCTGTCATCCCCTTCTCCTCCTGCCCTCAATCTTTTCCAGCATCAGGGTCTTTTCCACTGATTCAACACTTTGTATCAGGTGGCCAAAGTATTGGAGCTTCAGCCTCAACATCAGTCCTTCCAATGAGTATTTAGGGTTGATTTCCTTTGGGATTGACTGCTTTGATCTCCTTGCTGTCTAAGGGACTCTCAAGAGTCTTATTCAGCTATTGACTGTTCAGTTCAGTTCAGTCACTCAGTCATGTCTGACTCTTAGTGACCCCATAGACTGCAGCACGCCAGGCCTCCCTGTCCATCACCAATTCCCAGAGTTTACTCAAACTCATGGGAAACCTGTATGCAGGTCAGGAAGCAACAATTAGAACTGGGCATGGAACAGCAGAATGGCTCCAAATAGGAAAAGGAGTACTCAAGGCTGTATATTATCACCCTGCTTATTTAACTTATATACAGAGTACATCATGAGAAACGCTGGGCTGGATGAAGCACAAGCTGGAATCAAGATTGCCGGGAGAAATATCAATAACCTCAGATATGCAGAAGACACCACCCTTATGACAGAAAGTGAAGAGAAACTAAAGAGCCTCTTGATGAAAGTGAAAGAGGTGATGCCATCCAACCATCTCATCCTCTGCTGTTGCCTTCTCCTCCCGCCTTTAATCTTTCCCAGCATCAGGGTCTTTTCCAATGAGTCAGTTCTTTGCATCAGGTGGCCAAAGTATTGGAGCTTCAGCTTCAGCATCAATCCTTCCAATGAATATTCAGGATTGATTTCCTTTAGGATGGACTGGCTGGATCTCCTTGCTACCCAAGGAACACTCAAGAGTCTTCTCCAACACCACAGTTCAAAAGCATCAATTCTTCGGTGCTCAGCTTTCTTTATAGTCCAGCTCTCACATCCATACATGACTACTGGAAAAACTATAGCTTTGACTAGATGGACCTTTGTTGGCAAGGTAATGTCTCTGCTTTTTAATATGCTGTCTAGGTTGGTCTAACTTTTCTTCCAAAGAGCAAGCATCTTTTAATTTCATGGCTTCAGTCACCATCTGCAGTGATTTTGGAGCCCAGAAAAATAAAGTCAGCCACTGTTTCCCCATCTATTTCCCATGAAGTGATGGGACCAGATGCCATGATCTTCGTTTTTTGAATGCTGAATTTTAAGCCAACTTTTCACTCTCCTCTTTCACTTTCATCAAGAGGCTCTTTAGTTTCTCTTCACTTTCTGTCATAAGGGTGGTGTCTTCTGCATATCTGAGGTTATTGATATTTCTCCCGGCAATCTTGATTCCAGCTTGTGCTTCATCCAGCCCAGCGTTTCTCATGATGTACTCTGTATATAAGTTAAATAAGCAGGGTGATAATATACAGCCTTGAGTACTCCTTTTCCTATTTGGAGCCATTCTGCTGTTCCATGCCCAGTTCTAATTGTTGCTTCCTGACCTGTATACAGGTTTCTCAAGAGGCAGGTCAGGTGGTCTGGTATTGACTGTAGCCTGCCAAAACAAGAAGTTATAGTATAGTTTTACCACATGCTATACAAAAGCAAAGAGAAATTCTGTATAAAATATAACCAAAAAAATGTTCTTTGTTTTAAATACACAGCAGTCTCAAAGGAGAAGTTTCCAGGTGACAGAAATGAGGGGAAATTCTAAGCAGATTAGTAAAATGAGTAGTAAAATGAGTAGCTAATATGGGCAATGGATACAGCTTTTAGCCCAGGAATTGGAGCCTGGGGACTAAACTCAAGCTGAGCCAAGAGATGTAACCTTTTGACCTTGTGAAGTGACGAGCAAAAAACTGAGATCCCTGCAGAGTTGGAACCCTCAGAAGTCTCTTTCTGGGGAAAATGGGATTAGAAATTTTCTGTCCACTTCTCCTGAGAAGCAAGGAAGTTCGTACCAGCCCAGTTTAGAGGGAGGAAAAATGTTTCTATTCCAAATTTTTAAATCTGCACGTTCTCTGTTAGAGTAAAGCCATTCCCAAGCTAGAGAAACAGCAGTACAAGTGAGCAAAGATATGGTGTATGAGGTTATTCACTGAAGCTTTGTAACAGTTAAAAACAATACTAACAATGGAAATAAGCTACATTAGTTTTGCGAGTGAAAATGCAATTGTCTTCAAAATGATGTGTATGCAATGATGCTGAAATATGATTACAATATTAAATTAATGACAGAAAACTGTCCATGTAGATAAGTAGGTAAATAGGTAGCTAGGAGGAGAAGAAGAAAGAGGAAGAGAAAGAAAGAAATAGTAAAACACGGCTTTGGTTGAAGGAAAGTGAAAGTTCATGAGGGAATCTGGAGGGAAGAGAATAAGTGGTTTAGGATTTGGTGGGAAACTCACATTTTACTTAAACATGAATTGGTTCCAATTTATCAGAATAGTTGTTTGAATTAGAACAATGATATATTTAACTTACATATCTAAATTTATGTTTAAATTATGTGTCTAGCAAAACTATTTTTATTTTATACAAGAAGGTAAAACAATGAAGAAAACTGAAAACAGAGAAGCATAAGAGGGAGGAGACACATTTACTGAAACCCAGATATAAATGGGCAGATTTCACATGATCACCTACCTCCTAGGCAATTTTTCATAGAATTAGCTTGTAGTTGTTGTTCAGTTACTTAGTTGCGTCCAGCTCTTTACGACCCTGTGGACTGCAGTATGCCAGGCTTCCCTGTCCTTCACTATTTCCTGGAGTTTGCTCAAGCTCATGTCCATAGAGTCAATGATGCCATCGAACAACCTCATCCTCTGTCGCCCTCTTCTGCCCTCAGTCTTTCCAAGAGTCAAGGTCTTTTCCAATGAGTCAGCGCTTTGCATCACGTGGCCAAGTATTGGAGCTTCAGCATCAGTCCTTCCAATGAATATGCAGGGTTGATTTCCTTTAGGATTGACTGGTTGGATCTCCTTGCAGTCCAAGGGATTCTCAAGAGTCTTCTCCAACACCACAGTTCAAAAGCATTGATTCTTTGGTGCTCAGCTTTCTTTTTGGTCCAACTCTCACATCCATACCTGACTACTGGAAAAACCATGGTTATGACTAAATGGATCTTTGTCAGCAACGTAATGTTTCTGCTTTTTCAATATGCTGTCTAGGTTTGTCATAATTTTTCTCCCAAGGAGCAAGCATCTTTTAATTTCATGGCTGCATTCACCATCCACTGTGATTTTGGAGCCCAAGAAAATAAAGCTTGCAGTAAGATAACACAAATCAACATTGGTGAAAATAAAACAGCCACACATCTAAGCAAGGAAAATAGCAGCTAAATGTAGAATTGCAGCATCTAAGTAGACACATGATGCCAAACTTGTATCTGCTTCTCCCAGGGTTCAGCATTTCTCTTCCAAAATTATGAGAACTCGGGGCTCAGAAAGAAATGCAACCAAGGCCCAGCCCCAAGTCCCTATGCTGGGCTTCCCTCATGATGCTTCCCTGTGTGTCTTTGCCTCTTTTACTGCTGCTGTTTCTTGATGCACAACTTTTGAGTCAGTGCTGATCTCTTGTGGGGCTTCCCAGCTGGTTCCATGGTAAAGAATCCACCTGCCAATGCTGGAAACAGGGGTTTGATCTCTGGGTCTGGAAGATCCCCTGGAGAAGGAAATGGCAACTCACTCCAGCATACTTGCCTGGAGAATCCCATGGACAGAGGAGCCTGGTGGGCTATGGTTCGTGGGGTCACAAAGAGTCGGACACGCCTTAAGTGACTTAGCATACACTACAGATGAGGAAACTGGGAGTGAGAAAATGTAAGACATCTGTCCAAGGTCAGGGAGAATTATTTCTACCAGTCAACCAAACAGAATTGTGGGGCATCTTTAAACAATGTCCTACAACGTGTCTTTAAATTTCCTAAAAGTGAATGTCAGCCTTTCTGATTCAGTGGCTCCAGCTGCCCCAGCCTCCCACTGGCCTCACAGTCATCTTAGGGTAAGAAGGTCAGCCCTTCACTGGAGCCTGAGACATCCTTCTCTGAGGATGGGGCTGCTTCCCAGCATCCATGCCTGCAAGGCCCCAATGTCACCCTGAGCAGTGGCTGGCACACACTGATGTAAAGCAAGGTGACATTTCCCATGAGGGACAAGGAACTGCATCCAGCTATGAGCTGAACCACATCATCAGGGCAACGGAGCTACCGCAGGCCCTGACTCTTATCTTAGAGGAGCAGCCCCAGGAAACTCAGTCCTGCTGCAACCTTCACATACCCGCTGAACACCCAGGCCCGGATGGCCTCACATCCAGACCCTGGGGCTTGCTGTCACCACTCTTCATGGTAATAATCATGACCTGTTTGTAACAAATTTGATTGAGGCAGACTCAACTTACAAAAATGCTGCACGTATTTAATATACACCTTAATGTTTGGAGATACAATACACACGCAAGCCCATCAGTATAATCAATGCCATGAACACACCCACCATTTTCAAAGGTTTCCTCTTGCCCTCTTAGTACTTCACATAAAATCTACCCTCTTAGCAAACGTTTAAATAAACACCACCGAATCCTTAACTATGGGCTGTTCAGTGGAGCTCTGAGACTCATTCATCTAGTGTAACCAAAACTTTGTGTATTTTTTATTTTATATTGGAGGACAGTTGATTAACCATGTTTTTGTTCGTTTCAGTTATACAGCAAAGTGATTCACCTGTTCACACACTTTGCATCTATTCTTTTTCCAAACTCCTTCAAATTTAGGTTATTACAGTATATGTAACATAGTTCCCTGTGCTATACAGTAGGGCCTTGTTGGCTATCTATTTTAAATATAGTAGTGTGTGCATGTCCATCCCAAACTCCCAGTTCACCCCTCCTCTCACCAACTTCTCCCCCCTGGTAACCATAGTTCATTCTCTAAGTCTGTGCAGCTATTCCTGTGTTGTAAATAAGTTCATTTGCATCATTTATTTTAGACTCTTGCATATAAGAGATATCCTATACCTTTGAAGCGAAGTGAAGTGAAAGTGTTTCATTCCGTGCTCCAAGGCCAAATTTGCCTGTTACTCCAGGTGTTTCTTGACTTCCTACTTTTGCATTCCAGTCCCCTATAATGAAAAGGACATCTTTTGGAGGTGTTAGTTCTAAAAGGTCTTGTAGGTCTTCATAGAACTGTTCAACTTCGGCTTCTTCAGCATTACTGGTTGGGGCATAGACTTGGATTACTATAATATTGAATGGTTTGCCTTGGAAATGAACAGAAATCATTCTGTCGTTTTTAAGACTGCATCCAAGTACTGCATTTTGGACTCTTGTTTACCATGATGGCTACTCCATTTCTTCTAAGGGATTCCTGCCCACAGTAGTAGATATAATGGTCATCTGAGTTAAATTCACCCATTCCAGTCCATTTTAGTTCACTGATTCCTAGAATGTCGACGTTCACTCTTGCCATCTCCCGTTTGACCACTTCCAATTTGCCTTGATTCCTGGACCTAACATTCCAGGTTCCTATGCAATATTGTTCTTTACAGCACCGGACCTTGCTTCTATCACCAGTCACATCCACAACTGGGTATTGGTTTTGCTTTTGCTCCTTTCCTTCAATCCTTCTATAGTTATTTCTGCACTGAGCTCCAGTAGCATACTGGGCACCTACCGGCCTGGAGAATTCCTCATTCAGTATCCTATCATTTTGCCCTTTGATACTGTTCATGGGGTTCTCAAGGCAAGTATACTGAATTGGTTTGCCATTCCCTTCTCCAGTGGACCACATTCGGCTGTGGTCCATGTGATCAGATCGACTAGTTTCCTGTGATTATGATTTCAGTGTGTCTGCCCTCTGATGCCCCCTTGCAATACCTACCATCTTATCTGGGTTTCTCTTACCTTGGTCGTGGGATATCTCTTCACAGCTGCTCCAGCAAAGCGCAGCCACTGCATCTTACCTTGGACGAGGGGTACCTCCTCAAGGCCGCCCCTCCTGACCTTGAAAGTGGAGTAGCTTCTCTCGGCCCTCCTGTGCCCGTGCAGCCAACACCTATTGGATGTGGGGTAGCTCTTCTTGGCCGCCAGGCCTGGCCTCAGGCGTGGGGTAGCTCCTCACGGCCGGGCCTCTTTGCGTGGTCGGTTGTGCCGCCGGGCCCGGCGTCCCTCGCATCTGCGCCGCCGGGGCCGGCGTCTCTGGTGTCTGCGCCGCCGGGGCCAGCACGGAATGAAGCAGGGCAAAGGCTAATAGAGTTTTGTCAAGAGAACGCACTGGTCATAGCAAACACCCTCTTCCAACAACACAAGAGAAAACTCTACACATGGACATCACCAGATGGTCAACACCGAAATCAGACTGATTATATTCTTTGCAGCCAAAGATGGAGAAGCTGTATACAGTTAGCAAAAACAAGACCAGGAGCTGACTGGCTCAGATCATGAACTCCTTATTGCCAAATTCAGACTTAAATTGAAGAAAGTAGGGAAAACCACTAGACCATACAGATATGACCTAAATCAAATCCCTTATGATTATACAGTGGAAATGAGAAATAGATTTAAGGGACTAGATCTGATAGACAGAGTGCCTGATGAACTCTGGACGGAGGTTTGTGACATTGTACAGGAGACAGGGACCAAGATCATCCCCATGGAAAAGAAATGCAAAAAAAGCAAAATGGCTGTCTGAGGAGGCCTTACAAATAGCTGTGAAAAGAAGAGAAGAGAAAAGCAAAGGAGAAAAGGAAAGATATAAGCATCTGAATGCAGAGTTCCAAAGAATAGCAAGGAGAGATAAGAAAGCCTTCCTCAGTGATCAATTCAAAGAAATAGAGGAAAACAACAGAATAGGAAAGACAAGAGATCTCCTCAAGAAAATTAGAAATTCCAAGGGAACATTTCATGCAAAGATGGGCTCGATAAAAGACAGAAATGGTATGGACCTAACAGAAGCAGAAGATATTAAGAAGAGGTGGCAAGAATACACAGAAGAACTATACAAAAAAGATCTTCATGACCAAGATAGTCACGATAACGTGATCACTGACCTAGAGCCAGACATCTTGGAATGTGAAGTCAAGTGGGCCTTAGAAAGCATCACTACAAACAAAGCTAGTGGATGTGATAGAATTCCAGTTGAGCTACTTCAAATCCTGAAAGATGATGCTGTGAAAGTGCTGCACTCAATATGCCAGCAAATTTGGAAAACTCAGCAGTGGCCACAGGACTGGAAAAGGTCAGTCTTCATTCCAATCACAAAGAAAGGTAATGCCATAGAATGCTCAAACTACCGCACAATTGCACTCATCTCACACGCTAGTAAATTCATGCTCAAAATTCTCTAAGCCAGACTTCAGCAATATGTGAACCGAGAACTCCCAGATGTTCAAGCAGGTTTTAGAAAAGGCAGAGGCACCAGAGATCAAATTGCCAACATCCGCTGGATCATGGAGAAAGCAAGAGAGTTCCAGAAAAACATCTCTTTCTGCTTCATTAACTATGCCAAAGCCTTTGACTGTGTGGATCACAATAAACTGTGGAAAATTCTGAAAGAGATGGGAATCCCAGACCACCTGACCTGCCTCTTGAGAAACCTGTATGCAGGTCAGGAAACAACAGTCAGAACTATACATGGAACAACAGACTGGTTCCAAATAGGAAAAGGAGTATGTCAAGGCTATATATTGTCACCTTGCTTATTTAACTTATATGCAGAATACATCATGAGGAACGCTGGGCTGGAAGAAGCACAAGCTGGAATCAAGATTGCTGGGAGAAATATCAATAACCTCAGATATGCAGATGACACCACCCTTATGGCAGAAAGTGAAGAGGAACTCAAAAGCCTCTTGATGAAAGTGAAAGAGGAGAGTGAAAAGGTTGGCTTGAAGCTCAACATTCAGAAAACAAAGATCATGGCATCTGGTCCCATCACTTCATGGGAAATAGATGGAAAAACAGTGGAAACCGTGTCAGACTTTATTTTTTGGGGCTCCAAAATCACTGCAGATGCTGAATGCAGCCATGAAATTAAAAGAGGCTTCCTCCTTGGAAGGAAAGTTATAACCAACCTAGACAGTATATTAAAAAGCAGAGACATTACTTTGCCAACAAAGGTCCGTCTAGTCAAGGCTATGGTTTTTCCCGTGGTCATGTATGGATGTGAGAGTTGGACTGTGAAGAAAGCTGATTGCCAAAGAATTGATGCTTTTGAACTGTGGTGCTGGAGAAGACTCTTGAGAGTCCCTTGGACTGCAAGGAGATCCAACCAGTCCATTCTAGAGGAGATCAATCCTGGGTGTTCATTGGAAGGACAGATGCTAAAGCTGAAACTGCAATACTTTAGCCACCTCATGCGACGAGTTGACTCACTGGAAAAGACTCTGATGCTGGGAAAGGTTGGGGGCGGGAGGAGAAGGGGACAACAGAGAATGATATGGCTGGATGGCATCACCGACTCAATGGACATGAGTTTGAGTGAACTCCGGGAGTTGGTGATGGACAGGGAGACCTGGCGTGCTGTGATTCATGGGGTCTCAAAGAGTCGGACATGACTGAGCGACTGAACTGAACTGAACTGAACTGAAGTGAAAGTGTTAGTGGTTCTGTCATGTCCAACTCTTTGCAATCCCATAGACTATAGCCCACCAGGCAACTCTGTCCATGGGGTTCTCCAGGCAACAATACTGGAGTAGGCTGTCATTTCCTCCTCCAGGGGATCTTCCTGACCCAGGGATCAAACCTGGGTCTCCCACATTGCAGTCAGATTCTTTATAGTCTGAGCCATACCTTTGTCTATAACCCCCATATACTCTCCTTCCACCACTGTGGAGACCACCATTCTACTCTGAACCTTAAAAAAAAGAAGGATTATCATATGTGAAACAAATCGCCAGTCCAATTTTGATGCATGATGCAGGATACTCAGGGCTGGTGTACTGGGAAGAACCAGAGGGATGGGTTGGGGAGGGAGGTGGGAGGGGGATTCAAGATGGGGAACATATGTGCACCCGGGGCAGATTCATGACAATGTATGGCAAAACCAATACAATAATGTAAAGTAATTAGCCTCCAATTAAAATAAATAAATTAAAAAACAAGAAAAAAAAGAAATAAGAAGCCATTTGTTAGATTAAAATATCAGTGTAAATCATAAAAAATAAAATAAAGCAAGCCAGGAAATTGTGCTAATGGCAACCCACTCCAGTATTCTTGGCTGGAGAACCCCAGGGACAGAGGAGCCTAGTGGGCTGCCGTCTATGGGGCTGCACAGAGTCAGACACAACTGAAGCGACCTAGCAGCAGCAGCAATAAAATTAAAAAATAATTACTATATAACGGACTTTTATAGAAAATAAACTTTGAAGTCTATTTAAAAAAAAAAGGAAATCCTACCATACATGCCAAAATAGATGAGCCTGAAAAACATTATGCAGAGTAAAATAAGCCAGACGCAGAAAGGCAAATCCTACACAATCTCATACAAAGACTCTAAAATAATCCAACTAACTGGGGGCTTCCCTGGTGGTTAAGATGGTAAAGAATCTGCTTGTAATTCAGGAGACCCAAGTTCGATCCCTAGGTCGTGAAGATCTCCTGGAGAAGGGAATGGCAACCCACTCCATACTTCTCCAGGAAGTATTCTTCCCTGGAGAATCCCATGGACAGAGAAGCCTGGTGGGCTACAGTCAGTGGGGTCACAAAGAATTGGACACGACTGAGCAACTGACAGTTTCACTTTCACTTTTACCTGTTTTTGTACGAGCTGAGTATAAGCCACATGCAGTCAGTGTCCCATGTAATGCTCACAACCCCGCCCTTTTATTCCTTCACAGAATAGGTACTTATGGGAAATAGATGGAGAAACAGTGGAAACAGTGTCAGACTTTATTTTGGGGGGCTCCAAAATCACTGCGGATGCTGATTGCAGCCATGAAATTAAAAGACGCTTACTCCTTCAAAGGAAAGTTATGACTAACCTAGGTAGCATATCAAAAAGGAGAGACATTACTTTGCCAACCAAGGTCCGTCTAGTCAAGGCTATGGTTTTTCCAGTGGTCACGTATGGATGTGAGAGTTGACTGTGAAGAAAGCTGATCGCTGAGGAATTGATCTTTTGAACTATGGTGTTGGAGAACTCTTGAGAGTCCCTTGGACTGCAAGGAGATCCAACCAGTCCATTCTAGAGGAGATCAATCCTGGATGTTCACTGGAAGGACTGATGCTAAAGCCGAAACTCCAATACTTTGGCCACCTCATGCGACGAGTTGACTCACTGGAAAAGATTCTGATGGTAGGAGGGATTGGGGTTGGGAGGAGAAGGGGGTGACAAAGAATGAGATGGCTGGATGGCATCACCGACTCTGTGGACATGAGTTTGAGTGAACTCCAGGAGTTGGTGATGGACAGGGAGGCCTGGCGTGCTGTGATTCATGGGGTCGCAAAGAGTCGGACACGACTGAGCAAATGAAATGAACTGAACTGAAATGCCTGTGATATGCTAATCACCAGGGTCAGCGCAGAGGACAAGACGCAGTGACAGACTAGAGCTGACAGAGGAGGGCAGCATGTGAAGAGACTTTGGTAAACAGTGTGCGGGTATCACAGACAGGTAAGTAGGAAGCACATCACTGGTGGGGCTTGGGAAGACTTCAGAAAGTGGTTGAGTTGGTCCTGATGGATGAATATAACCAAGAGTTGGCTTGGTCAACAAAGGATGGGGGCAGAGGTGGGGGACGGGTTGCCTGGGCAGGGGGAAAATCTAAGGATAACGACTTCACTTAGCAGTTAGTGAAACACAGGGAGAGAAAGAACATGAAGGAGAAGGATAGGCCTCGTGGCCTGGGCTATGGCCAGTCCCCCAGCACAGGGCCGAGTTCTAGAAGCAAGAGGTGCTCCGGAGAGTAAGGTGCGGGCAGGGTGCCTTTGGAGGGTTGAGAACATTGAGACATGAACACATTTGCATTTCCGTTTTAAATTTTTTTAATTTATTTTTAATTGGAGGATAGTTGCTTTACAATGTTGCACTGGTTTTTGCGGCACAACAGTGTGAATCAGCCACAAGTGTACGTAGGCCCCTCCCTCTCGCGCCTCCCTCCCTCCCTCCCACCCATCCCACCCCTCTCAGTTGTTACCAGTAGACTATTCTGGCTGCAGAGAGAAGAGCACTGGGGAGATTTTTGTCTGCAGCTACAGTCAGGAGCTGTCACAGTCATCAAGTCCAAAGTGTCAGGGAATGGAAAGAGCTAGATTCATGTAAGAGATGCTTCTAGAAACAACATGAGGGTTGTTGTGGGGACTGGATGTGGGGAGTGAGAGAGAGATTGACAGCAGTCAAAGGAGACGCCCAGGCTTCTGGCTTGGACAACCTGTCATGTCCCTGAGGTAGAGATTCTAGAAGGTGAAACAGGTTTGGGGGGCAGGGCATTTATTTTCATTTTAACACACTTGTGTTTGAGATGACCACAGAGCAGCTAGAGGGAGTTGTCTCATGGCCCAAGGTGGCTCATTTGATCAGGAACTTAAGAAAAAGGAAAATCTTCCCTTTTTACGGCTCAGACAGTAAAGAATCCTGCAATGCAGGAGACCTGGGTTCAGTCCATGGGTGGGGAAGACCCCTTGGAGAAGGGCATGGCAACCCACTCCATTATTCTTGCCTGGGAAATCCCATGGACAGAGGAGCCTGGTGGGCTACAGTCTATGGGACCACAAAGAGTCGGGCACAACTGAGTGACTAACACTTTTCACTTAGGATAAAGGCCCAGGATGTAAATGCAGTTCAGGGAGTTAGGGGGAAGTGTTATTACTGAGATGATAGACATGCCTGAGGTCATTCAGAAATTAGTGGAAATGGAAAATACATCCTGTAAACAACAAGGTCCTCCTCTATAGCATGGGGAACCATATCCAACATTTTGCAGCAAATCATAATGCAAAAGAATATGAAGAAGAACATCTGTGTATATATATATATACATACATATATATATATATGTATGTATGTATGTATAACTGAGCCACTTTGCTGTACAGAAGAAATTAACACAACACTGTAAATCAACTATCCTTCAATAAAATTAAAAACTTTAACTATAATAAAATCGAGTCATTGGGAAAGCTCAGTAGGATAACACACAGGCTTTGGGGCTACAGTGGGACCTGGCACACAGCAGCAGCAGCTGCCGGTTTCTTATTATTTTGTTATTATTAAAATCATATAACAAAGCTCAACACATAGTAACCACTTAATAAATATCAGCTTTCATTTTCACTTTATATTGTTAAATTTGCATCGTGCTATAGCACCTGGTCCAGGTGAGCGCTCAACAACTGTCCATGACTTTATTATTGACAGTTGTTATGCCTGGCACAGGCTAAGGGCTTAATAAATGTTTCATTAAAAAAATAAAAGAATAGAGGTCCTTGGACAGCCACCAGGAAGCATGATCATTCAGTATCTGAGTGCAGAAAGATGAAGCCGCAAACACGAGGAGAAGGAATGGCACAGGTGTAGACAGCAGACCGTGCGCGTGTGCAGGGGCTGAGAGCCTGAGTGGACCTGTTTTAAGGGGCGAGTGGTCCACATGTTCAGGTTGCAGAGAAGGCAGGTGAAGGAGTCTAGGAAGGATTCACCAGGTTTAGTAGCAGTTTTGGGGTGTGATGGACCCCAGTGGGGCCTCTCAGGCGGTGCTAGTGATAAAGAACTCATCTGCCAATGCAGGAGATGCCAGAGACATGGATTCGATCCCTGGGTCAGGAAGATCCCCTGGAGCAGGAAATGGCAACCCTCTCCAGAATTCGTGCTTGGAGAATCCCGTGGATAGAGGAGCCTAGCGGGCTATAGTCCACAGGGTCACAAAGAGTCAGGCATGACTGAGCGACTAAAACAAAAACCTTACCTTTCCAGTTGGTAGTTATGTGTTCTGCATATGTTAAAGAGGGATGCTCTTATAGGGAATAGCCATCTCTTTATATCCATTCTTGGAAATGGCAGAAATCCAGAAAAGTCTTTTGGGGCGGAGGCATATTGCAACATGTTCAGGACTCTGCCAAATTAGAGCTCATTTAATAGCAGATACAGTCTGTCAAAAACTGCCACCGATGCTTCAAAACGTCCTTCGGATGCTCCAATAACGGAGGTAGTACCCCACACACACCACTATTTGGGGTGGACTTTGCAGTCCCCCAAATCAATCACCATCAGCCATGTGAGAGGCACAAGGACTCCTCAGCCTGTCTCCTGCCTGCAGGTCCTTCCCCATCAGATGTCCAGCTCTCCTGCTCGGACAAAACTTGGGCTGGACAAAGCTTCAGAGTCATGGCCACTTCCCAGCTAAGGAGGAGCCCTGTGCTCAGACTCCTTAAGACAGGCAGAAAGCCATCTGTAAAAGCAGCGCTGACTAGAGTCACCAGGAAAGAAATGGTACTTGTTCCAGGAAAGTGAGCTCCTCAGGGTCGTCCCAATGAAGTGTCCTGTCCACTGTGAGGAATGAATATGTGCTACTCCTTCACTGCTCTTCTTTTAGCTGAGGACTCCTGCCCTTTCTGTTTTCTTTGGACTGCAGTAAAAATATATATAACAAATATATACAACCTCTTAACTATTTTTGTAGCATTAAGTCTATTCACTTTATCTTGCAGCCCTCACCACCGTCCCTCTCCAGAACGTTTTTACCTTCCCCATTTGAAATTCTGTCCTCATGAAACACTCACTTCCAACCACCATTTGACTTCCTGTCTCTTTGAATTTGCTCCCCTAGGTGCCTCATGTACAGTATTTGTCCTCTGGTCTCTGGTTTATTTCACAGAGCACTGTCTTCAAGGTTCACCCATGTTATAGCTTGTGCATGTACTCCATTGTAAGAACAGATCACATTTTGTTTACTCATTCATCTGTTGCTATGTATTCTTTGTGTCAGGACGTCTAATGGGAATGGAAAATAAAGTGACATCGTTAAATCACCCACACATGCAAGGATAAAAATAAAGAGTCCATCCTGCCTTATATTGGACCAGTCTGAAGGATACATGAAAGAGTAAACCTCCTACCCTGACCCATGAATTTCTCTCCTGTCAGCCTGTGGTTGATGCCAAAGTCATCACTGTAGAAAATTACCTTTCTGTTCCCTGATGCATCTGGGACTAAGTAACACATTAAGGTATCTCGCCCTCTAACAGGCTGCAGCAGAAGGCTCACGGGCTTCAGCACTCCCCGTGACAGCTGTCTGAGTGGTGGTAATTGATTAGATACGAGATGTGATGGGAAGAGATGAGAGGGAAGATGAGCGAGAGTTTGAATCGTGGAGCTCTTCTTAGGAGAAAAGAAACTTAATGGAGATTTCTGTCAAAGGAGCAGAAGGGCACAGATTACCCCTGAGACTGTGGTTCCCGCAGGGAGACAGAGAACTAAGGTGGAAAGAAAGAAAGAAGGATGCATAACTGCCTGCCCTCGGGAGCATAGGGGGCATCCTTAAGGGCACAACTCGTCTATTTTCATAGATCCTGGTTTGAGCAGGACCCACAATTGGGCAACAGGTAAATTTCCACCCAGAAAACCTAAGAATCCCTAAGGAAACACAGCAACATGGTTCAAGCATTTAAAATGAATATTCAAATAAAATATAACCATATATAATGGATTCAGTAGTCATCATATGCATATAATTTTTATCATCTATAAGAAAGGGTTGTTGTTGTTGCCCAGTCACTCAGTCATGTCCAACTCTTTTCGACCCCATGGACTACAGTGCCCCAGGTTTCCCTGTCCTTCATGATCTCCCAGAGCTTACTAAACTAGTGTTCATTCAACCAGTGATGCCATCCAACCTTCACGTCCTCTGTCATTCCCTTCTCCTCCTGCCTTCAATCTTTCCCAGCATCAGGGCCTTTTCTAAGGAGTTGGTTCTTCGCATCGGTGGCCAAACTACTGGAGCTTCAGCTTAAGCATCAGTCCTTCCAATGATTATTCAGGACTGATTTCCTTTAGGATTGACTGTTTTCATCTCCTTGCAGTCCAAGGGATTTTCTAGAGTCTACTCCAACACACAGTTCAAAAGCATCAATTCTTCAGTCTTCAGCTTTCTTTATGGTTCAACTCTCACATCCATACATGACTACTGGAAAAACCATAGCTTTGACTAGATGGACCTTTTTGAGCAAAGTAATGTCTCTACTTTTTAATATGCTGTCTATGTTGGTCATAGCTTTTCTTCCAAGCAACAAGCATCCTTTAATTTCATGGCTGCAGTCACCATCTGTAGTGATTTTTAAGCCCAAGAAAATAAAATCTGTCACTGCTCCCATTGCTTCCCTATTTATTTGCCATGAAGCGATGGGGCCGGAGGACATGATCTTAAAAAAAACAAAAACTGCCATTCAGTTTTCTGAATGTTGAGTTTCAAGCCAGCTTTTTCACTCCCCTCTTTCACTTTCATCAAGCGACTCTTTAGTTCCTCTTCACTTTCTCTCATAAGGGTGGTGTCATATACCTATCTGAGGTTATTATTATTTCTCCCGGCAACCTTGATTCCAACTTGTGCTTCATCCAGCCTGGCATTTCTCATGACATACTCTACATAGAAGTTAAATAGCAGGGTGACAATATAGCGACTTGACATAATCCTTTCCCAAATTTGAACCAGTCCATTGTTGCGTGAGGTTCAAGATGGCAGCAACAGTGATGGTGTTCAAGGTAACAGTGATGAGGATGGTGTTGAAAGACCCAAGGCAACCATGACCCAAAACAGATGTGGCAGTAAGCATTCTGCCCTTACCAAAGAGTGGCTGAGCACCTCCTTGCTATGATGAAAATAGAACCACTAGGATTTAGACTTAATGTGGTAGGGAATTGTGTTGTGTCCATAACACAGCCTGGCGCACAATAGATGGTTAACATTTACTGAATAAATAAACTGATTTCATACAGTCACTCATTCATCTAGCTCCTGGGAGTTTACACCAGATGCAGAGGTTGAGGGCTGCAGTAAGGTGCATTTTCCAAAATCAAGTATAGAGGCAGCCATTCAAATGGATGAAGGGTAAATATGCCTTGAGTCATCCATCTGAGGCAAATCTCTGGCTTTTTTCAAATTTTGACTATAAATTGTTCAAAAAGCTCATTTATTACCACTCATTTTTCACAGTAAATTTGGGGATGAGCCCATGATGTGTCCAAATATGCTGTTTTGTTGCCTCCTTTTTGGAGGAAAGAGAGGGTATCCAATAGTTATTACCAAATCAAAATAAGGAATTGATTTTAAATGCTAACAAGAAATTAGCATAAAGTAAAGATGATTATGTTAGGAATAGCTCCGTTTGCTTTTCACTCTAGGCAGAAATAGGGCCTAGAACCTGACCAGAATATGGTTGCTAGGGCAAACACCAAATTAATATGTGTCCCCATAAGATGCCCTTAATAAAATCGTCAGCAAGACATTTAAAAGTCAAGTCCATGGGGTATTAAAACTGCCATCCATCCACAGTCCAAGTATATGACAAGTTTTCTAAAGTCAGATCCCCACCTATCACTCACGCCCTTCTTTCTTTTCAGGTATGTCAGGGAAGATCCACTTCCAGCAAAGTAGAAGACCTAGTTTTTCCAAGTGGCAGATTGAATCTTATGTATAATATTCCATGACCGCTGGACATCTGGGCTGATAGAAGTGGATTGGGGATGAGGAGAAACACAAGTGCCTTAGCCAAGTGTTTTGCCATAAGTTCTACTTTTGTTTAGGTTCGAAGGATTTGATAACAAAAGAAACTGCTTGTCACACACACAATAAACAATTCCAGTATTTAATAGAGGATTGTTTGACAATTTCAAAACACAGTCATTCAAAGGAAAGAAATAGAAACAGTAGGGAGAAGTAACAGCGTATCAGTTCAGTTCAGTTCAGTTCAGTCGCTCAGTCGTGTCTGAGTCTTTGCGACCCCATGAACCACAGCACGCCAGGCCTCCCTGTCCATCACCACCTCCCGTATACACATCATCAAACTGGGCCAACAACCTACATCCAGACTTGAACAGTGCTGGGAAGTTCCACATTAACAGCAACTTGGAGTCCCAATTGGGAAAGGGTCCTGGGAGGTGACCCACACCATGGGTGAAATTTTAAATTGCAGTTTTGGGGGCTCCCGCTTATAATTCCAGGCTGCACTCTGATATCATCATCAGTTTGCTTGCAAAAATATGCCTCTGCAGGGGGCATATACCTGTGAATGAAGGAAACCTTTTCAAAGGAAGTGACGTTTTCAGTCTGGAAAGATGAATAGGAGCCATCCCAGGGAAGGAAGAACAGGGGTGAGGGCACATTCCAGGCAGAGAAGAGCAGATCCACAGACAGTGGTGGGAACAATCCAGTTCCTACAGAGTCTGTGGTGGAGTGGGTATTCAAACCCAGATGAGAGAGGACTGGGGATGTGATGATTAATGAAAAAAGAAAACTGATCACAAATGGAAACAAATCTAGGATTTCTTGGTCTCATTTGCTCAGAAGTAAATTTTGAACAGAACTATTCTCCAATCAGTTAGGCAAATAAAAATCTGGGAAGAGCAAGATCTTCTCCTTTCAAATGGCTAGTTATCAGTTCTGGTGAGACTCAAGGGGTCAGCAAAGACTCATTGAGAGGTCACTATGGTCTGGCCCCTGTCTCCATGGAGCCCATAGACCGGGAGGCACACAGACCAGAAAATGGGCAAATCTAACGCAGTCTGGGGTGTGCTAGGGTAGGTTCGGCTCCCTGTTCCCACACTTGATTCCTTCAGACACAAACCTTGAGAGAAAGGTTTATTTGGGATGGGATCCCAAGATGCACTGGTTGGGAGATGGGAGCTGAGATGGGGGAGGGAGGAAGCCTGTGCATATTGCACAGTCACCACTCTGGGCAGCCAGGTCCACTCCCACGGGCCCTGTCTGGGAGACTGCATGCTACCTGCCCCAGGTTGCCTTGCCTGACCGCCCCCGCCTCCATCTCCCATCCACCATGATGAAGGGCTTCTCTGGGCATGCGCATCTCCTCACTCCGTCAGTGAGTCCTGAGCTCTGGCTCCTTAAAATAGAGAAGCAGGTATAAGAGCCACCCTAGGCAATGTGGGGGTCTTAGGAAAGCTTAGAGGTGATGGTACATAAGCCTAAGCGGGTCAGGTGAGGAAAAAAAGGGGGAAGAACATTCCAAGTAAGGAAGCAGCATCCATCATATTTACTAGAATTATCAGTACTCATGTGTGTAATTTTTCCCCCACTGGGCATAAATGCTTATGGGGCAATGATTAAATCTTATCCATCTTTTTACTAAGCTAACCTTTCTCAAGCATTGACTTCTTTTGTTCTGGGCTAAAAAAAATAAAACAAAACCCTAAGGGCAAGAAATATGGGAGAAGGTATACATGGAGCAGCTAGTGTACCCCTCTCTAGCTTCAGAGAGGGCCATCAAGAATGACCAAACTGAAACTCCTGTCACCGTGAAGAAAATGCAAAAATGCTTCCAGGTGTGCAACTTTGTGTGAGAGAAGCCATACACTTTTTTTCCCTAAGAACTTTATTGTTTTTCTACAAAAAGAAATAATAATTTAAATTTTAAGAATTAGAATGTACAATGTATAAAAATGATGTTATACATGCTAACAGCCTATTTTTAAAAAATCAACAATATGATGGATACAAATCATAGACACAAACATATTTCTACAATGCTATAGAATATCATATGTCATACATGATTTCTTTGCCTTCTGTTTAACCCATATTTACCTTAAGACTTTTGAATAAGGTTAATGTCACTGGAAAAGACTCTGATGCTGGGAAGGATTGGGGGCGGAAGGAGAAGGGGATGACAGAGAATGAGACGGCTGGATGGCATCACCGACTCGATGGACATGAGTTTGAGTGAACTCCAGGAGCTGGTGATGGACAGGGAGGCCTGGCGTGCTGTGATTCATGGGGTTGCAAAGAGTCGGACACGACTGAGCAACTGAACTGAACTGAACTGAATGTAATGGAATGCTGCTTTCTATTGTCTTCAGTTCTTTGAATATCTCCTGCATTTTCTTTGAAATAGGAAGCTGTTTGCCTCAAACACCTGCTCACACTATGACAAAGGCAAGAACAAAAGACATCATAATTTTTCAGGTCTAGGCCTGTCCTTTATTCTTGGGGCCTTGGAGTCTGTGAGCAGATATTGTGCAGATGCAGGGTCTTGCTGGACCAACATCATACTGACATCTGCTGGTCACTTAGAGGTCATCATTGGGAACAATATTCAAAATGGAGAAAGCTGCTCTGAGTTGCTTTCCATGTGTGAGCTGGACTTAATTTCTGTTCTGTTTTCAAAGCTTCAGTCAAGATATGGACCAGATTCTCAGGGAAACTATGTCCATTAATGAATAGATATATCTTGGACCTTTGGTCTCTTGGTACTGAAAAGTTGATGCGTTCAAATCGTGGTGTGGGAGAATGCTCTTGAGAGTCCCTTGGACTGCAAGGAGATCGAACCATTCAATCCTGAAGGAAATCAGTCCTGAATATTCACTGGAAGGACTGATGCTGAAGCTGAAGCTCCAATACTTTGGCCACCTGATGTGAAGCGTCGACTCCTTAGAAAAGACCCTGATGCTGGGAAAGATTGAAGGCAAAAGGAGAAGGAGGCAGCAGAGGATAAGATGGTTAGATTACTGGCTCAACGGACATGAATTTAAGCAAACTCCAGGAGACAGTGGAGGACCGAGGAGCCTGGCTGTAGTCCGTGGGGTCAGAAAGCGTCAGACAAGACTCAGCGAATGAACAACTTTGGACCTCGCCTTACTCAGTCTCCATCTCATCCATTACTTCCACTTGCCATTGGCCACACTGACTGCCCCTCACTCAGCACTCTCCGGGGAGCATTTGTGGTGGGAAAAGTAGACAGATGGAGAACTTTCACACTCATGCATTCACCGTATTTCCACAAACAACCCTCAGAACCTGAGCTCTTAGGCCTTCGGAACAAAAATAAGGGGGGCGTGGGAGGATGCCACGTGCATTTCTCCATGGGCATGGAGTGGGGCATGGAGAAATGGTTTTGAGAACATCCTTGGAAACCCAGCTCTCAGTGTTCCATCACGTGCTGTTCCAAAGGCATCAGTAATGTTGCAATAAGCAGCCCATCAGAGGAACTGCCCTGGCAGGAAACTAAATTGTTATTTGTCATTTTGGAAAATAGCTTAAAACAATAAGGCGGACTTCTGGAACCTAAGTTCCCACAGAGAGAAATTCCACCCAGAGAATGAACTCCTGCTTCTTACCCTTCTGTGATCACTACTTCCTGCTAGTGCCACCCAGCCTCTTGCCCCTGCTATGAGAGTGTGGCCACAGAAAAATTAGATTTCAAAGTGCAGACGCTGGGTTCACATCCCTTCTCTATCCCTTACCCATCAGGACATGAGCAAGTAATGTTGTTGTTCAGTGGCAAAGTGTGTCTGACTCTTCACAACCCCATAGACTGCAGCATGCCAGGCCTCCCTTACCTCCAGTATCTCCCAGAGTTTGCTCAAACTCAAGTCCACTGAGTCTGTGATGCCATCCAACCATCCCACCCTCTGCTATCCCCTTCTTTTGCCTTCAGGCTTTCCCAGCATCAGGGTCTCTTCCAATGAGTCGGCTCTTCACATCAGGTGGCCAAAGTATTGGAGCTTCAACTTCAGCCATCAATTCTTCTAATGAATATTCAGGGTTGATCTCCTTTAGGATTTACTGGTTTGATCTCCTTGCTGTCCACGGGACTCGGGTCTTCTCCAGCACCACAATTCAAAACCATCAATTCTTTGGTGCTCAGTCTTCTTTATGAAGAAGCAAGTAATACAATCTTTCCAAGTCTCACTTCCCTCAACTGAAAATTGATGTGACCACAGATAATGCAAAAGGAAAGGGAATATCCATGTAAAGAGGGAGCAGAAGGAACCTCCTGGTACACACAAAGGATTCACTTTTCTACCTCAATCTCTCAGCAGGTGCCCAGCCTCTCTCATCTCCTTCCTGCCTCACAAGCAACGTCTTAAAAGCAGTATCCAGCCTCCACTCCTCTATCAGAGGTTCCCCGCTGCTGCATGGACATCCCTCCTGACAAGCTCATCAGTGACTTGTTGATGATTTTTCTGTCTTATTTAACTTCTTAGGATTCCAGGACACCCACTTACCTGGTTTTCCCTCTACTCCACTCTTCCTCAGATCCTCTTTGAATGGGAAAACTCAGAACTCAGATCTGGCCCACTCATCTTTCCTCTCTGGTCTTTGCCCTGGTTGACCACCTCCGACTCTAAAAATCATCGACACCACGATGACTCCTGCATTTTTAGCTCAATCTACCTTCTCCCTGAACTCCAGGCTCAGATGTCCAACTCTTTACAGGACCTGTTCTAGATGCAGTGCTGGACATCTTTTACACACCACCCAACAATGGCAACCCACTCCAGTGTTCTTGCCTGGAGAATCCCAGCAATGGGGGAGCCTGGTGGGCTGCCGTCTATGGGGTCGCACAGAGTCAGACATGACTGAAGCGACTTAGCAGAAGCAGCAACATCCACTCAGGCTAACTTTCCATCCAGCCATTGCTTTGGCAACCAGCTGCACATGGAAGGAACTGGAAGCTCCAGCCCCGCCCACCTCTTCCACTCCTTCCCAGGACTTTTCTGTTGCTGTAATGTTGAACATCTGCAGCAGCCTACTCATTTACAAGTAGGAGATTGAGGGAATTGACACATCCTGAGCGACCCTTGAGAGTGGGGGTTGAGAGCCCGTGGAAGAGCATACCCCTCCCCATTCCCCAGCAGGACTGATCCCAAAGGGCCCGCGGTGGAAAGCAACTCAAAAACACCTCAGGGAGTGACTTCCCTTCTGTCTTTCATGTCTTCCCAGTCCCTGGGATCGCTTCCCCAAATAACTGATGTATAGGGTCTGCTTTTGGAGGAACCCAAGCTAAGCTGTATGTGTCATATGCCCCTCAAACACCAAGAAAACATTACTGCCCTAGCCCCACTTCCCCCAACCCAACAGCCCCCATCTTCCACCTCCAAGGTCAGGCTGTGGATCTGAATTTCTTGCAAATACTTTAGTTGATTCCTGTTGTTGTTCATTGTTCTGTGGCTCAGTTATGTCTGACTCTTTGCAACCCCATGGACTGCGGCATGCCAGGCTTCCCTGTACTTCACTGTCTCTCAGAGTTTGTTCAAACTCATGTCCATTCAGTTGGTGATGACATACAACCATCTCATCCTCTGTAGTCCCTTTCTCCTCTTGCCTTCAATCTTGCTCCACGTCAGGGTCTTTTCCAATGGGTCGGCTATTTACATCAAGTGGACAAAGTATTGAGCATCAGTCTTTCCAGTGAATATTCAGGATTGATTTCCTTTAGGACTGACTGTTTTTCTAAGTGAATAAGCTGGCTTTAAAAAGTTGATTCTTAAATACATACAAAATGAAAACCACCTGTCTGGGGACTCTCACATAGGACCTTAGATGAAGCATTTGGGAAACTCTTATAAAGGGTGATGGCAAAAATCCTTTCTCAGGTTGAGTGTCTAAGGCCATGGTCATGACTACCCTTCTTAGCATACACATGTGCACAGACATCCCTCTGATTCTGCTGAAAGTTTTACTTTCCTTTTAGGCTCAAAGGATTTGGTAACAAAAGTAATCATTTATTACACACACAATAAACAATTTCAGTATTTGATAGAGGATTATTTGACTCAATTTCAAAATAGAATCTTTAAGAGGAAAAAGAAACAGAGAAGAGTAACAGCACATAAATCAAACCAGTCAATCCTAAAGGAAATCAACCCTGAATATTCACTGGAAGGACTGATGCTGAAGCTGAAGCTCCAATAATCTGGCCACCTAACGCGAAGAGTCAACTCACTGGAAAAGACCCTGATGTTGGAGACTATTGAGGGCCGGAGGAGAAGGGGATGACAGAGGATGAGATGGTTGGATGGCATCACTGACTCAATGGACATGAGTTTGAGTAAACTCAAGGAGATAGTGAAGGACAGGGAAGCCTGGCATGCTGTAGTCCATGGGGTTACAAAGAGCCAGACACAACTTAACGACTGAACAACAACAAAACAGCACATACGTCATCAAATTGGGCTGACAACCTACATCCAGACTTGAACAGTCCCTCATTATCAGTAATCTGGAGTCTCAATTGAGAAAGGGTCCCAGACATCCACCCCATGGGTGAGATTTCAAATTGCAGCTTTAGAGCCTCCCACTTATAATCCCAGGCCACAAACTGTTGTCATCGTCAGTTTGCCTGCAAAAATACAGCTCTGGTTTTTCTTTAACTTATGTAATGCTGTTAGTTTCACCTTGTGAGTCATAAGACCCTGGCAGGGCTGACGAGACCTCCAGGGGCTCAAGAAAATTCCAAGACCCACTCCCTCTCTTATCTAAAATGTCACTTGACTTGCTGGTAACAATTGGTGTGTTTTGCAAGCAGGTACATAGTCCGGGCAGTGTCCAGGCTGGTCAGAAGCAGGTCAGAGGCCTGCTCTCCTGCTTCTGAAGCCTGAACTAGACTTCCTCCATTTTAATTTCCCTAACACCTCCCAAGTCACCCACAACACCCATTGCCCCTCTGTGAGCAGCATGACTGCATTTGGCATCCACAGGTGGTCTGATTGCCTGTGAAAAAGCCCTGCTTCCCATTTGATGTGGCCTGAACAGCAGGTGTGTCAGGCTGGGGCCCTCCCATCCCCTCTGCCCGCTCAAGTCTGGCTACCGACCCCATGCTGCCTGTGGGCACAGTCTGAGTGAACAAGGCTGCAGGCTCTGTGGCTCTCAGCACACCTGGGTTCCTCCAGCCTTTCTCCCCTTCCCGTGGATGCTCCCACATAGTTCACAATTCCCAGGGCTTAGTGAGCCTTGCAGGCACTTTTCACCATGAGCGATGAGGCCACATCTGTTATCCCATGGCACTGAACACCACCAATGACGTGACTACACAAGAGACACATGGGAGCTTTAAGAGAGTTGTACACATGCTCGTACACACGTGCACACACATGCCCAACACATTCAGACTCAAACACACACACACACGTTATCTGCTTATTTTTGCTTGTGACCCAGAGACCACTCAGGACACATGGGGTCCATGGGACTCCTTACCCCCTGCTGTCCCTCCTGTTCCTCCAGCATCATTCAGTCCCCAGGTCCATTGAAAGCTCTGGGGACTCAGTCAAATCCTTGAACTTCCTTCTCCCTCTTCCTTTTCTCATCTCTAAATTGGACGAAATCCCACCTCGCTGTTGTCACTGTTCAGTTGCTATGTCATGTCTGACTCTTTGCAACCCCATGAACCGCAGCATGCTAGGCTTCCCTGTCCTTCACGATCTCCCAGAATGCGTACAACACAAATTAAATGAGATGTCCCTGGGACCCCTTTGATGCAGAAGTGTCTGCACCCTGAGGGCTCCTTGTGCTAGAAGGAGGGATGGGTTTCCACCTCATGGGGCAAGAATTCGTGCAGGGGGACACGGGGCCCGTTAGGAGGAGACCGGGCTCCCTCGAAAGCAGAGTCAGAGTGCTGGTGGATAGGATTTTATTGGTGTTCAACCCCAGGGGCAGACTGAGGGGAGGGGTCAGAAGTGTGGACGGGAGAAACTGTTACCCAGCACACTGGAGTACAACAGACCGCTCCCTCACCAGGGAGCCCCAAGAAGGCTGACACACCTCACTCAGGGGCACCGCTTGCAGGGGAGCCCCTGCCCTAGTCTTCTGAGCAGTGGTGTCCCAGGGAGGGGCTCAGAGAGAGCACTGCAGGTGCTAAGGATGGAGGGCTGGAGGGCAGGCACACAGCAGCGGTTGCTGTTGGACTGCACACCCATGCAGCCCGCCAGACCCGCCCCAAAAAGAACTTGGGCACAGAGGAGGTTTGGAGGTCTGGATGGGAGCACAGCTGGTTCCCGACACAGCTTGTTTCCAAATAGAGTCATCCCCCTGGCTTTCTCTGCTTTCTTTCTAATCTTGATTCTTGTCCCCTCACTTCTTAGGGGTTCTGGGGGAACTCGGGTTTTTGAAGATACTTGCATCATAACAAGCAACCTTTCATCTTACCAGGGGGCAGGGGTACTCAGCACGTGAGGTTCATCTCCAGGCCCAACCACCTCCTCGGCCAGGTCCCTGGGGAGGGTGATGTTGTTGTGTTCCTGTGTGTCTGTTGTTCTGTTGTGGTTGCTGTTCCAGTCCTGGGATCCTTGAGAAGCCAGAGATCCTCAGGTCTGGAGCCTTTCAGCGCTCCAGCACCCCGAGCACTACATTTCCTGCATCCCTACCCTGACCCTGCTGTCTCCCACAGGCCCTGGCATGCACAAGATACACTGTAAACTCGGATCAACAGAGGATATTCCTGGACAGTAAATATTATTAAATTTAAAACAAATGAAAGGCACTAGCAGGTACGCGACCGCTTTGTGCCTGGGGCCACAGGTGAGTTGAGAGCAGCGGACGAGGTGACAGAGGTGGTTTACCGTCCCTCCTCCACCCCGGGAGACCCCAGTCTCCTGGGCGGCTCCCTCCCCAGGAGACCTCCTCTGCCGCATTCATCAGGGCGAGGACTCCTCATGTCTTGGAAACTAGGGGTTGCCCCTGAGCCAAGACTGGGAGCCTTACTGCCAGGGGTGTGAAATCTGGACTCTCAGCTCCTCCATTTACAGCCCAAGTGGGCAGCTTCTTGCCAGAGAGACTGCGCTGACTCACTGGGCCTGAGCTGGGAAATATCTGCTGGTGTGCTTCATGCATCCCCGTTGCAGGAGAGAAGTTATAAGCAGGGGGGCGTGCATGAGTGCCCAGTCATGTCGGACTCCTTGCAACCCCCCATGAACTGTAACCCACCAGGCTGTGTCCATGGGATTCTCCAGACAAGAATACTTGAACAGGTTACCATTTCCTTCTCCAGGGGATCTTCCCGACCCAGAGGTCGAACGCGCATCTCTTGAGTCTCCTGCACTGCAGGTGGATTCTTTCACTACTGAGCCACCTGGAAAGCCTCAAATAGGGGGAACCCAGCTCTAACCCAGTGCCCGGGTAAGCCAGTCCGTTCAAGGCATCAGTCGTGATCTTCCGTCTCCGCCGGCTTTCCCCGCAGTGCCCCCTGGAGGCACCAAACCTGAGAGCTGGCTGGGGGGCGTTCTTCCCACCCAACCCCGCTCATACGTGGAGACGGTGGATCTCAGTGTCCCCGGCAGCCCAGGAGTCTCAGGTCCTCCCCTCTAAGGTCAGGAAGCTGGGCCAGGGCGCTGCTCCTGGTTGAGGCCCTGGATAAGTGTGCACAGACATGAGAGCAGGAATCATGCAAAAGAAGGGCCTCGATGGTCCAGCTCGCTGAGAAAGCCGTGGAGCAGTCTCCGTGAGCCCCCTCAGCCTCCTCTCCAGGCCAGGCAGGAGTATGGGGGCGGAGGGGCTCTGGAACATGGACACAGCCCCTCATCCGCTCCCCAGCCCTCACTCCATGGGGTGGGCAGTGGCCACGGCTCCACCCGTCTGCTTCCAGATTCCAGGCCAGTGACAGACCTTGGGCTCCAAAGACCCTACCCAGCATCCATGGAGATGGAGACGGAGATGGTCTAGCGGTGGCGGGAGCCAGAAGCTCCCCCTGCCCTCTTCCCCCCGCAGCCCCCAGCTCCTCAGGTCTGAGAAGCCAGGGAGACCAGCAATCCTGTGGGCAATCACCCCACCTGACTGTGAACCAGGCCCAGTCCAAGCGTTGCATCTCTTCTCAGATTCTCCTGCCAGCTGTGCGGAAGGCGGTCAGCCCCTGCTCCTATGTGCAGAAGCTGAGCCTCAGAGACGGGGCTGACCTTGCCCAGCACTTCCGCTGGCAAGTGGCGGAGACTGGATTTGACCCCAGATGTGTCTGGGTCTCAAAGGGAGTGGAGGTTTTCATCTGCACAGGGAGCCAGGAGCCTGGAGCCAGAAACAGGGGGGAGTGGGGCTCGGAGTCCCAGAGGAGTCCCTTGACCCCGGCTGAGGGGTCTCACTCGTGTCTACGGCTGAAATGTGGCCTCTCCTGTGCCACTGCCCCCTGCCCCCCGCCCCCCATCTAAGAAGATCAGGTCCTCAAGTGTACACTTTTTTCCTGCGTTGTTTATTGCTGAGTTCCCACTGCCTACACCAGTGTCTGGGTATAGTGGGCGCTCAGTACGTATTTGAATAAGTCAATCAATCAATCAATCAATGGGATGGCTGACCAGATGGGCTAAGAATTGAGCAGATCAGAACTACCATTTCTGCACATTTACTCTCATGGAATTAATCCAGACCTATTTTCACTGTACTCATTTTGAACATCCCTATATAATGGCCTCTCTCTCTCTCTCTCTCTCTCTCTTTAGCACAAACCCTGCCCATGTGCTCTGTGAATTATGGGCAGTGAGCAGTATGAGAAAAGGGCAGGGGCATTGGGGTGAGAATTCCTCAATAAATACAGACACCTCCCCACTCCTGTGTAACATCTCCAAACATCTCATTGGGGGGAAAATGAAATTTAAATTTTTATCTGCCTATGAAACCTTTTGAAACTAAAAGAGAGAAAATAAGATTTATCTGCTCTCTATATCTTGAAATTGGCTCAGAAAGAAGTTTGAGAAAAATCTCTGTACATCTGCTCCCCAGTCTCTCCTCGGCTGCACGGTGCTCAGTCAGGGTACACGAAGCTGAAGAAGTCATGAAAATGTGCCGAAAACCTCATCCCAGCCCACACGGCTGATCATTTTCCAAAACAGCATTCCTGCCAAATGGACTTCTGGCTTCATCCACTCAGACAGCTCTCTCACTCACTGATTGGAAGAAGAGTCATTTTGGCAGGAAAAGGGACCCATGGTGTGAGCCTGACACGACAATCCCATTCTGATCAAAAGAACCGAGGTAGGAAACAAACAGGGAGAAGCAGGTGATGCTTACCTGGCATTCTCCTTCCAGGGTCCTTCTCCCCCAGACGCCGTCCCCTTGTCACCCAGGCGTCTCAGCAGCCACCTCTCTGCCCCACACTGCCCACAACTGGCTGCTCACTTTACACACTCATTTCACAAACTATATGTTTAGGGCTACGCTCAACCTGGCACTGTCTAAACTAGCTCTTGTAAATGAACTGAATACAGTCTGTAAGGTTATTGTTGCATCCATTTTACAAATGAGGAGGTGGAGGGTCAAGTTCAGGAACTTGTCTGAGGTCACACAGCTAGCAGACAGCAGGGCTAGATTTCCTATGGAGGTTAAGAACTCGCTTTGCAATGCAAAGGACATGGGTTCTATCCCTGGTCGGGGAATTATAATCCCTCAGGCTTGGAGCAACTGAGCCCAAGTGCCACAACTATAGAAGCCCACGTGCTCCAAAGCCTATGCACCGCACCTCCTGAGCCCTCAAGCCACGACTAGAGAGTCCTTGCATTGCAACGAAAGATTGTGCATGATGGAACAAAAATCTCACATGCTGCACCTGAGACCTGATGCAGCCAAATTAATGAACTAATTAATTTAAAAAATACACAAGGGTCAGGGGGGCACTGTGTGTAAGTTTCTTTCATACCAGTCATTCTAGAGTACCCAAGACACAAGTTATTCTGAAAACTTGGAGACAAGTCTCCCCTCCTTGCTTTGTTCTGAGGACTGTTTGACAGGTTGGGTGGGAGGAGGGGGCTGTGAAACCATGTGGTGCCATTTCAGGGGGCTCTGAAGAGCTCTGGAATCATAGTTCTTTATGTTATGTCTCAGCAAAGAAAACATATCACGGAGATGCAAAGTTCTAGATAAGAAGTGATTTATCAGAATTGGATGTTTGTGAGGTTTGCAAGCAGGTGGGCAAGAGGATGCTGTACCCTGAGAACTTAGTGGGCTACACTTTTATAATCAAAAGAAAAGTAGGGAAGGGGAGAAGATTACCTTCTTCCTCGTATTTGAGTAGATGTCAGGCTTCCAACATCAGCTCCTCCTCCAGGTTGGGCAGGAGTTTTCTTGCCCCTACATGGTCAAGTCAGGACTGAGATGGCGCAATGGAAAAATTATTTCAGATTTCAGTTCAGTGAGGGTTTCTTTACTTTGAAATGTCACCTTTCCATAAATTATTGTTTTCTGTGTGTGCAGAGAGCATGCCCTAGGAGTCATTAACTCACTGAGCTCACTGGGCAGGATGTGGGTCTCACATCACCATTGTTTTATTGTTTGGGGACGTGTCCCCATGCTTCTGTGTCACGGTTTTGTTGCTAAGCGAGCCTGCTTGGTTTTGAGGTTAAGCAAACCTGCTTCCTCGTGATCATTAACTTACAGGATCTCCCATGCTTTTTTTTTTTTTTTTAACTTTCAATCCCCTAGTGGGATTAACTATTTAATCACCTACTTTGTGCTTTTACCCTATTCCTATCAGAGGGGTATTTATGTTTGAGAACAAACATAAGTTTTGTTTTCCCAGCACACTTTATAACCTTGCAGTGGGGCTTGCACAGAACATTGGGAAGACACAACTTCTGATGACCTTGGTCTTACTGCTCTGGGTCACCACTAACATTTGCTTTGCGGATCATTTTGATACGTATCTGGTTCTAAATGCCCACCTGTGTCCCCAGGGCACCGTGACGTTAGAAACACTTGATCCTTGATGTGGAAAAGCAAACCAGGAAAGGTAGCTGGCTGTGTCCTCATTCAGAGGAAAGAGAAGAGGATTCGGTGGGACATATGTGTCCAGAGCCCTTGTGGAAAGAAAGAGCTCTGTGTTGGGAAAATTGGCATGGCCTCATGCCCCAAAGGGCCAGGGCTGTCCCAGAGAACCTCTGCCCGTGGAGCAGACCTCTGCCAGGCCACAGGTGGGGAGAAGAGCCCTGGACCCCAAGCTGAGAGGCAGAAGGCAGTGCGTGACCTGTGAAGGTCACATCACCTGAACAAGAAAAGCTTTGGCTTGGACCACTTGCCTGCAACTTTCTTCCCCACAGAACGTTTTCTTCTCAAGTCATTTTGCTCAGAAGCCTCTCTGAGACTTGACAGAGTGAGGAGAGATTCCTTGCTAATCCTGAAGTTTCAGGACCAGAAGTTACAGCACAGCATCCGGGCTCCACCTTGTGGGGCCCTTTGTGTCCCAGCAGCCCAGGAACCCATCCCACCCCAGTGCTGGGTTCAGTTGATCAAAGAGGCAGCAGGGTGCCACGTTGGCCATGCTGCCCCTGCTTCAAGGCAGTACAGGCTCTCAATCCATAACTCTCTCCCAGGACAGAAATGAGGGCCCAGAACTGACTCCCAGTCACGATTCTTGTGTGAATGCCTTGGGGCTGCCATATATCAAAGCACCACAGATGGAGTGGCTTAAACCACAGAAATGTAACCTCTCCCAACTCAGGAGGTTTAGAAGGTCAGGGTGTGGGTGGGGTTACTTCCTTTTCAGGCTGCAAGGGAGAATCAGTCCCAGGCTCTCACCCAGCTTCTGGGGGTTTTCTGGAAATCTTTGTCACTCTTTGGCTTCTAAATGCATCGCCCTTATCTCTGCCTTCATCTTCACGTGGCATCTGCCTGCGTGAATGTCTCTGTCCAGATTTTCCCTTTTCATAAGGACCCCAGTCATATTGGGTTGGAATCTGCCTTGCTCCAGTATGACCATAACTAATTACATCTGTGATGACTCTATTCCCCAATAAGGTCACATTCACAGGGACTGGGGGTAGGGCTAGAACTCAGTGATTTGGTGGGAACACAACTCAGCCCACACCCAGTCTTTTCGTTAAATGTTTTCTTATTGTGGTAAAAGTCACAAAATATAAAACAGACTATTTTAATCACATTTAGCTGTACAGTTCAGTGGCACTAAATACATTCACATTATCGTGCAACTCTCACCATTATCCATCTCCCGAATTTTTCGCCTTTCTAAACTGAAACTCTGTCCCCAGTTAAACACTAACTCCCCATTTCTGCTCCCCTCCTGGCATCTACCAATGTACTTTCTGACTCAATTTAACTATTCTATGTACCTCGTGTAAGTGGAATCAAACAGTATTTATCTGTACCTAATCCATCTAAAGGAGATCAATCCTGGGTGTTCATTGGAAGGACTGATGCTGAAGCTGAAACTGCAATACTTTGGCCACCTCATGCCACGAGTTGACTCACTGGAAAAGACTCTGATGCTGGGAAAGGTTGGGGGCGGGAGGAGAAGGGGACGACAGAGAATGAGATGGCTGGATGGCATCGCCGACTCTGTGGACATGAGTTTGAGTGAACTCCGGGAGTTGGTGATGGACAGGGAGGCCTGGTGTGCTGTGATTCATGGGGTCGCGGAGAGTCGGACATGACTGAGCGACTGAACTGAACTGAACTGAACTGACTGTATACTGGAATGCATTCTTAAGCTTAACTTATGTCCTACAAACAGATTGCGCCTTTTTTTTCCTTCCCTGTGCTGTCCAGTAGGTTATCTATTTCACACGTAGATATTATGAATTAGTTATCTCTTTCATACATAGCAGTGTGCATATGTCAGTCCCAACCTCCCATTCTTACTCAACAATCAGGGCAGGTTTAGCTAACATTTAATCACAAATTTCCTACCTCATTTCCTCATCTTTAAGACATTCATAGAAGAGCAAGAAATTTAATTTCTAGATAAAGAAGGGCCCCCACTGGTCCTCTTACTGGGTCCGGAGGATGCCAGCTTCCTCTGAGAACAGCAGTCACTCTCACAGCCTTCTTCAGAGAAGGTGAAGTCACGCGCGCGTGTGTGGTAGTGGGGAGGGCTGTTCCAACCCTCCAAGGGAATCTGGCCAAGGTCTTTCTTTAAAAGCCCAGTGTGGGCTCTCTGCCCATGGACACCATTGAGGAAGCATCGCTGAAGTCTCCCGCCTCCACTGCAGTCATGTCTAAGTCAGAGTCTCCCAAAGAGCCCAAACAGCTGCGGAAGCTCTTCATCGGAGGACTGAGCTTTGAAACCACCGTTGAGAGTCTGAGGAGCCATTCCGGGCAGCGGGGAATGCTCACAGACTGTGTGGAAATGAGGGATCCAAACACCAAGCTCTCCAGGGGCTTTGGGTTTGTCACATGCCACGGTGGAGGAGGTTAGTGGGACCACAAAGGCAAGGCCACACAAGGTAGACGGAAGAGGTGTGGAACCAAAAGATGGCCGCCTCAAGAGAAGATTCTCAAAGACCTGGTGCCTACTCAACTGTGAAAAAGATTTTTGTTGGTAGCATTAAAGAAGACACTGAAGAACATCACCTGAAAGATTATTTTGAACAGTATGGGAAAATTTTTGCTCTTGTTTAGTCGCCAATTCATGTCTGACTCTTTACAACACTATGGACTGTAGCCCACCAAGGCTCCTCATCCACAGGACTTCCCAGACAAGAATACTGGAACGAGTTGCCATTTACTCCTCCAATGGGAAAATGGAAGTGATTGACATCCTGACTGGCCAAAAGAGAGGCTTTACTTTCATAAACTTTGATGACTATGATTCTGTACAAGATTGTCATTCAGAAATACCACACTGTGAATGGCCACAACTGTGCAATAAGAAAGGCCCTATTTAAGCAAGAGATGGGCTTCCCACGTGGCTCAGTGTGTAAAGAATCTATTTCAGTGAAGGAGATATAAGAGATGAGAATTTAATCCCTGGATCGGAAAGATCCCCTGGAGAAGGAAATGGCAACCCACTCCAGGATCCTTGCCTGGAGAATCCCATGGACAGAGGAGCCTGGTGGGCTACAGTCCATGGGATCACAGAGTAGGACACGACTGAAGTGACTGAGCATGCAGCACGCAAGCAAGAGATGGCCAGTGCTTCATCCAGCCAAAGAAGTTGAAGTGGTTCTGGAAACTCTGGTGGTGATTGTGGAGGTGGTCATGGAGGAAACTTCAGCGGTCGAGGTGGCTTTGGTGGCAGCCACAGTGGTGGTGGTGAGTATGGTGGCAGTGGGGATGGCTGTGATGGGTTTGGTAATGATGGAAGCAGTTTTGGAGGTGGTAAATCGACAATGTTTTTGGCAGTTACAATGATCAATCTTCAAATTTTGGACCCATGAAAGGAAGAAACTTTGGAGGCAGAAGTTCTGGCTCCTATAGTGGTGGAGGCCAATACTTTGCCAAACCACAAAACCAAGGTGGCTATGGTGGTTCCAGCAGTAGCAGGAGCTGTGGCAGTGGCAGAAGCTTTTAATTACTGCCAGGAAACAAAGCTTGGCAGGAGAGGAAAGCCAGAGAAGTGACAGGGAAGCTACAGGTTACAACAGCCTTGTGAGCTCAGCCAAGCACAGGGGTGGCAGGGCCTAGCTGCTACAATGAAGACATGCTTTAGACAATACTCATGTGTATGGGCAAAAACCTAAGGACTGTGTTTGTGCCTAATTGTCTAACAGGTTTTTTTGGTTTCTGTTCTGTGGAGAGTGTAAAGGATTCCAAAAAAGAACTTTAATATAGATTTATTTTTTGTACCCACGCTGCTGCTGTTCAGTTGCTAAGTTGTGTCTGACTCTTTTTGACCCCATGGACTGCAGCATGCCAGGCTTCCCTGTCCTTCACTATCTCCTTGAGTTTGCTCAAACTATGTCCGTTGAATGGGTGATGCCAACCCTCTCATCCTCTGTCTCCCCCTTCTCCTCCTGCTCTCAGTCTTCCCCAGCATCAGGGTCTTTTCCATTGAGTCAGCTCTTCCCATCAGGAGGCCAGAGGATTGGTGCTTCATCTTCAGCATCAGTCCTTCCAGTGAATATTCACAGTTGATTTCCTTCAGGATGAACTGATTGGATCTCCTTGCTGTTCAAGGGACTCTCAGGAGTTTTCTCCAGCACCACAGTTCAAAAGCGTCAATTCTTCAGCACTCAGCCTTCTTTATGGCCCAATTCTCACATCTGTATATGACTATTAGACCCATGCTGCTGATTGCCAGGTGTAACAGTCTGATCACGATGCTGAAGAAACATGTTTTTTAAAAAAAGCCGAATGTAGGAAACTGATAAAAGGACAATGTCCCTTCTAGGAAGAGGGAATGGGAAACCAGAACATCTCACCAGGGATAACCATGTGCCTCCAACCTCAGTGCCCTGTTAGCTTCCACTGCCTCCTGGAAGCAAACGTGTATTTCATTTTTCTGTAAGGGTGCTCTTACCAGGGCATCAGTGTCAGGCCACCTATACTTAGAACATGCAGGGTGTCCCTGGGCTCCCGCAGGGGTGGAGGGCATTGCTTCTATGAAGGTAGGACCTGCCACCACTGGAGTCCCCATCTATCCTGGGGCCACAGCACAGCCTCCTCCATCCTTCCCTTCCCACCCCAAGTCACAGCTGCAGACTCCACCAGGCAGCAGTGCCCTCTGGGGACAGCCGAGACCCTAAACCCCCAGTCACAAATGCCGCCACACTGCCCAGGCTCATGTAAGCATGTCCTTCCCGTCATCTCACCCATGTCATTGATAGAAGGGCTCTGATGAATCAGCCCCAAATTGCATGACATAGAAGTCATGGCTTCTATGAACAGCATAATCTGATGGGTGATAAAAATCACTTACAGGTGCTGAGAAAGAGTTCTGTGTGTATAAATTGGGAAGCTGGGATGCGCCCTGACCATGAGGGACCCATCATGTGCCCTGAAATTGTTTATCCACTCACAATCCTGGGAACGCCATGCTGCCCCCACCCAACAAACCAGACTTTAGCACAGGGGGCCGATGTCTTCCCTGAATCAACAGAACCCAGCAGAAGTAAAGCTGGTGAGGGCAAGTTTCGGTCTGGCAGTGCTGGAATCAGTTCCAGAACCTTCCAGGCCTCTGGGCTCCCATCACCCCACCTCTCAGCATGAAGGCCAGAAACATGAGCCATCCCCCAGCCTGCAGAGCCTGGCACCTTGCAGAGAACCCCATCAGATGTTTTATTAACCTCCCGATTTCTCTCCTGCCATTTAACCATGGGGAGACTCTGGCGTTGGATCCACTTGAACCCTTGTTCTAAGAACAAAGGTTTTCTGAATTGTCCCTTTTGTACACAATGAAGTCCAGAGTGGGCTTGTGTTTTGGTTTTAGTCGTGTTGGTAGAGAAAACTTTTAAATGATTCAATGAATAAATTGCAGGTTTTTCAGTGTCCTTAGCCTTTAGGCTAGTGTGATGGGAAGGGTGGCCCAGGAGCCCTACATGCCCAGCTCTTGAAGCACGTGGAGCCTTGTGGCTCCACAAGGGGAGAGTGATTGCTCCAATTCACAGAGGTAGAAACTGAGGTTCAGCAATCTTCCCAACCTACTATTGAACCCAGGTCTCCTCCTGCATTGCAGGCAAATTCTTTGCCGTCTGAGCCACCAGGGAAGCCCAAGAATACTGGAGTGGGTAGCCTAGATCTTCTCCAGGGGAACTTCCCAACCCAGGAATCTAACCTGGGTCCCCTGCATTGCAGTCAGATTCTTTACCAGCTGAGCTACCTGGGAAACCCAGAAAGGGTGAGAAACTTATTCAAAGCTCCACAGCTGGGAAGTTGGTGGCGCCATGATGGCTGTAAGTCTTGTTTGGCTTCTAAGCCTCTGCTCTTTGTAGACACCAAAGTGCCCTTTATAACAGTTATAAAGTGTGTGCATGCTAAATCACTTTAGTCATGTCCGACACTTGGTGACCCTGTGGACTTGTAGCCTGCCAGGCTCCTCTGTCCGTGGGGTTCTCCAGGCAAGAATACTGGAGTGGGTTGTCATGCCTTCCTCCAGGGGATCTTCCTGACCCAGGGAGTGAACCTGTGTCTCTTAAATCTCCTGCACTGGCAGACAGCGTGCAGATGCATTTGCTTTTCCAGACCTTTAGAAAAACGAGTCAGAAATTCTGGGAGCCTCCAGAAACCAGTGTTCATTATTTGCATCTAACAAACCAAGTGTAGGAACAAACTTATGTATGGAATTATGATGAAAGGCGGGGGAATTCTTCCTGTATGAATGTGATTGTGGGGTTGTTATGTGGAAAAACAAGGGGGAATCCTAGTGAATGCAGTTTGCATATCGAAGGCGTAAAGAAGCCTGGGTAATGACCAAAACTCTGTTGAGGGCTTCCCTGGTGGCTCAGTGGTAAAGAATCCACCTGCCATTCAGGAGACATGAGTTCCACCCCTGATCCAGGAATATCCCGTATGCTGCAGAGCAACTAAACCTGTGCACACAACTACTAAGCCTGTGCTCTAGAGCCTGTGTCCGAAACAAGAGAAGACACCGCAGTGAGAAGCCCACATACCGCAACTGGAGAGTAGCCCCCAACTTGCAGCAACTAGAGAAATAAGTTGTTGCACATGCAGCAACAAAGACCCTACACAGCCAAAAATAAATAAAATATTAAAAAAACAAAAACCCTCATTGACAGAGTGTTACAGAAAAACTCTGAGGGGCAGGCCAGCTGCTGCTTATGTGGTGGGGAGAGGGGGCAGAGGGAGAAGGGGGTGGGGGAGAGGAGGTGGGTGGGGTAGGAGAGGCAGCTCAGGCAGGGTGGATGTGACATAAATGTTTCCTGTAGCAAGGTGCAGAGTTTAGCTGGAAAGTTATAGACAAGAAGCATATCCATTCAAAAGACATTTTTTTTTTCCCCCAGTTTTGCCTGAAATCTTCAAGTAAGCTTAGTAGCCCCAGGGATAAAGCCCAGGAATTCTCCTAAGTCATCAAGGAACAGGTTAGTAGATGTTAATCTATAACAATAAAACAGCCAGTTATTTTTACCAGCAAAACAAGTTTACTGAGGAGCAGCAAAGAATCGTAATTTAGTATATGCAGCTATGTGGAACCAGCTGCTAACCCATAAAGCCAAGGAGAAGAGACTCAGGAGCCAAGTGGAGCCAGGAGAGGTTCTCACAAACAATGGGCTTCCTAGGTGGTTCAGCGGTAAAGAATCCACCAGCCAATGCTGGAGACATGAGCTTGATCCCTGGGTCGGGAAGATCCCCTGCAGAAGGGGATCCCACTCCAGTATTCTTGCTGAGAAAATCCCATGGACAGAGGAGACGGGTGGGCGACAGTCCAGGGGATCACAAAGAGTTGGACACAACTGAAGCAACTGAGCACCGACGCAGTAGAAAAAAGTCACGCGTGCACGCTAAGTCACCCCGGTTGCGTCCAACTCTGTGACCCCATGGATTGTAGCCACCAGGCTCCTCTGTCCAGGGGATTCTCCACATTGTAGCCACCAGGCTCCTCTGCCCATGGGATTCTCCACATTGTAGCCACCAGGCTCCTCTGCCCATGGGATTCTCCAGGCAAGAATACTGGAGAGGGCTGCCATGCCCGCCTCCAAGGAATCCTCCCGACCCAGGGACTGAACCCTCGTCCTCTGCAGCTCTTGCATTGGCAGGCAGGTTGTTTACCGCTGAGCCACCAGGGAAGCCAGTAGAAAAAGTCAGAAGACCTCAAGTCAGATCAAAATTGACTAGTTATTTGTAGCTCCAGACAAATTACCTAGTTTATATAAGCCTTGGTTTCCTCAAAACGTAAACTAGAAATAATAATTCTTGCCCCCCGCCTTGAAAGACTGCTGAGACAATCCAATTACATTGTGAACTGAATGTAGATTTTTTTTTAAATATAAAGCACTGTAAAAATGCAAGGTACTCTTTCTTACCCTGAAGTAAAGAGAACGTTAGAGTAATTGGCGTGATTATATTCACTTTCTACTCCTAGGTTTTATAATGTTAAAGATGTAGATTGCATAGTCCCTTGAGAAGCTTAATTAGACATTGATCAACGACACAAAACAACTTTTTTTCAAAAGTGATGTCTGAAAAAAAGTGAAATGTTTATTTGTTTTGTTTAGTCACTAAGTCGTGTCTGACTCTTTTGCTAACCCATAGACTGTAGCCCGCCAGGCTCCTCTGCCCATGGAATTCTCCAGGCAAGAATACTGGAGTGGGTTGCCATGTCCTTTTCCAGGGAATCTTCCCAACCCAGGAATCGAACCTGTGTCTCTTGCATTGGTAGGCAGAATCTTTACCACTGAGTCATGTGGGAAGCACCAAAATGTTTATTTAGTTGCAGCATGTGGGATCTTAGTTACCAGATCAGCGACTTAATCTGTGCCCCCTGTATTGGGAGTGTGGAGTCTTAGCCACTGGACCACCAGGGAAGTCCCAGCTGAGATCTTTGAACTCTGGAAAGTTGTCGCTGGTGTCACTGGCTGTGTGAACTAGGAGGCAGTGTGTGGCCAGTTCTGAATGCCAGAGAAGAGAGGTTACATCACTGGAGGCTAAGGAATAATAGGCTGGGGAGATGGGTGTGTGTGTAAGGGAGATGGAATGATAACCATGAGGGGCTAGAAGCAAAAAAGAATGACAGAGGAAGAAAGCACAGAGGCTCCCTGGGCAGGAGAGCTTCCTGTCCCTGACAGATATCCTTACAACTCGCTGGGAAGACTAGATTCCAGCTGCACCTGAGCAGGCAGCCCTGGGCAGCAGACAGGAGCATGGGGCTCACCTGGCCCAGGGAAGGTCGTGAAACATGGCAGGTTCTGAGACACCTGTCCCTCCTCAGCGGACACGGCCCAGCCATTAGGTCTGGGTTCCTTCCAGCTGCCAAAAGCTGTCCTGGGTCTCACTTCTGCTCTCCACGAGCGTAACTCTGCTGTCTGAATGCAATTACCGTGTCACTTTCTGTCCTGGAGCTGTCATCTTTACATCCTGGACTATCTCATCAGAGAGGACGACGAGGCAGCTGACACCTGCGAGGGCGGCAGGATAAGCTGACACTGAGGGCTTCCGGCACATTCCTGGGGGCGGGGCCCGAAGTGCTGCCAGGGCTTCCCGGAGGCCGTGTCTCGTCTGAAGGCACCCATCTTCTCCCCCGTGGCCACGCTAAGCAGGGAGGTCAAGGCCCTGGATTATTAATTAACTAGTGTGATAAAACTGGTATTTTCAGATGGCTGTGAGCCAGGAGTTAAGCTGAGTAATTGAGGCCCCCGGGAGCAGGGCGTGGACAGTAAACTAGCCGGAGGGACCTCATTCCTGCAAACTGTGTTAGGAATCCACCTCTCCCCCCCTACCCACCACCTTGCCAAACCAGGGCTGTCCCATCCCACCTGGCTCCCTCCTGAGAAAATCCCGAAGTCCAGCTCTTCAGGAAGCAGGTCTCTGAGGACGGAGAATGGCCCGGGTAGTGAGGAGATCGGTAGGTCACTGTCTGGGGAAGAAAGAAACTAAGCATCTCAGAGAGAGAGACGCAGTTTCTTCAACCCGACTCTGTCCTCCCGTGTTCACTTCCTCAGCCACTTGCTTCTGGGAATGTACTCGCTGGTCTGGAAGTGCCCCCCTCTCTGTTGTTCCTTGAAAACAAAGAACGGAAACAGAAGAAAAAATCCTTTCATTACCTGGTACAGCGCTATACACAGTCCCAAGACGGGGGAGATCAAAGCCCCGACTTGTAGCAGGAATAAAGAGGGATTCGCTGACCTGCTGCAGGAGGCAGGCGCACAGCAGACACTCCAACCTATGTGCCTTTTTTCTTTTTTTCCAAAATATTCTAGTCAGGGGGAAAAAAATTTCTTTTTAATTCAAGTAGAGGAAAAATCAGACTGAATGAATTCGAATGGTCTAAGAGCCACATCCGTATTTTAGAAAGGAACCCTCAGGCACAGTGTCCCTGCCCACACAAGCAGGGGAGCCTGGAAAAAGTGGGCTGTTGACAGCAAAGGGAGTTCCCAGGAGTGACCTGATCTTAAACTGGCCCAGGTGTCATTGAACCGTTTTCAACTGTTTCGTCAGTCATGAAAGGGGATTTGGACGAGACCCCGCCTAATGCCTTCTGCCCTGGAGCCCAGACCTGCATGCTCAAGAGAAGGTTCTGGTGGATGGGTGGGTGACGAGCTTGTAGCTCTTCCAAAGCTCTTTCAGTTATGTGATCGGGAAAGAGATATGTTTGCAGACAGAATGGACTCCCACGTTTATGCATTCCTGTTGTGGGATACTTTCCTCACAAACGGGCTATTTCACCCGAGCTCCCTGACTGCAGCACTGCCTTGGCTGGAAGGACGGGTGTGGAGAGGGGCCAAGCTCGGGGCACAGATGGGGTCTGTGACTGAGCCCCTCCTCTGCAGGGCACAGCCACAGCTTCTCAGGTAGGGGACTAGCCTCCAGAGAGCCTGCCATATCACCTGAGATCAGGACTCACACGTCCCCAGGGGCCCGAGAGGTTCTCAGCCCCCATCTGTGCTGATGCTCCAGGCAGAGTCCCGTTTCTCTTGTCCTGGGGGAGTCTGTCCCGGGTCAGAGTGCTGGGCAGGCCGGGGGAAACATGCATCCACCGGAGCATGGTCCAGGGGCCTTGTGGCTTATAAGCAGCATCAGTTCAGTTCTCTTCAGTTCAGTCACTCAGTCGTGTCCGACTCTTTGCGACCCCATGAATCACAGCACGCCAGGCCTCCCTGTCCATCACCAACTCCCGGAGCTCACTCAAACTCATGTCCATCGAGTCGGTGATGCCATCCAGCCATCTCATTCTCTGTCGTCCCTGTCTCCTCCCGCCCCCAACCTTTCCCAGAATCAGAGTCTTTTCCAGTGAGTCAACTTGTCGCATGAGGTGGCCAAAGTATTGCAGTTTCAGCTTTAGCATCAGTCCTTCCAATGAACACCCAGGACTGATCTCCTTTAGAATGGACTGGTTGGATCTCCTTGCAGTCCAAGGGACTCTCAAGAGTCTTCTCCAACACCACAGTTCAAAAGCATCAATTCTCTGGCGATCAGCTTTCTTCACAGTCCAACTCTCACATGACCACTGGAAAAACCATAGCCTTGACTAGACGGACCTTGGTTGGCAAAGTAATGTCTGTGCTTTTTAATATACTATCTAGGTTGGTCATAACTTTCCTTCCAAGGAGTAAGCTTCTTTTAATAAGCAGCATAGACGGTGTCTTTGCTTATGTGTGTGTGTACATGGTGTGGTGTGTGATGAAGTGTGTGGTGTGATGTGTGATGTCATATGTAGTATTTGTGCTCCATGTGTGAAATGTGAGTGTGTGTGTGGTGTGTATGATGCGTGTGGAGTGATGTGTGTGTGTGGTGTGGTGTGCATGGGTATGGTGTGTGTGATGTGGTATGAGACGTGTATGCTATGTGTGTGAGATGTGTGTGTGGTTTGTAGAGGGTATGTGGGGGGAGTGTCCTGTGTGTGATATGTGTGATATGTGTGATGTGGTATTGGTGTTTGTGCTATGTGTGTGAAGTCTGAGTGTGGTGTGAGTGTGCTGTAGAGTGTGTTTGTGTGGTGTGGTATATGATGAGGTGTGTGGTGTGGTGTGTGATACAGTATATGATGTGTGTGGTGTGATGTATGATGTGCGTGCAGTGATGTGTGTCTGTATGTGCTGTGTGTGTGGTGTGGTGTGTGATATGGACCATGCTGTGTGTGCGTGAGTGGTGTGGTATATGATTTGGTATGTGCTGTGTGTGTGGTGTGGTTTGTGGTACGGTACGTGCTGTGTGTGTGTGTGTAGTGTGGCATGTGATTCGGTGCGTGCTGCATGTGTGGTGTGGTTTGTGGTATGCTGCCTGCTATGCACGTGTCTGGTGTACGTGTGTGGTGTGTGGGATGGCGGCGGGCCAGGGTCACTGCGGTCCGGGGTGGTCAGAACCCTACTGAATGGTAGGACTTGCTGGTGCTCCTTGAATAGGAGGAAGGGCAGAGGCCCATCTGAGCCGCTCTGGGAAGCCCACCAGCCCAGGCTGGGCAGCCGGATGGAGGGCGGTGAGTGCTGGTCAGCAGGTAATGACCAGAGCCCAGACCGCTTCCCTGTGAGGCTCACTGATGTGAGAGTCAGGACACACGTGAAGCTCCTGGCACAGAACGCCTAAGAGTTGCCAGGAAAGCCTTCATGATGGTAACTGTGCCCTAAAAGATGCTTACCTTAATATTGAAAGTATTCTTGCAGTAAAATATTTTATTCAAGCATGGAATAATCTATTCTTCCTGTCCTCCAGAGATGCACAAATAACAAAACGCTGGTGCTTCCTTTTGGTTTGTATAGGAAACCTATGCAAACATTTTGCAAAATTCTCTCACGTGAAAAATCACCTCACCACAGTTACCCACCCACCACTTACCCTCCAGGCTACTTACTTAACCTTTTCACACCCTGCTGCTGCTGCTGCTAAGTCACTTCAGTCATGTCCGACTCTGTGTGACCCCATAGACGGCAGCCCACCAGGCTCCGCCGTCCCTGGGATTCTCCAGGTAGAACAGTGGATTGGGTTGCCATTTCCTTCTCCAGTGCATGAAAGTGAAAAGTGAAAGTGAAGTTGCTCAGTCGTGTCCAACTCTTCGCGACCCCATGGACTGCAGCCTACCAGGCTCCTCCGCCCATGGGATTTTCCAGGCAAGAGTACTGGAGTGGGTCGCCAGTGCCTTCTCCGATGACAAACCTAGACAGCATATTAAAAGACAGAGACATTACTTTGCCAACAAAGGTCCCTATAGTCGAAGCTGTGGTTTTTCCAGTAGTCATATATGGATGTGAGAGTTGGACAATGAAGAAGGCTGAACACCAAAGAATTGATGCTTTTGAACTGTGGTGTTGGAGAAGACTCGTGAGAGTCCCTTGGACTGCAAGGAGATCAAACCAGTCAATCCTGAAGGAAATCAATCCTGCATATTCATTGGAAGGACTGATGCTTAAGCTCTAATGCTTTGGCCACCTGATGCAAAGTCAACTCATTAGAAAAGACCCTGATGCTGGGAAAGATTGAGGGCAGGAGGAGAAGGGAATAACAGAGGATGAGATGGTTGGATGGCATCACTGACTCAAGGGACATGAGTTTGAGCGAGCACCAAGAGATGGTGATGGACAGGGAGGCCTGGGTGTCTGTAGTCTCTGGGGTCGCAAAGAGTCAGACATGACTCTACGCCTGAACTACAATAGCTGACTTACAATATTATGTTAGTTTCAGGCGTACCACATTGTGATTCAAAGTGTTTATAGGTTGTACTCCATTTAAAGTTGTTATCAAATACTGGTTATGTTCCCTGTGCTGTACAACACACACTCACAGATTATTTATTTTGTTCCTTCCTTCCACAAATATGCACTGAGTACTTGCAACATGCCAACCCCTGTCTGAGACATTTGGGATGTGTTAACAAACGAAACAGGCAAAGACTGCTGTCCATGTGGAGTTTATGAGCTGTGTATGCAGGGAGACAGACAGTGAGCAGTAAAAAGCAGACAGAATGAGTGATTCATTTGTCTGGTTTGTTATAAAGTGACAAGTAGAAGGAGGAAGGGAGCCGGGGGAAGGAAGCAGGACAGAAAGTAGGAGTAAGCAGCGGTCACAGAGACCTGGGCCAGGCTGGGGAGAAGGAGGCTGGTTGTGATTGGAAATTGAGAGGTGACCTCTGAGCAAGTGCTTGAAGGAAGGGAAGGCCCGCAGGGGCAGTGTCCAGAGAGGGAGCATTCCAAAGGGAACAGGCGGCAGAGAGGCCCTAAGGGTGCAGCGCACTGGAGCATTCCCTGGAGGAGCCATGAGGCTGGATGCCCCTGGCGTTCACAGAGGAGGGCCTCCGCAGAGGGCCTCACAGGTCATCATTAGACAGGAGCCCCTGGGAATCATTGCAGAGGTTTGAACAGAGGGGCGACACGACATGACATAGTGTAACAGAGTCACTGTGGTAGCTGGCAGAGACCAGACCTTGCGGACAGGGGTGACAGCCAGGAGATCAGCTTGGGGGTTAGGGCAGGTGGGAGGGGTTGCTGGCCCGGACCAGGGGCCAGACCGGGAAAATGAAGTGGGTGGTCAGTGTCTCGTAAATTTTGAAGGTGGAGTCGGATGTTTCCTGAGAAGCAGATGTAGGGTGGGATTGAAAGAAGAACTAACTAATAGAAGAATGCATGTGTGCATGTATGCTCAGATGTGTCCAACTCTTTTGTGACCCCATGGACTGCAGCCCCCCTGGCTCCCTTGTCCATGGGACTCTCCAGGCAAGACTGCTGGAGTAGGTTGCCATTTCCTCCTCCAGGGGATCTTCCTGACCCAGAGGTTGAACCAGCATCTCTTGTGTCTCCTTCATTGAGCAAGGGGGCTTCTTTACCAACTGTGCCACCTGGGAAGTCCCTGTAGAAGAATGGGTGGGTATGAACTGAGGTGGAGATCCTGGCAGGTAGAGGACTTGGGGGAGTGGGGGGAGGGAGGGTAATCCTGCAGAAGCTGGCTTTGATCACATCAACTTGGGATGTCTATTAGAAACTCCAGCCGATTGTCGGGGAGGAAGGGCCGCCGGGTCTTAGTGTTTGGAATTGAGGAGAACGCTTAGCTGAACTATAAACTGACCTCATGTTTCAAGTCACAATCTGGTCAAGACCCCAAAGGCACAGAAGAGGACCAAGGATGGATGGCACCCCGGTGTTTCCAACCCCACAGGGCTGGGTAGGGAGGAACCAGAAGGAGAGACTGGGGAGGACAGAGGGAAAGCAGGGTAGCAGGTGGTGGAGAGATTGAAAAGAGGAAACTGAAGGCAGAAAGGTCAGCCCTGAGTCAAGTGCTTCCAAGGGCCCAGGTCAGAAGGGAGCTGAGGACGCAGCAGCTCCTTTCTGCGGCTTTGAGCCAAAGGCCGCTTTCATACTGGTGATCATCCTTCCCCGGGCTGTGCAGGCTCATCCCCAGGATTCACTCTTCGTTTCCATCAGGGGACTCCATCAAGTTTCACGTCCAGTGGGGTGAAAATACAGACTCAAGGAAAGGGCTTCTTCATTCAGCACTGAGTCCCAAGTGCACAATGCCCCAGCCCAAGGTTATTACAGAGATATCGGAAAAGAACAGCTTGCAGCATCCTCAGGCAAAGAGGCAAGTTCACCACTCCAATTCATAAATAGAAAGCCTCCAGCCTTCAAGACCTGGTAAGGTAAAGTTGTTTCCATTTTACAGGGTGAGTTTTATTGCTCTGAACCCTTATAAACTATCGATGCACTGAGTACATTCTATCAAAACCAAATAAAAGCATCACTTAGTTGGGAGTAATCGAAAAGTACTGATGAAGGAAAAGACAAAGGAAACATATTGCCCTCAGAATCTTCCTGAAGCTCTGCAGTGGCTCTGTTACTCCAGCCAAGGGGCCAGCATCTCCTCCACCTGCCAGAGGGCAAAGCCTTCACGTGTTGGAGTCTCAGCTGCCTCACCTGTAAACTTGGGGTGATACTCCTTGCTGCCTACCTCTGCTTAAGGATCCAAAGAGATAAAATGTGTAAGACCCGACATATGGTGGCTGATGAATATTAACCATAATTTTTTTAGCACCTAGAAATGCATGATCTAAAGAAATTGCAATTGTTTTATTTATTTAGTTTTGGCTGTGCTGGGTGTTTGTTGCTGCACGGGCTTTTCTCTAGGTGCGGTGAGTGGGGGCTACTCTCTAGTTGTGGAAGGCAGGCTTCTCGTGGCGGTGGCTTCTCTTGTTGCAGAGCACAGGCTCTAGGGTTTAGGCTCTGTAGTTGGGGTGCGTTTAGTTGCTCCATAGCATGTGGGCTTTTCCCAGATCGAACCACTGTCTCCTGCATTGGCAGGTAGATTCTTTACCACTGAGCAACCAGGGAAGCCCTGAAGCGTGACTATTATAATGGTGATTCTCTGATACTTCCTCAGCAGGTCGGTTTCACCAGAGGTCCTCATCTCCCCCGGCCCCTGGGAAACCACCAAGTCCAGTCCTGACAGCATTGGATCCACGCTACCTGACCAAAACCCGCAGGGACTCTCACAGGAGAGTCACCCAGGCGATAGCACCTGGCTGCCAGGTGTGCGGGAGAGGCCGCTCTTGACCTTTCCTCCTCTGCACACAGGGAAGGAGGGCCCTTTGCAGAGTTCCAATGGCTGAAGGGAGCTCCTGAATGCAGGGTTGGCTTGCGATTCAGATCCTGCTCCTGTGGTTTAAGAACGCACAGCTGCCATCTCACTGTGCACACAGGTCGACATCCTGCTCTTTGCCCTGAGGGACGCGTCTCATGGGTGACTCTCTTTTTCACGTGCCTTCTTGTTGGCCCTTGGCTCAGCTCCCACCCACCTGATGGGGAGAGGCCCCAACCTCTCGGAAAAAAGCAAACAAACTCCACCCTCCAGATCCAACCCAAGCCAGCCAGCCTGGCTGGGTCCACCTGCCTGGCTCGCTCAGGGACAGGGAACCCCACCCACCTGCCCCAGGTGTTTGGAGAGGTGTTTCCTCCACAGTACTCCATGGGGCGCAGGTTTGTCACCCGGGTGGGACTGTCAATATTCCAAACCCAGGTTGTACATTGGAAGGGTTTCTGTTAAGCTTTTACAATGGCATAACTGAAGCTCTATGTTTGAAAAAAATTTTTTAATGTTTAAATATGGTTGAACCTGTATTTTCCTATCACCATCAATGATATTAATGTGCATGGATGCCAAGCCACTTCCATCATGTCTAACTCTTTGCAACTCCATGGACTGTAGCCCACCAGGCTCCTCTGTCCATGGGATTTTCTAGGCAAGAATACTGGAGTGGGTTACCATAATAATAATAATTGTTATTAATTAAAATAAAAGTTGTCAACTGTCAAGCAATTAAAATGTGCCAGCTCTGGCTGAGGTGACTGGCACACGTGTTATGCACTAATTTCACTCCATTAATTATGCACTAATGGAGTGGATTTTCTCTCCCATTTCACAGACAAGGCAGGTAAGCCATCACAAAGAGGGGACACAATCACAAACCCTGCGCTAAGATTCAGTCCTTGTTGTGGGACCCAGGGCGTCTCCCCTCTGCCCTCAGGTAATCTTCCCACACCCCTCCCAAGCGAGACCCCCTCCCACATCATCCCCACCCTACCCCTCCCACCTGAATGAAAGAACTTGGTGAAATAATCAGAACTTTTGGTTCTCGGCTGTTAAGCCATTTTATTAATACTTTTTCACATCGTGCCCCCTCTGCTTTGTGAATTGTTCCTCAACAATTGCCTTTCAGTCCTATTCTCAACAGCAGTTCAGATTCAACCTTAAGGTTTATTGTGTCGCTGGTCACTGCCTTATATAGCACCATCCTTTTCTTGAATTCCTCCTTCTGATTCATTTTTTTCATTTGACTGATGTATTCCATGAGTAAGGTCTTTTTCAGAAGTAGCAGAGGAAGTACACCACTCTCCTTGTTCCCTCCCATAGGAAGGAGAATCCTGGGGCTAACCCAGAAAGGTCCCAGGTCCAGCTACTCCTCACTCAGAAAACCAATACTCAAGTGAGGCAAACGTAGGCAGAAAGGAAAGTTGTTTTTAGTCAGAAAGATGGCAATCCTGGGGGATGGTGAACTTGCTGTCTCCCAAAAACCACCTCGGAAGATCATGCTTGGCCATGACAGCTTTTCAAGAGAAACAGAAGTAATCTCAGCTAGTCACTTAGATGTAGGGTCAGAGTCATTGCCACCCCACACTCCCCCACTTTCTGCCATAAGGGTGGTGTCATCTGCATATCTGAGGTTATTGATATTTCTCCCGGCAATCTTGATTCCAGCTTGTGCTTCTTCCAGCCCAGCGTTCCTCATGATGTACTCTGCATATAAGTTAAATAAGCAAGGTAACAATATACAACCTTGACGTACACCTTTTCCTATTTGGAACCAGTCTGTTGTTCCATGTACAGTTCTAACTGTTGCTTCCTGACCTGCGTACAGGTTTCTCAGGAGGCAGGTCAGGTGGTCTGGGATTCCCATCTCTTTCAGAATGTTCCACAGTTTATTGTGATCCACACAGTCAAAGGCTTTGGCATAGTCAATGAAGCAGAAATAGATGTTTTTCTGGAACTCTCTTGCTTTCTCCATGATCCAGCGGATGTTGGCAATTTGATCTCTGGTGCCTCTGCCTTTTCTAAAACCTGCTTGAACATCTGGGAGTTCTCGGTTCACATATTGCTGAAGCCTGGCTTGGAGACTTTTGAGCATGACTTTACTAGCATGTGAGATGAGTGAAGTTGTGCAGTAGTTTGAACATTCTTTGGCATTGCCTTTCTTTGGGATTGGAATGAAGACTGACCTTTTCCAGTCCTGTGGCCACTGCTGAGTTTTCCAAATTTGCTGGCATATTGAGTGCAGCACTTCCACAGCATCATCTTTCAGGATTTGAAATAGTTCACCACCCTTATGGCAGAAAGTGAAGAGGAACTCGAAGGCCTCTTGATGAAAGTGGAAGAGGAGAGTGAAAAGTTTGGCTTGAAGTTCAACATTCAGAAAACGAAGATCATGGCATCTAGTCCCACCACTTCATGGGCAATAGATGGGGAAACAGTGGAAACAGTGTCAGAATTTATTTTTTGGGGCTCCAAAATCACTGCAGATGCTGATTGCAGCCAGGAAATTAAGAGACGCTTACTCCTTGGAAGGAAAGTTATGACCAACCTAGATAGCATATTAAAAAGCAGAGACATTACTTTGCCAACCAAGGTCCGTCTAATCAAGGCTATGGTTTTTCCCATGGTCATGTATGGATGTGAGAGTTGGACTGTGAAGAAAGCTGATCACCGAAGAATTGATGCTTTTGAACTGTGGTGTTGGAGAAGACTCTTGAGAGTCCCTTGGACTGCAAGGAGATCCAACCAGTCCATTCTAAAGGAGATCAATCCTGGGTGTTCATTGGAAGGACTGATGCTAAAGCTGAAACTCCAATACTTTGGCCACCTCATGCGACGAGTTGACTCACTGGAAAAGAGTCTGATGCTAGGAGGGATTGGAGGTGGGAGGAGACAGGGACGCCAGAGAATGAGACGGCTGGATGGCATCACCGACTCGATGGACATGAGTTTGAGTGAACTCCGGGAGTTGGTGATGGACAGGGAGGCCTGGCGTGCTGTGATTCATGGGGTCACAAAGAGTCGGACACGACTGAGCGACTGAACTGAACTGAATTGAACTGAACTCCCCCACTACATGCAGGCTTGTTGACTTCTTGTGATCTTTCTTTTTTAAACTTCTTTGTTGGAGAATAACTGCTTTACAGTGTTGCGTTAGTTTCCACTATATAGCAAAGTGAGTCGGCCACACGTATCATAAATCCCCTCTTCCTTGGATTTCCTTCCCATGTAGGTCACCACAGAGCCCTGAGGAGGGTTCCCTGTGGCTCTACAATTGGGTCTCATTATTATCTATTTTATACACAGTAGTGTATGTATGTCAATCCCAATTTCACTGGGGGCTCAAATGGTAAGGAATCTCCCTGCAATGTGGGAGACTCAGGTTTGATCCCTGGGATGGGAAGATTCCCTGCAGGAAGACATGGCAACTCACCCCAGTTTTCTTGCCTGGAGAATCCCCAGGGACAGAGGTGCCTGGTGGGCTACAGTCCATGGGGTCACAAACACTCGGACACAACTGAGCAATTAAGTACCCTCTCCCAATCCATTCCATTCCCCTCCCCTACCTTAGTATCCATATGTTTGTTTGTGATCTTTCTTTAGATGCTGTCTTGTTCACACAGTTTGTTCATGAGATTACTGAAGGGGAAGCTAGGGATAGAGAAATGGTCATATTTTAATTACTTATTCTTCATTTCTCCTTCCTCGATCTACGAAAAGAATCAACTAGTTAGGCAAAGTATTGTGTGAGCAAAAGATTTGAAAGGTGTGCTTGGGCTAGAAACAAGTGGAGCATAGGCGTGACTGGTGTAAGTTTAACGTCAAGACAAAGGGACCTCCAGCAGGTAGCTCTTTCCTGCCAAAAGCTGCTTACCCTGGGACCAGTCCCATTCTTCTCAGACTGGTGGTTCTATCACCATTTTGTCTTCTGGGACACTCCCCTGCCAGTCAGACACACAGTTTAAACAATTTCCTCTTTATTGTTGAAATGTCTCAGGGTTCTTTTCAATAACTGCACCCAGAATTTGGCGAGGATCTTTGACCTGATGTCCTTAGCTCAAGAAACACTTGTTTTTTTTCGTCTTTGCTTCTCCTCCATCATTTTGGTTCTCACTTCCTAGAAATTGTGTTGTTGCTCCTTTTTCAGTTGCTCAATCATGTCCAACTCTTTGTGACCACATGGATGCCAGGTTTCTCTGTCCTTCACTATCTCCCAGACTTTGCTCAAACTTATGTCCATTAAATCAATGATGCCATTCAACCATCTCATCCTCTGTCACCCCCTTCTCCTCCTGCCCTCAATCTGTCCCAGCATCAGACACTTTCCCTTCAGGGCTCTTCTCACTAGGTGGCCAAATTATTGGAACTTCAGCTTCAGCATCAGCCTTTCCAATGAATATTTAGGGTTGGTTTGCTTTAGATTGAATGGTTTGATCTCCTTGCTGTCCAAGCGACTCTCAAGAGTCTTCTCTAGTACCACAATTCAAAAACATCAATTCTTTAGTGCTCAGCTTGTGTTCTTATTGTTGGTTTAATCACTCAGTTGTGTTCGACACTTCGCGACCCCATGGACTCTAGCCATCCAGGCTCCTCTGTCCGTGGAATTTCCCAGGCAAGAATATTGGAATGGTTTGCATTGCCTTCTCCAGGGAATCTTCCTGACCCAGGGACCGAGTCCAGGTCTATTGCATTGCAGGTAGATTCTTTACCAACTGAGCCACCAGGGAAACTCAACTTGTGACATGAATGGAAAGGTCCCCTAGACTCACTTCCTCATAAATCTGTCCTTTCATGGTCCCCGTCTTTTTATCTCTTTGCTCTGGGGCTGCAACTATTCCTTGACCTGCATGGAGCTTCTCATTTACGCCTCAGATTTCAGCTCTGTTCCTTCTGCCATTTGCTGTCTCTGTGAGTTCTTCTTTTATTCTCCAAGAATTATTTTTTGAGCTCCACTTGCATTTTATTTTTTTACAGTAAGAGCTCTTATTTCTTTCTTAGAATAGCTCCTGAAATTTCCCTGAGGAAAAAAAGTCTGAGAATTCTATGTTAAGTTCTTCGTGGCGCCCCTTCAGCTGCTGATCTCCTCATGTATCTGGGAGCATCTCATCTGCATGTATTTGGGGGAAAAAAGCTAAGACTGACGTATCTTGGTAGCTAGTGCAGGTTCATTCTGGAGCCAGTTTAGTGGGAGTCTGTGGAAAGAGGAGGGAATGGGATAGAAGCCAGGGGTCAGCTGACATGCTTCTTCTTGGGTATGGTGCAGAGGCAGGAGAGGGCAGGTGGTCAGAGCTAAAAACCAGGGTGAAGGAGTGGCGCCATTTTGATCTGGCGCTGGAGAGTGGATTAGTCTGCAGGTCCTTAGTCTGCAGGCCACAGGTGGATAGTCACTCTATGTCTGAAGCTCTGGTGGGGTTTCTGAGATTTTAAATGAGTTATCCTGTAACTGCTCCTGGTTTGCCCACCCACCCTTCAACCTCTCTCTGCAGGTGGAATCTTATTTGTGTCTCTTCACTGTCAAGACAGGTGGCGCTAGTGGTAAAGAACCTGCCTGCCAATGCAGAAGACCCCATGTAAGAGACGCTGGTTTGATCCCTGGGTCAGATCTCCTGGAGGAGGAAATGGTCAGCCACTCCACTATATTTGCCTGGAGAATCCCATGGACAGAGGAGCCTGGTGGGCTAAAATCCACAGTGGTCGCAGAGTCGACTTCTTAGCAAGTAGCAAGAAAGTGTCAAGACGAGGGACCAGAGGGTGGGGTGTGCATGGGCATTCCACCGCTGCCTGGAGCCCTGCTCCCACCTTTGACTAAGGCCCCTACAGGGAAATGAAGCACTGCCTCCTGGTTCCCGCTGTCCGCTAAGGACCTTGCCAGACCAGATGCCCCATGTCACCCAGCAGGCCACCCATGGGAGCAATGTGAGGTGCAGTGCCAGGGTGAGCTGCTTTTTGGAGACAAAGGGCCAGTCTAATTATTGGCCCCTTGGGGCCCTTTGCCTTCACCAACCCTACCCTGATGTCTCACATGGGCTGCACTCTGAGCTTGGGGGAAGGGCCCTGGGGAGGGGATTCTGTGCCCCGAGCTTAAAGGAGAAGGTGGTTTCTGGGACCCACATTGCTTCCTTCTCCCTTGGGATGAAGCTGAGCTGACTGAAACTGAACCAGCCTGGGGCTCGAGTGCTCCAGTGGGCACTGGCATCTCCTGGGAGGGGGTGGGGTGGATGATGGTGAGTCCCAGCCGTTCCCCACCCCCACAACAGGCTGACCCGCAATTTTTCCTGTCCTTTCTACCTTATTTTAATCCTTCACTCCCTCCCCTCTTCATGCTGTTACTTTCTTCCTCCCACAAGCTCATAAATCCACACAGAAGACAGTCCCATTCTCTAAACGGCCCCTGTCAGAACAAATGCTTTCACAGGCACTCGCATGCATTTGTCTTCCTCCAGCCTTCCACCAGGAAAGAGAAGCGATTACAACTTTCAGAGGGTGACTGAAATAAAGACGACACACCAAAGAAGACGTCTGAGTCGGTCTGTGGCATGCGACCCACTTCTGACCTCACCACTCAAGTACTCAGCCTGCATTGGCATGAATCTTAATTCATTATGATCACATGAAAGTCTCTGAACCTGAAGGAGCTGTGAACGCCAGGATGGCGAATGTGGGGAAGACTCCACTCTCACCTGGCCATCAAAACCGCATGGGTCCAGGTCCCTGGGATGAGAAATGGAACCCGTTCCTAGTGCAGCTGGAAAGACGGTGATAGAGGTGGAGAAAGGGCATCTCAACCGTGCCCTGGAGCCCAGTGTCAGGAAGGATGATAATGTCGATGAGACCCCCACCAAATCCCAGACACACCCAGCCAACGGGGCAGAGCCTTAAAGTCCAAGACAGCATTTTCAGGGAAGGCAAAGGAACATTTCTTGAGTGACTACTGCGTAGTGAGAACTTCTGCAAGTGTTAGTTTCAATAACTCTAGTCATAGCAAGATACACACCTCAGTGGAAAGAACCACTATCCATTGTTTATGTACACAGTATTTTCTTTGTCCATTCATCTGTCAATGGACAATCATCTTTCCATGTCGTGGCTGTTGTAAATAGTGCTGCAATAGCACTGTAAACAGTGCTATTGTGAATAGTACTCCAGAAACACCGCAGTACATGTGTCATTTTGAATTGTAGTTTTCTCAGGGTACATGCCCAGGTATGGGATTGCTGGATCATATGGTAGTTCTATTTCGTTTTTTGAGGAACTTCCATACGCTTCTCCATAGTGGCTGTGTCAATTTTCATTCCCACTAACAGTGTAGAAGGGTTCCCTTTTCCCTACACCGTCTCCAGCATTTATCATTTGTAGATTTTTATGATGATGGCCATACTCTCTTGTCTGGAGAACCCCATGGACAAGGGAGGCTGGCGGGCTACAGTGCATCAGGTTGCAAAGAGTCAGATAAGACTGAAGAGGCTGAGTATGCACACACTCATTCTGACCATTAGGAGAGATGAACCTAGTTCCATGGCAGGAAAAGAGATGCAGATGTGGACATGTGGGTATGGGGGGAATGGTGGGGGATGAATTGAAATTTTGGGTTGACATATACATGTACTCTACTGTGTGTAAACTAGACAGCTAGCAGGAAACTGAAAGACAGTACAGGGAGCTCAGCTCAGGGCACGGTGCTGACTTAGAGGTGTGGGATGCAGGGACGGCGGGAGGGAGGTGCAAGAGGGAGAGGATATACGTACGTGTTTGTGCCCAGCCACTCATTCGTAGCCAACTCTCTGCAACCCCACGGACAGGAGCCCAACAGACTCCTCTGTCCATGGAATTCTCCAGGCTAGAATACTGGAGTGGGTTGCCATTTCCTTCTCCAGGGATGTATATATATATATATGCATATATATGTGTGTGTGTACATATAACAGATTCACTTTGTTGTACAGCAGAAACTAACACAAAAAGCGATTATATTCCCATAAAAATAAACAGAACAATTCAGTGGCCCAAAACACCACTATTTCAAGCCACTAAGAAAAAAATGCTAGTTAAACCATGATATGATACTTTCTTATCATTTAGGTTTTGAGTTTCAAGCTTATAAAAGAAGCTTTTGGCCCAATTTAGGTTTTCCTGTATAAACATAAAATACAGGTGAAATAAGCCAGTAAGTTATTCTTAAAATTTCTCACTCCATCCAATTCTTGAATCGCTTTTGGACTCACAGTCATCAGTGTCTATGGTATAATTCTCTGGGCCTTTAAGGCATGAGGCAACACAGTTTCCTAAGAGTGGGGTATCAGTTTCCTGTGGCTGCTATAACAAATAACACAGACTTGGCGGCTTAAAATAGCATGAATTTAGGACTTCCCTGGCACCCCAGTGGTTAAGACTGCCTTCCAATGCAGGGAGTATGGCCCCAATCCCTGATCAAGGAACTAAGATCCCACATGACTCAGGGCCACGAAAGCCAAAACATAAGAAAAAACAGCAGAAGCAATATTGTAACAAATTCAATAGATTCTGACTTGGATCTCAGTGGGCTAAAGCCAAGGTGCCAGCAGTGCTATTCTCCCTCTCGGGACCTATAGGGGAGAGTCTGTTTCCTTGTCTTGACAAACTGCTCAGGTCACCCGCATTCCTTGGCTTGGTCCCAAACCCTCATCCCCAAACTGGCAACATTGCACCTTTCTAACACTACCTCCAGTTGCCAACATCTGCTGGATCATGGAGAAAGCAAGAGTTCCAGAAAAACATCTATTTCTGCTTCATTGACTATGCCAAAGCCTTTGACTGTGTGGATCACAATAAACTGTGGAACATTCTGAAAGAGATGGGAATACCAGACCACCTGACCTGCCTCTTAAGAAACCTGTATGCAGGCCAGGAAGCAACAGTCAGAACTGTACATGGAACGACAGACTGGTTCCAAATAGGAAAAGGAGTACGTCAAGGTTGTATATTGTCGCCTTGCTTATTTAACTTATATGCAGAGTACATCATGAAGAACGCTGGACTGGAAGAAGCACAAGCTGGAATCAAGATTGCCGGGAGAAATATCAATAACCTCAGATATGCAGATGACACCACCCTTATGGCAGAAAGTGAAGAGGAACTCAAAAGCCTCTTGATGAAAGTGAAAGAGGAGAGTGAAAAGGTTGGCTTGAAGCTCAACATTCAGAAAACAAAGATCATGGCATCTGGTCCCATCACTTCATGGGAAATAGATGGAAAAACAGTGGAAACAGTGTCAGACTTTATTTTTGGGGGCTCCAAAATCACTGCAGATGCTGATTGCAGCCATGAAATTAAAAGACGCTTGCTCCTTGGAAGGAAAGTTATGACCAACCTAGATAGTATATTAAAAAGCAGAGACATTACTTTGCCAACCAAGGTCCGTCTAGTCAAGGCTATGGTTTTTCCCGTGGTCATGTATGGATGTGAGAGTTGGACTGTGAAGAAAGCTGATTGCCGAAGAATTGGTGCTTTTGAACTGTGGTGCTGGAGAAGACTCTTGAGAGTCCCTTGGACTGCAAGGAGATCCAACCAGTCCATTCTAAAGGAGATCAATCCTGGGTGTTCATTGGAAGGACTGATGCTGAAGCTGAAACTCCAATACTTTGGCCACCTCATGGGACGAGTTGACTCACTGGAAAAGACTCTGATGCTGGGAAAGGTTGGGGGCGGGAGGAGAAGGGGACGACAGAGAATGAGATGGCTGGATGGCATCACCGACTCTGTGGACATGAGTTTGAGTGAACTCCGGGATTTGGTGATGGGCAGGGAGGCCTGGCGTGCTGTGATTCATGGGGTCGCGGAGAGTCAGACATGACTGAGCGACTGAACTGAACTGAACTGAACACTACCTCCCACAGCTGGGAAAGGCTGTCTGATTTTAAGGATGCAGTGATTAGACAGGTCCCGCTGGCTAATCCAGGCTGCTCCCCTAAACCCAAGAGACATAACTTAATCCCACCTGCAAAATTCCTTCTGCCATATAAGGTAACTTATTCACAGGTTTTGGGGACAAGGACATGGTCATTTTCAGGACATTTCTCTTATCCTGCCACCACAGCGGTTTCCTACTGTGGTATCCAATCCCCCAGCCCCTGATACCTTTCTACAAGCATTTTTGCTGGGCTTTCTGGATATTATCTGAATATCAACAGAAAGTTTTGGATAATCTCAAGACTCATACACCTTTCTCAAATGATCCTTAAGTGGTTTGGCAACTGAAATGGCAAGGACAGTGGTTACCACTCATGATGTGGGTTTTGTTGTTCATTTGCTAAGTTTTGTCCAACTCTTTGGGACCCCATGGACTGCAGCAAGCCAGGCTTCCCTGTCCTTTATTATCTCCTGGAGTTTAGTCAAACTCATGTCCATTGAATTAGTGATGCCATCCAACCATCTCATCCTCTGTCATCCCCTTCTCCTTTTGCCTTCAATCTTTCCCAGCATCAGGGTTCTTCCCAATAAATTGGCTCTTCGCATCAGGTGGCCAAAATATTGGACCTTCAGCTTCAGCATCAAAATACTGGCCAAAATATTGGACCAAAATATGGACATTCCAATGAATATTTACAGTTGATTTCTTTTAGGATTAACTGGTTTGATCTCCTTGCTGTCCAAGGCACTCTTCAAGAGTCTTCTCCAGCACCACAGTTCAAAAGCATCAATTCTTCATCCATATATGAAAACTGAAAAAAATCATAGCTTTGATTATATGCAGCTTTGTCAGCAATGGTGATGTCTCTGCTTTTTAACATGCTGTCTAGGTTTGTCACATCTTTTCTCCCGAGGAGCAAGTGTCTTTTAATTTCATGGCTGTAGTCACCATCTGCAGTGATTTTGGAGCCCAACATAAAATCTGCCATGTTTTCCACTTTTTCCCCCATTTATTTGCTATGAAGTGATGGGACCAGATGCCATGATCTTCATTTTTCTAATGATGAGTTTTAAGCCAGATTTTTCACTCTACTCTTTCACCCTCATCAAGAGTCTCCTTAGTTCCTCTTAACTTTCTGCTGTTAAGAGTCGCATCATCAGCATATCTGGGGTTGTTGATATTTCTCCTGGCAATCTTGAGTCTAGCTTGTGATTCATCCAGCGGGAATCACAACCAAATGTATGCCTTTTCAGGTGACTAACATCTGAGTCCTGGCTTTGGAGCAGTTAAAATGTGAACAAACAGAATTGAGGGAGCCTACTAAAGCCAGCAAAACCATTCTGATACATGACCTCAGGGGGTGCCATTCATCCCGACTGTATGAAAACATGCCCCTGGATGAGGGTGTTTCCTTAGAAACTAAGGCTCAGAGAGTGGAAGACAGTTGCCTGGGGATGTTCTAATGGTCCTTGGCAGAAGTTGATCCCAGGTCTCTGGGCTCAGAGCCTTTGTGCTTCCTTTGGCTGTTATCTCTGCACTCATTCAAAGGGCAGGGCTGGCAGTGGACAAACATTTGGAAACCTCTGCGAGTTTGGCAGACTACCTCTCTAGGTGGAACCCAACTGATGTAATACAATACTGATGAACCTTATTTATCCAAGCAATGTATTCCTAAAGGTATGCATGGCTTTTTGTGAAGGGAGACCTATTTTAATGCCTAAAGGGAGATTGGTGTGAGGAAATAGAGGTGAGCCCTCACTTCCCTCTCTCCCAGAATGTGCCTGATTAGTCATTTTAAGAAGACAGTGTATGGAATAATGCCATCTACAGCAGCATGGATGGACCTAGAGATTTTCATACTAAGGGAAATAAGTCAGACAGAGAAAGACAAATACCATATGATATGACTTATATGTGGAATCTAAAATACCACATGAATAAACACATCTACAAAACAGACTCACAGGCAGAGAGAATAGATTTGTGGTTGGCAAGGGGGAAGAAGGTTGATGGTCAAGGACTGGGAGTTTGGAATTAGCAGATGCAAACTATTATTGCGTGGATAAATAACAAAGTGCTACTGTATAGCACAGGGGACTATATTCAATATCGGTGATAAACCATAATGGAAAAGAATATGAAAAAGAATATATGTATGCATAACTGAATCAGAAACATCAATAACCTCAGATATGCAGATGACACCACCCTTATGGCAGAAAGTGGAGAGGAACTCAAAAGCCTCTTGATGAAAGTGAAAGAGGAGAGTGAAAAGTTTGGCTTGAAGCTCAACATTCAGAAAATAAAGATCATGGCATCTGGTCCCATCACTTCATGGGAAATAGATGGGGAAACAGTGTCAGACTTTATTTTTTTGGGCTCCAAAATCACTGTGGATGCTGATTGCAGCCATGAAATAAAAAGACGCTTACTCCTTGGAAGGAAAGTTATGACCAACCTAGATAGCATATTAAAAAGCAGAGAGATTACTTTGCCAACCAAGGTCTGTCTAGTCAAGGCTATGGTTTTTCCAGTGATCTTGTATGGATGTGAGAGTTGGACTGTGAAGAAAGCTGATCGCCGAAGAATTGATGATTTTGAACTGTGATGTTGGAGAAGACTCTTGAGAGTCCCTTGGACTGCAAGGAGATCCAGTGAGTCCATCCTAAAGGAGATCAGTCCTGGGTGTTCATTGGAAGGACTGATGCTGAAGCTGAAACTCCAATACTTTGGCCACCTCATGTGACGAGTTGACTCACTGGAAAAGACCCTGATGCTTGGAAGGATTGGGGGCAGGAGAAGAAGGGGGCGACAGAGGATGAAATGACTGGATGGCATCACCAACTCAATGCATATGAGTTTGGGTGAAGTCTGGGAGTTGGTGATGGACAGGGAGGCCAGGTGTGCTGTGATTCACGGGGTCGCAAAGAGTCAGACACGACTGAGCGACTGAACTGAACGGAATCAGGCTTCCCTGGTGGCTCAATTGGTAAATAATCTGCCTGCAATGCAGGAGATCCAGGTTTGATCCCTCAGTGGTGAAGATCCCCTGGAGAAGGAAATGGCAACCCATTCTAGTATCCTTGTCTGGAAAATCCCATGGGCAGAGGAGCCTGGCGGGCTACTGTCTATGGGGCTGCAAAGAGTCGGACATGACTTAGTGACTAAACCACGATAACTGAATCACTTTGCTGTACAGCAGAAATTAACACAACATTATAAATCAACTATTCTTCACTAAAATAAAAAAAGAAAAAAGCATCATGGTTTAGGAAAGAGAACATAGTCTTGGGCAGTTGATGGACCAGGTTCAAATGGGTTGGCCATTTACTCACTGTGATCTCAGGCTGACCTTGAACTCTGCCTCAGTGCCCTCCTCCATGTCCTGGGTATGGGATGTCCACCTCGGACCATAGTCAGAATGTGTCAATCAGAGGAAAGAGCATCCAGAATGTGATGGGAGCTCAGTGTTCCCATCTCTCAACGTTCTCTCATACCTGGGGACATGTGCCATCCCCAGCTCCCACCGTTTGAGGATCAAGGTGAGATGGGTTTGTGTCTCTGCTCTGAAAACTGAAGAGCATCAGCCATGGGCAGAGAGGAGGAATTATCATGAAGACGCCTGGACACTGTTAGTGTCCTAACACGAACCATCCTTTCCAATTCTGTGCAGATTTTACTTCTCAACACTGGACGCTCCCTCTCCCTCTCCATGCCCAGTGTCTCCATCCTCATGGATTGAGTTGGCGACCTCCAGATTGTTCTCCCTGTCTCCAAACTCACCGCCTCAAACTCTCCTCCATCCAGAAGCTGCAGCGGTGCCTCCAAAAAGGAGGTATATTTAAGGTCTGTCTCCTGCTGTGGCCTCTGATGGGAGGGGCTGTCTGGTCTTATAGGCCCACCTAGCTCTGGCTGTAACATGGCATTGACACAGAGGTACACTCAACATATGCCTATTAAATGACTGACACAGAGTTGTGGCCACTGTTGGCAGGCTGTCCCTGCCAGTGCTCGTCTGGAGGTCCTCCTCAGTCCAACCATCCTGTGATCTGCAGAAAATCCACATTAAAGAGGAGACCCAAGCCCCGTGATGAAGACCACAGGATCTGAAATCGGGACTCAGATTTCGAACCTGTGCCTTGGTTCTCATCTGTAAAATGGGAATGCTAATGGTGCCTGCTGATAGGGTTATTATTAGGATTGTCTATTTCACTGAGAACACTGCCTGGCACATTGCCCACCAACTCGTATGATTTTGAAACAATTCTCATTTCATTTGTAAACACTACAGAATAAGCCCTCACTAGATGAGAAATCTTACACACACAGAGACACATATACACTTGATGCTATTATTACATCTAAAATGTTAACAATAATTCCACAACATCCTCCAACCAGTGTTCAAATTTCCCTAATTTGTCTCATAAGTAACTTTTTCAATGTGTTCATATCAGGATCCAAATAATGTCCCTAAATTGTAATTTGTTGATAAGGGTCTTGGCATTCCTGTGATCTAGAGTAGGGTTGGCAGACTTTGTCTTTAAAGGATTGGTGGTGGTTTAGTTGCTAAGTCGTTTCCAATTCTTGTGACCCAATGTACTGTAGCTCGCCAGGCTCCTCTGTCCATGGGATTTCCCAGGCAGGAATACTGGAGTGGGGGTTGTCATTTCCTTCCCCAGGGGATCTTCCCAAGCCAGGGATAGAACCCATGTCTCCTGCATTGCAGGCAGATATTTTACCCACTAAGTCACCAGGGAAGCCCCCTATAAAGGTCAGGCAGTAAATATTTTAGGATTGAAGGACCATGTGGTCTCTGTTGCAAGTACTTCAGTAAATAGGTGTGGCTGTGTTTCAACAAAGTTTTATTCATAAAAACAGGCAGCAGGCCAGATCCGGCCCCCAGGATGTGGTTGGCCAACCTATGGTTTAGAGACTTGATCAGATTCAGTTTGATTTTTTCGACAAGAACGTCTCACAGGTGGCATTGTGGCCTTCCATCAGGAGGCAGAGGATGCTGTGTGGTGTTATCAGCTGGGTATGTTCAATGCCTAGATCCATTATTTCTTTAGGGGCTGGGACTTCCCTGATGGTCCAGTGGTTAAGAATCTGCCTTGCAATGCAGGGGACACAGGCTCAATCCCCAGTAAGGAAACTCAGGTCACACATGCTACGGGGGTAACTAAGCCTGGACACCACAACGGCTGAGCACTCTGGAGCCCGAACACAATTAGAGAGTCCTTGTGTGGCAAGGAAAGATCCCACATGATACAGCGAAGACCTGACCAACCAAATACAAAAATAAATAAGATATTTTAAAAATTGATTAGGACCTGCAAAGTGGCAAGTCTAATTCCATCATCCTTCATTTATTAGCTGTAATACTTCTATAAAGAGAAATTTCCCTTCACCCGCTATTTGGTTCTACTAAGGCATGGTTTGTACACGAAAGGGAAGATAACGAATCCTTGATTCTTCTCCTTTCTCTGCCAGTTTTTAAAAATAATTAGTTGGGCCCCTTAGCATTCTTCAAAGATAATCGATGTACTTTATAAAAGAACATCATGAACGAATAGGTTTCAACATAATTGAAATGTTCCGAGCCATTGAAATTACTACTTCTAATGATGTTTAAATGGTTGCGCCTCTGCCCTGGTTCTTGACAGAACCTCAGGAACCTTTAATAACCATCCTCACTCTCTGGTATGATGAGATATCCCAGGGTCATTTTGTTGGGTTTCTGCTCCAGGCCTGAAATCAGCCTTCTCCAAAGAGGCCTGGAGTACAGGGAAATAATATTTAGAAACCTTAATTCAGGCACTAGGGATGCTCACTTTTTTATAGGTCTTTTCACTCAACACAGCAAGAAACTGTTTTTTTAAATATGAAAGATCTCTGGGTGCATACTGAAATTTCCAAATCAATTCAGGACAATGGGGGCACTGAGCCTCTTCAATCTGATTTGTTAATCTCATTTCTCCCAGGTTCAAATTCCAGATTCACTTGGAAGTTTTCAAAACTAGCAATTCACGAGCCATACCCCAAACTAACTGAATGGGAACCTCTAGGGAAGAGTCACCTGCAGGATCCCGGGGTGATTCTAGTGAAGAGTCAGGCTTGATGGAGATGTGGATGGAGAACCCAGATGTGGATGGAGAATGCTGCCCAGGGGGTGGGTAGGATAAGGCTGGAGACTGTCCACCAGGGCACAGCCTGTCCATGTGTGGATGGGGTCTTGTAAGTGAGGAGTGAAGGAGAGGGTGGAAGTTGGGGTGGGAGTGCAGGCAGCATTTTCAGAGGGCAGGAGATTAGGAGCACTAGCCACAGAGGGGCAGGATCGGGGCAGGTTTAAAAAAAGAAAGAGACGCCTTTAACCTAAATGTTCAGATGTTGCCTAGAAGGCACCTGGAGGCAGGTGGGAAATGAAGCTGCACGAGAATGAAGAGATCAATGGACCAGCCTCTTCTGGCTACAGCGGTGGGGATCCCCTCCTGCTAAGTCTGGGGAGGCCAGGCATCACTAGGATATTGGAACTGACTCTTGGGTCTAGTCTGCAAACTTAAGGACCAGCTCTTATTTCGCCTTTTCCTCCCCATTGCTGACACAGTGCCTGGTACAAAGGACTCTTTTTATGTTGAAAATGATTTAAGATGCAAACATAAAAACCAAAAAGATAGTGCAAAGCAGCAGTTCCCAAAGTGTAGACTGACCCTTTCGGGAGGTCCTTTCGCTCCTAACATTTTTTATCATACAAAAATGCTATTTGCCTTGTTCCCACTCATTCACTCCCGCCTGTTGGACAGAATTTCCCAGAGCTTCCTGATAGACTGAACAGAGATACAGATATCACAATCCAGCTGCCTTCGATTAAGCCAGAGAGAGATTTGCAAAAGTGCAGAAATAATGTGATTCTTCTCATCTTTTGGAAAGTAAAGTTAGTTTTTATTAAAACGTTATTGATGTTGCTGTATAGTGGGTTTGTTATGGCTGTTTTACACGAATTACCACGTACTGTCAACATTTCTTACTTCTAGTTGCTAATTTGCTGACTGTTGATAGATAAAACCCACATAGATAAAAGCTCTTTGGAGTCGTCAGTTTTTAAGAGGGACCTTAAACAAAAAATTCTGAGAACTCAGAGCCAGTGTACAAGCCAAGGAACATCAACACACACGTCAATCACAACCTTTCTGGCCAAACAGCTTGTATTCATGGAAGGAATCCCTGGTGAACAACGTGGGCTGGGAGGTGAGACCCTCTCTCACCTCCTGCTGTCCAGGGACATGATGACGGTGTTTGCTCTTTGCAAGGAGGGAAGGACCATCTCACTGCAGGGCTTTGGTGCTCCTGAGTGGGCCAAGAAAGAGTGTGGCCGAGAGTGGAGGTGTTCAGGCTGGAGGGAGGAGTGGGAGGAGGGCAGAGGGGAGAAGATGGGTGAGAAGGAGTGGGAGAGGAGACGGGGAGCTATGGGTGTAGAAAGGGAACACAGGCCAGTCTGCAGAGGCTGTGGGGCTGTCCTCACGGAGTGAGGGGTCGCCTCCTCCTCCCCACTGCACTGCTCACCCGCACGGGAGAAGGGGCTTCTTCCCTGGAGAAGTGCTTCACTCAGTCAGTCAGTTCGGTGGCTTAGCTGTTTCCAACTCTTTGTGACCCCATGGACTGCAGCATGCCCATCTCCCCTGTCCATCGCCAACTCCCAGAGTGTGCCCAAACTCATGTCCATCAAGACGGTGATGCCATCCAACCATCTCATCCTCTGTCATCCCCTTCTTCTCCTGCCTTCAATCCTTCCCAGCATCAGGGTCTTTTCTAAGAAGGCAGTTCTTCTCATCAGGTGGTCAAGGTATCGGAGTTTCAGCTTCACCATCAGTCTTTCCAATGAATACTCAGGATTGATTTCCTTTAGGATTAATTGGTTTGATCTCCTTGCAGTCCAGGGGACTGTCAAGAGTCTTCTCCAACACCACAGTTCAAAAGCATCAGTTCTTCAGTGCTCAGTTTTCTTTATGGTTAAACTCTCACATTCATATATGATTACTGGAAAAACCATAGCTTTCACTAGACAGACCTTTGATGGCAAAATAATGTCTCTGCTTTTTAATATGCTGTCTAGGTTGATCATAGCTTTTATTCTAAAGAGCAAGTGTCTTTTAATTTCATGGCTGAAGTCACCATCTGCAGTGATATTGGAGCCCAAGAAAATTAAGTCTCTCACTGTTTCCATTCAGTTCAGTTCAGTCGCTCAGTTGTGTCCGACTCTTTGCGACCCCATGAATCACAGCACGCCAGGCCTCCCTGTCTATCACCAACTCCTGGAATTCACTCAAACTCATGTCCATCGAGTCGGTGATGCCATCCAGCCGTCTCATTCTCTGTCGTCCCCGTCTCCTCCCACCCCCAATCCCTCCTAGCATCAGAGTCTTTTCCAGTGAGTCAACTCGTCACATGAGGTGGCCAAAGTATTGGAGTTTCAGCTTTAGCATCAGTCCATCCAATTAACACCCAGGAATGACCTTCTTTAGAGTGGACTGGTTGGATTTCCTTGCAGTCCAAGAGACTCTCAAGAGTCTTCTCCAACACCACAGTTCAAAAGCATCAATTCTTCGGCGATCAGCTTTCTTCACAGTCCAACTCTCACATCTATACATGACCATTGGAAAAACCATAGCCTTGACTAGATGGACCTTTTTGGCAAAGTAATGTCTCTGCTTTTTAATATGCTATCTGGGTTAGTCATAACTTTCCTTCCAAGGAGTAAGCGTCTTTTAATTTCATGGCTGAAATCAGCATCTGCAGTGATTTTGAAGCCCCCCAAAATAAAGTCTGACACTGTTTCCACTGTTTTTCCGTCTATTTCCCATGAAGTGATGGGACCAGATGCCATGATCTTTGTTTTCTGAATGTTGAGCTTCAAGCCAACTTTTTCACTCTCCTCTTTCACTTTCATCAAGAGGGCTTTGAGTTCCTCTTCACTTTCTGCCATAAGGGTGGTGTCATCTGCATATCTGAGGTTATTGATATTTCTCCCGGCAATCTTGATTCCAGCTTGTGCTTCTTCCAGCCCAGCGTTCCTCATGATGTACTCTGCATAGAAGTTAAATAAGCAGGGTGATAATATACAACCTTGACGTACTCCTTTTCCTATTTGGAACCAGTCTGTTGTTCCATGTCCAGTTCTGACTGTTGCTTCCTGACCTGCATACAGGTTTCTCAAGAGGCAGGTCAGGTGGTCTGGTATTCCCATCTCTTTCAGAATTTTCCACAGTTTATTGTGATCCACACAGTCAAAGGCTTTGGCATAGAGATATGACCTAAATCAAATCCCTTATGATTATACAGTAGAAGTGAGAAATAGATTTAAAGGACTAGATCTGATAGAGTGCCTAATGAACTATGGACGAAGGTTCATGACTTTGTACAGGAGACAGGGACCAAGACCATCCCCATGGAAAAGAAATGCTAAAAAGCAAAATGGCTGTCTGAGGAGGCCTTACAAATAGCTGTGAAAAGAAGAGAAGCAAAAAGCAAAGGAGAAAAGGACAGATATAAGCTTCTGAATGCAGAGTTCCAAAGAATACCAAGGAGAGATAAGAAAGCCTTCCTCAGTGATCAATGCAAAGAAATAGAGGAAAACAACAGAATAGGAAAGACAAGAAATCTCTTCAAGATAATTAGAGATATGAAAGGAACACTTCATGCAAAGATGGGCTCCATAAAGGACAGAAATGGTATGGACCTAACAGAAGCAGAAGATATTAAGAAGAGGTGGCAAGAATACACAGAAGAACTGTACAAAAAAGATCTTCACGACCAAGATGGTCACGATAATGTGATCACTGACCTAGAGCCAGACATCTTGGAATGTGAAGTCAAGTGGGCCTTAGAAAGCATCACTACGAACAAAGCTAGTGGAGGTGATGAAATTCCAATTGAGCTATTTCAAATCCTGAAAGATGATGCTGTGAAAATGCTGCACTCAATATGCCAGCAAATTTGGAAAACTCAGCAGTGGCCACAGGACTGGAAAAGGTCAGTCTTCATTCCAATCCCAAAGAAAGGCAATGCCAAAGAATGCTCAAACTACCACACAATTGCACTCATCTCACACGCTAGTAAAGTCATGCTCAAAATTCTCCAAGCCAGGCTTCAGCAATACGTGAACTTCCAGATGTTCAAGAAGGTTTTAGAAAAGGCAGAGGCACCAGAGATCAAATTGCCAACATCCGCTGGATCATGGAGAAAGCAAGAGAGTTCCTGTTTTCATTGTTTCCCCACCTATTTGCCATGAACTGATGGAACCAAATGCCATGATCTTAGTTTTTTGAATGTTGAGTTTTAAGCCAACTTTTTCACTCTCTGTTTTCACCTTCGTCAAGAGGTTCTTTAGTTCCTCTTCACTTTCTGCCATTTCGGTGGTGTTATCTGCATATCTGAGATTGATATTTCTTGAAGCCCTTCAAGGATGGGTAAAAGAAACCCAAAGCCGCCCTATGGGAGGACTTCCACACATGATTTCAGTTAAAACAACTGGAAGGTAAAATGATTGTTTCCCAAATCCAGCCAGCACCATAGTTCTGAGCAGAGATCAAGAATTCTAAGATCATTCATAAAAACAGATGCCGCCAAGGGGACAGTCATCAGACGCTGTCACTTCTGACTGCATTATTTTCTGATGTGGCAGCTCTGCCCTCCATTAAAACTGCCTGAGGTCCTCTGTGACTATATTTTACTGCATCTGTTTACCCACAAACCTAAACAAGCCCTCTTAAAATGAAAAGCTCATGAATACTCATATTGGATGGAGTCAGGAGTTTCCTGAAGGACAAACCTTAATTAGACTCATTTTTTAAAAACTTCTCCTGGGCTGTTTAATTATTAGAGCAAATGTCTCTAATGTTGAACTTCTATGTCACGTAGCCCGTGTGTCAATGTCCTTAATAAATTTCATGGACTTTTTACAAGGTTGCAGTCTTTGGAGAGCTGTCTTGATGTCTTTTTGAACCCCTCAAGACTGGACACTGAGGAGTATAAATAATCATTAAAAAAAATTACACTTCTCCAACCTTGAATTTGAAATGTGAATATATGAATATAATAGCTCTGGAATCACTATGCAGATTTATGGGGAATATCAACTTTGGTGATATCCCAGGACCCAACTAGGCCTTTCTTTGTGTGGCCAGGGATTTGTTAAAGTTGGGATATAGTTTGGGAAAAGTATGATTTATAGTTAAAGTCATCTGAAAATCAATACAGCTGAAGATCTCTGACATAAGGGTCCCTTGCAGAGCTAGATATGATTCAAAAATTGAGACGATAGGAATAAAAATAAAATCTTGAGTAGCAGTAACTGGAAATTGCAGGGAGGAGAGAATATTCCTCCAACCTCCCCACTGTTTGAAGATGGGCTTGTTTGTTATTTTAAACAAACAGCCAACATAATTCAGCTGGAGGAGGTAGAAAGCGTTGTCTACTCCCCGTTTCAGTAGAAATCGATGGACTTCAGCTCGTGTAATTGTCCCCTCTGCGTTTAATATCTAAAACAAAATCACTCTGATCGCTTGCATTAGTGAATGCATTTCTGGGTCCGCCTTGGTGTCTGTGGCTAAACAAGTATTAATTAGATCATCCGCGGAGAGTTTGGGGGAAGAGGGAACAGGAGGGATGGAGGCAGAGCTGTAAATTCAATGGCCCTGATTTTGGATGATGACTGCAACTAGCCCGGTGGAGTGTAGGAGTCCTGGGGCAGGTGAAGTGCAGCTACGAGCAGCATCCCATCTGCATTACGGTCGAGCAGGGGGCAGAGAAGCCCAGGCTCAAAGCCAGCCAAAACGCTGGGCGCAGAGGGAAAACCGAGGCCGGCGCAGCTACAGCAGCAAGAACCCCTCACCCCACACCGCCTCCCCTAGGATTTTTAGTGGGGAGTCTCCAAAGCTCTCGCGTCCTCGCCCGGCTCTCCCAACCCTCACCTCTCCCAGCCTGCGATCAGATCTCATCAAAATCATTCAGGGGCCACAGAAGTGGAGATGCGGAACGCGGGTGGGGGGTGGGGGTGCGCAGTGCACGGAAAATGCCCCAGAAGCAGCCGGACTCCGGGAAGGCTGAAAGGCTGCAGGGACGGACTTGGCGAGGGGAGGCGCAGACTCTTAGACTCCTTGAGATGCTCGCTGCGTTTTTACGATTCCCTGCACTTCCCTCTGACCCCCACGTCACCCCTGGCAGCCCCTGCCACTGCAGGGCTGGGGCACACCTGCGGGGCACCTGGTGCGCGGGGCCAGGGAGCCCGTTCAGGCCCTCGCTGCCCCTTTAAGGGTTCCCGAAACTTTCCCCTCTGGTATCAGAAGAGCCTCGTCACATCCGTTGGCCGCGGCAGCGGGGCGCGTTCCGAGGAAATTGGGGACTCGAGTTTCCCGGGAAAGAGGCGCCGCCCGAGACGAGTGAGGGGGAACGGGGCCAGCCTGAGGGGACCCGGGCGCACCCCGCGCCTCGCTTTGACCTTGGCCGGGGCGGGGAGGGGCCCGGCCCTTGCGGGGCAGCCGCCGCCCGCCAGAGGGGGCAGCGGCGACCAACTTGCAGAACTTGGCGCGGGCTGGGGCGGCTCCGGCGCCTCCTCCTCCCGCTCCGGCCGCGCCTCCTTCCCGGTCCTCCTCCTCCGGCCCGCCGCCGCCGGCCCCGCCGCGCGCCCAGCCCTGCCCCGCAGCCCCGCGCGCCGCCGAGTCGCTGAGCCGCTGTCGCCGGACGGGACGGGCCCGGCCCAGCGCGCCCCCCGAGCCCCGCCGCGGGCATGGGCGCGCTGGCCCGGGCGCTGCTGCTGCCGCTGCTGGCTCAGTGGCTCCTGCGAGCGGCCCCGGCGCTGGCCTCCGCGCCCTTCACGCTGCCTCTCCGGGTGGCCTCGGCCACGAGCCGGGGGGCGGTGCCTACCCCGGGGCCCGGACCCCCCGCTGAGCCCCGCGCGGACGGCCTGGCGCTCGCCCTGGAGCCCGCTGGGGGTGCGGCCAACTTCTTGGCCATGGTGGATAACCTGCAGGGGGACTCCGGCCGCGGCTACTACCTGGAGATGCAGATCGGGACCCCCCCGCAGAAGGTAGGTCGGTGCGCGCTCCCCAGCCCTCTCCGGCCGGGGCTTTCAGGGGGACTCGGGGGCGCCCAGCTGTGCCTCCCCCGCAGCTTAGCGTCCCCCCCAAAGCAGCAGCAGCTGTTCCCGGAGAGAAGATCTTGGGGACCCAGCGGGGCTCCAGGTCGGGAGTCGGGGCGCGCGCTCTCGGGATGCGGAGCTGCCCAGCCCCCGGCGCAGCCGGGGTGCGTGCTTCCGAACTTGTTAGCTCTTCCTCACCATGTGCCTGCGAGGCGAGAGACCTGTAACTTGCCTCTAAAGGCATTGCCCCTGGCGAGCGACACCTCTTTTCAGCGACGAGTCTGTTTGGTGGGCCCAGGGAGCGATGCTGCTGATACCGGGGAAATCACTTTGCGCTAATATTCCCACCCCAACCCCCGTGCTGTCTCATCGCTCAGGAGGCTCGTGGCCGGCCTCCAACGGCGCAGTACCCCTTACAAGGGATTCTTGCTTTATCTCAGCTCAAAGCAACGCTGTCTTAGCAGGCTGGCTCGCTGGCTGCCGGTGGAAGGAGCCGTGCTTCCACGGCGCCACTTTGCTCTCTCCGAGTTGGCTTGTCAGTTTCCTCCGAGCTGCCCAGCGGCTCCAGGCTGCCAGAGCCCTCGGCACCGATGGAAGAGTCTATGCACGAGTATGGAACGTGCTAAATGCATTCAAGGGACTGGGAAAAACACATGGGCTGAGTCAGGCTCCCGGAGACCAAGCGGTCTCCCAATGACAAATTAAAATCAAACAGCGATCTTATCCTGATTTTCAGTTATTAGCACTTTTTTGTAGCAAGAAACCCATGTGCCCATTCCCGGTGATTTTAAGAAAAACCAAATCCTAGGAGTAGGTTTGGCGCCCCTCCTCCTTCCAAACTACTCAATCTGTGATTTCAAGTCAAGTTTTTCTTATCTATCGAATATGCTGTCTGAAGATACTTTATTTTTATTTTTAACATTGTCATTTGGTGTTTAATTCAGCTGTGATTCCTCCATAAATAGCACACACTCATGACTTCGGTGTAATTCTAATTAAATTATTCAAGACTTTCTTAAGAGGAAAGACATGCCATGCTAATCTCTTTAAAAAAAGAAACCCCACTGAATAACTTCTATACTTGTTTAATTAGTTGAAAAGAGAAAAGCCTTCAAAAATGTATTGCGGCTCAAAACTTTGATTCTGGTTGCCTTTCATCTAAGGGCTGTTTTTGGCATTTCCGGTGGAGGGTGGAGGGTGGTTGGGGGGCAGTGAGAAAGTCCAGGGGGAGGGAGTCAGCTGACAAAGCTTAACTTGGTCAGGAGAGGTTGGTGCCGGTGAAGACCACCACGTGAGAGCACGCGCTGGCAGTGAGAGTCTGGCACATTTCATTTTTCAGGAGATTTTGCTGAGATACTGAGGTTGAACCTCTCTTGTGGCCCAAGGATAATCGTTTGGAACAAATTATCATTACCACCTGGGAATGTGTGTCTTGATGTTTTGAGTGGAAGAGAATTTTCTCAACTATAGCAACCTACTCTAGTATTCTTGCCTGGGAAATCCCTTGGACAGAACTGAGTGACTCAACAACAGAAATTAATCTGGGCAGTGTGGGTCCTGACACACAAAGTTCAGTTCAGTTCAGTTGCTCAGTCGTGTCTGACTCTTTTTAACCCCATGGACTGCAGCACGCCAGGCCTCCCTGTCCATCACCAATTCCCAGAGTTCACTCAAACTCATGTCCATTGAGTCGGTGATGCCATCCAACCATCTCAGCCTCTGTTGTCCCCTTCTCCTCATGCCTTCAATCTTTCCCAGCATCAGGGTCTTTTCAAATGAGTCAATGCTTCGCATCAGGTGGCCAAAGTATTGGACTTTTAGCTTCAGTATCAGTCCTTCCAAAGAATATTCAAGACTGATATCCTTTAGGATGGACTGGTTGGATCTTCTTGCTGTCCAAGGGACTCTCAAATAATAGTTTGTCTTTATTAATTAGTCCAATCACCTTTACTCTAAAATGACGAAGTTTATTGAATTAAGAAGAATGCATTGAGTGCCTTATGCTGCTGTCTTTACTGAGGCCGAGGAAGTAGTTCATTCAAGGTTTCTTCTCAGTTATACATTCTCATGTTTCCAGGGAAGGCTCTTTTTAACAATCCAGATTTAATTTTTACATTTGATGGGAAATGAAATATTCTGTGCCTTCTCCTTGGCCTGATTTAGTAATAAGCTGCTTTATAGCAGAATTCATGTGTGCTCATTCCAAATGCCTACTGTAAACTCTTAGGTGTTAATGACAAGTAAATCAGAATTCATTCTCTGCCTGCCTTCTCCTGAAACATCTTAGACCACTAACTGAGGGTCTGTAACAGGCAAGGGGGCAGCTGTGGGGTGACTTCTGAACTTAATGGAAGTTTTCCTGCTCTGTTAATTGCCAAAAGTCCTGCATGTGTGCTCTGCTGATTTTCTGAAGCCTAAAATAAAACTTGCTTAGGTGGAGAGAAAAATGGAGTTGTAAATTCAAGAGAATCTTTTGAAAATGAAGGGATAGTCATAGATAGTGTGGAGGGCTCCCCTTGTAGCCAGCACTGTGTTACATGCCTTACAGGTGCCTTCCCCAGGAATCCTCAAAAGGGCCCCAAGTTCTTACCCCCATTTAGTAGACAGCACAACTGAGGCTTGGAGTTGAGTGACTTTCCCACGGCAATGGGACAAGGCAAAAGCAAAGCTCTAGAAAGTGCCACAGGTTGAACCCAGGCCGTTGAACTCCAGAACCCAAGTTCTCAATGACCTGGCAAACACCTGGTCCCTTCCCTTCCTCCCTTCTGACTTATTTTCTTTGGTTTTTGGCCTCTTGTTTTTCTCATCAACCAGAGATCCCCGAACTGTGCACCCTCAGGTATTAGGAACTTAACATATGACCCAGACTGGATTCTCCCAGCCCCAGCCACCCCTCTGCACATCCCCTTCCTTCAGGGTGATGCTCAAGCCTCGGCATTGTGAATAATCGGATCTAGGTGTGTATGGGAGAGACCGTACAAGAAGATTCAACAGGAACCAGAGCCCCGTGCTCCTTGCTGTCTCCTGGGGAAGGCTGGGAATGTGCTCAGTCCCTGGGTGCTTTAATCAAGACCTGGGGTCCCTCTTTCGGCCTGACACCCTTCCAAAACATCACAGGCGTCCACCCGGAAGCCTGTGTGTGAGCAGCCCCCCGTTGGCATGGAGATGAGAGCTGGGGCTCTGATACCATTGCATGACTTCCTTCTAACAGGAGAGAACCAGCAGCTGCTTGAACCATGTAATTTGGTCTTATTAATAATAATAATGGTGTTCTAAAGTGATTATAATTACAGCAATTTCCATTATTTTTTTAAAAAAGACTTTCATGCTGACACAATAAATCCAACTAGAGAAGCTAAAGGTCTGAGGCTTTGTACCTGGTAATGGCTTCAAAAAGGCTTTTGGGTTTCTGTTGAAAGATTTTCTGTCATCTCCACTAATATGGATAAAACAGACAGCAAAGTGATTTTTGGGTTTAAACATTTGAAGGTAAAGAGCTCACGAATTATTAGGGGACGCACATTTCAATCATAGCACATGGGCTCATTGGCTTCTCAGTTCACAGTTACCTGAAAGATTTTGGACTGAAGATATGATGTATCCTTTATATACAATTTAAAGGTTTGCCTTTTTCAGAATAAGCCACCCAGTGTCCCCAGATTACATTAAACTCACTTCAGGGGAGGCTGGAAAAAGGCCAGCAAGAAGAAATTTGATGGACAAATTGAGGAGGTAAATGACTAAAGACAATGAAGCCAGGATGGATGACTCTCATGGAAAGAGCCAGAAACCAAAACCAGGTTCCCACTAGCTCCTTGCGGTGGGGGAAGTGCCCCTCCTGAGCTTTGGAATAATAATTCAACATCAAAGGTCTTATTACAGAGGACCATGAAATACCAAGCCCAGGAATCTGCTCCAAACAACTTGGAGAGGCAGAGTCTGAGAAACTGTTAACGACTGTGTATTGATAGCTAACCTTGATTTCAGGCTGATTGGGTGCTGAACTCCACGCTACGCATTTTGCCCAGATTACCTCATTCTCACCTTCCAACAGCCCTGTGAAGTACATACAGTTGTTTGACTCGGTTTTCAGATGGGGAAACTGAGGCTCAGAGAACTCAGGTCATTTGTCCGAGGCCACACTGGTGAGTGGCTGGGCTGACTTTAACCATCAGGTCTGCCTGGGTCCACAGTCTGAAGATTTCACTGCTCTGCATGCTGCTATTGGAACTGCAGTGACTTCCCCTCCCCCCCCCCGCCCCCGCACACACACACACAATGTTTGTTTGTTTATTTGGCTGCACTGGGTCTTGAGGCATCTGGGATCTTTAGTTACAGCATGAGTTGTGGTGTGCAAACTCCTAGTTGTTGCATGCAGGGGGTTTAGTTGGAAATCTAGTTCCCTGATGAGGACTTGAACCTTGGCCCCCTGCAATGGGAGCATGGAGTCTTAGCCACTGGACCATCAGGGAAGTCCCTGCAATGACTTTTGTTTTTAAAGAATCACCTTCGTTTGTCTGTGAATGACTTGGGCATAGTGGGAAGCACCCGGGAGCCACTGCAGTGTCCTGGGTCCTGGTGGCCTTTCATACGTGACGATGGGCAGGTGACAGCCTCCCTCTGCTTCCTCTTTCCCCATTGGTTGATCGTATTTTAAGTTTCCTGGAGCTGCTGTAATGGAAGAACACAAGCTAGCTGACTGAGAACGATAGAAACGTGCTCTTTCACAGTTCTGGAGACCAGGAGTTCAAAATCAAAGTGTCAGCAGGACTGCACTCCCTCCAGAGGTTCTGAGGGTGGATCCTTCCTGCCTCTTCCAACTCCTGGTGGCTCCAGGCAGTCCCTAGTTGGGACTAGTTGCATCCTCCCATCCCTTCCTCTGTCTTCCTGTAACATCACTCCCCCACCCCAGACCCCATGTGTGTTTCTGTGTCCAAATCTGCCTCCTCTTATGAGAACAGCAGTCATAGGATTAGGACCTGTCCTGACCCAGTCCAACCTCACTGTGGCTTGATTTTAACTCTCAAGACGGGTCATAGGTTCAGGGTTTTAACATTTCTTTTTGGTGGTGGTTCAGGGGGACACATAATTTAACCCACTCAAGTTCATTACAAGTTTATCATTCTGTGGATCTTTTTCCTTTCATTCTCTCCCATCTTTTAACTGCCTATTATTTTAATTTGGAATTCAAGTGTGATTTTCTTCAGAGGCCGCAGCACATGGTGGTTTTGGTATTATGTTGACAGAGTCTGTGGGACAGGGCAGGAGGTCGAGGAGGGAAAGGTTTCGGGTTACTTTCTGTATTTCATTGTCCGTTCCCTCACTAGAGAGTAATCACTTAAAATTTTAAAATGTCTCTTGTCATGTTGCATTAATTCCAGAATTGCTGGAATCATTGCATAACCTGGGAAAAGCCCACTTAGGCAGGCTCAGATCACTGTTGTTTAAATACCTATGACTCACAGACACTCATGCTGTAAGCTTGCATTTCATGTCATAAAGACTTTGGAAGGCATCTGTCCTCCCCTTTCAATGGAATTGATAGGATACGAAATACACATGCTTTTCCGTGAAGCATCCACAGCCCTTTCTTGACTTCTGCCTGACTTCCTATGTCATCAGAAGGTGGCTAGACCTCATCTGGGCTTCCTGTTTGCTCCTAGAATGATCGCTGAACCCAGTGTAGCTAAAAGCAAAAGAGGAAGGTCCAGTTAAGCCACTGCTGTGGTTGATTTCTTCTCCATGGTGGGCCGTGCCGATGGTGGGCCATGCTGATGGTGGGCCGTGCGGATGGTGGGCTGTGCCGATGGCGGGCTGTGTCGATGGTGGGCTGTATTGATGGTGGGCCGTGCCGATGGTGGGCTGTCAGTGGTGGGCTGTGCCGATGGTGGGCTGTGCCGATGGTGGGCCATGCTGATGGTGGGCTGTCAATGGTGGGCTGTGCCGATGGTGGGCCGTGCCGAAGGTGGGCTGTATTGATGGTGGGCCATGCCAATGGTGGGCTGTGCTGAAGGTGGGCCGTGCCGATGGTGGGCTGTGTCCACAGTGGACTGTGTTGGACCTGAGGAGAGGACTATAGAGGTGACACCACTTTCCCTTCCCGGTGCGGTGGAGCAGCGTGCCTTGGGGTTTATTTTATGCCTCAGACACTGAATGGAGCAGGTCAAGCCTTTGGTTCTGGATTCAGCATCCACCCGGGCTGAGGCTGGGGGTCATGGCTGCTGACTCTCGCCCCGGCTGCAAGCAGAGGGCCGCAGGGGAGGCATTGGGTCCTACCTGGTGGTGAGCAGGCCACTGCCCCCTTGAGCCTAAGAGCCCCCTTTTGGGACGAACAGTGGGCCTTCTGCATACACTTGGCTCCCCTGCCATCTGTCACAGGTCCCTCCTTACCCTCTCTCTGCTCTGCCTGCCCAGCCCAGGCTGGATGTTGACACTGGAATCATTGTTCGATAGTGACACTAGATACCAGCTGGGAAACGGGACACACCTGTGGGGCAGGTGGATGGCCCACCTGGGCTTCCGTGCCTTGTGCATACATCGTGATGGGTGCAGTGTGAGTAGGGCTTCCCAGGTGGCGCTAGTGGTAAAGAATGTGCCTGCCAATGCAGGAGGCCTAAGAGACACAGGTTCAGTCCCTGAGTTGGGAAGATTCCCTGGAGGAGAGCGTGGCAGCCCACTCCAGTATTCCTGCCTGAAGAATCCCATGGACAGAGGAGCCTGGTGGGCTACAGTCCATGGGGTGATAAAGAGTTGGATTGCATGCACACATCCAGTATGAGTAAGGGTGTGTGTGCCGTATTCTGGGCCATTTCCCAAGCTGTGGGAAATGTGTGTGTGACACATGGTTGGACTGGCTGTCACGTGGCTTCCGTTCCTCATCTCCTGGCCCAGATGGACTATTTGACTTTTTTTTTTCATCTATCACTACTTAATAAAAAATAGTTTATTTTTTATTTTTTTGCTCTTGGAGTTCTCGAAGAGTAAAGAGACTATTGGAGGGCTGACATCACCACAGGGGGGAAACAAAGCTAGTAGGTTTGTTTCTGAGTTAATGCTTGCTGCCCTACACAGGTATCAGGTTGGGTGTTTCTGAGTTTTATTATATGGTGCATCATACACCTGTATGTGCAAACACACAATCTCAGCTGCCGGTTTAGGAAGACGAAGAGGACTGTCTGCAGTGTTAAGGGGGTGGTGCCCTGGGCTGGCTTCATTGTAAAGAGCGGTGGGAACCTCTCACTCCATCTCACACTTGTCTGAGGACGCACGGGAGGATTTATACCCGGCCCTCCTAAGGACCCTACAGGCTCAGGTGGTAAAGAATCCACCTGCAATGCAGGAGATGCAGGTCCAATCCCTGGGTCAGGAAGATCCAGGGAGAAGTGAATGGCTACCCACTTCAGTATTCTTGCCTGGAGAATCCCCATGGACAGAGGAGCGGGGTGGTCTATAGTCCATGGGGTCACAAAGAGTCGGACAGGACTGAGCTACTAACCCATCAAGGACCCTGTAGACCTCCAGCCCTCCTCAGCACCGTGCTGGATAAGTGGCCTTCTTGGGAGGGGCTTGAAAACCGCTTCAGTTTGTCTGCCTTGCCAACCCTGTGCCAGAAGCCCAAGAGAACAACCACAAAGCAGACCCTTCAGAAAGTGGCACCATGGGGGAACGGGGTGGAAAACACTGAGTCCAAGTTTTCCAGGCAGCCTCAGGGGAGCGGGATAATCAGGTCTGACTCCCTTTCAAGGCAGGATGCGCTGCCGCTGCCGGAATTGGGAAGCTGCCGCTTTGTGAAGGAGGTGTGGATTCCCCAAGCCGCAGAGGGAACGTTCAGAGCCATCTTCGCTACACTGAGCTGTCTCCTGGGGAAATTCATTAGCTTTTCTCAGCCTTGACAAGCCACCGTCTCCCGCTTGTCACAGCCTTGGGGAATTAGGCGTTTCTGGTGCTGGTCCTGGAAAGTCTGCTCGCCAAATACTGGTGTGGATGAGCAAGTTCTCCAGCTGCTCAGGGCCTCAGTTTCCTCATCTGTAAATTAGGGGATTGGACTGGGTGACCTGAGATGCCTTCTAGAAGCCCCAACACTCAGTGATTATAATCTGTTTTGTTTGTGAGCCCTTCTGATAGCTCTCATTTTCAGCAGCTGCTTGCAGTTGCGTCGCCGGGGGTCTGTGAAGATGTGGAACGTGGTTCAGGCCATGGGAAGCAGGCAGGCCACATGGTGATGATTGGAAGGCCAGAACTGGAGTCCTTGCTTTGTAAACCAGCTGGTCACAGGGGGTGGGGGTGGGGACCAAGCACACCTGATTGGTGTTTTCAGTCACTCAGTTGTGTCCGACTCTTCTGCCACATCATGGACTGTAGCCCTCCAGGCTCCTCTGGCCATGGGGGTTTTCAGGCAAGAATACTGTAGTGGGTTGCCAGTTCCTACTCCAGGGGGTCTTCCCAACCCAGGCAGATTCTTTACCACTGAGCCACCTGGGAAGCAAGCACACTTTGTAGAGTTGGTTAAAAGTTAAGATTTCCAAGACCCAGTCCAGACTGACTGGACAGGACAGTCTGCACCGAGGCCTGCAAATCTGCCCTTTATTGCATCTCCCACCTCCGCCACCTTAAGTGGCCGGCCTGGTCTCAGCCCTTGGACAGTCTCAGCCCTTGGACACTATTTGCAGGCCATGACAGAGACAGTCTCATCTGCCGTGTGATTTTCTGAGCGGAAGCAGTAGCTTCTTTCCTCTTCCTGAAGCCTGGTTGTTTGATTAAGTGTGAGGTAGCCCTAGTGGTAAAGAACCTGCCTGCCAACACAGGAGATGGAAGAGACATGGGTTCAAAGCCTGGGTGGGGAAGATTCCCCTGAGGGAGGAAATGACAACCTGCTCCAGTATTCTTGCCTGGAGAATCCCAGGGAAGAGGAGCCTGGCAGGCTATCGTCCATAGGGACCCAAAGAGTCGGACATGGCTGAAGTGACTTAGCACGCATGCTGACTGTTTAGGAAATCTCTGCCTCCAGCAGGTTGTGTTCCAGACGCTTGCTTGCATTTGGTAATTTGGAAAGGTGGTGTTCACTTTCTGCAGAGCAAGAGTTCTAAAGCTCTGCTGTTCAAAAATCACTGTGCTGACCGCGTCCTTTTTAAAGTTGCAGTCTGTCCTGATCAGTAATTTGTAAATCAATGAAAATGAATTACTAGGAAAATGAAAGTTTAAGAGACATTCACATATAAGTGCCATATTTTAGCTGATAAGATTCTGCGGTCCTTCCACGTTTCTGTTTGCCAAAGCTTCTGGGGCTTCCTTACCCATCCTGTTGCCAACACGTAACCATTTGTTTGTTTGATGGGTGCCACCATCTGGGGCACTCATCCAGCACAGATAAGAAGTTGTTACAAATTGTTCTAGTAACATTTGTTTTACTGCCTGCTGTCTTCAAGAGGACAGTGGACATTTTCACTGAAGCAGAAACTTCCTGGGCAGTCCAGTGGTTGGGACTTTGCCTTCCCATGCAAAGTTTGCAGGTTTGATCCCTGGTTGCCAAGCTAAGATCCTATATGCCTTAGGGCCAAAAAGCCAAAACAGAAAACAGAAAAAATACTGTAACAAATTCATAAAGACTTTAGAAATGGTCCACATCAAAGAAATCTTTAAAAGAAAAAAAAAAGGAAATGTGAGTGCTGTGAGTGTTGGCTTCTGGGCTTCCAGCCCTCTCAAAAGGTGGTGGTATCGAGCTTTATATCAGAGGTAGCAAGTAAGTCTAACTCAGCGGGTCACAATCTGGGAAACTGTGTCCTGCAGGGGTCACTGGGCACTCCCTGGAGATATTTTTAAGTGTAGTCAGTTCAGTTCAGTCGCTCAGTTGTGTCCGACTCTTTGTGACCCCATGGACTGCAGTACACCAGGCTTCCCTGTCCATCACCAACTCCTGGAGCTTACTCAAACCCATGTCCATCAAGTCCATGATGCCATCAAACCATCTCATTCTCTGTCGTCCCCTTCTCCTCCCACCTTCAATCTTTCCCAGCACCAGGGTCTTTTCCAATGAGTCAGTTCTTCTCATCAGGTGGCTAAAGTATTGGAGTTTCAGCTTCACCATCAGTCCTTCCAATGAATACTCAGGACTATTTCCTTTAGAATGGACTGGTTGGATCTCCTTGCAGTCCAAGGGACTCTCAAAAGTCTTCTCCAACACCATGGTTTAAAAGCATCAATTCTTTGTTGCTCAGCATTCTTTATGTCCAACTCTCACATCTGTACATGACTACTGGAAAAATCATAGCTTTGACCAGATGGGCCTTTTTTGGCAAAGTATTGCATCTGCTTTTTAATATGCTGTCTAGGTTGGTCATAGCTTTTCATCCAAGGAGCAAGTGTCTTTTAATTTCATGGCTGCAGTCACCATCTGCCATGATTTTGGAGCCCAAAAAAATAAAGTCTCTCACTGTTTCCATTATTCCCCATCAACTTGCCATGAAGTGATGGGACCGGATGCCATGATCTCAGTTTTCTGAATGTTGAGTTTTAACCCAACTTTTTCACACTCCTCTTTCACTTTCATCAAGAGGCTTTTTTAGTTCCTCTTCACTTTCTGCCATAAGGGTGGTGTCATCTGCATATCTGAGGTTATTGATATTTCTCCCGGCAGTCTTGATTCCAGCTTGTGCTTCTTCCAGCCCAGCGTTCCTCATGATGTACTCTGCATATAAGTTAAATAAGCAGGGTGACAATATACAGCCTTGACGTACTCCTTTCCTATTTGGAACCAGTCTGTTGTTCCATGTCCAGTTCTGACTGTTGCTTCCTGACCTGCATACAGGTTTCTCAAGAGGCAGGTCAGGTTGTCTGGTATTCCCATCTCTTTCAGAATGTTCCACAGTTTGTTGTGATCCACACAGTCAAAGGCTTTGGCATAGTCAATGAAGCAGAAATAGATGTTTTTCTGGAACTCTCTTGCTTTCTCCATGATCCAGCGGATATTGGCAATTTGATCTCTGGTTCCTCTGCCTTTTCTAAAACCTGCTTGAACATCTGGAAGTTCACGATTCATATTGCTGAAGCCTAGCTTGGAGAATTTTGAGCATGACTTTACTAGCGTGTGAGATGAGTGCAATTGTACGGTAGTTTGAGCATTCTTTGGCATTGCCTTTCTTTGGGATTGGAATGAAGACTGACCTTTTCCAGTCCTGTGGCCACTGCTGAGTTTTCCAAATTTGCTGGCATATTGAGTGTAGCACTTTCACAGCATCATCTTTCAGGATTTGAAATAGCTCAACTGGAATTCCATCACCTCCACTAGCTTGTTCGTAGTGATGCTTCCTAAGGCCCACTTGACTTCAGATTCCAGGATGTCTTGCTCTAGATGAGTGATCATACCATCGTGGTTGTCTGGGTCGTGAAAATCTTTTTTGTATACTTCTTCTGTGTATGTATTCTTGCCACCTCTTCTTAATATCTTCTGCTTCTGAGATGTTTTTGGCTGTCACAATTTGGGGGTGTCAGTGGCATCTGATAGGTGGAGCCCAGCAATGCACAGGACAGAGCCCTTCCCCCAACAAAATATTATCTGCTTCCAAAAGCCAGGAGTACCAGGGATCTGAAATCCTGGCAACTCAGCACTGCAACTCAGCTGGCCTGGTAGTGACTGCTCAGAGCAGTGGGGAGACTGTCCATCAGAAGCATCTGCGTGGGCAGGAGCGGGCAGAGGCTGCAGGCCTCTACCTGTGGGTCTCTTGATTGTTGCAGTCCTGTCTTGTTCCTAATGTCCTAGTTCTTGCCAGGTGCCATAAGGCACTTCTAACTCAAGTGCCTGGAGATCGAAGAGACAAAAGAATCTTGAACAGATTCAAAGGATAAGCATGATTCATTCCTTCATTTGGCATATTTATTACACACCTACTGTATACCAGGCCCTATTCCAAGCCCTGAGATTGACAGTCAACTCCACCAAGACAGCCCTTGTTTTTCTAGGATCTTTCTAGTACTTACTGAAAAGATAGATTGTAAAGACAGTAAACAGAATGTTTGGTGCTGAGGAACAGTATCAGCCTGGTGATGGGCGTGGATTAAGACCCCTTTAGAAAGGGGGCCCATGTTCCAGGATGAAACCAGACAGGTAACAGCGGTGGCCAGAGAGCACACAGCACCAGACTCCTGGGCCGTGGGGAGTCACTCTGATGTGCCCAGTTTTTAATGCAATTCCTCTTTCATCTGTTTTGGGTTTTGTTTTTTTTTTTAAGAGAAATTTCTTGTTTTCTTGATTATTACCAAAATTTCCTCAGAAACATAAAGTTTGGTTTTGTTAATTTTTATTTTTTTGAAAGTTTTTCATTGGAGTATAATTGCTTTGCTGTATAGCACAGGGGGCTCCGTATGGTGCTCTGTGATGAGCTAGAGTGTGGGGCTGGAGAGGGTGAGCCTGAGAGGGAGGGGATGTATGTATACATGGAGCTGATTCCAAGAGCTGGCTCATTGGAAAAGCCCCTGGTTCTGGGAAAGATTGAGGGCGGGGGGAGAAGGGGGCAACAGAGGATGAGATGGTTGGATGGCATCACCGACTTGATGGACATGGGTTTGAGCACACTCTAGGAGATAGTGAAGGACAGGGAAGCCTGGCATGCTGCAGTCCCTGGGGTTGCAAAGAGTCGGACACAATTTAGCAACTGAACAACAGGAAGAGCTGATTCACCTTCATCCGTTTTTAAGTTGTGCTTTGAGATTCAATTTTACTAGAACAAAGGCCTTGCAAAGTGTGAAAACTTACTCTACATGCTTTAGGCCAAGGGTGTGCAGGGTGTGAGGAGTTGGGGGAGGGGAGTTAAATATGGTTGTGGAGGAGAGTTTCTGAGCTAGAAAGGGAAGTTAAACTCAGGGTGCCTGGGGGAAGGCAGGGTGCTGGCAATCTCTTAGATGGTGCCTTGGGTTGGGTTCCCTTGGAAACAGAGAAAGGATGTGAGGTGGGCAGTTCACTGGAGAGGTGATCCCAGGAATGGTGCCCAGAGGTTGGGGCAATCAGGAGAGGGGAAGTGCTGGGAGGGAGAAGTTACAGGTGTGGGTGATAGACTCAGTCCCCCAGGATCTCTTGAGAGGGAATATTGCCTAGACTCAGCTGTTCAAGTTGAAGGGAGAGGGAGCTGGGCATTTATCGCCCACTCCTGTGGGTCCCGGGTGAGGGCTAACGGAGGCCGCGTTCGTGGTCCTGCAGCCACTGGCAGAGAAGCTGTCAGGCCATGCCCCGGGATGCTTCAGGGGCACAGAGCCATTGGCATCGGCATGGTGTACTGTGGCCACTATACCCCTCCTGCCTGGAAGCAAGGCTGGCCCAGGCTGGGCTAATATGTGAGAAATAAAAGAATGATTACTCTCTACCACCAAATGGACTTAAGAGCATCATTTTGGCCCAGGAGTCACAAAGCGGAGTTTTAAAGCTCTGCTTCCAAAGTCCTAACTTCCTGGAGTGTTCTAGAATCTAACTCACGAAAGCCTCTGTGAGTCAGTCCGGAGTGAGCCTCTCATTGCTGTGTGTACTTTGAACTTTTTTCTGGAAGAGGAAGATGTGACTTGTAAGCTCTGGGAGAAAATGGTTGGGGGCAAAGGGAGATTTTGTTTGAGGTTAAAAACAACCACAAAACTTCCTTTGAAGATCAAGTGCTCTGAACAGAAGTCTTTTCAAAACGCTTTGAGTGGCTGACGCCTTGTGATGTGGAGGAGTGGGGCTGCCAAGGTCACGAAACTGCGAAGTTCCTGGTCCACGGACACTGACATGTCATCTAACCCATAACCACATTCACCCAAGGGTGGCTCCCTACGTGACAGCTTGCTTATGGTCTCCATAACATCAGTTCTTCAGTATACACAACTTGCAAAAATATAAAATGTTTTCTGTCATCCTTTGATCAGTAAGTGTATGTGCATTTTGGCTCATTCATCCTGTAAGATGTGACTTCCATTACCCATCCTTCCTCATTCCACCCAAACAGGAGACGCTGCAGTGCCCAATGGCTGGGCTGTTGGTAGAGCTGGGGTCCTTACCTTCCCCTCCATGCCTGAGTGGGCGCTGCAGTTAGAACCAGCTCATCTCTGCCTCTTTGAACGCTCACTGTCCTAGGCTTATGAACTATGAGGCTGGCTGCAGAACAGAAATCCCAGTGTTTATGTTCAGGCCTCCAGGGAGGCAGGGACCTGCTGAACCTCAAATCTGGGCCTCATGCTCCAACCCAGATTCACCAGAGCTCTGTGGGGGGGGGGGGCGGTTTCTGGGGGTCAGCGCAGCCAGTGGTCACTGGTAGTCACTTCCCATTTCCTGTGGCTCCTTTGGTCAGCACCACCTCTGATCTGCACCCAAAAGTGAGTAGAGACACTCCACCTTTTTTCTTGATTATTGAAGTATAGTTGATTTACAATATCATATTAGTTTCAGATGTACATCATAGTGGTTCAGCATTTTTTACATATTATACTCCGTTAAATGTTGTTATAATGACTATAACTCTCTTTGCTATACAAAACATATCCTGTTGGTTATCTATGTTACACACAGTAGGTTTTAATCTCTTAATCCCCTTCCCTGATCTCACCCATCCCCACTTCCCTCTCCCCACTGGTAACCCCTGGTATGTTCTCTGTATCTGTGAATCTGTTTCTGTTTCATTATATATATTCCTTTGTTTTATTTTTTAGATTTTACATCTATGTCATATCATGCACTGCTTGTCTTTCTCTGGCTATTTCACTAAGCATGATAATCTCCAGGCCCCTCTGTGTTGTTGCAAATGGCCAACCAAATTTCTTTCTTTTTATGGATGAATAATATTCCAGTGTATGTGCGTGTGTGTACATACATGTGTATACACACCATATCGTCTTTATCCATTACTTTATTGATGGACATTTGAGTTGCTTCTATATCTTGACTTTGGTAAATAACGCTGCTATGAACATTGGGTGCTTGTACCTTTTCAAATTACTGTTTTTGTTTGCTTTGGACTTATGCCCAGGAATGGGATTGTTGGATCATATGGTGATTCTATGTTTTCTATTTTGAGGAGCCTCCATACTGTTCTCCGTAATGGCTGTACCAATTTACATTCCCACCAGCAGTGTACACAGGTTTCCTTGCCTCTACATCCTTGTCAATATTTGTTGCTTGTAGACTTTTTGATGAGGGCCATTCTAGCAGGGGGCTTCCCTGAAAGCTTAGTTGGTAAAGAATCCGCCTGCAATGCAGGAGACCCCAGTTCGATTCTTGGGTTGAGAAGATCTACTGGAAAAGGGATAGGCTACCCAGCCCAGTATTCCTGGGCTTCCCTTGCGGCTCAGCTCATAATGAAGCTGCCTGCAATGTGGGAGATATGGGTTCAATCCCTGGGTTGGGAAGATCCCCTGGAGAAGGGAAAGACTATCCACTCCAGCATTCTGACTTGGAGAATTCCATGGACCCTCCCTACAGTCCATTATGTTGCAAAGAATGAGACACGGCTGAGCATCTTTCCCTTCCACATTCAACCTAGCAGGTGTGAGGTGATATTTATTGTGGTTTTGATTTGCTTTTATTTGATGATTAATAATGTTGAGCATCTTTACCTGTGCCTTTTGGCCATCTAAATGATTTCTTTGGGAAAATGTCTTTTCAGGTCTTCTTCCCATTTAAAAAAATTTTGTTTACATTGAGTTGTATGAACTGTTCATATGTTTTTTATATTAACCCCTTGTCATTGTATTGACAAACATTTTCTCCCATTCTGTAGGTTGTCTTTTCATTTTGTCAATGGTTTCCTTTGCTGTGCAAAAGCTTTTAAGTTTAATCAGACACTGTTTGTTTATTTTTGCTTTTATTTCTTTTGCCTCAGGAAATAGATCCAAAAAAAATACTGCTATGATTTATGTCAAAGAATGTTCTACTTGTGATCTCTTCTAGGAGTTTTATAGTTTCAGGTCTTACAAAAATAGTCTTGCAACATAGTCTCTAAGCTATTTTGAGTTTATGTTTGTATACGGTGTGAGGAAATAGTCTAATCTCAAGTTTTACATGTAGCTGTCCAGTTTTCCAAGCACAACTTTTGAAGAGGCTGTCTTTTCTCCACTGTGTATTCTTGTCTCCTTTGTCATAGTTTAACTGACCATAGGCATAGGTGTATCAGTTTATTTCTGGGCTCCCTATTCTGTTCCACTGATCTGTGTGTCTGTTTTTGTACCAGTACCTCACTGTTTTGATTACTATAGCTTTATAGTATAGTCTAAAGTTTGGGAGGGTGTTTCCTCCAGCTTTGTTCTCTTCTTAAGATTGCTTTGACAATTAGGGGTCTCTGTGATTCCATCTGAATTTTAGGACTATTTGTTCCAGTTCTGGGGAAAATATCATGGGTATTTTGATGGGGGTTGTATTAAGTCTGTAGGTTACTTGGGGGATGGCCATTTTGACAGTATTAATTCTTCCAATTCATGAACTCAGGATATCTTTCCGTTTCTTTCGTGTCATCTTCAGTTTCCTTCATCCGTGTTTTATAGTTTTCAGAGTATAGGTCTTTCACTTCCTTGGTTAATTTTTTCCTAGGTATTTTATTATTTTTGATATAATTTTAAATGGGATTTTTAAAACTTTCTGCTGGTTCATTAGTGTATAGAAAAGCAGCAGATTTGTATATTAATCTCATATCATTCAACTGTGCTGAATTCATTCATTAATTCTAATAGTTTTTGTGTGTGTTTACTTTAGAGTTTTCTACATAAAGTACCCTCAGTCTTGAAGCTACTTTTACATTACCTTTTGCTTTGACGCTGTTAATAAGCCTAATGCAATTGTGATTTCTTATTTTTGTATGTGAATTAAATATGAGATAAGTGTGATATTACTAGACCTGGTGTTCTGAAGCTTCATGATGGTGTGTCTTGTTTATGCTGGGATGCCTGGTGCATCTGTTCAGTCTAGAGTTTCATGCCATTCGGTTCTGAGAAGTGTTTTAGTAACTGCGCTCTCCTTTGGACCTCCTGCTGTCCCGATGCTGCTCCTTTCTGTGTGGTCTCTCCTGTGTCTCATCTCTTTGTCTTTTGATTCTACATTCCCTATTCATTTCTGCTCTCTTAATTTTAATTTTCAAGAGCACTTTCTTTCCCTCTGAGTGTCTCTCTTTTGGTTGCGTCTTATTCTTGTTTCAAAGTTGCATTACTCTGAGAAAAACTATGGTTTTCCTGCGGATTTCTTCATCTTCCTGCCTTGTCTCTATTTCTCCCAGGTTCCTTCTCTTGAGGTGTTTGTCAGTGTCTGTGTATTTCCCCCAGAGGCTTTCCTCAAATATCTGGCGATGGTGGCTGTCTTTTCATATTTAAAATAGAAGCATTACGAGCCTGATTGGAAGTTAAAGTTTGTGCGTACGCAGAGTATGGAGAATATTCTCATTATGTGTGTCTGTGTCTAGTTTTTGAAAGATGGCAATGGTCATGATTCTGTTTCCTGACCTGTGGCAGATATTTTCAGTTGGGTGATCAAGCTGAAACACCTTCCCAAGTCTTCTTTCTCCAGCCTGAATCTTTTCACTGTCACTTGCTTTGTGACTAAGGACATAGCTATGGATAGTGAGACTTAAATGTGGTATCCTGGGGGATTTCAGGGGCAGTGTGTGTTTTCCTGATAAGGGTGGCCGGTGTGGCTGGGATTATAATTTCTCCTCCTTCCTGCCTTTGATAAAAATACAAGACTTCTAACAGGGGTGGCCAAATTCTGACCTTGAACAAGAGGTCAGGGGTGAAAAAAGCAGAGATCTGACACTGACTTTCCCTGGGATGTTGATCTACTACCAACTATTTCAAGAGACTTCTAGATTTGGAGAAAAATAAACCCCTACTTGTTTGATCCACTCTAAATCTATAGTTTTCTGTTTCAGTTCAGTTCAGTCGCTCAGTCGTGTCTGACTCTCTGCGACCCCATGAATCACAGCACGCCAGGCCTCCCTGTCCATCACCAACTCCCGGAGTTCACTCAAACTCATGTCCACAGAGTCGGTGATGCCATCCAGCCATCTCATTCTCTGTCGTCCCCTTCTCCTCCCGCCCCCAAACTTTCCTAGCATCAGAGTCTTTTCCAGTGAGTCAACTCATCGCATGAGGTGGCCAAAGTATTGCAGTTTCAGCTTTAGCATCAGTCCTTCCAATGAACACCCATTACTTGCAGCCAAAAGCATTCCAAATGATGAATCATCATCATCTTACATTTTATTATTGTTGTTTAGTTGCTAAGTGGTGTCCAACTCTTCGTGACCCCATGGATTGTAGCCCTCCAGGCTCCTCTGTCCATGGGATTCTCCAGGCAAGAATACTGGAGCGGGTTGCTGTTTCCTTCTCCAGGGGATCTTCCTGACCCAGGGATTGAACGCTGGGTCTCCTGCTTGGCAGGTGGATTCTTTACCATGATCCACCAGGGAAGAAGTCTGGGGGGTGGTAAATAGTAGCTTAATAATAGTTAAAAACTAGTTTAAAACAATTTTGTCCTTCTTTTCCTTTCCTTGGACTCTTCAGTAAAGAGAGGAGCAAGTCTAAAAGTTTTATCACTACTGTCTTTATTGCCGTTATGGACAAGGTGCTTATTTTCAGTGGGCATGATATGTCCCTGTTACAGGAATATAGACCTTGGTCACCACAGAAGGACCCCACAAGAGAGGACCCCCAGAGGGAGTTTGCATGTGGTATCCCAAGGGTCAGAAACTAAGGCCTGTGGACCAAACTGCTTTTTTTGTGAATAAGGTTTCATTAGAACGGAGCCGTGTGATTTGTTCACATGTTGTCCGGATTGCTTTCATGCTGCAGTAGCAGACTTGAGGGCATGAAGGAAAGCATATTGTCAAAGAGTGAGATTTTTACTCCCTGGCTCTATGTGGAAAAAGTTTGCCAACCTCACTGTCAAGTGCTAGAGGTTAAGGAGGGAGTAGTAAGTGACCAGCTAGCTAACAGTGGTTCTGCCTACACCAGAAAGCTGCAGGTGGGAGTCCATGGTGGGGGTGGAGAGGAGGAGACGGTGGTTCTGAGGAGACCCCTGCATGTCGACATCAGCCACATTCAGAACCTACCAACCACGAAGCCGAACAAGAACGTTCATGCCCATTACCTCTCCACTCCTTCTGCTTCAGTCCTGGAAGAATCAGAGGCACCGCTGTGATCAAGATGGGGAAATAGAAATGAATAGAGATAAATCCAACCACACCTCCTCTCCCCCTCTAAACCCTGAGCCTAAGGCAGGCCCTTAAGGGTGCCAGACAGAAAATTCGATGTTAAACAGGACAGGACTCACAATACCTAAAAATAAATGTATTGCCACAAAGCTCTTAGAAAAATATAGCTTTGGCCAAGATTTCATTCAAGGATGGGAAAGAGCAATTTACAGAGCTCATTTGAAGGCATTTGTGTTACAAGAGAAGTTTCTATTAAAAATGCTACTGCATCCTACAAAAAACCACAGAGGGGAGTCTGGAAATGACTAGGCAAATTCATATGTGTTTGCCCTTTGACTCAGAAACCCACTCCTAGGAATTTACACAAAAGTCCTTGTTCAGTCGCTAAGTTGTGTGACCCCGTGGACTGCAGGATGCCAGGCTCCTCTGTCCTCCACCGTCTCCCAGAGGTTGCTCAGATTCACGTCCAATGAGTCAGTGATGCTGTCTAACCGTCTGTTCCTCTGCCTACTTCTCCTCTTGCCTCCAATCCTTCCCCGCATCAGGGTCTTTCCGAATGAGTTGGCTCTTTGCATCAGATGGCCAAAGTATTGGAGCTTCAGCATCAGCCCTTCCGATGAGTATTCAGAGTTGATTTCCTTTAGGATTGACTGGTTTGATCTCCTGGCAGTCCAGGGGACTCTTAAGAGGATTCCTCAGCACCACAATTTGAAAGCATCAATTCTTCTGCGCTCAGCCTTTTTTGTAACACAAGAGTTACATTGGGCAAAACTATGAAAAGTAACTCACAAGGCTGTTCTTTGTCATGTTGCTTGTAAGAGCAAATGACTGGAAATGACCCCAATGCTCGTGGGAAGGGGGCTGGGGGTATGAACCGTGGCACTTCTGTCCGTGGAATGGGAGGCAGCAGAAAGCAGACAAGGCTGCTCTTAAAGCCTCACATGAGGACGACAGGGCGAGGAAAGAGAGGGCGGGCGGCTCTGAGCAAGTGGGTCAGATTTCGCGGGCACCGCTCTCCCGAGAGTGCCCAGGACAGCCATCTCCAGGGACGGGCAGACTCTGCAGCCAAACGAGCGTGCACTCTGCTCTCCGGCATGTGCTGCTTACAGCTGCTGCCACCATTTTCAGGCTGCAGTACCTCATTGGTCTGGTTTGTTTATGAAAACAAGACCTCTGAAGATGAATTCCTTGCTGTTATTTCCCAGAAAGCCACAGTTCCAGATTGCCTGACTTTTATTGTGACTTCAAGTGTCCATCGGCAGCATGCCATTACTAGATATTGAAAGAAATAATGAATGTCATTAATAAACGTCCTTTAAGGGATATTTTAACGCTGAGTTGGAAAACAACTTTGCAAGAGGAGCTCCTGTAATGGAGAGTCTTTTTGAAGCTGATTTTTCTTTTTATGGCTGTGCTGAGTATTTGTAGTTGCTCGGGGAGGCCTCTGTTGTGCTGTGTGACCTTCTCATTGCAGTGGCTTCTCTTATTGCAGAGTACGGGCTCTAGAGCGCGGGCTCTAGAGCGCAGGCTCAGTAGTTCAGGTGCATGGGCTTAGTTGCCCCGTGGCACGTGGTATCTTCCCAGACCAGTAATAGAACCTGTGTACCCTGCATTGGCAGGCAGATTCTTATCCACTGTGCCACCAGGGAAGTCCCAATTCAACTATTTCCATCATGATTTGATTTATAATACCAAAAGTGATATAAGTTTGCTACCTATAAAAATAGTCTGGGACAGTTAACCTAGAAGCTGAATTTCCTACCTGGGTAAAAATCTTCCAGAGAATTTCAGCTATTAACAAAAAACGACCGCTAGAGATAGCTTGTACATTATGGTTAGTTTGTTGGAGCTACTGACTGCTGTTAGGGAAGATGAAAGTTTACTATTCATTATCCCCATTTTACAGATGAGTAAGCAGAGGCACAGATATTTCCAGTGTTGAGACAACACACTGCATGAGGCCAGAGCCAGGATTTCTAAAGTAGTAGCTATTCCCACACCCTGTGCCCTGAACCACTTTGCCAAGCCACCTCTTAGCATATAAGTTATAGGTATATTTACATATAGGGGTTGAGTACTCAGATATAGGGCTTCCCTGGTGGCCCAGTGCTAAAGAATCTACCTGCCAATGCAAGAGAGGCAGGTTTGATCCCTGGATTCGGAAGTTCCCCTGGAAAAGGAAATGACAACCCACTGCAGTGTTCTTGCTGGGAAATCCCATGGACAGAGGAGCCTGGTGGGCCACAGTCCATGGGGTCATGAAGAGTCAAACACTACTGCGTGACTGAGCATGCAAGATCAGATATATTTTCCTGGATAGGGTGGTTTATCCAAAACTTTCCGGAGTCACTAGTCTAAGTGTTCCAGAGCCTTGTAAGGGACGGTGGACCTGATTTGATTCTAGAGGAACTGCCCATTGCTGAGCTGAGCCAAGGTGTCTGGTCCTCAGCCAGTTCTTGGAAAAGCACAGATGCTCAGAAAATGGCCCTCATGTGTCCACTGACACTTGGCCTTCTGGAGAATGGACTGACTGCCTTCTATAATAAGCTCGTCCGCCGGGGGAGTCCCAGAATAGAATTAGACAATTGAAAGCTTTATCTAAACCATAAATATCAACTCCCAGGGGCAGTCTGTGTGTGCTTATTTTCCCTACTTTCCAACTAGCCGATAGGAGTTACGCCCCTTGAGTTTTAGCAGTGCCCACTTGTTTTATGCAGCGCTGAAGAATTGATGCTTTTGAACTGTGGTGTTGGAGAAGACTCTTGAGATCAAACCAGTCCCTTGGACTGCAAGGAGGTCAAACCAGTCAATCCTAAAGGAAATCAGTCCTAAATATTCACTGGAAGGACTGATGCTGAAACTCCAAACTTTGGCCACCTGATGTGAAGATCTGACTCACTGGAAAAGACCCTAATTCTGGGAAAGATTGAAGGCAGAAGAAGCGGATGACAAAGGGTGAGATAGTTGGATGGCATCACTGACTCAATGGACATGAGTTTGAGCAAGCTCTGGTAGATAGTTCAGTGTGCTACAGTCCACGGGGTCGCAAAGAGTCGGACACAACTGAGTGACTGAACAATAGCAACAACTCTTTCATGGGCCAGTCTCAGAACTCAAGGTGGCATCTGCTCCTCTTCTTCAGCCTTTGTGTGTGGGGAGGTGGGTTGGCTCCACAGTCCGCTCACCCCATTCCTTCCTGCTGCCAGTCCTGCCCTTCCAACACCTTCTTCCAGTGGAAGCCAGGGAAGGAGGTGACAGAGGAGGCCAACGAGGATCAAGGTTCTAGGGATGCGTCTGTGAGTGGTGGGGGCCCTGCCCAATGCACAGCAGAAGGCATCTGATCTGGACACCCAGATGAAAAGGCATCACCCAGGGACTCAACAGGTAGGGAGTTTTCCAGGGATGGCCCTTCTCTCCTTCATCAGGGTGGCCAACATCCATAACTGTGCCGCTCAAACTCCCTTTTCTTCTGCCCTCTGAGTGGGTTCCTGACTTGCCTTCAAGCACAGATGGGAAGGTGCCCCTGTCCATCCTTCCAGGCTGGCCCTGCATTCAACCTTGTCCCGGGAAACCTGGACCAGAATCCCGTTTCTTGCTGGGCTCTGGTGGCCAGGATATCAGCATGGCTGGTGATGATGACAGTGAGAGCAAAGCTTTATTTAGGTGTCTGTTGAGTGTTTAAATACAGGCCTTGTTTTGGTTGGTTTGTAGTGAACAGACTGAGCTTCAGAGACTTAGCCAAGTTTCCCATCCATCCTCACCGCCATCTCCTCTGGATATCAGCGTTCCCATGCTCACAGGGGCTCGTATTGACACTCTGAGAACTGCAGGGTCTCGGGGCTTTATCCACAAACTGTGCTGGCCCAGTCTCCTGTTATTAGCTGAACTGTGTTGCCAAGACTCATACAGGGGAGCCCTGACCTCCAGGGACCTCAGAATGTGACTGCAGGTGGAGATACAGGGCCTTTCAAGAGTGATAAAGAAGTGGGGATGGCCTTGATGTCCTCTGACTGGGGTCCTTTTAAGATGAGATGAGGATACACAGAGAGATGTTGGAGAGCCCATGCATAATGGGATGATCATGTGAAGGGGTAGCAAGAGGGTTGACATCTGTGAGCCAAGGAGAAGGGCCCCAGGAGAAACCAGCCCTGCTGGCATCTCAGACCCCAGCCTCCAGGACTGTGAGGTCAGGAATTTCTGTTGTTCCAACATCCAAGCCTGTGGCATTTTGTTCTGGGTGCCCCAGCAAACTGATACACTCTGCTTACGCCCAGCTCCCAGTGGGGGTGGGACGCTCACCCTCACCCAGACGCTATGGCCTTCCAGTGTCCCTGGCCTCCCACACGCCCCATCCCATCAGTGCCGGTCAGTTTCTTCTGGCAGGAATGAGTTGGGGGGAGGGCTTTCCGGGATAGAATTGTCCCTGTGCAGTAAGAGCCCACCTACCATAAAAAATACATGTCCTATGAAGTTGTTTGTCCTTCAGTAATTGAATGTTAATATGCCAGAAACAAGCTGAGCACTCACTGTGGGCCAGGCACCACTGGACTCTCTTCTCACACCAAAGGCAGAGAAACACATTTAACAGAGTTAAGTTTGTTTTTCACAAATCAAGACACATCCACTCGGGGGCAAAATCGTGACATTTGGGTGAATCGGAAAATTATGGCTTCTTTTATAGCCAGGTATTTGAAGGCTAAGATTGTCTCACTGCCTGCCCTTCTGAGCACTTGAAACAGAAAGGATTGGGATGTTTTGAACAAAACCTGGCACTTAAGAGTCTGAGGCTTTCCGCTGTGACTCTTACGGTCTCATCTCCGTCTGGGCAGTTCATTGATTTCCAAGCCTGGCAGCCTCCTCGGGGAGAGGAGATTTAAGACTGAGCAGTTCAAATCTCCATTCTGTCCAGAAACCAAGAGGTGTGGCGGGCAGGCTCCTTAGGCGTGTGCTAATGCTCTGTGGTGAGGCTGCTAAGACTCTTCCTATAAATCAGAGTTCAGGAAATGGTGTGGGAATGTTTTTTCCGAAGTCTACACTCACACTTATTTCTTCATGAAATCCATTTAGTCAGTGAAAGAGATGAAGTTTGAGTTAATTTTGGCAGTTGCAGACCGTTGCCCATATTTTCCAAACTCGCAAGCCCAGCATTTTTTATGGATTATTGTCAGGGATGAAAACCTGATTGTTTTAAATTTCAGTTGGATGCTAGTAGTCAGAGGCCCTGATTGGACAGAGCAGGGTATATTGGAGTGCCAAGAAAAATCTTTATCAAGTGCATATCTCATTATATGATGTTGGCTTTTCTAGGGTTTTTAATGTTTTAGGGAACTGTGAAACCATGTAATACAAGTTTTACTGTGAGTTATTTTCACAGGTCTTTGGGCTTCCCTGATGGCTCAGATGGTCAAGAATCTGCCTACAATGCAGGAGACCCAGGTTCGATCCCTGGGTTGGGAAGATCCCCTGGAGAAGGGAATGGTAACCCACTCCAGTATTCTTGCCTGGAGAATTCTATGGAAAGAGGAGCCTGGCAGGCTAGAGTCCATGGGGTCACAGACAGGCGAACATGACTGAGTGACTAACTCTTTGGGCTAAATGGGCAGGTGTGGCTGCAGTTCAGTGTTTGCTGTGTGTATTAAGACATGGGTAATCTGTGGACATGAGTTTGAGTGAACTCCGGGAGTTGGTGATGGACAGGGAGGCCTGGCATGCTGTGATTCATTGGGTCATGGAGAGTTGGACACGACTGAGCGACTGAACTGAACTGAACTGAACTGAATGCTGATATGTATGGAAATTGATAATTAGATGGTTGATTAGTGGATTGTTGGAAGATGGTATGGAGGCTGGATATTAACTTTCAGTGGGACCCTGAGATGCTCCCATGGTGGGGAAGTCATGTCATATGACCAAGGCTTAGAGGATTCCGGGGGAATATACCTCCTGCCCGCCCACTTTGCCATACTTCAGATATTTAACAAGCTGGTTCAGGGGAGTGGGATTTCCTGCCAAGATCTGGCGAGGTCTCCTGGGCAGCAGTGAGGACTGTGCACCATTTAGGTGCCTGGAATCTCCCTGAGGACAGGCACTGAGTTTTTTTTGCTACTCCTTCATCCTAGGATGGAGCATCGTACTGGCACAGGGTAGGTCCGCAAAAAGTATTTCCTGAATTAAACTGAGAAAGAAAGAGCATTCCAAAATGAATGCCCTGAACCTGGGACAATTCAGAGCCTAAGGTAATGAGCTTTGCATCACTGAAGTGGCTGGCAGACACGTGACCACCCGTCAACATGGTTCAAGACAGCGGTGCTATGTTACAGAAAGGCTGTAACACATTGGTGGCCCCCATACCTCGCTGATCGTTACTCACCTGGGTCCTTGTTAAGAGTATTGAACCCCAGGCTCCATTCTCTGAGTTGGAGATTCTGTATATTTAATTCCTGGAGTGATTCCAGTGGACAAAGCAATGACCCCTGAGGTTCATTTCAATTCTTCAATTTTTTATTTCATCATAAAAGCTAGTAACTGAGTTTTGTCATTGTTTTGTTAAGGCCATTGCTATAATTCACAGGTGACTAAACACATTCAAGAAATATGTGATGTGCACTGAATACTCGCCTGTCCCTGTTCTGGGCATGGAGGATACAGTAGTGAGCCGTGGCAACAAGGAACCTGCCTCCTCGAATATCACATTTTAGTGCAGAAAGGCAGACAAATCAAGTAAATGTACTGTATTTGGAAGGTGTGGTGGTGAAGGTTTAGTCGCTAAGTCATGTCCGACTCTTGCGACCCCATGGACTGTAGCCTGCCACGCTCCACTGTCCATGGGATTTTCCAGGCAAGAATATTGAAGTGGGTTGCCATTTCCTCCTCCAGGGGATCTCCCTGACCCAGGGGATCAGTTGTCATGCAAAATATTAAAATATGGGCAAAGGCACACAGTGGGTGGGGAAGTGATGCTAATTTGTATAGGAGAGCCAGGGAAGGCACCTCTGATTAGGTGAGACCTAAAGAAAGAGGGAGTGATGTTCTGGGAAATCATGTTCCTGGAAGGTGGAGCAGCCAGTGCAAAGGCCTTTCTTGAGAAGAGTGTGTGCTTGCATTGGAGGAACACCGAAGAGCCTCCAGTCAGGAGCACAGTGGGTTGTGGGAGAGGCGGTGAGAGAAACGGGGGTTTCCTGGCCGTGGATGGATGTTACATGGCTCACTAGGTGCATTAGGAGTTCAGCTTTGGAAAAGTCAAACTGAGACTTTTGCAACATCCAAGGCGAGTGTCCAGTAGCAGCTGAATCTGTGTCTGGAGTTTAAGCGAGAGGGTCCAGATAGAGACCTAAATTTGGGAGTCACTTGGCCAGAGGAGATGTGTAGTCTTGAGACTGGACGTGATCACTGTGGGCTCCAATGACTGGTGCTGCAACACCCCTAGACTTTAGAGGCTGGGGAGGTTGGGAGGAATCAGCCAGAGCCCTGAGAAGGAGCAGCCACCGGGGTGGAAGGAGATTAGAAGGTGGTCTGTCCAGAAGCCAAGGGAAGCAGAGCCTGGAACAGGGAGAGGGTCTGACGGTTGACTTAGGCACGTGAGGGTCATGGTTAATGGAGAGAGGATCTGTTTCCATGGGTGGTGGGTCCAGTGGGAACAGGAGGAGAGGATTTGCTGTCAACTCTTTTAGGGGCTTTATTGTAAAAGAAGTACAGAGAAATGGGGCTGAGGTGGGAGGAAGATGCGGGGTGGAAAAAGCTGTGTGTCATCTTTATTAAGATGGGAAAAAACCACAACCTGCTTGGAAGTGGGGGGAGTGGTCCAGGTAGAGGAGGAAAAACCTGAGGATGCAGAGAGAGTTGGGGGATTTGGGAGTGTGTTGTCCCGAGTGGGCAATGGGGTGGATTCAGTGTCCGTGGAAGAGGCTGGAATTGGGAAGACGTGGATCTGTCTCTACTTTTTCAGCATCTGTCATAGTAAATGATGATACGCAAGAGCTCTCACCTGTGTGTTGGAGATTTTGCCAAGGTTAATATGTTGCAATTTCTTGCCAAGTCTTTGTTTCTTTGTCATCTCTAAAATGTTCTGGAATGTTTTCGTGTGTCTGTTCTATACCCTAATTAGGAAAACATCTGTATTTCTCTGGCACAGATTGCAGGAGTGCATCTGTCATTTCTCTTCTGGGCTAGCATTCTTTCAACGTATCTGGACACCACAAAAAATGTGGAGATTTAATGTCTTTCCTGAAAAGAATTTACTTGGAAAAGCTTTAAAAAGTCTTTTTAGCAGAGAATGATATCTTTGATCACCATGTGCCTATCAAAATACATTTTCCTCATAGGTTTAATATGGGGGAAAAAAAAACATCAAAGCCTTTGATGAACCACATAAAAATAGATTGTTTCTTAAATGGCTGGACTGAAATTACCAAAGGGTAGCGAATCTGAAAACAATGGCTTTTTTGTGTGTTATACCTTCCAAGTTTGGGCTAATCAGATCAGCATGCAAAGATGTTCTGCAAAGTGGAGATACCATTTTAGATTTTAAGAAGACATTGTAAAGACTAGGTCACCGCATTCCACATGGCGATGAATATGAAGAACCTTAGATTATCAATCATTACTGTTAACATACCCACATACAGTCATCACTGCTGCTAGAAGGCGCTGTACCCTTGTGATACTTAGGACGCAAATCACATTTCCTGCTTTCAAAGCACTTAATGATAGCATTGTTTAATACATGTACTTTGTGAACCCATGGACTATACAGTCCGTGGAATTCTCCAGGCCAGAATACTGGAGTGGGTAGCCTTTCCCTTCTCCAGGGGATCCTCCGAAACCAGGAATTGAACCGGGGTCTCCTACATTGCAGGCGGTTCTTTTCCAACTGAGCTATCAGGGAAGGCCATGTTCACAGAGTTTATTTCAAGTCAACCCAGAGAGGCTAACCTCACAGGACCATGTGGCAGGTCTGTGTTAGATCCAGTGCAGTTATGATGTAATCATCTGTATGTGTGATGAAAAGTAATAAGATTGGCAGTCCATTTCCCTACTAGAAATTTACTTTCCTAATTTTTTTGTGTTTTACACACTATTAAAATTGATTATAGTGTCTTGATAAATATCATCATAAACAGAGGGAATTTTTTTTTCCTTTAAGAATGTTCATTGGCATGAGAAACGACTTGGACATTAAGCTTTTCATTCAGGGGAAAAACCTCAAATAAGTCGTCTATAGTTCCTTGTGCTTTATTCCTCACCAGTCCTATAGCCAATTCAACAGACACTGAAAATCATTATAAAAGAGAAGACTGGTCTTTGATCTGAGTGTTAGGTGTTGAATTCCATAAGGAATCCCATATCTTCTGTCTTTATGGCCCAGGCATATGGTCACCACTCATTAAATATTCATTGGGGCGGGGGGAAAAAAAGAATCTTCCCAAGAGAACTGAAACAGGATTTCGAGGAGATATTTGTACATGTATGTTCACAGCAGCATTATTCACAATAGCCATAAGGTGGAAGCAACCCAAGTGCTGGCCGATGGATAAATGGACCAAAAATAAATGTGGACTACACATGCATGGGAATATTATTCAACCTTAAAGGGGAAGGAAATTCTGACACTTGCTGCAATGTGACTGAACCTTGAGGACATCATGCTGAGTGAAGTAAGGCACTAGCAACAGAATAAATACTGAATTCTATTTACATGAGGTCCCTAGAGCAGTCCAATCTATGGACACAGAAAGTTGAGTGGTGGTTGCCAGGGACTGGAGAATGGGGACTAGCAAGTTAGTTGTTTAGTGGGCACAGAGTTTCATTTTTTTAAAGTTTTTTATGTATTTATTTTTGACCACACCACTTAGCATACAGGATTTTAGTTCCCCGACCAGGGACTGAACTGGTGCCCCCTGCAGTGGAAGGACAGTCTTAACCTTGGGACCACCAGGGAAGTCCCTAGTGGGAACAGAGTTTCTGTTTGAGATGAGGAAAAGTTCTTGAGATGGATGGTAGTAATGGCTGCACAGCGATGTGAATGTCCACTCTGCTAAACCGTACTTTTAAAAGTGGTTAAGATGGTAAATTTCATATTATATGTACTTTGCAACTTAAAAAATGAATCTAAATGCCTAGAATAATAGTGAGCACTAACCACTTTATAATAATAGTAACTTGAAAATCTTGCCTTTTGCTGCAGCAGGTATACATGCTTTATTTTTTCACATTTACTGAAAATTATAACAATATTTGAACGTTGGGAATTAGGAGGAAGTTAATCCTTTGTCTTTTTTCCTGAAAGTTCAGATCTGAAATGTCTTTCTATTTGCAGTTATCAACTCTTGAGCAAAAGTGAAAATTTAGTGAAACTCCAAAAGTGTCTTAAGATTTAAGACATTATACCTTTGATGAGAATCTGTTTAAACTTCTTCGGAAAATGTGCAGAAAGAACCAACTTTTAGCTAAAATGATATCTCCTAAAATCCTTAGGAATGTATAATTTGTTGAGGGGATGGCTTTAGTTATTGAAGGCAAGAGGAGAAGGGGACGATAGAGGATGAGATGGTTGGATGGCATCACCAACTTGGTGGACATGAGTTTGAGCAAGCTCCAGGAGTTGGTGATGGACAGGGAAGTCTGGCGTGCCACAGTCCATGGGGTCTCAAAGAGTCAGACAGGACTGAAAGACTGAACTGAATTGAACCTGAGGAAAAAGGGTTAACTCACCCATTATTAGTAGCTTCCCTTCTTGGCCCCTCCCCCAACAATCACCAAAATATGGAGACAGACCTGCTTTTGTCCTTTTTAATAGTGCTTTCTGAGAAACCATTCTGCATGAATTTTCCTTTCTGTGGGAAAAAGGAACATTATGTTTATTGGCGTCAGTGAATGAGTTCCATCCAGCCTCCTGACTCTCATCTGTGTCTCTTTAAACATCCTCCTTCAATCACTGGGATTTCATTCTTGTGTGACCTCAGAGGCTAAGGGAAACTCCACAGCCCAGGGAGTTCCCTGGGGCCACAATATCTCCATAGAAAAGGGGCTCCCTCTGTTCTTTCTGGGCCTTCCTAGCCCCCTCCTGGGTTTGCCTGCCAAGAGGGAGGGGCTGGCCAAGCAGCTGGACATATCCAGCCTACCTGTCTCTTGAGTGAGAGTGCATTCTCAGTCCTAACTAATGTTGGGCTCTGTCACTCTGTGAACTGTGGCCTGCCAGGCTCCTCTGTCCTTGGGATTCTCCAGGCAAGAATACTGGAGCGGGTTACCATTTCCTAATCCAGGGGATCTTCCTGACCCAGGGACCGAACTCGTGTCTCTTGCATGACAGGCGGATTCTTTACCGCTGAGCCACCTGGGAATCACCCATCTCTGAATATCCTCTTGCAAACATATAAGGACTTTCTGGCTTCTGGCTCTTCCTTCCAGAAGCTTAGTGGACATGAGGCTGCTTGCAGCCCTCCCCTTGTGGTCAGGTTCTCTGACCAGGAGGCCGAGAGCCAGGAGCTGGCTGTTTGACCATCGGAGACGGTGCCACCGTGTGTAGCCTCTTGGCAGACAGTCAAGTGCCTTCTTCAGGCATGACACCAGCTACTCCAGTAACTCTGAGCCCAGGGGCGAAGTGGCTCTGGGTTCTGGCCCTGACTCTGTGGACCAGGGACAGCCCTGGGTGTGTGATCATGTCTTGACTCGGATGCATATGTCGTCTTGATTCTCAGCAGCCTGAATGGAGGCTGGAGCCTTGGGATGTTAAGTGAAATGGTTTCAGGAAGGGGGACCCCTTCCAGGGCCCAAGAGTGGGCTCTTATCTAACACTCAGAAATGAATTGTCCAAGGAGCCTCACGAGCTGACAAAGCAAGAGGCTTTATTGGGAAGGGGCACCCGGGTGGAGAGCAGTGGGCCAGGGAGCCCAGGAGGACGGCTCTGCCACAAGGTTCACAGTCTTGCATTTCATGGTGATGGGATTAGTTTCCAGGCTGTCTTTGGCCGGTCATGACTCAGAGTTCTTTCTGGTAGCACCCACATTGCTCAGCCAAGAGGGATGCCAGTGAGAAGGATTCTGAGAAGTGGTCGGAATGTGGTGTTTCCTTTTGACCTTTCCCAAATTTTCCAGGTTGTTGGTGGCTTGTTGGTTCCAGGCTCTTTACCAGGACCTCCTGTTGTCAAATATCTCACACAGATGGTTGCAGTGGTTCCTGGGAGGGTGGTTTTAGTCAGCGTGCTTCCCCTAACAAAACAAACCCAGGGTTAACACTCACATGTGAAGACTATCAACTTAAAAAATGTTCACAACCTAAAAGTCAAGAGTTATGATATTTATTCAGTGGGAATTTTTAGAACTTCAAGCCCAGGAGACAGCATCTCAAAGAGCCCTAATATAACTGCTCCGTGGAGGTGAGGGAAAAGCCAGGTTATATAGAAGTTTTGCATCAAAGGGCAAGTATTCTGAACATCAAAAGATTATTGTTAATTAAAGAAGATCAAATATCCCAAGTTAAGGAATTTAGTGCTTTTCTATGTTGGGAAGATCCCCTAGAGGAGGAAATGGCTACCGACTCCAGTATTCTTGCCTGAAAAATCTCATAGACAGAGGAGCCTGGTGGGCTACAGTCCATGGCGCCTCGAAGAGTCAGACAGGACTGAGCATTCATGCACACACCTGTGTATGACAAGATATAAGAGTCTAGGCTCACTGAAATCTTTCCTTTCTTCTGCATCTCAGCTATCCCAGGCCAGAATCCTGTATTTTTCACATCCTGAGCTCCCTTGGGGTTCCCCATAGGGAGTGGCTGCAGTCTGATGTCTGCTGATTCACAGTTATTCTTCTCCTTCCCGAGTGCCCTCTGGGCTCACCAGCTCACATTGGAGGGCTGCAATAGCTGATGACTGTGACATCCTTGTTTGCTGATATGGCAAGAAGTATTCCATTTCTCAGGATGGAACCCAGAAAGGGAGACCCCCAGATGCAGCTTTGTTAGGGAAGCGGGCTTAGAAGATGGTCTTCTCTCCTTTCTCAAGTGTACCTTACTGCTGCCGCTATACCACTGTTAAAATTTGTCCTCGGAGCCTGGGAGATGGTGTGACTGGGAGACCCAGAACTCACTAAAACCCCTTGAGGGGGACTTGGACCTCAAGACAACCCAGATCAGAAAGCAGAAGCTAACATCACTTAAGTCTTTTGGGACAGGATGGCCTCAGTGATGCCTGGGCATCGTTCATGCCTTCAGCACCCTCTGCTGAGCACCTACTGTGTGCCAGGTCTCAGAACTAGGAACACAAAGCTAGGAGTCAGCCAGGCAGGAGGAAGGGGACAGAGGAACATGAACAGTTTTAGGAACATTCTGGAAGTAGAGTAGAGAGGACACACAGGCTCCTGGAAGTGGAGGCAGGAGGGAAAGGCAGAGCCTGTGCACGCAGGTGATGGAGTGGCCACTTGCCAGGATGGGGAAGAAAAGGCAGGGTGAGAGAAAACCACACTCCTGGCCCTGGGATTAGAGCGTTCCTGGGTGTATCTACCTTGTTCCAGCTGAGGGCAGGTGCTACACACCCCAAGCACCCCCAGATATTTTGGGTCATGTCCATGTCAGCATCACCTGCTGCGGGACCAGTGCTATGCGTGGAGGCCTGCTAATCACACAGCGCCAGTTCTGCAGCTCGTGCTTATCACTTCTGGGCCACATCCAGACTCGCTGCAGAGCGGAGACTTGGAGAGAAAGCCTGGTGGGAAACTGGATGCCTGTCATGTTTGGCACAGTGCTGTATTTGAGAAGTCAGCCCTGTAGCAAGAGAAAAACAAAGTCAGGCCACCCCTCTTTGAGAAACTGAGACACCCCTCTGTGCCAGGCACTATTTTGGGTGCATCGCGTATGTATGAGGGGCATCTTGTGTGCTCCTCATAGCAACACCTCATCATCTTACCTTGGATATCATCTGTCCTTGGATGAGGACACCAAGGATCAGAGGTTAGGTGGTTTACTTAAGTTTCCACAGCCAACAGATGTGTGAGCTGAAAAAAAGCATAAAGTATACATTGAGAGTTATGTTTTATTCAATAGACAAAACTGAGGGCTTAAGTGCTGGAGAAGACTCTTGAAAGTCCCTTGGACAGCAAGGAGATCAAACCAGTCAATCCTAAAGGAAATCAACCCTGAATATTCATTGGAAGGACTGAGGCTCCAATACTTTGGCCACCTGATGCAAAGAGCTGACTCATTGGAAAAGACCCCCATGCTGGGAGAGACTGAGGGCAGGAAGAGAAGGGGGCAACAGAGGATGAGGTGGTTGGATGGCATCACTGACTCAATGGACGTGAATTTGAGCAAGCCCTGTGAGATGGTGAAGGACAGGGAAGCCTGGCATGCTTCAGTCCATGGGGTCACAAAGAGTTAGCAACTGAACAACAGCAAAGCCTGGGGCAGCATCTGATGTCACTCTGAGGGACTGCTCCAAAGTGGCAAGGGCGTGGGGGAGTCAGGATAAATAGGAGCATTTACAACAAAGACCAGATGGTCAGGACATCAAAAGATTATTGTTAATTAAAGAAAACCAGGTATCTCGAGTTAAAGAATTGAGCACTTTTCTATATATGGGAAGGTGTAAGAGTCTGGGCTCATGGAAATCATTGCTTTGATATGCATCTCAGCTACCTGGGCTTCCTTCATAACTCAATCAGTAAAGAATCTGCCTGCAATACAGGAGACCCGGGTTTGATTCCTGGATTGGGAAGATCCCCTGGAGAAGGAAATGGCATCCCTGGAGAATCCCATGGACAGAGGAGCCTGGTGGGATACAGTCCATGGGGTTGCAAGAGTCAGACATGACTTAGCGACTAAACCACCAGCTACGTGGGGTCAGGATCCGGTCTTCTCTCATCCTGAGTCATCTCAGGGAGCACAGCAGGGGCAGCTGCAGCAGTTGTTGGCTTGATCATGGGCACCATCTTCCATCATGAGTTCCCTCAGGGCTCACTGGCGGGGTGGCTGTAATGTGATGATCTGATGGCCACAGCATCATGTTTTTACTGATATAGTATGCATGTGTGATAAGTCATTTCAACTGTGTCCTACTCTTTGTGACCCCACGGACTGTAGCCCACCAGGCTCCTCTGCCCATGGGATTTCCCAGGCAAGAAAACTGGAGTGAGTTGCCATTTCCTCCTCCAGGGGATCTTCCTGACCCAGGGATGGAACTCACGTCTCTTATGTCTCCTGCCCTGTCAGGTGGGGTCTTTACCACTAGCGCCACGTGGAAAGCCCTCGTGATGTGACAGGCAATAGTTTTCATTCATAGGAGGCTAATCTAGGGTTCAGATCCAGGTCTACCAGAAGCTAAAGCTGATATTTTTCACGCTATTCTCCTTTAGAGAACATGCAGGGTGTATCCTAGGACCACAGGTCAGAAGTGTACTGGATGTCCTCATCCCACGAGTGGGCATAGTTGCAGCATATTTAAGGGCATCTGCTATGGGTGTGTGATGAAATCTCCCCCGACCTTAGAAATCCAGCCTTTCTGCTCATCCCAACAGGGATGATGGATTGTTCGAAAAGTTAAAAAATTCAATCACAGAGGAGGCCCTCCCTCTAGGAACTGCCACATATCCTCAGCGATAGATTTCAGCTGCAGAGGTAGTGGCAGCTCCCGCGTCCAGGAGGATTCTGATTTGGGCGTGACTTTTAATTTCCTAAAACAGGGACCCTCACACCAAGCTTCCTTCATCCTACCACTTCTGCTGCCAGTCTCCACCTGCCAGGCCCGAAGCAGTCAGTGAAAACCTGCTGCTACATTCAAATCAGTGCAGCTGATGCCCTCTCCCTCCCTCAGCATTCCCTTGGAAGTTAAGATTTTTCCCTAAAGGAGCCAGGGAATCCATCCACAAGACTCTGGACCGTGTTTTTCTAGTAAGAGCCCCGTCTGCAGGAGGGAAGCACACACACACACACAGCCTGAGTAGATTGAGAATCAAGTCCCTCGTAGCTAACTTCTATAACATCTGTTTGTGTTAAGTGGAGCCCTTTGAAAATGATTTTTTTTTCCCCTTCTCTATAACAGCAACCTTAATTTTAGAACGTGGAGAAATGGTGCGTGGCAATTATTTTTGCTTCCTTCAACAAGACGTGTTTCAGTAAATGAGCTTCATTTCCAGAATTGAAGCCCTGAAAGAACCTGATTAGCAAGATCGGCGCCTACAATCACGTGTAATAACTGTGGGCAAACAGCCCTGCGGAGCCGGGCTGGGAGGACCCCGCTGCTGTGGGTTCTGCTTGCCGGCAGACTTCAGCAGATGGGCTGCTAATGTAATTAGGAATCGTTGTGTGAAATGAGCCATTATTTAAATTATCTGCTAATTTTCCTATCTATTAACCTGCTGAAAAAGAGGCAGTGGTATCTGAAGAATCTCAGGCTGCTAATCACTAACTAGATGAACAGCCCATTCTTCCCTTTAATGCAACCTTTCACCTTATTACAGCAGTTAGCAGATGGCTTTCTGTGGGGTTATTGCCCAATGCATCAGCCAAAGATTGAGAAGGGACATTGGGAAGACACGCGCAGTCTACAGGTTTCCACGGGTGCAGATATTTGGTTTCTGGGGCGCGTGAGGCAAGGTTTGTGTGTGCCAGTCTTCCCTGTGTCTCTCTACTGCAGACACTGGTGGGGGCAAAGCGGTGAGGCAGGAAGGAGGAGAAGGCTAGTAATACAGAGCAGACCCGCAGGGACTCCCCGAGGCACAGGGCGCACTCAGAGCCGTCCACCTGGGGATCCAGGAAGCGGAAGCTTAATCCGCTATTGTGTATTCGGGTTCAGGGTTGCTCCCAGGAGTGAGCACTCATTCTTGTATTTCAGATCTCCCCTGGAAGCTGGAGAGCTTTTGTGGGGGAGGGTGGGTACAATTAAGGCTTTCCTGGGTCCTTCCCAGTAAGGGAGAAGGACCCACACTGTACCCTGGATGTTGGAAGAGCCCCAGCAGCTGGAGTGAGTGTTGGGGCACACGAGAGTGCCACCACCACCACCACAACACCATCTCATTCCTAACTCTGGTTAGCCTTGGGTGTGATTATTTTATACTGTTGTTGATCAGTTGCTCAGTCGTGTCTGACTCTTTGCATCCCCATGGACTGCAGCATGCCAGGCTTCCCTGTCCTTCGCTATCTCCTGCAGTTTACTCAGACTCATGTCCATTGAGTTGATGATGCCATCCAAACATCTCATCCTCTGTCTTCCGCATCTCCTCCTGCCCTCAGTCTTTCCCAACATCTGGGTCTTTTCCAATGAGTCAGTTCTTCACATCAGGTGGCCAAAGTGTTGGAGCTTCAGCTTCAGCATCAGTCCTTCCAATGAATATTCAGGGTTGATTTCCCTTCAGATTAGCTGGTTTGATCTTGCAGTCCAAGGAACTCTCAAGAGTCTTCTCCTGCACTAAAGTTCAAAAGCATCAATTCTTTGGTGCTCAGCCTTCTTTATAGTCCAACTCTCACATCCATACATGACTACTGGAAAACCCATAGCTTTGACTAGATGGACCTTTGTCCACAAAGTGATATCTCTGCTTTTAAATAGGCTGTCTAGGTTTGTCACAGCTTTCCTACCAAAGAGCAAGCGTCTTTTAAGTTCATGGCTGCAGTCTCCATCCCCAGTGATTTTGGAGCCCAAGAAAATAAAAGTTTATACTGTTACCATTTTCCCCCATCTATTTTCCGTGAAGTGATGGGACTGGATGTCATGATCTTAGTTTCTTGAATGTCGAGTTTTAAGCCAGCTTTTTTGCTCTCCTCTTTCACCTCGTCAAGAGGTTCTTTAGTTCCTCTTCACTTTCTGCCATAAAGGTAGTGTCATCTGCATTTCTGAGGTTATTGATATTTCTTTCAGTGATCTTGATTTCAGCTTGTGATTCGTCATATATCAACTGGGAAGTCAAGTTAGCCAACTTTGCCAGTTCTAGGAAAAGCTCAGTGAAGTCTGTACACGAACGTATCAGGAGTTTGGCCTGGCAAACTCTCTCCAGCTCCTTGGCAGTTTCCCCTTCTTCATCAGCTTTTCACTCCTAGGTGGAGCTCATGTGAGTCCCCTCCCCATCCTATGGACCAGGTGATTAGCAAATTCCCATTAAGGAGATGGCTCCAGAGACTAGGAAAAAGGGCTCTGCCCTCAAGCCACTTACAAGCTCCCTGAGAGGAAAGATGTGGGCCTGGGAGAAATGAGAGGCCAGTAAAAGGCATCAGACAAGTGAGCGGCCAAAGCTCAGGGCCCAGTGGTCAAGGGGAGAGGGATGGATCAGGGCTGTCACTGAAAGGCCTTTTGGAGGATGCAGGACTGCCTGGGTCTCAAAGCAGCACTGTGTGTGGTTTGTGGTTGAACTCTGCCAGCTGGCAGAGACTGTGAGAGGTGGCTTATTATTGTGTCACAACAAAAGGAGGAAAGTAAAATCCCACAAGATATGCCATTTTAAAAACAAGAAAGCATTGTCTAGGCACAAAAAAGCATGGAGATAAAGTCCTGACTGTCCCCAAGAATGTCCCTAAAGGAATCTTCCTGGAGAGTTTGTTGGCTTCAAACTGCCCCAGGACCAGCCCTCAGCCAGCAATTCCTTGAGATGTCACAGAGTTTGTGTCCATGGCCACCAATGACTGACCTGTCTCCCTACCTCCTGTTGAAAGTTGTGTGTGTAATTACCATGTGTACTCAGTCATGTCCAACTCTCTGTGACCCACGGCTGCGGCCCACCAGCCTCCTCTGTCCATGGGATTTTCCAGGCAAGAACACTGGGTTGCCATTTTCTTCTCTGGGGAATCTTCCTGACCCAGTGATTGAACCCTCATCTCCTATACTGTAGGCAGATTCTTTACCATCTGAGCCACCAGGGAAGCCTAAAAACAGGTAGTGTGACTATTTTAGAGTCTTCATATGAGATCGTGTAAGATTTGTCCCTCTGCGTCTGGCTAATTTTACTCTGCATAATGTTCTCCAGGTTCATCCATTTTGGTACATGTGGTAAGATTTCCTTCTTTTTTAAGACTCAGAGTAGAATGGTGGTCTCCAGAAGGGGGGAAGGAGGCGATATGGGGGCTATTAGTCAAAGGTATGGCTCAGACTAAAAAGAATCTACCTGCAATGCAGGAGACCTGGGTTTGATCCCTGGGTCAGGAAGATCCCCTGGAGGAAGAAATAGCAACCTACTCCAATTCTTGCCTGGAAAATCCCATAGACAGAGGAGCCTGGCAGACTATAGTCCGTGGGATCACAAAAGAGTCAGACATAACTGAGCACACAACACACACACACACACACATCTGCCAGTGAAAATCTCTCAGTCCCCGACTTTTTCATTTATTCAACAACTGTTCACTGAACATCTAGGAAGTGCTGGGCACTGTCCAAGGTGCTGGATGGCTGAAGGATGATGAACCACAGGTGAGCCCCAGTGGTTGGCTCACTCTCATGGGGGTGCCCTGTGCTTGGACGCTCTCTGGAGAATATATACTGGAGTGTGAAAAAGATGCACAGTGGGGACCTGCTTCTTCCATGAAAGAGCCCCTGGAACCCCAATATTGGCAAAGAGATTGGAGCAGTGAAATGCTGGCGACTCTCAGAATGCTGGACCCTTGCTCTTTGAGAAGGCAGATTTTTGTCCTCATGGCTATATTCTGGAAGAAGTGGAATGTGGTTCTATAGGAGGCTGCTTGGTATAGGGAAGGAGGTGGGGCCTTCTAGCTCTCGGCAGCATTTCTTGTAAAGCAGGGATGATGGTTCATACAGGCTTCTGATTCATTTTCAGTTGTGCCTCGAAAGTGCAGTGCATTTCCCATATTTGTGTGTGTTTTCCTTTATGGGGTTGAATAATGTCCTCTGGAGTAAGACTATATTTGCAGTTTGAGTCGAACCCAAGGAGGCCGGAGGTGATGCTGGAAATTCCGCAGATAAGGACACAGCAGGGGATGTTGTATGTGTGAAGTGGGGCAAGGCGTCCAGGGGAATGGTGCACTGAGCCTTTGCTTGTCCATGCTTTCAGGGTGGATCCTATAAAATCTAGAGGATAAGTGACTGTATTTTTTTTTTTCCTTTGTGATTAAGACTAGGAGTTACAGAGAGAAAGTCATGGCCCTGGCGAGAGTTCAACGTGAAAAATGTCTGTTTCCAGGTCATCACACAGAAAAAGATGTTGGCGGCTCAGAAACATTACTTGAAGCCCCACTCAGAGTGTTTACTACTCCCTAGAAATCTATTCCTTGCCTGACTCTGTAGCTGCCTCGTTTACTCCCCTCAAATCCCGTCTTCTAACAGCAGTCAGAGTGATGACCAACTTGGCCGAGCCATGACTCCAAACTGAATTTTCTTGAAATCTGGCTTTTGCTGAAGCCGCTGGGGAGTGTGACTGTGCTCAGCGCCTGGGCAGTTAGAAGTCATCTGTGTAAGATAATGCTGTCTGTGTTTTGCTGTGACTTTCTCTGTTTTGTGTCGCCCGCCTCTGCAAGGGAGGATCATGTGCTGCGTGGCAGAAGTAAGGACGGGGGTGTGTGGAAAGGACGTGCTTCTAATGTGATGCAGAGGCGGCGGGTGGAATTCCACACCCGGGAAAGCAGAGTGAAATGTCTGTAGAGCACGTCCCTGGTCACTGGGGCCATTATGCCCAGGAGAGTAGTCCTGGGTCTGCTCTGCTGGTGGCTGGTTATGCAGGAGCATTGGGTGTGGATGTGGGATGCCAGCCTGGGAACCTGGGCTTCCAGGCAGCTGGTCTTTCCACACACGTCCTGCTGGGCTGTTGGGTGTGTGTTTGCCAGAGAGACCCAGGAAAGATTTGTAAAAATGGCATGCTTTCATGAGTGTCGTGAGCCTGGAATTCTGGGTTTGTTTTTGTTTTTTTCTTTCTTGTTCATCTCTCTACTAGTTTCACCTAAGCAAATTAAAAGTTTATCCTGCCTTCAGGAACCATTTAAATCCAGAAAGTGAAATCAGAGCTGGGAACATAGGCCATGTGAGTTACATGTATTATTAGGTCAACTTGGACTGTCTGCTGTCGGGACAATGGACTTCATTCCAATGACGGGTGAGATTCCGGAACTTGCTGACTGCCCATATGTGATATTATGATTTATGTGAAGAAATACATATTTATACAGACAAATATGTATTTGGTCTTTGTCTCAGTTCCTGGCACAAGGCTCCTGAAACCCTTGGAACTTCCTCAATAATAAGGGTGATAGAGGTGCCTTTGTTTTCCATAACAAGTCCCTTTCAACCATACCTGAAATGTGTCAGTGAGATGGCTTTTGAAAAGTCCCAAAGGATGGGGAGCCAACCCTGAGAGTAGAGAGCTGGAACTTTCAGCCTCATTTCCAGGGAAGGGAGAAGAGATGAAGGTTGAATCAGTCATCAATGGCTTATGATTTAATCCATCAGCCCAACAGATGTTCAGTTACTTCATGTTCAGTTCAGTTGTGTCCAACTCTTTGCAACCCCATGGACTATAGCCCACCAGGCTCATCTGTCCATGGGACTTCCCAGGCAAGAATGTTGGAGTGGTTTGCCATTTCCTTCTCATATATATATATATACTTTTAATTGTGTTCTGTCTGAAATCAACACAAACACCTATGTAGTGAGACCCTTCAACTTTTATAGTGACTATGTGTTCATAAATGGAATTAATAGAATTCATTTCCTAAAGTCACAGTGCATAAAGGGGTATTTACTGTCTCTCTATTCCGTATGAGAAGCCCAAAAACATGTTGAGGAGAAGAAGCCAGAACCTCCTGCCAAAAATCCCACATGATGCCATTTATATAATGTCCAGGAACCAGTGAAACCCGTCCATGGTAATAGGAGTCAGAGTGGTTGCTTCTGAGAAACAACAGGGATTGACTAGAAAGGGGCATAGAGGGGCCTTTGGGAAATAACAGGAATTTCTGTATCTTGGTTTGGGAGAACTCCATGTCAGAACGCATCAGTGGAAATCCCAAGATCTTTCATTTTTATTGTATGTAAATGATAATTCATTAAAACTTGAAAAGTGATACCACTGACAGTTGTTTCCAGGTCCTGTGCAGCAGAGATGAGGGAATACCCACTGCCGGGAGGTATCTGGGGAGGTGTGCTGGGTGCATGGGGTGGAGGTGGGAGGTCAATGAGGATTTTCAAGTGAGACCCAGCCAAGAGACAAACCCAGCCAAAAGTCCAGGGTGAGAAAGGGCTCTGCCTGGTTACCAAGTACTGATGACTGGAAAACGAAATCCCACTTATTCCACTGAATTTATCTTCTTTTAAGGTTTGGTATGTATCTGAAGCTAAACTGATCTCTGCCCTTGCAAGCTTCACAATGGACTGTGTTCGGAATTCAATTTTCTAGCAGCTTTTTAAAAATATTTCTAATCGATATGATTTCTCCAAGTAACAAATTGTTCTCAGCACTTAATTTTAAGAAAAGTATTGAGGAGTGTTACCCTAAGCAAGTAACCTAATGGTTTCTTTGTTTTTCCCTTAAAAATAAAAGCTGCAGATACTCGTTGACACCGGAAGCAGCAACTTTGCCGTGGCTGGGGCACCGCATCCCTATATTGACTCTTACTTTGACGCAGAGAGGTGAGTGATGGGTCTGTGCCTGGGAGGCCGGGCTTGGGGGCACCAGACGGATGCTTCAAAATACACTGGGAAATGCAGCCAAAAGGCTGTTTCATTTTAGGGAGGACATGTATATATCTGTGTACATAAGTGTATGTACAAGTGTCTGTGTGTATGTGCATATAGTGGTGTGTATATTTGTGTATGTATGTATGTAGGCATAAGTGTATGTGTAGGTATCCATGTGTACATGCATATAGTGGTGTGCATATTTGTGTATATATGTGTGTGTATTTGTGTATATGGAGATATCTGTGAGTACGTGCACATTTGTTGTTGTTCAGTTGTCATGTCCGACTCTTTGCGACCTCATGTACTGCAGCACAGCACCAGTTTCCTCTGTCCTTCACTGTCTCCCCGATTTTGTTCAAATTCATGTGCATTGGGTCACTGATGCTATCTGACTATCTCATCCTCTGTCACCCTCTTCTCCTATTGCTTTCAATCTTTCCCAGCATCAGGGTCTTTTCCAATGAGTTGGCTCTTCACATCAGGTAGCCAAAGTATTGGAACTTTACAGTCCTTCAGTGAATATCCACGGTTGATTTCCTTTAGGATTGACTGGTTTGATCTCCTTGCAGTCCAATGGACTCTCAAGAGTCTTCTCCAGCACCACAATTTGAAAGCATCTATTCTTCAGCACTCAGACTCCTTTATGATCCAACTCTCACATCCATACATCACTACTGGAAAACCGGTAGCTTTAACTATACAGACCTTTGTCAGCAAAGGGATGTCTCTGCTTTTTAATATGCCGCCTGGGTTGTCATAGCTTTTCTTCCACAGAACAAGAGTCTTTTAATTTCATGGCTGCAGTCATCATCCACAGTGATTTTGGAGCCCAAGAAAATAAAATCTGTCACTATTTCCACTTTTTCCCCTCCTATTTGCCATGAAGCAATGGGACCAGATGCCATGATCTTAGTTTTTTGAATGTGGAGTTTCAAGTAAGCTTTTCCCCTATCCTCTTTCACACTCATCAAGAGGCTCTTCAGTTCCTTTTAACTTTCTGCTATTAGAGTGGTATCATCTGTATATCTAAGGTTGTTAGTATTTCTCCCAGTTATCTTGATTCCAGCTTGTGATTCATCCAGCCCAGTATTTCACATGGTGTGCTTTCAATTCAGTTCAGTTGCTCAGTTGTGTCTGACTTTTTGCGACCCCATGGACTGCAGCACGCCAGGCTTCCCTGTCCATCACAAACTCCCAGAGCTTACTCAAAGTCTTGTCCATAGAGTCAGTGATGACATCCAACCATCTCATCCTCTGTCGCCCACTTCTCCTTCTGCCTTCAATCTTTCCTAGCATTAGGGTCTTTTCCAATGAGTCAGCTCTTCACATCAGGTGGCCAAAGTATTGGAGCTTCAGCTTCAGCATCAGTCCTTCCAATGAATATTCAGGACTGATTTCCTTTAGGACAGACTGGTTGGATCTTCGTGCTGTCCAAGAGACGCTCAAGAGTCTTCTCCAACACCACAGTTCAAAAGCATCAATACTTTGGTGCTCAGCTTTCTTTATAGTCCAACTCTCACATCCATACATGACTACTGGAAAAACCATAGCTTTGATTAGACGGACTTTGTTGGCAAAGTAATGTCTCTGCTTTTTAATACGCTGTCTAGGTTGGTCATAGCTTTTCTTCCAAGGAACAAGTGTCTTTTAATTTCATGCCTTCAGTCACCATCTGCAGTGATTTTGGAGTCCAGAAAAAGTCTTTCACGGTTTCCATTGTTTCCTCATCTATTTGCCATGAAGTGATGGTACCAGATGCCATGATCTTAGTTTTTTGAATGTTGAGTTTTAAGCCAGATTTTTCACTCTCCTCTTTCACTTTCATCAAGAGGCTATTTAGTTCTTCTTCACTTTCTGCCATAAGGGTGGTGTCATCTGCATATCTAAAGTTATTGATATTTCTTCTGGCAATCTTGATTCCAGCTTATGCTTCATCCAGCCTGGCATTTCACATGATGTACTCTGCATATAAGTTAAATAAGCAGAGTGACAATATACAGCCTTGATGTACTCCTTTCCCTATTTAGAACCAGTCTGTTGTTCCATGTCTAGTTCTGACTGTTGCTTCTTGACCTGTGTACAGGTTTCTCAGGAGTCAGGTAAGGTGATCTTCTACTTCCATCTCTTTAAGAATTTTCCACAGTTTGCTGTGATCCACACAGTCAAAGGCATCAGCATAGTCAATGAAGCAGAAATAGATGTTTTCCTGGAACTCCCTTGCTTTTTCCATGAGCCAATGAATGATGACAATTTGATCTCTGGTTCCCCTGCCTCTTCAAAACCCTGCTTGTACATCTGGAAGTTCTTGGTTCATGTACTGCTGAAGTCTAGCTTGAAGGATTTTGAGCATAATCTTGCTGGAATGTGAAATAAGCACAATTGTACAGTAGTTTGAACATTCTTTGGCATTCTTTTTCTTTGGGATTGGAATGAAATTGGACTTTTCCAGTACTGTGGCCACTGCTGAGTTTTCCAAATTTGTTGGCATGTTGAGTGCAGCACTTTAGCAGCAGCATCTTTTAGGATTTTAAATAGTTCAATTAGAATTCCATCCACTCCACTAGCTTTTTTCATAGTAATGCTTCCTAAGGCCCACTTGACTTCACATTCCAGGATGTCTGGACACACCATCATGATGCACTGAGTGGTGTCTGTATTTATGAATATATGTATATGTTTGTGTATGTGTAAGCATGTGTGTGTACGTGCACCTGGTGGTGTGTATGTTTGTGTATGGATGCATATATCTGTGTAAGTGTGGGTGTCTGTGTATATGCATATGATTTCACACTTAGTATGCATATGATGCACACTTAGTGGTGTGTATATTTGTGTATATGTGTATATGTCTGTGTAAGTGTAGGTGTCTGTGTCCATGCACATGGTGGTGTGTATAGTTGTGTATCCAGGTAAGTATCTGTGTACTTGTGGTACACACCACTGTGTAAGTGTGGTGTTTACATTTGAGTGTGGTGTGCATGTGTGCATGCGTAGAGGCATATGTATGTGTGTACATCCACTCCAAATGAATCCACAGCAGGATTCTACTAACAGCCTTGGTGTGTTCTCATGAGCTCTATGTCATAGACATTCATGTCAAACTTGAATGTTTTGTGGTCAGACCTGAATTGCAGGGAGCTCATGACCCTTTGACGTTTGTTGAGCGCCTGTAATCCTCACGAGGAGGTGGCCTGAGCCAGGCAGGGCTCATTGGATCTGAGTGTGAGACTGTTCTGGGCAGTGGCCTGGCATTGCTTGGAAAGCCACCTTTGTGTCACCTGAAGTTTGGTGGCGTCAGTCAAGGTGTGGTTCACTGAAACCCTTTCTGTTCTGGGAGGTCTTTGTGGTGAGAGAAATCCGTGATTCACCTGCAAAGGACACACTGTGAGCTCAGAGAACTCAAGCCCAAGATAGGGCTCTGAGCTGGCAGCTGTGGGCGGGGCTGTGAGAAGGAGCAGAGCCCGGACGCAAGTCTGGAACGAGGCCAGCTCGGTGTGTCCAGGTCCCTAGACTCTGGGCCCTAGGAAGCTTCTGGTGGTTCTTGTGAGTGTCACTGTTCATCTCTGGAGAAGCCCACGGGGTCAGAGTCACTCTGCCCCAGATACTTGTTGCTGCCCTAAATGGATGCACGTTTTAATTTCACATCCATTTTTTGTGACCCTAAAATTTAGACTCAACAGATAAAACCAGTAAGCTGCCACGTGGTTTGCTGTTTAGGCTCATGAACAAGCATGTCACATTTCTCTGCTACCGATGCTCTTCATGTCTTCCCTTTCCCACTTTCTTTTCCCATAGTCTTTTGTTTAAGGGAATAAACCCCATCTTTTTTGAGGGGAAAAAAAAGGAAACGCAGGTGAGAAAATAACAACTGGGGAGGTTCAACAAATCCCCAGCATCATTAATAAGGCAGGAGTGCCGCCTCGTCTCCCATATATCTTGGTCTTTGTTTTGGTGGCACAAGGAGGCCATCTGTGTGTCCAGCTGGAGGGAGGGATGGCTGGTGCTTCATGGACCCCTCCTTCAAGGAACTTGGAGCTTAGGTTATGACTCAGTGTGTTGATAACCTTTGATCACCGAAATTCCAGGTGCACCTCCAGGCTTATGATGCTTCGTGAAGACAGATGTGAGCCCTGGAGCTATTCTTGAAACTTCAGATGCTTGTGAAGTGGGTCATGGGCTGTGCAGCCAGGGAACAGAGGCTGGCTGATGAGCCCCCAGCTACCCTTTGCCCTTTCCCACTCAAACTGTGATTCGTCCAAATCCTCTGTCCCAAATAGCCCCCTCCCCTCAACTACTCCATCATGTGTCAGATTCTGGAGTCAGTCCAAACCTCTCTTTTTTATTCACATAGCACAGGAGGTCTGGGAACCAAGAAAGTGGCCCAGGTTCAGGCTTCTAGGACGAGAGGTCCGCAAACTTCAGCCCTGGCAGCTCCTCTTTATAGTAAGTGCTGTGTACGCTCTGAACCAAAATGCAAATGTGGTAAAACTTATCTTCACATGTAATTCTAAATGCCCTGACACAATCTGCAGGGATTGGGGATGAGTAAAAGGCATTAATTTATAGGATGGTGATCAGCACCGCAATATGTAAACACGCTGGGTAGGAGTCACGTGACACTGGGTGATGCAGGAGGCTGTGAGCATCACTCTGGCCATGCAGTGCCCAGTGCAGACTGACAAACTGAATTAAAATAGAATCAGACACCTGGAACAGCTTGCTTTAGTGATGTCAGTTTTCCAGATGAGTGAAGAATCTTGGTATAGTTTCCCCACAGGATTCTCTTCTTCAATCTACACAGTAGCTGCATACCTAGAAAATGCAAAGTATATTAAACTGTGTAGAAGATGTTGATCTTTGTGATGAGCAATCCTAGCCCTAATTTTTCCACTATGAGATTCTTCCTAGTCCATACATTCTCCCAGTTTCTCCATGCCTACTGGGGTTCTGCCTGCCATAAGACAAAGCAGACATCCTTGGAGCTCAGATACATCTTTAACAGTTTTCCTCCCCAGAGCAATTTTGTTTTCCATCACAGATCTGTAGACACATGATGCAATAGAAGAAAATAATAGTACGATATAGTGAAGCCAAGTTCAAGTAATGTGTATATCTACCTTTTAGATTGAAATGTGCAAATCTAACACCATGGGTGGATATTTTCTTGGTTCCCAGACCTCCTGTGCTACATGAATAAAAATGAGAGGTTTGGACTGAGTCCAGAATCTGTTCCATGATAAAGTGGTTGAGGGGAGGGGTTTGTTTGGGGTGGAGGATTTGGACAAACCACAGTTTGAGTGGGAAAAGGTAGCCAGGGGGTCATAAGTGGTAAATAGCACAGCCAGGTCTCAATAAAAGTCAGAGTGTGCTTGCAACCCACTTACCCTTTTGCTGGGTTTCCTTGATGACTCGGCAGGTATAGAATCCACCTGCAATATAGGAGATGCAGGTTTGATCCCTGGGTCATGAAGAATCCCTGTAGAAGGGAATGGCAACCTGCTCTGGTGTTCTTGCCTGAAAGGTCCCGTGGACAGAGGAGCCTGGTGAGCTGCAGTCCAAAGGGTTGTCACAAACAGTACCTGACTAACCACACACAGGCACGCACCCGTTTGCTATGCAGATGCAGATATGGAAGCATTCAAGGGTAAACACTAGTCAACGTTACAAATACTGGGTTCAGTGCCATTTAATATGTGTACAATATTTAATCAACGGTAGACAACTAGCTTCTTTCTCATTTGCCTTTGACTTTGTTCATTGTTGGCTTGAACCATAATTCTCTCAGCCTTAATGGGACACAGCCTTCTAACTCTCCTATTAGCCAGGTTTGAGTTCAGGTTTCAGGTGGCTCCTATCTTTCATACTTAAAGATTGAGCTCCTCTGCCTTCTTTGCACCTGATTTAACGTGAAGACTCCTAGAACATTTGTGACTCCCATGATGGCTAGCCCTGCCATCCTGCTAACCACACAGGAGAATTCGGGGCTCCCTCCTAGCTTTATGAGCACCTGACTGTCTCATCTAGATATTTCTCCTTTGTGAGCAAACATAGAACTAACAGAACCTGCCAACATGCAGGGGAGGCCCCAGACTTCCCTGCTTTGTCAGTTTCACCCCTACTGGCACCTTCATTATTCAGACTTCAGCCTGCCTTCTCATTTGCAAGTATTGTTGAAATTTATTTAGTACCTTAAAACATGACCCACTCTGCCTTCTAGCCCTAATATTGCCTTTCTTATGAAGAAATCTATTCTCAGGTAGCTCAGTAGTAAAGAATCCTCCTACCAATGCAGGAGACATGGGTTTGAACCTGGGTCAGGGAGAACCCTGGAGAAGGAAATGACAACCCACTCCAGTATTTTTGCCTGGGAAATCCGATGGTCAGAAGAGCCTGATGGACTACAGTCCATGGGACTGCAAAGAGTTAGACATGACTGAGCAACTGAGCATGCATTCATTCTTTAGCTGGGCTATCAGGCTTCTTCTTAACTGAATCCAATGTGAAACATCACATTTTGAGTTTTAGGCAAGTTCTGTTCAATCACCTGCATTTGTCACCAGTACAAACACATGTGCTTTGCAGGTTAAATACTTGCTTTGATTTATGTAAACTCTTCTCTCCTTTCTTCTGTTTTTCCTAAACGGTTCTCATAGGTTTATGCCAACACAGATGCATTATTGTTAAGATATGGACTATGAACATAATTTATACAGTAAAGTATGTACATTTAAGTTGCCTGATGCTTTCAACTCACTTTACAGTTGGCCTAAGCTACACCTTCCACCATGGTATTTGATGGAAGCCGAGAGAATGTTCTACTTCCTCTCTCAATTTTTGACAAAGGTTTCTTTTCTGAGATGTAGCTTGCTGCCTTGTGATGTTTCTGTATTTGCTTGTCCCTCTGATCTCTCTTAGTTATAATAAGGTTTCTGGTTGGGTTTGTCAGCCTCTGATTCAAGTCCCCCAGTCTCTGGATATTCAGGTTTAACGCTTCCTGAAACATGTCCCAGTAATTGGAGATTTGACTTGGGGTTCTTTGACAAGATCTCTTTGATTTATGGAATCAGACATCAGGCTACCATCAGTCATTTGTGCAGCTTTGTCCCATCAGAAGCACTCTTTTCCTGGTGGTAAATGTTCCAATGAATTACTATACAGCAAAAAGGCAATCATGTATTTTTTTAGGTATACTTCTTTTTTGGCCAGTAAAATAGCCTCCATCCAAGTGGCCTGATGAGAGATTCAGTATACTCATCCCCCTGACCTTATACTAATCTATTCAGAAATTAAGTATATTTTCATTAAAATGTCTCCCCCTCCTATACTCCATCTGGGGTGCAGCTCACAGAGTAGTTCTGGCAAAAGAACAATTTCTTGTCTTCAACTGATGCTTATAAGTAGAGTTGGGCTATTAGAAAATTATGCAGGTTATTTTCTTAAGGAGGCTGACCTGGGCCCTTGAGATCTCATGCTACATCTTTCCATCTTGATGATGTCACACATTTTTCTTGATTATTTAGATAATTTCTTAAGTTTGTCCAGGAGGGGGCTTGCCATATTGGGGCCCTGAAGCCATCGTTGAGGATGTTGATGACCCTCCAGGGTAAGCAGAAGCCCCTGAGCTGGTGAGTGGCCCCACTGACTCTGACATGGTCACTTCCAGACCTTGGGAAGAGTAAGACAGGTATCTGGTCACCTGGTCCAAGTCCCTTATCCCTGAGGTAGAGTCCAAATTCTGAAATGTGCAGAAGGCCCCTGGGGAGGTCTCAGGCAGAATTTTCCAGGAGACTTAACATTCTCTGGGGGGCTCGTGGTTTGGGGGAGCCAGAGTCGACTGAAGGATTCAACTCTCTTGACTTCTGCCCTCCCACCTCCCTGTATATTCTCTGAAAACAAAATGGGTTTCTTTAATAAAATGTTCTGTGGTTCTTCTCTTCTCAGTTTGATTGATTTCACTTTTCAGTACTGCATTCCCTTCAGACTTGTATCAGAGGCAGAAAGTCTCCTGAATTTGGTTCGAAGTGATTCTGTGGTTGTGGGTGGACTCTTTCCTAGCTACTCACATCCTTGATGAATGGCTGTTTCTACATACCCAGAATGGATGCTGCAAAAAACCAGCCTGTCTGGGGTTCACTCTCAATATAGTTAATTAATGTCCAAAGCAGCTGAGAGCCAAAGCATTTTAGTGCCAAGAGGTGGGATGTTAGGACATAAACATGGAGGAATGCATAGTTTTTAGGTCTAGTGCTGAAACCTACGTGTTAATAACATTCAGAGCTGCTTGCAATTCATCTCTGGGATTTTTGTTCTTTGAGTTCAAGGAGCCCAGGGAATATGAGCTAAGAATTACTTTTTTCTCTCATTATCTAGAACTGTGCTTTCTACAAGGGTAGCTACTAGACACAAGTGGCTATTTAAGTTTAAATTAATGTTAAATACAGGCTCATTCTTTAGTCAAACTATCCAGATGGTCCCTGACTTAGATGGTTTAAATTAGCTTTCAACTTTACAATGGTGCAAAAGCCATACACATTCAGTAGAAACTTTACTTTGAATTTTGAATTTTTAAAAATTATTTTATTTAACATTAAATAAATTGAGACCTATGAACCAGAGTTTCTTAATCTCAGCACTACTGACATTTTGGGCTGGGTGATTCTTTATTGTTGGGAGAATGGAGAATTCTCGTGCATTGGAGAATGTTTACAGCATCCTGGTTTCTGTTCCATTTGATGCCAGAAGCTTCCCTCTCACACAGCTGTGACAACCAAAAATGTTTCCAGACATTACCAAATGTCACCCGGAAGGCAAAATAGACTCTAGTTGGTAATCACTGTCATAGAAGCTAAATCCAAATTCAGTCATTGGACAATGCAACATTAAAATCCAAGTTTGGTGCTTTTTATCCCACTTTCAATGGACTTGTTCCACCAATTCTATGGAAACTTTTGTACTCAGGGTAATAAAATGGCTGCGGCCCCTCCAGATATCACATATACATTTCCAGCAGGAAGGTAGGAGGCTAACGGTAACAAGAGGCAAGAACACTCCTCCTAAAGTGGCCATCATTTTACTGAGAAGGAATTCCCTCCCTAGTGACTCTTCCTACATAGCACTGGTCAGAAGTGTTTGCATTTTGAATTTTGCTTCTCTCAAAGCTATTAGTAAGGGGACAATCCTGTCTCATGATGTTGGGAAACAGGAGCCACAGTTCCCTGTCAGCCCTGTGATCATGAGGGTAAGCAACTGACATATAGATAGCCATGAGGACCTAGAAAGACATTCTGCTTTGTTCACTTTCAATTTAGTAATCAGTAAATTAAAGGAGATAGTCAACATTTTATCATAAGCTAGGCTTTGTGATAGGTGAGTTTGCCCAACTGTAGGCTAATGTAGGTGGTAGGCTGAGCTAAGCTAAGACGTTCAGAAGTTTCCATTAAATGCATTTTCAGCCTGATGATAATGCCAACTTACAATAGGCATATCAGGATGTAACCCTGTTGGGGAAGACCTACAATCACATTTCAGGTGCCTTGTAGCCACCTGCGGCTACTCTATTGGAAGCATAAATAGAGAATATTCCTGTCATTGCAGAAGCTCTATTGTACAGCCTTGGTCCAGAACACAGAAGAACTCCGTCTTTTAGAAACCTGGAAGTCTCTTCCCCTCCCTGCTCCATTTCAACCAAGTCTTACCTGAGACTTGCCCCTTTTCCTGGAGGTTGTTGGACTTCACAGTGAAACAGTTTTGGATATTCAGAAAGATTATAGGAGCATTTTATAGGAAAAAAGCTTGCGTTTTCTAATGGCAGCTCGTAGATTGAATACAGGTAGCAAGTGATTAGATAGTTACAATAATAGCAGCTATTTTTGTTGTGTACCTGCTGTGTTCTGGGGTTTTGTTCTAAATAGTTTACAAAGAGACTAACAGACTTAGCAAATGAACTTACGGTTGCCGGGAGGAAGGGATAGTTAGGGAGTTTGGGAAGGTCATGTACACACTACTATATTCAAAATGGATAACTAGCAAAGACCTACTGTATAGCACAGGGAACTCTACTCAATGTTACGTGCCAGCTTGGATGGGAGTGGGGTTTTGGGAGAGAATGTGTGTGTGTGTGTGTTAGTTGCTTCGTTGTGTCCAACTCTTTGCGACCCCATGGACTGTAGCCCACCAGGCTCCTCTATCTATGGAATTCTCCAGGCAGGAATACTGGAGTGGGTTGCCATTCCCTTCTCCAAGGAATCTTCCTGACCCAGGGATCAAACCCTGGTCTCCTGCATTGCAGGCAGATTCCTTACCATCTGAGCCACCAGGGAAGCCCTTGGGGGAGAATGGAGACATGGATATATATGGCTGAGTCCCTTTGCTTTTCCCTGGAAACTACCAAAACATTGTTAATCAACTATACTCCAACAGAAAATAAAAATCTTAAAGTTCAAAAATAAAATGCCTTAAATAATGGTAATATATTCATTCAAATGGTTTATAGTATTCACTCTTTTAATCCTCAGAATTCACCCGATGAAGTGTGGCGCTATATTGTCCCTACTTTTCAGTTGAGGAGACTGAGATATAGAGAAGTTAAATAACTTAGCCTGGAGTCACACACAGCTTCAAAGTGGTTGAAGTGCTGTTGGACCCCAGAGAGTGTAACTCCAGTTGCCACCCACATCTTTGTAAGTAGCACCAGAGTATTCAGAATGTTCACCCACGAGGGAAATAGCAATCTGGTCAGTACACTGCAGAGAATGTTCTTACTACAAGGGCAGCCCAGTTCGGAGGGCAGCCTGGTTAGAAGGGAAGCCTGGTTCATGCTCTTCTCTTCTCAGTGACCTCAGCAGATTCTCATGAGTGTTCTGTAGGCTCATTAGGCTTCCCTGGTGGCTCAGATGGTAAAGAACCTGCCTGCAATACAGGAGACCTGGATTCAGTCTCTGGGTTGGGAATATCCCCTGGAGGAGGGCATGGCAACCCACTCCAGTGTTCTTGCCTGGAGAATCCCCATGGACAGAGGAACCTGGCGGGCTACAGTCCATGGGGTTGCAAAGAATCAGACACAACTGAGCGACTAAGTATAACAGACTAAAAAAAAAAAAAACTTCTGAAAAGAAAGTCATGGCACTATAGACTGTTTGGTGGGGATAACTGATCTTCTAGATGCAGAATGGGTAAATTAGGGCTGGCAGGCTACCTGCAGCCTGCCGCCTGTTTTCCTAAGTAAAGTTTTGTTGGAACATGGCCACACGTGTTTGTTTAATCTGTCACCTGTGGTTGCTTCTAGCAGAACAGAGTAAGTGAAATGGAGATCATGTGGCCCACAAAAGCTGAAACATTTATTTTCTGACCCTTTATAGAAGAAGCTCACCAACCCTGTGGTGGACATATTCTCTAAGTCTTTCAAAATAACTAGCCTCTTCTGTTAGCAATAGTGCTAATGTTTTGAACTTGAAGAATGACCCTAAATGGTCAGAAAGGACTGACATTTCAGTCTTTTCATTGCTTTTCAACCTAATGTGTGCAGCCCCTGCTGTGTGCCAGGCATCACTGAATTGGTGTGGGCACTCAGCCCTGGTGTGAAAACACCAGTCCTCAAGTGCCTGCATTTCAGTGGCCTGACTATATGCTTTCTGTAAGTAATTTCTGATGGGTCCCTTAGCACTCCGTGTGCCTGGGGTCCATTCGTGCTTACTTTTCTGCCTGTGCTTGCTGTTGTCAGAAGACATGTGTGCAGAAAATGTTCACTTAGTAATGCTCTCTCTTTAAGATTGTGGTGGAGTTAGCTAAAATAGTCAGAAAACATTAAAATTAAACGTCCTTTGTATTTCATATCCCATTATGGAGTTAGAATAAATTAAATTTCTTTAAAATGTGTCTGCCAGACATTTTAAAAATATCTTTTCCCCCCAATTATAAAAGTTATATATGCAGAAAATACGGAAGGACCGAACCACAAGAATGAGAATTTCCCCCCACCAAAACCCTACCACCCAGAGATAGCCCTGTTAGTATCTGAGTGTAATAATTTTTTTGAAGAAGAAGATTCTGCCACATATACAAAGGTTTCTTTTATCTTAATTTTTCTCTGTGTCATTGAAAATGTCAGTCAACATCATTTTCCAGTACTACATAGTATTCCATTCATACTTCTGTACCATAATTTACTAAACTGTTTCCTTTTTTTTACTGGGCATTTAGGTTGTTTCCAGCTGTTTGCTACTATAAATAAAACATAATAACTGTCTTTGTTAATGAATCTCTGTTTGCATCATGGGTGTTTCCTTAGGGTCAGATTCTCAGACACGCAGTTTCTGAATTAAATAGACCTAACATTTTTAAAGTTTATAACACGTACCCCCCAAAATTCACATCCTCTGTGATTTAACTTCCTCTCTGGCTCCCAACAATACCTTACTAGGTCATATAACCTGACAGCAAAGACTTATTAACATGGATGAATGTTCAGAGATTGAATGTTAAAGTGAAAACTGTAGACAAACAGGTACATTTACAATGATCCCACTGGTGGCTGGGCACTTCTCTTAGGAATGGGATTGTTTTCCTAAGAGAAGCATGGTTTGAACACAGATATTTGCTTGGAGATGTCCCTTGGCCTGTAGTCCAACAGAGCTGTCAAGCTCAGCTGGGTATAAGAATGACCTTACAGGACTCGGCACCCCAGGGCCTTGACACCTGCTGCTCTCTCTCTCTCCAGGACGTCCCCTTGCAGAGAGTCCCATAGCTTATTGTCTTCACGCAGGTCTTACATAAATGTCATCTCTCAGAGCAGCCTCTGTGACCACCACGTCTCTCTTCCACCCCTCACCCTGCTCTCCTCCCTGTATGGCTCTCATCACTCTATCATTGCTTGAAATTCTAGGCGTTCATTTGTTTACTGTCTGTCTCTGAAATCCTAGGAGCAGGGCTTCCTTGGCCCTGTCCATTGTCTGGTCTTGTTCATGTTATTCTCAGTATCTCTTACCTTCAGGTGTTGTGCGGTTGTCACAGTGGCTTGTATCCCAGCTTGTCATTAACGTCACCTTTCTGATATGGGGATAATCAGCTTGGGGACAGATGGATGGCCTTGAAAAGGAACCTGCAATGCCACGAGATCATAGGGGCCCTGAGGAGGGCTGGCCCTGGTGTTGGGGGGTGTGACTTGACTTTTATTCATCACGTTGGCTGTTTGTATGAATTTGAACCTGCAGCCACTTTGGACACAAGCTACTGGCCCTCTTTCTGGGGCTGGTGGTCCCTCCCTGTGTCTCAGAGCAGCAGTGCAGTGTCCCCCCACAGCTGGAGGAACAGGCGGACCCACACGTGTTTGTGGCATTCCAGTTAAGTACAACACCTGACTTACGCGGGATACATGGGCTCAGGAAGGAGTTAAACTCAGGTTAATGTAGACCCCAGTACTCGCTCACATGTGGCACAGAAAATGTCATTGCCCAAATGTCAGTGATTATGTTATGGGAAGTCATGCCCTGTGAGCACGAGGACTGTTCCTTGGGAAGAATTGCTGACGCACACCTTCCTCTCTTAGAGCAGCTGTCTTGACACCCGTGACCACCACGTTGTCAGAACAGTGGCAGGTGGATGGAGCACAGGACACAAGGCCTCTTCTCTTTCTCCAGGTCCAGCACGTACCGCCCCAAGGGTTTTGATGTCACTGTGAAGTACACACAGGGGAGCTGGACTGGCTTCGTTGGGGAGGACGTGGTCACCATCCCCAAAGGCTTCAACAATTCTTTTCTTGTCAACATCGCCACCATATTTGAGTCAGAGAATTTCTTTCTGCCTGGGATTAGATGGAATGGGATACTTGGACTGGCTTATGCTACCCTAGCCAAGGTAAGAATGATGGGTGGGTCTACGAACATCAAATGATAGAACAAGATTCTGAAATCAGTCACTCTGGAGGGGCCAGCAGAGGGGTCCAGGCTGTCCAAGACAGTCAGTGAGAATCACATGGTTGAAAGACAAGTGTTCACATGATTGATTAGACCTCTAAGCATTTTTAAAATTTAAGGTAAATGGCGAGATTCTTTGCACCTTCCTGTAAGATATTCCCATGCCATGACTTTTTTCATTTGTCTTTTTCTGTTTGTTTTACTTGAATAGTTGACAAATGTTAATAGAATCTGATTCCCTTTGATGATGGTGCTTGCTTAGGAGCTTTTATTAGGGGAGGATTAAGAGAAAATACATTTATTAAATTAATAAAGGGGACTTCCTATGCAGGGGATGAAGGTTCGATCCCTGGTCAGGCAACTAGGATCCCATACACTGCACAGCATGGCCAAAAAAATTATTTTAAAAATAATATTGATAAAGAAGGAACCTCAGGGTGACAGTGGAAACTCTGCAGGAAGAGGTGTCCTGCCAGGCACAGAGCATGACACTGCTTTCCCCTCACTCTGGAACTGGAGCCCAGATACCTGCAGGCACACCCTGGGGATCGCCAGCCAGTGGAAGCAGTGATGCTTCGAGAAGAGACGGTGAAACCTCACCCTCATCAGCATCAGGACCATCACAAAACAGGGAAAGACAGGACGGTTCTCTGTCCTTGGTCCACCCAAAGGAAGCAGTGATCACATGTGGGAGGAGGGGGTTGGGCTGGGAAGGAAAGGATGCCAGGGGCAGGCAGATCCGACAACCCGGTGTGACCCCCGGGCTCCGAGAGGCCAGGGTAGGTTAGTGGACACGTGAGGAGAGGTCACCCCTCCTGGCCTGTAACCGGGCACCCTGGCTTGGCTTCTCCTTGTTCAGACAGGCTTTGAGCCAGCGCTAAGGGTGAAACAAAGAATTGTGGGTGTAGAAAGTCCTGTTTTCTCTCTGGAAGGATGTTTGCTCCAGCTCGAGTTTACTCGCAAGTGATGCAGACAATGAGGTGGGGAAACATGGGAGGGGAGCATAAAGGGCAGGGGGCATTTCCCAACACTGTAGTTTCTTAAGGAGAAAGAACAACCCGTGACCCCTGGACCAAGACCATTACAAGATGTGCTTCCGTGGAGTCTCAGGACCTCCCCAGAAGGCAGACTTCATAGGCTCACATTGGTTATGTGTGGACAGAGGGTTAGGTTTACCCCTTGCTGAGGACTGTCAGATCACAGAGCCCTGTCCGAAGAGCCCAGATGGATTTTAGAGCTCAGCACCATAGGGCTTTCCAGGTGGCTCAGCAATATAATTTGCCTGAAATGCAAGAGTTGCAGGTTCAGTCCCTGGGTCTGGAAGATTTCCTAGAGAAGCAACCCACTCCAGTATTCTTGCCTGGAAATACCACGGACAGAGGAGCCTGGCAGGCTGTAGTCTATGGGGTCACAAAGTGTCAGACGTAACTTAGTGACTGAACAACAACAACCATAAGAAAAGTTTAATATGAGTCCCCAGACTTGTAACAACTTCCATTCCTAAGTACTTTTCACTGACACTTGACCACATGTTTCTTCTTGTGAAAAGATATATGATTGATTTGATGGTTATTTGGGAGGTGGTAGCTTAGCGACTTCACTTTCACTTTTACACATTGGAGAAGGAAATGGCAACCCACTCCAGTGTTCTTGCCTGGAGAATCCCAGGGATGGGGGAGCCTGGTGGGCTTCCGTCTATGGGGTCACACAGAGTCGGACACGACTGAGGTGACTTAGCAGCAGCAGCAGCAGCTTAAAGCTAAATTATCTGGAATTAATAATACATGAAACTTCCTTGAGAACAGACTGCTTCAGGTTTTTTTGAATGTCCCCACAAGACCTTTTATCTTTTCATCTCTGAGATTCCAAGATGGCCAACAATTGGCTTCACGTCCCTAGGTTCAGTTCAGTTCAGTTCAGTCGCTCAGTTGTGTCTGACTCTTTGCGACCCCATGAATCGCAGCACGCCAGGCCTCCCTGTCCATCACCAACTCCCGGAATTCACTCAAACTCATGTCCACAGAGTCGGTGATGCCATCCAGCCATCTCATCCTCTGTCGTCCCCTTCTCCTCCAGCCCCCAACCTTTCCCAGCATCAGAGTCTTTTCCACTGAGTCAACTCATCGCATGAGGTGGCCAGAGTATTGCAGTTTCAGCTTTAGCATCAGTCCTTCCAATCAACACCCAGGATTGATCTCCTTTAGAATGGACTGGTTGGTCCCTAGGTTAGGGGAGACCAAAGCAGGATTTACAGGAAGTAAACAGGCTAGAAACAAGACTGGCAGGGCGGTCTGGGTTGGTGGCCCAAAGACATTTCTGAAATAGATTCCATGAGCACCCACTGGGGATGTCAGAGTGTGCAGGGGCCCCCAGCTGAAGCTATCTGCTCCCACACCAAAGATGTGGTTAAGGCCACCTGCAGGGTCTCAACCTGCTGAGTCAGGTTCTCTACTGGTCCTGGGCAACTGTGTGCTTTTAAACCTTAAAGGGATCCTAAGTCCTGCTGAAGAATGACTTGGTGCAATAATAATAGATCCTGTCGCATGTACCGGGCACTTTTCCAAGCACTCTGTATGTACTGACCCACTTAAGCCCCAGAAGAGCTCTGGGATGTGACTATGATCCCCATTTTACAGATAAGGAAACAAAGGGACAAGTCACACAGTTTGCAGGTCAGGGGTGGAGCCAGGATTCAATTCCAGGCAGTGTTTACCTGGCTGCTTCTCATGAAGGCAGACACAGGCTGGGTCATCACCAGACCCAACCTGGTTTCTAGAGGGGGCTTTGTCTCCTTCCTTGACCCAAACACAAAGTGTTTAGGCTACAATTACACAGAGGGATTGTGCCAAATTCTGCCAGAGTCCACAGAGGCTGGGAAAGAAGCGATAGGAGGCCAGATACAAAGGAGCTAAACAAATAGGAAGGTTTCTGTCTGATCACACTGCTTTCACTGCCTCCAGAATTAGAGTTTCAGTTCCTACAGATTATAAATAATCCTTCCCGATATTTACTGTGAATGCCCAGAAGATGCCTGGAGCATCTACGCTGCTACAATTGTTGCATTTTCATCAAGAATAAACCATTCATAGTAACAAACTCTAATCTCTCCCAGTTGTCAAAGCCAAAATGGAAACATGGATCTATGACATTCTTTCCTCACCACCAGCACCTTTGACCGCCCCCCACCCCCGCCGCTCCCGCAGCTAAGACCTGTTTGCAGACCATCCTTCCTTTTAAGTTCTAGAGAAATGGGGTTGTCCTCTGAAGCCATGGTTACATGTAAGGAGGCGCAGAGGATGTTACTCACATATGGCAATGAGGAGTAATGGGCTTTTAAACTGCAGGACAATAGCATCCTTCCTTTTCTGATCGCAACAGTAGCGTTGTTCCTTTTCTGGTCACCAGAGTTCAGCAGACAGCCAGCAGAGATAAGCCTCCTCCCAGGGGTCTGGGATGTGAACTGTTCTCGAGGGTCAGGCACCTGTCGTTTGCATGATGGACGACTATGACTAGGGAAAAAACCTTTTTCTGAAGCTGTAAAGGCAGCTCCTGGAGACCCTGTTCTCTCCTTACTCCGAAACATCTAAGATTAGACTCCACCACCTGCCTAGGTAACCCATTTCTGCATCTTCTCACGCTGGCCTCACGAGGTGGTCAGATGTTAAATGGGGCAGCCACTTCACAGCTTCAGGAAATACTATCTTATCTTCCCCACAGAGACACTGCCCCAAAAGGAAAAATACCAAGTCACAGGGAGTTCTGTTGGAGGTTTCCGAATTGGTGGACTTAATCATGCGCTTGTTTATTTCTTAACCTTGAAAATATTCCATGGAAAGCAATGCCGTGTTGTGCACCATGCCTGGCGCCTGCACAGGGTGGCCCCTTGTCTACCCTGGAGCCCTTAATCAGCTGCCGTGTTTCCCTGCCCCTCCTGCAGCCGTCAAGTTCTCTGGAGACCTTCTTTGATTCCCTCGTGGCACAAGCAAAAATCCCCAACATCTTCTCCATGCAGATGTGTGGGGCCGGACTGCCAGTAGCTGGATCTGGTACCAACGGAGGTAGTCTTGTGGGTATCTTTTAGTCTTAAAGGGGGGGAAAAAAATCACAAACCAGTGGGACTGTTTTTCCTGCTTTATTAAGACTCTGATAGAAATATTAGGCACATAGAGATACATAGGTGCTGTGAAAGCTTTGATAATCCTTGTTTTATAGCCTTAAAAATGGATAAAATTAGGTAATTTTTAATCTTTCTTAAGCATCCTGCTATCTAATAAAATGATTCTCATTGCTTCCCCAAATTCCTTTAAAACGTTTTTTTTGTTTGTTTTTTTTTTTTTAGTCTTCCTTTGAAAGGTAACTGATTTTGTTGGGTGTTGGAGAGAGGGGCATATGAGGACCTGTGGGGCAGGGTGGTAGGTCGGCTGAGCTCTGGGGAGTGGGGTCTGGGATTTCATAGGTTTGTTGGAGAGACAGGAGCACCTTATGCACAGGAGTACACACACATGCATATACACACGTTATACGTTTTATACACACACTATACCCATCCTGAGTTCCGAACAAGAGCACAGAGATGAGAAAGCCTTCCTCAGTGACCAATACAAAGAAACAGAGGAAAACAGTAGAATGGGAAAGACTAGAGATCTCTTCAAGAAAATCAGAGATACCAAGGGAACGTTTCATGCAAAGATGGGCACAAAAAAAGGACAAAATGAGTATGGACCTAACAGAAGCAGAAGATATTAAGAAAAGGTGGCAGGAATACATGGAAGAACTATTCAAAAAAGATCTTAATGAACCAGATAACCATAATGGTGTGATCACTCACCTAGAGTCAGACATCCTGGAGTCTGGAGTCAAGTGAGCCTTAGGAAGCATCACTACAAACAAAGCTAGTGGAGGTGATGGAATTCCAGCTGAGCTAAATTCCATCAAATCCTAAAAGATGATGCTGTTAAAGGGCTGCACTCAGTGTGCCAGCAAATCTGGAAAACTCAGCAGTGGCCACAAAACTGGAAAAGGTCATTTTTCATGCCAATCCCAAAGAAAGGCAATACCAAAGGATGCTCAAACTACCACTCAATTACAGTCATCTCACACACTAGCAAAGTAATGCTCAAAATTCTCCAAGTGAGGCTTCAATAGTACCTGAACCATAAACTTCCAGATGTTCAAACTGGATTTAGAAAAGGCAGAGGAACCAGAAATCAAATTGCCAACATCCATTGGATCTTCAAAAAAGCAAGAGAGTTCCAGAAAAACATCTACTTCTGCTTTATTGACTACGCCAAAGCCTTTGACTGTGTGGATCACAACAAACTGGACTATTCTTCAAGACATAGGAATACCAGACTACCTTACCTGCCTCCTGAGAAACCTGTATGCAGGTCAGAAAGCAACAATTAGAACTGGACATGAAACAACAGACTGGTTCCAAATTGGGAAAGGAGTACATCAAGGCTGTATATTGTCACCCTGCTCATTTAACTTATACGCAGAGTACATCATGAGAAACACTGGGCTGGAAGAAGCACAATCTGGAATCAAGATTGCCGGGAGAAATATCAGTAACCTCAGATACGCAGATGGCACCACCCTTATGGCAGAAAGCGAAGAACTAAAGAACCTCTTGATGAAAGTGAAAGAGGAGAGTGAAAAGCTGGCTTAAAACTCAACATTCAAAAAACTAAGATCTTGGCATCTGGTACCATCACTTCATGGCAAATAGATGGGGAGACAGTGGAAAATGTGACAGACTTTATTTTCTTGGGCTCCAAAATCACTGCAAATGGTGACTTCAGCCATGAAATTAAAAGACGCTTGCTCCTTGGAAGAAAAGCTATGACCAACCTAGAGAGCATATTAAAGAGCAGAGACATTACTTTGCCAATGAAGGTCCGTCTAGTCAAAGCTATGGTTTTTCCACCAGTCACATATGTATGTGAGAGTTGGACCATAAAGAAAGCTGAGCATCGAAGAATTGATGCTTTTGAACTGTGGTATTGGAGAACACTCCTGAGAGTCCCTTGGACTGCAAGGAGATTCAACCAGTTAATCCTAAAAGAAATCAGTCCTGAATATTCATTGGAAGGACTGATGCTGAAGCTGAAACTCCAATACTTTGGCCACCTGATGTGAAGAACTGACTCACTGGAAAAGACTCTGATGCTGGGAAAGATTGAAGGCAGGAAGAGAAGGGGATGACAAAGGATGAGAAGGTTGGGTGGCATCACTGACTCGATGGACATGAGTTTGAGCAAGCTCTGGGAGTTGGTGATGGACAGGGAAGCCTGGCGTGGTGTAGTCCATGGGGTCACAAAGAGTCAGATATGACTGAGCAACTGAACTGAGCTAATAGATACTTACGTGTGCATGCACACAACACACACGCACACATATGTGCAGACATGTACACACACTACACAAACACATCATATACACATATGCCTACACATGTGCACACACTTACACATGTACACATAAGTACACATGGATATGCACATATACATACACACTTGTGCATACACACACACATGCTCGCACACACTGTATACAGTTACACAGATTTACATAATACATACTCGCACGTCCTTACATACATGTGCATGCACAGATGTACACACACACCTGCACACAGATACACACACACATACTGAAACACAATCAGTGCTGGGAACACACCATATCCCAAGTGTCTCCCTGATGGGCCTGCACCCAGCCGTCTACAGCAGGAGACAAAGGGGAGAATGTACTTGAAGAGCCCCCAGGGCGGTGATGCTGACCCCTTTGTCCTCCGACTGCGAGAAACAGCTGCACACGTGTTTTCAGCACCCTGTTTTTTTACCACCTTTTCAGAGGAGAGGGGTGATGTTACACAGATTTCCAAAATGAAGTTTTGATTAGAGAAGCTCTTTTGTTCCTCTTTCCATGCAAATACGTGGGGCAGGAAGTCATCCTTCATCTTCTGAGGAACTGAATTTTGTCAGTCTGTGTGGTTAACCATTTTATTGCATTTCTTTGCCCATGACTGGGATGGGGTGCGGGAGGATCTCAGTATCAGAAAGCTGGAATTGTATGCATTTCCTCTACATAAGAGAAATTATCAAAGCATCCTGATTAGAACGGGACTCTGATCTTCCAACACATGGCCTCAGAATGTTCCTTGTTTAATTTCCAAGCCTATGCATTTGTTTATAACATCCTGTTAAATTGGAAGCACTAATTCTAGTGAAGTTTTGCCTTATAAAAGTGTGCTTCTCATCAGAAAAACAAGTATTGTACGTTAACACATATATATGGAATCTAAAACATAGCATTGATGAGCCTATTTGTGGGGAAGAAGTGAAGACACAGATGTGGAGCATGGGCTTGTGGACACAGGGAGGGAGAGGGTGGCATGAGTGGAAAAAGTAGCGTCAACACATATACACTATCATGTGTAAAACAGACAGCTGGTGGGAAGTTGCTGTATAACACAGGGGGCCCAGCTTGGCGTTCTGTGATGACCTGGAGGGATGGGGTAGGGTGAGGGGAGGGAGGCTCAAGAGGGAGGTGATATATGTATAATTATGGCTGATTTGCCTTGTTGTACAGCAGAAACCAACACCACATTGGCAAAACAGTTTTCCTCCAATTAAAAAATAAATTTAAAAAGCAAGAAAGTGTGCTTCTCTGTGTAACTTGTTATATGCCTATATATATTTTTCTCTTAAATATGTAAATGTTTTCCTTCCCAGGTCCTAGGTGGAATTGAACCAACTTTGTACAAAGGAGACATCTGGTACACCCCTATTAAGGAGGAGTGGTATTATCAGATAGAAATTCTAAAATTGGAAATCGGAGGCCAGAGCCTTAATCTGGACTGCAGAGAGGTATTTCCACTCTGATCTCTTTGTGTCTCCTTGTCTGCATGTGCCTGGGCCACTAAATTTGCATATTTAATTCAGCTAGTACCTGAATATGAAATCAGACTGTGCATTAAATTGCAAGATAAATCAAAAGCTCATGACAATAAAAGTTACAGGGCCTTGTTGTAGATAATTTATATCAATGACCCTCCCTCTAATTGCTTCCCTTCCATTCCTCCTCTTGAAAAAGAGGAATTAGCATAAAATGATGAGTGAAAAAAGTTATATAGAACCACATCATCCTGGCTTGATGGTCCCTGAACTCTGTTCAAGAGAGTAAAGTAAGCAAGGTTTTTATCAGAGTAAAAGGGGACTAAAAATAAGCAAAATGAAACCAGAAATACATCATCAGCTTTATCCTCCATCCACATCTAATCCCCCATCCCCCCCACCCAGTACACAGTTCTCACTCGAAGAAACATTATGATCTAAAGATGTGGGTGGCTGATGGTGCTAAGAGGAGGCAGAACTGGGAAACCACATCTCTCATTAACCTCGTTCACACCTCTCACTGCATTTTGGCTTATTTGTGGCACATAATGACATGATTGTGATGATCTCCACCATTTTCAGAATTGTTTTTAAAAACCACCAGCATTTCATCAGCATTGATTGTATTCATACCTGTCATCATTGCCTTTCACTTTAACCATCACATTGTACCATGAGTTCGTATATAGAGATGCCTCTGCAGAAACAATCAAAGCTTGATAAAGGGATGGTGTTTCTGTCCTAAGTCTACAAGTCTGTTTATTGTCAAAAGGCATTTATTTGCCACGGAAGAGTCCAATGGTAGAATCAGATGGGCTGGCCTAAAATAAAGTACAAACTCCATGTGTGTGTGTGTGTGTGTGTGTGTATTGGAGAGTATAAGCACCTTTGGAGTTTGATTCTCATATTCTTCGCTCTCTCCTGCCCCCCTTCCCAATCTGCCACCCTTGCCATAACAGAGAAAACAATAAAAGTGCTATCGTCCTACTCCAACATTTCAGTATGCGAGCTTTTCTTACACACACAGGCATGATAATTTTGTGAACAAACAAGACTGTATTTAAATTAGAGTTTTTCTAAATTGAAATTAGTTTTACACTTGAAAAGAATATGAATCAGATGCTGTATTTCAGTTTCTCACAATTCTTCACTCCTCCCACCTGCTACCTAAACAAATCCTTACTTCCTTTTGACCTGATTGGTGTATTTGGTCATATGACTCAGGGATTTGCCGTGGAAACAGGAGGATTGAATTGTCCATGGCTCACTCCATCCCCTGGCAGCTTTGCTCATCCAGTTATGTCCCGAGAGGCTGGGTGACTCCTCTGGTCTTGGTCCACTGACCTCCACCTTTTCCCCCAGTCACATAAAGAATGAGTTGGGGGCAGGGCTGGCAATGTCTCTGTGTTGTAAGATTCTCTTACTGAATGGGGCTTTGGTTCCATTCTAAATGAAATATGGGATATCTGTTGAAAAACCGTCTTTCCTCCTCTTTCTCTGCTAATGAAGTAATAGAGAGTTGAATTTGCATGATTTACATAAATAACACTTAGTGTTTCATCTCAACCTCTAAAGACAAATGGGTCTTCCCTCTTTGGCGGAGGCGGGGGTGGAGGTGGGCAGCGAGGGTGGTGGTCCTTTACAGAATCCAGCCACTGCTGAATAAGAGAAAAGTCCTGAATTAAGCTACTGATTTTGGTGGTATCAGTGCCCTTTTCTGGCCTCAGTTCCTTTATCTGGAGTGAGAACACTGGGTGAGGAAGTTCTTGGTCCCCAAGTTCTGAGAATATGAAGTGGATTGTGGCCACCAAGGAGGTACCATGACTGCTGAATGCACGTGTAACAGAAGCGGGGTGATGGCAGGCTGGACCGCGCATTGATGTGGGCGCCTGTTGCTCACGTGCCTTCTCCCCGTTCTAGTACAATGCGGACAAGGCCATCGTGGACAGCGGCACCACGCTGCTGCGCCTGCCCCAGAAGGTGTTTGACGCCGTGGTGGAGGCTGTGGCCCGCACGTCTCTGGTGAGTCCCCAGGATGTTTGATGAGTCTCAGAGGTCACGCCAGGTCAGGACCACATACTGTGGAGTACCACCATGGATTCTAACAATTCCTATCCAAGGGTTGGGAGGGTTGTTTTAATGATTATTTCTTAAGTTCACGATCTTGTCCTTGGATGGTGGTGGTGTTTAGTCGCTAAGTCATGTCCGACTCTTGTGACCCGGTAGCCCACCAGGCTTCTCTGTCCATGGGATTTCCCAGGCAAGAATACTGGAGTGGGTTGCCATTTCCTTCTCCAGGGGATCTTCCCAACCCAGGGATCGAACCTGCATCTCCTGCATTGCAGGCTGATTCTTTACCACTGCACCACCAGGGATTCCCACTTTATTCTTTGATATTCAATTCAGTTCAGTTCAGTTCAGTCGCTCAGTCATGTCCGACTCTCTGCAACCCCATGAATCACAGCACGCCAGGCCTCCCTGTCCATCACCAACCCCCGGAGTTCACTCAAACTCATGTCCACAGAGTCGGTGATGCCATCCAGCCATCTCATTCTCGGTCGTCCCCTTCTCCTCCCACCCCCAACCTTTCCCAGCCTCAGAGTCTTTTCCAGTGAGTCAACTCGTCGCATGAGGCGGCCAAAGTATTGCAGTTTCAGCTTTAGCATCAGTCCTTCCAATGAACACCCAGGATTGATCTCCTTTAGAATGGACTGGTTGGGTCTCCTTGCGGTACAACGGACTCTCGAGTCTTCTCCAACACCACAGTTCAAAAGCATCAATTCTTCGGCGCTCAGCTTTCTTCACAGTCCAACTCTCACATCTATACATGACCACGGGGAAAACCATAGCCTTGACTAGACGGACCTTTGTTGGCAAAGTAATTAACCAGCAAATAATTCCTTCACTTTAATCTCAGAGGTCTTGGTTCTAAAGATGCAATGCTTTTCAGTATTTCAAATAATAATGTAGTTGCTATGGTACTTTTTTAAACTACGGAAAAATAAACCACTTGGTAACACATTAAATAGTAAACCAGGAATGTATGTGTAGCTTTTTAAACAAACCAAAAATTATGCTCCTTTTTGTCCTTCATCCAAGCTATGCTGGGATTTTTAACTCCTACTTCTATAACAAAGTGTGATTCATAGAAGACAAAGGCCAATCTACCAATATAATAATTATTTTATGGCCACGCTTTGAAATACCATTAAAATCCTGGTAAAGGACAACATGCCTTGAGGGCCTGGTTAACAGTCATCTCAGTGTGACCCCAACTTTCAGGTAGTTCGAGCACTTGGATGGACCATGAAGCACTGATTGGAAGGACCACAGTCTTGGGCACAGATGGACTTGAATTTAATCTAGTTTCTGCCACTTATTAGCTGAGTGCCTTGTGGGGCAGGGGGACTTTTGTGCCTCCTGAGAGCCTCTGTGTTCTTATCGTGGCTTGTTGTAAGGGTTTAGGGTAACACAATGGGTGTTTGGTCAAGAAGTACTTCTCTTTAATGTCTAAACCATGGCACTACTGCTATTTGTTTGGATGAAAGATAAATATTTCTCTCAGCTCCTTGGGTGTCTTCATAAGCGTCTTTCCACACAGGGCCACTTTTACCAGGTCACCAAAAAAGAGTCTTTCTTCTGGTTCTGACTCCAGTGGGGCTGACAGTCCCATGACTCCACTGGGCTATGGCCAAACCCAGAGACTGATGGATAGAAGAGGCTCAGCGGTTACTTTGTCACAGGTGATGTTGCAGGAACAGAGAAGAAAGAGCAGGCTTTTGGTTGTCCTGGACCAAAACTACAAAAGTCTGAATAAAAGTGCTATAGGAAATGCAGCAGGCAAATCAAAAGAACACAGAGGGAAAACCAGAAGAAACAACACCGAGGTCCTTTGTGAACTGGGAGGTCAAGAGTACGGTGGGCAGAAAAGCCAGAGCAAACCTCTATCTTGTCTAATATCTGCTGAATCAGAAAAAAAGTGTCAGGCAATGTTTTTAGTGCCTTAAATTTAGGAAACTGGCTGAAAATCAGACCATGCTGGAAATACAGAGCAATATGCTGCTTTTCTTCAGAGTGAAAAATGTCTTCAGTGTAATTAACATGAACATCTTCAAATTTAATATTCTGAACTGTAAGGTTTTTACCCACCATTCCAAGGACACACTGACAGCCCCAGCATGTGAGTCCAGCAAGCCCGTGACCAGCCTGGGCCTCTGCAGATTTCGTGACTTCAGCCAGAACCAGCGGGACTGTGGCGGAGGGGCGCTAGCATGCCTGAGGTCAGCACAGCATGTGTTCAGCGGTGCCTGACTTTGTAAGAAAAGCACGAGGTGGAAGGAACGAGATTACGAAATTTGTTTGCCTAATCTAAAATTATCCTCTGGTTTCAGTGCGTGCATCAGGAAGGAGAGGCCCAGCAGGATGTTTATCTTGAGCAGGGAAAGCTCAACAAGGGGGGATGCTCTCTGTCTCACGCGCATGGACCGGAGATGTGCCTGAGCTTTCTCTCTGCTGGGTTTATCTTAGCTGTCTCTCTTCACTTGGGTTTTCTTTCTTAGTTAAGCAAAGGGCTGGCTTCAGAGAAGTAAATACCGTACAGATGTCAGGGTCTGTCTCTGGGCCTGGATTGTTTAAATGGGATTTTAGAAAGAAATAGTTTGTAGATCTGTTCAGTTCAGTTCATTTCAGTTGCTCAGTCATGTTCGACTCTTTGTGACCCCATGAATCACAGCATGCCAGGCCTCCCTGTCCATCACCAACTCCCAGAGTTCACTCAAACTCATATGCATCGAGTCGGTGATGCCAGCCAGCCATCTCATCCTCTGTTGTCCCCTTCTCCTCCTGCCCCCAATTCCTCCCAGCATCAGAGTCTTTTCCAATGAGTCAACTCTTATGAGGTGGCCAAAGTTTCAGCTTTAGCATCAGTCCTTCCAGTGAACACCTAGGTCTGTCAGTTCAGTTCAGTTCAGTCGCTCAGTCGTGTCCGAATCTCCATGACCCCATGAATCACAGCACACCAGGCCTCCCTGTCCATCACCAACTGCCAGAGTTCACTCAAACTCACATCCATAGAGTCAGTGATGCCATCCAGCCATCTCATTCTCTGTTGTCCCCGTCTCCTCCCACCCCCAATCCCTCCCAGCATCAGAGTCTTTTCCAGTGAGTCAACTCGCCGCATGAGGTGGCCAAAGTATTACAGTTTCAGCTTTAGCATCAGTTCTTCCAATGAACACCCAGGATTGATCTCCTTTAGAATTGACCGGTTGGATCTCCTTGCAGTCCAAGGGACTCTCAAGAGTCTTCTCCATCACCACAGTTCAAAAGCATCAATTCTTCGGCGATCAGCTTTCTTCACAGTCCAACTCTCACATCCATACATGACCACGGGAAAAACCATAGCCTTGACCAGGTGGACCTTGGTTGGCAAAGTAATGTCTCTGCTTTTTAATATGCTATCTAGACTGGTCATAACTATCCTTCCAAGGAGTAAGCGTCTTTTAATTTCCTGGCTGCAGTCAGCATCTGCAGTGATTTTGGAGCCCCCAAAAATAAAGTCTGACACTGTTTCCACTGTTTTTCCATCTATTTCCCATGAAGTGATGGGACCAGATGCCATGATCTTTGTTCTGAATGTTGAGATTCAAGCCAGCCTTTTCACTCTCCTCTTCCACTTTCATCAAGAGGCTTTTGAGTTCCTCTTCACTTTCTGCCATAAGGGTGGTATCATCTGCATATCTGAGGTTATTGATATTTCTCCCGGCAATCTTGATTCCAGCTTGTGCTTCTTCCAGCCCAGTGTTCCTCATGATGTACTCTGCATATAAGTTAAATAAGCAGGGTGACAATATACAACCTTGACATACTCCTTTTCCTATTTGGAACCAGTCTGTTCCATGTACAGTTCTGACTGTTGCTTCCTGACCTGCATACAGGTTTCTCAAGAGGCAGGTCAGGTGGTCTGGTATTCCCATCTCTTTCAGAATTTTCCACAGTTTATTGTGATTCACACAGTCAAAGGCTTTGGCATAGTCAATGAATGTACCTAGGTCTGTAGTTCTGTTTAATTACTGAGGTATAGTTAATTCGCAGTGTTGTATTTTTTTCCAGTGCACAGCAATGTAATTCAGATATACGTAGATATAGATATGTAGAGATAGATCCTTTTCAGATTCTAGAGTCCCTTGGACAACAAGGAGACCAAACCAGTCCATCCTAAAGGAAATCAACTTTGAATATTCATTGGAAGGACAGACGCTGAAGCTGAAGCTCCAAAATTTTGGCCACTTTATGACAAGAACTGACTCACTAGAAAAGAGCCTGATGCTGGAAAAGATTGAGGGCAGGAGGAGAAGGGGCTCAACAGAGGATGAGATGGTTCAATGGCATCACTGACTCAATGGACATGAATTTAAGCAAACTCTGGAAGATAATGAAGGACAGGGAAGCCTGGCATACTGCAGTCCGTGGGATCTCGAAAAATCAAATGTGACTTAGCGACTGAACAGCAATATAGGTTATTGCTGCTGCTGCTAAGTCACTTCAGTCGTGTCCGACTCTGTGTGATCCCATAGACGGAAGCCCACCAGGCTCCCCCGTCCCTGGGATTCTCCAGGCAAGAACACTGGAGTGGGTTGCCATTTCCTTCTCCAATGTGTGAAAGTGAAAAGTGAAAGTGAAGTCGCTCAGTCATGTCTGACTCGTTATTACAAGATATTAAATACAGTTCCCAGTGCTATATGTTAGTCTATTTTTTAAATGAGCCCAGTAGGGAGTTTTATGTTCGATGGGGACCAGGGCTCCCCGCCTGTTCAGCTGTGATGCCCTTTTTGTCTCAAGCCCAGTGCTTCTCCATCTGCAGAATCCAGCAGCAGGATGATACCTTCTGTAAACTGACTTCTGACTTTCAACTCTCTGGTCTGAATGTCCAGACTGTCCCCCAAGACACAAGGCTTGGCCCCCTGGAAGCCTTCCAAACTCAAAGGCACCACTTGGAGGCAGACGGTCCCCTACCCACTCCTGCACTGTGCCCCTTAGGCAGATTACTTGGCCCCTCTGAGCCTCATTCTTCACCTGGAGATTGGAGCTCTGTGCCCTCCATGCAGGCCCCACCACGCTTCACTCTTCCTGAAACCCAGCAAGGTGACCGCCCCTCCCCCTCTCAACTCATCCAGCAGGGAGTTCTTCCCTATGATACATATTTCAAACCGACTTTTATAAAATGCACAAATATTGGGTTGGCAAAAAAATTGGAACTTTTTGGCCAACCCAACACATTAAGGCTTTAGACACTTTGCAGCTCAGCACTGCAGTGGGTGAAGAGACCGCAGGCCCTTCCTTCTGGTTGTCTGCCCTGAGGAGGCAGCTCCTGCCCCGCCTGGTCCTGAACAGGCAGCTCTCACCGTGTGTTCATCCGGGGACACCGTGTTTTTCTCAGTTGCTGTCCTCGGCCTCCACAGCAACCATGCTTACCTGCCTTATCTGTTCTCTCGGCTTCCACAACACCCTCCTCTTGGAACTTCCTCCCCACCCTGTGCCCTGCTTCATGGGGGTTTCCTTTGCTGGCGTGTGTCTCAGGGTGGGTCCTGCACCCCCTCCCTTCTCCCTGCACCCTCTCCTAAGTGATCCCATCCATGGCCACACCATCACTTCCCACCCATTGGTCACTGACTTTCAAATGCTTCTGTCTAGCCCAGGCTGACTCCCTGGAGGTTAGATTCAAAGAAGTGACCTACACAAATGCTGCTAGAATGCCTTAATGACATCTCATGAGCTCAGATCCCTGAAAACTGATCTCTGATAAACGCCTGATGGTGCCTGTGGGTCGCTCCCAGCTGCAACTCCTGCCCCTTCCTGTCCTTAGTACCAGCCTTCTTGGCCTCATGGTGTCCAGTGGGACAGGTTTCGTGCTCTGCCTGCCCTTCCCCACCTCTCCCTAACACTCACCTACTGCTCAACTTAGCTCATGGACGTCTTCCTCCGGAACCTCGACAGACACCTCTTCCTTCCAATCAACCTCTTCTAGCTCCACCTCACATCCACTTCACATCCCCTGTCCCATGCCTTCCTAGCTCCACCCCTGTCCCATGCCCTCCTAGCTCCACCCCTGTCCCATGCTCTCCTAGCTCCATCCCTGTCCCATGCCCTCCTAGCTCCACCCCTGTCCCATGCCCTCCTAGACCCCCTGCATCAGGTGTCCTCTTAACTCTGCCCCATCACAGGCACCTCTGCTACTGATCTGAGCAGGGCAATGTGCTGGGTGTGTGGAAAGAAACCCATCCGACACAGTCCTTCTCTCTGGGAGCTGGCAGGAACAGAGGAGGTCTGCTCTTAGAGACCACTGGATCTGGTAAGAGGGCTCAGGAGTGATTTGTAATCAACTTACAGATTCAGCAACTAGTGGACGAGCATGATCAGCTTTACCCTTCCGCCCCCTGATGAGAGGCGTCGGTGAACACTCTGTGCTCTTGGTCATTCATTATTTTCCTCCACGAACATTCCCTGTGTCTTTCCTGTGGGCCAGGTTTTAGGCCTATGGAGAGGAGATGGGGGAGCCGACAGCAGACCTGTATCCTTAGAGGAATCAGTTTCTCCTGCAAGAAACAGAAGTTAACCAACCACACCAATAAATGTAAAATTATAACTGCTATAAAGAGAAAGGCTAAGGAGGAGAGATAACATGGTGGGATACAGCACTGTGGGGGGGGGGGTAATCAAGGAGGGCTTCCTGGACAAGGTGGCATTGGAGTTGAGATCTGGAGGAGAAAGAAGATGTTCCAGAAGAGCAGAGGGTCCCTATAGGGCTGTGGACCAGGAGGAAACTTACTGGGCTCAGGGAATGTTTAGGGAAGGTGATGACCAAAAGGGCTTTGAGCACGTTTAAAATCTGATCTCTCTTCTAAAGGGTATTGCCTACTACAGTGTGACCCTGGGTGACTTATTTCACCTCTTTGAGCACTGGTTTCCTCTTCTGTAAAGTGGAGGGGACGCTGTTACTGCACTGATACAGGTGTTGAGGACTAAGTGCCTGTGGCAGGTCTAATATCACATGCCTGGGTAATTTTAATAATTTTGATTTTTGTCATCACCATCACTCTTCCAGAGGACTGATGTCTCCACTTTGCTGTCCAAATTAAACAGAGTTTATCGCCTTGGGCATCTGGTGAGGTGACAAGGAGAGCTGGGAGCTACTTCCTGTTGATGTGCCAGACTTGTCACTGTTTGTCGTGTGATCTTGCTTTGTCTAGATTCCAGAATTCTCTGAAGGTTTCTGGACTGGTTCCCAGCTGGCATGCTGGACGAATTCTGAAACACCTTGGTCTTATTTCCCTAAAATCTCCATCTACCTGAGAGACGAGAACTCCAGCAGATCATTCCGTATAACTATCCTGCCTCAGGTACGAACATAGATTTGTGCTTTTGTCTTTTTAACATGAAACATGCAAAAGTAAAGCACTTCATGCATAATACATGCGTTTTGATATCACACCTGTATTAGGCAGCAATTGCTGTGATAACGCCACATAACAAGCAACCATAAAACACAGCAGCTTTCATCAGTGAGCTGTTATTCCTGCTCGTGAGTCTGGGCAGGTCTGCTGGTCTCTGCAGGCTCATGACCCTGGGCAGCTGGTGGTTGGCCAGGGATAGGTTGGCCTCGGTTTAGGATGGTCTCAGGTGGCCTCACTTGCATGTCTGGTGGCTTGGCTAATGGAGAGATAAGACCATTGTCTCACCATCCTGGCTCACAGGGTGACAGCAGGATTCTGTGAGACAGAAAGCAGACACACGGGGTCTCCTGAAGTTCAGGCCCAGAACTGGACTCCTAAACACTACCATATTTCCCAAACCAGGCCAAGGGCAGCCCAGATTCCCAAGGTGGGGATGAAGATGCCAGTCCCCAATGGGAAGAACTGCAAGGCCACATCACAAGGGTGTGCCTACCAGGAAAGTTCAAGAATTGAGGACATTTTTGCAATAAGTACCAATAACACCAATATATGTTTGCTGCTGCTAAGTCACTTCAGTCGTGTCCAACTCTGTGTGAGCCCATAGACGGAAGCCCACCAGGCTCCCCCATCCCTGGGATTCTCCAGGCAAGAACACTGGAGTGGGTTGCCATTTCCTTCTCCAATATATGTTCAGTTCCAATTTATTTATAAACAGAAAATAAAATTGGATCCTCAGAGATGAAGCTGTGCGTTTTTCCATAGTCAATAAATCATTGACTCCTCCTTCATCCGAAGCATCTGTCCTCCCCCGTCTCACCTCTCCCTGCTCTCTCCATCCCCAGAGCCCTCACTCACATCCCCTCTCACTCCCATCTCAGGGCCCACCAGCGTGCCTTCCACACACCCCCACCCTGTCTTCCTTCCGAAACCATTGCCAGACTCCTCTTGCTAAGCCGCAGCTCTCCACCCCACTACTGCAGTCCTGGAGGCTCGCCACTGTTGCTCTCCTTGACCTCACAGGACCCACCCTGGTTCTCCAGCCTGTTTCCTGCTGCACCCTTGCCCTTCCTTCCCCTGTTGGGGGCTGTCCTCCAGTACTGGGTGCCTGCTCCATCTCCTCACTTTGCTTCCCGCCCACTGCCTGAAATGCCCCCGTCCTCCCCACTCCATCTGTGTATCCACATTCTTCCCATCCTTGAAGACCCAACGCAAACAACTCTTCTTTGTTGAACCTCTGCCGAGCAGAATGGTCCACTTGTGAGCCTGCCTTGCAAACTTATAATGCATGTTTTCTAGTCCACTCATCTGGCCCGGAATCATATCTTCAGGGTTGGGTTTATGCGGTTGCCTTTTTCATTTGACTTCTTTTTTCTTTAATTGCACACACACTTATATTTCTTCCCCCATTAAATTATTAATTCCTTGAAGATGAGAATCACGAGATTCCAAGATCATCTTTCGTTTTCTAACACTGCTCTGTGGTGAGGGGGTGGTGCATAGTAACTGTTTGTTGAATGGACAGATGAATGTGGCTTTGTTGCAGTTTGATGAATTTGAGATAAAGGAGTGGGACTGGGGGATAGGGAAGGAGGAATAATTTCAGAAGAAAAAAGTAAATGATAAATATTGCCTTTTCCCTGTTCTCAACTTTATTTGGAGAAGTGCATTCCAAAAATGGAGAGCTGTTAGGGTTAGGATTGAAAGCTTTAAGAGAAATAACAGCCCAACAGAGGACACACACAGAGCCGGAGGCCTGAGTTAAACTTGCAGCACTGCCCTTGACTCACACTATAACTCTGAACGGTCACATCTCCCTTTCTGTGTGTGTCCCTTTAAGGATAAAAAGAGAAATAATAATACGCCAAAGACATTTTCAGAAGACTGCAATATCCTTGGATGAACAGCACTGCGTAGGGTGATGTGAGAATGATATGTTTTCAGCGCCTTTAAAATTATGTGCTCTTTGTGATTAAATTTTGGTCAGGCCACCAGCAAAATGTGGACATTATTTCGCCAGTGTGGTTTGTCACTAAACTTGAAACCCAGCTTGAGGACAGAGGTAAATGTGAGCTGGAGAATAAATGACGTGTGGGTGAGTCAACAGTCGGGGACTCTAAGAAGCAGGAGGAAAGCAGGCCTGCAGGGTGAAGTCTGTCATTACATCCAGGGCCGGCAGTAGCCATCTGAGCTGAAGATCCACTGGGGCCCATCAACTGCTTTCAGGACCAAGTGCTGGGAGAGCGTGAAAAGATAATGAAAGAGGTCTGGGAGTATTGCATTTAATTTGCACATCTCTGCATACGAATTCAGTTTTATTCTCACTTATGAGGCTGAAGATATCTCTTGGTTGACTTTGACATGTCCACATTTTCAGTCTTTAAAAATCTGCTTTCCCCTGTTGTCCTGATTTCTCCTCCATCATCCCCATCCCAATTGCTTTCCATTGCCTTGATGGGAAAGGATGACAGTCATGAACCATCACCTGATGAGAACCTCATGAGCCCCATATTCTGGTAACACACCCTTGGGGACAGCGCAGGGGGCCCCCTCCCACCCCTGCCTGATTGAAGCCCTTCCTGACATTCAGAGCAATCATCAAGGCTCCTGGTCACCCAAGTTTTAGAATGAGGTCCCTACCCAGGACCATCCAGGCATCAGCAGCAGTAGATGGATGATCAATTCTAAGCGCAGAAGAGTCACATCAAAAAACAGAGTGCCTGTGCCCAACTCTATTTTCCAAAACCACGTGGGCTGACTCCTGTGTGTGTGTGCTCAGTCATTCAGTCATGTCCAGCTCTTAGAGACCCCATGGACTGTAGCCCGCCAGACTTCTCTGCCCATTGGATTCTCCAGGCAAGAATACTGGAGTGAGTAGCCATTTCCTTCAGGGGATATTCCCAACCTAGGAATCCAACCTGGGTCTCCCCCGCTGGAGGCAGATTCTTTACCACCTGAGCCACCAGGAAATCCTATTTGGCTTATTTTAAAAAGCAGCCCCGGCCCACAGGGAAATTCTGATGTTTTTCATATAATCCTAAAAACATAAATAGTTTCAATCTAAATACCACCAGATTGTCTATTTGTGCTATTTAAGTTTGAAGGCAGGCATTTTACTCTGAGACCTAGCAACACTGGAGCTTTCTCAACACGTTACAAAATTTACAGTCTGGAGTTTTTACTGGAAGTCAATGGGGACACACACAGAAAGGTCAGAGTGAAAGATACAAATTCAGTTTGCATCATGTTTGTGTCAGTGTCATCAGTTGCATTTTGTTTGATGATTTTGGGGGCTTTTATTATGGAATTCTTTCATTCAAAGGTAGGAGTGTGTGTGTTCTAGGACCCGCTTACAGGGCCTTAAATGGAAGTGTTTTAGTAGCAGGCAGCTAAATACATCCACTACCTTTTCTCAATTTACATTGACCCTCAGGAGAAGTTGTCTATTTCATTACACTGATCAAGCTCATCCATTTAACACACACTTACTGAGGTCCTACTGTGTGCAGAGTATATACGAGATACCTAGGAGCCAAGAACAGAGCTGAGAATAGGATAATTCCTTGCCTTGAAGAAGGGTTTACAGACAGACACCAATCAGTGCCTGATTTAAAACCGCTGTACCCGCCCCCTGGACATGGCAGCTGGTTGATGTCCAGTGGGTGATGACTCCAGAGCCACCCATTTGTGCCCTTGCACACCTTCCTGCCTGGAGACCCCCTCCCTCTGGTCTTCACTGCACATGGCAAGTACACTGATGTTCATCTTCCTCATATGTCATTTTGATCATGTGTGTTTTGATCATGCAGAGAACATGTTATTCATCTTTGTATTGCTGGTACCAAGGACAGTGTCCAGGCCTTATGAAGTGTTCAGTAAGTGCTGAGCAGATAGGTGGTGGGTGGATGGATGACAGATGGACAACTCCTGGATGGGTGTACCTGTGTACAACCAGAGGTGCTGTGCATGCTCCTATACTTTAGCAGGTTCATCACCAGGCACATGGTCCCAAGTCCCAGATGGCAGGGCTGGGATCATCCTCTCCATTCTCTGCAGCTCCGATGGCACCTTGGAGGGTCTGAGCACACAGTGACCTCAACAGTTCTGTGATGTTGCCTGATCTGTCCTTTTTCTCTTTTGCTCTTTCCTCTTCAACAGCTTTACATTCAGCCCATGATGGGGGCTGGCCTGAATTATGAATGTTACCGGTTTGGCATCTCGCCTTCCACCAACGCACTGGTGATTGGTGCTACCGTCATGGAGGGCTTCTACGTGGTCTTTGACAGAGCTCGGAAGAGAGTGGGCTTCGCAGCCAGCCCCTGTGCAGGTAAGCGATGCTCACGTCAGACAGGGAACCTCGGGAGAGCACCTAATGTCAGATGACTGACTTGGAAGCAGGTCTTGATGACAGGTCAATGCTGTTGAATTGTTTCACTCATGCCTGTCATCAATAATCAAAATCTTATCAACAGAATGTACTGTGCGGGTTGCAGAAAGGAATCAGAATAATTCATGCCAAACTTTTAGTCCGGTGCTGTTGTCATTTTTCAGTCACTAAATCACGTCTGACTCCTTGTGACCGCATGGACTGCAACATGCCAGGCTTCCCCGTCCTTCACTATCTCCTAGAGTTTGCTCAGCCTCACGTCCATTGAGATGGTGATGCCACCCAACCATCTCATCCTCTGTCGTCCCCTTCTCCTCCTGTCCTTGATCTTTCCCAGCATCAGGGTCGTTTCCAATGAGTTGGCTCTTCGCATCTGGTGGCCAAAGTATTGTGGCTTCAGCTTCAGCATCAGTCCTTCCAATGACTATTCAGGGTTGATTTCCTGTAGGACTGACTGATTTGATCTCCTTGCTGTCAGTGCTGAGCACACAGCAAATGCACAATGAATGTTAGTCGTTATAGTCATCTCTCATACTAAACTTAAAATGGCATCTCATACCAGGAATAACAATACTCTATGGGACCTTGGGGATGAATTACAGTTTTTGGACAATGAAAGCAAAATGAATAAAAAAGAAAATTCATAGATAAGCTGTGTATATTTTCTTCTTCAAAGATAGCCTCATTATGAAATAAGAGTTAAATGCCTGTCATTGCCATTTTCTGAATCCTAAAATCTTAAAACTAAGGAGTCCATTTTTCTCATAGAATGTTTTTGAAGAGATGATACGAGGATGACACAGCAGTATTATTCAGCGATGTCTAGCTTGACAACTGGGTGGCTCTTCAGAAAAACCAGGAGAGCACAATAAAGCTGATAGGGTGGTTAAACCCATTCCACTTGGAAACGTCTGTAGAGTAAGCAGTTTGCTTGAAATGGAGTGTTCCCATAGCACACGGTTTAGAGGGAGGATCAGGTACTTCTGACTAATAGCTGAAGCTAGCAAAAAAAGGCAGATCTCAGAAGTGGCAGGAAATTGAATTGCTAGAGGGATGAAGAAAGCGCACGCAGCAGGGTGGAGGCTGGGAGAGATGTTGCACTGAAGACAGGGTTTCAGAGGGTGGAAGACATCCCACTGCATTGAATTTGGATTCAGGAATATCCTTGAGTTGTGCTGATATCATGCTAAAGGTGATTGTTCGGTCACTCAGTCATGTCCGACTCTCTGTGATCCCATGGACTGCAACATGCCAGGTTTCCCTGTCCTTCACTGTCTCCCAGTTTGCTCAGACTCATGTCCATTGAGTTGATGATGCCATCCAACCATCTCATCTTCTGTCACCTCCCTCCCCTCAATCTTTCCCAGCATCAAGGTCTTCTCCAGTGAGTGGGCTCTTCACATCAGGTGGCCAAAGTGCTGGAGATTCAGCTTCACCATCAGTCCTTCCAAAGTATATTCAGGGTTGATTTCCTTTAGGATTGACTGGTTTGATTTCCGTGCTGTGCAAGGGACTCTCAAGAGTCAGCACCACAGTTCAAAAGCAATTCTTTAGCGATCAGGGGAAGAACAAGAAATGTGAAGTAGATAAGCACTAACAACAAAAAGATAAAACAGAAGAAAATTGAGGGTTACAGTGAAATACATGACTATTATTTAGTGAAGGAAAGAAAATATGAATTTTATTTTTAAAAATAGCCTTAAACATTAGCTGTAGCTGTAGGACTGATAGGGAAGCTGCCGACCATCCTGGTAGCCTACACTTGAACTAGACTTTGGCTTTGATATAAGACCAGTGGAGATATTTGGAAGGGAGTAAAGGAGGTGAGGGTATACAGGGAAAATGCCAAATGCTCACAGGTGACTTACTCAGGAGGAGAGGTTTCAGTTTTTATTTCTTACTGTCTAAATTGCTAAATCATGGTCGTAAAATAGAGGCCCAGTAAACAAAGCAGGTAAATGATGCTTCATATTCTCATTTCAACAACACTGTCTATTCCCACTAAGTAAACAACAATATGGAAGACAGAAGATAAATAGTAAATGGAAAAATCGTATCTGGACTATTGTTGTTCAGTCTCTAAGTCATGTCCTACTCTTGCAACCCCATGGAATATAGCCCACCAGGCTCCTCTGTCCGTGGGATTCTCCAGGCAAGAATACTGGAGTGGGTTGCCAATTCCTCCTCCAGGGGATCTTCCCGACCCAAGGATCAAACCCATGTCTCCCACGTTGGCAGGCGTATTCTTTACCACTGAGCCACCAGGGAAGCCCATCTGGACTATAGGCCACTTCATATTCTCTATAAATAAATCATCCCACCCCAGGTACAGATTCGATGTCTTGCAGTATATCTTAAATACCAACGTGGATTTCTTTGACTTTAGTGAATAGACTTGGTACCTTGAGGTTTGTCACTTTTTCAGTCATGAGTAAATGTCTACCTTTCAGGTGTGTATTCACTCTTTCAACCAGCTAGATTATCACTGAAAAAGCGCTTTCTCTGCAACCTGAAACACTATTGTACCTCCTCCCATGACTCTTTGCCGTCTTCAACCCAGAGGATCTAAGAAATAGAGCAATTTTCTCCACAATTTCTACTGTCTTGCTAAATACCATTAAAGTAGAGGCTACTATGGCAACAGCCATTAGATCGTCCACTTAATATATCAGAGAGCATAATAACTGCATGTTTCTGAGTGAATTGCTGTTGGAAACAGTTTAATATTAAGCGTCTCTAAGTAGAGCAGAAATGGTTTGGACCTAACAGAAGTATAAGATATTAAGAAGATGTGGCAAGAATACACAGAAGAACAGTACAAAAAAGATCTTCACAACCCAGATAATCACAATGGTATGATCACTCACCTAAATCCAGACATCCTGGAATGGGGAGTCAACTGGGCCTTAGGAAGCCATCACTACGAACAAAGCTAGTGGAGGTGATGGACTTCCAGTTGAGCTATTTCAAATCCTAATAGATAATGCTGTGTAAGTGCTGTACTCAATATGCCAGCAAATCTGGAAAACTCAGCAGTGGCCACAGGACTGGAAAAGGTCAGTTTTCATTCCAATCCCAAAGAAAGGAAATGCCAAAGAATGCTCAGACTACCACACAGTTGCTCTCATCTCACATGCTAGCAAAGTAATGCTCAAAATTCTCCAAGCCAGGCTTTAAAAGTATGTGACACATGAACTTCCAGATGTTCAAGCAGGTTTTAGAAAAGGCAGAGGAACAAGAGATCAAATTGCCAACAGCCACTGGATCATCGAAAATGCAAGAGAGTTCCAGAAAAACATCTACTTCTGCTTTATTAACTATGCCAAAGCCTTTGACTGTGTGGATCACAATAAACTGTGGAAAATTCTTCAAGAGATTGGAATACCAGTCCACTTTACCTGCCTCCTGAGAAATGTGTATGCAGGTCAAGAAGCAACAGTTAGAACTGGACATGGAACAACAGACTGGTTCCAAATAGGAAAAGGAGTACGTCAAGGCTGTATATTGTCACTCTGCTTATTTAACTTCTATGCAGAGTACATCATGAGGAACGCTGGACTAGAAGAAGCACAAGCTGGAATCAAGATTGCCGGGAGAAATATCAATAACCTCAGATATGCAGATGACACCACCCTTATGACAGAAAGCGAAGAACTAAAGAGCCTCTTGATGAAACTGAAAGAGGAGACTGAAAAAGTTGGCTTAAAACTCGATATTCAGAAAACTAAGATCATGGCATCTGGTCCCACCACTTCATGGCAAATAGGTGGGGAAACAATGAAAACAGTGACAGACTTTATTATTTTGGGCTCTAAAATCACGGCAGATGGTGACTTCAGCCATGAAGTTAAAAGATGCTTGCTCCTTGGAACAAAAGTTATGACCCGCCTAAACAGCATATTAAAAAGTAGAGGCATGAGAAGGGTTCAGGAGGGGGAACTTATGTAAACCCGGGGCAAATTCATATCAATGTATGGCAAAACCAACCAATATAATATTGTAAAATAATTTGCCTCCAATAAAAAATAAATTAATTACCTAAAAAAAAAAGGCTTTAAAAATTTTTTATTAAAGTATAGTTGATTTACAAAAAAAAAAAAATAAAATAAAAAGCAGAGGCATTACTTTGCAAACAAACGTCCATCTAGTCAAAGCTATGGTTTTTCCAGTAGTCATGTATAGATTTTCTTTCTAAAAAGAAAGCTGAGCACCAAAGAATTGATGCTTTTGAATTGCGGTCTCAGACAAAGACTCTTGAGAGTCCCTTGGACTGCAAGGAGATCCAATCAGTCCATTCTAAAGGAAATCAGTCCTGAATATTCATTGGAAGGACTGATGCTATTGCTGAAGCTCCAATACTTTGGCCACCTGATGTGAAGAACTGACTTGTTGGAAAAGAGCCTGATGCTGTGAAAGTTTGAAGGTGGGAGGATAAGGGGATGACAGGGGATGGATGAGGTGGTTGGGTGGCATCACCGACTCGATGGAAGTGACTTTGAGCAAGCTCCAGTAGTTGGTGATGGCCAGGGAGACCTGGCATGCTGCAGTCCGTGGGGTCACAGGGAGTCAGACATGACTGAGCGACTGAACTGAAGCAGAGCTACATTCTTCCCTACATTTCACCATGCATTCTTTGTTAGGTGTTCTTATACAAGTTTTGTTGCTATTTTTTTTTAATGTATTTAAGTTCTTGGTCAGATATGACCTAAATCAAATCCTTTATGATTATACAGTGGAAGTAAGAAATAGATTTAAGGGACTAGATCTGATAGAGTGCCTGATGAACTATGGACGGAGGTTCGTGACATTGTACAGGAGACAGGGACCAAGACCATCCCCATGGAAAAGAAATGCAAAAAAGCAAAATGGCTGCCTGAGGAGGCCTTACAAATAGCTGTGAAAAGAAGAGAAGCGAAAAGCAAAGGAGAAAAGGAAAGATATAAGCTTCTGAATGCAGAGTTCCAAAGAATAGCAAGGAAAGATAAGAAAGCCTTCCTCAGCGATCAATGCAAAGAAATAGAGGAAAACAACAGAATAGGAAAGACAAGAGATCTCTTCAAGAAAATTAGAGATTCCAAGGGAACATTTCATGCAAAGATGGGCTCGATAAAGGACAGAAATGGTATGGACCTAACAGAAGCAGAAGATATTAAGAAGAGGTGGCAAGAATACACAGAACTGTACCAAAAAAAAAAAAGGTTCTTGATACTTAAACATTAGATTTTACCAGCTGTGGGAATATACTCTGTGTCTCCTCTTTAGTGCAGATTGTTTAGCCATTACAGTAATTACATCCCTCAGGGCAGCAATTAGGAGCCAGACAGTGGAATAAAGTGCCATAGTAAGTGGAAGAGATATGCTGCCTTTCTTTTTCTTTTTTAAAGTGTTTATTTTTAAGTTATAACATGTTTGAAATAAAATTTTTTCAGTTGCAAGGAGCCATATATTATGCACATACTTGGGAACACTCAGATGTAACAAATGCTAACCTTTTGTCATATTTTCTTCAGAAATTCATTACAGAAATAGATAAATATAGCCAACGCCCTATCCCACTGCCTTCCCAGAATTAATCCTTATCCTGAAATTTGTGTATATTCTTTTCATAATTACAGCATGTTTGTAACTTCACTATGTGACTGTAACTATCTTGGATTAGTTATTGATTTCTGTGTAACAGTTACCTGCAAATTTAGCAGCACTTCACAGCTTTCTGCATGTACTGAGGGTCAGGAATTGAGAGGGGGCTCAGCTGGGTGGTCCTGGCCCAGAGTCTTTATGGGGCTGCAGAAACCTGCAGCTAGCGGGGTGCTTCCAGGCTCACTCACTTGGTTGTTGGCCAAAGCCCTCTTTCCTTGCCATATGGACCTCATCACTGGCCAGCCCAAATGTTCACAAGGCAGGGCACTGATCACCCCAGAACAAGTGACCCCAGAGAGAGACAGAGCAAATAGAGTCCCTGACACGAAGCCACGGCCCTTTTACAATCTAATCTTAAAAGCTTGTGTCATTTTTTAATCTATTATATAACCTATCACTTATACCTACACTCTTGATCACACAGAGCCACCTTGGTACTATATAACCTGGCAGAGGACCACATGGAATAAATATTAAGCAGCAGGGAATCATGGCGGGTCATCTTAGAAGCTGCCTGCTCAGTTCAGTCGCTCAGTCATGTCCAACTCTTTGCGACCCCATGGACTGCAGCATGCCAGGCTTCCCTGTCCATCACCACCTCCTGGAGCTTGCACAAACTCATGTCCACCAAGTCAGTGATGCCATCCAAACATCTCATCCTCTGTCATCCCCTTCTTCTCTTGCCTTCAATCTTTCCCAGCATCAGGCTCTTTTCCAACGAGTCAGTTCTTCACATCAGATGGCCAAAGTATTGGAGCTTCAGCTTCAGCATCAGTCCTTCCAGTGAATATTCAGGACTTCTTTCCTTTAGGATGGACTGGTTAGATCTCCTTGCAGTCTAAGGGACTCTCAAGAGTCTTCTCCGACACCACAGTTCAAAAGCATCAATTCTTAGGTGCTCAGCTTTCTTTATGGTTCAACTCTCACATCCATACGTGACTGGTGGAAAAACCATAGTTTTGAGTAGACAGACCTTTGCTGGCAAAGTAATGTCTCTGCTTTTTAATATGCTGTCTAGGTTTGTCAGAGCTTTTCTTCCAAGGAGCAAGTGTCTTTTAATTTCATGGCTGAAGTCGCCATTTGCAGTGATTTTGGAGCCCAGTAAAATAAAGTTTGTTACTGTTTCCACTATTTCCCCATCTATTTGCCATGAAGTGATGGGACCTGATTTTTGCATGTTGAGTTTTAAGCCAGCTTTTTCACTCTCCTCTTTCACTTTCATCAAGAGGCTCTTTATTTCCTTTTCGCCTTCTTTCATAAGGGTGGTGTCATCTGTATATCTGAGGTTATTGATATTTCTCCAGGCAGTCTTGATTCCAGCTTGTGCTTCATCCAGCCTGGCATTTTGCATGATGTACTCTGCATAGAAGTTAAATAAGCAGGGTGACAATATACAGCCTTGATGTACTCCTTTCCCAAATTTGAACCAGTATACTTTTCCATGTCTGGTTCTGTTGCTTCTTGACCTGCATACACATTTCTCAGGAGGCAGATAAGGTGGTCTGGTATTCCAGTCTCTTGAATTTTCCACAGTTTGTTGTGATCCACACAGTCAAAGGCTTTGGCATAGTTAATAAAGCAGAAGTAGATGTTTTTCTGGAACTCTTGCATTTTCGATGATCCAGTGGCTGTTGGCAGTTTGATCTCTTGTTCCTCTGCCTTTTCTAAAACCTGCTTGAACATCTGAAAGTTCACATGTCACATACTTTTAAAGCCTGGCTTGGAGAATTTTGAGCATTACTTTGCTAGCATGTGAGATGACAGCAACTGTGTGGTAGTCTGAGCATTCTTTGGCATTTCCTTTCTTTGGGATTGGAATGAAAACTGACCTTTTCCAGTCCTGTGGCCACTGCTGAGTTTTCCAGATTTGCTGGCATATTGAGTACAGCACTTACACAGCATCATCTTTTAGGGTTTGAAATAGCTCAACTGGAAGTCCATCACCTCCACTAGCTTTGTTCGTAGTGATGGTTGGCTTCCTAAGGCCCAGTTGACTTCCCATTCCAGGATGTCTGGCGCTAGGTGAGAGATCACACCATTGTAGTTATCTGGGTCATGAAGATCTTTTTTTGTATAGTTCTGTGTATTCTTGCCACCTCTTCTTAATATCTTCTCCCTGTGTTAGGTACGTACCATTTCTGTCCTTTATAGAGCCCATCTTTGCCTGAAATATTCCCTTGGTATGTCTAATTTTCTTGAAGAGATCTCTAGTCTTTCCCATTCTATCGTTTTCCTCTATTTCTTTGTATTGATCATTTAGGAAGGCTTTCTTATCTCTACTTGCTATTCTTTAGAACTGTGCATTCGGATGGATGTATCTTTCCTTTTCTCCTTTGCCTTTCGCTTCTCTTCTTTTCTCAGCTATTTGTAAGGCCTCCTCAGACAACCAATGTGCCTTTTTGCATTTTTTTTTCCCTTGGGAATTGTTTTGATCACCCCCTCCTGTACAATGTCATGAACCTCCATCCATAGTTCTTCAGGCACTCTATCAGATCTAATCCCTTGAATTCCTTCTTCAAGAATACTGAAGTGGGTTGCATTCCCTTCTCCAGGGAATCTTCCTGACCCAGGGATCAAACCCAGGTGTCCTGCATTGCAGAAAGATTCTTTACCGTCTGAGCCACCAGGGAAAGCTAGAAGCTGCCTGCTATGTACTTATAAATGAGTAATTGTAACAACAACAAAAAAATAGGTTGGTTTGTTTTGGTGTTTGGGCATTTTAAAATTTATATGAATGCTATGGTGCTTTGCATATTCATGTCAACTTGCTTTGATTGCTCAACATCATGTTTGCTAGATTTTCCAATGTGAATGAGTACAGGTCATTCATTGTGACTGCTGTGTCCCATTATGAGTATACCCAGATCATTTAGCTAGTCCTACCTTGATTAACGCTTGGGTGGTTTCTCATATTTCAATTATAAACTGTACTATGCTGAACATCTTTGTGCACATGAATGAGAACTTCTGTAAATGGAATTTGTAGGTGACTTGTATGCCAACCTCCAGTATTAATGGCTGCTATCATATTTTTCTTTGAAGCAGCTGGAATACCAGAGTTATACAAGAATTTTCATTCTGTCAAAATATTACCATATTCATTTCATTTTGTTTTGCTTTTGTCAATACGTTATGTGAAATAGTGTCACATATTAATTAACTCCTCCTGAAATTACATAACTTTTGATATGTCTATGGACTGTTTAACCTTTTTATCTGATAGTGAATTTTTCTGGTAGCAATTTGTGTCCATTTTTCTATTTAGTTTTTATTGACATGCCTAGGCCTGGCGTGCTGTGATTCATGGGGTCGCGGAGAGTCGGACATGACTGAGCGACTGAACTGAACTGAACTGAAGTTCTTTCTATATTTGATAAACTATTTTTCTGGGTTACATGCATGGTAATTATTTTCTCCTAATCTCTCTGGCTTTTCTTGGGTTTGGTCTCTTATTTATGCTTTTTAAATTTAGTGAAATAAAATTTACTAATCCCTTTTTAAGGCTCTTATTCTGTATCTTTTTTGAGAAATTCTTCATTACTCTAAAAAATAGAAATTATTTTTCTTCTAAAGATATGATATACTTTTGTTTCATTTTCTTCTAAAATGTGAAGTAGGAATCTAATTTTTATGAGGCCATTGAATTTTCTGAGCATCATTTTTTGCTTATATGCTTTTCTAAACACTTTTTCCAATATTTCACTGTGAAAAATTTTGATATACAAAAAGACTAAAAGTAATAAAACAATTTTCTGCATACCAACCATCTGGATTTAATTTTAACATTTTGCCATATATGGGTATATGTGTATATGTGTGTATGTATGGTTTGCTGAACCATTTGCAAATAAGATGCAATGTTATGGCATTTCACCCCTAAATATTTCATTATTATCTCAAAAATAAGTATATCCTCCTATATAATCATATCAATATGAAACCTAAAATGTAACAATACTTACCTAATATCATGTAATATCTAAACCATAGTCCAATTTCCCCATTTGAAGGCCAGTTGTTTTATAGAATAGATCATACTCAAATTTATTGGAGTATTTCTTGATGGTATCACTTAATATGTTTGTTTGACATCATATTCAAATTTCCTGTATACTTGAGCTTCAGTCTAAGGCTTGATTAGATTCAGGTTAAATATGTTTTGCAAGGTACCTACTAAACTTTCATAGCATCTTTACCATGTGTATATATCTGGGTCTATTTCTGAGAATTCTCTTCTGTCCCAGGAGGGGCACTTTTGTATTCTTGTGCTATAACATATGGTTTTAATTCCTGTAGTTAAAAGAAGACTCACTGTCTTGTAGGGGTTCGACTCTTTCTCCTTATTCTTCTTTAAAATTGTACTGTCTACCTTTGTTGTTTTATTTGGCTTGTCAAAATCTCTGAAGAATCATACCAAGATTTTGGTCAGAAACATACTGAATTTGTAGGTTAACTTAAGAAGAAATCAAATCTTTCCTGTATGAGTCTTTTCCCTATAAATGTGCTAAATCCCATTTGTTTAGGTAATCTTTTATGTCTGACACCAATGCTCTGTAATTTTCTCTAAACAGGTCTTAACAGATATACTTATTACCTCTCTATTGCTATGAGAGTATTTAAAAATGTACATTCTAATGGATTGTTTGGTATACAGGCATTCAGTTTATTTTGTATATCAATCTTCTATCAAGCCACCTTGCTGGATTCTCCTTTTTAAAAATAGTTATTAGAGTCACTTGGATTTTCTTTGAAAAGTTATATGATCTGCAAATAGTACATTTTTATCATTTCTAATCTTTTATCTTTTGTTTTTACTTTGTGATGCTTTTAGAGGCAATATTGAATAGAAATGGTAATGGAAAAGTTTTCCTTAATTTAATGGGAGTAATCATTATATTTTACCGTTGAGCATAACATATGGGATAGGTTTGTGGGATTCCCTTCTATTCCTCAGTTAAGGGATTCCAGTAGTTTAGTATGAATGAAAAACACCACTTGACAGTTTCTACTAATGTTAAACAGACTCCTACTCAATGACTCAGCAATTTCCTCTTAGCAGAAAGGAAGATGTATGTCCACTCAAAGACTTGACCAGAAACAGCTTTATTCATAAAACCGACCAAAGTACTGCATTCATTTAGTAGTTTCCATGGTTTTTCCTGTGGTCATGTATGGATGAGAGAGTTGGACTGTGAAGAAAGCTGATCGCCGAAGAATTGATGCTTTTGAACTGTGGTGCTGCAGAAGACTCTTGAGAGTCCCTTGGACTGCAAGTAGATCCAACCAGTCCATTCTAAAGGAGATCAATCCTGGGTGTTCATTGGAAGGACTGATGCTAAAGCTGAAACTGCAGTACTTTGGCCACCTCATGCGACGAGTTGACTCACTGGAAAAGACTCTGATGCTGGGAAAGGTTGGGGGCGGGAGGAGAAGGGGACGACAGAGAATGAGATGGCTGGATGGCATCACCAGCTCGATGGACATGAGTTTGAGTGAACTCCGGGAGTTGGTGATGGACAGGGAGGCCTGGCGTGCTGTGATTCATGGGGTCGCGGAGAGTCGGACACGACTGAGCGACTAAACTGAACTGAAAACTATCATTTCTTTCAAACTAAGAAGAGCCTCCTACAAAAGAGAATGCAAATGGTCATCTTTCCACCCAGTGTAACACTACCTAGAATTTTCTTTCCGCTGAAGAATGTACTTTAGGATTACTTTTATTAAAATTTATGAAAGGTATATTTTATTTCACCATTTCTTTTTGTAAAATAATTTCGTTTATTTAGTTTTGGTTTCCCTGGACCATGGCCTTTCTCTAGTTGCTGTGAGTGTGGGCTACTCTCCGTTGAAGTGTACAGGCTTCTCACTGGCTCACAGGCTCTAGGCACGCGGGCTTCAACAGTTGCAGCGCATGGGTTCAGTAGTTACATTGTGCAGATCTAGGGTGCTTGGGCTTTAGCGGTTACTGCACACAGACTTAGACGTTGTGGCTCGTAGGCTCTAGAGCATAGATGCAGAAGTTATGGTGCACGGGCTTAGCTGCCCCGTGGTGTGTGGAATCTTTCTGGACCAGGGATTGAACCCATGTCCTCTTTATTTGCAGGCAGATTCTCATCCACTGCACCACCAGGGAAGTTCTCACCATTTCTTGAATCATAATTTAGCTGTGTATGGAATTTAGGTTGACCATTTTCCCTTAGTGTTCTGAAGATGCTATTCACTATGCTCCTGCCATCATAATTGACAGTGCATTTCCATTCTTCCATCTTTAAGGGTAATCTTTTCTTTCTCTCTGGACAATGTTGAGAGTTCTTTTAATTTTAAATTTTTAGCGTTCTGAGTTTTCACCATGATATATCTAGATGTAGGTTATTTTATTAGCTTGCTAAAACTCATTGTACTCTCTGATTCTAATAATTTATGTTTTTCATCAGTTCAGTTCAGTTCAGTCGCTCAGTTGTGTCCGACTCTCTGCGACCCCATGAATCACAGCACGCCAGGCCTCCCTGTCCATCACCAACTCTCGGAGTTCACTCAAACTCATGTCCACAGAGTCAGTGATGCCATCCAGCCATCTCATTCTCTGTCGTCCCCTTCTCCTCCCGCCCCCAACCTTTCCCAGCATCAGAGTCTTTTCCAGTGAGTCAACTCGTCCCATGAGGTGGCCAAAGTATTGCAGTTTCAGCTTTAGCATCAGTCCTTCCAATGAACACCCAGGATCGATCTCCTTTAGAATGGACTGGTTGGATCTCCTTGCAGTCCAAGGGACTCTCAAGAGTCTTCTCCAACACCACAGTTCAAAAGCATCGATTCTTCGGCGATCAGCCTTCTTCACAGTCCAACTCTCACATCCATACATGACCACGGGAAAAACCATAGGCTTGACTAGACGGACCTTTGTTGGCAAAGTAATGTCTCTGCTTTTTAATATACTATCAAGGTTGGTCATAACTTTCCTTCCAAGGAGTAAGCGTCTTTTAATTTCCTGGCTGCAATCAGCATCTGCAGTGATTTTGGAGCCCAAAAAAATAAAGTCTGACACTGTTTCCACTGTTTTTCCATCTATTTCCCATGAAGTGATGGGACCAGATGCCATGATCTTTGTTTTCTGACATAGAAAACACCCTCTTCCAACAACACAAGAGAAGACTCTACACATGGACATCACCAGATGGTCAACACTGAAATCAGATTGATTATATTCTTTGCAGCCAAAGATGGAGAAGCTCTATACAGTTAGCAAAAACAAGACCAGGAGCTGACTGTGGCTCAGATCATGAACTCCTTATTGCCAAATTCAGACTTAAATTGAAGAAAGTAGGGAAAACCACTAGACCATTCAGATATGACCTAAATCAAATCCCTTATGTTTTTCATCAACAACCCTAGAAAATTCTCAGTAATATCTCCTCCACTATTGCCTCATATCCATTCTTCCTATTTTCTTCTAGTCTTCTGTGAAATAAATTTTGGGATTTCTCATTATTTCCTACATATCCCTTGACCTTTTATTCATATTTTTCTCTCTTCATCTTTGCTGAGTTTTGTGTGGGCTCCTCAGATACATCTTACATTAGCCTCGTTCTCTCTTCAGCTGTGTTTAATCTGTTTAACCTGTTCTGTAAGTTTTTAACTACATTGACTGTATATTCCATTACCAGAAATGCTATTTTGTATTTTCTCAAATGTACTGGTTTACTTTTCTGTCCAATCCAATGAGTCTCTCAGTCATGTCCAACTCTTTGTGACCCCTTAGACTGTAGCCCGCCAGGCTCCTACCTCCATGGGATTTTCCAGGCAAGAATACTGAAATGGGTTGCCATTTCTTCTGCCAGCGGATCTTCCCAACCCAGGGACTGAACCTAGGTCTCCTGCATTGCAGGCAGACTCTTTACTCTCTGAGCCACCAGGGAAGCCCAGAGTCAATCATATAGAGTACATAAAATCTTCCCTTATTATTAATTTTTGAGCATCATGATCGGTTGTATGGGTGTTTCCTAATTTGTTTAATCCTTATTGATAGATATTTAGATTATTTCTAAACTTTTGTTGTTACAATGATGCTACAATGAACACCATTTATATATATATGTCTATTCACGCATAAGAAAGTATACCTCCAGGTTGGATTACTAGAAGTAGAATTACTGGGTTGAAGGGTATAGCATTTGTAATCTTGATGGATATTGTCACATTACTTTCCTAACAGGTTATGTTTGTTTATACCTGGCTATACTAGTTCTCTAGCAATGTATGTGATGGCCTGTTTCTCTAGTCAGACTCACCAACATGGTGACACACCTTGGGGAATCTTGCCAATCTGATGGGTGAAGAAGATTATCTCAGTGTAGTTTTAATTGTGTTGCTTTATATAGGTGAGGTTGAGTTTCTTTCCATATATATCTGGGCTTCCCTGGTGGCTCAGAGGTTAAAGCGTCTGCCTCTAATGTGGGAGACGTGGGTTCGATCCCTGGGTCGGGAAGATCCCCTGGAGAAGGAAATGGTAACCCACCCCAGTATTCTTGCCTGGAGAATCCCATGGACAGAGAAGCCGAGTCCATGGGTCGCAAAGAGTTGGACACGACTGAGCGACGGAATGGAAAGGCATTTGTTTTTCATTTTCTGTGAACTGTCTATGCTGATCTTTTCCCATTTATTTTTTGGTTGGATTTTTAGTGTTAATTTGTAAGAGCTCTTTATGTGTACACTTGTCTGGAGGGGGAAAAAACACTAAAATTCATGTCTTAATTGTAAATTATTCTTAAACTTGGCTTCTGATGAATTTTAGTGTAAAAACTATTTACTTTTATACATTTAAGTATATCACTCTCTTGCTCTAAGGTTCTTGGGCTTAATGTTCCATTTCAAATTATCTTCCTCACTAAAATTATTCTGTGAGTTAAGTACTTTCTATGTCTGGTTTCCCCTGGAATAGAATGTATAGATTAAATATTTTTCTGCCAAGATGACTGCCAGATTGTTTCTGTAACATTTATCAAATGATCTATCTCTTCTTGACTAATTTGAAATCCCACTATTATTGCATACCAAATTCAAGTGAATACTTGAGAAATATATATTTATTTCTGGACTTACTATTTTGTTCAGTTGATATGTTGTAGAGTATTATTTTCCTATTGTTCTTTTTTTCAAAACTTCTCTGCTATTCTTAATTTTCTATTCCTTTATGAACTTTTGAATCAGCTTGTTCAGTTAAAAAAATACTCTTGTTGACGTTTTAGTGAGCTTTTAATCCCTTTAAATGCAGCTATTGTATAATTCAAGCAGATTGTTGTGTTTTCTAACATTGAAGGATAACTCATCTCCCTGTTTTTGTGTCTGCTGACTGTTCTCTCATGGTGGATTATTTTTCTCACTTGGTTTTTAATTTTTTTGTTGTGAACTTATCTTTGGTGAAAGTGAAAAGTGAAGTCGCTCAGTTGTGTTCAACTCTTTGCGATCCCATGGACTATAGCCTACCATGCTCCTCCGTCCATGGGATTTTCCAGGCAAGAGTACTGGAGTGGGGTGCCATTGCCTTCTCCAGAGGATCTTCCTGACCCAGGAATCAAATCTGGGTCTCCCACATTGTAGGCAGACTCTTTACCATCTGAGCCACCAGGGAAGTTCATCTTTGGTGAAAGTGCTTCTATTTTTCCATCTGAGAGACTTCAGTGCACTTTGGTTTGTAAAAATGTTCCTATAAAGCAATTTTGCATTTTTCTGTTGGGTGTTTTCAAACCAAGTATAGGGTTTCTACACCAAGTTGTGTAAGTGTATCTGTCAGCCATGCTTGAGATACTGGTTTGGATGTTCCATTTCTCATGGAAGAATCTTTCTTCCCTTCAACTTCTACCCCTTCTCAAACCTCAGACCGAGTCAGGTTTACTTGTTGGTAGAGATTTTCTGGCTCCCTGTACTGAAGGGCCAGACTTTCACTGGCTTCTCAGCTCTAGTACCTCTCTCCTTGGTGCTGACATCGAGCACCACCACTACCACCCCCCCCCCACCCGCAACTTGTTAGGTATTGAAACTGCAGCCCTAGGGTCTGTTTCTGACCTCAGCTGCATATTTTAAGTTGAGCATTGTTTTATTCTCATTTCTTTGTGTTATGGCAGGAGAAAGTTCTACCTTTGCATAAACCAGCAAAATCAATCATCAACTATTTTGGTTTTCATAATAATCTGTGTTTGTCAAACACCACTTAGTTTATGGGTTTGCTGCTGCTGTGGCTGCTAAGTCTCTTCAGTTGTGTCCGACTCTGTGCGACCCCATAGACAGCAGCCCACCAGGCTCCTCCGTCCCTGGGATTCTCCAGGAAAGAACACTGGAGTGGGTTGCTATTTCCTTCTCCAGTGCATAGACTTCTCTATAAGGGATGGGCTGAGGCAGGAAGGAGAGCAGTGAGTAGGAGCTCTTAGATTATAACCTCTTGGGGGGGCTTTTTAAAATATGCATTGTCCATATCCTCACCTCCTTCTCATGGTACATCAGAATGGGGGTGGGTGGGCGGGTCATGGGTATTTTGGAAAAAGACCCCAAGATGCTTCTGTTCTGCTGCCCCTGCTTCTCCTCAACTCACCCTCCACTCCTACAGACAGTCACTATTCTAGGCTCAGATCAGACAAACAAGGCAGGAGTCACAGTGAATCATGGAGCTGGCCAACCGGGGTCTTCAGCACATAGTCTCCCATGCCTGGAACAGGGATGAGGAACTGCAGTACGTTCAACTGCCTCTCTGTTGCCTGGGCCAAGTGTCCTAAAGCTAGGAAAATAATAGAGTGCTAAAATTGACAACTTTCTCTTAATGTATCCAAAGCTTCTGAAATACCACCCATCTCTTTTTATAGATTGAGACATTTAGCACCCAAGAGCTGTATAGATTTCAGCTTAGAAAATTTGAGACACATCATGGATTGTGGCAATCGTTTCACTGTGAATTTTCTTTGCTGCAGGTTGAAATTGGATCTTCTGGTTCATGTTTAAAAATAGGAAAGTTAGCTGTTAAGAACAGAGTCTCAGAGATACGCCTCTGACATTTACTTAGAGTACAACCAAATGATGTCAAAGCCAAGGGCTCCCAAAGACATAGATTAGACAACCCTGCTTCCTCACTTTACAGAAAAGCACAATGAGGCTTCGGGATGGTAAATGAGTTCAGGTAGCTGCAAAGCAAAGTGGTACTAAATCCATTACACCTGTCCTGTAACCCAGCACTGCTAAGCTGCTGCTAAGTCGCTTCAGTCGTGTCCAACTCTGTGCAACCCCATAGACGGCAGCCCACCAGGCTCCCCCATCCCTGGGATCCTCCAGGCAAGAACACTGGAGTGGGTTGCCCTTTCCTTCTCCAGTTTCTAGTAAACCGTGTCCACTCAGAAAGCATCTCAGTACTGACTAATCCATCCATCAAAGAGGACAGGTCACTTTGTTTTGTATGCTATAATGGAAAAGACCTGACCATGATAAATGTTATAGTTGGTAAAGGAGATATCTTCTTCAGGCATTCAATATCAACTAGGTCCTCACCTCTTAGGTGATAAGACAAAAAATGCATGATTAAAATTTTAACCTGACTTTGGTGAAAGAATTTAAAATAACAATGTGTTAACAGTATGTAAAGTATGTAAGTGTTAACAGTTAACAGTGTTTCTCATTTGCTAACTAGCTACTCAACATGAAGGGCTTTCCAGGTGGTGCTAGTGGTAAAGAACTTGCCTGCCAATGCAGGAGATGTTAATGATGCGGGTTCGATCCCTGAGTTGGGAAGATCCCCTGGGAGAGGAAATGGCAACCCATAAACACTGGCTTTACTCCAGGCACCATGCTAAGTACTTAACTCCTGTTCACTTGATTATCCACACAACAAGACTGTGCTGTTGTTATCTTCTCTTTACAGATGGGGAAACTGCAGGGCAATGAAGTTAAGTAACTTGACCATAATGACACAGCCCATAAGTGACAAGTAGGATTTGAACCCCAGGGACCATGCTTTTAGCTACAGTATACTATGGCTTCTCATTGAACCAGTCAATCCTAAAGGAAATCAACCCTGAACATTCATTGGAAGGACTGATGCTGAAGCTCCAATACTTTGGCCACCCGATGCAGAGTCAACTCATTGGAAAAGACCCTCATGCTGGGAAAGATTGAGGGCAAGAGGAGAAGGGGGCGGCAGAGGATGAGATGGTTGGATGGCACCACTGACTTGGTGGACATGGAGTTAGAGCAAACTCCGGGAGACAGTGAAAGACAGGGAAGCCTGGCATGCTGCAGTCCATGGGGTTACAAAGAGTTGGACACGATTTAGCGACTAAACAACAAATGAAATTAAAAGTTCTGCGACCAAAGAATTAGTAGTATGTGTAATATATATGCAGACTTTTCTGTGAATGGCATTTTTAGAAAATATCCTCTAGATGTTATTTATTTATTATTCATTTATTTTTAAATAAATAATCATTTCTGACTTCACTGGATCCTAGCTGCTACACACAGGCTTTCTCTAGTTACAGCAAGCAGAGGCTCCTCTCGAGTGCCAGTGTGCGAGCTTTTTATTGCAATGGCTTCTCTTGTTGCGGAGCATAGGTTTAGGACACTGGCTCAGTAGTTGTGGCATGTGGGCTGAGTTGCCCCAAAGCACATGGGATCTTCCCAGACCAGGAATCAAACCCATGTTCCCTGGATTGGCAGGCAGATTCTTCACCATTGGACCACCAGGGAAGTCTCAGATGTATGTAATTGAAAATCAACTTTCCTTTAGTGCTGAGTGCTATGATCAGATGCTCAATCATGTCCAACTCTTTGTGATTCCATGGACTGTAGCCCACCAGGCTCCTCTGTCCATGAGATTCTCTAGGCAAGAATACTGGAGTAGGTTGCCATTTCCTATTCCAGGGCGTCTTCCCAGCTCAGGGATCGAACCTGCATCTTTAACATCTCCTGCATTAGCAAACAAGTTCTTTACCACTAGCACCACTGGAAAGCCCTTCATGTTGAGTAGCTAGTTAGCAAATGAGAAGTCTGTTGTCTCTAGATGATACATTATGTCTGACAACCTTAAATGGGTGCTAGTTCTCAAAAACTTTTTAAAAGATACATAACTTTCCTGATTATAAGAATGACACACGTACATTAAAGAAAGTTGGATGATTTTTTTTTTTACTATTTTTATTGTATTTATATATATGTACAGATGGTCCTAGACTTAAACGATGGTTTGACTTGAGATTTTTTTACTTTATAATGGTGTGAAAGCCATATGCATTCAGTAGAAAGTTTACTTCGAGGTGTGAATTTGGATCCTTCACTGAGCTGGCATTACGTGGTCCAGTGCTCGTGGAGTGCTGGGCTGTGGCAGCCACAGCTCCCAGTCAGCCAGGTGATCACAAGTGTAAATAACCGATATCCTTAGAACAACTCTGTACCCACAGATGCTGTTTTCCACTTTCAATACAGTATTCAATAAATTACAGGAGAGAGTCACCCATTGTTATAAAATAGGGTTGGTCTCAGATGATTTTGCCCGTGTGTACATGCTCAGCCTTTAAGTCATGTCCAACACTCGGAACCCTGTAGACTGTAGCCCACCAGGCTCCTCTGTCCATGGGATTTCTCAGGCATGAATACTGGAGTCGGTTGCCATTTCCTCCTCCAGAGGATCTTTCTGAACCAGGGATCAAACCAACGTCTCCTACCTTGCAGGTGGATTTTTACCACTGAACCAAGTGGAAGCCCTGATTTTGCACACCTGTAGGCAAATGTAGGTGTTCTGAGCACAGTTAAGATAGTCCAGGCTAAGCCAGGATGTTCAGTAGGTTTGGTGTATTAAATGCATTTTTGATTTAGTGATATTTTCAACTCACCATGCTTTTATTGCGATGTAACCCCATCATAAGTCTAGGAAGGTGTGTGTCTGTGTGTGTGAGAGAGATATGAAAAAATGTATAAGCTTGGGCATTCCACTTAAAGAACAATGCTAAAATCAATTGCTAGGTACCTAACAGAGCTGGGGTTGGTTTTGTTTTTTGTTTTTCATCTTAAATGCAGTCATTTTCACATCTGTTATTCTTTGATGCATTTTTTGACTGCCTTGTTCTTTTGGTTTTTTTAAAAGCGTTGTTGAGATATGAAATGAGCCATTCACATTATAGGATACAACTTGAAAAGTTTTACATAAGATGATAAATATTTCCATCAAGCCCCAAAATTTCCTTGTACTTTTCTGTTCTGTTTTCCCTAGACCTTGCTGCCCCCCAACCCCAACCCCAGATAGCCCCTGATCTGTCTTCTGTCACTGCAGATTACTTTTCCCTTGTTAGAATTTCATATAAATGAATCATAGCATGCATTCCTTTTTGCCTGGCTTCTTTCACTCAGCATAATTATTTTAAGATTGACTTCTTTTTGTTTCATGTATCACTAGTTCATTCATTTTTATGCTGTGCAGTGCTCAGTTGCACAGATATAATTGGTTTACCCCCTTTCACCTGTTGATATCTGGGTTTTTTCTGGGTCTTTTGGCTGTTTAAGTTTCTCTGAAAATTAGTGTTGAAGTCCTTGGACATAATTTTCATTTCTCCTGAGTAAATATGTAGAATGGTTGAGTCATATCAAGGGGACGTGATTTTCTTCCTAAGACATTGTCAAACTGTTTTTCAGAGTTGACTGTATCATTTTCCATTCCCACCAGCTGTATATGAGTTTGTCAGTGCCTCTGCATACTCATCAGCATTTGATATGGCCAGTCTTTTTCATTTTAATAGGTACCTGCTGTTGTTTAGTCCTCCTCCAGAGGATCTTCCCAACCTGAGGATCAAACCCATGTTTCCTGCATTGCAGGTGGATTCTTTACCACTGAACTACTGGGGAAACCCCTAGTAGGTAGTTAGTGTCATGTTATCGTGGTTTAAATTTGCCTTTTCCTAAGATGTTCAAGCAGGTTTTTGAAAAGGTAGGGGAACCAGAGATCAAATCGCCAACATCCGCTGGATCATGGAGAAAGCAAGAGAGTTCCAGAAAAACATCTATTTCTGCTTCATTGACTGTGCCAAATCCTTTGACTGTGTGGATCACAATAGACTGTGGAACATTCTGAAAGAGATGGGAATCCCAGACCACCTGACTTGCCTCTTGAGAAACCTGTATGCAGGTCAGGAAGCAACATTCAGAACTGTACATGGAACAACAGACTGGTTCCAAATACGAAAAGGAGTACGTCAAGGTAGTATATTGTCACCGTGCTTATTTAACTTATATGCAGAGTACATCATGAGGAACGCTGGGCTGGAAGAAGCACAAGCTGGAATCAAGATTGCTGGGAGAAATATCAATAACCTCAGATATGCAGATGACACCACCCTTATGGCAGAAAGTGAAGAGGAACTCAAAAGCCTCTTGATGAAAGTAAAAGAGGAGAGTGAAAAGTTTGGCTTGAAGTTCAACATTCAGAAAATGAAGATCATGGCATCTGGTCTCATCACTTCATGGGAAATAGATGGAAAAACAGTGGAAACAGTGTCAGACTTTATTTTTTTGGGCTCCAAAATCACTGCAGATGCTGATTGCAGCCATGAAATTAAAAGACGCTTACTCCTTGGAAGGAAAGTTATGACCAACCTAGATAGTATATTAAAAAGCAGAGATATTACTTTGCCAACAAAGGTCCATCTAGTCAAGGCAATGGTTTTTCCCATGGTCATGTATGGATGTGAGAGTTGGACTGTGAAGAAAGCTGATTGCCGAAGAACTGATGCTTTTGAACTGTGGTGCTGGAGAAGACTCGAGAGTCCCTTGGACTGCAAGGAGATCCAACCAGTCCATTCTAAAGGAGATCAATCCTGGGTGTTCATTGGAAGGACTGATGCTGAAGCTGAAACTCCAATACTCTGGCCACCTCATGTGACGAGTTGACTCACTGGAAAAGACTCTGATGCTGGGAAAGGTTGGGGGCGGGAGGAGAAAGGGACGACAGAGAATGAGATGGCTAGATGGCATCACCGACTCTGTGGCCATGAGTTTGAGAGAACTCCGGGAGTTGGTGATGGACAGGGAGGCCTGGCGTGCTGTGATTCATGGGGTTGTGGAGAGTCGGACACGACTGAGCGACTGAACTGAACTGAACTGAATTGAACTGAACTGAATGACTAATAGGCTTTAACATCTTTTCACGTTTGTGTTTGCCATTCACACATCTTTGGTGAAGTGTCTTTTCCAGTTTTCTTGCCCATGTTTGTACTAAGTTGCTGTTTTCTTGGGCTTCCCAGGTGGTGCTAGTGGTAAAGAACTGCCTGCCGTTGCAGGAGACAAAAAGACTCAGGTTTGATCCCAGGAAGGTGCCCTGGAGGAAGGAAGGCATGGCAACCCACTCTAATATTCTTGCCTGGAGAGTCCCATGAACAGAGGAGGCTGGCAGGCTCCAGGCCATAGGGTCAGAGAGTCGTGCTGAAGCAACTTAGCACACACACTTGTTTTCTTATTTTTGAGTCAGAATTCTTTATATTGCGAACGCAAATCTTTTGTCAAAAATGGGACTTGCAAATATTCTCTCCCAGTATTTTCAGGTTCTTAACACTGTCTTTCGAAGAGGACAGATTCATAATTTTGATGAAATAAGACTCAATCAATGTTTTTATTTTATACATTGTGTATTTTGGTGTTATAGCTAAGACATTTTTTGCTTCACTTGATGTGAAGATTTCCTCCTATGTTTTTTCTAAGCATTTTATAGTTTTAGAAATGTTTCCAAATATTTAGGGATTTTCTGGTCATCTTTCAGTTGCTAATGTCTAGTTCCACCATTGCCAGAGAACACACTTAAGTTGAATCCTTTTAAAGTTATTGAAAGTTGTATTGTGGCCCAGGAAATAGTCTATCTTGGTAAATATTCCAAGTGCTCTTGAAAACAATGTATGTTCTGTTGTGTGGGTGGAGTATTCTATAATTGTTAAGTTAGGTGATAGAATTGTTCAGGTCATCTATGTCCTTTGTTATTTTCTATCTATTTTTATGAAAAGGAATTTGAAATCTCTTACTTTATTTGTAAAATTGTTTCCTCCTCCTTACACTTTTACCATTCTTATTTTATATATTTTGAAATTCTGGTATTAGGTATAAAAATATTTAGTATTTTTGCCATGTTTATGAGCTGAACATTTTATCATTATGAAATTACTGTGTTTATCTGATAGTACTCTGCTCTCGATCTACTCTGTCTGATATTATTATAAGCACTCTGGGTTTCTTTATATCAGCATTGGCACGATACATCTTTTTAAATCCAATGACTTTCAACATAATTGAGTAGTAACATTTAAAGTGGGTTTCTTGTAGGTAGCATATAGTTGGGTCTTGCTTTTTATCTAGTTTGACAATCCCCATTTTTTAACTGGAGTGCTTAGACCAGACATCAGCAAACAACAGCCAGTAGCTAAATCTGGCATGTGACCTGCTTCCATATGGCCCATGAACTAAGAATGGTTTTTTACAATGTTAAATGGCTATTAAAAAATCAGAAGGAATATGTGATAGAAACCATTTGTGACCCCAAAAATTAACATGTTTACAGTCTGGTCCTTTATGGAAAAAGTTAACAAACCCCTAGTGTAGACTATTTCTATTTCATGAGCTGATTGATATGGTTGGATTTAAGTCTGTGGTCTTTCTCAGATGTTCCTTTTTTCTCTTTTTCCATCTTCTCTTGAACGGAGTATTATTTTCTCCTCAGCTAGTTTATTAGCTGTCACTCTTGGCTGTGTCATTCTAGTGGCTCTAGGGCTTGTAGTCTCCATTTACTTGATCACACCTACCACTTCCTGTAGTAAACAAACCCACAAACTATCCTTCCCTTTCTTGCCTTGTCCTTTCTATAATATTACTATCATGTATTTTTTACAAATCTCCTGTGCATGAATGCTAAGTCACTTCAGTTGTGTCCAACTCTGTGTGACCCTATGGACTGTAGCCCACCAGGCTCCTCTGTCCATGGGATTTCCCAGGCAAGGATACTGGAGTGGGTCGCCATACCCTCTTCCAGGGATTCTTGCCGACCCAGGGATCAAACCCACATCTCTTATGTCTCCTGCATTGGTAGCAGGTCCTTTACCACTAGCACTGCCCGGGAAGCCCAGAATTCACCCAGTACATTGTTATTACTTTTGCTTGAATCAGTCAGTTATCTTTTTAAATATTTAAAGTGAGAAATACAGATTTTACAGTTGCCTACATAGTTACCATTTCTAGTGTTCATTTCTGTGTGTAAACCCCTGTTTCCACCTGATCTCATTTTTCTTCAGCTGGAAGGGTTTCCTTTAGTGCATTTGATAGTGCAGATCTGAGGTAATGCTTTCTTTCTTTTTTTCAGTTTTACTGAGGTATAAGTGACAAATAAAAGCTATGTATATTTAAGGTGTACAACTTGATGTTTTGATATATGTGTACATTGTAAAATTATTTATTGTTGTTTAGTCGTTCAGTCATGTCCAACTCTTTGTGACCCCATGGACTGTAACCCGCCAGGCTCCTCTGTCCATGGGGATTCTTCAGGAAAGAATACTGGGGTGGGTTGCCATTTCCTTCTCCAGGGAATCTTTCCAACCCAGGGAACGAACACACATCTCCTGCATCAGCAGGCAGGGTTTTTTTTTGTTGTTGTTGTTTTACCACTGAGCTCCCAAGGAAGCCCACTGTAAAATGATTACTCAGAATAATTAACATATTCATCATCTCACATAATCCTTTCTTTTTTCCTTTTTTTTTGGTGGTAGTGAGAACACTTAAGATACACCCACTTAGCAAATTTCAAGTCTACAATACTGTTAACTACAGTCACCATGCTGCACCTTAAATCCAAGACTTACTCATCTTGCATAACTAAAACTTTGCCTCGCTTAACCAATATCTCCCCTTACCTGTAGCCCCCAGCCCCTAGCAACCACTGTTGTACTCTCTGAATCGATGAGTTTGACTTTTTTTAGATTTCATATGTAAGTGGATCATGCAGTTTGTCCTTCTGTGTCTGGCTTATTCCATTTAGCAGTATTCTCCAGGTCCATCCATGTTACCCAGATGGCAAGATATCCTTCTAAGACTGAATAATATTTCAATATGAATACATGTGTGTATGTCTGCTTATGATAGATTCTTTCAGTTTGTGTATGTATGAAAACATTGCTTTATCTTCACTTTTGATAAATATTTTTGTTTGGGATAGAATTCTAGGCTGGCTGGGTTTCTCCCCTTGGTACTTGAAAGATACCACTCCACTGTCTTAGAACTTGTATGGTTTCTGACATGAAATCATCTATAATCCTTTTCTTTGTTCCTTTGTACATAATATTTCTTTTTCTCTCTTCTTTAAAGATTTTCTCTTCAACACTGGTTATCAGCAATTCACTAGTGTATTCATGTTTCTTGTACTTGGGATTCTCTGAGCCTCCTGGATCAGTGGGTTTATAGTTTTTATCCCATTTGGAAAATTTTTGATTACTATTGCTTCAAATATTCTTTCTGCCTCCCATCCTCTCCTCTTATTTGGGTGGTCCCACAGTTTACTGATTTTCTATTTTTTTAGTATTTTACTTTGTTTCAATTTAATCATTCATATTGCTGTGTATTCAAGTTCACTTATCTTTTTTTCCAATGTGTAATCTGCTATTAACACCATTCAGTATATTTTTCATCTCATGTAATGTAGGTTTTAATCCCTAGAAGTTTGATTTATGTCTTTTTAATAGTTTGTATTTTAGGACTTCCCAGGTGGCACAATGGTAAAGAATTTGTCTGCCAATGTAGGAGACACAGGAGATCCCGGTTCGATCCCTGGGTTGGAAAGATTCCCTGGAGAAGGAAATGGCAACCCACTCCAATATTTTTGCCTGGAGAATCCCATGGACAGAGGAGTCTGGTGGTTATAGTCCACGGGGTCACAAAACAGTCAGACACAACTGACCACATATCTCTATTTAATGTGACTAATATTTTATCTGTCATTTCCTAAGTAGAATAGGGTAATAATAACTGACAATATAATTTGTAATAATCCTATCACCTGTGTTATTTCTTCCTAAATTTTAATTTATTTTTCCCTGTTATAAATTTTTCTGTTTCTTTTCTCCCTGGTAATTTTTATTAGATGACAGACATTGTGAATTTTACCCTGTTGGGTGCTGAATACTTTTGTGTTCTTTAAAATACTCTTGAGATTTGTTCTGGGTCACAATTAATTTCCTTATAAGGAGTTTGATCCTTTTTTATCTTGCTTTTAAGCTTTATCAGAGGCATCAGAGTAGTATTAGTCTAGGGATAATCTTTCCTACTACGAAGGAAAGACCTTTAGTACTCTAAGTACCCTGTGAATTGAGTGCGTTTTTCTGGGATTCTGTTTTTCACTGTGGGAAACAGTTAAATAGAAAATAATTGGCCACAGTCATTATTCTTATGTGAGCATAAGAATTATTATTGTTGTGTGAGCTCACATGATTCTTGTGTGAGCTCCAAGCACAGTTTCTTTTCATCCTTCCAAGTGGTTCTTTCACTGGCCCTCATTCATTTTAAGGTCAGCACTGGGCTGACGGCTCAGGGGAAGTCCTCTGGGGATGTATGGGGTTTCACTGTGTAGCTCTCCTCTGCATCTTGCTACCTGCAAAGCAAGAGCCCTTGCTTCTCTGGGTTTCTGCCTCTGTCTCCCCAACTTGGGTGACACCCTTCTCTGTGCCACTTGCCCAGAAACTCTCTCAATGTCGGAAGAAGGGCACCTGGGAGGCTGGCTCCATCTGTTTCCCTCCCTCAGGGTTTACTGTGTCTCTCTACCCAAGTTTTAATATCCTCAGAGTCCTTTCTTTCTTTTTGTCCATTATTTTAGTAGTTTCAGGTGGAAGGGTAAATCTTGTCCCTCTTCCATCTTGTATGGAAACAGAAGTGGTTTCAAGTGACTTTTCATTTCTTGGTGCTTTGTTCTATTAAGATATTATCTTTCCACTAAGCATGTTTCATTCTTATAATTGCTTGTTAAGGCTTCTCTATTTATAAGGTAAATGAATCTTTGAAAATCTCCTACTGTGGAAGGACATTTGCAACAAAAGAAAATTTTTACTATATACATGACCCTTACAAATCCATGAGAAAAAGGTAGGAATTATAATAGAAATGGTCAATGAGTGTATTTTTCAAATGGGCCCCCAGTTCAGTTCAGTTCAGTCGCTCAGTTGTGTCCGACTCTCCGCGACCCCATGAATCGCAGCACGCCAGGCCTCCCTGTCCATCACCAACTCCCGGAGTTCACTCAAACTCATGTCCACAGAGTCAGTGATGCCATCCAGCCATCTCATTCTCTGTCGTCCCCTTCTCCTCCTGCCCCCAACCTTTCCCAGCATCAGAGTCTTTTCCAGTGAGTCAACTCGCCGCATGAGGTGGCCAAAGTATTGCAGTTTCAGCTTTACCATCAGTCCTTCCAATGAACACACAGGATTGATCTCCTTTAGAATGGACTTGTTGGATCTCCTTGCAGTCCAAGGGACTCTCAAGAGTCTTCTCCAACACCACAGTTCAAAAGCATCAATTCTTCGGCGATCAGCCTTCTTCACAGTCCAACTCTCACATCCATACATGACCACGGGAAAAACCATAGCCTTGACTAGATGGACCTTGGTTGGCAAAGTAATGTCTCTGCTTTTTAATATACTATCAAGGTTGGTCATAACTTTCCTTCCAAGGAGTAAGCATCTTTTATTTCCTGGCTGCAGTCAGCATCTGCAGTGATTTTGGAGCCCAGAAAAATAAAGTCTGACACTGTTTCCACTGTTTTTCCATCTATTTCCCATGAAGTGATGGGACCAGATGCCATGATCTTTGTTTTCTGAATGTTGAGCTTCAAGCCAACCTTTTCACTCTCCTCTTTCACTTTCATCAAGAGGCTTTTGAGTTCCTCTTCACTTTCTGCCATAAGGGTAGTGTCATCTGCATATCTGAGGTTATTGATATTTCTCCCAGCAATCTTGATTCCAGCTTGTGCTTCTTCCAGCCCAGCGTTCCTCATGATGTACTCTGCATATAAGTTAAATAAGCACGGTGACAATATACAGCCTTGACGTACTCCTTTTCCTATTCGGAACCAGTCTGTTGTTCCATGTCCAGTTCTGACTGTTGCTTCCTGACCTGCATACAGGTTTCTCAAGAGGCAGGTCAGGTGGTCTGGGATTCCCATCTCTTTCAGAATGTTCCACAGTTTATTGTGATCCACACAGTCAAAGGCTTTGGCATAGTCAATGAAGCAGAAATAGATGTTTTTCTGGAACTCTCTTGCTTTCTCCATGATCCAGCGGATGTTGGCAATTTGATCTCTGGTGCCTCTGCCTTTTCTAAAACCTGCTTGAACATCTAATGGGCCCCCAACTAGTAACCAAAGAACTACAGACGTGATTTTGGGTTGAGAACCATCATTTTTCCTTATAGATGCTGATATTGGTAAGAGTGTGAGAAGTGGCACCCCAACTTGTGTTGATGGGTATGTGTGTCTCAGCCTTTCTTGTGTGTATGCTGTCAGCATATATCCAGATGCCTAAAAGTGAGTGTACCTTGACCCATAGTTTTACTTTATTAATTCATTCTGGAACAAATTATGAATAAGGGCAAAGACTTAGGTACATGTTTCATATGTTAGTGTGAAATATTTAATATTCCACAGTGGTGGAAATATTAAAAACCACTTAAATGGTCTCAGAGATTGGTAAGCAGATTTGGTACATCTATAATATGGTTTTTGTGTAATCATAAAAACAGCATGGTTGAAAATTAAATGATATGAAAAGACATATCACATATAAAGTGAAAATACAGTGTATGGAACAGCAGGATTCCATCTTTGTTTAAAAATTGATGCCTATGATTACATTAAAAAATGTCAGTATTGGCTATTTCTGAGTGATAAATTTTGAGTGTGTTTTTATTTCCTTATTTCCTTACAGTTTCAAACTTTTTAACATACTATCTATTGCCTTTGTAATAAAGGTTATTTGTGTTATGTAACAATGTGTATGCTCAGTCGTATGCAACTCTTTGTGACCCCATGGACTGTAGGCCACCAGGCTCCTCTGTCCATGGGATTCTTCAGGCAAGAATACTGGAGTGGGTTGCCATTTCCTTCTCCAGGGGATCTTCCTGACCCAGAGATCTAACCTGTGTCTCCTGCATCTTCTGCTTGATAAGTGAATTCTTTACCCACTGAGCCATCAGGGAAGTCCTTGTTATGTAATGTTTGTTAAATGCTCAAGGGCTTCCCTATGGCTAGGATGGTAAAGAATCTGCCTGCCATTTAGGAGACCCAGGTTCAGTCCCTGAGTGAGGAAGATCCCTGGAGAAGAACATGGTAACTCACTCCAGTATTCTTGCCTGGAGAATCCCATGGACAGAGGAGCCTGGTGGGCTACAGTCTACACGGTCGCAAAAAGTCTGACAGAACTGAGCGACTAACACTTCACTTTTCTTTCTGTCATTAGCTGAGGATGGCTGTAGGCACTTGAGCATCTAGACGAACAGAAGGTCAGCATCCCTCTGTTCATAGATGTTTGCACACTGTTTCTTGCTTTTCTCTCCCAGCACTTTTAGAAAAAGTCAGGCACGCTACATGCTAAGTTACTTAAGTCATGTCCAACTCCCTGTGACCCTGTGGACTATAGCCCTCCAGAATCCTCTGTCCGTGGGATTCTCCAGGCAAGAATGCGGAGTGGGTTGTCATACTCTCCTCCAGGGAATCTTCCTATGCAGGGATCGAACCCACATCTCTTATGTCTCCTGCATTGGCAGTCAGGTCCTTTACCACTAGCGCCACCTGGGAAGAGAAAAAGCCATGGAACCGTATTAACAGAATCCACATCTGTAGTAAGAAAAAGCACCCTCTCTGCAAATTATTCACGTTTGTCTTTTCCCTCACTTTATACCATACCTCTAAAGGCTGTGATTCCATTATTGACTTTTTCTTTCCTCAGTAAAAAAGGATCTTACTGGGCAGTCCTTAGGATCTTGAGGCTTTACCTATAGGAAAATTAAATGCTTAGCAGTCACTTTAAATGGGTCATGAGGCCTTTTTCTTTTTCCAAGTAAAACTTGAGATGCCAAGCAAATTCTATACTTGGAAAGGAGCAGATCAGCCTAGTACAGACAAATGAAATACTAGTGATCCCCAAACCTGCTTTGGGAAGTTCTTCTCCAGGGAGAATGCTTTTCAGGAATCAGTTTGCAAAAGTAATGGGTAGAACTGTAGCTGTGTTTTGGTTTTGGTTTTTTTCCCCCTTGTTACCAGCTATGTCCTAAATCCACTGGTATACTCATTTAACACTCTTTTTATTTTTTCACCTCAAGGCATGTGGGATCTTAGTTCCCTGACTTAGGGATTGAACCCACTTCCCCTGCAATGGAAGTGGAAAGTCTTAACCACTGAACCACCAGGGAAGTCCCTCATTTGCCTCCATTGATTCCGGGCACTGTGTACACTGGAGATGTGACCTAGGACAAGTGTGGGGCGGGAAGAGTCTCCTGGGCCAGGCTGACCCCGCTGGTCTTGGAACGCATTAGGAGTGGGGGTCAGGCTGATGTAGGCATGTTACCTACCATGGAATCTACCACGGACCGTGAACTCAGGGTGACTCCACGGGGTAAATCCCCATGATTCTGGCAGGTGCAGCTGAGCTTTCTGTTCTAGACGCTTCTTTCTCTTCCTTGCTCATCTCCACTGAGGGCGCACAGCCACGCGGCTCACCAGCGGGCTCTGACTGGCACACGCTCACCGGCCTGGTGCTGCATTCTCGTCGTGAAGGACCTGATGCTTCTGTATCCTTCCGCACATTGCTCTCTGCCACGTGGGTTCAGCACCTGCAGACCTTGCGACACGCTGTCACTCCAGCACGAAGGGGACTGGACCCTCTGAGGGCACACGGCCCCTGAGACCTCCCTGCTGTGTGCTCAGACACCCGGGCCTTCGGAACGTGCCAGCCGATGTGACTTGACTGTGGCTGATAAAGCAAACGGTTATCGCTTGTGTCGTGTGATAGAGGTGGACTGCTCGTTTCATAGCTGTGGCTTTCCCCCCTTCTGTCTCCTCAGAAATCGCAGGTGCTCCGGTGTCTGAAATTTCTGGGCCTTTCTCAACAGAGGACATAGCCAGCAACTGCGTCCCTGCCCTGCCGCTGAACGAGCCCATTTTGTGGATCGTCTCCTACACTCTCATGAGCGTGTGTGGAGTCATCCTTCTTGTTTTAATCACTCTGCTGCTACTTCCGGCCCGGTGCAGGCATCACCCCCGAGATCCCGAGGTGGTCAACGATGAGTCCTCGCTCGTCCGGCATCGCTGGAAATGAAGAGAAAAGCCTAGTGACCGTGAGCTCGGCAATTAAGACGATTCAGTGCAGCAGGCAGGGGTTATAAGGCAAGGCTTCTTCCTGTGCGCATTAGTCTTAAATCTCTGTTTTGCTCCCAGATGCCTTCCAGATTCACTGTATTTTGATTCTTGACTTTACAACTTCCTCTTTCTCCCCTACTTCCAAGGAAAATTATAATAAAAAAGCACCTCATTCTTAATCAAAACAGAGTGAATTGGGCTTCAGGCTTTATGTAGCTGGTTATGCCAAACTATTTGGGTGTGCCACCCCCCGCCAAAAAAAAAAAAACACCACAAGCCTTGGCTTGTTCTCTTTTCCCTTCTATCTCTGGAGAAATAAGTGCATATACTTTATAACTTCTTAGCTAATGGGAAGCTTTTTGTATTGATCACATTTAAGGGTATTTTGTACCAGGATCCGCCTGAGTCAAAGTGATGCAAGAAGGTTTGCAATATGACAACAGGAGAAGTAGTCTGGGGCCTGATGATAAAAAAACATCCTGCCCCCTTCTGAGTTGGAAGGAGAGTATCAGGCCCCTTTTCTGGGTCTCTTGTGCTCTAAGTGTATGCTCAGTAGCTTCAATTGTGTCCAACTCTTGGTGACACTATGGACTGTCGCCCGCCAGGCTCCTCTGTCCACGGGGTTCCCCAGGCAAGAATACTGGCGTGGGTTGCCACGCATTCCTCCAGGAGATCTTCCCGACCCAGGGATCGAACTCACGCCTCTTGCATCTCCTGCATTGGCAGGGGGGTTCTTTACCACTAGCATCACCTGGGAAGTCCTGGGTCTCCCTGTGATCTGAAGGAGAGCTGGACTCTACTAGGAAGAGATGATCACTCAAGTCTTCTCCAGCCTCTTCTGAAGACAGAAGGCCTTCAAGTGCAAAGGAGGCCTACTCTTTGTACTCAATACTTGCATAGTACTATGGGTATGAAAGTAAAAACTACCTCTGTCAACACTTTGTCCAGGGTCCTGTGCCTAGTGGGGGTACAGGAAGCCTGGTTCCAGCCATTGCCCCCACCTAAAGAATCCTCTTTCCAGCAGGAGAAATGTGATAGGCGCTGAACCACCGATCAACCTGGAGATGTTCTGTCACGGAGCTGGCTATCATCACATACGCTTCAGTTCAGTTCATATGCTTACTCACCCAAAATGAATAAACACAATATGAAGGAGAAAAACAGATTCTCTTTCACTAGCTTAATTGTTTCTTTTCCAAGTCTCCCCTGAAGGTAGGTTGCTGATTACTCTCTTGGGAAATAAGAGACATGGCCCAGTGCCCATATCCCTGACCAGCTCTCCAAGGATGTGAGGGAATTTCTACTTTTTCCTGTGCTTTGGAACCATGAGCTTCTGTGTGCAGAACCGCCACGGCTCGAGCACAGCCAGCTGAAACAGCTTAACCAGGAGCGACAGCAGCTGACCTATATGCTTCTTCCCTTTGGCATGTTCAGTCTTTGGTGATAAGTCAGGTGTGCAGTGGTTTCCTTATTTGGGGAACTCCACACTTGCTATCATTTATTTGAGGACTTTGGCAAAGAAAAGCAGAAGCCTTTAACTTGAGGTCATTACAAGAAGGGTTGAAAGGCAATATCCTTTCTCTTGCTGTGTGCCAAGTTCAAGGTTCCCTTTGCATCACTGTTGGGGTGGGTCTGATATACACCACAAACCCAGAAGGGCTCACTGAAGCATCTCCTCTGGCTGGGATGCTGCTCACGTTCCTGTGGATGTTTCAGTCACCTGCCTGGTTCACTGTCTCCCCAAGTCACCTCCATATTGAGAAATAGATGACCCTGCCAAAGATGACTGAGCCAGAGAGATGCAGGGCCATTGATATGTGTCTTAGTGGCCTCAAAGACACTAAGTGGCCCCCAGGGGCCACAAGCATCTTGTGGCAAAGGACTGAGTTGCATCCTAGAACATGGATCTTCTATGTTCTTTAAGATCCATTTAGGTGTGGCTGTGGTAAAAATGGAGCCCTCTTGAAACGGGATGAGAACAGGACATGGTCATCAGAAGTTCATTGTCATTTCCAGTCTCAGCTAGTTGAGAGGTAATAATTTCAAAATACACTTCAGAGATAGAAATCTCTGGGAAGTCCAATTCTCTTTTTGCCCTCTTGGCTTTTTCATGGGTTCCAGTTTGGTGGTCCACTTTACCTGGATGTGAAGGTGACACCCCTTGACAGTGCCTTTCCCTTGCTCTGAAAAACTCAACCTCCTGAAATAAAAGGAGGAGGTTGTACATATGACCCGGTTAATCCTGCTGCTTATTGCTTTACTCAGGCATCTTCTGTTTCATTTTCCCGTGTTTGGTTTCTGAGCTAGGGACTGTCTCTCCTGCCACCAGCTAGCAGGCATGGTTCCCAGAATACTTGATAATAGCAAGTTAGATTTCAAGCTTGTGTGTTTGAATGAAGTTTGCTATAATGCTCTGTATTTCCTATCAAATTTCTCTACCTTTTCATCTGAGATGTCAGTGGATGTGACATTTTAATGGAAATAGTGAAATTACAAAAGCATAACTTAGCAACAAGAATGAAATAGACAATTGAAATTGGGACGTTTTCCTGGCATGCCTTGCTGCTGAAAATTGGACTTTGAGTCAAAACCGTGTTAGTGACATGCACCTCCTCCAGTTATGTAAATTGATCCTTTGCTTGGCAAACCTTCAAGCAGGCTTGCTTTGAACAGGAAAGAAGATAGCAGCCCTTGGGGGTGTCATTTTTACCAGGCAGCACACTGTGGAAGGGACTGGAAGATGGTCCTCTCCTGAAAGATGCAAATTAGCATCAGGTTTTTGTCAAAACCTTGTCAACTCTCTGATGGAAAAAGGATGTTTTTACGTGAACAATGTATTTTTTTAAATAGGCTGATGCTTTATATTCTTGATGAGTTATTCAGAAGCCTGAAATGAAACCCTGTCTTCAGAACCTGAAACTGTTTATCAAAAATAGCAATGAGATAGGGATTGATTATATTTTTTCCTCTGGAATTTAGAACTGCATCCAATTGGTGTGCGATCACCATGGTGAACTATTTTGTGTTTCTTATGAACCAAAACACAGGGACCTGGTGTTAAAGGAACAGAATCCTGGTGTGTGACAATAGGGACGGTCTCCCTGAACACTGCCCACTCCCAGACTTTTGTAAGGATCTTTCTTACCTGCTTCTGTGAAATGCAGACTTTTCGGTCCGAGATAAATTTGGGGTCGGTTACAGTTCAAAACCGTGAAAGTAACTCCCAGCAGTGAGGCATTAACAACTTCACAGAGCTTTGGGCCGTAGATTCTGCAAAGCAGTTTTGCTTTGGGGATTCCATTATCTCCTTCAAGAGGAGCAGAAGGACTATTTCTTCATTTAATAGGGTCTCCTCCCAAAGGGAAATTTGTTAAATTCCTCTTACCAGATGCCCACTGGGGGAGTTACCAGGCATGGTTTAGTGCCAAGTTCTAGCTTGGTGTCACCTGATGTCATTAGAAATAAATCACTGCCTGACAGCCTGTTCCATAAACAACCATAATTGAGTTTCACAGACTTTATCCTTATTAGCAGAAAACAAATAATTGAGTGGAATCCCAGTGCATTTTTCTCTTGCATAAACTTATTAGAATTGATAACAGAACTGTTCAGAGGGAATACTTGCCACTGAGGATGCAAGTATCGCTTTTAGGCAAAACAACTAAACAGCAGCCATAAAACGTAAAATGATGAGTTTTGCCAAGAGAGACACTAGATTTCTGGGGCCAAGAAAACTCCACACAACAGAAGTTGTTGTTTACAGTTTCAGTGGGCTTTAAGAATTTCAGATTTGAACTTGTGGCAGTTTTGCAATTAAATAGCAAGATGGAAAAATACATTTTGAAAGTGAGGAGGGGAAAATACAAATATAATTGAAAGTATGCTAACAAAATAAGCAGAATTAGCTCTTTTGGGAAATGGCTTCAGTTCCAGGAATCAGCAGATTTCTTTTACTCTTAACATTGCTGAAGCCATGGGAGATGTGATTTATTTCACACAGCTGCAAACCCCAAACTTCAAGAACATTCAAGCTGGAAACGTGTGTCGGATGTCAGCACAGAAACACAGAAAACGTGGCCCCTTACACTTGCTTGGCATTATCTGATCCAGGTGAAGGTTGGTTCATCCAAGGAACAGGGAGTAGGTGATGGCTGGGACTGGGAGAATTCTAGAACCTGGGAAGGGCAATGGGAGTAAGAAGTCATATCCCTTGGTCAGCAGATGATGGCCAATGTATGGAAGAACTGAGAACATCCCAGGATATCACAGGAAACTCATTTCTCCCTAGTTTGGGGCACAGACTATTTTCTTAGGAATTTTCCAAAGGAACCTCTCAGGATGTACAAATTTGTCAAAGAGAAACTTGCTTTGGAGCAACTGCCTCTGTTCTAACACAATGTAGAGATCTGGACTCCCAAGCAGGACATGATCCTTAGGCTGCAGGTTCAAGGCCATGTCCTGGGAAGTTCATGGGACAGGGTCAAGAGTCTGAAGCCAAAGGGAGCTGGTGAAGTTTAGGATCTGAGCATCCGGCCATGTCAACCCAGCCCTGCCGGCCGGTTCACTGACTCAGAATCCTGCAGCTTTGTGAGCACACTCCTTCTCCGGGAAGGATATCTGCTGTCAGTGACATGACCAGGAAGAAGGGCTTGGGGGCAGCAGAAACCTCCCTCAGGGCACCTGGACACCAGCATCCGCACAGGTCCACGCTGGCTTTGAATGCACACACATCGTTGTCAGAATTCGGACAGCTCTGGACTCCCCAGGAGATGCCAGTACACAAACCCAGCTTTCAGCCTTGGTAAGAACGCCTTCCTGGGGGTGAGCGGGGACGGCCTGACGCCCCAAGTCAGCAACACTGTGGGATGTGATCGTGAGAGCAAAGCCAGGCCTCCTAGTGATGCAGTATATCTTCAAAACCTCTAGTTACTGGGATTAAGTACGAGTGGGTTGCCATTTCCTTCTGCAGGGGATCTTCCTGACCCAGGGATCGAACCCGTGTCTCCTGCATTGGCTGTGGATTCTTTACCGCTGCACCACCTGGGAAGCCCTAACACACAGGTGTACCCCACACATATCTATCTGAGTAGAATATTTTGCCAATGTAGATTTATAATTATAACTTATATAATTACAAATTATAGATTTATAAAATAGGTTTTGAATACAAACTCAGCTGTCATATTGACGATGTCATTAAAAGGAAACTTAAAATGTTGAAAATCTTTGGACTAACTAATTTGACATTGATATTTTTCCATAGAACTTCCTTCCTTCCGGTTGGAATAATTTTACTTTTTTTATTCATGATGCACACATGGATCAGAATTACATGAGAAACTAGTGTCTCCAAAAAGGGCTTATTTTTTCCTTTTTTAAATGTTACGTCCAGAGGTAGTTGAAAGTTTCCTGATATAACTAAGGTTTCAGCTTGCTTCATTTCATGTGTTAGAATAAAATTTCACCTGCACCTCACATTCTGGTAGTCAACACTTCTGAGTGAAAGTTAAGAAAACTTTTCAAAAATTTTCTTTGTGAGTTAAAAATAAGCAAAGCTAATTAAGACACTATTCACTTGTAATGAGAATCACTAAAAATAAACTTTGGTAACCCCAGTTTCTTTTACAATTTGGTGTTCTTTGCTGCTAGTGGTGACTTGGAATGTTTTATTTATTTATTTTCCTAACTGTGGATGTAATTTTACACATCCTTATCAACGAGGCTGGAAATTTAGGGTTGGAATTAGCATAATGAGAGGGGGGAAAATGGATGAGATTTACCATGTGCTAATAAAAGATGAAGTTTTGTAATCTAGAATGATGTATTTCCTACTATGTCTGTTAATTTGCACCATTAAATATACTTAAATTTTAAAATCCCTATGTTCAATCATGTAAAGCAGCCACTGATTTTTTCTCAAAAAGGGTGACTTTTCTGCACCAGCAGTGTTTATGTTTTGGCTAAAGAGTTGAAAGTCTTGTATTCTTAAAAAAAAAAAATCCTAAAAGTCGTGCTTTAGAAAATGTATTTTATGTGTGTATCTCAGATTTTCATCCTTCAATACATAATTCATACGTGTCACTTGTATTTCTGGAAATGCTTCAGGTTATTTATATTTCCCTTTTGGAATTTTCCTCTATTTTTAATATATCATGTTGATTTAAATCTATGTCACCATAGGACCAGAGGCAGGACTGCAGAGGTATTCATGTCATCTGAAAAGAGGTTATCTTAGTTACTGATCAGTCTCCAAATTGTTATACACCTCAAAAGTGGAATTTTCTATAAAAATCTTATTTTTCTACCTGTCTGTTCCACCAATTTGAGATGTGCACCATTGAAAAGGAAATAAAAGAGCTGATTTGTTTGAATAACTACTACTTCCAACTTGTTGGGTTTGGAGTTTTTTTAACATTCAGTTTAAGTCACATTTCTGAAGTTACTGTCGGCAACGTGTCATGGTCTGCTTACCTGCACTAGTTTAATGTGGGTTCCTAGAAAATATTCAAGATAGAGTTGATGGAGGGTCCATGTCCAACCCTTAAGGTGTAAAATATGCTGAAAATTGGAGAAGAATGAAATACTTTAGAATGTGAGAACCATCCTGGGGAGGGGTGGAGAGAAACCACCTGTAGAAAATACCCCCAATAAGTACATTTAAATGACCTCAAGGATTGAACAGAGCTGTCATATAGGAACTGAAAATGGCCGGACCAGGAATACTCCTTCCGGAGATGGGGATCTCCAAATGCTACAGGTGAGAAGACAGCTCCAAGTCACATGCCTAGGAAAACACAGCAAAGGATTTGCCCTGGTAGTGGACCCACCTCCAAAAGCAGAGCTTCTTCTGCACTGCGCTTTCCTGCCCAGGAGCAGTGCTCAGTCACACCTTCCAGAAGCCCAGGGATCCAGGTGAGAGGGGTGTGTGCCAACTCTGGCCAAGCACAGATACTTAATGGAGATGGTCATCATCCCTGAGCCGTGGGCAACCCTTTCGAAAAGCAAGCTTCTTTCAGTGACTGGACACTTTTGGTTGACAATGGGCTTCCCTCATAGCTCAGCTGGTAAAGAATCTCCCTGCAATGCAGGAGATCCCGGTTAGATTCCTGGGTCAGGAAGGTCTGCTAGAGAAGGGACAGGCTACCCACTCCAGTATTCTTGGGCTTCCCTGGTGGCTCAGCTGGTAGAGAATCTGCCGGCAGTGAGGGAGACCTGGATTCGTTCCCTGGGTTGAGAAGGTCCCCTGGAGAAGGGAACGGCTACCCATTGCAATATTCTGGCCTGGAGAATTCCATGGACTGTGTAGTCCATTGGGTCACAAAGAGTCAGACACTACTAAGCAAATTTCACCATCACCCAAGTAAGGGGAAAAAAGGGGGGAGTAGGGTCAAATCATTAGGAGAGGAAGCAATAGTTACTGGGGAAACAATAGGAGGTTTAATATCTAATAATAAAGGAGATGATTAGAGTGCACGTTTCACTTTAGTTTTCTATGCGGGTTTTCTAGGTTTATCAGTTTTGCCGTTCTCAGCAGAGGGTGGCACTGCAAATGCTATTTTGCATGCTTGCCACTAGGTGGCAATGTCGTGAAACTTTGCGGAATGTCGTTTGTGCTTTTTTTTTCTTTTCATCCTGGCTGGCTTTCACCGACAACTTTTATCCAGTGTGTCTGTGATTAAATTACATCCAGCAACTAACAAGAGTGTCCACGCCTCCATTTTTCTCCAACATAGAACCTGCCAAGTATACTGGCTTGATGTGTAATCAATCTTGGGGGCAGTGTCCAGATACCTAGCTCCTGTCGTGGCCGGTTTGCTTGGCTGAGTCACATGAAGGTAAACTGAATCAGGCAGGTGCTAAAAAGTCCCCAGGTCCTCACTGTGGTGGCTGAGTCCAGAATGGAAAACTCAGCTTGTCTGATTACCAGAGCCATGATCTCAAATGTAACTACTGTCTTTCTAAGGTTAAAAATTAGAAATTAAAAGGAAAGCTTTTTTTTTTTTAATACAGGAAGTTACTCTCTTTTAATTTTTTTTTTAAACCACACCACAAGGCCTGCAGGATCTTAGTTCCCTGACCACTGCAACGTTAGTTGCTCAGCCGTGTCTGACTGTTTGAGACCCCATGAACTGTACACCTCCAGGCTCGGGGTCGCCATTCCTTTCTCCAGAGGATCTTCCCAATCCAAGGATCGAACCTGGGTCTCCCACATTGCAGGCAGATTCTTTACCATCTGAGCCACCAGGGAAGCGCCCTCTGCCTTTTTCTTTCCTTTTTTTTAATATGGAAAGTTTCTCTTTTTAAAAAAAAGAAAAATTTAACTGCACCACGAAGCATGCAGGATCTTAGTTCCCCAACCAGGAATCCAACCCTCGCCCCTGCAATGGAAGTGTGGAGTCTTAACCACTAGACCTCCAGGGAATTCCCATGAAAGCTATTTTTATTTTAAATTTCAAAAGGATATATGATAAGATAAAGATGCTACCAAGTAAAATATTGGGGAAGATATTTGTCACAAATACAAGGACAGAAAATAACATTTATGGAACACAAATTCTGGCATCTTAGGTGCATTATGACATTTCATCCTCAGAATGGCCCCAACAGGTACACACTGTTACTACAAAATATTTTTTAAACCCTGGCGTGGAAGGCAGGGAGCCCAGAGAGCACAGATTCAGAGGAATCAAAGGGGACAGAGAAAGGGAGATCTCAAATCTGAACATGTCAAAGTGGTAAATAAATAAAACTGAAAAGGTCCTTCACGTGTAAAAACTGCATACAAATAATCCAGATATTCTGATGCTTTGACATCTGTGTCCTGTTGACCTGGAGAGACTGGACTCCTGGGGTTGGCCAACTCCCAGAGTGAGCAAGCAACTCAGCTGGGTGTGTGTCTCTCAGATACAAAGCAACCAGAGCCTACACCCCTAAGGTCTCCATTATCCTTCATGGACTCTCATACTCTGGGCCACCACCCACTGCCCCAATCACCCCTGGGTTGGGTACCAGAGGATTAAGGACAATCAGTGCTCCAGAGCCTGCTGAACTTAAGTCTCAGTTCAGTTCAGTCGCTCAGTCGTGTCCGACTCTTTGCGACCCCATGAATCACAGCACGCCAGGCCTCCCTGTCCATCACCAACTCCCGGAGTTCACTCAAACTCATGTCCACAGAGTTGGTGATGCCATCCAGCCATCTCATTCTCTGTCGTCCCCGTCTCCTCCCGCCCCCAATCCCTTCCAGCATCAGAGTCTTTTCCAGTGAGTCTAGGCAACCCTAAACCTATTCACCCTGCCTTGCATATTCCTTCCTGTACAAATAAACGCTCCTGCTCTCTCCCTTCTGCCTCCCTGCACACCCTCCCTCATCCTGGTGCTTCCTGCGTGGCCCGTATGGGATGCCGTGCCTCCTGTCTCAAGGGATGTGAGCAAAACAAACTTCTTCCTTCATGACAGTCATTTCTGCTGCTGCGTGTCTTAACTCATTAAAACAAACCCCAGTTCAGTTCAGTTCAGTTCAGTCGCTCAGTCGTGTCCGACTCTCCGCGACCCCATGAATCACAGCACGCCAGGCCTCCCTGTCCATCACCAACTCCCGGAGCTCACTCAAACTCATGTCCACAGAGTCGGTGATGCCATCCAACCATCTCATTCTCCGTCGTCCCCTTCTCCTCCCGCCCCCAACCTTTCCCAGCATCAGAGTCTTTTCCAGTGAGTCAACTCGTCGCATGAGGTGGCCAAAGTATTGCAGTTTCAGCTTTAGCATCAGTCCCTCCAATGAACATCCAGGACTGATCTCCTTTAGAATGGACTGGTTGGATCTCCTTGCAGTATAAGGGACTCTCAAGAGTCTTCTCCAACACCACAGTTCAAAAGCATCGATTCTTCGGCGATCAGCCTTCTTCACAGTCCAACTCTCACATCCATACATGACCACGGGAAAAACCATTGCCTTGACTAGACGGACCTTGGTTGGCAAAGTAATATCTCTGCTTTTTAATATACTATCTAGGTTGGTCATAACTTTCCTTCCAAGAAGTAAGCGTCTTTTTATTTCATGGCTGCAATCAGCATCTGCAGTGATTTTGGAGCCCAAAAAAATAAAGTCTGACACTGTTTCCACTGTTTTTCCATCTATTTCCCATGAAGCGATGGGACCAGATGCCATGATCTTTGTTTTCTGAATGTTGAGCTTCAAGCCAACCTTTTCACTCTCCTCTTTCACTTTCATCAAGAGGCTTTTGAGTTCCTCTTCACTTTCTGCCATAAGGGTAGTATCATCTGCATATCTGAGGTTATTGATATTTCTCCCAGCAATCTTGATTCCAGCTTGTGCTTCTTCCAGCCCAGCGTTCCTCATGATGTACTCTGCATATAAGTTAAATAAGCAAGGTGACAATATACAACCCTGACGTACACCTTTTCCTATTTGGAACCAGTCTGTTGTTCCATGTCCAGTTCTAACTGTTGCTTCCTGACCTGCATACAGGTTTCTCAAGAGGCAGGTCAGGTGGTCTGGGATTCCCATCTCTTTCAGAATGTTCCACAGTTTATTGTGATCCACACAGTCAAAGGCTTTGGCATAGTCAATGAAGCAGAAATAGATGTTTTTCTGGAACTCTCTTGCTTTCTCCATGATCCAGCGGATGTTGGCAATTTGATCTCTGGTGCCTCTGCCTTTTCTAAAACCTGCTTGAACATCTGGGAGTTCACGGTTTACATACTGCTGAAGCCTGGCTTGGAGAATTTTGAGCATGACTTTACTAGCGTGTGAGATGAGTGCAATTGTGCGGTAGTTTGAGCATTCTTTGGCATTGCCTTTCTTTGGGATTGGAATGAAGACTGACCTCTTCCAGTGCTGTGGCCAGCGCTGAGTTTTCCAAATCTGCTGGCATATTGAGTGCAGCACTTTCACAGCATCATCTTTCAAGACTTGAAATAGCTCAACTGGAATTCCATCACCTCCACTAGCTTTGTTCGTAGTGATGCTCTCTAAGGCCCACTTGACTTCACATTCCAAGATGTCTGGCTCTAGGTCAGTGATCACGTTATCGTGACTATCTTGGTCGTGAAGATCTTTTTTGTACAGTTCTTCTGTGTATTCCTGCCACCTCTTCTTAATATCTTCTGCTTCTGTTAGGTCCATACCATTTCTGTCCTTTATCAAGCCCATCTTTGCATGAAATGTTCCCTTGGAATCTCTGATTTTCTTGAAGAGGTCTCTTGTTTTTCCTATTCTGTTGTTTTCCTCTATTTCTTTGCATTGATCACTGAGGAAGTCTTTCTTATCTCTCCTTGCTATTCTTTGGAACTCTGCATTCAGATGCTTATATCTTTCCTTTTCTCCTTTGCTTTTCGCCTCTCTTCTTTTCACAGCTATTTGTAAGGCCTCAGATAGCCTTAAATACCAAAGAAGAGGAACATGAGAACCTGAGAGAGAAGCATGCAAAACCTATGACCAAAAGCTGACCAAAGTAGTCCAGAAACATGACAGTGTGCAGGGTTAATGGTTAAGTACCTCAAAATCAAAGGAACAAGTTCTTAACGACAAACAGCTGCCTAAGAGGTGACAGTCTCCTCTTTGACTGATGAGAAGTGTAAACTGGAAAAAAAAAAAATAATAATTTGGTAGAGCCCTAAAACATCCCAGTCATCCCTGAATCAATGCTTCTTTTAGAAACATATTCTAAAGAAACAGCAGTGTGGACAGACCAGGAAACAGTGTACAGCGAGTGAGAAAACAATTTGTTGAATCATATGCCAATACTGCATCCAATTTAAAGATAAATATATTAAAATGAGTGTCAGAGGATAAAATGTGAATCTAGTGCCTACATGAAATCCACACGAACCTCTCACCCCAAGAAGTGGGGATCCGGAATGAAAAGGCACAGCTTATGGGTTTTTTAACTTTTTATTCAGGTAACACATTTACATCACTATTAAAAATGCAGGTAATCACACACACACAAAAAAGATTGGTCACCTGCCTCACCCCTGCCCACCCTTAGATCCTGCTGTGTAGAGGCAGCCCTCAGCCCTGTTTGCCCTGGGATTTACTTCCTTGTTTGTTTTTTTTTTTAATTTCTCCTTTATTTTTATTTTTTTTTATGTAGTTAATTTATTTTTTATTGGAGGCAAATTATTTTACAATATTATATTGGTTGGTTTTGCCATACATTGATATGAATTTGCCCCGGGTGTACATAAGTTCCCCCTCCTGAACCCTCCTCCCACCTCCCTCCTCCCTTTATCCTCCCTCTGGGTCATCCCCGCATGCCAGCCCCGAGCATCCTATAACATGCATTGACCCTGAACTAGTGATTCGTTTCACATATGACAACATACGTGTTTCAATGCCATTCTCCCAAATCATCCCACCCTCACCCTCTCCCATAGAGTCCCAAAGACTGTTCTATACATCTGTGTCTCTTTTGCTGTCTCGTATACAGGGTTATCATTTGCATCTTTCTAAATTCCATTTATATGTGTTAGTATATTGTATTGGTGTTTTTCTTTCTGGCTTACTTCACTCTGTATAATAGGCTCCAGTTTCATCCACCTCATTAGAACTGATTCAAATGTATTCTTTTTAATGGCTGAATAATACTCCATTGTGTATATGTACCAAAGCTTTCTTATCCATTCGTCTGCAGATGGACATCTAGGTTGCTTCCATGTCCTGGCTATTATAAACAGTGCTGCAATGAACATTGGAGTACATGTGTCTCTTTCAATTCTGGTTTCCTCGGTGTGTATGCCCAGGAGTGCGATTGCTGGATCATATGGCAGTTCTATTTCCAATTTTTTGAGGAATCTCCACACTGTTCTCCATAGTGGCTGTACTAGTTTGCATTCCCACCAACAGTGTAAGAGGGTTCCTTTCTCTCCACATCCTCTCCAGCATTTATTGCATGTAGACTTTTGGATAGCAGCCATTCTGACAGGTGTGAAATGGTATCTCATTGTGGTTTTGATTTGCATTTCTCTGATTATGAGGGATGTTGAGCATTTTTTCATGTGTTTGTTAGCCATCTGTATGTCTTCTTTGGAGAAATGTCTGTTTAGTTCTTTGGCCCATTTTTTGATTGGGTCATTTATTTTTCTGGAATTGAGCTGCAGGAGCTGCTTGTATATTTTGGAGATTAATTCTTTATCAGTTGCTTCATTTGCTATTATTTTCTCCCATTCTGAAGGCTGTCTTTTCACCTTGCTTATAGTTTCCTTTGCTGTGCAGAAGCTTTTGATTTTAATTAGGTTCCATTTGTTTACTTTTGCTTTTATTTCCAATATTCTGGGAGGTGGGTCATGGAGGATCCTACTGTGATTTATGTCGGAGAGTGTTTTGCCTACGTTCTCCTCTAGGAGTTTTATAGTTTCTGGTCTTACATTTAGCTCTCTAATCCATTTTGAGTTTATTTTGGTGTATGGTTTTAGGAAGTGTTCTAGTTTCATTCTTTTACAAGTGGCTGACCAGTTTTCCCAGCACCACTTGTTAAAGAGACTGTCTTTTCTCCATTTTATATTCTTGCCTCCTTTGTCAAAGATGAGGTGTCCATAGATGCGTGGATTTATCTCTGGGCTTTCTATTTTGTTCCATTGATCTATATTTCTGTCTTTATGCCAGTACCATACTGTCTTGATGACTGTGGCTTTGTAGTAGAGCCTGAAGTCCGGCAGGTTAATTCCCCCAGTTCCATTTTTCTTCCTCAAGATTGCTTTGGCTATTCGAGGTTTTTTGTATTTCCATACAAATTGTGAGATTATTTGTTCTAGTTCTGTGAAAAATATCTTTGGTAGATTGATAGGGATTGCATTGAATGTATAAATTATTTTGGGTAGTATACTCATTTTTACAATATTTATTCTTCCAATCCATGAACATGGTATATTTCTCCATCTATTAGTGTCCTCTTTGATTGCTTTCAGTAGTGTTTTATAGTTTTCTATGTACAAGTCTTTTGTTTCCTTAGGTAGATATATTCCTAAGTATTTAATTCTTTTCGTTGCAACAGTGAATGGAATAGTTTCCTTAATTTCTCTTTCTATTTTCTCATTATTAGTGTATAGGAATGCAAGGGATTTCTGTGTGTTGATTTTATATCCTGCAACATTACTGTAATCATTGATTAGCTCTAGTAGTTTTCTGGTAGAGTCTCTAGGGTTTTCTGTGTAGAGGATCATGTCATCAGCGAACAGTGAAAGTTTTACTTCTTCTTTTCCAATTTGTATTCCTTTTATGTCTTTTTCTGCTCTGATTGCTGTAGCCAAAACTTCCAGAACTATGTTGAATAGTAGTGGTGAGAGTGGGCACCCTTGTCTTGTTCCTGACTTTAGGGGAAATGCTTTCAGTTTTTCACCATTGAGGATAATGTTTGCTGTGGGTTTGTCATATATAGCTTTTATTATGTTGAGGTATGTTCCTTCTATTCCCACTTTCTGGAGGGTTTTTATCATAAATGGATGTTGAATTTTGTCGAAGGCTTTCTCTGCATCTATTGAGATAATCATATGATTTTTATTTTTCAGTTTGTCAATGTGGTGTATTACGTTGACTGATTTGCGGATATTGAAGAATCCTTGCATTCCTGGGATAAAGCCCACTTGGTCATGATGTATGATCTTCTTAATATGCTGTTGGATTCTGATTGCTAGAATTTTGTTAAGGAATTTTGCATCTATGTTCATCAGTGATATTGGCCTGTAGTTTTCTTTTTTTGTGGGGTCTTTACCAGGTTTTGGGATTAGGGTGATGGTGGCCTCATAGAATGAGTTTGGAAGTTTCCCTTCCTCAGCAATTTTCTGGAAGAGTTTGAGTAGAATAGGTGTTAGCTCTTCTCTAAATTTTTGGTAGAATTCAGCTGTGAAGCCGTCTGGACCTGGGCTTTTGTTTGCTGGGAGATTTTTGATTACAGTTTCAATTTCCGTGCTTGTGATGGGTCTGTTCAGATTTTCTATTTCTTCCTGGTTCAGTTTTGGAAAGTTGTATTTTTCTAGGAATTTGTCCATTTCTTCCAGGTTATTCATTTTATTGCCATATAATTCCTGATAGTATTCTCTAATAATCCTTTGTATTTCTGTGTTGTCAGTTGTGATCTCTCCATTTTCATTTCTAATTTTATTGATTTGGTTCTTCTCCCTTTGTTTCTTGATAAGTCTGGCTAGTGGTTTGTCAATTTTATTTACCTTCTCAAAGAACCAGCTTTTGGCTTTGTTGATTTTTGCTATAGTCTCTTTTGTTTCTTTTGCATTTATCTCTGCCCTAATTTTTACAATTTCTTTCCTTCTACTGACCCTGGGGTTCTTTATTTCTTCCTTTTCTAGTTGCTTTAGATGTAGAGTTAGGTTATTTAGTTGACTTTTTTCTTGTTTCTTGAGGTGTGCCTGTATTTACTTCCTTGTTTTTTATCTATAAATGATGTACTCATGCTGGGTTTGCTAGTGATCGGAGCTGATCCTGTTGATTGGATCATGGCCAGCCGGAGCATTTTCTAGATTCTGGCATTTACTAGGGCCATCTCTGTCCCTTTCTGATTCTACATATCTGCTTCAACACCTGTGCCTACTTGCTCTGGTTATGTCACTGTTGATGTGGTTTTAATACATATATATCATGTTCTATGCTCAGTCATGTCTGACTCTTTGCAACCCCATGGTCTGTAGCCCGCCACACTCCTCTGTCCGTGGGGATTCTCCAGGTAAGAATACTGGAGTGGGTTGCCAGGCCTTCCTCCAGGGGATCTTCCCAACCCAGGGATCAAACCCAGGTCTCCTCAGGTGGATTCCGTCTGAGCCACCAGAGAAGCCCAATATAATTAATTAATATTAATATATGATTAATAGGTAATATAGGGCTTCCCTGACAGCTCGGTTGGTAAAGAATCTGCCTGTAATGCAGGAGACCCCAGTTTGATTCCTGGGTCAGGAAGATCTGCTGGAGAAGGGATGGGCTACCCACTCCAGCATTCTTGGGCTTCCCCTGTGGCTTAGCTGGTAAAGAATCTGCCTGCAGTGTAGGAGACCTGGGTTCGATCCCTGGGTTGGGAAGATCCCCTGGAGAAGGGAAAGGCTACCCGCTGCAGTATTCTGACCTGGAGAATTCCATGGACTCTATAGTCCATGGGGTCACAAAGAGTTGGACACGACTGACTGACTTTCACTTTCACTTCAATAGGTACCATCCCCCAGTCAGTCATCTGAAAACATTGTTGTTCAGTCAGGAAGTCTCTTCCAACTCTTTGTGACCCCACGGACTGTAGCACACCAAGTTCTTGTCCTCCATTATCTCCTGGAGTTTGCTCAAATTCATGTCCATTGAGTCAGTGATGCTAACCATCTCCTCCTCTGCCGTCCCCTTCTCCTTTTGCCTTCCATCTTTCCCAGCATCAGGGTCTACATTAGCATCATCCAATGAGCCAGCTCTTCATATCAGGTGGCCAAAATATTGGAGCTTCAGCTTTAGCATCAGTCCTTCCAATGAATATTCAGGGTTGATTTCCTTTAGGATGGACTAGTTTGTTCTCCTTGCATGTAACATTATCAAGTATATATTCTCCTAGATATCCTCTGGAAATATTGGGTAATATTTCTTAAATCATCCTTTTGAGATGTTTTTGGAATCATGCTAAATTTATGGATGAATTTATGGAGAATTTATATTGTGACAAAAATGAGCCTTCAAATTCAGTGGAATGGTGTAATCTTTGTCATTGGTCACATCCCTGAGTAAAGTTTATTTCGTGTAGATCCATGCCTATTTCTTGATAACTTAATTCCCAAGGTTCGGGATTTTCTACTATCATTATGAGGATTTTTTTTCTATAACATTTTAAAATTGGTTACTGCAAATGTAGGAGACATAAGAGACACAGTTTGATCCCCGGGTCAGGAAGATGCCCTGGAGGGGGAAATGGTAACCCACTCCAATATTCTTACCTGGAGAATCCCATGGACAGAAGAGCCTGGCGGTCATCTACAATCCATGGGGTTGCAAAGAGTCAGACAGGACTGCGCATCTGAGCACACAATATATATATGAAAATATATATCTGCAAATGCCTTTTTTCTATGTCCAATAATTGACCACATCAGTAAACTATTATTTCTAGCAAGTTTTCTTCCCTGCTTTAACTTTCTGGGGGGTCCCATGAATAAAACGTTATCATCTGCAAGTAGTGGCAATCCATCACTCCTTTCTAATATCAATGCCTTTTATTTTATGTTTTCTTCTTTTTAAATGGCTACTGTGGCATATAGCACAATGATTAAGCCAGTTTTTTAACTTAATTTTTAATAAGTGATACCTTCTCAAAGTTCAAAACTCAAAACAATATATGGTGGAAAATTTCCTTCCCACGCCTGACACCTCATCTGCTTAACTTCAAGCCCTTGCCCGCTGTCCCCGCCACCTCTGCCACGGCGACCTGTTAAGAATTTGCCATGCAGCCTTCCAACTTATCTTTAGGCACAGATTGGCATGTATTCTTATTTTTCATCTTTTTTCCATAAAAAAGTAGCAAACTACAAACACTGCTGCTTTCTTCCAAAAGGAAGAAAAAATTCACACAGTTTACTTTGGCGACGCGCCAGACGTTTTTCCAGATGCTTCATTCTGTGTGTAACCAGTTCCGCGTTGACAGTATCTGGGCTCTTTCCCCTTTTGCTCCTAGAAAGTGAATAACCTTATACAAACATCACTATATGGGAGGGTCCATCTAGGATTCATTTCCAGGAAGGGAACTGTTGGATCCGAAGACATGACCTTTGTCATCTTTGCAAGCACTGTAAATTGCCCTTTCTAGGGATTAGTCCGGTTGACACTCCCACGACTAATTGATGACTGATGACCTTTTTCCCTGTTCTCTCATCAGGAAATTGAGTATTAAGCTTTCAAATTTTTTGCCAAGTTCAAAAGTGGAAAATGATTTCTCTGCATCTGTGCCTGCATGCTCAGTCATGTCCAACTCTTTGTGACCCCACTGACTATAGCCCGCCAGATTCCTCTGTCCACGAAATTTTCCAGACAAGAATATTGGAGTGGGCTGCCATTTCTTACTATGGGGGATCTTCCTGACCCAGGGATCGAGCCTGCGTCTCTTGCATCTCCTGCAACTCTTGCATCTCCTGCAAATGATTCAGTGAAGTTCTAATTTGCATATATTTATTATAAGCAACTTTAGATATCTTTTCCTACGTGTAAGAGCCAATTGGAGTTCTTTTTCTATGAATTCTTCAACTCTCTTGCCCCTTTTTCTACTGGGTTGCTGGTCAGTTTCTGGGGAATCCTGTATTTGGTGTACGTGTTACAGGGTTCATATATGGAGGTCTCTTTATACTAGTTCTGTGACTTCAGCAAATTACTTAACCCTTCCAGCCTGAATTTCCCAGTTGTGTAATGCGGTTAGTAATAATTCTGCATCACAGGGTTGGTATACAGCTTAACTAATCTTTTTAAGTGCTCAGTTTAATGTCTGTCACATTAGAAAAACCATATGTGATAATTAATGGAAATTAACAATTGCAGTTTTTATTTCCAACTTGTCACATCTTCTGGCTTTCCCTGTGTCAGTTTTTTTTTCCTTTCTGTTTTTGCTTTTGAGAAAAGTGCATACACACATATTCAAACTTACTAAACATTTTTTACTATGTCTTCTGGATCTGAGTCTATTAGAAAAGCCTACCCAACTTCCAGTATGCTTTTTCCAGTAAGTCATATATGGATATAAGAGTTGGACCATAAAGAAAGATGAGCACAGAAAAATTGATGCTTTTGAACTGTGGTGTTAAAGAAAACTCTTGAGAGTCCCTTGGACTGCAAGGAGACCAAACCAGTAAATCATAAAGGAAATCAGTCCTGAATATTCATTGGAAGGACTGATGCTGAAGTTCCAATACTTTGGCCACCTGATGCGAAGAACTGACTCACTGGAAAAGACCCTAATGCCAGGAATGAAGGAAGCAAAAGGAGAAGGGGCGGCATAGGATGAGATGGTTGGATGACATCACCGACTCAATGGATATGAGTTTGAGCAAGCTCCTAGAGTTGGTGATGGACAGGAAAGCCTCGCATGCTACAGCCCATGGGGTCACAAAGAGTTGGACACGACTGAGCGACTGAACTGAACTGACCTAACTTGCAACTTCATAAAGAAATATGTTTTCTTCTAGTGCATTTATGGCTTGATTTTTCTTTAAAAAAATTCAGTCTTTAATCCATATGGAATATATGATTGTGCAAGATGTGGGTATGGTTTTTCTGTTGGATGGTTTACCCAGTTATATCAACGCTATTAACTAGTTCATCATTTCCACTGGTTTAAAATGATATCACATGCTTAATTGTTGTGTGTTTTTGTGTCTGTTTCTGAACTTTCTTTTTCTATTTATATTTATTCTCCATTGGTCTGTCCCATTGCTTGTGAGAACTCTGCTATTTAGGCTTTTAAAACTTTATCCTATGTTTTAATAGTCATCATGGCTACATTATTCACACTACCCTTCTTTTTCAAAGTTTTCCTGACTGCTCTTATATTTTCATATCAACATTTGAATTAGCACATATAGATGCCCACAAAGTACACATCAGGACTTCATGGAGATCACACATAATTTAACGGAGGGAGACTGACACCTTTCTAACATTGGGGTAGCCTATCCAAGAAGAAGAAATGTTTCTGTGTGTTCATTACATCTTCTGTTCCTTCAGAACATTTTGAAAATTCCTCGATAAAAGTCTTTCCAATTTCTTATTAAATTTATTTCTAGGTATTCAGTCTTTTTGTTGTTGCAAAAGAGATCTTTTCTCCCATTATCTCCTAACTGACTTTTTCTGACTATGAAAGCTGATAATTTCTGTGTATTAATTTTATATGATGCTATCTTCATGAATCCTTTTGTTTGAGCCTTTCAATTGAGTATTTGATAATTTGCAGATGTAAAATTAGTGATAGTATCACATTATTCTTTCCAATTTTACATCCCTAGTTCCTTTCTTCTGATTATAAACCTAGTACTTTTAGTAGAGGGCTAAATAGTAGTGGGGACGCTTATTTTGTTCCCAACTTTAAAAACAGACACTAGTGGCAGAGAAAGATACAACTTATTATGCTGAGGAAGTATCCATCTCTGATGCTTAACTTTGTGTGTAGGTGTTTCTGCAAAAGTGTTTTTAGGTGATTTTGTTGTTGTTGTTCAGTCACAAAGTTGTGTCTGATTCTTTGCAACCCCATGGACTATAGCACACCAGGCTCCTCCGTCCTTCACTATCTCCTGGAGTTAGCTCAGATTCAGTCCACTGAGTCAGTGATGCTCTCTAATCACCTCATCCTACATCGCCCTCTTCTCCTTTTGTCTTCAGTCTTTCCCAGCATCAGGGCCTTTTCTAATGAGTCGGCTCTTCACATCAGGTGGCCAAAGTATTGGAGCTTCAGAATCAGTCCTTCCAATGAATATTCAGAGTTGATTTCCTTTAGGATTGACTGGTTTGATCTTGCTATCTAAGGGGCTCTCAAGAATCTTCTCCAGCACCACAATTTGAAAGCATCAATTACCTAGCACTCAGCCTTCTTTATGGTCCAACTCTCACATCCATACATGACTACTGGAAAAAAGCCATAGCTTTGACTACATGCACCATTGTCAGCAAAGCGATGTCTCGCTTTTTAATATGCTGTCTAGGTTTCCTTCCAAGGAGCAAGTGTCTTTTAATTTCATAGCTGCAGGCACTATCTGCAATGATTTTGGAGCCCAAGAAAAGAAAACCTGTCACTGCTTCCATTTTTTCCCTATTTTCCATTAAGTGATAGGACTGGATGCCATGACCTCAGTTTCTTGAATCTTGAGTTTCAACCAGATTTTTACTGTCTTCTTTCATACTCATCAAGAGGCTCTCTTTTTTAGGTGATATTAACATTTAAATCAGTGAATGCTAAGTAAAAGACATTACACTCAGTAACGTGATTGGACCTGATCCAATCAGTTGAAGGTGTCAGGAGAAGAAGACTGAAGTCCGTGGAGAAAGAGGGAGCCTGGCCTCAGGACTGCCGTCAGGCTCGAGCTGCAATATCAGCTTCTCCTCGGGTCTCCAAATTGCACACCACTTTGGCATTCTTGCCTTGAGAACCCCATGAACAGTATGAAAAGGTAAAAAGATATGACACTGAAAGGTGAACCCCCAGGTCGGCAGGTGTCCAATATGCTACTGGAGAAGAGTGGAGAAATAGCTTCAGAAGGAATAAAGAGGCTGAGCCAGAATGGCAACAATACTTAGTTGTGGATGTGTCTGGTGGTAAAAGTGAAGTCCGATGCTGCGAAGAACAATATTGCATAAACCTGGAATGTTAGGTCCATGAATCAAGGTAAATCGGATGTGGTCAAACAGGAGATGGCAAGAGTGAACATCAACACTCTGGGAATCAGTGAACTAAAATGGATGGGAATAGGCAAATTTAATTCAGATGACCATTATATCTACCACTGTGGGCAAGAATCTCTGAAGAAATGGAGTAGCCTTCACAGTTAACAAAAGAGTCCATAATGCAGTATTTGGGTGCAATCTCAAAAATGACAGAATGATCTTGGTAGGCTTCCAAGGCAAACCATTCAATATCACAGTAATCCAAGTCTATGCCCCAACCACTAATGCCAAAGAAGCTGAACAGTTCTATGAAGACCTATGAGACCTTCTAGAACCAAAAAAAAAGATGTCTTTTTTATCATAGGGGACTGAAATGCAAAAGTAGGAATTCAAGAGTTATCTTGAGTAACAGGTAAGTTTGGCCTTGGAGTACAAAATGAAGCAGGACAAAACAGAGTTTTGCCAAGAAAACACACTGGTCAAAGCAAACACCCTCTTCCAACAACACAAGAGACAACTTTACACATGGACATCACCAGATGGTCAATACTGAAATCAGACTGATTATATTCTTTGCAGCCGAAGATAGAGAGGCTCTATACAGTCAGCAAAAACAAAACAGGGAGCTGACTGTGGCTCAGATCATGAACTCCTTATTGCAAAATTCAGACTTAAGTTGAAGAAAGTAGAGAAAACCACTAGACCATTCAGGTCTGACCTAAATCAAATCCAAATCAAAATTTGTGTGTGTGTGTTTAACGTGTGCACTTTATTGAACTGGTCTCAAGTCAGTGTACAGGAAAGCCCTGGCTGCCTTCAGACCTCAACCTGCTCCCAGGGGGACCAAAAGCCTTCATACATCTCAAGCTGGGGGACTAAAAAAGGGGGCCATGATGGCTGACCATTCAAAATAAAATAAACAAAAAGAACAAGTATTAAGGCAATGATTAAAAATAAAAACATTTTTTGGAGTATATAATTTACACAAAATCGATGCTATCACCACCCCTGTGTGGACTCGGGCGAGGACTGGCCCCTTCTCCTTAGGGAGAAGTGAGGTGGCTTTTGGAAAGGCAAAGGACTTCCTGTAACAATGCATCTCACGATATTTGGAATGACTATTTAAAAAAAAATGTACAATCAAAGTCCTCCGCCACATTGTAGAACTTTGGGGATCTTCACGGGGTCGCAAAGAGTAGGACACAACTGAGAGACTGAACTGAACTGAACTGAGCCAACCAACTGCTGTCACCTTCACCGTTCCAGTTTTTAGATCCTGAGTCAAGCGCAAAAAAAAAAATAAAAAATAAAAAAAAGACACACATAAAAACAAAAAATAAATAGAGCCATGCCAATCTCACCTCGTTTTCTGCACAGGTTAGGTTTTGTCAAGAAAAAGGGTGTAACGCAACTAACAGTCCACCTAGAAGCATTTGCGGTGGGCGATGGAGGGGCCAGAGTTGTCGTACTCCTGCTTGCTGATCCACATCTGCTGGAAGGTGAACAGCGAGGCCAGGATGCAGCCACCAATCCACACTGAGTACTTGTGCTCAGGGGGTGTGATGATCTTGATCTTCATCGTGCTGGATGCCAGGGCAGTGATCTCTTTCTGCATCCTATCCGCGATGCCAGGTACATGGTGGTCCCACCAGACAGCACCGTGTTGGCGTAGAGGTCCTTGTGGTTGTCGACGTCACACTTCATGATGGAATTGAAGGTAGTTTCATGAATGCCACAGGACTCCATGCCCAGGAAGGAAGGCTGGAAGAGAGCCTCAGGGTAGCGGTACCACTCATTGCTAATGGTGATGGCCTGCCCGTCCTGCAGCTCGTAGCTCTTCGCAAGGGAGGCCACGGTGGCCATCTCCTGCTTGAAGTCCAGGGCGACATAGCAGAGCTTCTCCTTGATGTCACAGACAATTTCCTGCTTGGCCGTGGTTGTGAAGCTGCAGCCATGCTCTGTGAGGATCTTCATGAGGTAGTCCGTCAGGTCCCGGCCAGCCAGGTCCAGACGCAGGATGGCGTGGGGGAGGGCGTACCCTTCGTACATGGGCACCATGTGGGTGACCCCGTCACCGGAGTCCATCACGACGCCGGTGGTGTGGCCAGAGGCATACAGGGACAGCACAGCACGGATGGCCACGTACATGGCGGGGGTGTTGAAGGTCTGGAACATAATCTGGGTCAATTTCTCACGATTGGTCTTGAGGGTTCAGGGGGGCCTCAGTCAGCAGCACGGGGTGCTCCTTGGGGGCCACACGCAGCTCATTGTAGAAGGTGTGGTGCCAGATGTTCTCCATGTCGTCCCAGTTGGTGACAATGCCGTGCTCGATGGGGTACTTGAGGGCCAGTATACCTCTCTTGCTTTGGGCTTCATCATCCACATAGGAGTCCTTCTGGCCCATGCCCGCCATCGCGCCCTGGTGCCACGGGGTGCCCCACGATGGAGGGGAAGGCGGCCTGAGGAGCATCGTCACCCCCAAAGCTGGCCTCGCACATGCCGGAGCCCACTGTCGACCAGGAGCGCCGCAATATTATCATCCATGGCAAACTGGTTGCGGTCTCCACCAGCGGCGAAGGTGAAGCCGCGAAGGCAAGAGGCCTGTGCTGGCCAGGCGGACGCGGTCTCGTGTGGACATACAGTGGAAATGACAAAAAGATTATCTGATAGAAAAAGTACCTGAAGAACTATGGACAGAGATTCATAACATTGCACAAGAGGAAGCAATCAAAACCCTCCCCAAGAAAAGGAAATGCAAAAAGGCAAAATGGTTGTCTGAGGAGGCCTTACAGATAGCTGAGAAAAGAGAAGCGAAACACAAAAGAGAAAAGGAAAGATGTACCCATTTGAATGCTGAGTTCCACAGAACAGCAAAGAGACACAAGAAAGCCTTCTTAAGTGAACAATGCAAAAACAGAAGAAAACAACAGCCTGGGAAAGACCATAGCTCTCTTCAACAAAATTAGACATACCAAGGGAACATTTTATGCAAAGATGAGCACAATAAAGGACAGAAATGGTATGGACCTAACAAAAGCAGAAACTATTAAAAGGAGGTGTCAAGAATACACAGAAGAACTGTACAAAAAAGGTCTTAATGACCGGGATAACCATGATGGTATATCTCTCACCTAAAGCCAGACATCCTGGAATGGGAAGTCAATTGGGCCTTAGGAAGCATCACTATGATCAAAGCTAGTGGAGGTGATGGAATTCCAGTTAAGCAATTTCAAATCCTAAAAAATTATGCTGTGAAAGTGCTGCAGTCAATATGCCAGCAAATCTGGAAAACTCAGCAGTGGCCACAGGACTGGAAAAGGTGAGTTTTCATTCCAATCCCAAAGAAAGGCAATGCCAAAGAAAGTTCAAACTACCATACAATTGAGCTCATCTCACATGCTAGCAAGGTTATGCTCAAAATCCTTCAAGCTAGACTTCAACAGTACATGGACTGAGAACTTCCAGGTGTACAAGCTGGATTTAGAAAAGGCAGAGGAACCAGAGATCAAATTGCCAACATCTGTTGGATCATAGAAAAAGCAAGGGAATCACACACAAAAAAATCTACTTCTGCTTCATTGATTATGCTAAAGCCTTTGACTGTGGATCACAACAAACTGGAAAATTCCTAAAGAGATGGGAATACCACACCATCTTACCTGTCTCCTGAGAAACCTGTATGCATGTCAAGAAGCAACAGTTAGAACCAGACATGGAACAGCAGACTGGTTCCAAATTGGGAAAGAAGTACATCAAAGTTGTATATTGTCACCTGCTTATCTAACCTATATGCAGAGTATATCATGCAAAATGACAGGCTGGATGTATCACAATCTAGAATCAAGATTGCCAGGAGAAATATCAATAACCTCAGATACACAGATGACACCACCCTTATGGAAGAAAGCGAAGAGGAACTAAAGAGCCTCTTGATGAAAGTGAAAGAGAACAGTGAAAAAGATGCCTTAAAACTCAACATTCAAAAAAACTAAGATCATGGCTTCCAGTCCCCTCACTTTATCGCAAAATAGATGGGGGGAAAATGGAAACAGTGGCAGATTTTATTTTCTTGAGCTCCAAAATCACTGTGGATGGTGACTGCAGCCATGAAATAAAAAGACGCTTGTTCCTTGGAAGAAAAGCTATAACAAAGCTGCTGCTGCTGCTGCTGCTGCTGCTGCTGCTGCTGCTAAGTCACTTCAGTCGTGTCCGACTCTGTGCGACCCCATAGACTGCAGCCCACCAGGCTCCACCGTCCTTGGGATTCTCCAGGCAAGAACACTGGAGTGGGTTGCCATTTCCTTCTCCAATAACAAAGCTAGAGAGCATATTAAAAAGCAGAGACATCACTTTGCCAACAAAGTTCTTTACAGTCAAAGCTATGGTTTTTCCTGTAGTCATATATGGATGTGAGAGTTGGACCATAAAGAAGACTGAGCACCAAAGAATTGATACTTTTGAACTGTGGTACTGGAGAAGACTCTTGAGAAGCCCTTGAACTGCGAGGAGATGAAACCAATGAATTTTAAAGAAAATCAACCCTGAACATTAATTGGAAGGACTGATGCTGAAGCTTTGGCCACCTGAAGCTCCAATACTTTGATCCGACTCATTGCAGAAGATTGAGGGCAGGAGGAGAAGGATGAGATGGCTGGACAGCATCACTGACTCAATGCACATGAGTTTGAGCAAATTCAGGGAGGTGGTGAAGGACAGGGAAGCCTGGTGTGCTGCAGTCCAAGGGGTCACAGATGCAACTGCACATATCCATTTGAAATAGAACAGGACCCTGTGGTCCTTCCCTTCCCTCCATGTCCTCTGCCTGTCTTTCATCTGTGGAAAACTTTAGCCACAGTTCAGTTCACTTCAGTTCAGTTCAGTCGTTCAGTCGTGTCCAACTCTTTGCGACCCCATGAATCACAGCACGCCAGGCCTCCCTGTCCATCACCAACTCCCGGAGTTCACTCAAACTCATGTCCATCAAGTTGGTGATGCCATCCAGCCATCTCATTCTCTGTCGTCCCCATCTCCTCCCACCCCCAATCCCTCCCAGCATCAGACTCTTTTCCATTGAGTCAACTCGTCGCATGAGGTGGCCAAAGTATTGGAGTTTCAGCTTTAGCATCAGTCCTTCCAATGAACACCCAGGATTGATCTCCTTTAGAATGGACTGGTTGGATCTCCTTGCAGTATAAGGGACTCTCAGATTAATTTTAATCAGATAATTGAGAAATGCAGAAACAAAGGAAAATAAAGGAGACTAAAGAATAATAATGTAGTCATTGCTACTGCTGCTGTGTCACTTCAGTCGTGTCCGACTCTGTGTGACCCCATAGACAGAAGCCCACCAGGCTCCCCTGTCCCTGGGATTCTCCAGGCAAGAACACTGGAGTGGGTTGCCATTTCCTTCTCCAATGTGTGAAAGTGAAAATAAAAGTGAAGTCGCTCAGTCGTGTCCGACCCTTAGCGACCCCACAGACTGCAGCCTACCAGGCTCCTCCATCCATGGGATTTTCTAGGCAAGAGTACTGGAGTGGCTTGCCATTGCCTTCTCTGAATGTAGTCATTAAGCGTAGTCAAAAACCTTTAGTTTTTTTCTCAAGAGCTATGGATGGGCTTCCTTGGTAGCTCAGCTGGTAAAGGATCCTCCCACATTTCGGGAGACCTGGGTTCAATCCCTGGGTTGGGAAGATCCCCTGGAGAAAGGAATGGCTACCCACTGCAGTATTCTGGCCTAGAAAATTCCATGGACTGTATAGTCCATCCAGTTGCAAAGAGTCGGACACGACTGAGCGACTTTCATAGATATTATTCTGAGCTGTGTCCTGTGAGCTGTCGTATAGATACCAAGCACCAGGTGGAGAAGTTAACTACATGATGACCAGACTGTACCCAGGACGTGAGCTGCCACACATCCAAGAACTGGCCGCAAAAAATGGGAACAAATGGACCCTGGAACTGAAGATTAACTGCACCTAAAACAACCAAGATGACGTTGGTCAGAGCACTGATGACCAATTTGAAGATGATTTAGAGATGACTGTATCGTGTCTGCATGTAGACCCTCCCCCAATCTGTCTATAAAAGCTCTCATCCCCTGTTTGTCAGGGTAGGGAGGAGTCAGCCTTTGGACAGGTGCCGGCATCTGAAATCAAGCCAACTTTCCTTTCCACCAGTCTGACCTGTTTCTTGGCTTTTGAGAGGCGAGCAGCCAGACCCCACACCTCTTTCAGTAACACGTTGAGTTGGTGATGCCATCCAACTATCATATACTTTGTCGTCCCCTTCTCCTCCTGCCCACAGTGAACTCAGGATGACTCTGTGCAGAATATCTGCTGATGCGTGGGGCTCTTCTGGTTGTTTAGCCTGAGGTTTATCAGCACTGGAGCCTGCAGCTTATTGGGTGGGTCCGGGTCTTGGTACAAAGTGTGGACTTTTGAGAGAGCTCACTCCAATCAATATTCCCTGTCTTCTACTACCAGTGTCATTGCCCCCACAGTGAGCTATTGTTGACCTTACCCTCCCCAGGAAACTGTCCTTAGGGAGGTGGAGCCCAGGTTCCCATGGAGGTACTGCTTTGTTTTGGATCCCAGTGCATGTGAGACCTGTGCACGCCCTCAAAGAGTGGATTCTTTGCTTCCCCCAGCTCTGTGGGGCTCTTTACTCAAGCCCTGCTGACCCTTCAAGGCTAAATGCTCTCGGGGCTCTTCCGCTCAATGTCAGACTCTCGGACTGTCTTGGAGGGCTATCTTTCCACGGGAACATCCCTTTGTAGTGTGTGTGGGTTTAATGCTTTTTGGCACAAGGGCTGTTTTTAGTATAGATGTCTGCCACTTGTTTTCTCAGTGTGTGCTGGCCATTATCCCCTTGATAGGAGGCGTGACTGACATTGTGACCAGAGCCTGCACTGCATACTGAACAGGGCCTTTTCTTTGCTTTGTGGGTGTCACCACCTTATCAGAGGCAGTATCTGCTCCCTCGTTGTTGGAATAGAAGCTCTCAGATCTGTTTCTTAGCTGTGTTTCTGATCTAAGATGTGAGGTAGGTGGGACTGGAGCATTCCCATAGGGAGAAAAGCCACAGAGTATTCCTATTCCTGTTGCTCAGTCACTAAATTTTGCCCAACTCTTTGCAACCCCATGGACTGTAGCACGCAGACTTCCCTGTCCTTCACCATCTCCCTGAGTTTGCTCAAACTCATGTCCCTTGAGTCGGTGATGCCAACCATCTCATCCTCTGCTGTCCCCTTCTCTTCCTGCCCTCAATCTTTCCCAGCATCAGGGTCTTTTCCGGTTAGTCGGCTCTTCACATCAGGCGGCCGAAGCTTCATTATCGGCCCTTCCAATGAATATTTCCTTCAGGATTGACTGGTTTGATCTCCTTGCTGTCCAAGTGACTCTCAAGAGCCTTCTCCAGCAACACAGTTCAAAAGTATCAATTCTTTGAGGCTCAGCCTTCTTTATGGTCCAACTCTCACATCCATACATGACTACAGGAAAACCCATAGCTTTGACTATACAGATCTTTGTCAGCAAAGCGATGTCTCTGCTTTTTAATACACTGTCTAGGTTTTTCATAGTTTTTCTTACAAGGAGCAAGTGTCTTAATTTCATGGCTGCAGTCACAGTCCACAGTGATTTTAGAGCCCAAGAAAAGAAAATCTGCCACTGTTTCCATTTTCCCTCCATCTATTTGCCATGAAGTGATGGGACCGGATGCCATGACCTTAGTTTTCTGAATGTTGAGTTTTAAGCCAGCTTTTTTTTTCCACCTCTGGAGCACTCTTTGGAGTGTTCTGTCTTGTCACCTTTCACCCACTGTGCAAGTTCTCAGATTACATGGTTGTTGGCACAGCTCTCAGCCCCATCTAAACCATGGCTATGCTGGCAAATGGCCCCGGCGACACTCAGGAGTTGCTTTCGTCAGGTCACTAACACAGATTCATTGAAATCAGATTCCAGGGTCACAGTATCATGGCTCTGCATCTGCTGTGGGCATTATGGGGGCAGCACAGTCCCTGACCCCATGTATACATGCTCATAAAGTCTACAGCTGCTAAAGATGACCCGTCTTGGCACCGGGAGCACTCGTTGTCCATTCACACGTTCTGTGTGCTTAGTCACTCAGTCCTGTCTGACTCTCTGTGACCCCATGCACTGCAGCCCGCTAAGCTCCACTGTCCATGGCATGTTTAAGGCAAGAAGCCTGGAGTGGGGGGCCATTCCCTCCTCCCCAGCAGATGTTCTATAGGTGCTAGGTTTACAAAGCTGGTCATGGAGGTGGCAGTTTGCACAGCTGAGAGAAGAGATTTCAACTTTTCTTCTTTAGTTGCAGGGCCCCTGGGGCTCAGCTGTGGGTTTAACCCCACCTCTGCATGTGGACCACACACAGAGGTCTGCTTCCAGAGGCTGCCTTGAAGCACAGGAGTCTGCCCCAGAGAGGAGGGGGCGTGGAGGCGGTGGTCGTCAGGGTCAAGAGAGCATCTGCTCTGGTGGGGACAGGGTTGGAGGCGGAGGCAGCAGCAGCGGGGGTCATAAGGGGCCCAGTAGGGGCTGGTCGTGCAGAGGGCTGGCAGCCACGTGCATGAGGGTGCAGGCCCCAGCAGTGATAGATCACATGCGGGAGCCTGTGGCTACAGGTGCAAGAGACTGTACGCTCTGGTGGGGCCTTCCCTAGTGGCTGGGGAGGCAGGGGCTGGGATGTGGGGAGAGAGGCTGCGGTGGCAGCCCACCCTCCTCCTTGCACATCACTTGACAACGGCGCTTTCTCCACAAGCATTCCTGGTTGTGGAACTCCTCATTCCCACCCCCTAAGGCTGTCTCTTCTCAGCCAACAGCAGGCCCCTCCCCGGGTCTGCTCTCCAAATCCCATGTTCCAGCACCAGCGCCACCCCCACCCCAACCCGGCCCTGTGCGCACCGGTGAACACATGTCAGACTGGGGTGTGCAGGGCCGTGGCACGCCCCTCTGTGTGGGTCTCACTCTGTCCTGCCCGCTGTGGAGCTGTTGCTGCACTCTCCCCTGACTGCCCCTGAGGCTCCCCTTCTGTCCTGACTGATCGCCCCACCGGCGAGGGGGCTCCTCCGCACGAGGGAACCTCTCCTCCCTTTTCCTGACTGATTGCCCCACCGGCGAGGGGGCTCCTCCGCATGAGGGAACCTCTCCTCCCTTTTCCTGACTGATCGCCCCACCGGCGAGGGGGCTCCTCCACACGAGGGAACCTCTCCTCCCTTTTCCTGACTGATCGCCCCACCGGTAAGGGGGCTCCTCCACACGAGGGAACCTCTCCTCCCTTTTCCTGACTGATCACTCCACCGGCGAGGGGGCTCCTCCACACGAGGGAACCTCTGCTCCCTTTCAGCTCGTGCCCCCAACCAGGGACACAGGCCCTGTCCCACTTGGTCTACTCTTTCTTTTCCCTTCTTCTTTCTTACCCGGTTATGTGGGAATCTTTCTTGTCCTTTCGGGTGTCTGAGGTCCTTTGAGTGCTTAGAGGGTGCTCTGTGAGAACTGTCCCATTTCTAGATGCTTTCTTGATGCATCTGGGGGGAGTGGGTTGGGCAGGAGATGAACTCCACCTCCTCCTACTCCGCCCTCCTGACTCTTTTTTTACTTTCCTCATTCCTGTCTACTGTGTTCCTGTTAGGTTTTCTTAAGTGTCTGTTTTCTCTGGGGCTTCTCTGAGTGACTCCATCTTTTTATTTTCCCCAGGCCTTTCTTGAGTTTGGTCAACTTAAATTTTATTTCTTCCAATGAGTTTGTTATTTCCCCTAATCTTTGCACATCTTCACTGTGGACCTTCTTCATGGAAGGAATTGCTTCAGTGAATTGTTTTGGTTTTTAAAAAAAGATTGTGATGAAACATATACTTCCATTCTCTACCTGCTTTCCAAAGACCTTTTTCTGGCGAATGTTCCTCATTGGATGGTAAGTTTTGTTGCTTTCTAAAAAAATTTATCTTTTTTAATAACAGCTGCTCATAATTCTGCGTGAGTTGTGTTTTTAAATTGCTCACTCACTCACCATGATATTAGAGACCAGATATTTGCAGGAGGTACCAATGCGGAAGCAAGTGTAGGTTTCACCCAACCTGCAGGTCTCACAATTCTGATATTCCCTCTTTTTCCGCTGCCAAATATGTGGACTGTTTTCTGGAAATGTGCAATGTGTGTGTGCTGCTTCTCCCAGGAGGTCCCCCGGTTCTGGTCCCTTTCCTTCACTTTTCCCTTGTTGAAAAGAAAGGACAGGCTTTCACACTTGACAGTGAGCCCCTCCTGTGGGGAAATGAACTCTTTCTGGTGCCTTCTGAGTTGGGTGCGGCTGGAACCTGAAATCACTGGTCATCCTTTATCATTCCATTCCTTCCCTGTGGCCTCTGCCCTCTCTCAGCTGCTTCTGGAAGCTTCTCCACACTCTTTCCACCTGCAGCTTCTCCCTCCCTCCTACTTTCACTAAAAATGTAAGGTTCAGGGAGTGCGGTTCACTTGCTCATTTTTCTGGTTTCCCGTCTGTGATTTCCCAGAGAAGCAGAGGGTGTATGCCATCTTACATGACCATGTTCATACTGAAACTCTGGTCTTCTATGATTTTTTTTTCACTTTTTTGTCATTTTTTGACCATGCCATGCAGCATGTGGGATGTTGGTTCCAACCTGGGATTGAACCCATGCCCCTGCAGTGGTGACTGACAGTCCTGATTACTGGGTCACCAGGGAAATCCCTGATCTTCCATTGTAATTGTATATACATTTTTATATCATTTAAGGTGTTTGTTTGCTTGTTTCTTTGTCTTTTCTACAAGAATGTTGAGGTTTTTTTTTTTTTATTTAAATGTTTTTAAACTCTTTAGTTGAAACTTGGGTAAAGATTTAATACAAATGTATTTGTGCTATACGAGGTGGAAAAAATGGAAAACCTACATGTCCAACAGTAAAGAAATAAAGTAATTCTCACATTCATAGGGTGAAATACTCAGCAGCCATTAAAAATATACAGGCAGACCTCAGAGATGTTACAAGTATGGTTCGAGACCACCACAATAAAGTGAATATCACAATAAAGCAAGTTACACAAGTTTATGTTTACACTATACTATAGCCTATTAAGTGTGAAGTAGCATTATGTCTTTTTAAAATATCCATGCCTTCCATAATTAAACAATAATTTATTGCTAAAAATGCTCACCATCATCTGAGTCTTCATGAGTTGCAGAAGGAGCATCAAAGATCAGTGATCATCACTGATCACAAATATCACCATAACAAATACAGTAATAACGTGGAAACTTTGAAATGTTACAAGATTCATCAAAATGTGACCAAGAGACATGATGTCGGCAAACGTGATCGGAAAAGTGGTGCCAATAGACTTGCTTGATGCAGGAGGCCCACAAACATTCACTTTGTGAAAAACACAGTATCTAAGAAATGGAATGAAATGAAGTCTGCTTTCCTTTTAATAATTTAAAGGTTGGGAAATGATTGTGTCATTCAGTTCAGTTCAGTCACTCAGTCATGTCCAACTCTTTGCAACCCCATGGACTGCAGCACGCCAGGCCTCCCTGTCCATCACCAACTCCTAGAGCTTGCTCAAACTCATGTCCATCAAGTCAGTGATGCCACCCAACCATCTCATCCTCTGTCATCCCCTTCTCCTCTTGCTTTCAATCTTTCCCAGCATCAGGGTCTTTTCCAATGAGTCAGTTCTTCACATCAGGTGGTCAAAGTATTGGAGTTTTAGCTTCAGCATCACTCCTTCCAATGAATATTCAGGACTGATTTCCTCCAGGATTGTCTGGTTGGATCTCCTTGCAGTCCCAGGGACTCTCAAGAGTCTTCTCCAACACCACAGCTCAAAAGCATCAACTCTTCAGTGCCCTGTTTTCTTTACAGTCCAACTCTCACATCCATACATGACTACTGGAAAAACCATAGTTTTGACTAGACAGACCTTCATTGGCAAAGTAATATCTCTGCTTTTTAATGTCTCTGCTTTTTAATATGCTGTCTAGGATGATCATAGCTTTTTTTCTAAGGAGCAAGCGTCTTTTAATTTCATGGCTGCAATCACCATCTGCAATGATTCTGGAGACCAAAAAAATATCTTACTAAGAAAAAAAAAAACTGTCTATGCAGTGAAATTGGTAATTTTAAATGCACACCCACGCTTATGCAAACACACACACAAACACATTCAGAAAGTATGTTTGTGGAATCTAAAAAATTGATACAAATGAACTTATAAACAAAACAGAAATAGACACACAGACATAGAAAACAAATTGATGGTTACAAAAGGGGAAGTGGGGCAGGAATAAGTTAGGAGTTTGTGATTAACAGATAAATGGCAACCCACTCCAGTGTTCTTGCCTGAAGAATCCCAGGGACGGGGGAGCCTGGTGGGCTTCCATCTATGGGGTCACACAGAGTCGGACACGACTGAAGTGACTTAGCAGCAGCAGCAGCATACTACATATAAAATAAACAAACAAGGAACTACTGTATCACACCTACTGTATAGGACCTACAGATACACTCAATATCTTGTATTAACCTATAATGGAAAAGAATCTGAAACATCTTATGGGAAACCAAAATGAACTTTTTCACCAACATAATATGTAGAACTGAATCACTATGCTGTACACCAGAAACTAACACATCGTAAATCAACTATACTTCAATAAAAGAAATTTTTAAAAAGAAGGATTAAAAAAAAAGAGAGACCAAAGATTGAAAAAAATGGAGCAAAAAGTCAGAGAGCTTATCTCTAAAAGAACTACTGTTAACTTACAATATTCTTTTAAAAAGTCTATGTTTTCTATTTTTTTTCCTTTATAAGTAATTTATTTTTTATTGGAGGCAAATTATTTTACAATATTATATTGGTTGGTTTTGCCGTATATTGACATGAATTCGCCCCGGGTTTACATAAGTTCCCCCTCCTGAACCCCCCTCCCACCTCCCTCCTCCCTTTATCCTCCCTCTGGGTCATCCCCACACGCCAGCCCCGAGCATCCTATAACATGCATCGACCCTGAACTAGTGATTCATTTCACATATGACAACATATGTGTTTCAATGCCATTCTCCCAAATCATCCCACCCTCACCCTCTCCCACAGAGTCCCAAAGACTGTTCTATACATCTGTGTCTCTTTCGCTGTCTCGTATACAGGGTTATCATTTGCATCTTTCTAAATTCCATATATATGCGTTAGTATACTGTATTGGTGTTTTTCTTTCTGGCTTACTTCACTCTGTATAATAGGCTCCAGTTTCATCCACCTCATTAGAACTGATTCAAATGTATTCTTTTTAATGGCTGAATAATACTCCATTGTGTATATGTACCAAAGCTTTCTTATCCATTCGTCTGCAGATGGACATCTAGGTTGCTTCCATGTCCTGGCTATTATAAACAGTGCTGCAATGAACATTGGAGTACATGTGTCTCTTTCAATTCTGGTTTCCTCGGTGTGTATGCCCAGGAGTGCGAATGCTGGGTTGTATGGCAGTTCTGTTTCCAGTTTTTTGAGGAATCTCCACACTGTTCTCCATAGTGGCTGTACTAGTTTGCATTCCCACCAACAGTGTAAGAGGGTTCCTTTCTCTCCACATCCTCTCCAGCATTTATTGCATGTGGACTTTTGGATAGCAGGCATTCTGACTGGCGTGAAATGGTATCTCACTGTGGTTTTGATTTGCGTCTCTCTGATTATGAGGGATTAAACATATGTTACTTTGAATAACGAGGAACGACCATTGAAAAAGCAACCTTGTGCATTGTTTTCTTCCTGTTTCACACTTGACTCTGTTCTTATTTTATTCCCTTAGTGGATGCCAACCCTGCCCTCTGCCCCCTCCCCACCAGAAGCCTGGGCAGGAAACCTAAGTCATCCCATGCCCTCCCTTTCCTTATTCCCCATTCAAATTGCTTTTGGTCCTACCTCCTAAAGAGCCCAAACCCTGCTGCACTCACCTGGATTGTTCTAGCCACCTGTCCTCTGGGCTCTTGAGCTGGTACCCTTATGTGTCTCCTTGTCCTCAGCCTCTCCCATCCTGAACCCACCTTCCCTATGAGCTCGACCACTCCCAACCTAAACACTTCCATGGTTTGCAGCAGCCACAGGAGAAAAATGCATATGCAAGCACTCAAGACCAGCCCCAGTTTGACCTAACTCTACCTCTTCCAGGGCACACCTGTCACACTCCCATGCCTGGAACAATCATCAAGTTGTGTAATAATAGCTGGCACACATCAAACTTCAAACAACCAGAACGCACGCCGGCCCATGCCAGCTGCTGCGGGCTGGCTCGATCTGCCCCCTTGAGAGTGGAATGCATGAACAGTGGAGGAAGGGATTCAACCTGGCTCCCAGTTTCAGAAAGAACCAGTTCTAACCCATGCTAGAATAACAATAATCCGTCCTGGCTTAGGAATGTGGAAGGATAGGACCTCAGATTCCTGCCCAGCAACCATGACAGCACCCAGTCCATGTTTTGATCATTTGAATAACATATTCTGTTCCCTCTACGCTTTTCTCTGGAATTTCACTATTTCCTTGGTTCCTTCTGGCCACCTCATTAGATAACTGGAGCAGACAGCATCCCCATGTTATATGAAGTGGAGGGTCTGTCGAGTCAGGGATTTAAATACTTTTCCAGTGAAGCTATTCAAATTCACACTCCACTCAGCAGAGGATGAAATCAGTCATCTGGCTGAGGTTATTATCATTATTATTATTATTTTAAGACCTTGCTAATTTTAAAGAGATCAAACCAGTAAATCCTAAAGGAAATCAACCCTGGATAGTCATTGGAAGGACTCCTGCTGAAGCTCCAATACTTTGGCCACCTGATGCGAAGAGCCTACTCATTGGTAAAGACCCTGATGCTGGGAAAGATTGAAGGCAGAAGGAGAAGAGGGCGACAGAGGATGAGAGCATCATCAACTCAATGGACAAGAATTTGAGTGAATTTTGGGAGATAGTGAAGGACAGGGGAGCCTGGTGTGCTGCAGTCCATGGAGTCGCGAAAAGCTGGACATGACTTAGTGACTGAACAACAACGTCTTTAAAAGAGAAGAAAGTGGACCCAAGCAATAGAACTCCCCCTCCACCCAGGAACAGCAAACTTGAGGTTTTCCTCTTGGTGCTTTATTGGGGAAACCCCAAGAGAATTTTTTAAAAGCTGGTAAATACACAGTGAATGAAGCCATCACAGGGAGGGGAAGAAGGAAGAGGCATTCCCTTCCGTTGCTGTTAAAACAAATCCACGGCTTATCAATCTATTCGCTCATTCGTTATGTCCAGTCATTGAACAAACATTGAGGGAGTGCCAACGGAGACCAGCCCTATCCGAGGCCCCTGTGAACAAGTCAGGGACGCTATCTATCCTCATGGAATTTGCTGTCTGGTGGAGAGAGGTTTACACTCCAGATGATAAGCCAGTTAACACAAAAATGCTTAAAATACTGCTGAAAATGTCTAAAACACTGCTGGGCAGTACTCAGTGATGCAGAGGAGAGGAAAAGTAGGGAAGGGAGAGCAATGGGGAGGGGAAGGGCTGGTTTAGATATCATGGCCCCCCATCCCATCACCATGGCCCGTTTCCACAAAACCCCACAGGCTGCCCACCTTCAAGGCTACCCTAGAGATCCATGCTCCATCCATCCAGCTCTCACCTGCACAAATTCTGGGAGAGGCCAGAGAGAACCCCAGAGCTGGTCCTTCAAGGAGGCAGAGCGGAGGTTCAGCAGGCATGACTGTGCCCCACCAGCCCCAAGTGGGGATGCCTGCCACACTGCGCCCTGGTGGCACTGGCCAGGCCAGGCCAGTCCCCCACACAGCCCCCTGCTCACCATTACCCCACCAGAGGCACCAGCCTCACACACCAGGAAGCATTAGCTGGGCGTGACTGTTATTTGCAAGGTGTCTAGAAGGAAGGGGTGGGAGGAACAGGCTGTCTCTGTGAACCAGTTCCCTGGTTATGAGCATCCCTTCTCTCATAACCTCCCTCATAAGCTGTCCCCACCCTGCCCCTCCCGTCCATCAAGACCCGATGTAGGCACACCCCAGGTAGACCCTCTTACCTCCCCTCCCTGCCACACCTTGACTAGCTGTGTTACAAGGGGCCATACCCCCCCTCCCCCCGGAGACTTCATCTGGGTGCTTGGAGTGAATTCTTAAAGTCCTATCTACCCTGACGCTCTGATTGAATGTCACCTAGATGCAGATGGTGAATTGCTACTTTATTCTTTTGTTTGTTTGTGTGTTTTGGCAGAGCTACACAGCTTGTGGGACCTTAGTTCCCCAACCAGGGATTGAACCTGGGCCTATGGCAGTGAAAGCACAAAGTCCTAACCACTGGACCACTAGGGAATTCCCAGCGAACTGCTATTTTAATAAACTAATTCTGTTAGAGTGAAGTAAGTCAGAAACAGAAAAATAAATATCATGTATTAACACATGTATACGGAATCTAGAAAAATGGCACGGATGACCCTATCTGCAGGGCAGAAATAGAGATGCAGACGTAGAGACCTGTGGACACAGCAGGGGAGGGAGTGGGGTGAACTGAGAGAGCAGCATTGACATATACACACCAGCACGTGTAAAATAGCTGGCGGGCAGCTGCTGCGTAGCCCAGGGAGCTCAGCTCGGTGATCTGCGATGACCCAGAGGGGTGGGATGAGGAGGGGGCGGAGCTCAGGAGGGAGGGGCTGTATGTATACATACACCTGATTCACGTTGCTGTACAGCAAAACCCAATACAACATGGTAAGCAGTTATCCACCAATTTAAAAAAATAAGTTAACTCTGTTCATAAGTGCTTCTAGAGGAAAGACGCACGGGTGGCCTGACAGTGCTCACAAAGCATCCCCTGCACAGCATCTCGGGGAGTGCCCCGGGGTGGCAGGGTCTGCAATTCCAACAAACTCCTTCCCGGGTGGTGCAGGTCCTGGGTTGCCCACTGAGGGTTCGAAGCCACGACAGCCTCTCTCCTGCCATCCTTTCTTCTCAAATCCAGTGCTTCTCACCTGGGACAGCTCTGCCTCCCAGGGAGAGTTCTGTGGTGCTCACAACTGGGGCAATGCCACTGGCCCCAGTGGACAGAGAACAGGGCTGCTACCAACCATCCTCCGGGGGACAGGACAGCCCCCAGAGCAAAGAATTATCTGGTCCCAAATAACAAGGATGCCCCCAAAACCTTACATACTAACTCAGTAGAACCTAATTCTGTCTACATATGGGAGCTATCTAGAGTTCGTCTACAAATGTCAGCTCCTGGGCTCCCTTCTGGACAACGACGTCAGCATCTCAGGGGTGAGGCCTTGGTTCTGAACTTGGATGCGCCTCATGATTCCAACGTGGGTCCCCAGCTGACAGCCAGCAGCCTGCACCAGCTGACCAGACCGGTGGAAGTAGTGGACCGGGGAAGAGAGCTGGGACATGGGGACTTTATTTAGATTCCTAATTCCCAGCACACATTGTTTTCTAACTCCGGTTGCCAGAGTGTGAGGAGGGGATTTGGGGTGGGGTGAGGGAGTCTGAAGACAAAGTGCTTTTTGTGGTCTGTTCAGTGTAATGACCTCCCTTTGCACATGGAGGGGTGGGGGTGGGGCAGGTGGTTTCCCACCCCAGCCCAGAAGCCCCATTCAGCATTCGCGTTTGTCACTGCTGGCTTCAGACTCCTCCAGGAACCCTACAGGGGAGTTTTCATCTCATCTTTATGAAAACTGTAAAGGCAGATAGTTAACAATCGTCATCATCACCATGCCATCTTAAAGGTGAGGACACTAAGGGCTGGAAGAATTAGGTGAACTGATTAGAAATGTGGCAGAGCTGAGACTGGAACCTAGAATTTGTAAAGTCAAATTAAACGCAGTCTTTATTTCATTGCTTTCCAGAGTTCACTTGTTCATTCATTTATTCAAAAGGTACTGAAAATTTTCTATGTGCCAAGTATGGTTTTAGTAACTGGATAAACAAGTCTTTGGCTTCCCTGGTGGCTCAATGGTAAAAACAACAACAAAAAACCCCCACCAACCTGCTAATACAGAAGACGCAAGTTCAATCCCTGGGTCAGGAAGATCACCCGGAGAAGAAACAGTAACCCACTCCTATATTCTTGCCTTTAGAATCCTATGGACAGAGGAGCCTGGTGGGATATAGTCCATGGGGTTGCAAAAGAACTGGACATGACTCTGGGACTAAAAAACAAGAAACAAGTCCTGTCCATAAGTAGGGCTTCCCTGGTGGCTCAGCTGGTAAAGAATCCGCCTGCAATGCGGGAGACCTGAGTTCGATCTTTGGGTTGGGAAGATCCCCTGGAGAAGGGCAAGGCTACCCACTCCAGTATTCAGGCCTGGAGAATTCCATGGACTGTATAGTCCATGGGGTCACAAAGAGTCAGACATGTAAGGTGAACAGGCATTGGAATATAGCATGATAGATGACCAGCAGCCCCAGTCCCACCAGCCGGGTGACAATGAACAACCCACTAGACCTCACGGGTCCACAACTGATCCTCAACTGTCACATCTGTAAAGTGGGTCCTATGATTCTGCCCTCCCAGGATTATCGTGGCTGCGAAATGACATCGTGGAAGTCACAGGTCCAAATGAGCCTCTGTTCATTCATTCACTGCTCAGGTAAGAGCTGGAGAAGGGAATGGAGGAAGGTGAGGACCAGGTGAAACCGAGCCCATGAAAAAGTGAAAGCTGCTTTTGTTTCTCTTAAAAAGAAAGCAGATACTTTTATTAAACAGGCTTTAAAATTGTTTCTTGTCACCTCTTGAAAAATGTGTGTGTGTGTTTATGTGTAACTACTTGCTATTCTCACAACTTGCTGATCACTGTTAGACATTGTGAGAGAAAAGCAGCTTTAGATCATGGTTTTTAAAACGAAAGTTTCCATTATGAGAAAACAATAAGCCAGGTTCCTTGGCATGATGGTTGTTAGGCAATGTGACCAAGGAGTTTTTGCTTTGCATTCTTCACCAGATATTCTGATTTCTTTCCACATCATGACATCAAGAACAAACTATAACAGTGATTTTAGTGTTTCTATTTCTCTCTTTTCCAGCCAAATACTGTGTTGTTCAAATACCTTAGCTGTCAGCACCAATGACTGAGCTCATTGGAGGTACGACTCCTTTTCCTGATCTTGTGGCCTGAACTCCAGCTACAGTTACAGGTAGTAGCCAAAGTGCTGTTTTATGAAAACAAAAGAATACAAGCTTATTATTAAGCCAGGTTGAATCCAGTTTGAGGCCCTTGAAGGTCAGGCTTTCAAAGAGGTAAGATTTAGGGACAACCCTGGAGTTGGACACGACTGAAGTGACTTAGCAGCAGCAGCCGCTGGAGGTGTAGTAAGAATCTGCCTGCCAATGCAGGGGACATGGGTTTGATCTCTGGTGTAGGAAGACTCCACATGCCATGCAGCAACTAAGCCCAAGTGCCACAACTACCAAGCCTGTGCTCTAGAGTTTGGAATCTGCAACTACTGAACCTGTGCACCACAATTACTGAAGCTTGTGTGCCTAGAGCCCATGCTCTGCAACAAGAGCAGCCACCACAAGGAGAAGCCCATGCACAGCAATAAAAAGTAGCCCCCATTCGCAGCAACTAGAGCAAGCCTGTGCAAAGCAATGAAGACCCAGTGCGACCAAAAATAATTTTTAAAAAACAAAGGGGTAAGATTTATACATAACACATAGGTGTGGGCACACTGGCATGGACAAGTCACTTAACCCATGACCATCAATTTCTTACCTTGCAAGATAAGGGCTTTGAAGGAAGACTCCCCACAAGAGCCTCCTTCCAGCTCCTAAAAGTTCATATAACCCTCAGTTTGGATGATCACCGCTGTTACAGAATGAATGCTTGTGTTTCTCTCAGCCCCAAATCCATATGTTGAAGTCCTAAGATGCAACGTGATGGGATTAGAAGATGGGATTCCTGGGGGTAATCAGGTCTAGGAGAGGTCATGAGAGTGAAGTTCTTGGTGGGGTCAGTGTTCTTTGAAGAGGAAGAGATACCAGAGCACAGATATGTGGGCGTGCTCTCTCTCTCACACACACACACACACACAGTCACGGGACCACACAGTGAGAGGGAAGCCATCTATAAGCCTGGAAGAGGGACCTCACCAAAGACCTAATCTTCGGCCACCTTGACCTTGGACTTCAGCCTCCTGGACTGTGAGAAAGTAAATTCCCACTGTTGAAATCCCCAGCCTGTGGTATGTTTTGTTACACCAGCCCCGGGTGACTAATAGGGAGCTGAACTAAGTGAAACCTGGACTTGTCACCCGCTTTGCATTTTCGTAGGCATCCATGCAGCACATAGTTTATTTCTGAGTGCTTCCTCTGTGCCTCAGCCATGCTGGATGCTGGGGACATAAAGAATGAACATAGTTCTCACCCACCAGGAAACTATAGACCAGCAGGTGCATCAGCCATGTGAAAAAAGCCATTAACCTGGCTTTGTAGCAAATACAAAAGACCTGGGTGGGGCATCAGGAGAATGAAGGGGAGGTGGGGAGGATTTTCACAGAAACGTTTGAGGTGGAGATTAATTCTAAAGTACTTCAACCAGGGCTCCTCATGCTTCTTCTTTTTTTTTTTCCCCCCAAAGGATACACAACTATAGAGGGGCAGAAAACCTCAGTGGGGAAGCTGAACCTTGATTTGAGGAAGTGCGCAGGGCCATGCTGATGGACAGAGCATGAAATGGGGGCTGCCTGGCCAAGGGAGCTCACATGCCAATCCTGAACAGGGCCATTTCCAACATCCAGCCCTTTTTTTGAATTTACTTTTTATTCACATATAGTTGATTTACAATGTTGTGTTCATTTCTGCTGTACAGAAAAGTGACTCTGTTATATATATATATATATATGGACTTCTCAGGTGGCACATATGGTAGAGAACCTACCTGCCAACGCAGGACACGTAAAGAGACATAGGTTCAATCCCTGGATCAGTAAGATCCCCTCAAGGAAGGAATGGCAGCCCACTCTAGTATTCTTGCCTGAAAAACCCCCTGGACAGAGGAGCGTGGTGGACTACAGTCCAAAGGGTCACACAGAGTTGGACACAACTGAAGCAACTTAGTACGTATATGAATGTATATATGTCTGTATATACATATATATGTATATGAGATATATATAGATAGACAGATACCCTGGAGAAGGGAACGGCTACCCACTCCAGTATTCTGGCCTAGAGAATTTCATGGACTGTATAATCCATGGGGTCGCAAAGAGTCAGACACAACTGAGTGACTTTCACTTCACTTCACTTCATATAACTCTTTTTAAATCTACTTCTTCATTATGATTTATTATAGGATATTTTTTTAAATTGCAGTATAATTGATTTACAATGTTCTGCTAACCTCTGCTGTATAGCAAAATGACTCAGTTATACACATATATACTTTTTTAAAACAAATACTATTTTCCATTGGGTTTATCACAGGATATTGAGCATAGTTCCCTGTGCTGTTCAGTAGGCCTTTGTTGTTCATCCATCCTATATACTAATCCCAAGCTCCCAGTCCATCCCCCACCAGCCACAATTTCACAGTGATACAGGCCTTCATCAAAAAACAAGAAAGACCTCAAGTAAACAACCTAACCTATCACTTAAAAGAATTCCAAAAAGAAGAACAAAGCCTAAAGTCAGAAGAAGGAAGGAAATAATAAAGATCAGTGAGGAAATAAATAAAATAAAAATTAAAAAAACAATGGAAAAAAATCAACAAAACCAAGAGCTGGTTCTTTGAAAGGGTAAACAAAACTGACAAATCTCCGACCAGGCTCACCAAGAAAAGAGAGTGAACCCAAGCACACAAAATAAAAAATAAAAAGAGAATAATCTCACCTGATACCACAGAAATACAAAAACTGTAAGAAAATACTATGAACAGTTGTATGCCGACGAAGTTGACAACCTAGAAGAAATGGACAACTTTCTAGAAACATACAGCCTACCCGTTTTGAACGCAGTCTCCTCTGCCTTGAGAACTTGGCTGTGGCCATGGCCTGGAGTGGGGTCATTTCCTTGGGCAATTTCAGCAAACACAACCCCAGGAAAGCCCAGGGTAGTGGCTGGGCCACCAGCGGTGCCTCCTTAGGAAACTGTCTGTGGGCTCCTGAGCCTCCCCGGGGGCTCTCCATGGTAGGGAGAACGGTGTGGGCCCAAAGGGAGGAGACAGGAGAGGCGGCGGTGGGCCCAGGGAACAGGTGAGGAGACGCTGGGGGCGCTGGGGAAAGGCGGTGAGGGACCCAAACACCAGACCCACGGCAGCATCTGCGGGACAGACGCGGGACAGGCTGTGTGGAGGACCAACTGTCTTCCCCTGGGGTCCCAGGAGGGAAAGCCCGCGCAGCTTGCAGTGCGGCCCCCAGCGGCGGCGGGAGAGGCTGCGTAGACCCCGCCACGTGCGCGCGGGCCGGCGGGAATGGGGCCGGCGTGGGCGCGGCGCCTGCTGCCCAGAACGCGCGGAGGCCGGAGGCGGCCACGCGGTAAGACAGGGGGCGGGAACCAGGGCCAGGAAGGGCCAGGGGCCGGGCGCGCCGCGGGCGGCGCGGAGATGGGAGTCTGGATGGCGTCTGACCCCGGTTCTGGCCTGGAGGAGACCGGGTTGGGGCTGGATTCCGGACGGGACCGCGGGGCCGCCGATTCGCGGTTTTTGGAGACGGGGGGTTGGAGGGGCCTGCCTGGGGGTCTCGGGAATGAGCCCGCGGGTGTCCGGCACCGCTGGTTTCCGGGGACGGATACCCCCATCCGGGCTGCGCTTCGCTGGTCCGACTCCCCGGCTCTTCTCGGCGCGCGAGGGACTGCGCCCCCGACTCCGCGCTCGTCCTCCGAGGGGGCCTAGAGCGAGAACACCACGTGGCCGAGGACTCCGGGCTGGCCGCCCCCAGCAGAGGGTTCCAGAAGCTGCCGCGGGGGAGGGCGAGCGCCGGGGGATCAGAGCCCCCTGGCACCCCGGCTGCTCCCCAAATCGGCAGGCTTCGGGGTTTCGGCGCGTGCGGGTGTGGAAAAGTGCGCGAGCTCCGGAAAGGAAGGGTGGCAGGAAGCCGGGGGACCAGTGGGGGCTGTCGGGGTGACGTCATGAGGGCCGCGTGGCTCGGGACCCGCAGGAGTCAGGGCGGGCGGGCAGGACGCCGGGGGGTTGTGCTCGGGTGACTGCTGCGGGGCCCCCTGTATCTTCAGTTCTCCAGCCACTCCCCGAGGAAAAGCGTTTATAATCATGCGCTTCCAAGCTGGAAGCGCCCCAGGCCGGATGGAGGTCTGGAGGGCCGCGATCTTTATCGGAAGATGGGAAAGATACGGGGCGAGGTGGGGTTCACGTGGGGTCCCGGCGGCATGCTCTTGGGTTGATGGGGGGTAGTTTGGATACAGGGTAGGGAGTCCTACACGCGCAAGAACTGTCAACACGCTGCAGCTCAGTCCAGCTCACCAAAGACCGGCTCGACAAGCCGCGTTTCCGAAAGCGGGATACGGCGAGAGAATGAGAAACAAGACACAAAAATTTAGAGAAAAGCGAGGATCAGGGGACCAACACCGCTCCAAGGTGAAGGTGCCGAAACTGAATCCAAGCCAGCTTTATTCTACTTTCAGCCGTGAATGAAAGAATATGCGGGGAGTTAAACTGTAGCTCATGTGGCCTTCGAGGCCAAAGAACAAAATTATTAACCATTGAGTAATTAGGAAGCAGTAATCAATAACAAATCAGTAGCTAAGACTAATATTTATCTATAGACTTTCCACCAGATAAGTAAAACATGTGACTCGGAGACGGCAGTTGAGAAACAGTCTGGGGTCGGTTTTCCGACCCCAGGATCATATCTTGTTTTCAAGATTATGAACTGTTCCCTTTGGACTTGTTCCAAGAGTCTCATGCCTTATAGCATCCAGTTTATCAATAATTATAAATTTTTCTTGCGGCCCTTGCCGGGGCCTGCTTTTCTTTTATTCTTCCTGTCTCCTACACTCTGAGTTTCAGAAGTATTTTACTTTTTGTCCTTTACCTTTTTTTGGACTATTACATACATATGCTGTTGAGTTTTCTTACTTTGTTTTCTTTCCTGAAGGGATTACCTTTAAGAAACATTTTTTTCTCCTTAGAATATCCTAGGACAGATGTCATACAGTGTTTCTTTGGTTGTCCCTTATATTTTTCTTAATCAAAACTGATTTTTTCTTGATCATTTATTATAGTGAGAGACAAAATGACCCATTATCATAAGAATATCGGCCTTTTATGGGGAGCCTTTCCTGCAATGTAGGACACCCGGGTTTGATCCCTGGGTTCAAAGATTCCCCAGGAAAAGGGCATGGCAACCCACTCCAGTATTCTTGCCTGGAGAATTCCATGGACAGAGGAGCCTGGCAGGCTACAGTCTATGGGGTTGCAAAGAGCTGGACACCAGTGAGCAACTGACACTAACTCACTTTTGTGCATCCAGCCTTGTTCTAGGTGTCTTCTCGTCCTGTCACGCTGAGGTGGCATTGTGATTCCCCCCACCACACACACTGGCTCACACTGAGGGATGGCACTAGGAGATGTGGGTCAGTCTGATCCAGTTTCCATGCTCTTCCTCCTAAAATCTCAGCCACTAAAGCCAACAAAACTAGTTTCATGAAGCGTGAAAACCAGCAACAAGGAAAGGCATTTGGGTGCTGCGTTTTGCTTTTGTTTCTCACACATCTTGCGTTCCAGGAAGAATGCATATAACAGTGGACTGACCATCGGTTGGCAGAAGGGCGAAGAGGGAGAGATATGGCGTGAGGGTCTCATGGTCTGTGTGTGGTCAGTGTGTGCATGTGCACTTCTGCTTGCCGCTCCAGGACCTGGTGACCTCCAGTTTAGATCCATCGAAAGGTGAACAGTTCCTCTCCAAGGTTGGAAGAACTCTGAAGTGTCAGCCCTTCTACCCTCCTATGACCATCCTGGGCTGTGTCCCATGACATGGAGAGCCTTTCTGTCCATGTAGTTGACCAGCCAGCCAGGAACCTGAACTTCAGTCCTAATTCAACTGAGGCCCTGGCTGTCTCAAAGCCCTAGGGGACCAAGTGCAACATGCAAAAATAACGAAATGTCTGAGTGCCTGCTACCTGCAGATGGTCTGTGCTGGTACATTACTTCGTTTAATCTCAACAGCTCTGAAAATGATGTTATTCTTCCCATTGCACAGATTAAAATCCCAAGGGTCAGGGATATTAAATTAGATACTCCACATCCATCAGCACAGTGTGGAACATTGATGGAAACACAGGTCTGTCTGACTGCAGTATCTGGTCCTTCCATTTCTAAAGGGCCTGCTCAATATTCTAGTCAGGCAGCCAGAAACAGCAGTCCTCAAACTTTTGCATCTCACAACCCCTCTGTAAACTTGAAAGTGACCGAGGACCCAGAAAAGCTTTTGTTTCTGTAGGTCGTGTCTCTGTGTTAGTCGCTCAGTCATGTCTGACTCTTTGTGACCCCATGGACCATAGTCCATCAGGCTCCTCTGTGCATGGAATTCTCCAGCAAAGAATACTGCAGTGGGTTGCCATTCCCTTCTCCAGGGGATCTTCCTGACCCAGGGATGGAACCTGGGTCTCCCACATTGCAGGCAGATTCTTTACTGTCTGAGCCACCAGGGAAGCCTGTAGGTTGTGCATTTGAAATTAAAACTGAGAAAAATTTTAAATATCCGTTTATTCACTTTAAAATAACAGCACTATAGTCATTGCACGTCAACATATTTTTGTGAAAAATAACTTTACTCTCCAAAACAAAAGAGATAAAAGAATGCCATTGTTTTAAATTTTGCAAATCTCTTTAATGTCCTTAGCAGAAGACAGCTGGGTCCTCAGGGCACCTTTTGTATTCAGTCTGTTCTGACTGAGCGACTTCACTTTCACTTTTCACTTTCATTCATTGGAGAAGGAAATGGCAACCCAATCCAGTGTTCTTGCCTGGAGAATCCCAGAGACGGGGGAGCCTGGTGGGCTGCCGTCTGTGGGGTCGCACAGAGTCGGACACGACTAAAGTGACTTAGCAGCAGCAGCAGCAAGGTGTTGTTTTGGTGGAAAGACTGGCAAAAATCTGGCCTCACGTGAACAGCGTGGAATAACTTTATTCATATTTATTTATTTGGCTGTGTTGGATCTTAGCTGTGGCACGCGGGGTCTTCGTGCTTCATGTGGGATCTTCGTTGTGGTGCAGAGGCTCAATAGTTGGAGTGTGTGGGCTTCATTGCTTCTCAGCACTGGGATCTTAGTTCCCCAACCAGGGATTGAACTCACATCCCTTGCATTGTGAGGCAGATTCTTTAACCACTGAACTATCAGGGAAGTTCCAGTGTGAAGTGTCTTAGTATCCTTCTTACATAACTGTGGCTATCCTGCTTTGATCCGATGCTAAAATTCAACAAATGATATTTTCTTTTTTTTTTAAATCATTCCCTATCGTTATTTTCTGTTGACCACACTGTGCAGCATGTGGGATTTTAGTTCCCTGTGTGTGCATGTGTGCCAAGTCACTTCAGTCCAGTCTGACTCTATTGGACCCCACGGACTGTAACCTACCAGGCCCCTCTGTCCATGGGATTTTCCAGGCAAGAATACTGGAGGGGGTTGCCATTCTCTCCTCAAGGGGATCTTGCCAACCCAGGGATCAAACCGGCATCTCCTGCATTGCAGGCAGATTCTTTACTGCTGAGCTCCTGAGGAAGCCCCCTTAGTTCCCTGACCAGGCATCAAACCTGTGCCCTGTGCAGTTGACGTGGGGAATCTTAACTACTGAACTGCTGGGGAAATCCCAACAAATGATATTTTCTTAAAGATGACTGCAATGTAGAATCTGATAATGAATTTTCCCTACTCTACTACATGAAATATAGTGGCCTCTCTGGCACTTGGAGTGGGTCTTTTGCCCTTACATGATCTTGTATCATTTCTCATCCCTCGTTTGAAAATGCTGGTTCACTGAGTCACGGAGACCTTCTCAGTAGACAGTGGAAAGCTCCACTGTATACTCCTGGGAGAATGAAAATGGAAAAAGCAATTCATGTTACAGTGTATAGGTTTGGACCTTGGAAAATCCCTGAAGGGTTGTGTGGACCCTTCAGGGGTCCCCTGAGCACACTTTGAGAACTGCTGGTCTGCAGTATAAATTGAATGGTCACTGACCACAAAGTCCTGTAAGAGGACACAAAAGAAATAAAAAATTAAATCCAATGATCTTAAAACTTGAAAAGTATGTTTCATTCAGTATGTGAAGTTCAGTTCAGTCACTCAGTCGTGTCTGACTCTCCGCGACCCCATGAATCACAGCACGCCAGGCCTCCCTGTCCATCACCAACTCCCGGAGCTCACTCAAACTCATGTCCACAGAGTCGGTGATGCCATCCAGCCATCTCATTCTCCGTCGTCCCCTTCTCCTCCCGCCCCCAACCTTTCCCAGCATCAGAGTCTTTTCCAGTGAGTCAACTTGTTGCATGAGGTGGCCAAAGTATTGCAGTTTCAGCTTTAGCATCAGTCCCTCCAATGAAATTAGGGAAATGCAAAAAAAGAAAAAGACAGAGATCACTTAAGTTTGCTAAGCATGAAGAAAAAGAAAAAGCACTTTGGGTCTCATTCTCTGTGTGTGGACGATGATGACTGACCTGGGCAGCCACTCATGACCCCCAGTCACATCCGTGCCGTGGCTCCTAGGCCAGCCTCCTGTGAACTGATTTCTACTGGAGAGTCTGGGGTGACAAAAAGCATGTGGGGGCCAATGGGGAAGGGATGCAGAAAGAAAGACAGGCTTGGGGGAGGCCCTGGATAGGAAGAGCAGGATACAGTGTAGTGGAGGGGGGAGGTGTCCAAGCTGAGATAGGACCACCATTATTCCCTCCAGTCTCCCAAAGAAGGATGAAGGCAGCTTGCACTGTGTGCAGCCAGTCGAGCCAAAGACGGGCTTCAGAGAGGCCACTCGGGTCTGAACTGGCTCTTGACCAGGTGGCTGGTGTGCAGTGCATCGGCCGGACTAAGCTGTAAACGTGCTTCCGCAACACCGTCCAGCTCTGTCATCTCTGCCCGCTTGTTTTTTCTTTCCCTGATAACATACATGATTGAAGTACTCTTCGTACTTCAATTTGTGTATTTTATGCAGTAAAGTAAACATATAGCCCTGTAACTTTTTATGTAAGATTCTTGTGTACTCGCCGCCCAAATAAAGAACTTCTCCATCGCACCCGCATGTTTTCCCTGAATCCTTTCCAACTGAGTATCTTTCCACCCCTGCACTGAGAGGAAACCACCATTCAGTCTTCGGTACCACAGATGACTATTATCTACTCTTGAATGTTGTCTAAATGTGATCAGTCATTCATTCGGTATGGAATGCATGTTGCTTTTGTAACATTTATTGATTTGGCTGTGCTGGGTCTTAGTTGCGGCATGTGGTATCTTAGTTCCTTGACTGGGGATTGAACCCAGGCCCCCTGCATTGCATCTTAGACATTGGACCACCCAGGAAGTCCCGGTATTCGTGTTGTTTTTGAGAGTAATCCATGTTGTTGCACTTAACAGCAGTGCTTTCTTTTTAATTTTTTTAATCCATGAATAGTATTCTACCCTGTGAGTATACCACAGTTCATTTATCTTTTTTCCTATTGATAGACTTTCTGGCTATAATCTTCTGTGGATGCTACAAACATAAATGCCTGCAGTTCATGTTCTAGGGGATACCTTGAGTTGGAGTTGCTGCATTGTATACTAAGTGTATTGGGCTTTATTGTAGACCACAGCAGAATATACATTCTTTTCAAGCTAGCATGAACAGTCATCAAGAGATACTTCTTTCTGGGCACTAAAACACAGTTTAACAAATTTAAAATAATAGAAGCTATATAATATCTGTTGTCAGACTTACAATGGAATTAAACTGGAAATAAATAACAGACAGATAACTGGAAAATACAAAAATACATGGAGATTAAACAACATGCTTCTAAATAAAACCTGGGCAAAAAGGAATGCGTGCATGCTAAGTTGCTTCAGTCGTGTCTGGCTGTCTGTGACCCTATAGACTGTAGCCCGCCAGCCTCCTCTGTCCACGCCATTTTCCAGGCAAGAATACTGGAGTGGGTTGCCATTTCCTCCTCCAGGGGATCTTCCCAACCCCGAGATCGAACCTGTGTCTCCTGCATTGGCAAGCAGGTTCTTTACCACAAGCACCATGAGAAAATGTAAAATATTTTGAACCAAATGAAAATGAAAACATAACTTATCAAACTTTGTGGGATACAGCCAAACAGTGCTTGGGGAACACTTATAGCACTGAATGCGTGTATAAGAAAAGAAGAAAGACCCAAAGTTAATCATCTAAGTTTCTTCCTTAGGAAATTAGTAAAAGAAGATCAAATCAAATCCAAAACAAATAGAAAAAAAGAAATAAGGATGAGAGCAGAAATCAGTAAAATAGGAAATCAACAACACAAAAAACTAATTCTTTGAAAAGATCAAGAAAATTGAAAAGCCTCTAGCCAGGCTAAGAAAAGGCAAGAGGACACAAATTACCAATATCAGAAATTAAATTGAAACTATCACTGCTGACTCTATGGGCATTAAAAAAGTATTAAAGGAATACTTTGAACAACTTATGCCTACAAATTTCTTAATCTAGATAAGTTGGACCAATTCCTTAAAAGACATGTTGCTGGCCCAAATCTTGGCTTTCTCTGCACACCAAAGACAAATAAAAAAATATAGAGACAGTTTGTAGGCAATAGAAAGGTCGCTTTGATTCTCAGCCAGCAGAGAGGGGAATACAGTAGGCTTATGCCTCAAGAACTGTCCCCCTTCCATGAGGAGTCTAGAGGCTTATATAAGATAAGCGCTAGCGGTCAGGAGTCAGTGATAAGGAACAAAGGTGTTAGGATTTTGTTCAAAGACACTCATAGGCTGACATCAGTCACCCAGTAATTGAGTCTGGCAGTTCAGTGGTTCTGCAGCCTTCTTTCTGGAACTACAAGGGGAAGAGGGTGTTGTAAGGATAAGCAAAGGGCAATTAATACATGTGAAATGTAGCTCTTGCAGACTTAGGGAGCAGAAAAGCAAACTTAGTTACAGACGTGCAGAGTAAGGAACAGTTAAAGTGAAAAAGCTAGGAATGTTCAGGCCTCCTCACTGCTTTCTTTATCTTCTTTGTGCAGGAGAGAGAAAGAAGGGAGGAAGGGAAATAGGTGTTGTTCTTGTCTGGCGGAGGACAGAACCTCAGTTTTGCTGTTTGACAATCACTAGCTGTTCAGTGCAGGGGCCCAGCTATCTCCTCCTTCACATTTCCTTTGAGAGACATGACCCCTATGAAATCTTTATCGGGGTGATGAGGGACAGACTATCTGTCTTCCATAACTTCTTCAGTGCTCCCATGGGACTCATAGACCCTACCTAATGGGGGTCATGGAGCGCTCATCCTGTTTTATTAAGGGGCCCCTGGGTGAGTTTTGTGGTTATTCCCACAGGATCTGTTCAGGGGAGTGACTGTAAGCTCTACATCATCATTATCTTGATGTAAAACTGTTGTTATCTGGAGGAGACAAAACTTAACAGACAGTTTAAAAAAAATCAGAGGCCATAGATCAGTAAAAGAGTTATTGCAGCTAGAGGCCAAAGCAGAAGAAGCAAGATCCGTTTGATGACAATTTTGACTGTGATGCGGGTAAGGTCAGTGCTTGGGTCTTCTTGTGCAAACAAATGGAGCAATTTGGACTCAGAAGTAGTTGGAGGAGTGACACCCTGCACATTAATAGACAAAATAGAAAAAAATTATCCGAATGCTAATTTAGACTTAACACTTTGAGGAGACTTGTAACCAAATAGCCGGTTGTCTGGGTTTATCTAAGTAGGTCTTAACCTTTAATGTGGCTATTGGTCATTACACATATATATATTTTTTTTGTCAACACATGATCCAGAGCAATTTCATTGTCTAAACATGAAACTCCAATACTTTGGCCACCTCATGAGACGAGCTGACTCACTGGAAAAGACTCTGATGCTGGGAAAGGTTGGGGGCGGGAGGAGAAGGGGACGACGGAGAATGAGATGGCTGGATGGCATCACCGACTCTGTGGACATGAGTTTGAGTGTACTCCGGGAGTTGGTGATGGACAGGGAGGCCTGGCGTGCTGTGATTCATGGGGTCGCGGAGAGTCGGACACGACTGAGCGACTGAACTGAACTGAACTGAACTGAAACATATAATAGTTACAAGAAGAGACCTTTAGAAAGTAAGGTTGTAGTCACCAGCTGCTAGCAGACTTTGTTTTTAGAATGGCTGATGGCATCCTATGTCTGACACAGCTCAGAGACTCAAGTTCTTAACAATATAAGGACTTGTCTGAAATACCATCATGTCACCTAGTTATTTCCATAGCTACTCTATTTTGACTTTAATTGTAACTTTTCCTTGTTAGCCAAAGTGATTGTAACCATCAGTGATGTTAATGTTTCTCTAGGTATGAGAAGATGTAAGAATCAGGGCTCATAAAAATCTTCTCCGGAAAATGTCTAACTATCTGAAGGTCTCTTCTGCCAGTTTTTCCAAAGCACAGAGTGTCTCATTCCTGATTTCAACCCTAAACTCCTTTCAGGGGTATTGAAGGTCAGCAGCTTCAGTGGCCATGATTTAATCTTTGTAGAGGTAGATGGCAATTGCCAATTTCCAGTTAGCAGAGCCCCTTCAGGGTCATGAATCTGACCATAGTTTGCAGGTATTACATGGGCATTTTGTCCCATGGTGCTAGGAATGCTCATTCCCAGATCTGGTGAAGGTTTCGTTGACAGGTCACTGGATTAGGCCATAAAACAGTATTCAAGATTCTCTGGACTACCTGTACTTACTAGTCTCTTGTGATCCAGGAAAATATTCTCTTTTGTTGTTTCTTCCCATATCTAGACTTATACTGTTACAATCGTTGACCTTATATGGAACTGCATTTCTGATCAACTGCTTTAAGTCATCTAGTCATCACTATTGTTGTTGGAGGACTGGTTACACACTGGGTACAGTAAGAAACAATAATCTTATAAAATAGGATCTAAGTAATGAAGCTAATAACACTGAAAAAGTCATAGTGTAACAGGGAGACAAAAGCATAAGCAATTTGGAAACAAAGGACAAATTAAGCAATGATTAGTATAACTAGTTGTAATTCAGTTGCAGTAAACCTAAATTCTAGCAGGATCAGGTAGGGAGAAGGAGAAAATGTTTTATCTTTGTTTTTATCAACCTGTTGTAACTCACAGCATAAAAGAAAAGATAATTTTGAAAAACAGAGATTCAAGCTAGTATATTTTCTAAAGTCACGAAGTTATAAATCATATGTATCAGTTTATTCAGTCCCATGTAATTGAATTTTGATGACTCTTAATGACATGCCTATATTAATTAGATCAATAAACTTAAAGATTAATACCAGTATCAACTTAATATTAGATATTTCCCAGTTTATGTGAGCCTGAAATTCATTTTGGTCAGTTTAGTTAAATGTAGCATCTTTTCTTAAACAATTAAATAGAGCTCCTTATGAATTTAATTTCAATATTACCTTTCAGAAATAATCTCATGTATAATGGGTACACAGACATAAACAGGCAGACAAGAGTTCTGATGGCTTCACTTAAAAGCTTAGTAATGAATCAGGCATTACAAGATAAACTTAATAGTTTATCAGGTACTTGTGACCTGTATTCATATTCTGGTTGAGACATTCGCAAGACAAAGATGGTTGTTTAGTTTTTCAACAGACGATTTTGTCACCTAAAGTTACTAAAGTCAGTGACAAAATTTTTAATCAAACTGAAATTTATTTTACAAAGTTCTATATTTTGTAACTTTAGAGTTTAAACAATTATGCCTTCAACGGTTCGTATAAGGCATTCAGCAAAGACCTTTCTGAATTTATAAATTAAACCAAAGCAAAATTACTATTTTTATTTTTATTAGCCTAGTTACTTATTTTGTATGGTGCAGGTAACTACTGGTTTCTTCAGTATGTTTAGTTAATATTTTCTTAGTGGCAATCTATAAGCCTTATCTATCCCACAATATACTTAAATAAGGGTTGTAACCACCTGATATAAAGCCCGTTTAAATATACTAATTTTATATACCTTTATCTAAATTCCATCAACTTTTACAACTTTAGTTTTCATTAGGATCCAATCATCAAGCTTTTGTCTTGGGGGAGAGTTTAGAAGCCTTTTTCTTTTTGTTCCTTACTTTATCTACTTATTATAAAAGGCTCTGGAATCCCCAGAGTCAGGTAGAGCCCAGGAAGTTAGGTTCTTTCTCCTTTTGATAAGATTAGAGCTCCGGGTCAGAGCAATCAGCTCAGCTCTCTGTGCAGAGGTGGGGGTGCGGGCAGGACTGCTGGACAACTACCTGCTGCTCTGTAGCTACTCCGTAGCTGCTCCGTATCCTGCATACATCTGACCCACCTTCCCAAAACTACTGCCATCAGTAAAGAGGTCCCGATCATCCTCGCTCAGAGGCTTACCTGTCAAAACCAGTTGACTGGGGTAAGTGGTCTTCAAAACCTCTAGGCAGTTTTGGAGGATCTCCTTTTTAGGGAGTAAGGGAAGCAGGGTAGCAGAATTTAAAACACTGGTCTCTCCAGTGGTGACATTGGGATCCTCAAGGAGGATTGCCTTATGTTTTCCCATCCTCCCTGACGTCAACCAGTATCCCCCTTTTGTTCCAAGAGGACCAGGACTTAATGTGGGATGTTCAATGTTGTCGTATGGACAGAGTGAACCTTTCTATAGATTGCAGGTGGTGGCCACTGCTTGTAAGCAAGGAGGCCAGCTGGCAGCTGTGGTGTCCAGCTGTTTTGAAAGATAAGCTACTGGTCAGCGAATGTCTCCCACCAGTTGTATAAGTATGCCCAGGGCCATCCCCTGCCTCTCATGCACATATAGTTTGAATTCTTTCTGGAGATCAGGCAGGCCTAGGGCCTGGGCAGTCATGAGTTTCAGTTTGTAAGAGTCTTGTAAGCCTTTTGACAGTGTGTGTGTTAGTCACTCAGTCATGTCCGATTCTTTGCAACCCCTGAACTGTAGCCTGCCAAACTCCTCTGTCCATGGAATTCCCCAGGCAAGAATACTGGATTGGATTGCCATTCCCTTCTCCAGGGGATCTTCCCAACCCAGGGATCGAACCCAGGTCTCCTGCATTGCAGGCAGATTCTTTACCATCTGAGCCACCAGGGAAGCCCTTTAACAGTATCCTGTCCAAACCAAAGGTTCAGAATCTGCACCTTTCAAAGCATGGTGTAATGACTTTGCAGTTAGCCCCAAATTTGGTATCCATATGTGACAAAATCCCACAATTCCTAGGGACCCCGGGGTTGTCAGTGGCTTTTTGGTTTGTGCTCTAGAAACTAGTTTGTTAGTTTCTCTAATTTTGAAAGAGCCTATCATTTGGCCACCAATACATTGTATCTCAACAGAGATTCAAGCCATTGCTATTGTTGTTCCGTCACTCAGTCATGTCTGAGTCTTTTTGACCCCATGGATTGGCTCCTCTCTTCATGAATTCTCCAGGCGAGAATACTGGAGAGGGTTGCCTTTTCCTTCTCCAGGGGATCTTCCCGACCCAGGGATCAAACCCGTGTCTCTTATGTCTCCTGAATCAGCAGGTGAGTTCTTTACCACTAGTGCTTGTATAAGATGAGAATTTGAAGTCAGGGGTCAGAGATGAGGAACACAGTGTTACAAATTTGTTCAAAGACAGTCACAGGCTGGCATCAGCAACCAAGTAATTGAGCCTGGCAGTTCAGTGGCTCTGTGGCCTTCTTTCTGACATGTTTAAAAAAAAAGAGAAACCATAAGATTAAGAGGGTGTTGTAAGGGTAAGCAAAGGAAAATAGGTGCAAAATGTAGCTCCTGCAGAGTTAGGGGGCAGAAAAGCAAGCTTAGTTACAAACATACAGTTAGGAGCAGTTAAAGTAAAAGAAACTAGGAATGTTCAGGCCTGTTCACTGATCTTTTTATCTTCTTTGTTCTTGGGAAAACTCATTCCTCTTTTTCCTTTCCCCTGCAACAGACACAATTTGCCAAAACTCACACCAGTAGAAACAGACAATTTGAATGGTGATGGACAGGGAGGCCTGGCGTGCTGTGATTCATGGGGTCGCGGAGAGTCGGACACGACTGAGCGACTGAACTGAACTGAACTGAACTGAACATTAATTAAAGAAATTGAGTTGATAATTAATAACCTTCTAAAACAGAAAGCACCAGGCCTGAATTTACCAGTCAATATACCAGGTGAAATTCTGACAGACATTTAAGGAAGAAATTGTAACAATTCTCTGTAATCTCTTTCAGAAGGTAGAAACAACACTTCCTAACTCATTCTGGGAGGCTGTTATTACCCTGTTACCAAAACCAGACAGGGACATTACAAGAAAACTGTAGACCAATACTTCTCATATACATGTAAAATTTTTCAACAAACTATTGGCAAATCAAATCCAACAACATATAAAATGAATGACACACCACAAACAAGCAGGCTTTATCTTAGCTATGCAGGACTGAATCAATATTAAAAAATCAATTAATGCAATCCATCACATGAACAGGCTAAAAAAAACAAATCACATGATCATATTAATAGATCCATTTGACAAAATCCCAACATGCTCACAGCACAGAGTTCTTGGTTAAAACTCTTAGGAAACTAGAAATAGAGAGGAACTGCCTCAACCTGATAAAGAATGTCTACCAAAAACCGACAGTTAGCATCATACTTAGTGGTGAGAATCTCAGGGCTTTCCCACTGATGTCAGGTACAATCACAGATGTCCTCTCTCATTACTCTGGTACTGAACATTCTATTCAATAAGACTAATAAGAAAAAGAAATAACAGGTATACAGATTGGGGAGGAAGAAATAAAACTGTCTTTGTTCACAGACAACATGATCATCTCTACAGGAAAATCTAAACAATCAACAAAAAACTCCTGGAACTAAGTGATTAGAGCAAGGTTGCAGGATACAAAGTTTATTAACTTGACATTAAAGTCCATCACCTTTTTATACACCAGCAACGAACAAGTGGAATTTGAAATTAAGAACACAATACCATTTAATTCCGTTCCGTTCCGTCGCTCAGTCGTGTCCAACTCTATGCGACCCTGTGGACTGTAGCCTACCAGGCTTCTCCGTCCATGGGATTCTCCAGGCAAGAATACTGGAGTGGGTTACCGTTTCCTTCTCCAGGGGATCTTCTCGACCCAGGGATCGAACCCGGGTCTCCCGCATTGGAGGCAGACGCTTTAACCTCTGAGCCACCAGGGAAGCCCAACCATTTAATTAGCACCCCCAAAATTAAATACTTACATAATATCTAACAAAATGCCTGCAAAATCTTTATGAGGAAAACTACAGAACTTTGATGAATAAAATCAAAGAAAAATGAAATAAATGGAGAGATATTCTATGCTTATATACAGGCTCAGTATTGTCAAGATGTCAGTTCTTCCCAACTTGATCTGTAGATTCGATGCCATCTCAGTCAAAATTCTTATGTTATGGACTTTGGGAAACTGATTCTAAAGTTTATTCATAGAGGCAAAAGACCTAGGATAGTCAACTCAGTTTTGAAGGAGAAGAACAAATTCAGAAGACTGTCACTACCAACCTCAATGCTTACTGTAAAGCTACAGTAACCACAGCAGTGTGGTATTGGTGAAAGAAAAAGCAAATACATCAATGGAACAGAATACAGAGCTCAGAAAGAGACCTACCTATCAGAAGCTGATCTTTGACAAAGGAGCAAAGGTAATACAATGGGATAAAGATGTTCTGTTCAATAAATGGTGCTGGAACAACTGGACATTCACATTAAAACAGACCTTACATGCTTCATAAAAATTAATTCAAAATTATAAAACTCATAGAAGATAGCATAGCAGGAAACCTATATGGCCGTGGGTATAGTGATGCCTTTTTTGAAGCAATGCCAAGGCACCTTCCATGAAAGAAATCATTGATGACCTAAACTTCATTAAAATTAAATACTCTACCTGCAAAAGACAATGTCTAGGAAATTATGATAAGCCACATCTGAAAACTTAAAAACAAGGACTTCCCTGGTGGTACAATGGGAAGGAATTTGCCTGCCAATGCAGAGGACATCGGTCTCCTCCCTTGTCTGGGAGGATTCCACTTGCCATGGAGCAACTAAGCCCTCGGACCACGACAAGAGAAGTCACCACAAGGATAAATTTGTGCATAGAAACGAGTAGTAGCCTCTGCTCACCACAACTAGAGAAAGCCGTGAGCAGCAGTGAAGATCCAGGACAGCCAAAAAGAAATAAAACTAAATAAATAAAAATTCAAAAACTTAACAAGAAAACAACCTGTTAAAAAAGATTAAATACCTTGACACCTCACCAAAGAAGACATACAGATGGCAAATACACATAAGAAAAGCTGCTTCATATCATAGGTCGTCAGGGAAATGCAAATAAAAGCAAAAATGACATACCAAAACATACCTATTAGAATAACCAAAATCTTCAACACTGCATGGTCCAACTCTCACATCCATACATGACTACTGGAAAAACCATAGCTTTGACCATACAGACCTTTGTCAGCAAAGTGATGTCTCTGTTTTTTTAATATGCTGTCTAGATTGGTCATAGCTCTCCTTTCAAGGAGCAAGCGTCTTTTAATTTCATGGCTGCAGTCACCATCTGGAATGATTTTGGAGCCCAAGAAAATAAAATCTGTCACTATTTCCACTTTTCCCTTTTATTTGCCATGAAGTGATGGGACTGGATGCCATGATCTTAGTTTTTTGAATGCTGAGTTTTTAAGCCAGCTTTTTCACCCTTATCAAGAGGTTCTTTACTTCCTCTTTGCTTGCAGCAGCTTTATTAATAATTGCCCAAACTTGGAAGTAATAGATGTCCTATAGTACGTGAATGGATAAAGGAACTCGTACATTTAGATAATAGAACATTTCAGTGCTTAAGGGAAGTGCTTAAAGTGAAGCTATTAAGTCATAAAAAGATATGGAGAAACCTTAAATGTCTATTACTAAGTTTAAAAAAAAGCCAATCTGAGAAGACTATACACTGTATGGTTCCTACTACATAACATTCTGGAAAAGGCAAAACTGCAGAGACAATAAAAAATCAGTGGTTGGGGTGGGGTGGCAGGATGGCCAGGCAGGGCAGAGGGGTTTAAGGCAGTGAAATTACTGTGTATGAGGCCATAAAGATGAACAGATGCCATTGTCCATTTGTGCAAACCCTCAGTGCCTGCACAACTGAGAAAAAGGCCCAATGTAAACGGTGGGCTTTCGGTGTCTTTGATGTGACAGTTCATTGTAATGAAGTGTTGGTTCGTCAGTTCTAACAAATATACACTCTGAGGGGGGACATTGATAACAGGTCAGGCTATCCCTGAGTGGGCGACAGTGTCAATTTCTGTATTGTCTTCTCAATTGTGCTGTGAACCTAAAAGTGCTCTAAAATTTTTGTGTTGATTGAAAAAATTAAAAAAACAGACATCTAGGATGTTTTGGTCCCAGGATATGAAGATGTGGTTGCAAACATCCTCTGCTCCAAACGTCCTTCATTTGTAATCTGTGTGGTCAGAAGGAAACAGGCTGGTGATGCTGGTCTTTATTACCTTTGATTGGATGATTCCTTCTGTCTCTGATCATTCCCTCCCACGATCCTGTGGATCCTTTTGTTTCCTGGGTTCTGCCCCTTGAGCCAGCCTCTTGCCCCTCCCTCAGGTCAGCCTCATAACCCAGCTCCCGTAGCAGGGTGCCACCTGCTCCTGACTTGCCGTCTCTTCCCCTTGGGATCACTGGTTCATACCTTATCCACGTACTCAGGTGTTCACCAGAGATTTGTGGAGAAACCCCTTCAGGTCAGGCTCTGTCCCAGGTCCTAGTGTCCCACAGATGCTTACGAGGAGGTCCTGCCCTGGTGGAGCTTATATCCTGCTGGAGACAAACAGTAAATAGCCCTCCCAAACAAAGAAGAGAATTTGAACAGGTATAGAAGAGTGAAGAAGAGTCCTAGGGAGGACTGCTTTGAAAAAGAACCCTTTAGAATTTCTGGAAATAATACACACACACACACGCACACACACACAGAACCGCAACAGCAGACAACAAATAGGTTTAAGAGCAGGTTCGATAGAGCTGAACATATAATTAGTGAACTGGAGGGAAAGTCAGAAAAAGCTACAGAGTGCAAATAGAGAAAGGGTGAACAGTTTTGGGGAGACCCAATGATCTCACAGCTGCAGAAGAAGGGAAGTTAGTTTTCAGAAGTTTCGGGGCATTTCAATACATCCAGCTGTACAATAAATGAGAAAAAAACAGAATTGATTAGTTGTAAAGAAGTTATATGTAATTATGTAGAAGAATTTTTTGAAGTCTTAGCATTTGAAGTACTACGAATTTTTGAGATGGAGAATCAAACTTCGGAAGCAAGGATGTTCATGGATACAGGTAGATGGAACTTAGGGATCATTGTTATTAAAATAGAATTATTAGGAGGCCCTGGAGTTGTCTTAATTGATGTGCTAACTAAGCAGATGAACTTACAGAGGGGAGATGTGTGGAGCCACTTGCAGTCCTGGAGAAACTTATGTCACTAACTGATGAGCTTCGTGACATTTGATGTTTCACTTCACCATCAGTAAAATGGTTCCAATATCTCCCCTTCAGGCTATTGTGCTGTTTGAAAAAGATTTCTCAGGATAACGTCCAAAACAGAGTACAAGCTTTGTGGTTGGAGGGTAGTAACAGTTCTCTAACCGTCAGCTGAACCCAAAGTTCATGGGGAAAGTAAACATGACCTTATTTATTAATGCAAAACAGAAAAAGCTCACAGACTTAGAGAACGAACTTATAGTTACCAGGGACAGAGAGGGGGATGCGGATAGATTGAGACTTTGGGGTTGACATGTACACATTGATGTTTATAAAATAGATAACCAACAAGGATCTACGATATAGCACAGGGAACTCTGCTCAATACTCTGCAATACTCTGCAATACTCAATACTCTACATGGGAAAAGAATTTGAAAAAGATGAGATACATATGTAAAACTGAATCACTTCGCTGTACAGCAGAAATTAATACAACATTCATTGTTAATCAACTATACTCCGATATAAAATAAATTAAAAACAAATTTTTTAAGTTCACGTGGAAAGTAAACATGCACAAATCACTAGAAAATACCTAAGCGGAAGGAAATAAGGAAGAAAGAACAGAACAAACACATGGCACTTAATATGAGGAAGAGACATTTCAAATCGAAGAAGGAAGGTTACCATTCAACAAAGAGTGAACAACTAGCTGGGCAGCTGAAGTTTGAATTTCCATTGAAACTTAGCATAAAGGAATCAAATATTTTGATTTAAAAATAAGAAAATATAGGGGAAAGGGAGGGAGAAAAAGGTCTTTCTAAGCTAAACAAAACTATGAAAAGAAAAATCATATGTTTTTTAGCTTCTTACAGGGAAAAATTTGATATCCAAAGTAAAAACAAACAGGGAACAAAATTTTTTATTACCTGCAATAAGGAACTAATAAATATAAAATTGTAAAAGCTATAATACACACTTTATAATTCTATATCCATGTATACAGTAGATGTCCCTTTGTGTAGGAGGGGGGGGCGCTTTGCACTATATATAAACGAAGGTGTTCCCCCGCCTTGCTGTTTTGGTTGCTTCACATCAGAGTGTGTTTTAAGGGAAGTCCCTTCTTAAACAGCCGTGCTTTCTCGAAGTAAGCAAGTGAAGGTGACAATCGAGCAGTAAAAATTTTCCTTGAAAAGCCCTTAAAGGGAGACATGCACGAACACTGCTAGGGGGCGGGGAGAGGGGAACATGTCCGTGAACACAGGATCCAGTCCGGTCTGTTCTGGCAGAAGCTCAGTATTACTGATATAGACAAGCTCAGCAGTTCTTCTAGGAATTTATTTACTTTTCTTCACTTGTTTGAAATAAGTTGTTTCAAACTTGTTCTATGTGAGAGGTTTTCATTCCAGAGTATTAGTACTAAAAGAAGGTGGAAAAGAAACAGCTGTGTTAGGGAGCTGGTAAACTGTGGTCCATCCTTGCTGTAGGATGCTCTGGAAGGACGAAGAAGAGCTCTGTGTGCCCAAGCAGCAGGCTCTCCAAGATATCTTGAGAGGCAAGAGGAGGGTCAGAATGAGAGTATGTTAGTTTAAGTGTCGGTGGGGAGGGATATTCTTATTTAGTTGAATGTGTATAAAGAAATTCTGGAAGGACTCCCAAGAAATTAATAACCTATTAAAAACCTATTGGTTTTCTATTGGGTAGAGAAGATGCAAGAGAAAGGGGGCAATTTATTACTATCAACCTTTTAATATGCTTTAAAAAATTGAACCATGGGAACTTCCCTGGTTGTCCAGTGGTTGAGAATCCACCTGCCAATACAGGGGACACAGGTTTGACCCCTAGTCCGGGAACTAAGATCACACATGCTGAGGGACAGCTTAGCCTTTGTGGCAAGACTGCTGAACTTGAGCTCTAGAGGCTACGAGCCGCAACTACTAAGCCTCAGCGCTGCAACTACTGAAATCTGTATGCCCAAGCCCGTGTTCTGCAACGAGCAGCCACTGCAACGAGAAGCCTGCACACTGCAGCTAGAAAGTAGCACCCGCTCACCACAACTAGAGGCAAGCCTATATGCAGTAATGAAAACCCAGCACAGCCAAAAACAATAGATACAATTTAATTTTTTAAAAATAAAATTGAACTATATACATGTATTACCTAGTCCACAAATTACTTCTCAGAGCTCCTAACTTAATAAAAAAAGAAAAAGTTAACTTAATAGAAAAGTGTGCAATGCATATGACTAGATACCAATCACAAATGGCTTTTCAACCTATGCAAGTATGCCAAGGCCATCACTTTAATGAGAATCAATTAGAACAATACTAAGTTTTTTCAACAATAGGCTGTGTAGATCAAAACGTTGGATAATATAATGTGTCAGGAAGGATATGAAAAAGTGGGATTCTCACACACTGCTAGCTGGCCTGTAAATAGGTGGAACTTCTCTGTTGAGGTGTGGGAAGTATCTGGTAAAATTCAGAATTCACATACTCTTTGATTCTGTAATTCACTTCTAAGAATTTACTTTAAATCCACCCCTATATGTATGCCAAGATGGATGCACAAAGGTGTTTCCTGCAGCATTGTTCATAGTAGAAAAACCTGGGGAAGAAACCAAAATGCCCTTCTGTAGCCTATTTAAAGAATAGAGGACTTCCTTGGTAGTACAGTGGATAAGAATCCGCCTGCCAATGGAGGGGACACAGGTTCAATCTCTCCTCCTGGATGATCCCGCACACCATGAAGCAACTAAGCCCATGCGCCAAACTGCTGAGTTTAGGGCCCAGGAGCCACAACTACTGAAGCCTGTGCACTTCGAGCCAGGGCTCCGCAACAAGAGAAGCCATTGCAATGAGAAGCCCATGCCTCACAGCGAAGAGTAGCCCCTGATCTCTACAACTAGAGAAAGCCCAAGCTAAGCAATGGAGATCTGGGCAGTCAAAAAAAAATTTTTTTTTAAAAGGATCACTCAACAATAAAAAAATATGGTTAAAAGATCTACAATCCAACAATAAAAGATGGTTCATCAAACAATAAAAAGAATAGAAAAAAAATAAAACAGTAAAAGAATCCAGCGGTAGAAGAGAGTACAGGAATCCACCATAACAGGCCAAGTCTGTGTGCGCTTGTGTATATGATGCTCCCTGAGATATTATAACATAAAAGGTAAGTCAGGAAATACCATGTACAAAATTCTACCTTGTGTATAAAAAGGATGAGGGAATCATATGTGGGCTTGGGTGAGATAGCTCTGAAGGCTACAGGAAATGCTTGGAACAGTGGTGGTCTCTGAGAAGGGAACTCTGGACTTGGCAGGGAAGTACCTGTGCAGAGGGGACACCTGTGAAACAGACTTGCTGGGTGGGGAGGGGCTGTAAGTGGAGAGTTTTGAGAATGAGCTTGTGGCCCAGGGAAGCATGAGGTATGGAAAAGAGATGAAGCAGAGGTTATAGGAGTTTTCAGTGCACATTTATTTTCAAAATTTTAAAAGTAATGTGGCTTTATACCAACTTCCCAGGTGGCTCAGACAGTAAAGAATCTTCTTACAATGTAGGAGACCTGGGTTCCATCACTGGGTCGGGAAGATCCCCTGGAGAAGGGAATGGCTACCCACTTCAGTCTGCTCCAGGAAATGAAAGAGTTTTTTCACTCTGATGTGTTTCCAGTCTTTCTGTATGTACCAGTGTCCACTGTTTGTTCCTGCTTTGCCACTTAGCATGTATTTCATGTACATGTTTCATGTGTATTACAAGTAATGAATGCTCCTGACACCAATCATTTTAAATTCCTTCATAGAGTTACAAGCGGTGACACAGTGATTTATTTGAATAATCACTCCATCATTTGTCACTCCCATAGATTTCATTACCTTTTTCAGTGTTGTGTGTACACAGAATTTCTTCTTTAAAGAGAATTCCTTAGTACAGCTCCCCAGACATGGAACCTATGTTGTGTTTATCCAGGGAAGTTGCTAAGGAGAACTTGAGGAAGTTTCTCGTAGACAATGTGCGAATCAGGAGTGGGGTCTGGATGTACAGTGATTACGGCAAACTGAAAGCAGACCCTAACCTAACAGTACACTGAAAAGTACAAAACTACTGAAAGAAATTATAGAAGACACAAGGATGGCTCATCCAGTGGCCATAGATCTGAAAATTTAATATTGTTAAGCTACCCATGGGCTTCCCTGATGGCTCAGACAGTAAAGAATCTTCCTGCAATTGAGGAGACCCAGGTTTGATCCCTGAGTTGGGAAGATCCCTTGAAGAAGGAAATGGCAACCCACTCCAGAACTCTTGCCTGAAGAATTCCACGGACAGGCGAGTCTGGTGGGCTACAGTCCATAGGGTCTCAAAGAGTCAGACACAACTTAGCAATTAACACACACACACACGTTACCTATACTACCAAAAGCAATCTACAGATTCAGTGCAATTCCTATCAAAATATTTCTGCTCTTTGCAGAAATAGAAAAATCCATTCTTGAGATCATATGGAATTTGAGGGGATTCTGAACAACTAAAATAACCTTGAAAAAGAAGAACAAAGTTGGAGGGCTCACACTTCCTGATTTCCAAACTTATTATAAAACAACAATCATCCAAAAAGTGTGGTACTGACATAAATACAGACTAGGAAGTCTTTTCAACAAACAGAGTTGGGAAAAACGGAATATCCACATGCAAAAAATTAAATCAGACCCTTACCTAAAACCATGTACAAGAAAATTAACTTGAAGTGGATTCAAGACCTAAAGCTGTAAAACTCTTAGAAGAAAACATAGGAGGAAAGTTTCCTGATACTGGATTTGATAATAATATATTGGGTATGACACCCAAAACACAGGCAACAAAAGGACAAGCAGATGAGCCAAATAAAAACTACATCAAACAAGACTTCTGCACATTAAAGGGCACAATCCTCACAGTTTAAACTATGGACCGGGGGAAATATTTGTCAACCATATATCTGATCATGAGTTAATGTCCAGAATATTTAAAGAACTCCAACAACTCAACAAGAAAACCAACCAGATTTATTAATAGGCAAATGACCTGAATAGACATTTCTCCAGAAATCATATGCAGATAACGAACAAGCATATGAAAAGATGATCAACAATACTGATATATTAGAGAAATGGAAATCCAACTACGATGGGCTATCACCTCACATCCTTCAGGATGACTACTATAAAATAAAAATAATATGTTGGTGAGCATGCAGAGAAATTGGAACACTTGCCAAATGGAGTTATTAGGCATGTAAAATGGTGCAGCCACTGTGGAAAACAGTATGGTAGTTCCTCAAAAGAATTAAAATAGAATTACCATATGATCCAGCAATCCCACTTCTGGTAAATATCCAAGATAATTGAAAAGATATTTGCACACCTGTGTTCATAGCAGCATTATTCACACTAGCCTAGGGGTGGAAACAACCCAAGTGTTCATCAAGAAATGAATTGATAAATACAATGTGGCCTATACATATAATGGAATAGTATTTGGTATTTGGTCTTTTAAAAATTTATTTAATTGGAGACTAATTACAATATTGTAGTGGTTTTGCTATACACTGACATGAATCAGCTATGGGTGTACATGTGTTCCCCATCCTGAACCCCCCTCCCACCTCCCTCCCCACCCCATCCCTCTGGGTCATCCCAGTGCACCAGCCCTGAGCACCCTGTCTCATGCATTGAACCCGGACTGGCGATCTGTTTCACATGTGATAATAGTTCAGTTCAGTTCAGTTCAGTCGCTCAGTCGTGTCCGACTCTCCGCGACCCCATGAACCACAGCACGCCAGGCCTCCCTGTCCATAACCAACTCCGGGAGTTCACTCAAACTCATGTCCACAGAGTCGGTGATGCCATCCAGCCATCTCATTCTCCGTCGTCCCCTTCTCCTCCCGCCCCCAACCTTTCCCAGCATCAGAGTCTTTTCCAGTGAGTCAACTCGTCGCATGAGGTGGCCAAAGTATTGCAGTTTCAGCTTTAGCATCAGTCCCTCCAATGAACATCCAGGATTGATCTCCTCTAGAATGGACTGGTTGGATCTCCTTGCAGTATAAGGGACTCTCAAGAGTCTTCTCCAACACCACAGTTCAAAAGCATCGATTCTTCGGTGGTCAGCCTTCTTCACAGTCCAACTCTCACATCCATACATGACCACGGGAAAAACCATTGCCTTGACTAGACGGACCTTGGTTGGCAAAGTAATGTCTCTGCTTTTTAATATACTATCAAGGTTGGTCATAACTTTCCTTCCAAGGAGCAAGCGTCTTTTAATTTCATGGCTGTGATAATAGTATTTGGTCTTAAAAAGGACTGAAATCCTGTCTCATACTACAACACAGATAAACCTCAGGTTCATTATACTAAGGGAAATAAGCTGGTCATAAAAAGACAAACACTGTATGATTCCAATTATCTGAGATATCTGAAGTACTCAAAGTCTGAAAACAGAAAATAGAATGGTGGTTACCAGGTGCTAGTGGGGAGGGGATGGGAAGTTGATTAATAGGAACAAAGTTGTAGTTTTGTGAGATAAAAACGTTCTTGAGTTCTGTTGTGCAAAAACGTGAGTAGTCTTAACATCACTGAACTGTACACTTAAAAGTATACATTTTTAAAAATTTGGTAAAAAGTGATAAATTTTATGTTAAGAGCACTTTTTACCACATTTTTTTAAATGAAAGCAAACTCAGATAAAAGCTTCATCTCTGAAATGAGGTGAGCTCAAAACAAAGATGAGATGAAACCCACACTCCCTTTAATGAGCTGATTCACAGTGTTTAGTGTAATTGTTAGGAATAGTAATGACTTCTGAGTAGCACTATAGAGCAGGTCAGAAAAGCATCCAGACTGAAATGTGCCATGCTCAAGCCAGTTACCCTTCTGGAGTCCTGGAGTGAAGTGAGTGAAAGTCGCTCAGTCGCATTGGACTGTTTGCCTCTGTAGCCCACCAGGCTCCTCTGTCCATGGACTTCTCCAGGCCAGAATACTGGAGTGGGTAGCCTATTCCTTCTCCAGTGGCTCTTCCAGACCCAGGAATTGATCTGGGGTCTCCAGCATTGCATGTGGATTCTTTTCCAGCTGAACTACCAGGGAAGCCGGAGTCCCGGAGAAGGAATTGTAATAGAGACCCCTGTCTTCTGGGCGGGTCACAGCCAAGCTTCCTTGGCCCCTACACCACCCAGGGTACTTTGGAATCTTCTGGGCTTTCTTAAGGGAGCAGAACTTCAGGAGCCAATAGATCCAGAGGGTGGCGCTCCCTGCCTCTCGGGAACTCTTTTTTCTGCAAAAGTGACCAACTACCCTTGGAGCTTTAACTTGCCCTCGGGAGTCTGAGTCCACCATGACTCAAAAGCCCCTAAACCTGATGGATATCCGGAGTGCAAGCCATCTGTGAGGGAGAAGCAGCTCCTTCTCTTTGGAGGTGGTGCGTCTTCTGGGAAGTTCACTTCCAACTTCTGCTGGCCTCCCACTGGAGCATACGTACCCTCCTGGAAACTCAAGGATCTGCAGCCCTGCCACACTGACCACGGGGCCTGGGACATTGTTCTGTTTTCCACGATCAACTCCCGGAGTCAAGGAGGAAGCAAGAGGCAGGAGGCTGGACTGTGCAAACAGCAGTGGGCAGAAACTTCTGGAGGAAGCGAAAAGCCTTAGAACAGTGGCCACGGTGACCTGGACTTAGAACCTGGATTCTGGTGGAACGCCTTAAAGACTCAGAATATGGCTATCTTGGCAGTCTCTTGACCTTGAGAAACATTAATTGGGGTCTGGAGCCGCCAACCATAAGAGGAGGGCGTTCTCCCTTCAGAGCAAAACCCTCTGGTTCTCTCTGATCGCCTAGTCAGCCTGGGCTGCCGACCCAGAGCTCCCGGGCGCCGCCAGCGCACCTGCCGCGCTCCCCTGCCCCGCCCGCACCCGCCTAGCACACCGGCACACGCATCTGCCCGCCCTCCTCGCCGCCGGCCTGCCCCCCAGGGCGTGTTGCCCAGTGAGCAGTCCAGCCCTCGAGAGGCTCCCTCTGTCGCCCTGAGCTGCGGCCAAGGGTCAGGAGGGCCCGAGCCGCACCTGGAAGATGCGCCCCGTGGCTGCCGGTGAGTGCAATCCCCCACCCGAGGGAGGCGGGGAGGGGTGCCCGGCACGGGAGAGTCGCCCCCTCGCCCTTCCTGGGGCCCGCCACGCGGAGCCAGAGGTGGGGGCGGCACGGTGAGGGTCTTCTCTTCGGGGATCAGGGGTGCGCGAAGCGAATCTAGCCGCGGGGCGAGTGGGCTGGGGTTTCGTCCGCCCTCCCGCCTGTCCCCACCGCCCTGGCGAAGTGCAGAGAGGAGGAAAGGGGGAACCAGTGACCGTAACGCTTTGCCTGCAAAGCAGGCGGCGGCTGAGCGCAGCCAGAACGGAACCCAGTGAGCCCTTAGGCGGGAGGTGCTCAAGTGCCGCCGCGCTCCTGGGCCGGGAGGGGGCTGCCCGAGCCGGTCAGAGGCCCTTGTGAACTGCACTTGGCGTCCCTCGGACTGAAGCCAGGGATCCTGAGCCACAGGTCCACCCGACGAACCCAGGGAATTATGAAGAGTACAAAACTACTTGAGCCTGCCGAAGGTTTGGGGGAAAAAAGTAGGAAAGACACTATTTCATCTCCTAGCACTTGTTTTCCCAACAGGGGCTCTGTGTGCCTCGCCCTCCCGCCTGCCTGTGAATTCAGGCACTCTGGGGTCCATGCGAACCTCTTGTCCCTGTTAATCGATTTTGCTGTTTCCTCCGTTATCTGCGGAATCTGGATTCCTCCCAGAGTGCGGCAGCATAGTGGGAAGAAATGAAAAGGTCAAAACTGGAGAGTTCTCCTGGCCTTTCTAGGGGTCAGCCCTCCATCCCTGGGTGGCAGGCCATCTCCCTCCTCCGTGAGAGGCTTATGATTGTGTGACCACACTGCAGAAAGTCCCACTCACTGCCTCTCTGCTCCATGCCCAACATGTCAGAAAGCCCAGTTTTAAGACTTTTGTTGTATTTGTGTGAAATATCCATGCTTTCTACAAAACCATTTTTCTATGAACAGTACTGCTTTGGGTAACTTGAATGGCTTGTAGGATAAATGTGAGGAGATGCACCTCTTTGCTTGGGGGGAAATATATCTCTTGGGGCACTGACTTTTACTACAGCCATTTTGGAAGAATTTTTTTCGTTATTTCTACATCATATACTTGGGCTTCCCAGGTGGCGCTAGTGGTAAAGAATCTGCCTGTCAATGCCAGAGACAAAAGAGGCATGGGTACAATCCCTAGGTCAGGAATATCCCCGGGAGGAGGAAATGGCACCCTACTCTAGCATTCTTGCCAGAAGAATCCCATGGACAGAGGAGCCTAGTGGGCTACAGTCCATGGGGTCACAAAAAGTGGGACACGACTGAGCATCTGAGCACAACGTATTATTTAGTATATACTTATCGTATGATTTTGCTGCTGACTTGGTGGAAAATAATTGAATATCATTAGATTGCTTTCCCCCCACCTACTACTTTTTCACACGCAGTCCTTGTGATTCATTTGTGAGCTATGTGGTCCTTTCACGTCAAGCTTTGAGGTCACACTGAGTTTGCATTTATATGGGTGTGGCTGCCAGAGAGAATACTCCCAAAAGGTCAGGGCTCTGCCACTTTTGATTTTGTGAGCTAAGGATCTGGCAATGCGTGGAAGTAGCATTTCCCTAGACACTTCAGTCAAGCCCCAGGTCTGCCCCGGGTAGGGCTCTCGGAAGGATCTAGGAAGGACACATGGCTCTAGGAAGGACACTCAGACTGAAGGAGAAGGGCAGCTACCTGGAGCAGTCATCCTAATTCCTTAGAAGGGCGCTGGCATGTGAACTTTGAAAGGTGGGGTACCTCGCAAACCTGCGGAGATGCTCAGGTGTGAGACTTCCCAGCCCTACTGCCAAAAGCCGCATCGACAGGACTGACAGTTGTGGCCACTGGGGCCAGCAGGGCCTGGAGCCTCCAAGCCGCTGAAACCCAAGTCTGGTTCACCTGCCCCTCAGCGCCCCCAGCCTCTCAAGGACAAGAAGTGCAGGTGTGGCTACTGCGGGGGTTCCAGGGGATGTGGGTCCCTGTAGGGAGGCTGCCAGTGACAAACAGCATCCTCGTCCACTTGATGTGGAAGGAATCCCCTTTGAGTGTGCTTTTGTGGGTTCAGGATTGTATGGGCGGGGGGAGCCTGAGACCCTCCTCACTAGTATCCTGCCTTGTGTGCACTGGCTTTGTCCTCCAGCCTAAGTGTTCAGTGCCAGCCTGAAACCCCCGAGAATCGGGGGGTGGGGGAGGCAAGGGTAGGGCATACACACGTGTGCCCTAACAGAGGGTCTCTGAGGAGGAAGTTCCAACTTCCTACCTGTGCCCAGGATGGCCTTTGCTCTAATGCTCACGGGTGACTGCTGGGTGGAAGTGCTCAGGACACGTCTGTGGGCTGATGACAACTTTATTGCCTTATGAGGAAAGGCCAGATCCTGGTCACAGAATCACAGAACTTCCTGGGCTCCGTGTTCTTCCTCTGCCTCCTCCTCCATGTCTGAAGGTGCTGGACCTCTCCTGCTGGGGTAGACCTTCCCCCCTCCGCCCCCCACACCGGGGCTGGTCTCAGCCAAGTCCTTGAGCCCCCACCTTTCCCAAGATGAGTCCTCAGCCATGCCCCCCACCGCGGCCCCAGGTGCTGGCTCCACCACCTGCCTCATCTTACCGTAAACTGGTCCCAGTGCGTGCTGCTGGGTCTGCCCTCCCTCCCCAGGAGGGTTCTGGCTGCAGATCATGGCTCGTCCCAGCCACTGTGGGAAACCTGGCCTGGGGGTCAGCAGCTGCACCCCTCCCCCAGAGCACAGACTCTTTATAGCCTTTCTAGGAGCCCCTGGAAAACGTTCAAGTTCCAAGTTCCTGATTCTCCACGTGAGGATGTCTGGACTTTTATTCTCTCTTCATTGTCTGCCTGTCACTGCCACCAGTTTGTTCTTGTTCTCCTGGGGACAAACCCATGCCTCCCTTCCAAGCAAGAAGCATCAGAGAGGTGGCATCCCACTCCCTTTCAGTCTCCTCCAAGCCAAACAGCAACTCTTTGCTCAAAGACCTCACGCGTGACATTGAGAAGATCTGAATAAGCTCCACTTATTGCCAGTTTTCTTCAAATACAATGCTTGTTTGTGAACTGACACATGGGACACAGTGAACTATTGTTTTTGAACCTGAGACTCTGTTGCTGCCGAATCCATGTTTTCAGCAGTCGCATCGCATGGTTTGCTCAGGGTGCATCCAGCAGCCTGTTTGGGACACCCTGTGACCCTCGCACCATCCCAAGTGTGCGGCACAGACCTGGCGGGGAGACGTGGTGGGCAGCGCCGACGGGCTTTCCTGAGGGTGCCTGCGCAGGCCACACCCAGGAGGCCACAGGTCCGCGCGGGGGCCGTTGAAGGAACAGATGGCCAGGGGTCTGGCAGTGGGCGCCGTGGGGGCAGAGGGACAGACTCATCCCCAGGGTGCAGATGGAGAGGCCAGCACAGCAGTGGGTCAGTGCGGCTGGAGCTCAGATAGACAAAGGGGCTTCCGGGACAACATGCCGGCTTCCCCTGGGCTCTCACTGTGCCTTCTGTGGCTGGTTTTTCCAGCTTGGAGATGTCTCTTTGCTCGGGACTGCAGTGACCACACTGTCTCAGTCATTTCCCAGCAGACAGCCTTCTCTTCATTACGTTCTAACCTTCTCAGAAACTGCATGGGTGGAAAAAAGAGGGAATTGATGTTGAAATATGCACTTGAAAAAAGACTAAATGATCCAGGCGAGGCAGAGGTGTCCTGTTTCGCCAGGTGACCACCTAAGCTAACCAGACACCACCCACCCCCCCGCAAGCACCTGCAACACTGACGGATATAACCTACCCCATGTTAGTACAGGTCGGTGGGGAAGGGGGCAGAAAAGGGGATCTCTAGGTACTAGGAATGAAGAGGGAGCTGAGATCCAGGGCTTTACACGGCTGGACTGGCAGAGGTTTGCATTTCATCATGGCCAGAGAAAGAGGATACCCATGGCTTGGTTCTGGAGAGTTGGAAAGGGGGCTGGGGAATACCCACTGGTCTCTGCTCAGGGCTCTGGGTGGGGAGACACCAGCCCTCTGACGCGGACTAGGTGTCCAGGCATTCAGTTCACCTCTGACACCCACCACCCACGGGAGGCGCCAGAGCCCAGGGGTTAAGGGCAGTGCCCTCTGCCAGCTGCCCTGTCTTCAGATGCCAGCCACAGGCTTCAGGGTCACCCTCACTTCTGAGCAGCCGGCTACAAAACTGAGGGTTCCCACAACTCCTGGGGGGGGGCAATTCTGTAATTTGCTGGAATGACTCACAGAAACACTGCAAGCACTACTATATTTGTGATTATAGTTTTATCCTTTAGGATACAAATCAGGAGGGCCAGCCAAATGCAGCGCTTCCCAGGTAGTGCAGTAGTAAAGAATCTGCCTGTCAATGCAGGAGACACAGGTTTGATCCCTGGGTCAGGAAGATCCCCTGGAGGAGGAAGTGGCAACCCACTCCGGTATTCGTGCCTGGAGAATCCCATGGACAGAAGAGTCTGGTGGGTTACAGCCCTTGGGGTCACAGAGAGTGGGACACAACTGACCAGCAGGCATGGCCACCAGCAAAGACCTGGAGGGCCCAGAGAGAGAGTCCTGTGCCCACACCCCTGGGAATTGGGAACGTCCCCTCCTGGCACATCTGTGTGTTCCCCACCCGGAAACTCCCCAAGTTTCTGAGTTCCAAGTTTCACTGGGACCTTATTACATCATTGGTACATGACTGAGCTGGCCTCCTTTCTCTCCCCTTTCCTGGGGGTTGGGAGTGGGTCTGAGGTATGGACTGTGTCTTTCTGGCATGGCCAGCCACCCTCCCTGGAAACTATCCCAGGACCCATCTCGTTAGCATAAATTCTGGTGTGGATGAAAGGGGCCCCATATGAACCACAGCAGACACTCCAATCAGGAAGTTATCAGGGTTTGAGGAATTCTGTGCCAGGAACTGGGATAAAGATGAGATGTATCCTTTATTATGTGCATGGGTGCAGGCTAAATCACTTCAGTTGTGTCCGACTCTTGGCGACCCTATGAACTGTGTCCCACCGGGCTCCTCTGTCCATTGGATTCTCCAGACAAGAATACTGGAGTGGGCTGCCATTTCCTCCTCCAGGGGATCTTCCCAACCCAGGGATCGAACCCATGTGTCTTATATCTCCTGCATTGGCAGGTGGATTCTTTACCACTAGCACCACCTGGGAAGTCCATTCTTTATCACACTCCAGTGATAAGTCAGCCCCCACCATGGGGAGCACCTAGGTTCACTACCAGGGAGAGAGAAGAGCCAGGATGGGGGACCTGGGAAGGCAGAGGCCATAGAGATGAAGCGAGGTCTGTGGCGGGGCCCCCAAGGCCTGGCCAGTGGATCCCACCAAGGCCTGGCAGGGGACGTGTGGAATTGGGAAGAGGCCCAGACGTCGGAGCCTGTCCTGGGCAAGATGTGGGGCAGGAGCACACTGGGGAGCTGGGGAGGATCAAGGGTTTCGTCTGGGACCTGCGAGGCTCTGTGAGGCATCCTGGGTGCTGACAGGTCAGCAAGGGGGCAGCCTTATCCAGAGCTCAGAGGACGATCTGGGTGAGGTCATCTGAGATCCTGCGGAGGGACACAGAGGGGGAAAGCCAGCAGAGGAGGCTGGGTCTGCCCAGGACGGGGGAACCTCCCACCTCCAGGAGGGTGTACGCTGTCCAGGGAGGGTGTGGACGGGGCAGGGCCGTCCAAGGGGCCTGGGGCTGGCAGCCTAGAGTCTCTGGAGGCCTCGACCAGCACAGCTGCCTGGAGCCACAGGAAGATGGTGAGGCCTGGAGGCCACTCCAGGGTACAGTTATTTCCGGATGCTTTGCCTGAGAGGGAAGAGAAACAGGCAGTGAGGAGGTGCGGGGTCCGCTGGGTGGGCTCTTCCCCTGCCCTCCCCGCCCCTCCTCTTGCTTTACCCTCTTCCTCCATTTCTTTCTCCCTCTCTTTCCTCCCTCTCCCTTCCTTCATTCCTTCCATCCATCCATCCGTTCGTCCTCTTGTCATTTCTCAGGACTGAACCTAAACACTTAATGGGGGACATCCCTGAGTCTCCTTGTTCAGGCTCTTGGGCCATCCCTGCATCTTGGCAGTGTGGGGAATGCTGCACAGTCCTGATCTGTGGACTCTTTACAGAGTAAAATCTAAAAAAATTGTCTGTGGAGGGAGGCCTCTGGGAACCTAAGAGTGGGTCAGTGCCTTGTCCCCAAGAGTTCAGAGGAGGATCCTGGAGTCTGTCGACCAGACAGATTCTCTCCAGGGACATCTGTGGAGCAGTCCGAGTGCGGTTTGGAAAAGAATTTCCAGACTCAGAGCATTTCAGAAGGGAGTTAATTTATTAAGAGCAAAGAGCAGAGATAATGTGGGTGTTGGGAGCTCAGTGGGCCAACAACTCCTGAAAGACCAGGGAGAGTCAACAGTTTTCATGGGTCAATAGCCAATTTTTATAGCCTCAAGACAAAATTACTGCTGGAAGGTTAGCATTAGGTGATTGGTTGGGGTACTATAGGGTATTTGGGCTTCCCTGGTAGTTCAGCTGGTAAAGAATCCACCTGTAACACAGGAGACCCCAGTTCGATTCCTGGATTGGAAAGATCCTCCTGGAGAAGGGATAGGCTACCCACTCCAGTACTCTTGGGCTTCCCTGGTGTCTCAGATGGTTAAGAATCTGCCTGCAATGCCAGAGACCTGAGTTCCATCCCTGGGTTGGGAAGATCCCCTGTAGGAGGGCATGGCAACCCACTCCAGTATTCTTGCCTGGAGAATCCCCATGGACAGAGGAGCCTGGCAGGCTACAGTCAGTGGGGTCGAAAAGAGTCAGATATGACTGAGCAACTAAGCACAGCACAGTGTGTTTACTGGAGTGGGGATTTTGTCTAACTGGGAGTCAGGAAGCTGGTTAGTAATGATCAGGGGGCTTTTGGCAATGGTTACAAAGGGGCTCAGTCAGGTTCAGAGGTGACCTTGATTCTGGGTTCTGCTTACACTTCTGTGTGATCTGTGCAAAGCCTCGCACCTGTGGCCTGCAGCAGAACTCAACAACATCCTTCGCCAGGAACTGTGGGTGTCCCTCCAGCCTTGTCTGGGGACAATGACAGTCTGGGGACCATTCCCAAGTGTCACGGGGTGACTGCATGCTCACGGGTACCAGGTACCACCCTCAGCATTGGTGACACAGTAAACAAACCAGGGCGCCTCTGCCATCCTCTGGGTTTCTGTCTGCTTCCAGGAGCTTCCTAAGTCCCATGGGCTCTGCAGGGAAGGGCCTCTTCTGTCCTTAGGCTAGGTGTCATGGCCGCCTGACGAGCCCTTGATGTGAGCCCGTGAGGAAGCTCTGAGACCCAGCACAGCAGCAGAGGGGACCCTCAGCCCGACCGCCTTCACATCCCACTCCTGTCACCGGCTCACATCACCCGATCCTGTTCCCCTCAGCAGCTGTGCTCAGAAGCCGATGGGCTCCACTAAGTGGCCCCAGGCCCTCGCCAGCCCACCGCCCTGAGGAATTTCCCATGGGGCATTCTGCTAAGACTCAGGGGTGCCATCAGGAAGGCCTGGATGGGGTCAGGAGAGCAGGTGGGAGCACCCACGTGCATCTTGTCGTCTGTCTGCCCACAGGCACCCTGAAGGCAGTGTTCTTCATCTTCGCCTCCCTGTGCGCCTGGTACTCCGGGTACCTGCTGGCAGAGCTCATCCCAGACGTGCACCTGTCCAGCACCGTCTACAGCTTCCAGAGCATTGGCAAGAGGCCCATCCTCAAAGGTGGGTACCACGGTGGGGTCAAGGCAAGGACTGGCAGCCCTGCTGCAGCAGTGAGGCTGAGCTGTGGTCTCTACTGCCATTCATGTTGATGAGAAAGAGGAGGAGGAGGAGGAAGAATCTTCTCCCATAGTTCCCACTCCACTGCCCTGCTCACACCCCATGAGGCCCCAAGCAAGCCATGATGTTAGGAAAACAAGCTTTATAGGCGGGATGCATTAAAAATTCACACTGGAATTGGGGATGACATGAAATTACAAAATATCCACTAAAAATAACATTGGAAAATGTGTGGGACCCTGAAGTCATCATCTGTACCTTTTCCCACAATCTCATTGTAAATAGGTAGCTGATATATTTTTAACAGAAATAAATGATACAAAATTAATTTTCACATGTATAAAGAGCCAGGTAATGATTTTAAAATGTTGTAAAAAACCATTCCTTTACAAACTTGATTACCTTTTGTGGCCAGAAAAAAAAAGAAAATAACTTTTTAGATATTGACTATGATTGAAGTGTTTTTATTTTAAGTAGGATTTTTCACAGTGAATTTGCTTGTAATCAGATGGATTTTATCGCATGTGGATTATGGATGAGGCCAGTACCCTGAGGGAGACCCTGTGTGTTCAGGGACTGGATCTGCTCTCAAAGGGCTGACTTTCTCATTTTATCCAATTTTACACAAAGTGGGAAGTCTGCTCTGGGTGAGGGGTTGCCTCCAGGAGCTGCCTCTGACCTGATCTTTTTATACGGGCTCATTCATGTGGTTTCTGATTCCCACCAGGGGAGCGGGGAGGCCCTGTCACCCTCCCTCGTGACGAAGCATGTCGAGTTATTGGGAACCAAAGGTGGTGCTGAAAGCCAGCAGCTGTGTCCTGGATCCTACTGGCTTGGAGCCTCAGCTCTGGGGGAACTCATGACTGCTCAGGAGTCTGGTGGACCCAGAGTGTGGAGGTTGTGTCTTGTGATTCATAGTTTAATGCTCACATGTGTTGACTTAAATACACTTAAATATTCACAACCTAAAAGTTGAGAGTTATGTTTTATTCGGTGGGAAATTTTAGGACTTCAGGTCCGGGAGACAGCATCTCAAGTAGCTCTGAGAGAGAAACTCTGAGGAGGCAAGGGGAGGAGTTGGGTTATATAGAAGTTTTGCAACAAAAGGCAAACATCAAAAGATGACCATTAATTAAAGAGAACCAGATATTCCAAGTTAAGGAATTTAGCACTTTTCTATGTATGGGAAGAGGCAGGAGTCTAGGTGCACTGAAATCATTCCTTTCGTATGCATCTCAGCTCTCTGGGGCCAGTATCCTGTTTTCTGTCCTGAGTTCCTCAGAGCTCACCATAGTAAGTGGCTGCAGTCTGACAGCTGCTCAATGGCAGGTGTTCTTTCCTTCCTGAGTTCCCTCAGGGCTCACTGGCTCCTGTAGGAGGGCTGCAATCGCTGATGACTGTGACATCCTTGTTTACTGATATGGCACGAAATATTCCATTTCTTACATGGATAAAAGATTAAGGGGGTACAGCGTCATCCATGGGGTCAGGCTGGCTTTGAGGTCACCCTTAGTCTGTGCTGTTGTCCACAGTGTGGCTGGGGGAATGGACGCTCCCCAGGGACAGGTGCCCCTGTCCAGGTACCACCTTCAGAGCCCCTCTGTGCCTGGCAGGCAGGTGGGTAGAGGATGCTTTCCTGGCCTCAGGACAAGGTTCAAGGACAGAGCACAACTCCTGCAGGCCTCAGGGCCCTGGAATCCTCTGTTACTTTGGGCTCCGCACAGAGTTTGGCCTACATTCCTCAGTCCCTGAGGCTACGGGCCACCGTGAGTGACACATTCGCTCAGAATCAGCAGCAAAGGAAGATCACGTTGAGGTGCGAGGTCAATGTTGGGCACTGAGCCAAATGAACCTTGGAAACTGGGGCTCTGAGCACTGAAACCCTATTCCCAAGGCCCCGGAGTGAGACCCATCTGCATTTGTCACCATGGGCTGCCACCCCTTCACCCTGGCTTGGCTTTTCCCACTTCATTACCTATTCTCTTAAAATGGCCCATTTCTTGACATAGCTGCGGAAGCCCTTGATCATGGCTTTGGAATTCCACGAAGTTGACACTTCCCTTTGTAAATCCAGCTCTCCCTGGGTTCACACCATCTGTCAGTAGATTGGGTGTAGCCTCCCCACCATTTCCATGTGATTTTGCATGCATGGGCAAGTCCCGCTGACTCGGCTCATATTCTAGAGCCAGTCTCCTCCTGCTCAGGAACCTCGGCAGTGGTTGGAATCTGTCTGGATAGCAGGTCTTCATCCTCTGGCCTCCCTGCCTCCCACTGCTGCAGTCAGCGCAGCAGGTAGGGATCGAAAGTGGTCAACATACAGTTTGGAAAAAGGAAACTAGAGACAGAATTAAAGTTTTAAAGATGGGACCAGGGGACTCATGACATCTAGGATCAAGGGCCCTGCTGACCGATTCCACATCCCTTTTATTGAGCTCTTAGTATGCAGAAGTATCTGGTTTTTAGATGCCATAAGGTTCCCATGCCCCCAGTCACGTCCCAGAGTTAATGTTCTTTTCTGTACTTTTATGTTATCTCCTAGTACCAAGGGCATCACACAGCCAGGGGCAGCAATCTTCGCAGAAACATCGGAAGAACCATCAGTGTTTCCGCAAGCAGCGTTCTGAAATTGCGCTGACCCAGAGTTCCAATGTCCACACCATGTTCCTCTTTAGCTTGGCAAAGCATGACAACCCCAACTAATCAGCCCGATGTACTTTTTCTTTAGATTATACTTAGTTGCTATATCTCACTTTTATTCTTTTCCCATGGTGTTCTTCTCATGACTTAGCCAGAGTGACAGGTGGCTGACTTTTAACCCCTGCATTTCTCCCTTTTTGTTTTTGTTGCAGAAGATATGCCAATCTCATGTCTTCTTTCTTCATTAGTTCTCGGAGGACTTTTCATGTGCCTCTGAAGACTAAACAGAGGATTATTGTGAGACAACAAAGCATGTGTAGTGTTTTAATGAGACCACCTCTGATACCTTTGATCCACTCAAGAGGACTCAATGATTTAAGGTCCTCTGCTATTCCTTGAAGTGTATCTGTTCCTGGTAGCAGTCTAAGAGAAGCATGCTGCATGCCAATGATTTTTGTTTGTTTAATATCTAGAGTAAGGTTGTCAGCCATATAGCCCTGCAAGTGTCGTCTAATGTTTTCCCAGGTGTGTTCAGATTGGTCATATTCCTGGGGGGTCACACAGAAAGTAGTAATGTTCCAGTCACACTTTAAATGCATTTGCAATTTAAGATTTTGCACTTCTTCCCCTAAGAGTGGCACTGCAGGATGTAGGTTCCTTTCTACATCCACCAACCCGCTGTTAATCTCCTCATCTATGTGAGTTGGGGCTCCCCAAGCAGACCTTGCATTTTTATGCCACTTCTGCACAAAGGTGGTGGTTTGTACTGTCTGATGGAGAGCTACTCCCGCCACTGCCGCTGTGGTGGTGATGGCAATAATGCCCATTATGGCGGCAATAAGCAGCCCAATGAAACACTTGGATCTTTTCAGAATGGTATTTAGTACTGTGAGCAAAGTATGCATGTCAGGGGAGAGTTCCCAAGGCAGCCAGACTCCTAAACATCTGTGCAACATCACAGAGGAATGATTGAATCAAGCAAGTATATAGTTTGCAATCCTGGCAAATCAGGTTCCTTTCTGTCTTGTTAATAGTTATAGTGCCAATCATAATCACATATGGATTCTAAACACAAGTTTGAGTATAAAACGTCCAGTTTGTTGATGTATTGAATGACAGAGTATAAATTGTGGAATTAGAATAATTTCCATCCCAAATTAGATATTTCTTCAGGCTTATGGCCAACTTCCATATTTTTGATTGAGCCCTACCTGATTTGAGCTGTGGCTATGGCAAAGTCATGCCACTGCCATGCCAGATAATGGGATATTCTTAGTGTGTAGTAATAGTAGTGTGATTGTACTCACACACATGCCATGCAACTTCTTATAAGGATTGCAGGATGAGTTATGGTGTGAGCAATTAGAGACTGTATATCCCTTAGGGGACCAGTCCCAGACAATTCCATCAGAACCATTAAGTAAGATCACCCCCTCAGTCCTGCGACAGTTATCCCAGTGTATTTATTCTTGTCGGTTGGCCTATATGCGTCTGTTCTCACACAGGGCTCTATCTGATTTGGTAGATTATTTTGATTAGTTTCTCGATATCCAAAGCTCAATCCAGAAAGTAAATGCAGTTGAGCCTTAGTGATTTCTCTTCAAAGAATTTAAAGAAAGCCACGCCTGCACTGACAGATTAAGACAGCCCTGGTCAGCACTCAGGCAAACGGGCCAAGTGTCAAAACCCAAAGTACTATTGAAGGGGGGGTCCCCTTTTTCTTTTTATGAATGAGCAAACACTTGTCTTCTGGACCAAGTATCCAGGAGGATTCATTAACATAAACAGGGATAGATCCTTCACCCCAATTAACAGTCCTTAGCAATGAGGGAATTAGGCGCATAGGCTCAGAGGTATAATTCTTTGCTTCTGCCAAAGTCAGGGGTAATACTTACTGCAATGGTTATCAGCGCAAACATAGCCATGATCAGGTTGCCTGGAGTCACTGGTTGTTTCTGCTCAGTTTTACTCTAAGAGCTGGAATCCACACAGGTTCTAGACCTTCTCCTGGGGAGATACAAGCAAATCCTCTTCCCATGTAATTAACTTCTCCGGTGACCAAGCATTTATTAGTGGATCTTCCACCAAATCATAGGCTTAGTTGTATTTGTGGATGTAGCCTGAAAATGTCACTCAGCTGCAGTTTCCATAGTTTGTGCTGAAATATTAAAAAATTGGGAGTAAATAAAGCTTTATTCAATATTGTTTATTGTCCTATGGCATCTCCCCCTTTTTGTCTTTGTATCGTATGTTTAAGTGATTGATTAGCCCTCTCCAATGTGGCTTGTCCTTGTGGATTATAGGGAATGCCAGTAGAATATTTTATAGACCAAATATTAGGAAATTGTTGGAATGCTCTACTGGTATAAGCAGGGCCGTTATCAGTTTTTATAGTTTTTGGTAGTTTTATAATAGCAAAACAAGCATATAAATGCCTTTGTACATGTTTTGTAGTCTCACTGGAGTGAGCAGTGACCCATATAAATTGAGAGAATATATCAGTAGTCACATGTACATAAGAGAGCTTAGCAAAGAAAGATATATGAGTTACATCCATTATAACTATGGGTTTCATATGGAACTGTATACCATCATTATATCAGTCACACATTTGATAATGTAAGGGACAGCACTTTTTGAAACAGCCAATATAGGAAACAATATAGTTAGCAATAATAGTAAAATCATAAGTAAGAACTTAAGTCAAGAACTTTCATTAGGTATAGCTCAGTAACATCTCCAGGTCATCTTACTTAGTTTGTTAAATGACTATGGCCTGTTGTTAATTTGCTGGTTATAGATCCTGGAGCATATGTTCTTCATTCAAAGACTGGTTAATGAGATAATCTTTAGAAACAAACTTAGAGTGTCTTTTTTAATAACTTAATTAAACCTCTTAGCAGTGTAACATAACCACAAGGAACTAGCCTACCAGGCTCATCTGTCCATGAATTCTCCAGGCAAGAGTACTAGAGTGGGTTGCCATTTCCTTCTCCAGTGGATCTGCCCGACCCAGGGATTGAACCCAGGTCTCCCACATTGCAGGTAGACCTCTACCATCTGAGCCACCAGGGAAGCCCCCTTAGTAAATACAGATCTTAATTAACAAAACTAGAACTGAAGATTCAGTGAAACGTATTAGATGCCATTGGGCTGACATCAGTGGGGGGGATATTTCTTTTAGAGATCCTCAGTATACTCTGAGATTTTTGTAAATGTCTGGAGACAGTCCTTTTTACCTTGATGAGACTGTTCACAATCCAAATGTCTCAATTTCTTGAGGGACGAGGCAAAGAGAAAACAGAAATGTTTTAATTTTACCCACAGGTGTAAATCACTAAATTGTTTTAAACCATTAGTGACTTGAGGAGAAGAGCTTTTTTATATCTGAAAACAAAAATTAGAAGCCAGTAATATGTCAGACAAAAAGTCATGAAAATTGCAGTCACATTTAGCGGTCTGTTCAATCTCATGTAACCGATCCCTTTGTTCTGTGGTCCTTGCCTGATGACCAAGGACATCAGTAAAAACAATAGTCCGCAAGAAGTTTGTGAAGTTTTTTGCCAATGTCTGTATGACCTGTCCAGCAAAGTGGATGCCCCAATCACTGGAGATTGTAGAAAACACATTTTAACCATTTTTTTTCCTATTGTGAGATATCAACCCTGAAGCCAGGAAAGGCTTTAGCTTATGAAATAAAAGTGAGGTTTGTCAGGAACCCAGGAAAAGCCAGGTGGCCATCTTGGACTTCCCATAGTCCTGCCTGTTTGGTTTATAACCATTGTATATCCTTTTTAAATTTCCTGGTGAGGGATTAATTTTGTAGAAGCAGAATGATCTTTGTCCATGTTTGCCATAGTCTCCATAGATCATTGTGAAATAATGCTCATTCATTTTATCAAAGTAACAAAAGATTTTATAAGCAAGTATGAATCACTTAAAGGCAAAGAAATTTACATACTGCTATCAAAAGCCATATTCCAAGAAAACTTTGTTCTTTTAACAGGAAGAGAAAACCAAATTCCAGATTGCTACCAGCTTGTATTCACTGTGAAATAATAGTTTTTACTTAGTCAAAGTAACAATAAGACTTCAAAGGCAGTTTATGTCTTGAGAAAATGTACCATGCACAAAACTCTTTCACTTGCCACAAACCTTTTTTACACTTTTTGTTTTCATCACTTTATTTATCTATTTCACAAATAACCAGCTGTAAGTTTAGTCTCACTTTTTTTTAATAGGCTGTAATTTTATTTTTCATACCTTTTTTATTAAAAACATAAATCTCATTTTCCTTAAGAAACCCATGAACTGTCTTTTATATTAGCATTTTGTAGATTGGTGAACATAAATATGAGTTTTAATTTTTTTAATAGAGAACATCTCAGGATGCACTAAACATATTTATTAATAATCCAAAATCTTTTTAGTTTCTCTGTTAGTGTTCAGTAATTAATGTTTCAAAAATCTTAATTTATTTACAATGACCTAGCTACTTAATAAACTTTTATCATTTAGTTAGCACAACCCTAGAAATTTAAGTTACCCCAGTCCTCAGAGATTATTTTAGATAGACATTTCTAAAATTTAATTATTTTTAGTAGAGTTTATCTAGAAGTTGTCGTCTCATATATATTTGTGTGTGTGTGTTATTTTTAAAGTTTCTTCACTTGAGTTACTTTCCTTGTCGACATATTTAGCTTACATTAAGCCTAAGCACAATAAAAGTATTACACAATGTTGATGACTCAACACATAATTAGCTTAACAAACAAAACATTAATGTTAGATAGTTAATATTGAATATTTCTCAGTTCATGTGAACCTGAAATTAAATAGAGTTCATTTATAAATTAACCTCGTATTATCCTAAAACAAAGACACACACTGAGATACAGATAAATTTAGACAGACAGACAGAGATCTCAGACTTTTCCTCTTGAAATTTAAAATGTCTCTTTGCCCCTTCTTTTTTTTTTTTTTTCTTGGTTTGAGCTTTACCAATTTGTTCATGGCTGGAGTCCCAGATACAGTGGGCTGTGTATCCCAAAGACATGATAAGAATTAACTTCAGGTTTTTTCCCAGGCCCGTTTTTTGTTTCTCAGGCAGAATTGGAGCTCCAAAAAATATTTTAACAAGCCAACTTTATCCTAATTATACATGCAAGAAGAACTGGTTTTGCAATTTCAAAAAACATTTTATTTTAACTAGTTTTCTCTGGAGTCTAAAGAATATCCTGGCCATACAGTGTCAAAAATGTCATCTCTTTTTTGCAGTCATAGTTTCGTAGCTAAAAAATAAACCAGAGAATGTTCAAATGGGCTCTGATGACAGCGGTGGCCTGACTGATAAGATGTTGTCCCAGCAGGGATTGTCTCTCTGGGGCGGTGAGGTCTTCTCTTAAAGTAAAGAAAGCCTGTCCTTTAACCTCTGTTTTCTCCCAGACTCTTATGTAGTGTCGCCTCACCTGTTCTATAACCTGATCTTCCATAAGCACTTGATCTTGAGTTCTCCCCCAATTTCCGTTCCGTTCCGTCGCTCAGTCGTGTCCGACTCTATGCGACCCCGTGGACTGTAGCCTACCAGGCTTCTCCATCCATGGGATTCTCCAGTCAAGATTACTGGAGTGGGTTACCGTTTCCTTCTCCAGGGGATCTTCCCGACCCAGGGATCAAACCCGGGTCTCCCGCATTGGAGGCAGACGCTTTAACCTCTGAGCCACCAGGGAAGCCCAATCAATTGATCTGAAGAGATGGGGATCTACCTGGCTTGGTCATGAGCTGCCATAATCAAACGGGAACCCTCAACTAGTACTATTCCCAAGGTGAAAGGAGAATTTACTCCATAATTCTGAACAGCTTGCTTACGTTCCTTTAATATTTTGAATCTGCTTGTGTATAGCCTCATACACCCTACTAGGATTGTTAGGATCTGTCCCAGGAGCTATCCGTTCATGTATTGTCAATGGAAATGCCATAGCCATAACCTCCAAATCACCCCTCCTGTCCAGCTCACCAAAAAACCTTTCTGGAGGGGTGACAGAACTGCTGTCTGTCCTAAAGAAGGAAAAGCTTGCGCCCCTCCAGCAGTTAAGAGGGGGAGGAAGAGGAGGCAGAGGAAATTCATCTTTCTTAAAGGCACAAAAGGAACTGCAGCTTGTTCTACCCCCTCGGGCTCTGTATATTCAGGTCCTCCCTCTGATGGGGTTTCACATTCATCTTCACTCCCTTCTGAGCTTTTAGGGATCTGAAGAGGTTCCAAAACAGATTTTATCAGTGTCCAAGTTGACCAGATAGATGCAGGCAAGGGCACTCCCTTGCAAAGAAGTTTCTCTAATTCACTACCTACCTTCTCCCAGGTTTATAAATCTAAAGAAGGGAACTGCCAGCAGTGTTTGTCAATGGTTTGTAATAGCGCCAATAGCTGACCCTCACTGATTTTTGTCCTCTCCTCCACTCCGCCGCCCCACATCTTTTAAAAGCTGCCTTACAAGGCATATATACAGCTGGTATTGTTCCAAGCATTCTGAATTTCCCATGCTTAACCCCAGTTTCAATGCCTGATAGTGTTACTTACTGCAAAGGGGGATTTCCAGAGGCCTCACCCCACTCTTCCTCGGGACCCTGATACAATTGTTCAACTTTAGCTTCCCTCTCGGTGATCCTTCAGTTTTGAGCCCCACATTGGGCACCACTTGCTGTGGCCAGCGCCACGGGTAGGTATCGAAAGTGGTTAACGCACAGTTTGGAAAAAGGAAACTAGAGACAGAATTAAAGTTTTTTTTTAATTAATTTATTTATTTTAATTGGAGGCTAATTACAATATTGTAGTGGGTTTTGCCATACATTGACATGAATCAGCCATGGGTATAGATGTGTTCCCCATCCTGAACCCCCCTCCCACCTCCCTCCTCATCCGATCCTTCAGGGTCGTCCCAGTACACCAGCCCTGAGCGCCCTGTCTTATGCATCGAACCTGGATCTGTTTCACGTATGATGATATACATGTTTCAATGCTATTCTCTCAAATCATCCCACCCTGTCCTTCTCCCACAGAGTCCAAAAGACTGTTCTATACATGTGTCTCTTTTGCTGTCTCGCATATAGGGTCATCATCACCATCTTTCTAAATTCCATATATATGTGTTAGTATACTGTATTAGTGTTTTAAAGATGGGACCAGGGGACTCATGACATCTAGGATCAAGAGCCCTGCTGACCAATTCCACATCGCTTTTATTGAGCTCTTGGTATGCAGAAAATATCTGGTTTTTAGATAATATAAGGTTCCCATGCCCCCAGTCACATCCCAGAGTTAATGCTCTTCAGGGATGGGGCAGCCTGGTGGGCTTCCGTCTATGGGGTCACACAGAGTCGGACACGACTGAAGTGACTTAGCAGCAGCAGCAGCAGCAGTACCAAGGGCATCGCACAGCTGGGGGCAGCAATCTTCGTAGGAACATCGGAAGGACCATCAGTGTGTGCACAAGCTGCATTCTGAACTTGGGCTGACCTGGCGTTCCAAGATCCACACCATGTTCCTCCTTAGCTTAGCAAAGCATGATGACCCCAACTAATCAGCCCGATGTACTTTTTGTTTAGATTGTACTTAACTGCTATATCTGGCTTTTATTCTTTATCTATGCTGTTCTTCTCATGGCTTAGCCAGAGCAACAGGTGACTATTAACCCTTGCATCCCCCTTCTCATATTTCACGGGGAGATTAGGACTTCATGGAAGGATCTGTGTTTGCCTCCAGGACAGGACAGACACACAGTCTCCCTCCCCCTGAGGGGCAAGGCTTCCCACATCTCTCCTCCTCAACCCACTCCTTCCTTTCCTCCCTGTCGGGCTGTCCCCCAGCAGGCCTACAAGCCCTGCACTTGCCCAGTTTCAAGACCCAAGAAAGCACCCAGAGTCAACAACACAGACATCGTTGGTTTAATGGATGGGGGGCTTAGACATTGGAAGCAAGGTCCTGGGGTGACACCCACGCTCACTGTGCTGCCAAGGCAGCAGGTCCTGGTGGGAGGTTTTGCTCCCAGGGGCCGCGGGAAGTTATCAGTTACAGGGGACAGTGAACCAGGTGGGCTCATCGGTTACCAGGGAAACCAGCAGAGGAGCAGGCCCCTCATTGCCCCTTTAATAAGAACTATCACTAGGTGGGCCTGGGACAAGCGTCATAGGAAGGAAGGTCAGGCAGGTGAGTGGATGGACGTGAGGCAAGCACTGGTGGAGCAAGGGAGGGACAGAGAGCAAGAGGACAACAATCCTCAGTGGTCAGAACCTCTGGACTAGGCGTAGAGGTGACCTTCCATGGCCCAGGCCGCCCTCATTTAATTAACTAATTAATTTTAAAAAATTTATTGGGAAAAAAATACAGTGTTGCCTTAGTTTCTGCTGTACAGCAAAGTGAATCAGGCACAGATGTACATACATGCCCTCCTTGAACTGTACTGAGTAGAGTTCCCTGTGCTCTACATTAATTATCTATCTTATACATGTGTCAGTGCTCAGTCCCTCAGTCGTGTCTAACTCTTCGTGACCCCATGGACTGTAGCCCACCAGGCTCCTCTTTCCATAAAATTTTCCAGGCAAGGATACTGGAGTCAGTGGCCATTTCCTTCTCCAGGGGATCTTCCTGACCCAGCGATCAAACCTGAGTCTCCCAGATTGGCAGGTGGATTCTTGACACTACACCACCAGGGAAGCCCATTTTGTGCATTCAGTTCAGTTCAGTTCAGTTGCGCAGTCCTGTCCGACTCTTTGCGACCCCTGGACTGCAGCACACCAGGCTTCCCTGTCCATCACCAACTCCTAGAGCTTGCTCAAACCCATGTCCACTGAGTCGGTGATGCCATTCAACAATCTCATCCTCTGTCATCCCCTTCTCCTGCCTTCAATATTTCCCAGCATCGAGGTCTTTTCCAATGAGTCAGTTCTTCACATCAGGTGGCTGAAGTATTGGAGTTTCAGTTTCAGCTTCAGCCTCAGCCTTCCAATGAATATTCAGGAACGATTTGCTTGAGGACTGACTTGTTTGATCTCCTTGAAGTCTAAGGGACTCTCAAGAGTCTTCAACACCACAGTTCAAAAGCGTCAATATTTCAGTGCTCAGCTTTCTTTATAGTCCAACTCTCACATCCATATGTGACTACTGGGAAAACCATAACTTTGACTAGATGGACTTTCATCAGCAAAGTAATGCCTCTGCTTTTTATTAAGCTGTCCAGGTTGGTCATAGCTTTTGTTCCAAGGAGCAAGCCTCTTTTAATTTCATAGCTGCAGTCACCATCTGCAGTGATTTTGGAGCCTCCCAAAATAAAGTCTCTCACTGTTTCCATTGCTTCCCCATCTATTTGCCATGAAGTGATGGGACCAGATACCATGATCTTTGTTTTTTGAATGTTGAATTTTAAACCAGCTTTTTCACTCTTCTCTTTCCCTTTCATCAAGAGGCTCTTTTGTTCTTCTTTGCTTTCTGCCATGTGGATGGTGTCATCTGCATATCTGAGGTTATTGATATTTCTCAAGGCAATCTCGATTCCAGCTTGTGCTTCATCCAGCCTGGTATTTCACATGATGTACTCTGCATGTAAGTTAAATAAGCAGGGTGACAATATACAGCCTTGAGGTACTCCTTTCCCAAATTGGAACCAGTCTGTTGTTCCATGTCCTGTTCTAATTGTTGCTTTGTGACCTGCATACAAATTTCTCAGGAGGCAGGTCAGGTGGTCTAGTATTCCCATTTCTTGAAGAATTTTCCACAGTTTGTTATCATCCACACAGTCAAAGGCTTTGGCATAGTCAATAAAGCAGATAGATGTTTATCTGGAACACTCTTGCTTTTTCAATGATCCAACAGATGTTGGCAATTTGACTTTGGTTCCTGGGCCTTCTCTAAATTCATCCTGAACCTCTGGAAGTTCATAGTTCACATGTTGTTGAAGCCTGCGTTGGAGAATTTTGAGCATTACTTTGCTAGTGTGTGAGATGAGTGCAATCGTGTGGTAGTTTGAACATTCTTTGGCATTGTCTTTCTTAGGGATTGGAATGAAAACTGACCTTTTCTAGTCCTATGGCCACAGTTGAGTTTTCCAAATTTGCTGGCGTATTGAGTGCAGCGCTTTTACAGCATCATCTTTTAGGACCTGAAATAGCTCAGCAGGAATTCCATCACCTCCACTAGCTTTGTTCGTAGTGATGGTTCCTAAAGCCCGCTTGACTTCACATTTCAGGATGTCCTGGCTCTAGGTGACTACACAATCATGGTTATCTGGGTCCTGAAGATCTTTTTTGTATAGTTCTGTGTATTCTTGCCACCTCTTCTTAACATCTTAACATCTCCTGCTTCTGTTAGATCCATACCATTTCTGTCCTTTATTGAGCCCATCTTTGCATGAAATGTTCCCTTGGTATCTCTAATTTTATTTTTTTTTAATTTATTTATTTAAAGGCTAATTACTTTACAATATTGTATTAGTTTTGCCATACATTGACATGAATCCGCCACTGGTGTACATGTGTCCCCCATCCTGAACAACCCTCCCACCTCCCTCCCCATCCCATCCCTCTGGGTCATCCCAGTGCACCAGCCCCAAGTGTTCTGTATCAGGCATCGAACCTGGACTGGCTATTCATTTCACATATGATAATATACAGGTTTCAATGCCATTCTCCCAAACCATCCCACCCTCGCCCTTTCCCACAGAGTCCAAAAGACTGTTCTGTACATCTGTGTCTCTTTTGCTGTCTCGCATACAGGGTTATCGTTATCATCTTTCTAAATTCCATATATATGCGTTAGTATACTGTATTGGTGTTTTTCTTTCTGGCTTACTTCACTCTGTATAATAGACGCCAGTTTTATCCACCTCATTAGAACTGATTCAAATGTATTCTTTTTAAAGGCTGAGTAATATTCCATTCTGTATATGTACCACAGCTTGTTTATCCATTCGTCTGCAGATGGACATCTAGGTTGCTTCCATGTCCTGGCTATTATAAACATTGCTGCAATGAACGTTGGAGTACATGTGTCTCTTTCAATTCTGGTTTCCTCAGTGTGTATGCCCAGGAGTGGGATTGCTGCGTCGTATGGCAGTTCTATTTCCAGGTTTTTAAGGAATCTCCACACTGTTCTCCATAGTGGCTGTACTAGTTTGCATTCCCACCAACAGTGTAAGAGGGTTCCCTTCTCTCCACACCCTCTCCAGCATTTATTGCATGTAGACTTTTGGATAGCAGCCATTCTGACTGGTGTGAAATTTTACCTCACTGGATTTTGATTTGCATTTCTCTAATAATGAGTGATGTTGAGCATCTTTTCATGTGTTTGTTAGCCATCTGTAGGTCTTCTTTGGAGAAATGTCTGTTTAGTTCTTTGGCCCATTTTTTGATTGGATCGTTTATTTTTCTGGAATTGAGCTGCAGTAGTTGCTTGTATATTTTGGAGATTAATCCTTTATCAGTTGCTTCATTTGCTATTATTTTCTCCCATTCTGAAGGCTGTCTTTTCACCTTGCTTATAGTTTCCTTTGTTGTGCAGAAGCTTTTAATTTTAGTTAGGTCCCATTTGTTTATTTTTGCTTTTATTTCCAATATTCTGGGAGGTGGGTCATGGAGGATCCTGCTGTGATTTATGTCGGAGAGTGTTTTGCCTATGTTTTCCTCTAGGGGTTTTATAGTTTATGGCCTTACATTTAGATCTTTAATCCATTTTGAGTTTATTTTTGTGTATGGTGTTAGAAAGTATTCTAGTTTCATTTTTTTACAAGTGGTTGACCAGTTTTCCCAGCATCACTTGTTAAAGAGATTGTCTTTTCTCCATTTTATATTCTTGCCTCCTTTGTCAAAGATAAGGTGTCCATAGGTGTGTGGATTTATCTCTGGGCTTTCTATTTTGTTCCATTGATCTATATTTCTGTCTTTATGCCAGTACCATACTGTCTTGATGACTGTGGCTTTGTAGTAGAGCCTGAAGTCCGGCAGGTTGATTCCCCCAGTTCCATCTTCTTTCTCAAGATTGCTTTGGCTATTCGAGGTTTTTTTGTATTTCCATACAAATTGTGAAATTATTTGTTCTAGCTCTGTGAAAAACACCATTGGTAGCTTGATAGGGATCATTGAATCTATAGATTGATGTGTGTAGTGTACTCATTTTCACTATATTGATTCTTCCAATCCATGAACACGGTATTCATTTCTCCATCTATTTCTGTCCTCTTTGATTTCTTTCACCAGTGTTTTATAGTTTTCTATATATACGACTTTTGTTTCTTTATGTAGATATATTCCTAAGTATTTTATTATTTTCCTTGCAATGGTGAATGGAATTGTTTCCTTAATTTCTCTTTCTGTTTTCTCATTGTTCAGTTCAGTTCAGTTTAGTTGCTCAGTCGTGTCCGACTCTTTGCGACCCCATGAATCACAGCACACCAGGCCTCCCTGTCCATCACCAACTCCCGGAATTCACTCAGTCTCATGTCCATCGAGTCAGTGATGCCATCCAGCCATCTCATTCTCTGTCGTCCCCGTCTCCTCCCACCACCAATCCCTCCCAGCATCAGAGTCTTTTCCAGTGAGTCAATTCATCGCATAAGGTGGCCAAAGTATTGCAGTTTCAGCTTTAGCATCAGTCCTTCCAATGAACACCCAGGACTGATCTCCTTTAGAATGGACTGGTTGGATCGCCTTGCAGTCCAAGGGACTCTCAAGAGTCTTCTCCAGCACCACAGTTCAAAAGCATCAATTCTTCAGCGATCAGCTTTCTTCACAGTCCAACTCTCACATCCATACATGACCACGGGAAAAACCATAGCCTTGACTAGACGGACCTTTGTTGGCAAAGTAATGTCTCTGCTTTTTAATATGCTATCTAGGTTGGTCATAACTTTCCTTTCAAGGAGTAAGCATCTTTTAATTTCATGGCTGCAGTCAGCATCTGCAGTGATTTTGGAGCCCAAAAAAATAAAGTCTGACACTGTTTCCACTGTTTTTCCATCTATTTCCCATGAAGTGATGGGACCAGATGCCATGATCTTAGTTTTCTGAATGTTGAGCTTCAAGCCAACTTTTCACTCTCCTTTTTCACTTTCATCAAGAGGCTTTTTAGTTCCTCTTCACTTTCTGCCATAAGGGTGGTATCATCTGCATATCTGAGGTTATTGATATTTCTCCCAGCAATCTTGATTCCAGCTTGTGCTTCTTCCAGCCCAGCGTTCCTCATGATGTACTCTGCATAGAAGTTAAATAAGCAGGGTGACAATATACAACCTTGACGTACTCCTTTTCCTATTTGGAACCAGTCTGTTGTTCCATGTCCAGTTCTAACTGTTGCTTCCTGACCTGCATACAGGTTTCTCAAGAGGCAGGTCAGGTGGTCTGGGATTCCCATCTCTTTCAGAATGTTCCACAGTCTATTGTGATCCACACAGTCAAAGGCTTTGGCATAGTCAATGAAGCAGAAATAGATGTTTTTCTGGAACTCTCTTGCTTTCTCCATGATCCAGCAGATGTTGGCAATTTGATGTCTGGTTCCTCTGCCTTTTCTAAAACCTGCTTGAACATCTGGAAGTTCATGGTTCACATATTGCTGAAGCCTGGCTTGGAGAATTTTTAGCATGATTTTACTAGCGTGTGAGATGAGTGCAATTGTGTGGTAGCTTGAACATTCTTTGGTATTCCCTTTCTTTGGGATTGGAATGAAGACTGACCTTTTCCAGTCCTGTGGCCACTGCTGCGTTTTCCAAATTTGCTGGCATATTGAGTGCAGCACTTTCACAGCATCATCTTTCAGGATTTGAAATAGCTCAACTGGAATTCCATCACCTCCACTAGCTTTGTTCGTAGTGATGCTTTCTAAGGCCCACTTGACTTCACATTCCAAGATGTCTGGCTCCAGGTGAGTGATCACGCCATCGTGATTATCTTCATTGTGGAGATCTTTTTTGTACAGTTCTTCTGTGTATTCTTGCCACCTCTTCTTAATATCTTCTGCTTCTGTTAGGTCCATACCATTTCTGTCCTTTATCGAGCCCATCTTTGCATGAAATGAACATTTCTCATTGTTAGTGTATAGGAATGTGAGGGATTTCTGTGTTGATTTTATATCCTGCAACTTTACTGTATTCATTGATTAGCTCTAGTAATTTTTTGGTGGAGTCTTTAGGGTTTTCTATGTAGAGGATCATGTCATCTGCAAACAGTGAGTTTTACTTCTTCTTTTCCAATCTGGATTCCTTTTATTTCTTTTTCTGCTCTGATTGCTGTGGTCAAAACTTCCAAAACTATGTTGAATAGTAGTGGTGAGAGTGGGCACCCTTGTCTTGTTCCTGACTTTAGGCGAAATGCTTTTAATTTTTCACCATTGAGGATAATGTTTGCTGTGCGTTTGTCATATATAGCTTTTATTATATTGAGATATGTTCCTTTTATTCTTGCTTTCTGGAAGGTTTTTATCATAAATGGGTGTTGAATTTTGTCAAAGGTTTTCTCTGAATCTACTGAGATAATCATATGGTTTTTATTTTTCAGTTTGTTAATGTGGTGTATTACATTGATTGATTTGCCGATATTAAAGAATCCTTGCATCCCTGGGATAAAGCCCACTTGGTCATGATGTATGATCTTTTTAATGTGTTGTTGGATTCTGTTTGCTCAAATATTTTTAAGGATTTTTGCATCTATATTCATCAGTGATATTGGCCTGTAGTTTTCTTTTTTTGTGGCATCTTTGTCAGGTTTTGGTTATTCAGCAGCGTGTTGTTCAGCCTCTGTATGTTGGAATTTTTAATAGTTTTCTCCTGTAATTGACATCTAATCTTACTGCATTGTGGTCAGAAAAGATGCTTGAATGATTTCAATTTTTTTGAATTTACCAAGGCTAGATTTATGGCCCAGGATGTGATCTATCCTGGAGAAGGTTCCATTTGCACTTGAGAAAAAGGTGAAATTCATTGTTTTGGGGTGAAATGTCCTATAGATATCTATTAGGTCTAACTGGTCTATTGTAGCATTTAAATTTTGTGTTTCCTTGTAATTTTCTGTTTAGTTGATCTATCCATAGGTGTGACTGGGGTATTAAAGTCTCCCACTATTATTGTGTTATTATTAATTTCCCCTTTCATACTTGTTAGCATTTGTCTTACATATTGCGGTTCTCCTATGTTGGGTGCATATATATTTATAATTGTTATATCTTCTTCTTGGATTGATCCTTTGATCATTATGTAGTGTCCTTCTTTGTCTCTTTTCGCAGCCTTTGTTTTAAAGTCCATTTTATCTGATATGAGTATTGCTACTCCTGCTTTCTTTTGGTCTTTATTTGCGTGGAATATCTTTTTCCAGCCCTTCACTTTCAGTCTGTATGTGTCTTTTGTTTTGAGGTGGGTCTCTTGTAGACAACATATATGGGGGTCTTGTTTTTGTATCCATTCAGCCAGCCTTTGTCTTTTGGTTGGGGCATTCAACCCATTTACATTTAAGGTAATTATTGATGAGTATGATCCTGTTGCCATTTACTTTATTGTTTTGGGTTCGAGTTTATACACCCTTTCTATGTTTCCTGTCTAAAGAAGATCCTTTAGCATTTGTTGGAGAGCTGGTTTGGTGGTGCTGAATTCTCTCAGCTTTTGCTTGTCTGTAAAGCTTTTGATTTCTCCTTCATATTTGAATGAGATCCTTGCTGGGTACAGTAATCTGGGCTGTAGGTTATTTTATTTCATCACTTTAAATATGTCTTGCCATTCCCTTCTGGCCTGAAGAGTTGCTATTGAAAGATCAGCTGTTATCCTTATGGGAATCCCCTTGTGTGTTATTTGTTGTTTTTCCTTGCTGCTTTTAATATTTGTTCTTTGTGTTTGATCTTTGTTAACTTGATTAATATGTGTCTTGGGGTGTTTCACCTTGGGTTTATCCTGTTTGGGACTCTCTGGGTTTCTTGGACTTGGGTGATTATTTCCTTCCCCATTTTAGGGAAGTTTTCAACTATTATCTCCTCAAGTATTTTCTCATGGCCTTTCTGTTTTGTCTTCTTCTGGGACTCCTATGATTCGAATGTTGGGGGCATTTAACATTGTCCCAGAGATCTCTGAGGTTGTCCTCATTTCTTTTAATTCTTTTTTCTTTTTTCCTCTCTGTTTCATTTATTTCTACCATTCTATCTTCTACCTCACTAATCCTATCTTCTGCCTCCGTTATTCTATTGTTTGTTCCCTCCAGAGTGTTTCCTCATGTGACGAGTTGACTCACTGGAAAAGACTCTGATGCTGGGAAAGGTTGGGGGTGGGAGGAGAAGGGGACGGCAGAGAATGAGATGGCTGGATGGCATCACCGACTCTGTGGACATGAGTTTGAGTGAACTCCGGGAGTTGGTGATGGACAGGGAGGCCTGGCGTGCTGTGATTCATGGGGTCGCAGAGAGTCGGACACAACTGAGTGACTGAACTGAACTGAACTGATTGCATCATTCATTATATATTGACTCTTTTTTCTTTCTTCTAGGTCCCTGTTAAAGATTTCTTGCATCTTCTTGATCCTTGTCTCCAGGCTATTTATCTGTAACTCCATTTTGTTTTCAAGATTTTGGATCATTTTCACTATCATTATTCGGAATTGTTTATCAGGTAGATTCCCTGTCTCTTCCTCTTTTGTTTGGTTTGCTGGGCATTTATCCTGTTCCTTTACCTTCTTGATATTTCTCTTTCTTTTCATCTTGTTTATATTGCTGTGTTTGGGGTGGCCTTTCTGTATTCTGGCAGTTTGTGGTTCCTCTTTATTGTGGATGTTTCTAACTGTGGGTGGGGTGGAACGGGTGGCTTGTCAAGGTTTCCTGGTTAGGGAAGCTTGTGTCAGTGTTCTCGTGGGTGGAGCTGGATTTCTTCTCTCTGGAGTGCAATGAAATGTCCACTAACGAGTTTTGAGATGTCAGTGGGTTTGGTGTGATTTTCAGCAGCCTGTATATTGAAGCTCAGGGCTATGTTCCTGTGTTGTTGGAGAATTTGCGTGGTATGTCTTTCTCTGGAACTTGTTGGCCCTTGGGTGGTGCTTGGTTTCAGTGTAGGTATGGAGGGGTTTGATGAACTCCTATCGATTAATGTTCCCTGGAGTCAGGAGTTCTCTGGTGTTCTCAGGATTTGGACTTAAGCCTCTGGTTTTCAGTCTTATTCTTACAGTAGCCTCAAGACTTCTCCATCTATGCAGCACTGATGGTAAAACATCTAGGTTTAAAGATGGAAAGTTTCTCCACGGTGAGGGACACCCGGAGAGGTTCACAGAGTTACATGGAGGAGAGAAGAGGGAGGAGGGAGACAGAGGTGACCAGGAGGAGAAGAGGGGGAGTCAAAAGGGGAGAGACAGATCCCACCAGTAATCGGTTCCCTAAGTGTTCTCCACAGCCCGGAACACACAAAGAGATTCACAGAGTTGGGTAGAGAAGAGAAAGGGGAGGGAGGAGATAGAGGTGACCTGGTGGAGAAACAGGAGAGTCCAAAGGGCGAGAGAGTAATCCAGCCAGTAATCTCGCTCCCAAGTAAAAAATGGGTACTGAAGATTGAGTTCTTAAAGGTACAAAGCTGACAACGAATACCAAAAAGCAAAGATTAAAAATCTAGAGTAGAGGTTAGATTCTCAAAAATGCAATAGTAAAGAAAACAACAAAGTCACAAAAATTATAATATATATATATATATATATATGAAGTTTGCTTTAAAAATAGGGTCTTTTTTTGCAAAGTAATAGTAGATTATAAAAATTAAAATTAAAGGAGTAATCAGTTCAGTTCAGTCGCTCAGTCGTGTCCAACTCTTTGCAACCCCATGAATCACAGCACGCCAGGCCTCCCTGTCCATCACCAACTCCCGGAGTTCACTCAAACTCATGTCCATCGAGTCGGTGATGCCATCCAGTCATCTCATTCTCTGTCGTCCCCGTCTCCTCCCACCCCCTATCCCTCCCAGCATCAGAGTCGTTTCCAGTGAGTCAACTCGTCGCATGAGGTGGCCAAAGTATAGGACTTAAAAATAAAAAAATTTTTAATTAAAAAAATTAGTAAAAAGATAATAGTAAAAATGTATCTAGGACTTTCTCTGGTGTTGTTTTGGACAGTGTGGAGTCAGTTCATTTTCAGATAGTTTCTTGATCCGGCTTACACTTCTCAAGATCTACAGGCCCCTTTCTATGTAGTCGGTGCTAACTGCAAGGTTTTAGTCTATTGCACCTGTCACTTCCAAAGCGGTTCCCTCTGTTTATTTTAGCTTCTTCTGTTTGCTGGTCTCTTCAGTGTCTAATTTCTGCCCTGACAAAAGGGGGCGGTGGTGGTCAAATTTTTTAGGCTCACTTGTTCAGTCGTGCTGTGGGGAAGGGGGAACACTGCAAACAAATATCACTTGCATCTGTGGGGAATGCTCGCAGTGTCTCAGCCACACTGAGTTTGCCCCCATTCATGGCGTGTGTGCTTTCCCAGTCTACACTGCTCAGGCTCTAGGTTGTTCTGCTGGGAACTGTCTGAGGCGGGCCCTGGGTTGTGTGCACTTCCCAGGTCTAAGCTGCTCAGGTTCAGGTTCTTGGGTACTCCACAGAGGCACAGACTTGGTTGGGCCTGCGTTTTGTGCCCTTCCCCGGTCTGAGCAGCTCAGGTGACCAGGTGCTTGGCGAGCGCATCCACCTCCAGTTGGGGCTGCAGCTTATCACCTCCCCCATTCCTGCTGCTTGGTTTTCTGGGTGTACAACTGGCGCACCTTCTCAGGTGTGCTGTCTCTTCTGGGGAGCTGATCTCTGGCTGCGACCCTCCCAGCAGACGTCGACCATCCAGAATCCCAAGGAGTCTTGGTTAGCAAAGAAACCTGGTTGCACTTTGGTAGATGATGCCTCTCAGGGGCCATTATTGCCCTCTTCCAGCTCGGGCTGCCCTTGCCTGCCTGTCTCTGATGGGGGATGGGCCGGTCCGCAGCTGGCTAGCTCTCTCAGTCCTTTGTTCTGTGAGCGGGCCTGGCGGTGTCTTAGGTTAGGGCTTTTTGTGGGAATCTCACAGTCTGGGTTGCTATCTCACAGTCTGGGTTGCTATCTCACAGACTGGGTTGCTATCTCAAGCTAGTTCCCTCAGATTGCCCTTGGGGCATTCAGGCCCTGTCCTTACCCTAAGCAATGCAGCCCACGCCTCCCTGTCTAGTCCCCGCTTGCTAGTGGCGGATGCAAGAGTCTGTGCTGCTTCTCCGCTGGGAGTTGCTGTTAGGCACGTAATCTGTGGGTTTAATTATTTATTTTTCCTCCCGGTTATGTTGCCCTCTGAGGTTCCAAGGCTCACCAGACTCGCCAGTGAGAATGTTTCCTGGTGTTTGGAAACTTCTCTCTTCTTCAAGACTGCCTTCCCCAACGGATCTCCATCCCTACCTCTTTTGTCTCTCTTTATATCTTTTATATTTTTTCCTACCTCCTTTCAAAAACAATGGGCTGCCTTTCTGGGTGCCTGATGTTCTCTGCCAGCATTCAGAAGTTGTTTTGTGGAATTTGCTCAGAGTCCAAATGTTCTTTCGATGAATTTGTGGGGGAGAAAGTGGTCTCCCACCCTATTCCTCCTCCATCTTCTCTAATTTTCTTGAAGAGACCTCTAGTCTTTCCCATTCTATTGTTTTCTTCTATTTCTTTGCATCGATCACTGAGGAAGGCTTTCTTATCTCTCCTTGCTATTCTTTGGAATTCTGTATTCAGGTGGGTATATCCTTCTTTTTCTCCTTTGCCTTTAGCATCTCTTCTTTTCTCAGCTATTTTATACATACATTAATGTGTATATTATACACAGTAGTGTGTATGTGTCAATCCTAATCTCCTAATCCATCCTATCCCCCGCTTTCCTCCTTGCTCTCTCATTTATTTCTCCCTTTATCCCCACTTCCCTCTTCAACATCACCCACTGTCCCCCAACCCTCATGCATATAATGACACATTTCTGCTGAACACCTACTTGCATCCCAGCTTGTCCTGTTTTGCAGGCATGCATTTCGGTGCTGCATGGACCTGGTTCTTGGTGTCATTCAGCGCCATGCCTGAGGCCCTGTCTGACTGTGGGTGCCTCTCCTCTGAGGCTGCTCAGGCTGCTTGATGCCTGGGGCTCGAGTCCTCGCATTTTCCTCCTCTTTCTCTTTGGGAGTGGGGGACAGCTCCCCGTTGCCTCCAGCTTGTCACCACACAGATGCTATTTAGGAGACATATAAGAACCACTCTGCAGGAACGAAGGCAATGGCACCCCACTCCAGTACTCTTGCCTGGAAAATCCCATGGATGGAGGAGCCTGGTAGGCTGCAGTCCGTGGGGTCACTAAGGGTCGGACACGACTGAGCAACTTCACTTTCACTTTTCACTTTCACACATTGGAGAAGGAAATGACAACCCACTCCAATGATCTTGCCTGAAGAATCCCAGGAACGGGGGAGCCTGGTGGGCTTCCGTCTATGGGGTCACACAGAGTCGGACACGACTGAAGTGACTTAGCAAGAAAAATATATTAATATGCATCAATATAATATATAATATATTAATATATAATTGTATATAATACATATTAATTTTTATAATGTATATGTATGCAGGCATACTGTAGTTCATGGGGTCACAGAGTCCAATGTGACTTAGCAACTGAACAACAGATATGCATATATATGTGTATATATATATATATATATGACCAAAGCACTTTGCCATACACCTGAAACTAACACAACATTGTAAATAAACTATCAGCTATTCTTCCATAAAAAGGAAACCACTCACTGCTATTTTCTCAACATAAAAATGTATTTTGATCTTATTGAAATCATATCAAATACATAAAACTGCATTTGATATGTTTGCAGGCACAGCCCTTAGCCAAATCATAAAAAGACAGATTATTTTCTAAATCTTCTCAACATTTTGGCCAAACGGGCTCTTTTGCCTTATGGCCTTCTCCTTCCCTGTTACTCAGAAGTTGAATTCCTCATCTGAGTTTAACTTCTCTCTGCTTCTCTCTCTGGTTGCGTCATGGAATCCCTTACTGAGCAGGCCTGCTCAGGAGACAGCTAACACAGGGTTAATGGCTGGGAACATGGTTGGTTACACCCAGGACGTTGTTGGTAACCACTGACCCTCAGAAGCAGCGTGGGCGATGCTTTGCCCAGGCTCCAGAAGACAGGCTGCCTTTTTCACCCTGTGGGAATCTTTATCCCACTTATTTGTGATGTTACCAGGCCCTGTTTGCTTCTGTTTTTCCAGCTGGCTTAAAAAAAAGAGTAAAACACCATTTCCGGCTCCACGCCCTGCCTCCCATACTAATCTGCTCTCATCTGTCTCCAGACTACCACTTCCACTGGGGGTCAGGAGGTACAGTGTCCTCATGACCTTGGGATCTTTTAAGCAACACAGGGTCTGGGCCGTGTTAGACCTTCCATCTTGCTGGTCACACCACACCTGTCTGCACACCCAGCACTCAGTGAGGACAAGAGGGCACCCGACAGCACGGTGATGATGGCAGAGGGCCTGGAAATGTTGCCTTTCTCCAAGAGCAGGGGGCTGGTTTGGTGAATCTCAAAGAAGTCCTGCCAAGAACAGCAGGGTCCACTGAGCAAGTCTGTGTCCTCGGGAAGAGAAATGCAGGTGGCAGGCAGAATGAGTGTGGATCCCACTTTAGGAATGTTCTCTCTAGACTGAGTACAAAGCTTCCTTGACTTATCTTTTTGGGGACTGTGCTGGGTCTTCATTGCTGCTCATGAGCTTTCTCTTGTTGCAGCAAGTGGGGGCCTCTCATTGCAGTGATGTCTCTCCTTGCAGAGCACAGGCTCTAGGCATGCAAGCTTCAGTAATTGTGGCTTGTGGGTTCAGTAGTTGTGGCTCACAGGCTTAGCTGCTCCACGAATGTGGGATCTTCCCAGAGGAGGGATCAAACCCGAGTCCCCTACACTGGCAGGCTGATTCTTAACCACTGGACCACCAGGGAAGTCCCTCTTCCTTGACTTACAATAGAGTTGCATCCCAATAAACCTATCATAAGTTGAAAATATCAAAGGTCGAAAATGTATTTAATACACCTGAACATTCTAGCTTAGGCAAGTTTACCTTAACTGAGCACAGAACATGTACATTAGCCAACAGGTGGGCAAACTCACCTGTCACAAAGTCTATTTATAATTGTGTTGATTAGCTCCTGTAATTTGCTGAAAACAAAAACACAGAATGGCTGTCCACATGCCAGTTATTCACCCTTGTGATCATGTGGCTGACTGGGAGGAACTGTGCCTGCCACTGTCCAGCATTACAAAGGCACTGGATCACCCAGCACTAGGTGGGAAAGGATCGTTGTTGTTCAGTCACTAAGTCGTGTCCACTTTCTGCGACCCCATGGACTGCAGCCTGCCAGGTTCCTATGTCCTTTACTATCTCCCAGACTTTGCTCAAATTCATGTCCGTTGAGTCGGCAATGCTATCTAACAATCTAATCCTCTGTCGTCCCCTTCTCCTCCTGCCCTCAGTCTTTCCTAGCATCAGGGTCTTTTCCAGTGAGTCAGCTCTTCACATCATGTGGCCAAAGTATTGGAGCTCCAGAAGTAGTCCTTTCAATGAATATTTGGATTCTTTACCACTGAGCCACCAGGGAAGCCCTGGGGAAGGATAGAAATTCACAATTCAAAGTATAGTTTTCTCTGAATTCATATTTCTTTCACACAGATGAACCATCATAAGTCAGGAACCAACTGTACATACTCAGGATATCAGCAAAGTCTGGAAACAGACTTTAGGCAGTGTGTTAATTAAATTTTTAATATTACACTCAGTGTATTTTTAGGTAAACTACCCCTGAATTCAAAGTAATGAGCATTATCATTAATTTTTTTAAAAACTAAAATAAATACACTTTCATGTTCAAAACCGAGAAACATTGAGTAGATACTGTATTTATAGCGCTTTCACATGTTAATAGTTGGACCACTTGCTTTAAATTTAGGTAACTGGAGATTAAGAAAAAATGTATTTATGATATTATAATGTATGAAAATATAAGTGAAGTAACATATATGTTTATATATGTTATAGATAAACTGTTTATATATTGTTAATCCATGTTTTCCAACTTTGCAGATGTCCTCTGCAGGCATAGAAAAGTCCAGAAGGAAATATACCAAAAGAGAAAACAGTGACTATTACTTAGAATAATACATAAGACTTTTTTCCTTCTTTTTGCCTTTCTATTACTTTCAATTTTTTTCTTCAGAAATTAGATTCAGTTCAGTTCAGTTCAGTTCAGTTCAGTCGCTCAGTCGTGTCCGACTCTCCGCGACCCCATGAATCACAGCACGCCAGGCCTCCCTGTCCATCACCAACTCCCGGAGTACACTCAAACTCATGTCCACAGAGTCGGTGATGCCATCCAGCCATCTCATTCTCCGTCGTCCCCTTCTCCTCCCGCCCCCAACCTTTCCCAGCATCAGAGTCTTTTCCAGTGAGTCAACTCGTCGCATGAGGTGGCCAAAGTATTGCAGTTTCAGCTTTAGCATCAGTCCCTCCAATGAACACCCAGGATTGATCTCCTTTAGAATGGACTGGTTGGATCTCCTTGCAGTATAAGGGACTCTCAAGAGTCTTCTCCAACACCACAGTTCAAAAGCATCGATTCTTCGGCGATCAGCTTTCTTCACAGTCCAACTCTCACATCCATACATGACCACGGGAAAAACCATTGCCTTGACTAGACGGACCTTGGTTGGCAAAGTAATGTCTCTGCTTTTTAATATACTATCAAGGTTGGTCATAACTTTCCTTCCAAGGAGCAAGCGTCTTTTAATTTCATGGCTGCAATCAGCATCTGCAGTGATTTTGGAGCCCAAAAAAACAAAGTCTGACACTGTTTCCACTGTTTTTCCATCTATTTCCCATGAAGTGATGGGACCAGATGCCATGATCTTTGTTTTCTGAATGTTGAGCTTCAAGCCAACCTTTTCACTCTCCTCTTTCACTTTCATCAAGAGGCCTTTGAGTTCCTCTTCACTTTCTGCCATAAGGTCCTTTGTTATTACTGAAAGCAAACCAGAGCTGCTGTAGCACATGTACAGAAAGCCCTGACTACAGGTTACTCATCCCTTTTGTAGTGGGGGAGCAGGTTCAGTGTCTCTGAGTTTTCTGTCAAAGTCAGTACAGGTTTCTGCCTCACCAAGGGGCCAGATGTCCATTCATTTGTTACCGAACCAAACCTTGGTATGCTCACCTTCTTGCAGTAAAGCCAATCTTCTGACACTGGGTTGTACTGCAGGACAGTACAGCATTTATTCCAGGTGCAAAGCAAGGAGTCCAGGCAACTAGTGCTCAAAAGACTAGAACTTCCTGATGGGTTTTCAGGGAAGCATTTTTAAAGTCAACGTGAGGGAGAGAGCCTTAGAGTACATGATCAGCTTGTGCACAGTTCTCTGATTGGCTGATAGTGAGGTAACAGGGCAAGGTACCAGGGGTTAATGTAATCACTCCTGAGGCTCCAATAAGTCTGGAATACACACGCTAATAATGGTCATCAGGTGGCTTCCCAGGTGGCACTAGTGGTAAAGAACCTGCTTGCCAGTGCAGGTAGATGTAAGAGATGTGGGTTCAATTCCTGGGTAGGGAAGATCCCCTGGAGAAGGGCATGGCAACCCACTCCAGTATTCTTGCCTGGAGAATCCCATGGGCAGAGAAGCCTGGTGGGATACAGTCCATAGGGTCACAAAGAGTCGGACACGACTGAAGCAACTTAAAACACACACAGTAGTCATTGCAGCAGCAGCAGTTAACCTCTTTCTTTTGGTGGTGGTTTTAGAACCTGTAAAACAACTCAGTGATGTGCATGAGATACTGTTATCCCTGTTGTGTACTTCAGGGAGGAACTAAAGATTCTATCACTGTCATATGGCTGATTTACTGTTTAAATTGTTACCAATTCTCCTGGCCCAACTGCTACTTTTGTCACTATACAATCACGTACCTTCAGTCATTAATTCTTGAGTCAGGCTTTTGTGACTCTGGCGAGTCCTGGGAGACTAAGCTTTTCTACAGACAAGAGGCAGGCAGAGGACTCTGGGGCCAGGGGGAGGGTGGGGATCTGGCCCAGGAAGGCCCCATGGGGTCCTGCTCCATTACGTATTTGTTCAACATGTTGATGGAGCAGCTGCTTGTGCTGCACACCAACTAGGTGCTGGGGGTGCAGTGAAAATAAACAGATGATGTCCTTGCCCTCATGGAGAAGCTTTTAAAGAAACTATGGGATGTTAAACAGTGGTGAGGGCTAAGCAAAAGAAAATAAAACAGGGCAAGCTGGACATGCGAGGTGGCTTGGAGCTTTGGTTAGTGATGGGGGTAGCGCAAGTGAGGGGAAGAAAGATGTGAAGAGCTAAGTGTGATGTTGGGGTGCACTCCCCCCAGGAACTCTGTGTCCTCCTGGGCACCAGGACTGGGCAGGCACCAGCATCCCCATGATCCCCAAGCAGCTCAGCCCTGGTCCAGTTCAGCCCCATGGCACTCGGCCATCACAGCACGCACAGCTGGTCCTGACTCCCCCAGCAGGGCCTCCCAGCCACACTACTGGCTGAGCTTTCATCCAGGTAGACGAAACAGAAGAGCATTGCAGGGATCGGTAAGCATGTTCGATTGGGCAGCATGTCCCCACTCAAACTGGAGGAGTGGGAGCACGTTCTGATTTTTTTTTCTGGAGACTCAGGATTAAAGTTTGAGCCCAGCACAAGACTCTGGGTTCTGTGGGTGATGACAGACAGCCACACCTGTGAAAGGAGGGAGACACGATGGTAGTGATGGCAACAAGGCACCCAGTGGTGGGAGATGCAGGTAGTGCCCGGGGCTAGCTGACCCCACCCTCCCTGACTGCTGCCCTCTATTCCTGGGCAAGACATCCCCGGGGCCTCCCACCACTGACATAGCAGCCCAGGCAGAAAACCTCAGTGTCTCAGGCTTAAGGGAAAGGAGAGGGGTCAGCCAGGGCCAGAGTGGTGTTGTGGAGGCAGTCCGAACGTGGGTTGGAAAAGAGTTTCCAGACACAGAGCATCTCAGAAGGGAGTGAGTTTATAGAGAACCAATAACAGAGATAATGTGGGTGCTGTGAGCTAGCAGGCCAATACCTCCTGACAGACCAGGGAAAGCCAACCCCTTTCATGGGTTAGTAGCCAATTTTTATAGCCTCAGGACAAAGAAAATTCCTGCCAGAAGGGTGGCATTAGGTGATTGGTTAGGGTGAGCACTGGGGAGGGCATTTTTGCCTAATATGGGGTCAGGAAGCCTGTTCATGAGGATCAAGGGGCAGCTTTTGGCAACGATTACAAAAGGGACTCGGTCAGCTTCAGAGGTGACCTTGTTTCTGGGCTCTACTTCTGGCCTTGGTACAAGGTCTTCCACCTGTGGCCTGGGGGCAGGACTAACAGCACTCAGGGGTGTGTGTGCATGTGTTTCAGGTATGTAAATTCAGAAGCTGGATAGATGTTCCACAGGCTACTGGTTGGTTCACCAGCACGCTTAAAGATTAAGAGTGATTCCCAACTCCTTTTAAATGGTTCCACCTACTCAGCATCCCCTCCTTTTGCATATTTGCTATTTGAAGACAAAGGCAGGTTGAATTAGCTTCACATCTTCCCAGTTTTCCTCTACCACTACTAGAGTAGGAGGCCATTCCCTCCCCTGGGGGATCTTCCCAATTAAACCCAGGAATTAAACCAAGGTCTCCTGCGTTGCAGGTGGATTCTTCACCATCTGAACCATCTGAGAAGCCCTCTACCACTACTGGGATTTGCCAATATGAAGTCAGACACACTGCCATTCACAGCCAAGCAGTGGATTCTCCTGATCAATACTGTGTGATGCTAACTGTTATATTTTGTTTTTGTTGCAGCCCCAACCCCAAAAAGGCAAAAATGTGACCACTGGTCCCCGTGTCCCACAGACACCTACGCCTACCGGTTGCTCAGTGGGGGTGGCAGGGACAAATACGCCAAGATCTGCTTTGAGGATGAGATGTAAGTATCAGCGCGAGAAAAGAAAGCCTAGCTCCCCCACGTGGTTTTTTACCTTCTCTGAGGCTGAAAAGTGAAAGTGAAAGTGACTCAGTTGTGTCCGACTCTTTCTGACCCTATGGACTCCTGTGTCCATGGGATTCTCCAGGGAAGAATACTGGAGTGAGTTGCCATTTCCTTCTCCAGGGGATCTTCTCAACCCAGGGATCGAACCCAGGTCTCCCGCATTGCAGGCAGAATGTGAAAATGACTAGGCAGCAAGTCTGTCCCAGGAGACAAGGGCATGTCCTCGACTTCAGGAAGAGGCTAAGGGCATCCGAGGGGAGCTGAGAAAGCCTGCTGTGCCCACAGTGGGGTGAGGATACATGGGTTGTCTCTCATGGTTTTATGTGTCACATGTTGCGCTTCCATTTGACATCAGTCAGCAAAAAACTCAGGGCTTCCCAGGTGGCACTAGTGGTAAAGAACCCATCTGTCAATGCAGAAGATGTAAGAGACATGGGAGTTCAGTCCCTGGGTCAGGAAGATCCCCTGGAGAAGGAAATGGCAACCCACTCCAGTATTCTTGCCTGGAGAATCCCATAGACAGGGGAGCCTGGCGGGCTCCAGTCCATGGGATCACAGAGTCAGACACAACTGAAGTGACTTAGCACACTTGCACACACACAGCACAAACTTCAGTATATATTTTGTACTCTAGCCCTTCAAAGTCAGGGAAACACCAAAACTCAGGACATAGCTGTCCTTGCATTTGGGTTTTGAGTCTCACTCTCATGGAGTAAAGTCAGCGTCACCTCTCCCTGCAGCCCGTACCCCTTGCTCAATTCAGTTCACATTCCCTGCAACTGCCTTACCCTTCCGTCCGTTCTGTTCCGTCACTCAGTCATGTCCGACTCTTTGCGACCTCGTGGACTGTAGCCTACCAGGCTTCTCCGTCCATGGGATTCTCCAGGCAAGAATACCGGAGTGGGTTACCGTTTCCTTCTCCAGGGTATTTTCCCAACCCAGGGATCAAACCCAGGTCTCCCGCATTAGAGGCAGACGCTTTAACCTCTGAGCCACCATGGAAGCCCATACCCTTAATAGCCCACTAATCCCTGGCACTTGGAACTGTCCTAGCCCATCGTGTTCCACGGCTAGAGCTGCATAATAAAGTACACAGACAGTGCAGCTTAAGCAATGGACATTCATTCTCTCACACTCTGGAAGCCAAACATCATGACCAAGGTGTGGGCAGGGCTGGTTCCCCCTGGGGCTGCTAGGGAACATCTGTCTCAGGCTCTCCCCTTGACTTGCAGATGCCATTTTCACCCTGGGTCTTCACATCGCTTTCCCTCCTTGTGTCTTGGTCCCAACTTCCCCTCTTTAAAAGGACACCAGTCATATTGGATTGCTGTTGTTGTTCAGTCTCTAAGTCATGTTCAATTTGTTGTGACCCCATGGACTGTAGCACACCAGGATCCTTGTTCTTCACTATCTCCCGGAGCTTGCTCAAACTCCTGTTCATTAAGTCGGTGATGCCATCCAACCATCTCATCGTCTGCCACCCCCTTCTCCTCCTGCCTTCCATCTTTCCCATCATCAGGGTCTTTTCCAATGAGCTGGTTCTTCTCATGAGGTGGCCAAAGTATTAGAGCTTCAGTTTCAGCATCAGTTCTTCCAATGAATATTCAGGGTTGATTTCCTTTAGGATTGACTGGTTTGATTTCCTTGCTGTCCAAGGGACTCTCAAGCACCTTCTCCAACACTACAATTTGAAAGCATTAATTCTTCGGCGCTCCTCCTTCTTTATGGTCCAAATCTCACATCCATACATGATGACTACTGGAAAAACTATAGCTTTGACTAGACGGACCTTTGTCAGCAAAATGATGTCTCTGCTTTTTAATACACTGTCTAGGTTTGCCATAACTTTTCTTCCAAGGATCAAGTGTCTTTTAATTTCATGGCTGCAGTCACCGTCCACAGTGATTTTGGAGCTCAAGAAAATAAAATCTGTTACTGTTTCCACATTTTCCCTTTCTATTTGCCATGAAGTGATAGGACCAGATTCCATGATCTTAGTTTTTTGAATGTTGAGTTTTAAGCCAGCTTTTTCACTCTCCTCTTTCACCCTCATCAAGAGGCTATTTCATATTGGTTTAGGGTCACCCTAAAGACCTTGTTTTAACTGAGTCATCTCCTTAAAGGTCCTCTATCCAAATGAGGTCACATTCGGAGGTTCTTAGGATTAGTGTAACATTTGAACTTTGAGGGAACACAGGGTAACCCACAACACCCAACTTAAGTATGGTTTGGGTGATTAAGTGATTACTGCAGATAAAAGAAACTGAGTGCTCCTAACCCTGAGGTCATTTGGAGTCATCCCACCAATTCCCCGAAAGCCAGGCCCACCTTCCCTTTTTTGTTGGTTGCTTGTTGCCCAGAGCACTTGGCTCGTCTGCATTTTCCTCCCTCCATCTCAGTCACTTGTCTCTGCACATACCTCGTCCACCAAGGAGAGGGCAGCACGCTCAGAGAGGGGGCCAGATTCAGTTTCATATGCCTTACTCAGTCCTGGCATATCCCTTGTTCAGTGTTTGTGAGTTGGTAGAAATAACCCTGCTACAGGTCCATTGCTTCTCTAAGCCCCATTCACTCTGCCAGACAGTTTATTGACAAACGTTCATCCACCGATGAACTCCCAGGGGTGAGGCACTCAGTGGAGGGACCCTGACATGGAACATGTGGCTCCTGCCCAAGAAGCTGACATCACAGTTCAGCGTTCTCCAATTCAACCACATGGACACAAGGGCCTGCTGGTTCTGTGCAGTGGGGGCCGCACTGGGCATTGCAGACTTGGCAATTCCCCAGGCCTCCACCCACTGGATGCCACAGAACCTTCCCCCCTCCCTCTGGCTATGACAACAGCACTCATCCCAGATATTGTCACAGGTCCCCAAGGTGGCATAATCCTACTCCCCACCCCATTAAGGACCACTGGTGTAGGAGAGAACAAGCTGGCAGAAGAGTCGGTGGGCGTGGAGCACATCTCTCTGCACGGATACATCAGGAATACACCGTCAGACACAGAAATGCATGTGGATCACCAGCCAAGAGTTGGCAGGAGTGCCTGACCAGTGGAGAAGAATATATAGACCCACACAAAACTCGGTAGGGCAAAGGAACTAGGGGGAGAAACAGGAGTGTTAGTAGGACTGGACCTCGGCAGGTGAGGGACCGAAGCAGGGGTCCGATCCCCACATCGGGTTATTTGTCTGAGTCAGAGGAGAGACATTTAGGGCTGAGAGTGAAAAGCTGATCTTCGGCAACCTAAATGGAATGAGAATCAGACGGTCCTTGCTGCAGGCATACGTACCCCAGACGGGGACGCAGGTCCTCTGGAAGACGCAGCGGCTGGGAGCTGGAGTTTAGGGACTGTGGAGCAATCCCAGGGCGAGGGATGCTGATGACTGCGGAGAGATGGGTTGAGGGGCTGTGAGGGAAGAGATTGTGGTGGGAAATGCCTCTGGAGAAAAGCCGGGCAGCCATGGGAGCAAGGCGATACTGCTGAATCACATGTAGGGGGTGGAGCCATCACCATAGCCTCTCTCTCTCCACACTGCCAGCACTGGCAGGTGAACAATAGAGATTCAAACGCCCGATGCACTGAACTACAGAGCAGGACCCCACCCAGGGTGCTCCTTTAAGTGCCTGATGCGCCGATTTACAAACTAGGACCCCAGTCAGGGGGGCTCCTCTATGTGCCTGATGCACCAAACAACAGAGAAGGACCCCAGGCAAGGGAGCACTCTAAGTGTCTGAATGGGCAGAGCTATGGAGGAACACTGGCCAAAGAGGCCTTCTGATCGCCAGCTACAGGAGGCTCAGAAAAAGACCCTAATAGGGCCATAACTCCTGCGGTGGAGGCAGTCTGTGAACCCGCACACTTGGTGCCGCCAGGGTCACCTCAAGTCAAGCAGCTGCACCACCTTCATGCTCAACTCTCACTGGGGCAGAGCTGCCACAGGCAAAAAAGAAAGGCTTTCATCCGTGTGCACAGGGTCACTTTGGTAGTCGCTTTATCCGACTATTTGTGACCCTGTAGACTGTGGCCTGCCAGGCTTGTCTATCAGGGAGGGGATTCTCCAGGCAAGAATCAGTTCAGTTCAGTTCAGTCGCTCAGTCGTTTCCGACTCTTTGTGACCCCATGAATCACAGCACGCCAGGCCTCCCTGTCCATCACCAGCTCCCGGAGTTCACCCAAACTCATGTCCATCGAGTTGGTGATTCCATCCAGCCATCTCATTCTCTGTTGTCCCCGTCTCCTCCTGCCCCCAATCCTTCCCAGCATCAGAGTCTTTTCCAGTGAGTCAACTCGACGCATGAGGTGGCCAAAGTATTGGAGTTTCAGCTTTAGCATCAGTCCTTCCAATGGACACCCAGGATTGATCTCCTTTAGAATGGACCGGTTGGATCTCCTTGCAGTCCAAGGGACTCTCAAGAGTCTTCTCCGGCACCACAGTTCAAAAGCATCAGTTCTTCGGCGATCAGCCATCTTCACAGTCCAACTCTCACATCCATACCTGACCACGGGAAAAACCATAGCCTTGACTAGACGGACCTTTATTGGCAAAGTAATGTCTCTGCTTTTTAATGTGCTATCTAGGTTGGTCATAACTTTCCTTTCAAGGAGTAAGCGTCTTTTAATTTCGTGGCTGCAGTCAGCATCTGCAGTGATTTTGGAGCCCAAAAAAATAAAGTCTGACACTGTTTCCACTGTTTCCCCATCTAATTCCCATGAAGTGATGGGACCAGATGCCATGATCTTCGTTTTCTGAATGTTGAGCTTCAAGCCAACCTTTTCACTCTCCTCTTTCACTTTCATCAAGAGACCTTTGAGTTCCTCTTCACTTTCGGCCATAAGGGTGGTGTCATCTGCATATCTGAGGTTATTGATATTTCTCCCAGCAATCTTGATTCCAGCTGGTGCTTCTTCCAGCCCAGCGTTCCTCATGATGTACTCTGCATAGAAGTTAAATAAGCAGGGTGACAATATACACCTTGACGTACTCCTTTTCCTATTTGGAACCAGTCTGTTGTTCCATGTCCAGTTCTGACTGTTGCTTCCTGACCTGCATACAGGTTTCTCAACAGGCAGGTCAGGTGGTCTGGGATTCCTATCTCTTTCAGAATGTTCCACAGTTTATTGTGATCCACACAGTCAAAGGCTTTGGCATAGTCAATGAAGCAGAAATAGATGTTTTTCTGGAACTCTCTTGCTTTCTCCATGATCCAGCGAATGTTGGCAATTTGATGTCTGGTGCCTCTGCCTTTTCTAAAACCTGCTTGAACATCTGGAAGTTCACGATTCACATATTGCTGAAGCCTAGCTTGGAGAATTTTGAGCATGAATTTACTAGTGTGTGAGATGAGTGCAATTGTGCGGTAGTTTGAGCATTCTTTGGCATTGTCTTTCTTTGGGATTGGAATGAAGACTGACCTTTTCCAGTCCTGCGGCCATTGCTGAGTTTTCCAAATTCGCTGGCATATTGAGTGCAACACTTTCACAGCATCATCTTTCAGGATTTGAAATAGCTCAATTGGAATTCCATCACCTTCACTAGCTTTGTTCGTAGTGATGCTCTCTGAGGCCCACTTGATTTCACATTCCAAGATGTCTGGTTCCAGGTGAGTGATCACACCATCGTGATTATCTTGGTCGTGAAGATCTTTTTTGTACAGTTCTTCTGTGTATTCTTGCCACCTCTTCTTAATATCTTCTGCTTCTGTTAGGTCCATACCATTTCTGTGCTTTATCGAGCCCATCTTTGCATGAAATGCTCCCTTGATATCTCTAATTTTCTTGAAAAGATCTCTTGTTTTTCCTATTCTGTTGTTTTCCTCTATTTCTTTGCACTGATCGCTGAGGAAGGCTTTCTTATCTCTCCTTGCTATTCTTTGGAACTCTGCATTCAGATGCTTATATCTTTCCTTTTCTCCTTTGCTTTTCACTTCTCTTCTTTTTACAGCTATTTGTAAGGCTTCCTCAGACAGCCATTTTGCTTTTTTGCATTTCTTTTTCTTGGGGATGGTCTTGATCCCTGTCTCCTGTATAATGTCACAAACCGCTGTCCATATTTCATCAGGCACTCTATCTGATCTAGTCCCTTAAATATATTTCTCACTTCTACTGTATAATCGTAAGGGATTTAATTTAGGTCATACTTAAATGCTCTAGTGGTTTTCCCCACTTTCTTCAATTTAAGTCTGAATTTGGCAATAAGAAGTTCATGATCTGAGTGACAGGCAGCTCCTGATCTTGTTTTTGCTGACTGTATAGAGCTTCTCCATCTTTGGCTGCAAAGAATATAATCAATCTGATTTTGGTGTTGACCATCTGGTGTATTACTCATAATGGATATTACTCAGCCATAAAAGGGAACACATTTGAGTCAGTTCTGATGAGGTGGATGAACCTAGATCCTATTATAGAGAGTGAAGTGAGTCAGAAAGAGAAAGATAAATATCATATTCTAACACATATATACAGAATCTAGAAGAATGTTACTGAAGAACTTATTTGCAGGGCAGCAACAGAGAACGAGACATAGAGAATAGACTTATGGACATGGGGAGAGGGGAGGAGAGGGTGAGATGTATGGAAATAGTAACATGGAAATTTACATTCAGTTCAGTCGCTCAGTCGTGTCCGACTCTTTGCGACCCCATGAATCACAGTACGCCAGGCCTCCCTGTCCATCACCAACTCCTGGAGTTCACTCAAACTCATGTCCACAGAGTCGGTGATGCCATCCAGACATCTCATTCTCTGTCGTTCCTTTCTCCTCTTGCCCCCAATCCCTCCCCGCATCAGAGTCTTTTCCAGTGAGTCAACTCGTTCGCATTAGGTGGCCAAAGTATTGGAGTTTCAGCTTCAGCATCAGTCCCTCCAATGAACATCCAGGATTGATCTCCTTTAGAATGGACTGGTTGGATCTCCTTGTAGTCCAAGGGACTCTCAAGAGTCTTCTCCAACACCACAGTTCAAAAGCATCAATTCTTCACCATATGTAAAATAGATAGCCAATGGGAATTTGTTGCATGACTCAAGAAACTCAAACAGGGGCTCTGTCTCAACTTAGGGGGGTGGGATGGGGAGGGAGATGGGAGGTAAGTTCAAAAGATAGGGGATATATGTATACCTATGGCTGATTCATGGTGAAGTTTGACAGAAAACAACAAAACTCTGTAAAGCAATTATCCTTCAATAAAAAAAGAAAAAGAACCTCGGTATAGATGGTGAGAATAGAGTTTGCCAATGTCCATGGTAATTCTTTCAACAGTATGTGAACTGTGAACTTCCAGATGTTCAAGCTGGTTTTAGAAAAAGCAGAGGAACCAGAGATCAAATTGCCAACATCCGTTGGATTATCAAAAAGGCAAGAGAGTTCCAGAAAAAAACATCTCTTTCTGCTTTATTGCCTATGCCAAAGCTTTTGACTGTATGGATCACAACAAACTGGAAAATTCTGAGATGGGAATACCAGACCACTTGACCTACCTCTTGAGAAACCTGTATGCAGGTCAGGAAGCAACAGTTAGAACTGGACATTGAACAACAGACTGGTTCCAAATAAGGAAAGGAGTATATCAAGGCTGTATATTGTCACCCTGCTTATTTAACTTATATGCAGAGTACATCGTAAGAATCGCTGGGCTGGATGAAACACAAGCTGGAATCAAGATTGCCTTGAGAAATATCAATAACCTCAGATATGCAGATGACACCGCCTTTATGGCAGAAAGTGAAGAACTAAAGAGCATCTTGATGAAAGTGAAAGAAGAGAGTGACAAAGTTGGCTTAAAGGTGAACATTCAGAAGACTAAGATCATGGCATCTGGTCCCATCTCTTCATGGCAAATAGATGGGGAAACCATGGAAACAGAGACAGACTTTATTTTGGGGACTCCAAAATCACTGCAGATGGTGACTGTAGTCATGAAATTAAAAGACACTTACTCCTTGGAAGAAAAGCTATGACCAACCTAGAGAGCATATTAAAAAGCAGAGATATTACTTTGCCAGCAAAGGTCTGTCTACTCAAAGCTATGGTTTTTCCAATAGTCATGTATGGATGTGAGAGTTGGACCATAAAGAAAGCTGAGTGCCAAAGAATTGATGCTTGTGAACTGTGGTGTTGGAGAAAACTCTTGAGAATCCCTTGGACTGCAAGGAGATCAAACCAGTCAGTTCTAAAGGAAATCAGTCCTGAATATTCATCGGCAGGACTGATATTGAAGCTGAAACTCCAATACTTTGGCCACCTGATGCAAAGTACTGACTCATTGGAAAAGACCCTGATGCTTGGAAAAATTGAATGTGTGAGGAGAAGGGGATGAAAGATGGTTGGATGGCATCACTGGCTCAATGGACATGAGTTTGAGTAAATTCCAGGAGTTGGTGATGGACAGGGAGGCTTGGCGTGCTGCAGTCCGTGGGGTCACAAAGAGTCGGACATGACTGAGCAACCGAATTAAATTGAACTGAACTGATGGTAATGCTGTATGGTAATTGTGTGAGTCCCTTGGACTGCAAGGAGATCAAATCAGTCAATCCTAAAGGAAATCAGTTCAGTTCAGTTCAGTCGCTCAGTCGTGTCCGACTCTTTGCGACCCCATGAATCACAGCACGCCAGGTCTCCCTGTCCATCACCAACTCCCGGAGTTCACTCAAACCCATGTCCACAGAGTTGGTGATGCCATCCAGCCATCTAATTCTCGGTCGTCCCCTTCTCCTCCCACCCCCAACCCTTCCCAGCATCAGAGTCTTTTCCAGTGAGTCAACTCGTCGCATGAAGTGGCCAAAGTATTGCAGTTTCAGCTTTAGCATCAGTCCTTCCAATGAACACCCAGGATCGATCTCCCTTAGAATGGACTGGTTGGATCTCCTTGCAGTACAAGGGACTCTCAAGAGTCTTCTCCAGCACCACAGTTCAAAAGCATCAATTCTTTGGCGATCAGCCTTCTTCACAGTCCAACTCTCACATCCATACATGACCACGGGAAAAACCATAGCCTTGACTAGACGGACCTTTGTTGGCAAAGTAATGTCTCTGCTTTTTAATATATTATCAAGGTTGATCATAACTTTCCTTCCAAGGAGTAAGCGTCTTTTAATTTCATGGCTGCAATCAGCATGTGCAGTGATTTTGGAGCCCAAAAAAATAAAGTCTGACACTGTTTCCACTGTTTTTCCACCTATTTCCCATGAAGTGATGGGACCAGATGCCATCATCTTTGTTTTCTGAATGTTGAGCCTCAAGCCAACCTTTTCACTCTCCTCTTTCACTTTCATCAAGAGGCTTTTGAGTTCCTCTTCACTTTCTGCCATAAGGGTAGTGTCATCTGCATATCTGAGGTTATTGATATTTCTCCCGGCAATCTTGATTCCAGCTTCTGCTTCTTCCAGCCCAGCGTTCCTCATGATGTACTCTGCATATAAGCAGTCCTGAATATTCATTGGAAGGACTCATGCTGAAGCTACAGCTCCAATACTTTGGCCACTTAATGGGAAGAACTAACTCACTGGAAAAGACTGATGCTTGGAAAGATCAAAGGCAGGAGGAGAAGGGGACGACAGAGGATGAGATGGTTCGATGGCATCACTGACTCGATGGACATGAGTTTGAGCAAGCTCCAGGAGTTGGTGATGGACAGGAAAGCCTGGCGTGCTGCAGTTTATGGGGTTGCAAAGAGTCGGAGTGGACACAACTGAGCGACTGAACTGAACTTAACTAATTGATATAATTTCAGAGGTGATGGCCTAATGAACAGGATTGTCAGTGAGATAGGTTGAAAACTTAGCAGGATCCCTTGGAAAGGAAGAGGTAGGAAAACCTGGGAGGCCTGGGGACAGGGGGTCAGGTCGCTTATCTAGAATCACATCATCAGAAGAGGGTTAGTCAAGCTCAGACCCCAGAACCTGGGAGTCACCCTGCTCCACAGTGCCGGACACCTTCTCCAGACCATGACGTAGGAGTATATCATCCTGCCTGGCACACAGCACCTCACTTAAACATTAACTTCACATGACTCCCTCTGAGGTAGTTACCATTGTGATTCCCATGATACTGACAAGAAAACGAGTCACAGGAAGGTGAGAGGTCCGGTCTCCTGGGCCCTGTCACACAGCTATTAGTGACAGAACCAGGATTCCACCCTGGTGAACGTAGCATCTGCTGAGTGGACCACCTTGAATCCAGTAGTCTAAAGGAACCACTAAATCTTTCTATGACTGTGTAGCACCGAAAGGTAGCTTGCCTGCTTCCAACAAGATTCGAGATGTTTTTCAGAATTCAATGCAGAATAAAGCAAGATAAGCAGAAATAAAAGCAAATTAAAAGGAACAGGAATAAATAAGGCCAGATGCCGAGACACTTGTTTGTGGGTTTAGCATTGTATTTTCTCGTTACTGACTCCTGGAACAGACAGTTCAGGTTGTAGAGACCTCATTGTCTTATATAGAAAAGATGCGAGTTTGTGTAGAATGACAAGTATTTTGGTTTGTTTGTTGGTTTGTTTGTTTTTTGCATTTCCTTCATCCCAACAAATGTCATGATCTGGGCACCTGCAGGCACACCTGCCCCGGGAACAGCTCCTCCAGCTGTCAGCAGTGCTCCCTGCTCACTCACATCCCTGCCTCTGATCAGCAAGATTATACCACACCCTCATTTTCCTGTTTTATCTGCTGCCTTGCCCCAGTCGGTCAGCTCTCTTTCTACTGTACCACACAATTCCTGTCCTCTTTCCTTACCATTGTTCTGATTTAGGCACTATACTCTCATCGTAGTGTGAGCAAAATTCAGCCTTTACATGATTATGACTGTGAGCATAAAATTCAGAGACCTTTACTTGATTGGAATATTTTACCAAGTGAGAACCCAACTTCTGGCAAACAAGGATACTCCAGCTGGAAGGTGGTGAGGAGGTGTGGCTCCCAGCGCTCACGACTGGGTTTATAAATCTTGAATGAATAAGTGCCTTGTCTTCTAGTGTGATTTGTTACTAGAAACTTACATGTCTTTGCATTGCATGAGATGACTTGTTCATAACTGCAAGGTCATGCTGACATGAGGAAAGTGTAGGTTTTGTTTAAGGTCAGAGTGAGCATTTGGGGGATGTCAGGAAGGTTTTAAGTTTTGGTTATGTGGCTATGAGGGTCCGTCTCAGGATATATTCGAACTCTAGCCTCTCGTTAGGTTTTTCCTAATAGGATGAAGCAATGGTTCTTCACGACTGAAGCATGTTGTATACAATAATTACGTTTTGTTTATGGTTGGCTCCCTTGGTTTTCCATGAATTTAACGTCAATTTAATCCCTAAATTTCCTCCAGTTAAAATAAATCTCTCACATCAGGTATTTGTCAACTTCACCTTGTGAAGCTTCTGTTCTGCTCCAATCAGCCAGGTGGTCCTGAAGCCACTGTGTGTCTGTCATCCCGGGACCCCTCTCTAACACCACTCTGGACGACCTCTGTCTCCATCTCTGCGGTCGGAGCCCCTGTTTCCTGGACACAGTACCTTCCACTTTCTTAGTTTTCACCCTGTTTTGCTGGAACACGCCTTCCAGTAACATCTTGAGAAAAGGGTACAAGGGGAGGTAATGTTTTTTAAAGATTCTGCATGTTTAAAGTGTATTCATTCCCACTCACAATCAACTGACAGTTTGGCTGAGTATAGACTTATTGATTACTGCATACTTACTACAGTTCAGTTCAGTTCAGTTCAGTCGCTCAATCGTGTCCGACTCTCCGCGACCCCATGAATCACAGCACGCCAGGCCTCCCTGTCCATCACCAACTCCCGGAGTTCACTCAAACTCATGTCCACAGAGTCAGTGATGCCATCCAGCCATCTCATTCTCCGTCGTCCCCTTCTCCTCCCGCCCCCAACCTTTCCCAGCATCAGAGTCTTTTACAGTGAGTCAACTCGTCCCATGAGGTGGCCAAAGTATTGCAGTTTCAGCTTTAGCATCAGTCCGTCCAATGAACACCCAGGATTGATCTCCTTTAGAATGGACTGGTTGGATCTCCTTGCAGTCCAAGGGACTCTCAAGAGTCTTCTCCAACACCACAGTTCAAAAGCATCGATTCTTCAGCGATCAGCTTTCTTCACAGTCCAACTCTCACATCCATACATGACCACGGGATAAACCATAGCCTTGACTAGACGGACCTTGGTTGGCAAAGTAATGTCTCTGCTTTTTAATATACTATCAAGGTTGGTCATAACTTTCCTTCCAAGGAGCAAGCGTCTTTTAATTTCATGGCTGCAATCAGCATCTGCAGTGATTTTGGAGCCCAAAAAAATAAAGTCTGACACTGTTTCCACTGTTTTTCCATCTATTTCCCATGAAGTGATGGGACCAGATGCCATGATCTTTGTTTTCTGAATGTTGAGCTTCAAGCCAACCTTTTCACTCTCCTCTTTCACTTTCATCAAGAGGCTTTTGAGTTCCTCTTCACTTTCTGCCATAAGGGTAGTGTCATCTGCATATCTGAGGTTATTGATATTTCTCCCAGCAATCTTGATTCCAGCTGGTGCTTCTTCCAGCCCAGCGTTCCTCATGATGTACTCTGCATAGAAGTTAAATAAGCAAGGTGACAATATACAACCTTGACGTACACCTTTTCCTATTTGGAACCAGTCTGTTGTTCCATGTACAGTTCTAACTGTTGCTTCCTGACCTGCATACAAGTTTCTCAAGAGGCAGGTCAGGTGGTCTGGTATTCCGATGTCTTTCAGAATTTTCCACAGTTTATTGTGATCCACACAGTCAAAGGCTTTGGCATAGTCAATGAAGCGGAAATAGATGTTTTTCTGAAACTCTCTTGCTTTCTCCATGATCCAGCGGATGTTGGCAATTAGATCTCTGGTGCCTCTGCCTTTTCTAAAACCTGCTTGAACATCTGGGAGTTCATGGTTTACATACTGCTGAATCCTGGCTTGGAGAATTTTGAGCATGACTTTACTAGCGTGTGAGATGAGTGCAATTGTGTTACTATATAAATGGGCTTCCCTGGTAGCTCAGCTGGTAAAGAATCCACCTGCAATGCAGGAGACCCCTGTTTGATTCCGAGGTCAGGACGATCCCCTGGAGAAGGAATAGGCTACCCACTCTAGTATTCACAGGCTTCCCTGGTGACTCAGACAGTAAAGAATCTGCCTGCAATGCAGGAGACCTGGGTTCGATTCCTGGGATGGGAAGAGCCCTTGGAGGAGGCCATGGCAACCCACTCCAGTATTCTTGCTTGGAGAATCCCATGGACAGAGGAATCTTGCGATCTACAGTACGTGGGGTCGCAGAGTGGGACATGACTAAGCACAGCACAGCACTGTATAAATAGCATCCACTTTGAATTTTGTTAAGTCATTGCCTGGAATTAAGCAACTGTCCCTCCAACTACATTTGAGTGAGGTGACTGTGAGATTGTACTTCTCAGATTTCTAGTGGCAGGAAGTTCACTGAGGAAGAGTTCCAGCTTCTGCATTCTGAGATCCCTAGCAGGTTTGCTGGAGACCAGGCTTCCCCTGGCTGCTTCCAGCCAGTGACTGAGGACTGTTACAGAAAAAAAATATTCATGACACTTTGTGAAAATGTCCAGGCAGACTTATTCAAGGGGGTGATGTCAGTAGATGTGGGGACGACTGCCGTGAGGTCCTGCAGTGAAGGTGAGAGATAGGATTCAGCTCCAGATACATCGTGGGCAAGAAGTGAGAGCCAGGAGGCAGAGTGGAGACCATGGATGGAAGACTACCAAGAGGAAGCACCAGGATTAGGGCATTCTGGATAAACAGGCTAACGAGATTCTTGCTAAAGGCAGGCCAGGGTGATCAGACATCACCTGGAGGCTAGGAGGATAAGGAAACTGATTTTATGTGGGTGATGATCAGATATCAAAGGTGGGATGTTTAACCACACCTTTAAACTGACTTAATCTGAATTCCTACTAAAATTGGACAATGTGAAGATAAACACTGAAGTTTATCCAAAAGTCAAGCCTAGCTTAAAAAGACTTCAGGGCAGGGCTTCCTTGGTGGCTCAGTAGTGGTAAAGAATCCACCTGGCAATGGAGGAGTTGTTCAGTCACTCAGTCGTGTCCAACTCTTTGCGACCTCGTGAACTTCAGCATTGCAGGAGACACAGGTTCAAATCCCTGATCTGGGAGGATCCCACATGCTGAGGAGCAACTAAGTCCGAATTGATCCTGTGCTGTAGAGCCCGGGAGCCATGACAGCTGAAGCCTGAGCTTCCTAGAACCCGTGCTCCAGAGCAAGAGAAGCCACTGCAGTGAAAATCCCACACACCGAAACTAGAGAGTAGCTCCCACTTGCCACAACTAGAGAAAAGTCTGTACAGCAGCTAAGACCCAGCACAGTTGAAAATTAAATAAATGAATAAAATTATTTTTAAAAATATGAAAAAGAGCTTGGAGGGCTTGAGTAGATTTTGACCAAAGAGATAATAACCCTTGTCAGAACCCAGAAGCAGGAAGCTCCATTCCTGGGAAACACAAGCTGAGCTGAAGGCCAGGTTGAGGTCTCAGATGTCCAGAGGACTTGCTGAAACCTCCTGAGACTACCTAGCAGCCTGGGCCGTGTCCACCCCAGCTTTTCCTCCCCTTGGAGTCAGGCTTGAGTTGGGGTCTTCCCACCATCCCTGTTAACCCCTCCCCTGTCATCTTCTCTCCAGGTATTTTCCCAATAAAAATTCTTGGTATTTAGCTCTGTTTCACTAGAGGACTCAGATAAACACAGTGAGAATGGTTGCTTCCTCCTAGTCTGTCCAATAAAGCATGTTGACCCATATTTTGATTTTTTTCCATTCCAAGAGAAGAACGTTCATCTCAGACCAGTGTTTTACTCTCATCACTCTTGCTGTGAATGAACCCAAGTGAATCCAGGGTCTTTTCGTGCTAAAAAACAGCTAGCTGTATGTCAGCTCTCCCCCTCTATGTCTATGATCAGTGCTTGGTTGAATCCACTGATGTGGATCTGGCAGCTACAAGGGTCAGCTATGCAACTTGAGCACTTGGATTTGGGTATTCATGGCAAATCCTGGAACCAACTCTGCAGGTACTGACGGAGGATGATATGTCCTGTGAACTGTTCATATCTCTTGCCCATTTTATTCCTATCATTGGGCTTCTAAAATTGATTTCTTTGTGTATTAAGGTAGTTAGACCTTTTGTGTTATAAAACTGTTCTCCATACTTTGCTTTTTATTTTTTAGACACCTTTTTTAAACATGCTTATCCATGAGTTCCTTGGTGGCTCAGATGGTAAAGAATCCACCTGCAATGCAGGAGAGCTGGGTCTGATCCCTGGTTTGGGAAGATCCCCTGGAGGAGGGAATGGCAAGCCCCTCCAGTATTCTTGCCTGGAGAATTCCTATGGACAGAGGAGCCTTGTGGGCTACAGTTCATGGGGTCACAAAGAGTCAGGCATGACTGAGTGACTAAGCACAGCACAACATGCTTTAGTTTGGGCTTCCCAGGTGGCCCAGTGCTAAAGAATCTCCCTGCCAGTGCAGGAGCCACAAGAGACATGGGTTCAACCCCTGGGTCAGGAAGATCCTCTAGAGTAGGAAATGCCAACCCACTCCAGCATTCTTGCCTGGGAACTCCCATGAACAGGAGTCCATGGGGTCACAAAGAATTGGACATGACTGAATGACTAAGGATGTCCATGCTTTAGTTAATATAGGACCTTTAACAAAGCAAATACACCCCATATAGGGAAAGCAAAAGTTTAAATATTTGACAAGCAATGAAAACAACCCAAGTATAAAGGCATCACACACATACAAAAAAACCCAAATATATCTCACATGTTAATAAGTGGCCTATAAACTTCCAAGAAGGTGATTCTTAGATTGAATCATAGCACAAAAACCCCAAATTATGCTGTATATTAAAAACATGTACATACAAAAGAATTGAGATCACAGGGCAAACCACTACCCTGAAAACTTGAGAGACAGGCAGATTCATAGAATCACAGCTTACCTGGAGCAGAGAGCTCAGCTGGAGCCAGCATTAGGTAGGAACCCTTAAAGGTGAAATTACTAACTGCTGGAGACTGAGCTTGGACAAGCTTGAGAGATTAACTCCTGGAAGCCAAGCCTTGGAGGAGCTCCTAGGCCTTCCTGAGTTTTTCCTCCAAGAGCCCTACCAGGCTTTCTGAGTGAAGATCAAAGAAAAAAATCCCCTTGAGCTTCTGACAGTAGGAGTGGAAAAGTGCTGTGCTGTGCTGTGCTGTGCTAAGTCGCTCAGTAGTGTCTGACTCTTTGCAACCTCATGGACTGTAGCCTGCCAGGTTCCTCTGTCCATGGGGATTCTCCAGGCAAGAATACTGAAGTGGGTTCCCATTTCCCACTCCAGGAGATCTTTCCATCCCAGGAATCAAACTCAGGTCTCCTGCATTGCAGACAGATTCTTAACCAACTAGGGCTTCCCTGATAGCTCAGTTGATAAAGAATCTGCCTGCAATGCAGGAGACTCTGGTTCAATTCCTGGGTCCAGAAGGTCTGCTGGAGAAGGGATCTGCTACCCACTCCAGTATTTTTGGACTTCGCTTGTGGCTCAGCTGGTAAGAATCCACCTGCTATGCAGGAGACCTGGATTCAATCCCTGGGTTGGGAAGAGCCCTTGGAGAAGGGGAAAGGCTACCCACTCCAGTATTCTGGCCTGGAGAATTCCATGGATTGTATAGTCCATGGGGTCACAAAGAGTCAGAAATGACTAAGAAACTTTCACTTCTTTACCAACTTGGCCACCAGGAAGTCCAAGAATACTGAAGGGAATCCCTTCTCCAGGAGATCTTCCCCAACCCAGGAACTGAACCAAGGTCTCCTGCATTGGGGCATATTCTTTACCAGCTGAACTTCTAGGGAAGCCAGTGGAAAAACAGCCCTTTTGAAATAGTTCACAGTGTTCTGTTCTCCTTAACAATAGCCTGCCTTCAAGGGAAGAGGTTTTACCAGAGTCTAACCAATGTAGATTTTAACAAAGGCTAACTTGTGTTGCATTGGAGAAGGAAATGGCAACCCACTCCAGTGTTCTTGCCTGGAGAATCCCAGGGACAGGGGAGCCTGGTGGGCTTCCGTTTATGGGGTCACACAGAGTCGGACACGACTGAAGTGACTTAGCAGCAGCAGCAGTAGCAACTTGTGTTGGGGAGGAAAATACCCAACTCCAGGCCTCTCTGGCCTTTCTGTCTCACCTAAGGAGTGAAAGAAAAAATAAGGGCACTTGTGAAGGCCTCAACACAGGGGCACAGGCTCACTGAGAGACTGAGACCTCGTCACATGACTAGAGAACATGGCCTCATCTGACATCTCATTACCATATAATAGGGCTCCTGTAAAATAACAAAAGATTAAAGCAGAGAAGAACTGAAAGTCTCAAACCCAGTGTCGAAGAGTCTATTGTTGTTCAGTCCCTAAGTAAAGTCTGACTCTTTGTGACCCCATGGACTGCAACACACCAGGCTTCCCTGTCTTTCACAATCTCCTGGAGCTTGCTCAAATTCATTTCCATTGAGTCAGTGATGCTATCTAACCATCTCATCCTCTGTCGCCCCCTTCTCTTCCTGCCCTCAATCTTTCCCAGCATCAGGGTCTAAAAAGCCTATAGGGATACTCAACAAGGCAGGGAGAAATGTTAGCCTCTGACACTCATAGCTGTAGCAGGTAGTAAAGACAACCCAGCTCCTTGCCAGATGAACATAAAGTTCATGTTAAACACCAAGTTATCTATGTCTGGCTTTCAGCAAAAAATAACAATGCTTATTAAAAGTAAAAACAACAACAATTTAAAGAGACATAAAAAGCATCAGTAGCTTATCCAAATATAGCAGAGATTTTGGAATTAACACAAAAGGAATATTAAAGCAACTATGGTTAATATACTAAGAGCTATCATGGAAAAAGTGGACAGAAAGCAAGAACAAATGAGTAATGTAAGCAGAGACATGGAAATCCCAAGGAAGAATCAAAAGGAAAAGGTGGAAATGAAGAACACCTTTGATGGGCTCATTAGTGGACTAGACACATCCAAGGAAAGAATCGGTGAGCTTTAGAATATGTCAGTAATACCTCCCAAACTGAGAAAAGGGGAAGAAAAAAAAAGAAAAACTTGGATAAACAAAAAAGAAGAGAACATCCAACAACTGTGGGACAGCTTCAAAAAGTATAATGTATGTAATAAGAGTACCAGAAAAAGGACAAGAGAAAGAAACAAATATTTGAAGTAATACAGCTGAGAACTTTTCAAAATTAGACACAGACACCAAACCACAGATTCAGGAAGCTCGGAGAATTCCAAGTAGGATAAATACCCCAAAATGTACACCTAAGTAATCTGTATTCAAGCTAGAGAAGATTGAAGACAAAAAGAAAATCTTGAAACTAGCCAGGGAGGTGGGAATAGCCACAAAACAAAAAACACCTTACCTGTAAAAGAACAGGATAAGAATTACATCAGACTTTTCTTCAGAAATCATGCAAGCAAACAGAAGCCATGCAAGCAAGAAGAATACTGGAGTGAAATATTTAAAGCAAAGTGAACATACCATTTTAATTCCCTACCAATGTATAAGGGTTACAGTTTAGCCACTATATTCACCAATGCTTGGTATGGTCAGTCTTTCTACTTTAGACATTCTAATAGGTGTGCAGATTGTGGTTTAAATTTGCATTTCTCTAATTACTAATAATGTTGAGCCTCTTTTCATGTGTTTATTTGTTGTAAGTGTATTTTATTTTGTGAAATACCTATTCAAATCAGCTCATCTTTAATTGGGTTGTTTTCTTATTATTAATTTTGAGGTTTCTTTATATATTTTGTATTCAGGCTCTTTATTAAATATAAGATTTGCATACAGATTTTCCCATTTTGTGTCTTGTGTTCTTCTCCTCACTGTGTTTATCAAAGCCCAGAGAGTCTTAATTCTAATGAAATCTAATTTACCGGTTTTTTTCCTTCTACAGAACATGTTTTTCATGGCATATCTAAATACGTTCTGTCTAACCCAAGGTCACAATTTTTTTCTCCAAAGTACTCCAAAGTTTCTTTTAAACTTCTGGAATTTTGACAGTTTTAGGTTTTCACTTTATATAAGATGATATATCCATTTTGAATTTTTTTTGTAAATGATTTGAAATATGTATCGTAATCATTTAAAAACATGGCTAACTAATTGTTCTACCACCATGTGTTCATCACACTGTCTTTCTCTATTGAATCCTCTGTGGAAACTCTCTTTCCACGTGAGTTTTTGAGTTAACTTATAATGCCAAAGAATGCTCAAACTACCGCACAATTGCACTCATCTCACATGCTAGTAAAGTCATGCTCAAAATTCTCTAAGCCAGGCTTCAGCAATATGTGAACCGTGAACTCCCAGATGTTCAAGCAGGTTTTAGAAAAGGCAGAGGCACCAGACATCAAATTGCCAACATCCGCTGGATCGTGGAGCAAGCAAGAGAGTTCCAGAAAAACATCTATTTCTGCTTCATTGACTATGCCAAAGCCTTTGACTGTGTGGATCACAATCAACTGTGGAAAATTCTGAAAGAGATGGGAATCCCAGACCACCTGACCTGCCTCTTGAGAAACCTGTATGCAGGTCAGGAAGCAACAGTTAGAACTGGATATGGAACAGCAGACTGGTTCCAAATAGGAAAAGGAGTATGTCAAGGCTGTATATTGTCACCCTGCTTATTTAACTTATATGCAGAGTACATCATGAGGAACGCTGGGCTAGAAGAAGCACAAGCTGGAATCAAGATTGCTGGGAGAAATATCAATAACCTCAGATATGCAGATGACACCACCCTTATGGCAGAAAGTGAAGAGGAACTCAAAAGCCTCTTGATGAAAGTGAAAGAGGAGAGTGAAAAGGTTGGCTTGAAGCTCAACATTCAGAAAACAAAGATCATGGCATCTGGTCCCATCACTTCATGGGAAATAGATGGAAAAACAGTGGAAACAGTGTCAGAGTTTATTTTTGGAGGCTCTAAAATCACTGTGGATGCTGATTGCAGCCATGAAATTAAAAGACGCATACTCCTTGGAAGGAAAGTTATGACCAACCTAGATAGCATATTTAAAAGCAAAGACATTACTTTGCAACCAAGGTCCATCTAGTCAAGGCTATGTTTTTTCCCGTGGTTATGTATGAATGTGAGAGTTGGACTGTGAAGAAAGTCGATCGCCGAAGAATTGATGCTTTTGAACTGTGGTGCTGGAGAAGACTCTTGAGAGTCCCTTGGACTGCAAGGAGATCCAACCAGTCCATTCTAAAGGAGATCAATCCTGGATGTTCATTGGAAGGACTGATGCTAAAGCTGAAACTCCAATACTTTGGCCACCTCATGGGACAAGTTGACTCACTGGAAAAGACTCTGATGCTGGGAAGGATTGGGGTCAGGAGGAGACGGGGACGACAGAGAACGAGATGGCTGGATGGCATCACTGACTCGATGGATATTAGTCTGAGTGAACTCCGGGAGTTGGTGATGGACAGGGAGGCCTGGCGTGCTTTGATTCATGGGGTCGCGGAGAGTCGGACACGACTGAGCGACTGAACTGACTGACTGACTGATAAGTGTCTATACAAAAAGCCAACTGGTTTTTTTTTAATTAAGATTGCATTGGATCTCCAGATAATTTGGGGGAAATTGTCATCTTGGTAATATTGAGTCTTTTACTCAGCTCCATTTATTTAAATCTAATTTGTCTCAGTAATGGTTTATATTATTCAGTGTATGTATCTTACAGACCTTTTGCCATTTTTAATCTCTAAACATCTCACACCTTTATGCTATTGTTCATATTTTTTAAATTAAAACCTACAAAATAAATTTAAAATTTTAATTTCCAATTGTTTGTTGCTAGTATATAAAAGCAGTTGATTTGCATTACTGTATAATAATGAATTGCATAAATATAGTACAATTTATTTATTCATTCTCCTGTTGAATGTCATTTGGGTCATTTCTACTCTGGAGTTGTGATGAATCATGATGCTATAAATAGTTCTGTTCATACTTTTGCTGCATATGTGCATATATTTTAATTGAGTATTGGGGGGTGGGGCATAAACACCCTTAGTTTCAATGACTAGGACTCATAAGACTAAATAAGAGTTAATACTACAGATAAAGTTTGTTACAGCAGAAGACACAGAGCAAAAGCTACTGAATGGTTTGCTGGTGGAGAATTTTCTAAGTTTATGTCTTTTTCAAATATCTTTATTTCATCTTCATTGCTAAAAGATTTTTTTTTCCTGTGGTGAGTTGGCTATTATTTTTCTTTCAACTCATTCAAGATACTATTCCATTGTCTTCTGGCTTCTATTGTTTCTGTTGAGAGGTCAACCAACAATCTAAAAGCTGATAATGGGAAAGTAACTGTCTTTTTTTCCCCCTGTCTGATTGGCTTTAAGATTTTTTTCCTTGTCTGCAGTTTTTAGTACTTGCACCTTCTTTGTTCATTGTTTTTGTTGCTTTATCTTTTTGGAATTTATTTGGCTTCTTAAATATGTGCCTACTGAAGTCCTTCATCACATTTAACAAATTCTTCGTCATTGAATCTTCTGCCCCATTCACTTTCTCCCATACTTCTAAGACTTTCGATGAAACATATACCAGACTTGATTACTAGGTTCTCTGTAGAATACACTCCATTTATTGTTTTCCATCTTTGTGTCTCTCCCCTTCATTGTGGACAGGGCTGTTTTCAGTTCCCTAATTCTCTTTTCTACTGAGTATAATCTGCTGTTAAGTTATTAATTTTAAATGTTCTATTTTCAGAACTTTATTTTTCTAATCTTTCTTTTGTAGTTTCCAGTTCTGAAATTTTCAGTCTTCTCTATCGTCTTCTTGAACATATTAAGTATGGTTGTTTGGAAGTCTGTTTGATAATTCTACTATTTGGAGTCCATGAGTCTGTCCTTATCACCAGTTTTTTTTTTTTTTTTTGGTTGTGTTGGTTTTTCCTTATGTTGGCTTCTCTCTTTACGTGCAGTATGCCAGACAGTGCATTCGATAAATTGCTTTGCTTTGGGTTTTGTTGTTGTCTATTTTGTTTTTTATTGAGGCATTAGATGGTATTATCTTCTTCTACTGAGGATTTTTTGTTTGTTTCTGTCAGGGATGCAGAACCTTTAGCAGATCAGAATGATCTGAATATATGTTAAGGAATGAGATTTATTTTTCTGAGCCACTCATTGGACTTAAAACTGCACCACAGCTATGCAAGTTCTTATTTTTTTTCTGATTAACTTTCACTTTTAGGATTCAATTCTTTTTGACCCCAACCCAAACAAACGTGGAGGATTTATCAGGGCCTCCCTTTTGGTTGGCCCTGGCTTCTAACCTTTGTCCTCTTTGCCTCAGATGGCTGTCAGAAATGCTACTCATCTTTTGTACTTTCTCTGAAATCAGCAAATGCTCCTAGTGTTAAAGTGACTTTAAATGCTGGTCTCACCACCTTGAAATTTAGCCTTCTCAAAAATCTTGGCCTAAGAATGCTTTACTACTTCTTAGGTAATCTAGTATACTTTAGCAGATTTTCTTTCTTCTTTTTTAAGTTCCATTTTAAAAATTTTCCCTATGAGAGAATAGGTTTATATTACCCATTTTTTTCTTTCTTCAGATCATTATAGGATATTCTCTGAAATTGCCCCCTAAAAGCTACTCTCTGCAAAAGGACTTAGTTTGGAAGATCCACGGGGACTTTAGGTAAGCATGTCAGGAACAGAATATTCCAGGACCATATTTACTGTTCTAAAACACGGAAAGAGGAGGACAGCTTTCAAATTCTTTTTATGAAGCTATCATATCATTGATTCTAAAATTTGACAGAGGATGCATGTACACATACAGATGGACACACACACACACAATTCCCAAGGTCTTCAGTAATGTTTCCCATTTCCAGGAAAGTCAAGCCACTCCAGTACTCTTGCCTAGAATATCCCATGGATGGAGGAGCCTGGTAGGCTGCAGTCCGTGGGGTCGCTAAGGGTCAGACACGACTGAGCGACTTCACTTTCACTTTTCACTTTCACACATTGGAGAAGGAAATGGCAACCCACTCCAGTGTTCTTGCCTGGAGAATCCCAGGGACGGGGGAGCCTGGTGGGCTTCCGTCTATGGGGTCACACAGAGTCGGACACGACTGAAGTGACTTAGCAGCAGCAGCAGCAGTTAGGCAAAATCCCCTTGAAGCTGGGCGTTTCATATTCTCCAATTTAAAAGTAACAATTAAGTGAGGTAGTGAAAGGAATTTATTTAAGGAGATAAACAGGGTTACTTTCTGCAGTTGGATAAAAAGATTCTTTGCTGTTCAGTCGTTCAGTCATGTTCGACTCTTTGTGACTCCATGGACTGCAAGACGCCAAGGGCTTCCCGGGCATCAGCAAACGCTCTGTCAGAGTAGTGAGGAGAAAAGGATGGATAGGAGCTGACACCAGAGTTGGGCCAGACCCAGCTCTCTTCATTCACCTCTTGTACCTCGTTTTTTCCAGCCAGCCAGGCTGACTGTGGGCTTCCGTCCATGGGGTCACACAGAGTCGGACACGACTGAAGTGACTTAGCAGCAGCAGCAGCAGGCTGACTCTGTCAGTCATCACCGCCCCTTCTCTTGGGTTTCTGACATCCCATCCATTGTCAAAGCCCAGCCAGCACGCATCTTCAGTATCTCTCCACTTTGCCATCTCCTTTCTCTTCCCATTTCTCATCTCCTTGTTCATGGTCTGGTAAACTGTCATTAGACTACGCAAGTAACCAGGTAGAGTATGTGTGGGTGTGTGTTTGTCTCCAGACTTTGTGGCTCCTAATGCATTCTTCTGGTGGTTGTTCTCCATATTTATATAGTTGGAAAATGAATGCCCTCCCATGAGGAGGTTAAAGCCTCAGTGAGAGAGTGTTTGCAGAAAGGCTGTGCTAAGCAAACACTGGTGTTTCTCTCCCTGGCTGTCTGTGTAGATTATGAGACTATACACAATTCCCAGATTCCCTGAGGGATTCCATCTACAGACATGTGTGTGGGGATGGATATGCATACAGCAAGTGTAGGGATGACTTTCAAGGGATCTGGGCCAAAGTCAGTGTGTATCTACAAGGAAATGATAAGTGACAAAGGATAAATAGTAATTCTGCCAAGAGAAGATCTTGTAGAACAAAGACGGCTTCTCACTGCTCAGCGAGAAAAGAGTTCTGTGATTGATGCTTATTTACATTTCAGGCTCATAGGAGAAAAGACTGGGAATGTTGCAAGAGGAATAAACATTGCCATTGTCAACTGTAAGTTATTAAACATTTTCTTTAAAACACCTCTAGAAGCTTTGTGATTGGGTATTCTGTGGTGCCTTGGGTTTCTTTATGATTTTTGCACACGGTCTAGTCTACGTTTTTATTTTAATGCATTTAAGAGTATATATTTAGCTATTTTTACAATGCCTCACTTTACAAGTTTGTGATTCTTACCCCTCAAAAATGAAATCAGATATAAATTTGCTAAGTTTTATCGGTGTATAATTGCTTTGTGATGCTGTGTTAGTTTCTGCCGTATGATATTGTGAATCCGCTGTGTGTGTATACGTATCCTCTCCCTCCCACCCTTCTAGGTCACACAGCACCTAGCTGAGCCTCCTGTGCTTTACAGCAGGGTCCCACTAGCTATTTATGTTACGTATGGTATTGTATCTATGTCCTAAATGTCCAACAACAGATGAATGGATAAAGAAAGTGTGGTATGGCCACTGAAAGGAACAAAATAGGGTCATTTGCACAGACATGTGGACCTAGAGTTTGTCGTCCAGAGTGAAGCCAGTCAGAAAGAGAAAAGCAAGTATTCTGTATTCGTGTATATCTGTGGGATCTAAAACGACTTTAAGAAAAACAAAGAAGGACCTGCAGAGGTCAGAGCTAAAACAGGATCAGCAGACCTGAGAACACAGACACCCTGGGGCTGGGCCTCAGGTTTGCTCTGCTTCCTGGTGACCTAGCAGAGGGTGACACCAGTTCCATCTTATCTGATGAACGGATCTCAGAGAAGCAGAGCCTGACCTACTCTTAGGCCTGGAAAAGAACACCTGTCACTTTTGCCACTGGGACCCCTGACAGTAAGGACGGTAGCAGGTTTGGGAAAGGGGTTACCAGTGGTGTCTGTCCCTGTGAGCAAGGTGAGCACAGACTCCAGTGATCCCAGGCTGTAGGAACCTGAGGAATGTGTGCCTGCTCTGATAATCAGGCAGGAAAATACACAGAGGGAGTAGAAAGGGCTGAGGGTGGGCCCCAGTGTTCTCAGGAAAAGGCAGGTGCGCTAGGCAAGAGCATGGATGAGAGTCTAACTGGAAGCAGACGGGAGGGAGGCTTCAGACAGATGAGGAGCCCTGCCTTCCTGACCCACATCATCAGGGGCCCCTCCAGGGAAGGCAGGCCTTTCCTTCAGGTGAGACCAGGCATCATGCTTCCAAGAAGACAGGAAGAAGGAACATGCCATTCTCAGAACTTTGGTATTATTGTTCAGTCGCTCAGTTGTGTCCAACTCTGTTTGACCTCATGGGCTGTAGACCTCCAGGCTCCTCTGTCCATGGGATTCTCCAGGCAAAAGTCCTGGAGCAGGTTGCCATTTCCTCCCCTGTGGGCTCTTCCAGACCCAGGCATTGAACCTGCATCACCTTCAGGGAAGCCCATTTTCAGAACTGCAGTACCACATATGCACCCTGAGTCTCCATGAACCTTCTTTCAAAAGCTGTTTCTTTCTTTCCAGATGTGACTGGGAAAGTGATAGCAACCCAGTATTTCGATATGTACGAAGGTGGTAAGAAAACTCTTTTCCTCTTAAACTTAAAATGAATTATATCAAATTAAAATGAATTAAGATTAAAAACCCACAGTCAAAAATGTCAAACGTTCTTATTTTGTCTACCAAGAAAGCTGCCAGAAGTGCACATGGGTACTCTAGAATGGTCTGACACAATCCTTGTGGTCTCTGAATGTGTACATTTAAGTTGGAAGGCATGATCTAGAGAGTGTCTCTTCTCTGCTCACACTTGTCCTGGAACTTTGTTTCTGCTCCGTCATCAGATAAAGGAAAAGAAAAAACATCTCTTTCTGTTTTAAACCAGATATGTAGAATAACGTGCTCAGTACCAAGTCCTGAATGTCATCATATATATTGTCATCTTCCCTGTGATGGGCTTGGTCTGCGCGATTCTGGAGACCATGTGCCCACCCTCCTCCAATGATCCCTCCATTCTGGGCTCTGAATCTCCACTGCAGTTATTTTTATTTAACCCTGAGAATTAACAGAAACAAGTGTTTGTAAAGATAATTGAGAGGAACAATTAAGAAGTATCCCAAGGCCCTTGGAAATGCTGTGTTTTCACTCTGTCGTTAAACTTGATCGTAACTATAAATAACAAGCTCCAGTGGTAAATACCGGGGTTTGAGCTGAGCCTTTGTTTTCTCCCTGTAAGAAACAGAGGGGTCTCTTAGCAAAGAGTTACCTGTCTGGGTCAGGCGTGTATGTCTCCTATTGCTCTTCAGTGTCCTGGGGCCACTCAGCTCTAAGATGGTCACACCAGGTCTGGTGCTTTCTCAGTGATTGTAGAGAAAAGCCCACCTGTTCTGTGAAGTCATTGCTGCTTGGTTTGAGAGTCAACCGTAAGAGTCTTTATGATCTGATCGTGCTGCCCACCTCACATGGCCCCACTGTAGAACCCAGGTCATTTACTATGAGAGCACCAGAGGATCAGGTGCATGGTGGAGAGACAGCTCTAGAATCAGAGTGTTCAGAACACAGAGCGCAGAGCTGAGAGCAGAACAACCTCTAGGATCACAGCCTCAGCTGACGGAGAAGGTCCTAAATCTGATGTACATTGACCCGGCAGATAACTCTGGACCGATGACAAAGTTTATTCAGCACGCCCCCTCGAAGTCCCTGCTCTTCATGGTAACCCACGATGACGGCAGCAGCAGGTGAGTGTACAGTTGTTTCACAGCAGGGGTCAGAGTCAGAGATGCCAGCGGAGGGCAGAGTGGCAGCCCTGTCAGGATCCCTCAGGACACCTTTTGGGAGAGAACAGAGCTCCAAGGAACAGGAGGCTTCTTCAGGGAAAAGGAATGGGAGGCCGCGATGAACAGATTGCATTTCCGGAAAAATGATGAGCTGGTGGAGCACATGAATCCTAGAACTAAGAACTATTTCCAGGCAGCAAGACAAACTCATCACTGACAGTAAATAAGATAGCAAAGCTAACCGTTGGCCAGAGAGCTAAACACAGAGAGGGACTCACACACACACACACACACACACGTGCACTCATATAAGTGCTTTTATGAGAGAGAAAGTGACCTGGCTCGCTGTTTCTCCAGGTGTGCTCTTTTAAGTAAACGTGTGCATCTTCACCACATAACTTCCGAGAACCTCAAGGTGCTTATTTGCACTGTGACTTCCCAAGATGGGACTATTGAACAAGACATTTCCCAGATGTGTTTGAATTCAGATCTTCTTTAATAGAGTATCTTCCCGGGTGGAAATTCTTCAGCATATGCTTTGAAAAACTTGGATTTAGCCCACTTAGAAAACTCTGAGCTTGTTTTTTTCTTTTCCTTTCTGACCTCTTTCCTTTGTGAGCTCTAAATGGCAGCTTTCTACAAAGTAAGATTGTTTAGGGCTTCCCTGGTGGCTCAGCTGGTAAAGAATCCGCCTGCAATGTGGGAGACCAACGCAGGGTTCAATCCCTGGGTTGGGAAGATCCCCATGGAGAAGGGAATGGCTGCCCACTCCAGTATTCTGGCCTGGAGAATTCCATGGACTGTATAGTCCATGGGGTCCCAAAGAGTCTAACGCAACTGAGCGACTTTCACTTTCAAGATGTTTAGGTGTTTTGTTTTTCTTTTTTGATACTGACTTTTGTGAATGTGAAAGATACAGTTTTGACATTTGTTTTCATCTCTCAGAATTTTCTGTCTGTTTTATTCTGTGGTCAGTAAACAGGCAGCAGCAAGGACCGGAAATTATGTTGTTTGGGGGTGAGGATAATTGGACCATAAGACCCAGGGCTTTTCAGAGTTGAGAATTAAAACTCTGTGCCCAGATTGAATCTAAAAGGGTACTTTGTTGTTGCTGTTCAGTTACTCAGTTGTGTCTGACTCTTTGTGATACCATGGACTACAGCACTCTAGCCTTCCCTGTCCACTATCCCCCACAGTTTTCTCAAACTCATATCCATTGAGTTTTTTATTCCATCTAACCATCTCATCCTCTGTTGTCCCCTACTCCTCCTGCCCTCCATCTTTTCCAGTATCAGGGTCTTTTCCAAAGAGTCCTGGATGTGGCCTTATGTGTAACTAGAGGCTTCCTGGATGATTCAAGCGGTAACAAACCTGCCTGCCAATGCAGGAGACACAGGTTCTATCCCTGGGTCAGGAAGATCCTGAGATGGAACCCACTCAAGTATTCTTGCCTGGGAAACACCATGGACAGAGGAGCCTGGCAGGCTACAGCCCATGGGGTTGCAAAGAGTCGGACACGACTGAGCACACATGCACACAAAGATGTGACACGCTCCGCCAGTGTCCACATCTGTCTCCTGCCCTGTGTCCCAGGATAGCAGGTGCTGCTTTAGAAACCTGTCCCAGGACCAGACTGTGTTCTCGGGTGCACACCCGAGTCTGCAGGTGAGACATTCACAGGCTTCTCCCCTTTGCATCCCCCCAGGCTGAAGGAGGATGCCAAGAAGGCCATAGAAGCCCTGGGAAGTAAAGAGATCAGGAACATGCGATTCAGGTCCAGCTGGGTGTTTGTGGCAGCAAAAGGCTTTGAACTTCCTGAAGAAATTCCGAGAGAAAAGGTGAGTGGTTGTTAAACATCCCTTCTTCTCAAACAGTTATCATGTGTCTGAGCAATTCCACTCACAGATGCACAGCCAAGAGAACAAAAACGCATGTTCACACAAAATCTTGCACAGGAATGTGCTGTTATTCCTAACAGCAAAAAAAGCAGAAACAACCCAAAGATTGGATGAATGGACTCAAAAATGTATAAATAAAATAGATATAAGTGCACATTGGAATATTATTCAGTCACATAAAGAAATGAAGTATTGATATATGCTGTGACATGAGTGAACCTTGAAAACACACTAAGTGAAGAAAACCAAATACAAGAGGCCATATACCGTATGATTCCATGTATATGAAATTTCTATAACAGTCAAAACCCAGAGAGAGAAAGTAGATTAGGAGCTGACTGGGCTATGGGGCATAGTCAGTGGGGATGTGCTTTCTTGTTTCAGGGGTGAAAATGTTTTCGTTTGTGTTTTGCCAGGATGTGGCTTGCAGGATCTTAGTTCCCCAACCAGAGTTTGAATCCAGGCTCTAGCAGTGAAAACACCAATTCCTTACCACTAGACTGCCAGGGAATTCCCAGAATATGTTTTAAAATTGAGTGTGATGATGGTTGCATGTCTCTGTGAATATACTGAAAACCACTGAGTAACCACTTTTCCATTAAAAACCACTTTAAATAGATGAATTTCATAGATATCCAATAAGCAACACAGGTTTACTATATAGTACAGGGGACTATAATCAATATTTTGTAATAATCTATAACAGAAAAAATCTGAAAAATAATATATGTTTACATGTATAACTGAATCACCTTGCAGTGTACCTGAAACGTAAGTCAATTATCAGTTCAGTAGCTCAGTTGTTCTGACTCTGTGCAAGCCCATGGACTGCAGCATGCCAGGCTTCCCTGTCCATCACCAACTCCCGGAGCCTGCTCAAAGTCATGTCCATTGAGTCGGTGATGGCATCCAACCATCTCTTCCTATGTCATCCCCTTCTCCTGTCTTTAATCTTTCCCAGCACCAATGTCTTTTCCAATGAGTCATTCGTCGCATCAAGTGGCCAAAGTATTGGAGCTTCAGCTTCAATATCAGTCCTTCCAGTGAACAGTCAGGCTTGATTTCCTTTAGGATGGACTGGTTTGATCTCCTTGCAGTCCAAAGGACTCTCAAGAGTCTTCTCCAACACCACAGTTCAAAAGCATCAATCCTTTGGCACTCAGCCTTCTTTATGGTCCAACACTCACATCCATGCATGACTACTGAGTAGGCTGGAGCAAATCCCATTCTAGGAAGTGATCCTCTTTTCTGATTTTCCTCACAGCTGGCACATTAAGCATTGTTGATTAGATGAATGGTTAGATTAAATCCTTTTCTTTCCTTTCCACAGATAAACCACTCAGATGATGCGAAGAACAGGTATTCTGGCTGGCCAGCCGAGATTCAGGTAGAAGGCTGCATACCAAAAGGGCCAAGCTAACATTGCCCTGCCTCGATAAATGGGCTTTTTATAGACAAATGCATCCTGAATGGACTACTGCCCTTCTCCAGTGGTCAATATTTGATGAATATTTCAGGTTTGTCAACCAACCAATCAAAATGTTTGCCAGTTGTATAAAATCTTGTCCCACAAACTTTTTATGCCAGTGTTTATAGAGTGAAGATGTTGAGCTGAAATGGACAGGAGTGTTCAAGAGGATTCAGTGACATCACCTGGGAAGGAGAGGATTAGGGAAGCAGCCCCTGCCTGTCCAGGTGTGGAGGTATTTTATCATCAGATCCAAGTTTGACCCATGTAGTCCAGATAGCTCTGCAGAGGGAAAACCTTTATTTTCTGACCACGGAGCACACCCTCGTTATGGACGGTCATCTCAGAGGGACAATGAGCAGCAGCCATAGGGCTTAGCCACCTTCTTGGGTCAACCTTCTTGAGCTATCCTTGCAGGCCCCTGAGCTTATTCATTCGTCCCACAAATCTGGGTGCGCCTAACTCAGGCACAAGCAATACAATGGCGAAGAGGTTCAGTGTCTGCCTGCATGCAGGGGCGTTGCTCCAGTGGCACCTTGTGTAACAGGATGGGGAGGAGGGATCTCCGATGGGCCAGCCGGGCTGGGGCTGCTCTCAGGAGGACCACTGTACAACCTAGACTTCCTAGGAGACACACTGTAGATCCACATACCAAGATGCCCAGCGCCTTGGGGTTAAGAAAACCAAGTCATTGCCAAGTGCTCTTTCTGACCTCCCTCCCGAGTCTGGCTCCCAGAAATGATAGGAGACTTTGATGCCAGCTTGATAGTGCTTATCTAGCCTCCAGTTTCTCATCTATCCGTAGAGGGGTTGGTACAGATGAACGGTTTTCAAATACTTTTATCAGCAGGCCTCCTTTTAAAAACATGGCAGTGCGTGTCACCATGAATTTCAGTATCCTTGCAGGATCCGACTCCCCAAGTCTCAGTGGCTGATAGCAGTGCTGAGTCCTCCGTGGTTGTAGGTGGGCTGCAGGGCAGTGGAAGCTCAACTCTGAGCGTGGGGGCCAGGCTTAAGGAGGGTCCCTATCGGGCTTGGAAGCCTGAGAGAGTGAATGTGCAGATGTTTGCCAGAGCTCCTGCCAGGACACGTGTGAGCCCTCATCATTGCACCCCGCTGCCAACCAGGGGGAACGTCAGCCTCCTGGCAGTGGGGGGGTGGGGGTGGGTGGTGAACGTCAGCCCCTCAGGGAGCTTGCATCTCTCTCTGCAGAGGAGTCTGCAAACCACTCGGTGGGATCTTGGCTGGGGCCCTGTTATAGGCTAGACTCTGTTCCTCCCCAACTCATGAGATGAGTCATAACTAACCGGCAGTACCGCAGAATGTGACCTTGTGTGGAAACAGGGTCACTGTTGGTGTAATAAGTTCAAGTCGGGTGGCCCCTATCCTGTGCGACTCGTGTCCTAACAAAAAGGAGAATTTTGGACACAAGCAGGCCATCAGAGAGAACCCCCTTCTGGGCTCTGGACCACCTTAGAGGAGGCCTGGAAGGGAACTTGAGGGTCACTGAAAAGGCAGCAGAATGGAGACCCCGGGAGGGTGGGGGCTGGAGGAGGGAGGGGTGATCAGGACGAGCACAGAGAACTTGAAGGGCAGCGGACTCCTCTCTGGCGACTCCCGGTGGGCGCCTGTCACTACACACTTGTCCAGACCCACCGGGTGTCCAGCCAGGAGTGACCCTAGTGTAAACCGTGGGCTCTGCATGGTGACAGTGTGTCGGTGTGGAGGTCACCCCTCTGGATGGGGCGGTCGACAGTGGGGAGGCTGTGCCTGTGATGGGTGAGGCAGGGAGTCTAGGGGAAATCTCAAAATCTCTATATCTTCCTCTTTTTACTGTGAACCTAAAACAAATAAAGTCTATTACAAAACAAAGCTGTCAAGGAAACTGAGACTCATATGGGCAGCCACCCATGCTGAGTGTCTGTCCTCTCTCCCCAGAGGCCCCCACCCTGCTCCCATGTGGAGGTGAGCCTGAGCCTCCCCTACTCCCACCCCCACCCTGAGAACTCCCCCAGCAGGGCTGCCCCGCCTCTCTCTGCTGCTGGAGAGGGGTGGGCCTGCAAGGACTGCCCCTCCCACGAGAGGGCAGGGCCTCTAACCTCCACCCTGTGAAAGGCAGGCACTTCTGAGCTCTAAGAGTCCCTATTACCAATATGCCTGGATTTTTTGACAGGCTTCCCTGGTGGCTCAGCGGTAAAGAACCCACCTGTCGATGCAGGAGATGCGGGTTCAATCCCTGAGTTGGGAATATCCCCTGAAGAAGGAAATGGAAACCCACTCCAGTATTCTTGCCTGGAGAATCCCGTGGACAGAGGAGCCTGGTGGGCTGCAGTCCAAGGGGTCTTAAAAGAGTGACTGAACACACACACACACACACACACAACATCACAGATTCAGAAATGGAGCTTGTTCCTGTCTAAGGAGCTGAGCCCCTCTACTGCCCAGCGGCCCTTTGTCACCCTCTAGCCCAGACACTGACACTGCCCACCCAGGCCTGTCCTCCGTCCACGGGCACCAGGCATGCATGAGGCCTGACAGCTTCCTAGCACCTGCCCTGAGATGGGTCACCATCATCCTCCACCCCTGCCCCAGCACCGCTGGAGCAAGGGGGGTCCAGACAGTGAAGAGTTGGGGGATTTCCACCCACAGTAGCCTCTGCTACTCCACCGCCCTGCACAGACACACACTTAGAACTCTCATCTGTACATAGGCTCCCAGTTCCTCACCTCCTTAATCCATTAGTGGGGGAGACACTGCATAGTCTCCTCTGCACAACCGAGAAAGCAAACTCAGAAGGCGCGGTCCTGCTGAGGGTGTATGGTTGTAGCCACGCATTCCGGGAAACAAACTCACTCAGAAGGACAATGCAGATAGTGGAGTGCAGTTTATTACACCGGCGGGCCCAAGGCAGAGTCTACTCTTAGCCAAGGACCCCGACCAGTTTTTGTGAAAACCTTATATACCCTAAGTGTACTTACTCAAACCCACCTCCCCAAATTCCTTGAAACTAGTCTGGACAAAGTAAAAGAGAGATACGATCAAAGTTCACCCATGATTCATGTGTCACAAGACTGGATAAACAGGGGACATTTATCAGTAGGCCTGCGGTCATATCCCAATAAACACAATGGAATTTACCACTTTGTTCTGATACAGAGATAATTAGCATATTCTTTTAGGCAACGGAGAGTCCAAGTACAAGTCCTGAGGCTCTTTTATCCACGGGGTCTGGTTTCCCACTGGTGTGCCGCTTCTATAGACACCAGGCACAAAGTTCAGAGTCCATTGGGAGGGTGACAACGGGATAGCCTAAAGTTCACAGCCTGGTCTAAGATGGAGTCTGGCTCTGTCTGTTTCCTCCTTCAGTATGAGCATCCAGGCCAGCCCTTCCTCGGAGGGTCAGTGGGCTGAGGGTGGGATGAGGGACCCCGGCCAGGGTTCATCACCGAGCTGCCGCCCGAAACCCCGAATAGCAGCTTGAGAACTAGTCCAGCGCCTTGATGCTGCTGAGGCCCTGATCCTTCCCACAGAGACTTCCTGGGCAGCATGCTGAGGTGCGGGGGTGTGCTGTTGCTGCTGGGAAGGGTGAGTCCTCAGCCGCCTCCTTAGCGAACTTCCCTCGCTGCCTCCATGGAAGTGGCCCCACTCTGTCTGGCCTCTGCCGTGTCTTCCCTGTACCTTTCCTGGAGCTGCAAAGGCATCCACCCTGTGACACAGTTGATGAGTCAGAAAACTCACTGCCAAGTCAGCTGTCCAGTTCTTCCCTACGTCTTCCCCCTCTGCCCAGGGACCTCTGGATGGATTACCTGAGCATCAGGTCCTGCATACTCTCCCCAGGACCTCTTAATCCCAGGCTTTGAAAACCATCTTTTAAGCCTCCAAATTTCTTCTTTAGGGGAAATTTTGCCCACAAGTCAGATGAATGAGCAAAAAAGTGCTCGGAATTCATTTTCTTAATTTTCTAAGATTTTTTGTTTTGTTTTGGAAAGCCTCATGGGTGTGACTCTGAGATGGAGGCAGAATCCACCCCCGTCTTGGGCCAGCCCCGAACCACCAGGGCTCCTTGGGGCCCCCATATTCTGGTGGTGGGAGTGCCCAACTCAGCCTCACTCCAGTCACAGTGAAGGGGGTGCTTTGGGACCCCAGGGAGTGCATGCCTGTGAAGTAACCCCCATAGGACCAGGAAGTCAGGCTCACTCCTGGCAACCAGCCCAAGTGTGAGGGTACACACCGCGCGCCTACATGAGGGATGCTGTGGAGGAGCTGTGGATGTCCCTTCCTGGCATGTTCAGAGCTTAATAGGGGCAGAGAGTGGCAGCACACAGCATCTCAGAAAGTCCTTCTGGATGGCACTATGCTAAGTGACCTGTTCTCCAAGTGTGGTCGGCCCCAGCCTGCCGGAAAACCTGTTAGCCCCACCCCACCCACCCCTCCCTGTGAGCTCACAAGCCCACCAGGAGACTCTGATGCAGCTGGAGTCTGAAGACTACTGTGCGAAGCAGCAGGAAATGGATGGATACTTCAAGTTGCAGCAGGAAATGGATGGATACTTCAAGTTTCGTTTCAGTGGCAGGCTAGCGGTTTCGTTTCTATGGCAAGCCATTAGTTTCATTTCCCTTGCTTCTGGGAAAGGAAGCCACGAGGGGAGGAGGGATCCTATAAAAGGAAAGGGGGAATGGGCAGAGATGACTTGCCGGGCTCCCTCTACAGGTGCACAGGTAAGAGCCGGGTCAGTGCGGGGAGGGCTGCCTAAATGCGTCTTCCTGCAGCAGATCTGATTTTCTATTAAAAGCAGTTCCTGGTAAACGGGGCTTGTGCCAGAAGGCTGGAGGCAGAAAGATGATGTTTCTGAAGCTGCCTGCGTTGTGCACTGGTGCTGGCCCCTAGCCATCCCTGCGTGCACACTCTAGAAAGAAAGTGGTGGGACTGGGAGCACAGGGGGTGCGCATCTCCCCGAGTCTGGCCAAAGACCTTGTGACCACTCAGAAGTGGCTTCTGGAACTTCCATGGAAGTTGCACATCCTGAGGAGGGGAGAGAGTTTCATGCTCTGTGAAGCTGTGATTTATAATAAGAAATATATTAAGTCACTTTGCTGTATGTTGCATCTCCACAGCTGATAATACTGTGTAGCATTTTAGAAAGTTGCTAAGAGAGTAGAAGTCTTCCCAGGTGGCAGTAGTGGTAAAGAACCCGCCTGTCAATGAAGGAGACTCAGGAGATGCAGGTTCGATCCTCGGGTTGGGAAGATCCCCTGGAGAAGGGCATGGCAACTCACTCCAGTATTTTTGCCGGGAGAATCCCATGGACAGAGGAGCCTGGGAGGCTACAGTCCATGGGGCTGCAAAATAGTCAGACACGACTTAGAGACTAAACAATAACAACAAAAAGAGTAGATCTTAAAAGTCCTCATCGCAAGAAAAAAAAGTAAGTATGAGGTAGATATTAACTCATCCAGGCGACTATTTCATAATATTCACAGTTGTAGGGGCAAAGGAGATTGTTTGGTCTGTGTCAGTTCCAGCCTAACAGGTGTTCGTAAAACTCTCAGAAGGGAAGAGAGCATCGGCTTCTGTTATGCTAATCAGGTGGTGTCAGGTCCCTGTGTTATGTTAATGAGGTGGGAGCCGGTAGCCTAGGTGAGCGATCACGTGACAGACTAGCTAGTGAGGTCTAGCACTTCCAGCCACTCCCCACCTCCCGGAAGAGAAGCAGGGCAGGAGACTGAGTTCAATCTCTGGTAGTCGGTGATGGAATCACTCAGGTCTATGTAATGAAGCCCCCTGAAAACCCTAGAGTGTTTGGAGGGCTTCTAGAGCACAACTGGAGATGCGGGAGACTAGTACTAGCTGACAGTGGAAGCTCCACCCTCATCCTGCGCCTGCCCTCTGCATCTTTTCCATCTGGCTTTTTCTGAGCTGGGCTTCCCTGGTGGCTCAGCTGGTAAAGAATCCACCTGAAATGAGGGAGGCCTGGGTTCAATGCCTGGGTTGAGAAGATCCCCTGACAGAAAAGGCCACCCACTCCAGTATTCTGGCCTGGAGGATTCCATGGACTGTGAAAGTGAACGCCACTCAGTCGTGTCCGAATCTTTGTGATCCCATGGACTGTAGCTCACCAGACTCCTCTGTCCATGGAGATTCTCTGGGCAAGAATACTAGAGTGGGTTGCCATGCCCTCCTCCAGGGGATCTTCCCCACCCAGGGTTCGCACCCGTGTCTCTTACGTCTCCTGCATTGCAGGCAGATTCTGTAAAGAATTAGCGCCACCTGGAAAATCCTTTTATAATAAACCTGTGACCTAGTCAGTGAAAGGTTTCTGCTCTAGCAGATTATTCAAACCCAAGAAGGGCGGCGGGATGAGGTGAGGGGTGTCCTTGCTAGCAGTTTGCATCTGAAGGGGGCAGTGCTGACGGGAAAACATGCACATGAGAGTTGTGAGTTGAGTTCCATTTGGGGCAAAATGAGGATGATAGCCTGGGAGACAGCGTTTTGGGTAGCTCTGAGGAACTGCAACGAACAGCTAGTGGGGAAGTCAGTAATACATGATTTTAGTGAAGGGCGCACATGCAATCAAGCACACATTTCAGCAGAAGCTCACTGCTAGTCATGAGGAGCAGATGTCACTATTAGTGAGTTTAGTCCTTTTCTAGATATGAGGAGATGCAAGAACTGTGCTCATAAAATCTCTGGAAAATATCTAACTACCTGAAGACCTGTTCTGCCAGTTTCTCCCAGAGCACAGAGGGCTTGTTCCTGATCTCCACCCTGAACTGCTTTCAGGGGAGCAGCTGCAGTGGCTCAGGATTTAATCCTTGTAGAGTTAGATGTGTGTCTGTGTGTGTGCCCAGGCACTCAGCTGTGTCCAGCTGGAACCCCATGGACTATAGCCCGACAGACTATTTCCCAGGCAAGAGTACTGGAGTGGGATGCCATTTCCTTCTCCTGGGATCTTCCTGACCCAGGGATCAAACCCAAGTCTCCTGCATTTCCTGCACTGGCAGGCATATTCTTTGCCACTGTGCCACCCGGGAAGCCTAGAGACAGGTGACAAGACCAATTTGCAATTGCCAGCAGGATGGGATGGGGGCAGGTGAGTAGGGTGAGCCCCATCTGATAATAGTCCTGTGGTATCTGCTGTCATCTCCCGGTAGATAGTGTCTGAATTGAATCAACTGTTTGATGATATAGCATGACACACACTTTGGAACTCATATCAGAATTGAAGCCCCTAAGCCTGATCTCAGAGCTTCAGGATCCCTCTTGCTTGAGGCAGTGGTGGCCAAGAGGGCTCCTGACACTGTTTCTCTTGAGGGGCAATGACACCTGCTTTCTAACTTTTGCTCATTCCCATTGTAGCATGAACTGGTGGATTATTACGCCTTCAGAATTTTACTTAGAGACAGATATGATGCCAAGTCCACCCAGCAAAGAAAGGCACTTGGGGGGAACAGATTAGGTATAAACCATGATGCTTTTGAACTGTGGGGCTGGAGAAGACTCTTGAGAGTCCCTTGAACAGCAAGGCGATTAAATCAATCAATCCTAAAGGAAATCAACCCTGAATATTCATTGAAGGGATTGATATTGAAGCTGAAGTTCCAATAATTTGGCCACCCAATGCAAACAGCCGACTCATTAGAAAAGACCCTGATGCTGGGAAAGGTGAGGGCAGGAGGAGAAAGGGATGACAGAAGATGAGATGATTGGATGGCATCACCAACTCAATGGACATGAATCTGAGCAAGCTCCAGGAGACTGTGAAAGAGGGAGCCTGGCATGCTGCAGTCCATGGGGTCGCAGAGAGTCAGACACGACTGAGTGACTGAACAGCAATGGTGTGTGAGTGTCCTAGGGTTGTCATGGCACAGTATCCCAGACTAGAGGGCTTAAAAAATGAAAATTTAGTCTCTCCCAGCCCTTGGGGCTGGATGTCTGAGATGGAGGCATTAGCAGGGCTGGTTCCTCCTGAGATTCTGCACAGAGTCCATCCCTGTCTCTTCCAGCTTTTGCTCATTGCCAGCACTCCTTGGCACTACTGGGGGGAAATATCTGAAGAAGCTGCCAGCAGGAGGAAAAAGAAAAAGCAGAGGCATTTTCATGGGGTCATACTTTCTCTAAACACTTGCTGAAGGGTCAGGCATTTTGTAAGACGATGAATTTCGTGGGGGCGACTGGCCCCATGGGAAGCTATCAGATGTGGAACAGAGAAGAGTCTAAACCTCAGGGACTCAGAGAAATGAAGAACAGGAAGATGCAAAACAGCTGTAAAAACCCAGATTTAGTTTTAGTCACCAACCAGTGGTAGGGGCTGGCTGAGAGTCATTTCCTCTAAAGCTAGCCTCAGCCACGGGGCACTTGAGGGCTGCGTGCCAGCAATTCCTGGCCAGGAAGTGCCCACTTCATCCCCCCGCAGCCCCAGATATTGGCAATCAGCTGACTGTAAGATTGGGGTTGCCTGGAAGATTGGCCTTCCTCCCAACACTCAACTGAGCAGTCTTACTGCCCTTCATCCACAAGAGGGAACAGAGGTGCTGTCTTAGGATTTCAGCACAGCGATAAGGGTGCTCCCTCCCTCCACTGGACAGCTTTTGCAGGGCTCCCCCAGGAGCAGGGACAAGCCTGGGGGGTCTCCCTTTTTTCTTAGGGTCTCCAGGTCAGTGGGGCTGACCACTCCGAAAAGCGCAAGTAGAAGACTTCACCTCCTTCCAGCCCAAACCCAAATGTCAGGTCAAGCCCCAGCCGTGCCAGGAAAGGCCAGGGCACGGCCTGGACAGTGCAAGGCAACTAGGATTAGAGGGGCCAGCCCCCAATCCCAAAGAAGGGAGCCGCCCCTGGACTGGGCTTTCTGAGCCCCCAGGAAACAAGGGTGCTTCTCCCAGTTTCCTGAGCTCATTCTGACCTCAGGACGTTTGCACTTGGACTTGCTCTGCCAGGAAGGCTCCTCCCCAGGTCCTCAAATGATTGCTTCTCTCTTCATTCATTTCCTGTTTCCTGTACACACGGACACGCCCCCAAACAGCCCCTACCTCCGCCTGTGACACTGATCCCAGGATCTGCCACCCACTCCCTTTCTTCCACTCCATTGTCGCCCGGGGTTGCATTACTGCAGCCTTCTTCATTGGTCGGCTTTCTTGTTTGGGGGGATCTCCCTGACAGAATGGGTGTGCCGGAGGCAGGGACTTCATCGGGCTTGCTCACCACTGAACCTTCATGGCAGGAACCACCTTACACATATTAGGTCTTTGTATTAGTTTGCTCAGGCTGCTGTAACAAAGTGCCTTAGGATGGATGGCTTAGACGACAGCAATTTATTTTCTCACAGTCTGGAGGCCAGAAGTCCAAGACTAAGGTGTCAGCAGAGTTCCTTTCTCCCGAGGCCTCCTGGACATGGAGACGGCGGTCTTCTTCCTGTGTCCTCGCGTGGTCGTGCCTCCGTGGGTAGCTGTGTCCTACTCTGTTTTTTTCTCATTAAGACACCAGTGAGATTGGATTAGTGACCTCGTTTACCTCAACCACCTCTTTAAAGGCCATCTCTCCGGTATAGACACACACCGAGGTCCTAGCGGTTAGGTCTCTGACATATGGACTTGAGGACACAACTCAGCCTGCATCAGTCCTCAAAACACATCTGTTGAATGAATGAATAAGAGAATGAACCACCCTCATTTTTAAAGCTAGGTCAATGACACACACAAGGTTATGAATGTGCCTTGAGGGAAGGCAACAAACTTGGCCCAGCGTTCAGAAGTGAAGTGAAGTTGCTCAGTCGTGTCCGACTCTTTGCGACCCCATGGACTATAGCCTACAAGGCTCCTCTGTCCATGGAATTTTCCAGGCAAGAGTACTGGAGTGGGTTGCCATTTCCTTCTCCAGGCGATCTTCCCGATCCAGGGATCGAACCTGGGTCTCCCGCATTGCAGGCAGACACTTTTACTGTCTAAGCCACCATTCAGAGAGATGGTATCAAATAGGAAAAGGTAGGTTAGGACCAAATTCTTTAGGAACTTTGTTCTGAAAACAAAGACCCCAGAAGTTTTTAGAAAGGGTAGTGACAGGATGAGACCAGGGACTTGGAAGGGAAAGGGACACAGTGTGTGCAAGGTTGGAAGGGAAAGGGCCACAGTGTGTGCAAGGATGCGGAGGGGATGGACGGAGGGCTGGAGACAGGGCACACATGGATGCCCCAAGGGTCAGCTATGGGTAGGCACCACCTCGAGACTCCAATCCTCCCCACTGGTTAGTGCCCTGGAGCTGGCATGACAAATGCCCCCAACTCAGACACATAGGACACCTATTCTCTTCCGGTTCTCAGGCCAAAAGTTCCAGGGCAAGGTGTCGGTAGAGCTAGTTCTTCCCAGAGACTCTGAGGGAGACCCCTTTCAGGCCCCTCACCCAGCTTCTGGGGCCTCTGATCCCCTCGGGCGTCCCTGATGTGAGGCAGCAACACCCCAGTTTCTGCCTCTGTCGCCCTCCAGCCAAGGGGCTTTGTGTCTCAAACCCTCTCCGCCTGTCTCTTCTTGCATTTTGGGCCCACCCTCATCCCCAGATCTGCCTCAATTCCACTGCAAGTGGGCTTTTCCAAATAAGGTCACGGTCACATGTCCAGGTGGACTTGCATTTGGAAGGGGAGTGAAGCCATTCAATTCACTGTCTCCTCTCTGGTGCCAGTGGGGGTTGGGGGGGCGGTCATAGCAGGAAAGAGTTCATGACCCAGAGTCCCTGGCCGGCCTCTGGTCCCTGACTCAGGCCAGTATCTAGACCTCTGCGCTTCACCTTCTTGACCTGAAAAAGTACAGATTAGACACTGACATGCAGGGTTGCTGTGAAAACGAAATGAGCATCTCAGAGCAGTGCTGGTGAGGCCAGCTGTCTCTAGGGGGAAGACCACCCGATTATAGGTCCCACGGAGAAGTAAGAGACCCCAGCAACCTTTTATTCCAGAATCTCCAGCAGGCTGATCTAGCCTGGGTGAGAAACGGTGACGGCGGGGCAGAGACTGGCTACCAAGGGACCCTGGAGGGGCTCCCCGTCATCTCTCCACGCCTTACTGCCTCCTCTCTGCCCTGAGCTGTAGGTGGCGACGCGGAGCCCAGCAGAAGTGACGGCAGAACGTTCAGACTCTCCCGTGGTAGCGTGGAGTCCACTTGTCCGCAGGCCCCGGGGGCCCACCAACAACCTTTCTGTGTTCTGTGTCTGTTTGCTGCCATCAGCCCCTCCTGCAGACAGGCCTGAGCCGGGCTGCTGGTCTCCCCTGCATCTGTGAGCAGCAGGTGGGTTGTAAGGGACTAGGCGAGGCAGAGCTGGAAGAAATACAGCCCCCAGGAAGGTCTGCTGGGGGACCTCTGGGCCTCATTCTCGTCTTGTGTCTTTGCAGAGCTCACCGAGAAGACCGGAGGCGCTGAGCCCCGGAGACCACACACCCCAGCTCTCCGAGCAGACAGTCATGTCGATGTCCTACAGGCCTTTGAAGTTCAGGAGGTACCCTCCGACTTCCACTCAGCACTACCCAAAGGAAGACATGAACTTCCATCAGCCCCCACCAGGGCCACTGGGCGCAGCACCGGGGCAGACAGTGAGTCCCCCACACTGGCAGATGGGAGAGAGTGACCCGGACTTCCTTCCCAACAACTTCAATCAGCTGAATTTGGACCCTCAGCAGCCAGAAGCAAACGGGGGCCAACAGAGGTCAAAGGTAAGGTGAGAGGAGGGTGGGTCAGGAAGGGTGCATGCGGGGGTGGGGGTGGTGAGAGAAGCGTGTGTGTTAGTCAGTCAGTCGTGTCCGACTCTTTGCGACCCCATGGACTGCCTTCCGCAAGGCTCCTCTGCCCATGGGTTTCTCCAGGCAAGAGTACTGGGGTGGGTTGCCATTTCCTCCCCCAGGGGATCTTTATGACCCAGGGAAGGAACCTGGGTCTCCTGCATTGCAGGCAGATTCATTACTGTCTGAAAGAAGGAGGAAGGAGTGAGGGGGAAGTGGGGAATAAAACCTGCCAGTCTAGTCCAGTCCCCACAGCACAGCTGGTGCCCTTCCCTCCACCCGCAACCTTCTGGGCACCTCCAACAAGCCCCAGGGGCAGACACAGTCTCTGGAGCAGCAATGACCTTCCTGGACATGGATCTGGGGCCTCTGTTCTCTGTGCTGGGGTCTCCTGCCTGGGAGCTTTCCCTCCAGCTATGACTGCCACAGTCATCACTGCCAGCCACCACCCACCCCAGCCCTGCAGGCCCGGCCTTCTCCCGGGCTTTTTCCCTCCCTCCAACTGGGAGCGCCTGCCCTCGCAGGGCCATCTCCCAACTCACACGGGCACTTCCACCTCCAGCCCACAGCAGTGGAAGCCAAGCCTCTGCAGGAACAAGTGCGGGGGCCTTGCCTCTGGCACACCCGGGTCCGCCTCTCGCCCGTCCTGACTCTGACCCAACATGAGCAGAACCATCGATTCAGCCACAAATTCCAGAAAGCGGTGGGAGTCTGTCAGAGGCCAAGGCTGAGTCTGTCTGTCTCCTCCAGGGGCCCGAAAACAACCTGTACAGAAAGTATGAGGAGAAGGTGAGGCCCTGCATTGACCTCATCGACTCCCTGCGGGCCCTGGGCGTGGAGCAGGACCTGGCCCTGCCCGCCATCGCTGTCATCGGGGACCAGAGCTCGGGCAAGAGCTCCGTGCTGGAGGCTCTGTCGGGGGTTGCCCTCCCCAGGGGCAGCGGTAAGCACTGCTGGGGCAGCCTCCTGCAAGCCACAGGGCATCCCAGGACCAGTAGACTCAGGAGTGGTCACGGGAAGCCTTTCTAGGGCCAGGGGTAATTAGTGGGGCTGGACTGAGTCCTCCCTAGAGAGGGATACAGATTTCAGACAAGGCCTCTGGGAACACTGGGGAGGATAAGAGCAAAGGGTGGGGCTTCCCTGGTGGTCCAGTGGTTAGAACTCCATGCTCCCAATTCAAGAGATGGGGGTTCGATCCCTGGTCAGGGAACCAAGATTCTACATGCCTTGTGGTGCAGTCAAAAAAGAAAAGGGCACCTGTGAATGCTTCTTTTTAAGGGAAACTTAGAGGCTGTTTGGGAAACTCTCTCTCAGGAATCGTCACCCGGTGTCCGCTGGTGCTGAAACTGACAAAGCGGGAGTGTGAGTGGACGGGGAAAATCACCTACCGCAACGTGACGCAGCAGCTGCACAACCCCTCCGAGGTGGAGCGGGAGATTCGTAGAGGTAGGGCCCTGAGGGCATCTGCAAGCCGGCTCCTTCTCCCCCTGGGGCCATCAGCAGTCCCCCGGGCCTCTCCAGCTGCACAGCGAGCACCATCTCTTCTTTCCAGGTGTTCCCACGTGTCGGCCCCCTGCCTCGCACACGTCCCTCCTCCTTGCTACATAGCCCTACCCTTTCGTGACTCAGTTTACCTGCCTCTCCTCTGCGAAGTGTCCCAGACAGCACCCTTGCTCCAGCTACCTTGGTCAGCGCTGGGGACATGTGTCCCTGAAGTGTCTGGTTGCCTGTGACCGCATCCCTGTCCCCAAGCCGTGAGGTTTCCCCCAAGGCCAACTCCGCCCACCCATCACTCCTAGAAGCACATCCAGCTCTTCAGATCAGCCTGAGGAGAAGGCTCAGTTGCTTCTGGAATGTCTTCCCAGGTGGCGCTAGTGGTAAAGAACCCGCCTGCCAATGCAGGAGACATAAGAGACACAGGTTTGATCCCTGGATGGGGGACGATCCCCTGGAAGAGGTCATGGCAACCCACTCTAGTATTCTTGCCTGGAGAATCCCATGAACAGAGGAGCCTGGTGGGCTACAGTCCATACGGTCACAAAGAGTCGGACATGACTGAAGTAGCGCGCTCCTGGAATCCACTTCCATACCCACTCAGAGGGGACCCTGGAGGTCATCCCCTCCCAGCCCCATCTCCAAGGTCCCGGAGCCTGCTAACCCCTCCCCAAGGCATTTTTCCCTTCCTGCTCTCAAGCTGGGCTCAGCCAGACAGGCAAAAATTCACTCTGATCATAACAGGAAACTGTGGCCATAGCTTCCGTTCTAGGGAAATGGGCTTATGCCTCACTGAACAGCAAACTCTGCATCCGAGGCTGGGGTTTTCACGTGACTCCTGGGGCTCAGCTCCCTGAAAACCCCATGTCCCCAGCTGGCTCACCAGAGGGATCGCCCAGATTGCAAGGTGCTGCCTCAATTCTAGCATCCACCCCCAAAACAGGAACTTCCTGAGATCTTCACCTGGCAAGTTTCCTAGCTTCAAATGATAAAAACTCTGCACTACCATTCCTGCTACAACTGTCCTGTCCACGTGTGCCCAGCACACCCTTCAGCGTGCCTGAGATCTGCCCAGTCTCTCTCTAGCTGTGAGCTCTGTGGGCAGGACTTGGAGGGCACGTTCTGTGAACTTGGGTGAATGTTCTGTGTGAGGATGAGTAATGAGAATCTTTAGAATAGCATCTCTAAAGCATCTATAGCATCTTGGAACTCTGGTCCACTGCAGGTGGGAGTGTAAGTTGGTACAACTACTTTGGAAAACGGACACAATATACACTAAGGCTGGAGGTGTGTGCACACCCCATGACACCTCAAAACGCTAATCCCGAGTATCAGTTCAGTTCAGTTGCTCAGTCGTTTCCGACTCTTTATGACCCCATGAACCGCAGCATGCCAGGCCTCGCTGTCCATCACCAACTCCCAGAGTTTACCCAAACTCATGTCCATCGAGTTGGTGATGTCATCCAACCATCTCATCCTCTGTCATCCCCTTCTCCTCCCACCCTCAATCTTCCCCACCATCAGGGTCTTTTCAAATGAGTCAGCTCTTCGCATGAGGTGGCCAAAGTATTGGAGTTTCAGCATCAGTCCTTCCAATGAACACCCAGGATTGATCTCCTTTAGAATGGACTGGTTGGATCTCCTTGCAGTCCAAGGGACTCTCAAGAGTCTTCTCCAAAACCACAGTTCAAAAGCATCAGTTCTTCGGTGCTCAGCTTTCTTTATCCCGAGTATATCCAAGCCAAGATGTGCACTAAAAGTCAGCTTCTAGAATCTCTATAGCAGCACTATTGTGATTCCCAGATGGCGCTGGTGGTAAAAGAATCTGCCTGCCAAAATCAAACAAAAAAAAGAAAACATCCATAAAAAAAAAAGAATCTGCCTGCCAATGCAGGAGATACAATAGATTCAGTTCCTGGGTCGGGAAGATTCTCTGGAGAGGGGCACAGCAACCCACTCCAGCACTCTTGCCTGGAAAATCCCATGGACAGAGGAGCCAGGCAGGCTCCAGTCCGTAGAGTTACAAAGAGTCAGACATGACTGAGTGACTTAGCAAGCAAGCAACTATGATTATCACCCACCCCCACCCCCAGCCCCAACCCACCACGCCCCACAGACTGGGTCAAGACACAGAATGGCAATGAAAAGGAACAGCCCTCAGCCACAAGCACCAGTATAAGGTAATCACTCAAATAAAATGTTGAGCTGAGGAAATGGAACCAAGAGAGGGCTTCCCCAAGTGGCTCAGAGGAAAAGAATCCACCTGCGATGCAGGAGCTGCAGGAGATCCAGGTTTGATTCCTGTGTCGGGAAGATCCCTGGAGGAGGGCATGGCAACCCACTCCAGTAGTCTTGCCTGGAGAATCTCATGGATAGAGGAGCCTTGCAAGGCACAGTCTATGGGGTCGCAAAGAGTCAGCCATGACTGAGTGACTTAGCACGCATGCACACATGCATGATACCAAGAGAAGACGTAGTTTACGATTCCTTTTATAATTAGGTGGGGCCACAGGAAAATGCTCTTCTTGTAGGTCAAAAGTGGTTATCTATCAGCAAATTCACTTAGCTTGCTGCTGCTAAGTCATTTCAGTCGTGTCCGACTCTGCGACCCCATAGACGGCAGCCCACAGGCTCCCCCATCCCTGGGATTCTCCAGGCAAGAACACTGGAGTAGCTTGCCATTTCCTTCTCCAATGCATGAAAGTGAAAAGTGAAAGTGAAGTCGCTCAGTCCTGTCCAACTTGTAGCGACCCCATGGACTGCAGCCTACCAGGCTCCTCCATCCATGGGATTCTCCAGGCAAGAGTACTGGAGTGGGTTGCCATTGCCTTCTCCACTTAGCTTAGCCAAGTATAAAGTACAAAAATGGGCAAAAGAGTAGATACTGGTAAAGCTTAAGATAAGCGCTACTTTACGTGAGGGCTAGTGATCCACAGGGAGAGAGGGACTTTAGCAGGGTAGGGGGGCTGCCATGTTCTGTTTCTTGATATGTGTTTCTGTGACACCAGTGGGTCCCCCCTGTGAAATTCACCAAGCCACAGGCTTAAGACAAAGGGTACTTTCCTGTATGTATGTTTCACTTCAGTACAGAGTTACAAAATCATAGCTTAAGTAGTGACTGGGAGTAATAGCTAAAGCAGGAAACGTTTACAGAGTAGCCTGGTTGCCATCATTCTCCCACCTCCTAATCTCTAAAGAATTAGGCAATTCATCAGGGCTGTGCTTAAATTGCCTCCCTGTTTCTCACCTTAGGACTGTCCCCAGATACAGGTGAGACGCATAAATAGGTGAGGGACATAAATCTGCCCACAGATTCCACTGCTTTTGCTTGGTTGGGTTCTTCATCCTCTGGACTCAGGGTTTCTCCTCTCTTGGTCTCCACAGGCCAGAACATCATAGCTGGGAATGGAGTTGGCATCAGCCATGAGCTCATTAATCTGGAGGTCACCTCCCCTGAGGTCCCAGATCTGACCCTCATTGACCTTCCTGGCATCACCAGGGTGGCTGTGGAAAACCAGCCACAGGACATCGGACTGCAGGTGAGCCTCTTGGCAACTTGGGAGTGGGCCCCACGCTCAGCAGGGGGCACTGCTGAGGTCTCTGCCGGCAGCCCCCCTCTGGTGCACCTTCCCAGCCTGCACCCTGAGTAGTTGGGGAGGAGACTGCAGAGGACGATCTAGGGCTGGGGCCTCATACTCGGATTCTGACAAGGGTCCGGCAGTCATGGAAACAGGCTAAGCTGACTCTGTAGGCCTGGAGGTGTATAACTCACACCCTGCCCAATGCTGTCCTGTGGGAATATGGACCAGTGTTACCACTATCCTAATATTTAAAAGAAGCCAGACATTGGATTTTTACATGAGATCTGCCGATTTTAGCCACAAGTTCTTTAACTAAAACCACGTAAGTCAATCAGGACACAGATTGTGATCTCTGGCTGGGGACAAGAAGGCCGGTACAATGGACAGGCATGCTAACCACAGAGCAGCTCTGACCAATACAAACCAACAGCTGCTGAGCCTGGGGCTTCTTTACCAAAGACCTTCCCACTCAAGGTTGCCTGATAACACAGTCATCACGGGGATGCCAGAATCATACTTGATCTCTGGATGGGTCCACCCTGAGACCAGCCTTGTCAAGCCTTGCTGAGCCAGTTCACATGGAGGCCAAGGAGGCAAGGATGCTCTCAGAAGCAGGGTGGTTGTCCGGGGTGTAAAGGGACGGGGTGGAGGAGAGGGAGAAGATGAGACCCTCTTCCCCTGGGACTGAAGTCACAGCTGCCCTCTTCCCTTTTCCGAGGTGGAGGGGCACTGCCAGTGTTGGGAGCCCGATTACAGCCCAACTAAGACCATGGCAGTCCCTCTTGGATGGGTCTCTGCTGGCCCCACTGTCTTAGGCACTTGATTCCTCTTTTTTCCTCGACATCCAGATCACCATTCTCTGTCTCTGGGAGCCTTGTAATTAGGTCATTCCCCTGCTTGAGTTAAGGGACTAATTCCACACTTCTTACACTGCTTCACTCAGCAAATGGGTGGGGTTTCCCAGGGCATGACAAAAATGCTTGCCTGGAGTCAGAGCATGCCTCTTCCTCCTGCTGTCAGTTCAGAAGCATCCCAGGGACGATCTGTCGAGGAAGGAGGGGTCTCACCTGACCACGGGAATCAGGGAGCCTTTGGGAAAGAAGAATACCAGTAATGAGCTCTGGAGGATAAGCAGGACATCAACAGAGAACTCAATGAGGGCAGGTGGTCAGACACTCGAGAGGAAGGGTATAGGCTAAGCCAAAGCTCAGAAGTGTGAAAACCAAGTGGTGCTCTGGGATGACCAGCCGTGCTCTTGGGTGACCAGAGATGTGCTCTTCCTTTGTGATTCCCTGGCATCAGATCAAGGAACTCATCAAAAAGTACATCCAGAGGCAGGAGACCATCAACTTAGTGGTAGTCCCCTGCAACGTGGACATCGCCACCACAGAGGCGCTGAGCATGGCCCAGGAGGTGGACCCCGAAGGAGACAGGACCATAGGTAAGAAGAAAGCACCGAACTTCTTAGAGGACAGGAAGCCGGGGGAGACCCCTCAGATATTTAGAAGGTCCTGGATGTAATAGCTCTGTTAGAGGTGCCCACATCCTGCATCAGATACAAACTCTGTTCCCAGGGAAACTCCATGGGCTCGGGGTGCAGTTGCACACAGCAGATGGGTCACCCTCATTCATGGTCAGGGCTAGATGTATGGCCAATATTTGGAGGTTCTCTGCCCTCCTTCCTGTTGTCCCTTATTTGCATTCTTGACCCATTCTGGATCAGGGAGGAGAAATGCCTTATATGCTCTCCCAAAATGGTCCAGAAAGGGGGAATTGACTGGCCCATCAACTCTGCAAGTCCACAGGAAAAATTCTTGTGAGTCTTTGGTTCATGGAAAAGATCTCGCCAGGGAGTATGTGAACATACTCAGGGAATACACTTCCAGGTTTACACTGGAGCACAGGTGTCTACAGGGTTTATATTCAAGGAGAACGCTTCCTTGGAGAGGTGGGTTCTCTTAAATTCCTTTTTTAAAAATGTCCCCTGCAGAAGGCATTATAGGGGATTTGGTTTAAGAGCACAGATTGCCTGCAAATGAGAGCTTCTATTTTAAAAATTCTAATATTATTACTTAATATCACTTCTCCCCAATCACTTCACTTACCCATTGAGTTTACCTTCCTGAAAGTGTGCCAGTCATTTTCTTTGACTAAATAGATACACAGTATATTACTGCCTTTTCCACTTTTTTTCCAACAAATGCTCAGGTTTCCAGTAAGGATAAAAATAACAGTAGGGGAAGACAACTCAAGTTTAATGTGTTATTATATGCCAGACTAGACTTGTACCCTGTTACCTGCTGACTTCTACAGGCATCTAGAACACATTGAACCAGAGAGAAAACTCAGGTTTGGGGTCATCCACCATTATGCAATTATAAGTCATTAGGGATGTCTCATTAATGACCACAGGAGATAGTTTCATCTGTTAAGTAGATAGATCTATTTGGATATCAATATCTTTATAGAAATTGAGTAATACTTCTTACTAGTAGTTTTCTGTTCTTCTCATGGGGCTTCCCAGGTGGCTCAGTGGTAAAAATATATATATATATATATATCTGCCTGCCAATGCAGAAGACACAAGAGACATAGGTTTGATCCCTGGGTGGGGAAGTTTCCCTGAAGAAGGGAATGGCTACCCACTCCAGCATTCATTAGCCACAAACTCTGATAATCTGTAAGCTTTCACTAAATATTAAGTATTGTTTTTGTAAAGTCATTAAGTACTGTACACATAGAATATATACGATCAGGCCTTAGTATATTCCAAATAGCCTTATAACACTGTGCAAATTTTCCATGCATTCTAGGTCAAGTATAGAAATAGAGAAAAGTATGCTAAATTTAAAAAAGAAATGGAATATACACTCAGGTACACAGCAGCCAAAAGATGGAAACAAAGCAAGCATCCATCAAGAACACAGTCACTTGGAGTTCAAAGCACAGTCACAGGCCCTCCTTACAGTAGGGAGTGATGTGCTTTTGGAGACACGGTGGTGGAGTGAGTTGGTTCTGATGATGCATGCTGCCTTAGTGTCAGGGACACAGCGGGCACCCAAGAGACGTTTGTTAAATAAATTACACAAGGCAGTTAATGAGTTGAGTGACTGGATGGGCAAATAGAAATACAAGTAAGAGGAATGACAACGGAATGAAAGAATGAGCTGAGAGGCACTGGGCATAAAAGGCTCTTGGTCATATCAATCTTGATAAGAAGAAAGTTAGGGGCATCATAATTCCTGATGTCAGGTATATTACAAAGTGACTGTGACTAAAGCAGTATGACGCTAGCAAAAAGACAGACATATAGATGTGTGTGACAGAATAGCAAGCCCAGAAATACATTCGTGTCTGTATAGTTAGCTGATTTGGGGCAAAAGTGGTAAGAATATATAATGGGAAAATGATAATCTGCTGGTCTTGGCCAAAAAAGACCCCGTAGCCTAGTAGCATTCAATATATTTGAAGAGAAAATTGACCTCTCCACTGCCCTCCTCTAATCATCTCACAGGGATCCTGACCAAACCAGACCTAGTGGACAAGGGCACCGAGAAAGCTGTCCTGAAGGTCATGCAGAACCTCACCTATCATCTCAAGAAGGGCTATATGATCGTGAAGTGCCGGGGCCAGCAGGATATCACCAACAAGCTGAGCTTGGAAGAGGCAACCAAGAAAGAAATGATGTTCTTTCAGACACATCCATATTTCAGGTGAGATTCTTTACGACAGCCTTGGACTCCATGGACACCAACCCTGCTGACCAGAATTGGCCAAGATGGTCACCATATTTAAAAATTATACAGTTAGCATCAGTTCAGTTCAGTCACTCACTCGTGTCCGACACTCTGTGACCCCATGGACTGCAGCACGCCAGGCCTCCCTGTCCGTCAATAATTCCTGGAGTTCACTCAAACTTATGTCCATTGAGTCAGTGATGCCATCCAACCATCTCATCCTCTGTCGTCCCCTTCCCCTCCCCCCTTCAATCTTTCCCAGCATAAGGGTCTTTTCCAGTGAGTCAGCTCTTCATATCAGGTGGCCAAAGTATTGGAGTTTCAGCTTCAACATCAGTCCTTCCAGTGAACATTCAGGACTGATTTCCTTTAGGATGGACTGGTTGGATCTCCATGCAGTCCAAGGGACTCTCAAGACTCTTCTCCAACACCACAGTTCAAAAGCATCAATTTTTTGGCACTCAGCTTTCTTCACAGTCCAACTCTCACATCCATACATGACTACTGGAAAAACCATAGCCTTGACTAGGTGGACCTTTCTCAGCAAAGCAATGTCTCTGCTTTTTATTATGCTATCTAGGTTGGTCATAGCTTTTCTTCCAAGGAGTAAGCGTCTTTTAATTTCATGGCTGCAGTCACCATCTGCAGTGATTTTGGCGCCCCCCAAAAATAAAGTTTGTCACTGTTTCCGCTGTTTCCCCATCTATTTCCCATGGAGTGATGAGACCGGATGCCATGATTTTAGTTTTCTGAATGTTGAGCATTAAGCCAACATTTTCACTCTCCTCTTTCACTTTCATCAAGTGGCTCTTTAGTTATTCTTCACTTTCTGCCATAAGGGTGGTGTCATTTTCATATCTGAGGTTATTGATATTTCTCCCGGCGATCTTGATTCCAGCCTGTGCTTCATCTAGCCCAGCATTTCTCATGATGTACTCTGCATATAAGTTAAAAAAGCGCGGTGACAATATGTAGCCTTGACTTACTCCGTTTCCTAACTGGAACCAGTCTGCTGTTCCATGTCCAGTTCTAACTGTTGCTTCCTGAACTGCATACAGGTTTCTCAAGAGGCAGGTCAGGTGGTCTGTTATTCGCCTCTCAGAATTTTCCAGTTTGTTGTGATCCACACCGTCAAAGGCTTTGGCATAATCAATGAAGCAGAAATAGATGTTTTCCTGGAACTCTCTTGTTTTTTTGATGGTCCAGCGGATGTTGGCAATTTGATCACTAGTTCCTCTGCCTTTTCTAAAACCAGCTTGAACATCTGCAAGTTCACGGTTCACGTACTGTTGAAGCCTGGATTGGTGAATTTTGAGCATTACTGTACAAGCATGTGAGATGAGTGCAATTGTGCGGTAGTTTGAGACATTCTTTGGCTTTGCCTTTCTTTGGGATTGGAATGAAAACTGATCTCTTCCAGTCCTGTAGCCACTGCTGAGTTTTCCAAATTTGTTGGCATATTGAGTGCAACACTTTCACAGCATCATCTTTTAGGATCTAAAATAGCTCAGCTGGAATTCTATCACCTCCACTAGCTTTGTTTGTATTGATGCTTCCTAAGGCCCACTTGACTTCACATTCCAGATGTCTGGCTCTAGGTTAGTGATCACACCATTGTGATTATCTGGGTCGTGAAAATCTTTTTTGTATACTTCTTCTGTGTAGTCTTGCCACCTCTTCTTAATATTTCTGTCCTTTATTGAACCCGTCTTTGCATGAAATCTTCCCTTGGTATCTCTAATTTTCTTGAAGAGATCTCTAGTCTTTCCAATTCTATTGTTTTCCTCTATTTCTTTGCACTGATCACTGAGGAAGGCTTTCTTGTCTCTCCCTGCTATTTTTTGTAACTCTGCATTCAAATGCTTATATCTTTCCTTTTCTCCTTTGCTTTTCGCTTCTCTTCTTTTCTTAGCTATTTGTAAGACCTCCTCAGACAGCCATTTTGCTTTTTTGCATTTGTTTTCAATGGGGATGGTCTTGATCCCTGTCTCCTGTACAATGTCACGAACCTCTGTCCATAGTTCATCAGGCACTCTGTCAGATCTAGGCCCTTGATTCTATTTCTCACTTCCACTGTATAATCATAAGGGATTTGATTTAGGTCATACCTGAATGGTCTAGTGGTTTTCCCCACTTTCTTCAATTTAAGTCTGAATTTGGCAATAAGGAGTTCATGATCTGAGTCACAGTCAGCTCCCGGTCTTATTTTTGGTGACTGTATAGAGCTTCTCCACCTTTGGTTGCAAAGAATATAATCATTCTGATTTCGGTGTTGACCATCTGGTGATGTCCATGTGTAGAGTCTTCTCTTGTGTTGTTGAAAGAGGGTGTTTGCTATGAACAGTGCGTTCTCTTGGCAAAACTCTATTAGCCTTTGCCCTGCTTCATTCCGTGTTCCAAGGCCAAATGTGTACTCCAACACCTGTTGCTCCAGGTGTTTCTTGACTTCCTACTTTTGCATTCCAGTCCCCTATAATGAAAAGGACATCTCTTTTGAGTGTTAGTTCTAGACGCTGTTGTAGGTCTTCATAGAGCCATGCAACTTCAGCTTCTTCAGCATTACTTGTTGGGACATAGACTTGGATTACTGTGATATTGAATGGTTTGCCTTGGAAACAGAGATCATTCTGTGTTTTTGAGATCACATCCAAGTACTGCATTTCGGACTGTTTTGCTTACTACGATAGCTACTCCATTTTTTCTAAGGGATTCTTGCCCACAGTAATAGATATAATGGTCATCTGAGTTAAATTCACCCATTCCGGTCCATTTTAGTTTGCTGATTCCTAAAATGTCGACATTCATAATTAGCATAACCAACTGTTTTCATTATTTTGGTATTAAATGCATTGGCTTACTTAAATCATTTTTTCTTGGATTCTGATGATGACACTGATTAAAAATTGAAGTCGAGTATTTCATAGGGCAAGGGTCCCCAACCCCCAGGCCATGGACCATTGCAGGTATGTGGCCTCTTAGGAACTGGGCCACGTAGCAGGAGGTGACTGATGGGCAAGCGAGTGAAGCTTCATCTGTATTTACAGCTGCTCCCCATTGCTTATGTTACCACCTAAACTCCATCTCCTATCAGATAAACAGCAGCATTAGATTCTCACAGAAGCACAAAATCTACTGTGAACCACAGATGTGAAGAATCTCGGTTTCAACCTCCTTATGAGAATCATCCCCAAACCATTCCCCTCTGGGTCTGTGGAAAAATTGCCTTTCAGGAAACCAGTCCCTGGTGTCAAAAAGGTTGGGGATCACTGTCATAGGGCATAGCACACTTTGGTTTCCCAAAATGTTTTCCCTTGCTCTCTCATTTTAGTCCCACAAAGTCTTGAAAGACATTGGGATTTTTTTTCCATTGAACTGGATACTTTTTTCCTTTCCTTTTGTTTAGGAACTTACTATTCTTGAGCCATGCGGGAGAGGGTAATAAGATATAGTGGTCACTCCTGCTTTAAGGAGAGACTGTGGGAAAATGGTGAATTTTTGCAGACCAGGTTTGCTACTTACTCTGTGCCTTTGGGAGATGGCTCAACCTCTCTGAGCTTCTGCTTTTTCATCTGCTCAGAGAGTCCTGTCACTGCTTCATGGGATTAGGTTTAGGATTAAATAATATGGCACATGCAAGTGTTCTGGCCAGCACACCATAAATATCACTTTGGTCCCTTCTTTCTCTCTGCTCTGGCCCTGAATGAAAGAAACAGAAGGTTTTCAGAAGTATTGAGGGTTACAGCAGAGAGGACTGCTGCCAAGCGAAAAGAAGAGTCTGGAACAATCACATACCTGGTTTCCAACCTTGAGCAAGCAACGGGATTTGTGGGCTATTGCTGTTCAGTCACTCAGTTGTGTCCGACCCTTTGTGACCCCGTGTGGCATGCCAGCCTTCCCTGTCCTTCACTGTCTCCCAGGTTTTGCTCAGACTCATGTCTATTGAGTCGGTGATGCCATCCAACCGTCTCATCCTCTGTCATCCCCTTCTCCTTCTGCCTTCAGTCTTTCCCACCATCAGGGTCTTTTCCAGTGAATCAGCTATTCAGATTAGGTGGTCAAAGTATTGGAGCTTCAGCTTCAGCATCAGTCCTTCCAATGAATATTCCAGTTTGATTTCCTTTAGGATTGACTAGTTTGGTCTCCTTGCGGTCCAAGGGACTCTCAAGAGTCTTCTCCAGCACCACAGTTTGAAAGCACCAATTTTTCAACGCTCAGTCTTCCTTATGGTCCAACTCTCACATCCTTACATGACAACTGGAAAAAACACAGCTTTGACTCTACATATTTTGTTGGCAAAGTGATGTCTCTGCTTTTTACTACACTGTTTAGATTTGTCATAGCTTTTCTTTCAAGGACCAATTTGTGGGAGAGTTTGTTAAAATTCAGCTCGCTGTGCCATCCCAGAGTTTCTGAGTTCTAAGGTAGGCCCTAAGAATTTGTGTTTCTAACAAGTTCCCAGGCTTTCCTGGCGGCTCCACAGGTACAGGATCCACCTACAATGCCGAAGACATGAGAGACTTGGGTTTGATCCCTGGGTCAGGGAGGTCCCCGGAGGAGAAAAATGGCACCCTACTCCAGTATTCTTGCCTAGAAATCCCATGGACAGGGGAGCCTGGCAGGCTACAATCCAAAGTGTCTCAAAGAGTCACATGACAGTGACTAAGCACAAGCACAAGTTCCCATTGAGGTCAACGTTGCTGGTCCTGGGATCACACTGCTGGTCCAGGGACCACACTTTGAAAACCACTGTTCAAGGTCTTTGGGAAAATTAAGGCTTGGATGAAAAAGTGTGAAGTGCTTTGTCACTGAACATCTGTGTTTCAATCCTTGTGTGCCCAAGTGCTGGGACTCAGCTCTTTTGCGGCAAAGGTGCTCTCAGTAGCACTGGAAAAATGATCCTACTGGGTTCTTCGTGAATTTATGTTAAGGGTAAACACTTTGCAGCCAGACCACCTGGTCTGTGACCCTGGTCAAGCTGCTTAACGTTCCTGTGCCTTTGCCTCTCTCTCTCTAAAATTGGTTGTTCAATGATTAAATATTTGTAAAGCCCTTAGAATGGAATAGGCACTTAGTACGGACCATGTAAACATTTTTAAAATTTAATTTATTATGGAAAGAACATTTAACATGAGTTCACCCTCCTAACAAACGTTTAAGTGCACAATGTGGTATTGTTAACTGCAGGCACGATATTGTTCGGCAGCTTTCTACCATGTGTTTATCTTTCGTAACAGAAACTTTTTACCCTGTGATTAGCACTCTTCATTTCCTCCTCCCCACAACACCTGGCAACCACCCTTCCACTCTCTGATTGCCTGAGTCTGACTGTTTTAGATAGAGCACATAAATGGAATCATGTAGTATTTGTCTTTCTGTGACTGGTTTATTTCACTTAGCATAATATCTTCAAGATTAATTCATGTTGTCACATACTGAAAATTTCCTTCTTGTTAAATGCTGAATTATATCCCATTGCATGTATCTGCATTTTTTAATCCATTTATCGTTCCATGAACATTGAGGTTGTTTCCACATCTTGGCTCTTGTGAATGGTGCTACAGTGAACATAGGAGCCCTAATAAATCTTTGAGATCTTGATTTCAATTATTTGAATAAGTGTCCAGAAGTGGGATTGCTCGATCATATGGTAGTTCCATTTTTAATTTTTAAGGTACTTTATTACTGCTTTCCTTAGAGGCTGCATCATTTTGAGTTCCCATCAATAGTATACTAGTGTTTCAATTTCTCCACATCCTTGCCAACACTTGTCTTTTTTTTTTTTTAATAATATCATCCTAACTGATATGACATGATATTTAATTGTGGTTTTGATTTGTATTTCCTAGATAATTAGTGATGCTGATCATCTTTCCATGTGCCTTTTGGCCATTTGTATGTTTTCTTTGAGAAAATCTCTATTCGAGTCTTTTAGCCCATTTTTAAATTGGGTTATTAGGGTTTATTTGCTATTGAATTGTGGAGTTCCGTGCATATTTTGAAAATTAACCCCTTATCAGATACATGGTTTTGCAAATGTTTTCTCCTATTTTGTAGATTGCCTTTTCCTTTGTTGATTGTTTACTTGCAGTGCTGAAGGTTTTAGTTTGACATCATCCTACTAGTCTATTTTTGCTTTTATTGCCTGTGCTTTTAGTGTCATATTCATGAAATCATTTCCAAGATCAATATGATGAAGATGTTCCCCCATGTTTTCTTCTAGGAGTTTTACAGTTTTGGGTTTTACATTTAAACCTTTAATCAATTTTCAGTTGACTTTTGTGTCTAGTGTAAGAAAAGGATCCATTTTGCTGTGGATATCTAATTTTCCCAACACTATTTGTTGAAGAGGTTATCCTTTTCCTATTACGTATTCTTGGCAATTTTGCAAAAATTAGTTAACTGTATATGCGTGGATTTATTTCTGGGCTTGCTATTCTGTCCCATAGTTCTATGCTGTTGCTGTTTAGTCACTAAGTCATGTCCAACTCTTTGCAACCTCATGGACTGTAATCTGCCAGGTTCCTCTGTCCATGGAATTTTCCAGACAAGAATATTGGACTATATCTGTCTTTATTCTAGCACCATACTGCTTTAATTACAGTAGCTTTGCAATATAGTTGAAATCAGAAATATGATGTCTCTAGCTTTCTTCGTCTTTATCAAGATTGATACATCTAATCAGGGATAAATATTTGCTATAAGAAATAAAATACTACTTTGGGCAAGTCACTTAACCTCTATGAAATTGTATTGTTTTGCTTTTCCTGAAAAAATGACTTACCACCTGAGTTTATTGGGACACAAAAAGAAAAAAAAAAGTGACCTCTCTAGCCGAAGAAGGCAATGGCAAGCCACTCCAGTATTCTTGCCTAGAAAATCCCATGGACAGAGGAGCCTGGTAGGCTGCAGTCCATGGGGTCGCTACGAGTCAGACATGACTGAGCGACTTCACTTTCACTTTTCACTTTCACACATTGGAGAAGGAAATGGCAACCCACTCCAGTGTTCTTGCCTGGAGAATCCCAGGGACGGGGGAGCCTGGTGGGCTTCCGTCTGTGGGGTCACACAGAGTCGGACACGACTGAAGTGACTTAGCAGCAGCAGCAGCAGCAGCAACCTCTCTAGCACTATGCTTGCCTAGGTATGATCTTGCTCTTTAATTATCATGTCCTCATGTACCACCTGTCTTTTCTGATAGTGTGTGTCACTCCAAGGAACTGAGCTCATCTACCCACTTCTAAGGTACAGTGCTGGATAGTGATCCTATGGGCCCTTCTTAAATTCATGTGTTCTCTGTCTTGTTTCAGAGTTCTTCTGGATGAAGGAAAGGCCACAGTGCCTCTTCTGGCAGAAAGACTTACCACTGAGCTCATCTGGCACATCAATGTGAGTCAGCAGTTTAAGTTGCAAGCTACAAAAAAAATGACAGCCTTGGGTCTTCCCTGGTGGTCCAGTGGTTAAGACTTAACCTTCCAATGCAGGCTATACAGGTTCACACTCTAGCTAAGATCCCACATGCCTTGTGGCCAATAAACCAGAACATAAAAGAGAAGCAATATTGTAACGAATTCAATAAAGACTTTAAAAATGATCCACATCAAAAAACAAATCTAAAAAAAAAAAAAATGACAGCTTGTCCAGGTCACTTTCTTAGTCATGGGTTGACTAGACACTTCAGTGAAATGTCCAAACCAGCAGATAAATAAGAACATTCTGAAAACCAAATCACTCCTGGTCAGAGGTTCACAAAAGACCTTCTGAAACAGAAAAGCAGTAACTGCATAGTGTTGAAATAAAGAGTTGAATCTGTCAATTTGGGGCAAGCAAAGAGAAGGAAAATGCTAACAGGTTAGCAGTGTAAACAGGAGTGAATATAGAGTTAGCAAATTTTTAATAGCTTGTTAACAATTCACAGTATAAAAATCACTTTCCTTTGAGACTTCCTGATGGAACACTGGTTAAGACTTCACCTTCCAACAAAGACTTCACCCCTTTCAACCTGCAGGGGTGCAGGTTGGATCCCTGGTCAGGGAACTGAGGTCCCAAGTGCTTCGAGGCCAAAAATCCAAAACAATACAGAAGCAATCTTGTAACAAATTCAATAAAGACTTTTAAGTAAAGACTTTAAAAATGGTTCACCTCAACAAGTCTTTAAACAATAAATTAAAAATATAAATATAAAACATTTTCCTAGCTTCAAACTTGTAGGAAATAAATGTTCAGTTTTCAGTGATTTTGAAAACAAGAAAACCACAGACAAAATTCTCATGATGTCATTGAAGACATCTGGCTTAGTTCTTATTGAGAAATAGAGTATTTATAGCCATCACCATCGCCACTGTGGGCTCCAGGACCAGGCACCAGCCACTGCATCTGCACACCCCCATCAAGAGGATGACTTGAGAGTTGGACCACAAAGAAGGATGAGCAGCAAAGAATTGATGCTTTCAGACTGTGGTGCTGGAGAAGACTCTTGAGAGTCCATTGGACAGCAAGGAGATCAAATCAGTCAATCCTAAAGGAAATCAATCCTGAATATTCATCGGAAGGACTGAGGCTGAAGCTGAAGCTCCAGTACTTTGGCATCTGATGTGAAGGGCCGACTCATTGGAAAAGACCCTGATGCTGGAAAAGATTGGAGGCAAGAAGAGAAGGGGGTGACAGAGGATGAGATGGTTGGATGGCATCACTGACTCAACGGACGTGAGTTTGAGCGGACTCCGGGAGATGGTGGAGGACAGGGAGGCCTGGCGTGCTGCAGTCTGGGCAGCTGAGAAGAGTCAGACATAACCTATAGAGTGAACAACAACAAAGTAAGAGGATAATGGCCAGAACACGCGGAGGAAAGAAGTGGCAGGTGTCCACACTAAGAACAGTCCTCCCATTAAAAATATTAAACCCACACAAGCTACACAAGGACCCTTTCACATCGAAATAGCCCTCTGAGACCACAGTAGGTAATCGTTTCTCCTAAACTCTCGGAGTAAGAGCAATACAAGTGAAATGAAGACGCGGAAGAGCAACCCTCAGTTAAAAGGCCGAGAGAATGCCCCTGGAAGGACAACGAAGCAGACTTCTTCAGCCTGACAGACGCCGAGTTCAAAAGGGAGATAATGAAAATACTGGAGGGATTAAGAAAGGCTCTAGACAGAAATGCAGGTTACTGTAAAAAAGGAACTAAAAACTGTAAAGAGGAGCAAAAATAATAATAATAATAATTTGCCAAGATGAAAGCTGATCTAAAGACAATAAATAGAATGAGTAATGAAGAAGAATAAACAAGTGGTCTGGAAGGTAGAATAATGAAAATCACTCAGTCAGAACAGCGAGAAAACCAAATGATGAGTGTTTGTCATGCTTGCCTGAATCATTGTACATGAGAAGATGAACCTTGAGAACAGAGGTGGAACGTAGGGGCTGGATCCCAGTTCGTGCTAAATTGCATGGAAACAATGAATTCTTTTGAACCAGAAAACACATACTCAAAATATTTGTTTGTAGAGGGGCAGCATTTCTCAAACTGTGTGTGGTGCTTGTGGTAAAGAACCTGCTTGCCAACGCAGAAGACAGATGTAAGAAATGTGGGTTAGATCCCTGGGTTGGGAGGGTTGCCTGGAGGAGGGCACAGCAACCTGCTCCAGTATTCTTGCCTGGAGAATTTTTGCCTAACACACAGTTAGGCAAAAATGTTACCTAGGAAATCTGTTTAAATTCATATTCCTGAGCTGAGCTTCTGAGTCAGTAGGTCTGGGGTGGGGCCCATGAATTTGTTTTTCTCAGGTGGTCTTGGGAACATACTTGGAGAAGTACTGATTCTGGTGGAATCCCTTCAGTTTGCAGCAGAGAATTCTAAAAGAAATAACCCTGTCTAAAAACTGTGCTGCTAGTACTAAATCACTGCAGTTGTGTCCGATTCTTTGCGACACTATGGACCGTAGCCCGGCAGGTTCTTCTGTCCATGGGATTCTCCAGGCAAATATACTGGAGTGGGTTGCTGTGCCCTCCTCCAGGGGAGCTTCCCAACCCAGGGATCAAACCCACATTTCTTAAGTCTATCTCCTGCATTGGCAAGCAGTTTCTTTACCACTAGCACCACTGGGGAAGCCCGTCTAAAAGCTATATCTCCTACCTAATTGAGAAAAGCATCTTTTTTTAAAAAAGATGTTGTATTTTGATAATTTTTCATAACAGTTCTCAACATCGGACACGACTGAGTGACTTCACTTTCACTTTTCACTTTCACACATTGGAGAAGGAAATGGCAACCCACTCCAGTGTTCTTGCCTGGAGAATCCCAGGGACGGGGGACCCTGGTGGGCTTCTGTCTATGGGGTCACACAGAGTCGGACACGACTGAAGTGACGCAGCAGCAGCAGCAAATTAATTTTTAAAATATACATCAAGACACAATCATGATTGTTTGAAATATCAGGAGAAAGACTAATACCTTTTTGCCTAGAGATACAAACTGTCCAAAGAGAGAGGGGATGAGACCTTATCAACTTCTTGGTGCACTACTCCACAAACTTCCTCTAAACCCCAATAGCTCCTTCTGCCTGGCTGACTACACTTATGCGTTCACTCAGGTACCTTTACCTGCAGTTTTTACCTGCTCGGGCTGTAAAGGTGTGAGCGGGTGTGAAGTGAAGTCTGCTGCTTACCACCTCAGTGATGATATCAAAGAGTTTGTCTCTCTGAGCCTTTTCCTCTCTTGTGAAAATCAGGCAACGAAGGCATGTGCTTTGTACCACAGCGCGGGGCTTCACCAAGATGTAAAGGACTTGGAATGATGCTCAACCCAAAGACGACCCGCCTCGGTGCCCCTCTCCGTTGTTCCTTTGTTAAATTGTCATCAGCAACATTGACTGCTTTGGACCTTTGCCAGCTGACGCCGACACATAGGCATAACCTTTTCCAAAGCACCGTCTACCAGTTTATAACACTCCAGTGTTATAGGGAACATTTCACTAAAGAAACCTTCTACTATATTCAAAGGTACTTGTTATCTCAATGAAAGCTCTGAGCCAAACAAAAAACCCCAAACTGGCCACTGCCGGATTCCCTCCCTACTCTGGTCACATGATAGAACTGCAGAATTCTCAACACCAGATCGTTCAGACATTGCATCCCAAGTCCTCCTTGAGTTCTTAGCAGGAGTCACTCTCTACAATAATCACATGATAATAGAAGCTGAATGCTTTCAAACGGGACTCTGACCATACACCTAAGATAACCTGTCGGCTAACTTCAAAGCTGCAACATTTCGTTGTTTGCTCTTATTTTGTTCAGGGAAGATCCCCTGGAGAAGGAAATGGCAATACATGCTAGTATTCTTGCCTGGGAAATCCCAGAGACACCTAGCAGGCTACAGTCCCTGGGGTCACAAAAGAGTCAGATAGGACTTAGCGACTTAAAAACAAAAAAAAGTTCATCAAGCTGTAGCCTTTCATTGCTTGCTCTTATTTTGTTCAGAAATCACTCCCCTTGTTAGAAAACCAAATAAAGGAGAAGCACCAGAGGGCGACAGAGGAGCTGCACCAGTACGGGGACGACATTCCCAGCAATGAAGGGGATAAAATGTTCTTCCTCATCGAGGTGAGGATTACCCAGGACTCCCTGTTGCTCTGCCCTCCTCTCTCACAAGGTGGTGGGGGTGGGGGGCTGGGGGCGTGGGGGTTGTTGAGGTGGCTGGTGGGTCATCTGACCCCCTTGGACCCCCAGCCCCCACACCACCATGCACGGCTGATCCAATTCCCTGCTCTTTAATATAATTACAGCACAGATTGATGATTTTATCTCATCTTTTCAGAAAATTAAGGTATTTAATGAGGACATTGGAAAGTTAATAGAAGGAGAAGAAATTGTAATGGAGACAGAGTCCCGCTTATGTAACAAAATCAGAGAGGAATTTACAAACTGGATACTCATACTTACCGCCAATATTGAAAAAGGTAAGTCCTGGGACAGGGCTTCTCCAAAAGCAGCATCACGTTTACCAAGACCAGAAGCTACTTCTGGCACATAAAAATTGTGTGAAGAGCCGACTGTGCCCACACTAGGGACCTCTTAGTATCTGTAACAGCTTCCCAGACATTCTTGTGGAGCACGGCCCTCACCAATTCAGTAGTAGACCATTCCACCACCTACTTCCAACTATCTCCTTGCTTCTGTGTTTTGAGGCTTGGCAGTTTCACTTACCCTGTCTATTTCCTCCTCTTTACCCCCAATCCAAGATCAGAAAGGTCTATGCTTTGACAACAAACTCCTTACTTCCTCTGGCAGGGTTCCAGCTTCTATCTGCTCCAGCCCAAATGCCAATAGGGTGTGTGCCTGTGTGATGTTGTAGTGTATGTGTGTATATCTTTGCTTTGACACTTTAAAATATTTATTTATTTATTTTTGGCAGCACTGGGTCTTCATTGCTGCACACAAGCTTTCTCTAGTTACAGAGAGTAGAGGCTTCTTTTGTTGTGGAGTACAGGTTCTAGGACACTCAGACTTCAGTAATTGCTGCATGTGGGCTCAGCAGTTGTGACTTGTGGACCCTCGGGCGTGGGCTCAGTGGTTGTGGTGCATGGGCTTAGTTGCCTTGCAGTATGTGGGATCTACCTGGCCAGGGATCGAACTAGTGTCCCCTGCATTGCAAGGTGGATTCTTCACCACTGATCCACCGAGGAAGCTCTGTTTTGACACTTAATAAAATCAGCACTATTCCTTCCATGGTAAGAGCTCTCCAGCTATATGTAGTCTTGGAAGAAGAGCTGTAAGGGCCACAAGAATTTTTTGTTTCTATTTTCATTTAATTAATCAGATTTTTTTTCCCCTACCAACTATAAACACTCAGTTTCTCTCCTGGCATGATGACTCTCAACTGAAAACACATTGGAGTAGAAAAAGATTTTTGTTTCTTAACAGTCAATATATCTCAAACCGGCATTATCAGGCCACAAATAATTATTTTCATGACTAAAAGAAACTCTATTTAGAAACATTGCCATAGGATTCGTTGGGTAAGCAAGACTTGAAAAACATCCCTATCTTTAAACTGTCTGTGAAATTATTAAAATTTGTCCTGGTGGTTTGTTTCTGCTGCAGTTAAAAGTGTCCTTAGCGAAGAAGTCTCAAAATATGAAAAGGAGTATCGAGGCAAAGAACTTCTCGGATTTGTCAATTACAAGACGTTTGAGACGGTCGTGAAGTACTACCTGGTGCAGCTGATAGACCCAGCGCTCAAGATGCTCCAGAAGGCCATGGGTGAGGAATTCTCATAGAAAACTTTCAGAGCGCTACCCTTGTACCTCCCACAGGTCTCAGCGTTTGGAGGGAGAGATTGGAATGGAATTGTCAAACACAGCCTGCAGGTGTTTGTCCACTTAGGGGGACGGGTAGAGTGTTGTCAAGACTGTATATTGTCACCCCGCTCATTTAACTTATATCCAGAGTATATCATGTGAAATGCCAGGCTGGATGAATCACAAGATGGAGTCAAGACTGCTGGGAGAAATGTCAATAACCTCACATACACAGATAACATCACCCTTATGGCAGAAAGTAAAGAAGAACTAAAGAGCCTCTTGATGAAAGTGAAAGAGGAGAGTGAAAAAGTTGCCTTAAAACTCAACACTCAAAAAACTAAGATCATGGCATCCAGTCCCACCATTTTATGGCAAATAGATGGGGAAACAATGGAAACAGTGACAGACTTTATTTTGGGGGGCTCCAAAATCACTGCAGATGGTGACTGCAGCCATGAAATTAAAAGATGCTCGCTCCTTGGAAGAGGATCTATGACCAACCTGCTGCTGCTGCTAAGTCACTTCAGTCGTGTCCGACTCTTTGTGACCCCATAGACAGAAACCTACCAGGCTCCCCCGTCCCTGGGATTCTCCAGGCAAGAACACTGGAGTGGGTTGCCATTTCCTTCTCCAATGTGTGAAAGTGAAAAGTGAAAGTGAAGTCACTCAGTCGTGTCTGACCCATAGCGACCCCATGGACTGCAGCCTACCAGGCTCCTCCATCCATGGGATTTTCTGGGCAATAGTACTGGAGTGGCTTGCCATTGCCTTCTCCGATGACCAACCTAGACAGCATATAAAAAGCAGAGACATTACTAACAAAGGTCTGTCTAGTCAAAGCTGTGGTTTTTCCAGTAGTCATGTATGGATGTGAGAGTTGGATGATAAAGAAAGCTGAGTGCTGAAGAATTGATGCTTTTGAACTGTGCTCCCAGGTGGCACTAGTGGTAAAGAATAAGCTTGCCAATGCAGGAGACAGAGGTGTCGTGGGTTTGATCCCTGGGTCAGGAAGATCCCCTGGAGCAGGAAATGACAATGCACTCCAGTATTCTTGCCTGGAGAATCCCATGGACAGAAGAGCCTGGAAAGCTACCATCCATGGGGTCACAAAAGAGTTGGACATGACTGAGTGACCAAACAACACCAGCAATCCTGCCGAGAATGCACACCCAGGAAAGCACCAGAAGTTGACAGGATCTGCTTAGGGTGGGGGTGGATTTGGTGTCTCCATGGTATTATGTGTCATCCCTCCTTCTCTCTTGGTCTGTAGATCTGAAGAGCTCAGCACCAGAATGGGGCCAGTGTATCATGATTTATCCTCCTGTGTCTTTAACCCATTTCATTCCTGCTTGCATTTTGCTGATGTTTCGTTCTTTCCTTGATCAGAAATTATCTGGCAAACTTTCAAGGACACAGCCAAAAAGCATTTTGCTGAATTTTGCAATCTGCATCAGAGAGTCCAGGTAAGCACCCACAGTTTGCTTGCTTATAGCCTGCCTACCAGTGCAGGAGACATGGGTTTGTCCCCTGGAGAAAGAAATGGCAACCCACTCCAGCATTCTTACCTGCTGCAAGCACAAGCTGTTCTGGGGCCAGGAAAGTTCAAGGGCCTCTGTCCCCTGTAGCATCCTGGGATGAACAGAGGTCTGGGTGCAGCTACCTGGCTCCCACCCAGCCACTTCCCACCACCATCTGTACCCTCTTCTCCTGAGTCACATCAGAAGCCAGGATCTTGTGTCCTCCCATAAAACTCCTCTTGGGAAGTGACGCACCTCCCATTTCTGCTCTCAGGCCCCTGATCTGCAAGGGGAGTGGGTTGTCACATACGTGTTTGTGGCCACATACACTCCAACGAAGAACCTGCCCTTGTGAAGCTCTCACTTTCTCTCTTCTCACAAACCATTGTCTCTGCCTTCAGTGCACAGAAATCCCTTTGAAACTCAAAAGTCAACCTGTAACCCAGTCCCACCGAGTCACGTCTCCCTTTCCTGGGATGCCTTTGCCCATGTGCATGACTCGGGAGTCGCGGGATTTCTGGGAGGCACAGAGATGGAGCTGTTATCCCATGGTGCTCATTAGCACCGGATGCATTCTTGAATGCTTGGATTCAAGCCAACAACAGAGACAAGAGTGATGGGCTTGAACATGTAGACTAAACCGTAACTGAGGAAGCAGAAAGGCAGTAACGTGCGAGGAAATAGGTTGGGGCCAAGAGATAGAACAGACAGGTGCTCGCTTCAGCAGCATATATGCTGACAAACACACAACAGGCAGGAGAGCGGGTGAGCATGGCATGTGCAAGGCGGGGAGCCACACGATGCAACAGGTGAGGACGCAGCGGAGGGCAAAGTGGGAGCTTCTGAAAATTGCTCGAAATTGACCTTCATTGACCTCGGATTATTTTTAATTCAGTGTTCAACATCATATACGGTACTATAGTGATAGTAATAATACTTCCTAAGCTGTTTAAACAGCAAGGGAAGAGAAGGAAAAGTAACGTGTTTCTCTTATTCAACCAGAACAAGATCGAAGAGATAAAAACAAAACAAATGGCAGAAGCAACAAAGCTGATCCAACTTCAGTTCAGGATGGAGAAGCAGGTTTTTTGTCAAGACCAGATTTACGGTGTGGTTCTGAACACAGTCCGAGGAGAGGTTTATAATTCCGTGGGAAAGGCTTCAGGGAATCCTCAGTCGAAGCAGCCCTTTTTAAATGATCGATCTTCGATTTCCTCCATCGTTGAGATTGGGGTCCACCTGAATGCATATTTCATGGTGAGCATGTAGGGATACAGGTCAGTGTGCTGTGGTCCCTACTGAGCAGAAAGCGGGTGTCCTGGTTGACAGCTGCTTAGCTGAGCAAAGAACAGGGCACTGCTGCGTACAAAGCCCTTTAGGCTGTGAAAACCCACTCATATATCATCTCTTCATAGTTTTACAGTAACACTGAAAGGGAAAGAATAAGTTGCTCAGTCAAGTCCAACTCTTTTATACCACATAGACTGTAGACTACCAGGCTCCTCTGTTCATGGAATTCTCCAGGCAAGAATACTGGAGTGTGTAGCCATTCCCATCTCCAGGGGATTTTCCCCACCCAGGGATTGAACCCTGGTCTCCCGCATTGCAGGCAGATTCTTTACCATCTGAGCCACCAGGGACAGTAACCCTAACAAGACACTTTTAATTAATTTGCCCCAAATCAGATTTTTCATCTTAGCAGAACATGTACTCAAAATTGGAGAAGGCAATAGCACCCCACTCCAGTACTCTTGCCTGGAAAATCCCATGGACAGAGGAACCTGGTAGGCTGCAGTCCATGGGGTGGCTAAGAATCAGACATGACTGAGCAATTTCACTTTAACTTTTCACTTTCATGCATTGGAGAAGGAAATGGCAGCCCGCTCCAGTGTTCTTGCCTGGAGAATCCCAGGGATGGGGGAGCCTGGTGGGCTGCCGTCTATGGGGTCACACAGAGTCAGACACGACTGAAGTGACTTAGCAAGAGCAGCAGCAGTACTCAAAATTAATTCCAACTCCAAAGTTCATTATATTTTATTATCTGCATAAATTCCAAAATTACTGTGATCAGAATACAGCAAAACATAAGCACTAACTTTACTGGCTACGTTTTAGCTTTCTTGCGTGTTCAGAGGGTACCCAGAGTACCTCAAACTCAAACTAAGTCCCACAGAGTGGAAGTGAAAAAGCCTGTCCCTAAATTTTGTGGCCCAGCTGACTTCATGGTTTCTAAGGCTTTATCCATGGATTAAAGTATTAGGGTGCATGGAAAAGAAGGTAGCTTTTTATTTTAGTTGAGTTTTTATTTATTTATTTGGTTTCATGGACTCTTAGTTGTGACATATGGGATCTAGTTCCCTGACCAGGGATCGAACCCAGGTCCTGTGCATTGAGAGTGCAGAGTCTTAGGCACTGGACTACTAAGGAAGTCCCAGAAGGTAGCTTTTAAACTACCCAACTCCTGAAGCCCTTTCTTGATTAGGATAGAGAGTAGAGTGACCCAGATGTGGGGTCCAGCTGTCAAGCAAACTGGAGATGCTAATGAAAGGAGTGAATGAAATAAGCATTGAAATATGTCCCAATCATCTCCCAAAAGGGACCTGGGGTTCACTGCCAGGAGGTCTCTCCAGGGAGGAGAATGGAAGTGAGGAGGAGCTCCCTTCCAGGAAGGCTGAGATGTCCAGAAGGTGGCTGGTTCTGCTAGCCTTCAGGTGGATCTTAGTGTCAGAGGGAATACCTGGGTAGTGAAAATGGGGTGACCCAAATAGATCCTTCCCTTGGTTGGTACTGAACACTGGAGTGGAGGCAGACAGGACCCCAGGACTTAGCATGCATCCAAAGAACTTCTCTCTGCAACCGTAGACCCCCTCCAGCTGACCCCTCTTACCCCCTCTGGCAGGAAACCAGCAAACGTCTCGCCAATCAGATCCCGTTCATCATTCAGTATTTTATGCTCCAAGAGAATGGTGATGAGTTGCAGAAAGCCATGCTGCATCTACTCCAGGACACACAGCGCTACTCCTGGCTGCTTCAAGAACAAAGCGATACAGCTGCCAAGAGGAAGTTCCTGAAGGAGAGGATTTATCGGCTGACTCAGGCACAGCAAGCTCTCTATGAATTCCCCCATTTCAAGGGGTAAATCCCAAAGGAACAGCAGTACTTCTGGGTTTTGCTTATGTGCGTGATCATTAAGGGAGGTGGCCCAGGAACTGGCCTCTTGTTTGGTGCCAGGCCTTTCCTCTGCTGTCTGCGTCCATCTTTGCTGTACTGCTCTCAGAACAAGACTTTATATCTGAAGTCCTGAGCCGCTCAGAGCTGTCACCTCCTCCAGGAGGTCTTCCCTGTCCTCTGTGAAGAGGGGTCTCTCCAGTCCTTGGGCCCCATAGCCCCCAGTTACAGTATTCTTAAATACCGCTGTCATTCTTTGTTCACTTGTCACCCCTCCCCATTAGATTAGGAGACCTCAGAGAGGTAAGGTCAGTTCTTATTCTTTTGTATTTCCAGAATCTTGCGTGGCCTCTAGTGCATAGTAGTTCACGTAATAAATATCTCATTGAACAAATGAATGATGGGGATTACCTGAGGCTGTTGCTTAAATCCAGTTTGGTTGTTTGGAATGGTGTCCCTTAGCTGGTCCTTTTCTTATAAATTCAGTTGTACCACCTGCCTCCCATCATTTGCTGTGATGGTGTTTCCCAGGCCCCTAGAGGAAAGCAGCTGAGTGATACCATTTTTAATTTAGTTTTTCTGAATGCAGTGAGCTCCATTGCTGTATTAAGTCTTAAAGAGAAATTAAATAATGAAAAACATTTTTTAAAAAAAATATAGAGCTTCACAACAGTGGTCATCTCTAGATTGGGGGATTATGGAAAATTTTATTTTCTTTTTTGAACTAAGCTAATGACTTCACAGCAATTTTAGGAGGGTTAAGTGAAACCATTTTTACAAACTGTGTGTCCCAAAGCAGGTGTTCAAAACTGGCAGAAATTTTTCCCTCTAATATTTCTTTACCTCTAGGTCTATAGAGAAGCCCTCAGCTCTGAGACTCTTCCAGTCAATTCTTACATTTAGTTCTTTGATTTTTTTTTTTGACAGTTTTTGTATATGATGTTAGATAAGCATCCTTCTGCATATGGATATCCAGTTTTCCTAGCACCATTTTTTGAAATGACTATTCTTTCCCTATTGATCTTGGTGCCCTTTTCAAAAATCATTTAACCATATATGAAAGGACTTGTTTCTGGGCTTTCTGTTCTAGTCCATTGCTCTATATGACTGTCTTTATGACATTACCATACTGTTTTGATAATTGTAGACTTGTTGTAAGTTTTGAAATCGGGAACTCTGAGTCCTCCAGCTTTGACCTTTTTTCCCATGAGTTTTGGCTGTTCAGGTTTCCTTGAAATTCCATATGAACTTTAGGATGAGTTGTCCTATCTTTGCAAAAAAAAGGTCATTGGGATTTTGATAGAAATTGAAATGAATCCATAGATTGCTTTGGGTAGTACTTGCATCTTAACAATATTAAGTCTTTCAATCCATGGACATAGGATGTCTTTCCATTTATTTGTGTCTTGTTTAATTTCTTTAAGCAATATGTTATAGTTTTCTGTGTACAAGTTTTTCAATCCCTTAGTTACCAAGTATTTTGTTCTTTTTGTAAATGGAATTGTTAATTTCCTTTTCAAATCATTCACTGCTAATTTACATATATCATTTTTATGTGTTGATTTTGTATCTTGCTACTTTGTTGAATTCATTCTTAGTTATAATAGTTTTGTGGTATGTTTATGGTTTTTCTAATACACACAAGGTCATATCATCTGTGAAGCAAAATTATTTTGATTCTTCATTTCTGACTTGGATGCCTTTTATTTCCGTATCTTGCTTAACTACTCTGTCTAGAACTTTCAATACTATGTTAAATAAAAATGGCACAAGTGGGAATCCATGTCTTACAAATTTACTCTGATTTTAAAGAAGTGTATCAAAATTGAAGATTATGAGAAAATTTAAAAGACAAACATTGGTCTCAGTTTAGGTATCATACTTTTGTTATTTTTGGCTTTCCCCCCTCATTTTATGAATTGGGTCACAGGCACAAATAGTAGCAGAACTAAAGAAAAGCATCAAATCCCTTCACAGTATAAATGCAGTTGTGAGCAACCGAGTCTGAGAAAAATGAAATCTGATGTTATCATTTCTGTCATAACTTGTAGAGTCAAATCTCCCCCACATTTCACACATGTACACGTGCGTTCACACCTGTGTACGCATGCACACAGCCTCACCCAAGCCCTCTCACTTACCACTTCAGGACTGACGCCAAAACTTAGGTGCAAGACATGTAGGGAAGATGCTTAGTATCAAGTGTGTGAGTTTCTGGGGACTGCAACACAAGGTACCACAAACTGGGTGGCTTAAAACAACAGAAGTTTGTTCTGTCACAGTTCTGGATACCAGAAGTCTGAAATCCAGGTGTGGGCATGGGTGGTTCCTTCTGGAGGCATTCTTAGTCCACAAGGACAAGCAAAGTTACTTATTTATAGCTGGCTGTAGCAAGTGGGTCCGCCACCATTGCTTACATTTTGGCAGAAACTCAAGGACAGGCAAAAGAGTGGGAAAGTTTTATAGTGGGGAAAAAAAAAAATGAAGGTTCAGATTGAGCTGAGAAGCTGCTCCAAAGAGAAAACAGAGAAGCCAGGATATTTGTGAACATTTTTTGCTAGGAAAAACATGTGTGAGTGGGCGTGCTCCATCTTGTCCAACTCTTCGCAACTCCATGGACTGTAGCCCATCAGGCTTCTCTGTCCATGGGATTTCACAGGCAAGAATACTGGAGTGGGTAGCCATTTCCTCCTCCAGGGGATCTTCCTGACCCAGGGATCAAACTCCTACATCGGCAGACAGATTCTTTACTGTCTGAGACACCAGAGAAGCCCAAGAAAAACATGTGGTCAAGCATGAAATGATTACTACTGGTCACAAAGAACAGATATCTCAAGTTAATGATTTCAGTGCTTTTCTAAATAGAAGATGCAAGAATCTGGGGCCATTGAAATTTTCCTTAGTGTACATATTCACAATTGGTATCTAAGGGCTGGTGTATCCAAGTACAGAGTACTCCTTGTTTTCCTGCCTCTTGTCTTCCCCTCAGATGCACTGTGGGAGGGAACTGTGGTGCCCAATGGCTTGATTCTTGCAGAACTGGATTGTCAGGCAACAATTCCTTTTCTTTACAGTCTTAAAAGTGGGGACAAAAAAGTAAGACTTTATTTGGTAGGGACAGAGTAAAAGGAAGAAGTAGGTGATTAAATAGTTAATCCCACTAAGGGATTGTAAGTAAAGAAAAAGTGTGGGAGACGCTTGTAAGTTAATGATCACTCAAGATAGCACTCAAGTGGTTTTCTCAACCACAAAACCAAGCAGGCTCGCTTAGCAACAAAACCGTGCAACAGAAACATGAAACATGCCCCCAAACAAAAATACAATGGTCGCATGAGACTCACATCCTGCCCAGTGAGCTCAGTAAGTTAATGATTCCTAGGATACCATCCTCTGCACACACTAATATATATATGTATATATATATATATATATATGAAAAAGGTGGCATTATACTAAAACTTAAGCTGATTTTCTATTTTTAGCATATGTTACCACCTTTTTGCTCATTTCTGTTGCACATGACAGTCCGGACTTGACCATGTAGGCACAAGAAAACTCTCCTGCTTGAAGTGGAGCTGATGATAGAAGTGTGACGTCTATTCAAGAAAGAGGAAGAAAGTGGTCTTTTGCCCCTCTCCACTTTTCCTTTGATTATGAAACTGGAGCCTACTAATTTCTTGAGGTGCAGCACCCTCTTGCCTGCCTGCTTATAAGTCACACAAACTTCATATTCTAATAAATCACTTCATATCTGTCACATTGTCTCTTGCTGAATTCTTTCCTGCGCTCAGACATAAAGGACTTGGAGGCCCCAGAAATGCCACCTGGTGGTTTCATAATAACCAGATTGAAACTCTGCACCCTGTTCCTCCTCTATCCATGGAATTCTCCAGGCAAGAATACTGTAGTGGGTTGCCACTCCCTTCTCCAGGGGATCTTCCCGACCCTGGGATGGAACTTGGGTTGGGAAGGTTGCACATTGCAGCCGGATTCTTTACCATCTGAGTCACCCGGGAAGCCCCACACAGAAACCAGTGATAAATGGATTCAGTTCAGTTCAGTCGCTTAGTCGTGTATGACTCTTTGCAACCCCATGGATCACAGCACGCCAGGCCTCCCTGTCCATCACCAACTCCCGGAGTTCACTCAAACTCATGTCCATCGAGTCGGTGATGCCATCCAGCCATCTCATTCTCTGTCGTCCCCGTCTCCTCCTACCCCCAATCCCTCCTAGCAACAGACTCTTTTCCAGTGAGTCAACTCGTCGCATGAGGTGGCCAAAGTATTGGAGTTTCAGCTTCAGCATCAGTCCTTCCAATGAACACCCAGGATTGATCTCCTTTAGAATGGACTGGTTGGATCTCCTTGCAGTCCAAGGGACTCTCAAGAGTCTTCTCCAGCACCACAGTTCAAAAGAATCAATTCTTCGGTGATCAGCTTTCTTCACAGTCCAGCTCTCACATCCATACATGACCACTGGAAAAACCATAGCCTTGACTAGACAGACCTTGGTTGGAAAAGTAATGTCTCTGCTTTTCAATACGCTATCTAGGCTGGTCATAACTTTCCTTCCAAGGAGTAAGCCTCTTTTAATTTCATGGCTGCAATCAGCATCCGCAGTGATTTTGGAGCCCAAAAAAATAAAGTCTGACACTGTTTCCACTGTTTCCCCATCTATTTCCCATGAAGTGATGGGACCAGATGCCATGATCTTTGTTTTCTGAATGTTGAGCTTCAAGCCAACCTTTTCACTCTCCTCTTTCACTTTCATCAAGAGGCCTCTTGAGTTCCTCTTCACTTTCTGCCATAAGGGTGGTATCATCTGCATATCTGAGGTTATTGATATTTCTCCCGGCAATCTTGATTCCAGCTTGGGCTTCTTCCAGCCCAGCGTTCCTCATGATGTACTCTGCATGTAAGTTAAATAAGCAGGGTGACAATATACAACCTTGACGAACTCCTTTTCCTATTTGGAACCAGTCCGTTGTCCCATGTCCAGTTCTAACTGTTGCTTCCTGACCTGCATACAAGTTTCTCAACAGGCAGGTCAGGTGGTCTGGTATTCCCATCCCTTTCAGAATGTTCCACAGTTTATTGTGATCCACACAGTCAAAGGCTTTGGCATAGTCAATGAAGCAGAAATAGATGTTTTTCTGGAACTCTCTTGCTTTCTCCATGATCCAGCGGATGTTGGCAATTTGATCTCTGGTTCCTCTGCCTTTTCTAAAACCTGCTTGAACATCTGGAAGTTCATGATTCACATATTGCTGAAGCCTAGCTTGGAGAATTTTAAGCATGACTTTACTAGCGTGTGAGATGAGTGCAACTGTGTGGTAATTTGAGCATTCTTTGGCATTCTCTTTCTTTGGGATTGGAATGAAGACTGACCTTTTCCAGTCCTGTGGCCATTGCTGAGTTTTCCAAATTTGCTGGCATATTGAGTGCAGCACTTTCACAGCATCATCTTTCAGGATTTGAAATAGCTCAATTGGAATTCCATCACCTCCACTAGCTTTGTTCGTGGTGATGCACTCTAAGGCCCACTTGACTTCACATTCCAAGATGTCTTGTTCCAGGTGGGTGATCACGCCATCGTGATTATCTTCGTCATGAAGATCTTTTTTGTACAGTTCTTCTGTGTATTCTTGCCACCTCTTCTTAATATCTTCTGCTTCTGTTAGGTCCATACCATTTCTGTCCTTTATCGAGCCCATCTTTGCATGAAATGTTCCCTTGGTATCTCTCATTTTCTTGAAGAGATCTCTAGTCTTTCCCATTCTGTTGTTTTCCTCTATTTCTTTGCATTGATCACCGAGGAAGGCTTTCTTATCTCTCCTTGCTGTTCTTTGGAACTCTGCATTCAGATGCTTATATCTTTCCTTTCCTCCTTTGCTTTTCACTTCTCTTCTTTTCACAGCTATTTGTGAGGCCTCCTCAAACAGCCATTTTGCTTTTTTGCATTTCTTTTCCATGGGGATGGTCTTGGTCCCTGTCTCCTGTACAATGTTAAGGGTCTAGGTCTTATAGATAGAGTGCCTGATGTACTCTGGACGGAGGTTCGTGACATTGTACAGGATAAATGGATTAGTTCCTGCCATATCAGTAAACAGTGATGTCACAGTGATCAGTGACTGCAGCCACAGCTGATGGTGAGCCGGTATCCCTGAGGGAACTCAGGAAGGAAAAGAATATCTGCCACCTAGCAGCCATCAGACTATAGCTACACCCTAATTGAGCCCTGAGTAAACAGGATGTGAAAACACACAATCCTGGCCCCAGATAGGTGAGGTGCATATCAAAGGAATAAGATTTCAGTGAGCCCAGACTCTTGAATCTTCCCATACGTAGAGAAGTGCTAAACTCCTTAACTTGAGATATCTAGTTTTCTTTTAGTAGCAGTAATCTTTATTTTTTTGGGCTCCAAAATCACTGCAGATGCTGATTGCAGCCATGAAATTAAAAGACGCTTACTCCTTGGAAGGAAAGTTATGACCAACCTAGATAGCATATTAAAATGCAGAGACATTACTTTGCCAACCAAGGTCTGTCTAGTCAAGGCTATGGTTTTTCCCATGGTCATATATGGATGTGAGAGTTGGACTGTGAGGAAAGCTGATTGCCGAAGAATTGATGCTTTTGAATTGTGGTGTTGGAGAAGACTCTTGAGAGTCCCTTGGACTGCAACGAGATCCAACCAGTCCATTCTGCTGCTGCTGCTAAGTCACTTCAGTCGTGTCTGACTCTGTGTGACCCCATAGATGGAAGCCCACCAGGCTCCCCCATCCCTGGGATTCTCCAGGCAAGAACACTGGAGTGGGTTGCCATTTCCTTCTCCAATGTGTGAAAGTGAAAAGTGAAAGTGAAGTCGCTCAGTCGTGTCCGACCCTTAGCGACCCCATGGACTGCAGCCTACCAGGCTCCTCCATCCATGGGATTTTCTAGGCAATAGTACTGGAGTGGCTTGCCATTGTCTTCTCCGAGTCCATTCTAGAGGAGATCAATCCTGGGTGTTCATTGGAAGGACTGATGCTAAAGCTGAAACTCCAATACTTTGGCCACCTCATGCGAAGAGTTGACTTACTGGAAAAGAGTCTGATGCTAGGAGGGATTTGGGGTGGGAGGAGACGGGGACGACAGAGAATGAGATGGTTGGATGGCATCACCAACTCAATGGACATGAGTTTGAGTGAACTCCAGGAGTTGGTGATGGACAGGGAGGCCTGGCGTGCTGTGATTCATGGGGTCGCAAAGAGTCGGACAAGACTGAGCAACTGAACTGAACTGAATCTTTTGATGCTCCAAGTACCTGCCCTTTGCTGCAAAAACTTCTATATATCCTGGCTCCCCCCATTGCCTCCTCAGAGCAGTTCTCTCAGGTTTACTTGAGATCTGCTGAAAAAAAGTGTAACTCTCAACTTTTAGGTTCTGAATGCCAATGACCTAACCTTTTTCTTCCATCTCCATCACCTTTCCCCAACTCTATGACCATCCTACTTATCCCATAAATATCCCAACTCCCTCACATTCTGGGAGGTGGATCTGAGACTTGTTCTCTCTTCTCCACTCTTGGCTGCTTTGTGAATAAACTCTTTCTCTGCTGCAAACAGACCTGGTTTGGTAACAAAACCCTGGTCATTTAAAGCTAATTGTTCCAGGAGTTACTGTTTGACTTCCCAGACTATTGGAAACAGCAATCTGACTTCCTGCAAGCTGGCCTAAGACAGGCTGGCTTCCTTGGTTGGCTACCACAGAAAATGGACTGGTTTCCTACACAGGTCGCTGCAGCCTAAAGGTCAGATTTTTCACATGTGGTCTGACCATTCACTGTATGATAAGCCTCTGACAGCTTACAGAGAAGGGAAGGAGGTTAGGAAGTAAAGAGCCACAAGTCCTGTAAGATACCCCCTGGTTTCACCAGTCTTGGGGAGGGAGTGGGTTAATTTCTTCTTTCCTGCAGCCATTTGGAGGTGGGTAGGTCAGGGTGTCTCCCTGTGAAATGAACAAAAGCAGTTATGTTTAACATTCAGGCAGAGGGGCAGGGTTCCCTGAGGTCCTGTGGGACCTTCCTTTCTCCTCTGCCCTTGGGCACTGCAGACCTGCTCCTACAGGTGAAATGTGCTTTGATCAAAATCTGGTGATCTGCCTATGCTTGAATACGATCCCTCCTGAAGCTGATTCCAGTCTCTCTACCCTACCCCACACTGAATTAATTTTGGGAGATAGATTTTGGATGAAGTGGAAAAGAATAGCTTTATTGATTTGCCAGGCAAAGGGGGCCACAGTAGGCTAATGCCTTCAAAACTGTGTGTCCCAACTTGAAGAGGGTAGTGAGAAGTTTTACAATAATGGTTCAAAGAGGACACGGTCAGCTTGTGGACATTCTTCTCATTAGTTGGTGGTGAATTAACCTCTGGTTCCAATTATACTGGTGTCTATGTGCTTATGGGCAACATACCGCTAATTTCTCCCACCTGGCAAGAGTTTCAGCATCTGCAGAACAGCTCAAAGATATTGTTTTATATGTCCCTTGATGGGGAGCCAGGACCCTGCTCCAAGGCTGCACTATGGCCTCTCAGCTGTTTCTCCCATGTCTCAGCATCACCTCCCTTCCCTAAGCAGCAACTCCTGGAACTCAGGGAAGGTCATGGAGGCTGAATGAAGCCTATTCTCTATAATCAAGAAACAGGGGACACAGAAAGGCTTTTGTGCTCAGGAACCCCACAAGATCCTGCTCTGTATAACTCTCTCCCCTCCCTTCTCTTGAGATTCCATATTGGGGTGGAGGTGGGGTGGGGAAGGAATATTCTCCCCAATCAATGGTGCAGTGATAATGTAACAGACAAAATCTGACTCCATGTTGGATCTGTCTCTTTTACTTCGACCTTTGCTCTTCATTGCTCTTGTTCTGTCTATAGCTATGTTGTCATTGATTAGTCTCTAAGTTGTGTCCAACTCTTTGTTACCCCATGGACTGTATCCCACCAGGCTCCTCTGTTGTGGCACTTTCCAGGCAAGAATTCTGGGATGGGTTGCCATTTCTTCCCCCAGGGGGTCTTGCTGACCCAGGGATAGAAACTGAGTCTCCCGCATTGCACACAGATTCTTTATGCAGAGCCACCTGGCAAGTCCATCTATAGCTATAGGCATACATAATGGCCTGCCTTGGGGACGGTGCCCCTCTACCTGAATGTTAAACCAAACTGCCTTTGTTCAGCTCACAAGGAGACACCCTGACCTGCCCACCTCTGAATGGCTGCAGGAAAGAAGGAATTAACACAACTCCTCCCCAGACTGTGAAACCAGGAGATGTTTTGCAAGACTTATGGCCTTTTTATTTCACTTCTTCACTCCTCCCCCTGTCTGTTCTATAAAAGAAATTAGCATCCAGACCACCGTAAGATGGTACTCTAGAACTCCAGTTTGCCATCTTCTTGGATGGCTAACTTTTTTATAAAGTCACCATTCTTTGTGATAGCTTACGGTGAACGGTGCCAAGCTCGTGGTCTCTAAAGGAGAAAATTTCACTCCGAGACCAAAGACACAGTCTCAGTCACTCAGAGCTTTGTGCAGCATATATTTTATTAAAGGGAAAGGATAGGGAAAGCTTTGACATAGACATCAGAGAGAGGCAGAAAGAGCACCCCTCTTTTTGAGGTTAAGCGGAACTTTATACAATTTTCAGTTGGCTACTCAGTTCAGTTCAGTCGCTCAGTCGTGTCCGACTCTCCGCGACCCCATGAATCGCAGCACGCCAGGCCTCCCTGTCCATCACCAACTCTCGGAGTTCACTCAAACTCATGTGCATTGAGTCAGTGATGCCATCCAGCCATCTCATCCTCTGTCGTCCCCTTCACCTCCTGCCCCCAATCCCTCCCAGCATCAGGGTCTTTTCCAATGAGTCAACTCTTCTCATGAGGTGGCCAAAGTATTGGAGTTTCAGCTTCAGCATCAATCCTTCCAATGAACATCCAGGACTGATCTCCTTTAGGATGGACTGGTTGGATCTCCTTGAAGTCCCAGGGACTCGCAAGAGTCTTCTCCAACACCACAGTTCAAAAGCATCAATTCTTCGGTGATCAGCTTTCTTTAGAGTCCAACTCTCACATCCATACATGACCGCTGGAAAAACCATAGCCTTGACTAGACGGACCTTTGTTGGCCAAGTAATATCTCTGCTTTTTAATATGGTATCTAGGTTGGTCATAACTTTCCTTTCAAGGAGTAAGCGTCTTCCAATTTCATGGCTGCAATCACCATCTGCAGTGATTTTGGAGCCCCAAAAAATAAAGTCTGACACTGTTTCCACTGTTTCCCCATCTATTTCCCATGAAGTGATGGGACCTAAGAATAGATAAAAGTGGAGGCGCGAGCTACGGCGTGAGGTGAAGCGATGCGAGGGGACTTGAGGGGCGCGCGAGCTTCCTCGGAGCACAGCGTCTCGTCTCTACCGGAAGGTGTATCTATTAAAAAAAAAAATAGATAAAAGAATACTTCAAGGTTGCAAAACTTTTGCCAGACCTCTTTCCCACAACATATATCTTAGATAATATCAACATAAGATTAGCCAAGGAGAATGGGCTCCGGGCACTATGTCTTCAAGCGAGAAAGCAGTGATATGGGAAAACAAACTCCAAGGCAAGATTTGTTACCATTATAATCATTAATGTGGAGCCTAAGAAAAGCATGTTCCACAAGATATATTGTGATATATCATTAACTCTGGCCTTAAAGAAAAAAAAAAACAATTTTCAGACAAGATATATTGTTGCAATGCAGAGCTATAAGAAAAGTATGTCCTTGAGCAAGATGTATTGTTGCTTAAAGGGCCCATGTGACTAAGGCAAAACAACGTGAAAGAAAAAAAAAAAAAGGAATGTTTGCCTCCTCCTCCTTAAGGGGCCTTGGACTCTCTACCAACCTGCCTAAGCTTTAACTCTCTCACTGGCCTCAACACCTCATCTCCCAAATTACTGGTCTGTCGTGTAGTGAGCACAGCAAGCTTGGACTTAGTAGCTATAAGACAAAGGACTATCCACAAGAAGGTATCTACAGGTGGGATAAACAAATTTGGATTGTCCATCCTGTTTTCTACTCCTTGAGGTCCTAAAATGGCCCCTTTGTCATGCATAGTGACATGGTATAGTGGTTATCTATTTTTACATAACAAATTACTCCAAATTTTAGCCCTCAAATTTCCTCACCATTTCTTGGCTCAAGAATTCACATGAACCTCAGACTGGTGCCTCTGGCCCAGGGTCTTTCCTGAAGTTTTAGTCCAGCCGTGGGCCAGTCAGCTGCACTTGAGGCAGGAGATGGATGGGTTCCAGGTCAGACATTTGAAGATGAAGTTCCAATACTCTGACCACCCGATGTGAAGAGCTGACTCATTGGAAAAGACCTTGATGCTAGGAAAGATTGAAGGCGGGAGGAGAAGGGGACGACAGAGGACAGATGGTTGGATGGCATCACAGACTCAATGGACATGAGTTTGAGCAAACTCTGGGAGATGGTGAAGGACAGGGAAGCCTGGTGTGCTGCAGTCCACGGGGTCACAAACAGTCAGACATGACTTAGCAGCTGACCAACAACATTTACAGACAGAAATAACTTCCAGATAGAAATAATAATAGGAACAGGGTAGATAACTGGCTTTGCCTCTAGATAGAGACAGTTAAGATTAACAGTAAAGGCATTGGCAAGAGCCCTGTCCAGATAAGAGATAAAGACCACATATTTCTCATCCTCGAGGTCAAGGAGACCTTCTCAACTGCACATGCACAGGAAGGCTCCTTGAGGGTCAAAAACGGAGGGAGTTGGTACCCTCCCTACCGGTAGTGATGACAACCGACCTGGAGGCCTCTTAGTTGGAATCCAACTTGGCTAAAAGATGTGTGCACACATGGGAGGATCCAGATATACCAAATACAGCCTCAGAACCAGGTAAAGCAAGATGATTGGCCAGAGGAAACCTGGAAGAAATGCCCCATGTAAGCAATTCAAACTACCATAAAGACATGATTCTGAGAACACCCATGTGTGTCTATTCACACCTACTCTTTTTTCTCCTAATAAACACTTTACTTGTTTCACTCTTTGTGGAAAATTATTTCTACAAAGCCAATGGGCCAGGGACCTTATCACCAGCCACTGGCCTTGGTGGTCTAATGGCTAGGATTCAGTGCTCTCACTGCCAGGGCCTGACTTCAATCTCTGGCTAGGGAAGCCAAACCCTGCTTCAAGCCGCTGCAGTCCAAGGCCACCCCAGATCAAGTCCGTTTCTCTGAGCTCCATTTCATATTTGATTTATTTTTGCAATCTTCCAGATCATGTGTGTAGACAAATTAGCTCAGCGCCTGAAGTGATTACTCCACAGATGCTCCATAACCAAGAGATGGCAATTTTAACACATAAATTCAACTTTATTCCATAAAGCATGGAACTCAGTTGCAGGCAGAGGAGGGACTGAGTTGGAATTTGCAGGAAATTGGTGTAAAGAACAGCCTGGATGGACCAATTCCCATTCCCCTGGGGAGAGTTCCCGGGGAGGCAGGTAACATGCACTGTTGCCTCCTCCATTGGAATATCAAACCTTCACCAAGTGATCACAGTGAATGCCATTTGGACAGCTGGCCCTTACCCAGGAAAAATGATTTTGGAATGGCCACCAACCGTCCCCAGGGACTCCACATTGGGCCACATGAGAGCTTCCCCAGTAGCTCAACGGTAAAGAATCTGTCTGCAGTACAGGAGATCTGAGAGGAGATGCGAGTTTGATCCCTGGAAGTTTCATCCCTGGGTCAGGAAGATCAGCTGCAGAAAGAAATGAGAACCCTCTCCAGTATTTTTGCCTGGGAAATCCCATGGACAAAGATGTCTGGTGGGCTACAGTCCCCGCGGTTGCAAAGAGCCCAGCTCGGCGACTAAACACCACCAAGCCTCATCCCAGGGCCACCAACTCAGCTCCACCAGAGTGACAGACCCTACGTTTCTAATAAGCTCCAAGGTGAAGCCAATACTGCTGGCCGGGGGACCCTCCTTTGAGAAGCACGGGTATATGTCACCCGCACAGAAGAGGAAAGCGGCAGTGACACCAGACACTCAGTCTTCAGTGGGAATGACAGGGCCCTGACCAGCGTCAGAGAGGGGATAATGACCCTGGTAGGTCGGTTCCCAGACCCCCCCCGGAGCCCCGCGCAACCCCGCGCACCGGAAGAACTGCGTCCGGGCTGGATGCAAGGTCCTAGCAGCAGCGCGGCCACATCTCGCAGAGCACAAGACAGACAGCCAGGCTGCGAAATGATCCGGCGGGGCGAGGGGTGGGCCCCTGACTCCACCCCCTCCACCTCCCGCGAGTCCGTCTGTCTCCTGAGGCCCCGCCCCCCGCCCCGGGCACATCGTCCTCTCCTCTCCCGGTCCCTGGACTCTAGGGTGGAGCCAGTAGGACTTCCTTTCTCTGAACCGAGAAGGAGAAACCGAAACCCAACTTGAATAGACTGGGAAACCGGAGATCAGAAACTGAGAGGCTTAGGGGAACTCTCCGGAGGTCATATAAGGACCACTCTGCAGGAACGAAGGCAATGGCGCCCCACTCCAGTACTCTTGCCTGGAAAATCCCATGTGGAGGAGCCTGGTAGGCTGCAATCCATAGGGTCGCGAAGAGTCGGACACGACTGAGAGGCTTCACTTTCACTTTTCACTTTCATGCACTGGAGAAGGAAATGGCAACCCACTCCAGTGTTCTTGCCTGGAGAATCCCAGGGATGGGGGAGCCTCATGGACTGCCGTCTATGGGGTCACACAGAGTCAGACACGACTGAAGCGACTTAGCAGCAGCAGCACCTAGTAGGGGAAGAATAGTCAAAAATTCAGGTAAAAGGCTGTGAACTTCCTAAGAACAAGAGCTGCATCTTGTCAGCTTTAGCATGGAGAAAAGATGCTAGGGAACCCAGGCTTAAGAACAAAAGCCTTGATAGCAGTCTAAGCTCCCCCACTTCTTAGTCAAGGGGCCCAAGAGTAACCTAACTCGTTGGCCTCAGTCTCCTCATGTGTAACATAAGCGTGATGATCTTACTCCCTTCACAGAGTGGCTGTGAAGGTGATTCTCAGGGTGGCACCCACATACTATGGCCTAGAGCATACAAGTTATTATTGTCTTATTACTGAATTACATCCCAAACAAGCCCCTGGGCTCTTTAGGGAACTACCTTCTAAGGTGCATATAGAAGCTGCAGGTACCAAAATCCCAGGCCAGGAGGCAAGAGGGGGAGGAGTGTGAAGCATCTGGGCACCAATGGTAAGGATACACTTGACCTACTGACAGTGGGTGAGTCTTCAAACCCTGAACTCCAGGCGCCTCACTCACCTGTTCCGAGTTCTGGCCCGGGCAGTGACTTTTGCCCTGGCCAATTTTCACTTTTGCCAGTGGCTCTTCTTGAGTTCATTTCTGTACAGGAGTCAAGGGGAGAGCCTCCTGTGGTTTGAAGAAGTAGGATCATGCCTCAGATTTAAGTCTTCACTCTTCTTTGTGTCGGCTTAAAAAAATACACGCAACCTAAAAGTTGGGAGATATGTGTTATTCAGCAGAAACTTTTAGGACTGCAAGCCCAGGAGACAGCATCTCAAGTGACCCTGAGAAAACTGCTCCGAGAAGAAGGGGGCTGGGGAGAAGCCAGGTTATACAGGTGCTTTGCAACAAAGGGCAGGTAGTTTGAATGCCAAAAGTTTTTATATAAATTACAGAAAACCAGATATCCCAAGTTAAGGAATTTAGCAGCTTTTCTTTGTATGCGCCTAGTCCAAGCTATGGTTTTTCCAGTAGTCATGTATGGATGTGAGAGCTGGACCATAAAGAAAGCTGAGCGCCAAAGAATTGATGATTTTGACCTATGGTGCTGGAGAAGACTCTTGAGAGTCTCTTGGACTGCAAGGAGATCCAAACAGTCCATCTTCAAGAAAATCAGTCCTGAATATTCACTGGAAGGACTGGTGCTGAAGCTGAAACTCCAACACTTTGGCCACCTGATGTGACGAAATGACTCATTGGGAAAGACCCTGATGCTGAGAACGATTGAAGGCAAGAGGAGAAGGGGTCGACAGAGGATGAGATGGTTGGATGGCATCATCGACTCAATGGACATGAGTTTGGGTTACTCTGGTAGTTGGTGATGGACAGGGAGGCCTGGTGTGCTGCAGTCCATGGGGTTTCAAAGAGTAGGACATGACTGAGCGACTGAACTGAACTTGAACATTCTTTGGCATTGCCTTTCTTTGGGATTGGAATGAAAACTGGCCTTTTTTAGTCCTGTGGGCACTGCTGAGTTTTCCAAATTTGCTGACATATTGAGTGCAGCATTTTAACAGCATCTTTTCGGATTTGAAACAGCTCAGCTGGAATTTCATCATCTCTACTAGCTTTGTTTGTCGTGGTGCTTCTTAAGGACCACTTGACTTCACACTCCAAGATGTCTGGCTCTAGGTGAGTGATCACACCATAGTGGTTTTCCAGGTCATTAAGATCTTTTTTGTATAGTTCTTCTGTATAGTCTTGCCACCTCTTCTTAATATCTTCTGCTTCTGTTAGGTCCATCCCATTTCTGTCCTTTATTGTGTCCATCTTTGTATGAGATATTCCCTTGGTATCTCCAATTTTCTTGAAGAGATCTCTAGTCTTTCCCATTCTACTGTTTTCCTTATTTCTTTGCATTGATCACTGAGGAAGGCTTTCTTATCTCTCCTTGCTATTCTTTGGAACTCTGCATTCAGATGGGTATATCTTTCCTTTTCTCCTTTGCCTTTCAGTTCTTTTCTTTTCTCAGATATTTGTAAGGCCTCATCAGGCAACCATTTTGCCTTTTTGCATTTCTTTTTCTTGGGAATGGTTTTGATCACTGCCTCTTGTACAATGGTACGAATCTCTATCCATAGTTCTTTAGGCACTGTGTCTATCAGAACTAATCCTTTGAGTCTACTTGTCACTTCCACTGTATAATTGTAAGGGGTTTGATGTAGGTCATATCTGAATGGTCTAGTGGTTTTCCCTACTTTCTTCAATTTAAGTCTGAATTTGGCAATAAGGAGTTCATGATCTGAGCCACAGTCAGCTCCTGGTCTTGTTTTTGCTGACTGTACAGAGCTTCTCCATCTTTGGCTGCAAATAATATAATCAATCTGATTTCAGTATTGACCATCTGGTGATGTCCATGTGTAGCATCCTCTCTTGTATTTTTGGAAGAGAGTGCCATGATGGCTGCTAGACGGCAAGTATTCTCCTTCCTGAGTTCCTTTAGGGCTCACCAGTTCACCGTAAGCTGTGGCTACAATGGCTGGTGACTGTAACATCCTTGTTTACTGATATGGCAGGAAATATTCCATTTCTCATTTGTAACTAGAAAGTACCTGAGGCCTGGATGGGTAAGCAGCCATGCAAGTTTCCTTGATCATTGCTGGGGAAGCCTATGTTCTCCCACTAGACCCCAGCAGAGGGCCCCATAGAGCATGCCAGACTTCAGGCCAGGGAGCTGCTCTGTGTGGCCCCCTCCCTTCTTTTGGGTGCCACCACATTGAAATTCGTTTCATCCAAGTTTTCCTGGTGTGGCTGAAGAACATCACCTGCCATATCAGTAGACAAAAGATATTGCAGCCATCACGCCAGCTGCCACTGCATTTTTTTGACCTGTGACTATACACCCTTCAGGGATTCAGGATGAGGAAAAGCAGGATGCTGGCCCTAGATGGCTAAGGTACACGTCAAAGAAATAATTTCAAGGAGCCCAGACTCTTGCATCTTCCCATACATAGAAAAGTGCTGAATTCGTGAACTTGAGATGTCTGGTTTTTCTTTAATTAACAGTAACTTTGTTAATGTTTTCACTACCTGGATTTTGTTGCAAAAACTCCTATATATTCTGGCCCTTCTCTGACCTGTTTGGAGCCATCCCGAAGAGCAATCTGAGAGGCTGTCTTCCAGGGTAAGTTCTCAGCAAGTCCACCAAGTAAAATATAATTCTCAATTTTTTTAGATGTGCAGTTTTTTTTTTTTTTAAAGTTGACATCTGACCCCAACACTTGGAAAAGGGGCAGTTCGGGGTCTTTGTGTAGGGGGCAGGAGACCCCCCTCTAACCACAGGAGTCTTTGTGGGAAGGACACTTGTTGTCCAGGCTCCTTAGCTGAGCCAGGGAGACTGGAGGTGGGGGTGCCAGCCCTTTCCAAAATGAAATTTTACTTCTCACCCCCAGAGCCCTCCGGGAGGGCTCATCTTAGGGTCTATTTGACCTTGGTCCCCCACTTTCTACTCATTTCCATCCTGAAGAAATCAAATGAGCCAAACTTCAGGGAGGGCTTGGGACTTCCCTGGTGGTCCAGGGAACCCTTTGCTTCCAAATCAGGGGACACAGGTTCGATCCCTGGTCAAGAAACCAAGATCCCACATGACATGCACAGTGATCAAGAGATTTAAAGGGGGTGGGGGGGAGCGCTTGAAGAGGATAAGGAAAATTGAGAAAGGAGCCTGATGTAGGTCTGCATGAGGAGGGGAATAAGGGGATAACTCCCTAGCATGCTTGAGAATTCCTACCGGTGCTCAATGCATCTGTTCAAACAACCAAAGGTTAAGGGACCAGCTAGGTTCCAAGGTACCTTAGGCTTTGGATTACTTGGGGCTGCTTGAGCAGAGGTTCTCAAACTGCTAGGAACATCAAAGGGCCTGATAAAGTCGGGTAGCTGGGTCCTGCGCCCGAGTTTCTGATGCAGCAGGTCTGGCTGCGGGCCGAGAATCTGCATTTCCCGTAAGCTCCTCGGGATGCTGTTGGTGCGGGGCGCACCTAGAGTGCCTGTGGGAGGATCCAGCTGAGGGTGCGGGGCGCAGGGACCCGTTCGGTTTCGGTTTCCTTTCTGATCCAGCAGCCCTGGAAACTTTCTAAGAGTTTCGTTTCCCCGAGGCTGGGTGGGAGATGGGGGACGGGGAGGCGGGGGCGGCGAGCTAGGGGCGGCGCTCGCGCTGCATAAAGCCGAGGAGGGCGAGCGCCGAGAGCCTGCCGGTCACTGCGCTGGGGACGGGTAAGTGTAGCGCTCCTGGGTCTGGGCACCCTCCGCAGGTCGGGGCATTTGGGCGTTTGGCTGGGAGTTGAGCGCCATCGGGTGCCGATATTGCGCAGACTAGTAACAGTAAAAATGAAAATGATTAATAGGGATGGCAACCCAGTGTTCTTGCCTGGAGAATGCCATGGACAGAGGAGCCTGGTGGGCTGCAGTCCATGGGGTCTCAAAGAGTCGGACACGACTGAAGCGAGTTAGCACGCGATAGTGATGATGACATGATGATGATACTGCAATGTTGGCTGGGTTCACAGCATACTTGATTCTGCTTTCCCACCGACACGCTGCTGAGGCTCTTGAGTGACTCTTCAAAAGCAGCAGGACGCCCCTCCCGTCCTCCAAGCACTGGCGACTTTTCTCCATGAAGAAATAGGAAGGTGGAGCAGAGCGTGTAAAGAGGGTCTCCAAGGGAGCTAAGGAGTGCAAGCCAAACAAGTCTACGCCGGGGGCGGGGAGGTATCCTTGGAAGCGCAAGGACCCAGGGATCTTTCCCAATCTCGCTGACAAGAGGGATGTTGGAGCCGCGGGCCTCCGCGAATAGATTTTGCCTGCGGGAGCTTTCCTGTAGAAAGCCGGGGCTGGCCGGACAGATGGCGCATGCGCAGAAGTGCCCTGAGAGGAGTACAAGTCCCCCGGGGGTGGAGAGCTGCTTCCCGCAGCTTGTGCAGCGAGATGCGATGGTGTGGGGCCGGCGCAGTCAGTTTTCCGCGTGGAGCGAGGCGGGACAGTCCTGGGGGCTGACCGAAAGCCCAGGCATTGCTGAGACCTGCAACCCGCAGAGCAGCAGAGGGTGGCATTCTCGGAGTTAACAAGTCAAATTTTAAATCAAGTTTTTGTTGGAAGTAGGGAAGTAGGAGGGGATGTGTTGATTTCTTCTTTATTGTAGTCATTCACAGGCGGCTGGGTCAGGATGCTTCTTGTGAGCTGAAAACGTGTTTTAGTTTTACATCCTGGCTTGGGGGCCATTGTGTTTACTTTAAGCTGTAGCAAACATGCCTTTAATGATTAACTGTGGCAAAAGCAATAGTGTTGCAGGATCCAGGGCCCGAAACTGAGCTCTTATCTAACACTCGGAAATGGATTGCCCAAGGAGACACATGTGCTGACAAGGCAAGAGATTTGATTGGGAAAGGGCACCCGGGTGGAGAGCGGGAGGGTAAGGGAACCCAGGGGAACAGCTCTGCCAAGTGGCTCGCAGACTTGGGTTGTATGGTGATGGAATTGGTTTCTGGGCTGTCTTTAGCCAATCATTCTGACTCAGGGTCCTTCCTGGTGGCCTGCGCCTTGTTCAGCCAGGATGGATGCCAGAGAGGATTCTGGGAGGTGGTCTGACAGGTGGTGTCTCCTTTTGACCTTTCCTGAACTCTTCCGGTTGGTGGAGGCTTATTAGTTACCTGTTCCTTACCAGGACCTCCTGTCCTAAAACAACTCATGCCAATGCTTCCTGGGGTGCCTGGCCAGGGTGGGCGGTTTCAGTCAGTGTTCTTCCCCTAACAATAGAATATAAAGGTAAAAGTAAAAGAAACAGATCTAATATGGTGTCAGATTTGTTATTCCTTATTACAATCATAATTTAAGTCTCAGTGAGTTTTTGGAAGGCGAAAGACTTCCATTAAAAAAAAGCAAATGTAAGTTCTTAAAGGATTACCTGGACTAGGTTCGGTGCATGAGACAGGGTGCTCAGGGCTGGTGCACTGGGATGACCCAGAGGGATGGGATGGGGTGGGAGGTGGGAGGGGCGTTCAGGATGGGGAACACATGTACACCCATGGCTGATTCATGTCGATGTATGGCAAAAACCACTACAATATTGTAAATTAATTAGCCTCCAACTAAAATAAATAAATTTAAACAATAAAATAAAGTTTTTAAAAGTTTAAAAAAAAAAAGGATTACCTGGACTGAATTATTTGGGCTGTTCAGTTTGACAAGTGCAACCAGATGCTGAATGTGACGAGTAAGTAAAACACTGATTTTTATTACTGAGATGGCCTTGCCCCAGAGATCCAAATTGATTTTCAAAGACTATCTGAGATAGGTACAGATATTTAAGATGGACAGACAAAATTCACAAGACTTGGTTTTCAGGGACTGTCTCTTTTTGAAACAAAGAGGACTTTTTTGTTCTCAAAGTACCCATTCTCAGCAATAGGATGTATGGTGATGAGCACTGTCATGTATTGTATTCACCGGGTTTTGGTCTAATTTGTATGTTTTGCCTGATTCCAAGGCTGTGTCGGAGAAGAGCTCTGCATTTCTGTGAACTAGTCAGCACTACATTGTCAAGTAAAAGGAAGGTATATTGGAAGTAAGTGCTTTATATTTTTATAACATTTATTTCAAGTCCTAGGAGAAATATATCTTCATTTACTTTTATCCAAGATTATTACATATTATACTTATACATATTAATATTACATATTAATACTTATAAGTTTATGGCCCCAGAAAAAAATTATAATTTTTTAACATATAGTCAAGTGGTTAGGACTCAGCACTTTCACTGCTGGGACCTGAGTTCAAGCCCTGATCAGGGAACTAAGATCATGCAAACTATGCAAAATATATATATATATGTTTGGGTATTATCAAATATTTAGAATCCCTCATCTACATTGGAAAGAGTCTTACAGTAATTTTATTTTTAAACATAAATTTTAAAATGCATTAGAAATTTCATCCTTTGTTGCTATTTAAATTTATGGTGAAAAAAATTTTTGATGTTCAACCTATAATCATGATGGGAAATACAGTTTTAAAAAAGCTTTTGGCATCCAGAAGCATGTCTTTGAAGACCACTGAGCTGGGATGGAGCCTTGTCTTCATCTGACATTTGGTTCCTTGGAGTTCTCCTGTCATTTCTTTCTGAGCTCCCACTCTGGCCCAGTGTGTCTCATGGTGGGTTTGGTTCCCTGATTGAATGTACCCAACTCCTGAATTGTGTTAATCCTGATGTGCTTCATTTATGCTGAAATGATAAAGGAAGAAGATGGTCCATTCTGACTTAGATATCGAAGAACCTGATTCGCCTGAACTCAGTCTAATTGGAAGTGATGATATGGTGGGGGAATATGAAACTGTAAGTTGATGCCTGAAAACCACTATCCATGTGGACATGAACTGTGTTCACTTGTGGGCTGCCCATTGATAACAGTGATGCCATTGCTGCCCAGGGATGCTCGCTTCCTCATCTCTCCAGGGACTGGATGTGGATGCAAAGATGTGACTCATTCTGCTTGGGCCCTTCTTACAGCCAAATGCCATTAGTGTTTTGCCTTAGCTGATCCTGAAATTGAAAGTGTTAGTCACTCAGTCATGTCTGTCTGTGACCCCGAGGACTGTAACCTGCCAGGCTCCTCTGTCCATGGGATTCCCCAGGCAAGAATACTGGAGTGGGTAACCATTCCTTTCTCTAGGGGATCTTCCCAACCAAGAAGTCAAACCAGGGTCTCCTGTATTGCAGGAAGATTCTTTACCATCTCAGCCACCTGGCTGGGGTGCAATTTTGGTCTGGAAAATCCAGGCAAGAGGCCGATGGGTTGGTGTAAGAATTGGGCCCAGGCCCTGTGAGATCATGTACCCACATCATGGTTCAGTCTCGAGCTCAGACCTCCTAAGTGTCATTGTTATATCTTCGACAGTGAAGCCATGTGGTGTCTTTTCTCCCAGGAATGAGACATATTTTTGGTGAGAACCAAACTTGGCTTCTGGAATCACTTCAACCTAAATTTGATTCCACTGCTGACACTTGCAGCTGTAGGATCTTGGGTGGTTACTCCTCCCTTTAGAAGCCTGGTTTTCCATTTCTAAAAAGAAAATAATAAGAGTATTTACCTTGTACAGCTGCTGAGAGGAGGAGAGGCTGGGCACTTAGAAAGAGTTCTGTTTATTGCTGTCATATGTTTTAAAGCAATGGATCTTCAGCTTCTTTCCAATTGACTCCATTTTAATCATAAGTGGCTAACAATATTTTAAACAATATTATGAACTCCACCAAAGGACACAGAAAAATAAGAAATTCACCCATCTTTCCAGCACCAGGATATAACTGTTGTCTGTTGCCTGGCTGTAACTGGCAAGGTATAGGGCAGTAGGAACTCATAATGCTCACACTCGTGTTTGAATGTTGCTTTTGTTGTTGTTATTCAGTTGCTAAGTTGTGTCCTACTCTTTGAAACCCCGTGGACTGTAGCATGCCAGGCTCCTCTGTCTTCTCTCTCCCAGAGTTAAATTCATGTGCATTGAGTCGGTGATGCCATCTCATCCTCTGCCAAGCTCCTCTCCTTTAGCCTTCAATCTTTCCCAGCGTCAGAATCTTTTCCAGTGAGTTGACTCTTTGTATCAGGTGAATGTAGCTTGGCCTTTCTGGCCAGGTTGAACAAGGTGTATCTTACGACCCAGAAGTTCCGCTTCTAGGTGTTGACCTTGGTTCTCAGAGTATGATCCCCAGAGAAGCAGCATCAATATCTCTGGGGAAGTTTGAAATGCAAACTATTACCCTCGCACACCCTTCCCCAGACCTAGTGAACAAGAAATTTCAGGGGTGGGGCCTACCATCTGTGTTTCTACAAGCCTTCTAGATGATTTTTCTTTGTGCTGAAGTTTGAGATGCATTTTGCCATGTTTGTACAGCATTTTTTATAAGCAAAACCAGAAATAACACAAGTGCCCGTGAGTAGTGTAATGCATACATAGATTGTGGTCTGCGGCAGAATTCCACACAGCAGTGGAAAGTAATGAGCTAGACTTCCGGGCTGGGTCTTAAAAAGCTAGACTTTCAGGTTGGGTCTAAAAAACAATGGTGAGCCTGGTGGCTCTATGGTTCGGGCTCAACACTTTAACTGCCATAGGTTGGATTCAATCTGTGGTTGGGGAACTAAGATCCCCTGCAAGCCACATGGCATGGCCAAAAAAAAAAGTAAATAACAATAAATAGACAGTGGTGAATCCCCTAGAATCAGGTCACAGAAGAAATATACTGTATCATTCCATTTATATAAAGATCCAGGCAACCATAAGCCGTGTACTTTTTAGGGAAAGATGGGTGGGTGGTAAAATGAATGAACAGCAAGGACATAGTTATCATAAACCTGGAAATAGAGGGACCCTCTAGAGGTAAAGGGGTTTTAGGAGGAAGGTGCCTGGGAAAGGGTGGATAAAGTATCTCAAGCACAGGGAATATGTGTTTTCTTAACCCAGGTAGTTGGCACGTGCATTTTGGCTAATTATTGTTCATGTTTTATAAATACTTGGGAGTGGGTGATATAAAGAAATGAAAACAAAAAGAACCCATAAGAAGGGCTAAGATAGGCCACTGATGAGTATGAAGGTACAGCCAGGTATGTGCATAGCCACCACAAGGCTTTCCCTGGGGATTCAAGCTCCAAACCTTTCTTAAGCGTCATTATTGAGAAAACTCGCACAGGACACTTGTTTGAAAATAGTGGGGAAGATTTTATTTAAGATTATTACTTTACCAACAAAGGTCCGTCTAGTCAAGGCTATGGTTTTTCCCGTGGTCATGTATGGATGTGAGAGTTGGACTGTGAAGAAAGCTGATCGCCGAAGAATTGATGCTTTTGAACTATGGTGCTGGAGAAGACTCTTGAGGGTCCCTTGGACAGCAAGGAGATACAACCAGTCCATTCTAAAGGAGATCAATCCTGTTCATTGGAAGGCCTGATGCTAAAGCTGAAACTCCAATACTTTGGCCCCCTCATGCGACGAGTTGACTCACTGGAAAAGACTCTGATGCTGGGAAGGATTGGGGGCAGGAGGAGAAGGGGACGACAGAATGAGATGGCTGGATGGCATCACCGACTCAATGGACATGAGTTTGAGTGAACTCAGGGAGTTGGTGATGGACAGGGAGGCCTGGCGTGCTGTGATTCATGGGGTCACAAAGAGTCGGACACGACTGAGCGACTGAACTGAACGGAACGAAACGGATTGCAGTAGAGGAAAGAGCTTGAACTTAGTGTGGATACATGGACAAGTGGGCAGGATAGAGGAGAAGGAATTGCCAAGAGTAATTTGGGATGGGTAAAGGGAGGTGAAGAATTGATGTTTTCGAAGTGTGTTGCTGGAGAAGACTCTTGAGAGTCCCTTGGACTGCAAGGAGATCAAACCAATCAACCCTAAAGAAAATTGGTTACCACAACTTTAATAATAATTATGGAAATCAGGTCATGTTAACCCTCCAACTCTTTTCTTTTTTAGAGTCATTTGACTATTCTAGGAGTGTTTAGACTACTTAGATTTACTGTGATTGTTAATATAATTGGACTTGGAAAGATCATTCTGCTATTTGTTTTCTATTTGCCCTATTCTTCATTTCTTCTTTTTCTGGTTTCTTTTGAGTTAACCAAGGTTTTTATGATTTAATCTTATCTCCTTTGTTGGTTTATTAAGTAAAACTATTTTAGGGGGTATTTCATGTCTTTATCAAGTTTACCTTCAAGTACTAATATATTATTTCATATATAATATAAAAACCTTATGGTAATATGTGTCCATTTCTCTACTCTCAGCCTTCATGCCATTTTTCTCATGAGCTTTTATTTTATCAATATTTTAAGGCACCACATTATATAGTTATTCTTATTGAAATAGCCAATGTCTTTTAAAGATATTTAAGTAATAAAAAAGTGTAGTAGTCACCATTTCTGGTGTAAATTCCTTGGTGTAGATTAAAATGTCCATTCAATTTCATGTTCCTTTGGCTTGAAGGGCATCCTAAACGTTCCTTATAGTGCAGTTCTGCTAGTGATGAATTCATTCATTTTTGTACACCCAGAAAAGTCCTTACTCACTTTCTTATTTTAAAAGATATTTTTTTCTGAGTAGAAAATTTTACGTTGGTGATTTTTCTCAGTACTTTAACAAAGTTGCTACACTCTCTTCTCATTTGTGTAGTTTCTACTGAGAGATATACTATAAATCTCATGTTTTTTCTTGTGTACATAACATGTCATTTTCTGGCTGGCATTCTGTCCTTATCACTGATTTTTACCAATTTGACTATAGTGTGCCTTGATATAGTTACTTTATGTTTCCTTTGCCCTGGGCTCATTGAGCTTTGGGGATCTTTGGGTTAATAGCTTTCACCAAGTTTGAGGACATTTTAGCTATTATTTCTTCAAATATTTATTTCTGTTTTACCCTCATTCTCTTGATTGGGGAGCTCTAATCACCTGTATACATTAGGATGATTGAAGCTGTCCGTCTTTGATGGAACGTGACCTGCAAGCTATGATAGAGATCTCCCGTTCTGCCTCTTCCAGGAGTCCAAGAGCAACCTGTACAGCCAATACGAAGAGAAGGTGCGGCCTTGCATTGACCTCATCGACTCCCTGCGGGCACTGGGCGTGGAGCAGGACCTGGCCCTGCCCGCCATTGCCGTCATCGGGGACCAGAGCTCAGGCAAGAGCTCCGTGCTGGAGGCTCTGTCTGGGGTCGCCCTTCCCAGGGGCAGTGGTAAGCACTTGCCTTCTGTGTTGGTTAGCTCAGACTGCAATAACAGAGGACCTCAGACGGGCTAAAACGATAGAAGTTTACTTGTCAAAATTTGGGAAGCTAGAAGCCCAAGATCAAGCTATCACAGGGCTGGTTTCTCCTGAGGCCTGTGTCCTCCGTTTACAGATGGCTGTCTTCTCCTTGTGTCTTCAGGGGGTGGTGGAGGATGTTTGCAGACGTCTGGGGTTTCCCACTGCAGTGTACCACCTGGGCTGATGGAAAACACTGGGGTGAAGCAAGAGGTCTAAAGTAGGGGATTTCAAGTCAAACTCCATCTGAAATGTACATTCAAGATGCACATTCGTGAGTCACCCCAGATAGCATGCCTCAGAGAGTCAAAGGGTGAGAACAGGGCGTTTGCAGCTTTAGGAGCCTCCCAGATGATTATATGCAAACTTAAGAACCCCTGGTCTAAGACCGCCATATAGGACTGTTAGCAGCAGAGTATATACCTGATGAGTAGTGGTTTCCTAGGTATTGTTACAAGATGTCCTCTCGTGCTGAGGCTGAAAAAACTTGGGAAGGATGGTGAGTGGAAAGGCAAAGTCAGCTTCCTGGACAAAGAGATTGAGATTTCAGATGCTTCACGGGTGGAAAAGGAAATCAGTGAAGGTAAGTGTCCCATGTTTGTCCTTCATTGCCTATTTGGATATCTGGTCAACGAGATAAAATAGATGGGGTGTGCCTGTCACTGTTCCCACTCTCCCCTTTCAGGCCTGTTCTGGTCCCTCAGGAACCTTCCCGTCCCTCCATCAGGCCCCCAGCTCTCTTGTGTTTTCTCTTTTTTTTTAACTCTCATTAAGACCAGTGCTTTGGACAGAATCTGACCTCAGTAATTCATTACTTAGTATGTAAGTATGTATCTGAGCATAATGTGAATTTTGAAACTTGTCTTCAAATGTGGAGTATTTGTCCTTTATTCAAAGGCCTTCCCACTCTACAGATCTGATGTCAGGGTGTGGGGCCAGGGAACACCTTCACCTGTTAACCAGCTTTCCAAAATGCTGACTGGAACATCACTGAATCCTGTTCAGAACTGGAAGTCTTTTTCTTCCAAGAGTGGGATGCATGTGCTTGAATAATCCCAGCTTAGAATAATATGTGGCAGGTCTCAGTAAATGCACACCACAGAGATTACTGGATTAATGTAGATATGGGACAAAGCAGTGATACCCTTAGTTGCTGCTGAGTGTGAGTGCAATGAGCAAGCAATTTTCCCTTATTGACTTTAATTTCTTCCTAGTGTGTCACATAATTAAGTTTTAGTCATTTTGGGAAAATATAAAAATGGTATGAACTGACATCCAGCAGTAGGAAAGAATGGATTTGACTCTATAAAAGTGGAAGCAGTAGCTACCATTTATTGGCTCTTGTGCAAAAATTAATGTTATGAAGATGTTATTGTGTGTTTGTTGGGATTAGGTTGCCTGCAGAAAATGCAAAATTAGTGTGTATCAGTTAGTCCTTGGTGTGTAACAAAACAATCTCAAAACATAATGGCTTGGAACAGTTTATTTCCTGTGATTTGGAGGATCAGCCGGGCAGTTCTTTTCCTTTAGGATGATTTGGCTGGGGCCAGCAGTCTAGGATGACCTCAGGTACCAACCTAATCCTCGACTGGAACGAGGTCTGACAGTGGCCTGTCCTCCGCAGGTGACTGGGTTGGGTTTTTTAACATGGTGGTAGAAGGGTTCTGAGTACCAAGACACCTGAGTTCGAAGCTCTGATGTGTAAGCACCGTTCAGTGTCTACTGGAATACATTTTGTAACATCCTGTTACCCAGAGAAATTAATGCACTCAAGCCCAATTTCAAGAAGCAAACCCTCTTGATGGGAGAAGTGGCATTCTTTCTATAAAGCAGCATCCATATGGAGATGGAAAGGCGTATAGAAGCCATTTGTGCAAGCAAGTTACTAACACAGTGGTTTACACAATGTCAGTTTTATGTCTCTCAGAGCTGATGTAAGGGTTCCAAGGTTATGGACCCAGATTCCTGTCTCATTCCTACACTCTGTGTGGCCTCTGCTCATCAGTTAGTCGAGTGCCCATTCCTGCCAGCTCGGCATTGGCAAAGGACCTACCCGTCTTAAGCATATTTTCTGGAAGTTGCACATAGCGTCTTCACATCTATCCCATGGGCCAGACAATTTTATATGACTGCATCTCCAGGAAATGGATTTGGCGGGGGGCGGTGCAGAATTAGCAGATTGTGCTACATTGTTACTATTATTTCCTTCTACATTCTCGACTGATATAAAGCATACCAAAAAGACATTCTGCATGTTCAAAGTGGTCAAGTGATATTAGCTAAAAATTTGATGAAATACATTCTTATCTTGAAATTTTCATTATTAAGGAGGAAGGGACAGAATTAAATCTCCTAATGGAATATCAAATTTGGAAAACTCAGCAATGGCCACAGGACTGGAAAAGGTCAGTCTTCATTCCAATCCCAAAGAAGGGCAATGCCAAAGAATGCTCAAACTACCGCACAATTGCACTTATCTCACACGCTAGTAAGGTCATGCTCAAAATTCTCCAAGCTAGGCTTCAGCAATATGTGAATTGTGAACTTCCAGATGTTCAAGCAGGTTTTAGAAAAGGCAGAGGCACCAGACATCAAATTGCCAACATCCGCTGGATCATGGAGAAAGCAAGAGAGTTCCAGAAAAACATCTATTTCTGCTTCATTGACTATGCCAAAGCCTTTGACTGTGTGGATCACAATAAACTGTGGAACATTCTGAAAGAGATGGGAATCCCAGACCACCTGACCTGCCTCTTGAGAAACCTGTATGCAGGTCAGGAAGCAACAGTTAGAACTGGACATGGAACAACAGACTGGTTCCAAATAGGAAAAGGAGTACGTCAAGGTTGTATATTGTCACCCTGCTTATTTAACTTCTATGCAGAGTACATCATGAGGAACGCTGGGCTGGAAGAAGCACAAGCTGGAATCAAGATCGCCAGGAGAAATATCAATAATCTCAGATATGCAGATGACACCACCCTTATGGCAGAAAGTGAAGAGGAACTCAAAGGCCTCTTGATGAAAGTGAAAGAGGAGAGTGAAAAGGTTGGCTTGAAGCTCAACATTCAGAAAATAAAGATCATGGCATCTGGTCCCATCACTTCATGGGAAATAGATGGGGAAACAGTGGAAACAGTGTCAGACTTTATTTTTGGGGGCTCCAAAATCACTGCGGATGCTGATTGCAGCCATGAAATTAAAAGACGGTTACTCCTTGGAAGGAAAGTTATGACCAACCTAGAGAGCACATTAAAAAGCAGAGACATTACTTTGCCAACCAAGGTCCGTCTAGTCAAGGCTATGGTTTTTCCCGTGGTCATGTATGGACGTGAGAGTTGGACTGTGAAGAAAGCTGATCGCCGAAGAATTGATGCTTTTGAACTATGGTGCTGGAGAAGACTCTTGAGAGTCCCTTGGACTGCAAGGAGATCCAACCAGTCCATTCTAAAGGGGATCAATCCTGGGTGTTCTTTGGAAGGACTTATGCTAAAGCTGAAACTCCAATACTTTGGCCACCTCATGCGACGAGTTGACTCACTGGAAAAGAGTCTGATGCTAGGAGGGATTGGGGGTAGGAGGGGACGGGGACGACAGAGAATGAGATGGCTGGATGGCATCACCGACTCTGTGGACATGAGTTTGAGTGAACTGCGGGAGTTGGTGATGGACAGGGAGGCCTGGCGTGCTGTGGTTCATGGGGTCACAAAGAGTCGGACACGACTGAGCGACTGAACTGAACTGAATGGAATATCAACAGCTAATGCTCAGCTTGCCTGAAACCAGCATGTACCACCACCTGTAACTTTCCAGGTCATGTTTTAGGAGTGACCATTTATTTTTATCTGTTTTCATTTTACCTCTTCATTAAGTTCCTAGTATATCATGAGAGGAATTTAGGGGTGGCACCAGGAAGAACTTACCTGCTCTGCCAGGTTAAGACTGGTTCAGATGGGTGTTACCTACAGAGGTGTTCTCGCTAGTTCTCTCTTCAGACTATTCTGGCCACTGGCAATGCAAATACGGGATTATCCTTTGATGTCCCTTTTTGTTTCAGAGAAATGAATCTGCTCCAAATATGCCTTACCCTTGAATCACAGCAGGTGGGTGTTGCCTTCAGAGGATCCACTGTAATGAGATATTCCACCCCAAGCTCTATTCCATTTTTCTTTTTCCTCTTCTCTAGCCCAGATTGCCATCGCTGGGGAAGGCATGGGGATCAGTCATGAGTTGATTAGTCTGGAGGTCAGCTCCCCTCACGTCCCAGATCTGACCCTGATAGACCTTCCTGGCATCACCAGGATTGCTGTGGGCAACCAGCCACCCGACATTGAATATCAGGTGAAACTTCAGGCTACATCCTGGTCCAGGTCTTGTGGGGGAGGGGCTGCATTAGAGCATCAGTGAGTCCAGGGCCAAGCTTGAGGAGTGGGTATGGGGAGGTGGGGAATTTGGAGCATGCAGTGGTCAAGATTACTCCACCAAGTTGGATGGAAGCTTCTATGGGAAGAGGCAAAGTTGGGAAAGCATTTTATTTGTGTTTTATGCAGTGACTCATTTTTGGTTACAGTTACACTCTATGCCATATCTAAACTGGCATGCATTAGGAAGGGGTTTTATGTGGGAATAGGGAACATTAGCGGCAAATATAATGATATTTAATCGCACCCTGTGGATTAAAGATTTAGGGAATAGTCAAGCAATTCTTTTGGCATCTTGTTTTTCATTGTGACCTTCAGATTTGAGGTCTTGGGAGATGATTCACGAGTTAAAATCTCACAGTGTTCCCTCAGAAAATGTAGTTTTTTCTAACTTGTGTTGTCAGCTCATTTCTCTGTGTTTGCTTCTTGGAAGAAATACCTCTGGGACTTGGAAGGCCTGAAGCAAGTACAAGGTCAGGATCTGTCTCAACTCTCATACCCTCTCATTTTCTTACAGATCAAGTCTCTCATCAGGAAGTATATCCTTAGGCAGGAGACCATCAACTTGGTGGTGGTCCCTGCTAACGTGGACATCGCCACCACAGAGGCGCTGCGCATGGCTCAGGAGGTGGATCCCAATGGAGACAGGACCATAGGTAAGAAGAGTGCAATCATTAGTCACTCAGTCATGTCTGACTTTTTGTGGCCCCATGGACTGTAGCTCTCCTAGCTTCTTCGTCCTTGGGATTTCCCAGGCAAGAATACTGGAGTGGATTGCCATTCCCTTCTCCAGAGGATCTTCCTGACCCAGGGATTAGACCCGTGTATCCTCCATCTCCTGCACTGCAGGCAGATTCTTTACTGTCTGAGCCACTTGGGAAGAATCTAAAAATGGTAGGTGGCTTGACAGTGGAAGAGCATCCCTTAAATGCAGTGGATGTTTCTTGGCACACATGAGTGGGGGCCTACACCCAGCAGATGAGAACCATTCAAGAACCATTGAGGCCAGACGACTCTTGGGCCACAATTGACTCTTGTTGGCCATAGGTTGACCCATAATCCTTGTCTATCTGCTTACAAGAGGTGTGGTGGGTTCAGGGGTGGGGCAAAATCAGAAAGCAGTTATATCAGTTGACAATGCATTTTATGTAGAATGACGCATGTGTCCCAGAAAGATGAGGGGATACACAGGATGTGAGGTATCCATACAGTGGGATAGTTCTGTGCTGTGCTTAGTTGCTCAGTCATGTCCGACTCTTTGCGAACCCATGGGCTATAGCCTGCCAGGCTCCTCTGTCCATGGGGATTCTCCAGGCAAGAATACTGGAGTGTGTTGCCATGCCCTCCTCCAGGGGAATCTTCCGAACCCAGGTCAAACCCAGGTATCCCATACTGCAGGTGGATTCTTTACCATCTGAGCCACCAGGGAATCCTAATAATGCTGGAGTGGGTAACCTATCCCTTTGCCAGGTGATCTTCCCAAGCCAGGAATCACACCAGAGTCTCCTGCATTGCAGGCAGATTCTTTACCAGTTGAGCTACCAGGGAAGCCCACAGTGGGATAGTATCCAACCTTAAAAAGGAGGGACATTCTGACACCTGCTCCAATGAGGATGAACCTTGAAGACATTGTGTTCAAAGACATAAGCCAGTGCCAAAGGACAAATACTGCATGATCTCCTTCATATAAGGGACCTAGTGTGGTCAGGTTCATAGACAGGAAGTCAAGTGGGGGAAGGGAGAAACAGGAGTTAGTGTTTGGCGGTTACAGAGTCCCAGCTGGGGAAGATGAAAAGGTTTTGAAGATGAATAGTGGTCAAGGTTGCCCAACAACTTGAAAGTGTTTCATGTACCTGAAATGTGCATGTAAAAATGGTTAAAATGTTATGTTTGAAAAAATACATTTGGCTGTAAATAGCAGCCTGAGGAGAGTGGCTGAAACAAACAGCAATTTTTTTTTCGCACTTAATAAGAAGTCTGGGCAGAGGCTGCTCACCTGTGTACCAGTGACACTGTCGGTCCCTGCCACATTCTGCTCCACCATGTTCAGCTGCAGGTTCTCATTCTTTGCTTGTCCTGATGCCCATCCTGCCTGGGATGGGAATCTCTCAGCCAGGGCTGCGCTACAAGTGAGCACAGTAAGCCTCAGAGTTGATCCTGCTCTGGACAACGGCACTGCGCCTCACGTGCAGATGGGTCCATGCTCGGTGCAATGTTCTGATGCTGCCATCTTGCAATACTTGTTTAAACAGGTGTTCTGCATTTGCATTTTGCAGTGGGTCCTACAAACAACCTAGCTGATCCTGGTCAGACCCTTATTTTCCCAAGTATGAGCCAGGCCCCACCTGCACCAATATTAACTGAAGAATTTTTAGAAATGCAAGTCCCTTGATCCTACTGAATCTCCTGAATCAGAATCTCTGGAGCAGGACCTTAAGGTGGCTTAGATGCACAGGGAAGTTTGAGACCCATTGCCTGAGAGTGAACTCCTTTGCTGGACAGTAGGAACATAATGTGTAGAAGGAAATGACACCCCACTCCAGTGTTCTTGCCTGGAGAATCCCAGGGACGGGGGAGCCTGGTGGGCTGCCGTCTATGGGGTCACACAGAGTCGGACATGACTGAAGTGACGCAGCAGTAGCAGCAGCAGGAACATAATGGGCCATTCAGTTCAGTTCAGTCACTCAGTAATGTCCGACTCTGTGTGACCCCATGAATCGCAGCACTCCAAGCCTACCTGTCCATCACCAATTCCCAGAGTTTACTCAAATTCATGTCCATCGAGTCGGTGATGCCATCCAGCCATCTCATCCTCTATCATCCCCTTCTAATGCCCCCAATCCCTCCCAGCATCAGGGTCTTTTCCAATGAGTCAGCTCTTCACATCAGGTGGCCAAAGTATTGGAGTTTCAGCTTCAGCATCAGTCCTTCCAATGAACACCCAGGATTGATCTCCTTTAGAATGGACTGGTTGGATCTCCTTGCAGTCCAAGGGACTCTCTGTCTTCTCCAGCACCATAGTTCAAAAGCATCAATTCTTCGGCGATCAGCTTTCTTCACAGTCCAACTCTCACATCCATACATGACCACGGGAAAAACCACAGCCTTGAGGAGACGGACCTTTGTTGGCAAAGTAACGTCTCTGCTTTTTAATATGCTGTCTAGGTTGGTCATAACTTTCCTTCCAAGGAGTAAGTGTCTTTTAATTTCATGGCTGCAATCAGCATCTTCATTGATTTTGGAGCCCAAGAGAATAAAGTCTGACACTGTTTCCACTGTTTCCCCATCTATTTCCCATGAAGTGATGGGACCAGATGCCATGATCTTCATTTTCTGAATGTTGAGCTTTAAGCCAACTTTTTCACTCTCCTCTTTCACTTTCATCAAGAGGCTTTTGAGTTCCTCTTCACTTTCTGCCATCAGGGTGGTGTCATCTGCATATCTGAGGTTATTGATATTTCTCCTGGCAATCTTGATTCCAGCTTGTGCTTCTTCCAGCCCGGGGTTTCTCATGATATACTCTGCATATAAGTTAAATAAGCAAGGTGACAATATACAGCCTTGATGCACTCCTTTTCCTATTTGGAACCAGTCTGTTGTTCCATGTCCAGTTCTAACTGTTGCTTCCTGACCTGCATACAGGTTTCTCAAGAGGCAGGTCAGGTGGTCTGGTATTCCCAACTCTTTCAGAATTTTCCACAGTTTATTGTGTCCACACCAGTCAAAGGCTTTGGCATAGTCAATAAAGCAGAAGTAGATGTTTTTCTGGAACTCTCTTGCTTTTTCCATGATCCAGAAGATGTTGGCAATTTGATCTCTGGTTCCTCTGCCTTTTCTAAAACCAGCTTGAACATCTAGAAGTTCACGGTTCACGTATTACTGAAGCCTGGCTTGGAGAATTTTGAGCATGACTTTACTAGCGTGTGAGATGAGTGCAGTTGTGCAGTAGTTTGAGCATTGTTTGACGTTGCCTTTCTTTGGGATTGGAATGAAAATTGACCTTTTCCAGTCCTGTGGCCACTGCTGAGTTTTCCAAATTTGCTGGCATATTGAGTGCAGCACTTTCACAGCATCATCTTTCAGGATTTGAAGTAGCTCAACTGGAATTCCATCACCTCCACTAGCTTTGTTCATAGTGATGCTTTCTAAGGCCCACTTGACTTCACATTCCAGGATATCTGGCTCTAGGTGAGTGATCACACCATTGTCATTATCTGGGTAGTGAAGATCTTTTTTGTACAGTTCTTCTGTGTATTCTTACCATCTCTTCTTAATATCTTCTGCTTCTGTTAGGTCCCTATCATTTCTGTCCTTTATCGAGCCCATCTTTGCATGAAATGTTCCCTTGGTATCTCTCATTTTCTTGAAGAGATCTCTAGTCTTTCCCATTCTGTTGTTTTCCTCTATTTCTTTGCATTGATCACTGAAGAAGGCTTTCTTATCTCTTTCTTATCTCTCCTGCTTCTCTCTGGCGTGAGAGCCAAGATCTGGGCGAAGTGAACTGAAGGCGCACATGGGGGCTGAGCCTCTCACCTTCACTAGACGAGCTGCATTGTCTGACCCAAGCAGCGTGGGAGCAAGCCCGGGGCCAGGGTACCTTGCTCCCCAGGAGGGGAGCTGCCCTTACTCCTCACCCTGTGAAGATGTAAACATTCTGTAACCAGAGTCTCTGGATCACAGGAATCTTGACGAAGCCCGATCTGGTGGACAAAGGCACGGAAGACAAGGTCGTGGACGTGGTGAGAAACCTGGTCTTCCACCTGAAGAAGGGCTACATGATCGTCAAGTGCCGCGGCCAGCAGGACATCCAGCATCGGCTCAGCCTGGCCAAGGCCCTGCAGAGAGAGCAGGCATTCTTTGAGGATCACATACATTTCAGGTATGTGCGTGGAGCTTCCCCAGGGAGAACCAAAATTAAGGACTTCCTTCCTCACAGGAGAAATGCATGCTGTCCAAGGTCGGCTGTTGAGCATATCCGTGTGTGTCTGTTTCTTTACTATGACCATGGGGAATCTGCCTGGATGAGTAAAGGAGGAATTCACAAAGTAGGCAAAGAATAAATCTAAAACTTCAGAAGGAGGTGGAGACTTTTTGCAATAACTTATTATAGTTCTGGAAACAGAATATAAACGTAAGTGTGACAGGATGGAAATAAAGTGGAAAACCCAGAAATAGACTCAAATACATACATTTGGTCTGTGATAAATGTGGCACTTCAAATTCCTGGGCTTTGTCAGTTTTATTATCAATCAGTGGCACTGAGATAATTATTTAATAGTTGGGAAAAATTAAATTTGTCCTTACTTAACATGGGATACCAAAATAAATATCAGTGGAAGTTTAAAATTAAGTACAAAGAAAGTACCACTTCTCAGAAGAAAATATAGGTGGAGAATTAATAATCCCAGGATAAAGGCATTTTTAACCCTGATGCCAAAAATGAAATTTTTAAAAAAAGGATGATACTGATAAATTGGTTATTTTGAAATAATGAGAAGGTGTAGAGTTGGCGGAAAAGAAGAGGTGTGGGCTTGCATCTCCGCTGCCGATAGTGTGTGCTGAAATCACACAGGTGTCCCTAAGGCTGAATTCCATTTCCAGGAATTCCACACAGGCAAGTAATCAGAGATGTGTTCACTAATGTCCCCTAAAGCGTGTTCAGCACAGATTTGTTTTTAATTGTGAAGACTGTGGAATGCACATGTTGAAAATCATGGGATTTATATGGACAAACTAGAATAAGAGATCACAGTGCTAGCAACCATTATAGTGCTGTGCCAAGGAGATGCCAATAAAAAGACTGGCATCTTATAAGATGAGCCATCTTTCTTATAAGATGTTGAGAAAAACGTGACACATTACTGAGATTCTTTGTGTGTGCACATGTGTATGTGGGAGGAGACGCATGTCCTTTGTAAACATTATTATATCTGATGTTCCCAGAAGCCTGCAGAGACACATAGTTCAGAAGAGATCCTTGCAGTCCTGTGTTCATAGCAGCATTATTCACAATAGCTAAAAAAAAAAAAAAAAAAAGGAAGCAACCTGAGTGACCATTGATAGATAAACACAATGTTTATCCAAAATGGATAAAAAAAATTCCACCCACACAGTGGACTAGTATTTGGCCTTAGAAAGGAAGAAAATTCTGGCACCTGCTATAACACAGCTGTACCTTGAGTGTACTATGCTCAGTGAAATAAGCCATTCATGAAAAGACAAACACTGTATGATTCCTCTTATACAAGGTCCCTAAAGGGGTCAAATTCATAGAGACAGGACCTGGGGGAGGGGATGGGGAGATGCTTAATGGGGACAGAGTTTCAGGTGGGGAAGATGAGTTGTTTCTGGAGGTAGATGGTGGTGATGGTCACGCATCAATGTAATTGTACTTAATATCACTGAATGTGTGCCTACAGGCTTCCCAAGTGGCACTCATGGTAAAGAACTCACCTGCCAATGCAGGAGATGCAGGTTTGATCCCTGGGTCAGGAAGATCCCCTGGAAGAGGGCATGGCAACCCACTCTAGTAGTCCCGCCTGGAGAATCCCATGGACAGAGGAGCCTGGTTGGGCTGCCTTCCATGGGGTTGTAAAGAGTCAGATATAACTGAAGTGACTTAGCTCACACATGTATACTTACAAATTATTAAAGTGGTGAATTTTATGTTATGTATATTTCCCCACAATTAAAAAATTTGACAGGTACAGAAGCTGAAACTTAGGTATGAGTGTACTCTTGCAAAGATGTGTGTGAACTCATGTTTCCTGGCTGCCCTTCATCCTAAAAAGTCCTTTAAAATGTGGAAAACTGTGTAGAAACTCACTCTACAAACACATACTTGGAAAGAGTGAGAGGAGGGTTTGGTCTCCTTCCCCAAGCAGCTCATGATTTAAGTTCTCATTTTGGAGAAGAGTGGGTCCCCCAGTTCAGGCTTCATCCATGCACCTGTGTAAATATCTGTCAATATATTTTCATGAAACCCAATACCAATATGCACTGTGTATACAGAAGGGTATGTGCATGTTATGGAAACATATCTCTAGGTGATATGTGAATTTTTATAAAGACCATTTATAGTCAGGTGTCATAAGACACATTTAATATATCAGCTGGAAGGGATCATTCTATACCATTTTTGAAATACACAACGTTACAAAATTCAGTCATAATTTTGTGTGATCCAATTGCAGGACATACCATCCAGTGGGAAGTAACTGTACTTTTTTTGACTTTCCCCAGCAACAGAGAGCCAACCTGCATTTTCTGGCTAGACCCAAGTGGACATGAATGTTGTCTTCTCTTGCAGGGACCTTCTGGAGGAAGGGAGGGCCACTATCCCCTGCCTGGCAGAAAGACTGACCAATGAACTCATCATGCACATTTGTGTAAGTGCACGCAGAGCTGAACAGAGTCTTGCAAATGCAAAGCTAAACCATGTCGATACACATGGATCTCCTGTACATCTTGTTAAGATGAGGGTTCAGATTCAGGGAATTGTGGATGTGGCCTGGGATGCTCCCAGGGGATGTGGCTATTACCTGTCAGAGGATCACATGTTGAGTGGGATGCTGATAAACTACCCACCTGGCCTAATTAAAAATGAGCTTCTTGCCACACTGGCCTAACCCTAGCCCTTCCCTATTGCCAACCACAGCTCATTCCCTCTTCATGTTTATGTCTTTCCGTTGTTTTCCTCAGAAAACTCTGCCCCTATTGGAAAATCAAATAAAGGAGACTCACCAGCGAATAACAGAGGAGTTACAGAAGTATGGCAAGGACATCCCAGAAGAAGAAAGTGAGAAAATGTTCTCTCTGATAGAGGTGAGTACCGCTAGTGGCACCAAGATGGGGAATCGTACATCACTGTTCACAGGGATTATGGACGTCATGCTCATCTGTCTTCACTTCCCTAAAGCTGATCCAAACTCCTTCTGCCCACTTAGCACCAAATTGGGCCTATAGTTAGAAAGCAGGCAGGGAGTGGTGGACCACCCCATGCGTGCTGTTGGCTCGTCCTCAAGTGCGTTCCCTCACTGGGGACCCCCCAGGCAGCAAGGGGAGTTTGGGGTTGTCTGCTGCCCAGGCTTCTCTCCTGTCCTCCCGCCTGGCCTGAGAGACAGCAAAGAGGGACTCACCCACTCTCTGCTTGCACACGACCGCCAAACTACCTTGCTCTGTTTAGAGTATCTCTGCTGATTCTTTTTTTCTTCTTGGCAGAAAATTGATACATTTAATAAAGAGATCATCTCAGCAATAGAAGGGGAGGAACTCGTGGGGCAGTATGACTCCCGACTGTTTACCAAAGTACGAGCCGAGTTCTGCAAATGGAGTGCTGTGGTTGAAAAAAATTTCCAAAAAGGTGAGTCTGAGGCGCCACGGTAAACACGTCAGGCTGAGCTGAGTCCAGGGCTGGGGGAGGGGTGATGACGGTGGGGGAGGGGTGATGACGGCGGTGGTCAAGGACGGCCAGAGTAAGGACTTGGTAGCGTGAAAGCTGCATGTGCCGTTTCAAGTCCGTGAACTCTGGCCAGCAAGCATCAGGTTCAGATTTCAGAGGACACCTAGAGAGAAGATGCAGACTCAATGGCCCGTGTCAATCATGGCTCTGAGAAGAATCAGCTTTCCCTCAACAGTGAGCAGGTGACCTTGCCACATGTGTCATGCCCTTTGTGTTCCTGGTGGTGCTGCCCCTGAAATAATCCAGGTTCCATCTTGGTTAATCCACTGAAGCTTGAAACCTCATGTATCCTGTAATGGATCTTATAGTCACTGTTTAGTTGCTCAGTCATCTGACTCTTTGCAACCCCACCGACTGTAGCCTGCCAGGCTCTTCTGTCCATGGGATTTCCCAGGCAAAACTAATGGAATGAGTTGCCATTTCCTCCTCCAGGGGAACCTCCCAACCCAGGGATCAAGCCCATGTCTCCAGGTTGGCAGGTGGATTCTTTGCCACTGTGCTACCTGGGAAGCCCTTATAGCTGCAGTGGTGAAAAGAAAATGCAACAGCATCTTGGGTACCACCTTGCGTCATCACATCCTCAAGAGTCTAAGAAAAGTAGAAAATGTGATCTGAAATTTATTTATTTTTTTTACTATTTTAAGAAGCCTAAACTAAAGCATATATTGACCAATGAGAAAACTGCAGCAGCTGAGGGAACTTCCAGTTTGCTTTTATTCCAACAGTCTGATGGTGGAGGGGGACAGCAGGGGATGGTGGTGGTTTCACGATTTATTTAAACTGAGCAGAGGTTCAGATTGACAGTCCTCCTTGGCTTTGAGTAATGAACATGGGGAGAGAAATCAAGGGAGTTTCTACGTAATTCAGAGGCTGCACCTTTATCCCCTGGCGGAGGGCACAGATGGCGGGGCAGGATGTGAACCTCGGGGACCACAGCCCAGGACACTCACCCCGGGGTGGTCACCTGTCACGTGTCCACAGTCATTGTGACACTTGCTTGTTATTGCTCAGTTGCTTGGTCAAGTCCAGCTCTGTAACCCGGTGGACTGCAATACACCAGGCTCCTCTGTCCTTCACGATCTCCGAGTTTGCTCAAACTCGTGTCCATTGAGTCTGTGATGCCATCCAACCGCCTCATCCTCTGTCATCCCCTTGTGCTGCTTACAGAGGCTAAGTCCGTGAGCAGAGAGTTGTACACCTGCTGTGCAGTGTGTTCTTATGTCAGGGAGGGAGAGCACCACGCTAACCCCTTTCAAAGAAAACAAGAGTCTTTGGCTTCCAGAAGCTCCCTCGTGGCATTGCCTGGCCAGGTTTTTATGGCAAAAGGGCTTATGGCAGACAGCCTGTGAGAAAAATGGCTCATTTTTTAAAATGATAAATTCCTCCCAACAAATGATCAGTTCCATATCACTGGGTGCCCAAATGTAAGAATTAATTTGGACCCCTAATGCACCTCCTATCCAAAAATAAACTCAAAATGGATCAAAAACCAAAGTGTACAAGCCAAAACTGTAAAACTCTTAGAAGAAAGCATAGGTTTGAAACTTTGTGACCTTGGGATTAGGTAGTGGTCTCTTCAGCTAGGACACCTGAAGCAGAAGCAACAGAAGGAAAAAAATATGTTGGATTTCATCAAAATTTAAAACTTGTGTGCATATCAAAGAACACTATCCAGGAACATGATGTCTGAAAATCATGTATATGATAAGGGTCTATGTATACGATATGGGACTTCACTTCCCAGGTGGTGCTAGTGGTAAAGAACCTGCCTGGCAATGCAAGAGACCTAAGAGTTCTGGGTTTGATCCCTGGGTCGGGAAGATGCCCTGGAGAAGGAAATGGCAACCCACTTCAGTTTTCTTGCCTGGAAAATCCCCTGGACAGAGGAGCCTGGTGGGCTACAGCCATAGAGTCACAAAGAGCTGGACACAACTAAAGCGACTTAGTACTCACTCACTAGTATCTACAATATGTAAAGAACTCTTACAGCTCAACAACAGAAAAAGAAGTAATTCAATTTAAAGATGGACAAATGGAATAGACATTCCTCAAAAAAAAGAAAAAAGATACAGTTATGGCTAATAAGATTGTCTTCCCAGTGGCTTAGTGGTAAAGAATACGCCTGCCAATTCAGGAGACATGAGTTTCCTCCCTGGGTTGGGAAGATCCCGTGTCAGAGGAAATGGGAACCCACTCCAGTATTCTTGCCTGGGAAATACCATGGACAGAGGAGCCTCAGGGGCTACAGTCCATGGGGTGGCAAAGAGTCAGACACAACTGAGCACGAACACACACATGGCTAATAAGCATGTGACAAGATGAGCAATATTGTTAGCCATCAGAAATGCAAGTTAAATCCACAACAAGATCCCATCTCACACGTACTAGAGTGGCCCTTACGCTAAGTGGAAGAAGTGAGACACAAAAGGCCACAGTATGTACAATTCCATTTATGTGAAATGTTCAAAACAAGCAAATCTATAGAAATAGAAAGTGGATTAGTGGTTTCAGGGGCTGGGTAGAGGGAATGGGGAGTGAACAGGGTTCCCTGGGGTGGTGGAAATCCTTGAGAATTAAATAGTGGTAATGTTTGCACCACTTTGTGAATATACTAAACATATACTTTAATAATGGTGAATTTATGGTATGTCAATTAAATCTTAATTTTTTAAAATGCCTTTGAGAAAGTAGCTCCTGACCAAAAGTGGGTAACCAGGCTACCATCCCTGGTTAGTTCTTCAAAAAGAAAGAAACTTAGTCCTTCTGAATCATCCTCCCCCCCACCCCATGAAGGAGGTTCTTTAGACCCTAGTTTGTTTAGAGTAAAAAGAATTCCAAGAATATAGAGAAAAAATTAAGTGCTTTACGTGGTAAACAGTGATAACATATCACATTAATAATCCAACTGTATTATCCCTCTGGTTTATAAATACATTTTACTCCTACTGCAACCTGGGAATATATGCTGAGTCACTGATTCCAGCTGGCGTTACGGTCATTTCTTTATTTTTTTTTAAGTGTGTCCACCTCGAGCAGCATGTGGGAGCCTAGTTCCCCGACCAGGGATCAAACCCTCACCCCCTGCACTATGCCCACAGAGTCCTAACCACTGGACCACCAGGAAAGTCCCCATTTCTATTTTTTAAAGTGTCTGCAGGTCATAGTATTCTATGACACAATTTTCTTTACAAAATCAAATTTGACTTACCAAATTTCCTACTCAAGTTACCTTTTCCAGAATATGTCTTGGGATTCCCCAGTGGTCCAGTGGTTAAGACTCCACCTTCCACTGCAGGGGGCCCTGGTCCAGTTCCTGGTCCAGTTCCTGGTCAAGGAACTAAGATCCCACATGGTGTGGGGTGCAGCCAAAATTTTTTAAAACTGTCTTAGTAAGTTTCTGCATTTGCTATTCTTCAATGTCCTTCCGTGGCTTTACACATGCCATCTTGAAATAACTAAGGACAGTTATCTCAAAATCTGTTTCTTTATTGCAATCCTTGAATCTTTTTCAATTTGAAAATCAGATTTGATTTTTTTTCTTGCTCCTCTGTATTTTCAGGAAGGTCAGAATGCTACTTTGTTCAGCCAAACCAGCAAGGTTATTTCTGCAAAATAATTCAGAGCTATCCTTTCCTTCTGTAGGTTATGAAGCCATACATAACGAAATCAAGCTCTTTGAAAATCGGTATCGTGGCAGAGAGTTGCCAGGGTTTGTGAATTACAAGACGTTTGAGATCATCATAAAAAAGCAGGTCAGAGTTCTGGAAGAGCCTGCTGTGGACATGCTGCACACGGTGACAGGTGGGTTCTTGGTTTTACTTTAGGCATTTTATCAGTATTTCTAGGACAAGGTCAAAGCCAGTACCTCCTGCTGGGGTGTTTTCCAACACAAGCAACCCAACCAGTTTTTTCCAGACTCCAACTGGGTGTTCAACAATTCATTCCCCTTCCGACACTAATTGCCTAGAGTTAGCACAGACCCACAGCTCAGAGCCCAAGTCACAAGACCCGCCTCTGTGGATGGCAGCTTCGTGTCTGAGACTCCTGTACTGCTTAGTGACCAGCTATGTCACAGTTCCCACCACCACTCCTGGGGTTCCATACTCAGCTGGAACAGCTCACAGAACTCAGGAGCATACCCTACTTTACTGGTTTGCTGTAAAGGATTTGCTTACCTTTACCAGTTTATTAGTGGGGCTTCCCAGGTGGCTCAGTGGTAAGGAATCCGTCTGCCAATGCAGGAGCCGCACAAAACACTGGGCTTCCATCCAAGGGTCAGGAAGATTGCCTGGAGAAGGGAATGACACCCCACTCCAGTATTCTTGCCTGGAGAATCCCATGGGCAGAGGAGCCTGGCAGGGTACAGTCCTGGGGTCACAAAGAATGGGACAAGACTGAGTGAGCACACACACACACACACCAGTTTACTGGTGTTGAATATGAAAGATTGCAAGTTTGCAATGAAAGGTTGCAATGAAAGTTTGCAATGAAAGGTTGCAAATGAAAGATATACATAGTGTGTGATGTGGGCGGGTCACAAATGCTTCTGTCGGAGCAGTGGTGAGGGCGGGACCACCCTTTTGGCATGTGGTCATATTCACCAGCCTGGCTATCTTTGAGCCTGGTCATTAAGGGTTTTTATGAAGGTATAATCAATTATACAGCTTCCCTGGTGGCTCGGATGGTAAAGAGTCTGCTTGCAATGAGGGAGACCTGGGTTCGATCCCAGCATCGGGAAGATCCCCTTGAGAAGGGAATGGCAACCCACTTCAGTATTCCTGCCTGAATAATTCCATAGACAGAGGAGCCCCGAGGGCTACAGTCTATGGGGTCACAAAGAGTCGGACATGACTGAGCTATTAACACACACACCAACACCCACACCCACACAATCAATTATCCCATGGAAGCATAATCAATTTTTAATTCAATCTCCAGCACCTCCCCTAGCCCCCAGAAGTTGGGGGAGAAGGGGAAAGCTGGGTTGGATGTTCCAGGCTTCTAATCAAAAGCTTGGCCTTTCCGGTGACCAGCCCTATCCTGAAGCTGTCTAGGGCCACCTCGTTAGAACAAGCGATGCTCCTGTCACCCAGGATATTCTAAGGGGGTTAGGAGCTCTGTGTTAGGAACCAGGGACAAGAACCAGATATATGTTTCTTATCATACCTCACCTCCCTCTCCTCCACCGCTTTTCATACTTCACAATCTCAAAACACTATTGTTTATTCAAAGTTTCTGAGAAGAGAGGTTGACTGAACATTATGGGAGTGGGCTGAGCCTCTAAAGTGCGGCATGAACCTGAGACGGTGTCACTGTTGTCACGTGCCAATCGCAAGCCACGTCAGCACCGTGGAGGAGAAGCACAGTCCTTCACAGTACTAACCACCCCCTTCTCCTCGAGAACCTTCATTCCCTGGTTTCCTATTTACTGCTCCGAGCTTACTGAATCTCTTCTCTGTCATCTGCTTGGCCGACACCCTCCTCACTCAGGCTTCAGCTGTCTCATTTTAGCATCGAGTCATAATCTTGAGGATCCGTGAACTTGTACGGGTGAAGGGAAGACAGCCTTTTCACAGCTGATAAGACGTGTATTTCTTCTTTTTCTTACTTTGACTTTTTATTTATTTTTGTCCGCACAGGGTCCTCCTGGCTGTGCATAGTCTTTCTCTAGTTGCGGCAAGTGGGGGCTACTCTCCAGTTGCCGTGAATGGGCTTCTCATTTCGGTGGCTTCTCTCGTCGAGGAGCGCAGGCTCTAGGGCCTGTGGGCTTCAGCAGGGGCAGCACGTGGGCTCAGTAGTTGTGGCTCATGGGCCTTAGTGGATTGTGGTGTCCAGGTTTAATTTCTCCTCAGCTAGTGGGACCTTCCAGGACCAGGGATGGAACTTGCATCCCCTCCGTTGGCAGGCGAACTCTTTATCCACTAAGCCAAGTCCAAGTGGCTTCCCTGGTATTTCTAACTAAATTTTACCTTCGGGCTTAATAACTATAAACCAAATCTGTAATTGTGTCTTGTTGATCAATTGTGCATTCTTCATTTAGTCCTAAAGAAAAGTCTTGTGTAATATTTCAAGGCTTTCTGAAAATTCTTCAGAAAACGTTAAAAAGTCTATATATTTATATACCTATTTCTGTTTAGAAAAATGTGATATGTAGCCAGAAGCTTTCCAAGCATAGCAGCCAGTGATTAGCACTGGTCCAGTGGTTAGAACTCTGCACTTCCACTACAGGGGCGAGGATTCAATCCCTGGTCAGTGAACTAAGATCCCACATGCCTCGCAGTGTGGCCAAAAAAAGATTTCTAAGCATAAAGATACTGTACATCACACTAAGATAACATTCTGTGAGGAAGTCAAGTGGCAATATGAGTTTCAAAAGTAAAATGAAATAAAGTAAGTTTTCTGATTGAAATGAGAGTTTGTTCACCTATTTCTTTCAAATGGATAACAGAGCTATTTTGATTCCATTGATGTATTTTAAAAAGTGATGTGTTTTACTATAAATGTTAATATATTTATAACAACACAAATTTCATTCTTTGCAACTATTTATACATGGGATGAAAATTTAAACATCAGATAAATATTTCAGGGGACATTTAGATTTTTAAAATTCCTCCAGGATGTTTTTGAGTAAGAAAGCATACCTTCTTCCTTCAGAAAAAAAAGAAGAGATTGGGGTTGGGGAAGAGGGAGGCAGGGAACTGTTTCTGCTGTTTTATCCTCTTATTTTTTGCAATTTATGAAGTCATAGGTCCTTCCAGCAAGACTGAACTTCTTTGTCTTTCTTTCACCAGATATAATCCGGAATACCTTCACAGATATTTCAGGAAAACACTTTAGAGAATTTTTCAACCTCCACCGAACTGCCAAGGTAAAACTGACCATTAAGTTACTTAAAAAAAAAAAAAATCTAGGCCTGACACTAGAAAACAGATTTCTTAGATTAAGACTATTCAACTTTTATTATGTATTTGGAGAAGCAAATAGTCAGGATCAATAGTGAATTTAAGATATGAGCAGTGATGTCTCGTTAAAGGCAGTTAACAGGGAGAGAAAGAGAGAAAGAATTCAGAAGGAAAATATTTAGTCACAGGAGCAGAGGAGAGCCATAGTAAGTGTGGAACCCTTTTACAGCTGAAGAGAATGGTCCTGAATCTGGAAACTCATTGAGGAAATCAAATAGGAAAGACTCGTCCGATCTAGGAACGGGAGCTCCCCCTTGTCCTGGCTTGGGCTGCGTAGCTAATAACACTGCAGACACTTAATATTTCTCATAGTCCAAGAGACTGGAATCCCAGATGGAGGTGCTGACAGCCTTCTCATTGGTGTCTTCACAAAACAGGAGGCTGGGGGCAGGGGTAGAGAGAGAGCTCCCTGGGGTCTCTTCTCAGAGGGTCACTAACCCATTTGTGGGGTCCCCACCCTCATGACCTAATTAACTCCCAAAGACCCCCCACCTCCAAATGCCATCCTGTTGAGGATTAGGCTTTCAGTGTATGAATCTGGCAGGGACGCCAACCTTAGACCCAGCACCCAGCAGAGATGGGAAGACGGCTCTGCCTTTTGCAAGCCGGAGGTCTTGGGGCTTCTTAACCTGCCTGGGCCTCTGATTCCTCATCTACAGACAAGGACCAAGAGTGTCCTCTTAGTCAGAAGGAACACAGAGAGGAAGATTTAGGACCACACTTGGCATCACACATCACCCTCTGGCATTCAGTGAAGTCAGGGGGTCCAGGTAACTTTCTGTGTGAAGGGCCCCTCTTTGATTTTCTGGCAGCCAGTTCCTCTAAACTCCAGGAACATGAAATATGTGGAATTTGACTGATGGAATCTGGCTCCCATCTTATCCCTGTGAGCTCTCTGGTAGAAAAATATTCCTCCTCCTCAGATGGAAAAGTCTGTAAAAGGGAAAAGGAAAAAAGCTGGAAATCAGGCCTGAGAACAGAGCCCATGCAGGTTCCCAGGCCCTGGGGACGCAAGGTCTGGTCATCTGTGTGGCTCAGGCTTCCTGGGAAATTCTGACCCTCAGCCAGAATGGGAAGTCCCACTCCCTGCCCAGAGAAGCTATTGTGGGGACAGAAGGCTGCTCCAAAGCCACCAGCTCTTTTCTAGATGGCACCTGCGAGGGGTGGCCTTTGCAGTGATGCTATCTTCCCTTGACCCAGTGATTTGTTTCTAGATGGAAATTCTGTTGTGTTTCTCTCTTGCTGTAGTCCAAAATTGAAGACATTCGATCAGAACAAGAAAATGAAGCTGAGAAGTCCATCCGACTACATTTCCAAATGGAGCAGTTGGTCTACTGCCAGGACCAGGTGTACCGGCGTGCATTGCAACAGGTCAGAGAGAAGGAGGCAGAAGAAGAAAAAAACAAAAAAGCAAACAATTTTCACCAAGTCCAGGTCTCAGAGCCCTCCACAGCCGAGATCTTTCAACACCTGACCGCATACCACCAGGTGAGTCTGCTAGTTTTGAGACAGTGCTTCTCATCCATTCTCTGTCTCTGAGAATGAAGAGCCTATCTCTTCAGTCTTGTCTCTGTAAGGGGACCACCAGCCCCATCTTTCAGCCCTTTGGTAAGCCTCTGTAGGAGCAATTCAATCAGACATGAGAAGGATTGTTACTTAGAGCCACTTGCATCTGGTTTGGGTTGGCTGTGTGGCCCCAGTCAAGTTATTTAACCTCTCGGAGCCTTAGCTTTCCTCTCTAAAAGGAGGTAAGGTGGTTACCTCCTCCCAGGGTTCTTGTGAATATTCAGCAGGAGGAGTGTGGAAGGCAGTGACCGCTGGCCCTGGAGAAGCTGCTGCTCACAGAGACTTGTACTTTGATTGCTACCCTCATTTTGGGCTTCCCAGCTGACACTAGTGGTAAAGAACCTGCCTGCCGTTGCAGGAGATGTACGAGACATGGGTTCAATGCCTGGGTCAGGAAGATATCCTGGAGGAGGGCATGGCAACCTATTCTAGTATTCTTTCCTGGAGAATCCTATGGACAGGGGAGCCTGGCAGGCTACAGTTCATAGGGTTTCACAAGAGTTGGACATGACTGAGCAATGTAGTACACACATCTTACATTTCAAATGACTTGAGGGTCCATCTAATTAATCTGGGGAAGGATGCACAACTCAGACGCCGGGGGAATGTGAAAGTCTGGACAGGGAAACAAATGGCAACCTTCTGGTTTACCAGAAGTCTCCATCACTTCAGGCAGAGTTTCCCACACCAACTATGCTTACACATCTTGAGGATCTTCCAGAGATACAGATGTGGTGGGAGGGGGCAGGTCTGAGATGAGGCACAATTCTGCATTACTGATGGGCTTCCAGAGGATGCCATACTGCTGGATGGGGATACACTCTGAGCAACAAAGCTCAAATGGTCAGACTGCAGACCTTGGGATGTGCACGGGTGTGTGTGAAGCCAGTAAAGGGTAAGGCGAGGGCAGCCCTGTGCCTCCTTGGTTTCTCCTGCAGCCAAGCTCACCCCCCAGTGCTGCCTGGCAGAACCTTTGAGAGTGAGTAATACACACGTATTAAAGCCTTCATCTGATTGGGTGAGGCCCACCCACATTCTGGAGGATGATCTCCTTTACTTACTTAAAATTGACTGATTGGAGCTATTAGCCACATCTACAAAACGTCTCCACAGAGATACTTATATGAGAGTTCCACTGAATAAGTGGATCTACAACCCAGTCAAGCTGACACATGAAACTGACTATTATATCTGGGGAAAGGCTAGGGCTTGTTTTATTTCAGTAAGTATAAACAAAGGAACTGGCTTTTACAATTATGGAAGCTGGCTCATTAAGTCCAAGGTAGGTAGGACAAGCCATGCAGAAAGCCAGGCAGGTGCCAAATCTGCAGACCAGCGGCCACAGTCCTTCCTCCTCAGAAGAATTTCTGCCTGCAGTGGAGGAGTTGACACCTTTGTGCCTTTAAATTTCCTATCCAAGAACACCAGGAGACCCCTGATGCTCCTTCTTGAATATCCTTTTGGGGAGTCTCAGAAGTGTTTTAAAGTTCTCTTTGTGTAGGTGCTACACACTCCTGGACTCTATTCCTACTTCTTTTCTCATCTTTGTACCTCCTGTCAATGCGACTTTTCTTCCATGACATCTTGTTTGTTGACTTCTGCATGTTGTCTTATATTTGTTAACCATGCTGACTCTCTTAAACTGTCTCTGGTAGTTCTACATCTGTTTCTCCTGAGTTCTCCCAACAAACACTCATCCCTCTGCAGATAGTGGTGGTTTTACACTCTCCCAGCCAGACACCCTGGAATGTGAAGTCAAGTGGGCCTTAGAAAGCATCACTATGAACAAAGCTAGTGGAGGTGATGGAATTCCAGTTGAGCTATTTCAAACCCTGAAAGCTGATGCTGTAAAAGTGCTGCACTCAATATGCCAGCAAATTTGGAAAACTCAGCAGTGGCCACAGGACTGGAAAAGGTCAATTTTCATTCCAATCCCAAAGAAAGGCAATGCCAAAGAATGCTCAAACTACCGCACAATTGCACTCATCTCACACGCTAGTAAAGTCATGCTCAAAATTCTCCAAGCCAGGATTCAGCAATATGTGAACCGTGAACTCCCAGATGTTCAAGCAGGTTTTAGAAAAGGCAGAGGTACCAGAGATCAAATTGTCAACATCCGCTGGATCATGGAGAAAGCAAGAGAGTTCCAGAAAAACATCTATTTCTGCTTCATTGACTATGCCAAAGCCTTTGACTGTGTGGATCACAATAAACTGTGGAACATTCTGAAAGAGATGGGAATCCCAGACCACCCGACCTGCCTCTTGGGAAACCTGTATGCAGGTCAGGAAGCAACAGTCAGAACTGGACATGGAATAACAGACTGGTTCCAAATCGGGAAAGGAGTACATCAAGGCTGTATGTTGTCACCCTGCTTATTTAACTTATATGCAGAGGACATCATGAGGAATGCTGGGCTGGAAGAAGCACAAGCTGGAATCAAGATTGCCAGGAGAAATATCAATAACCTCAGATATGTAGTTGACACTACCCTTATGACAGAAAGTGAAGAGGAACTAAAAAGCCTCTTGATGAAAGTGAAAGAGGAGAGTGAAAAAGTTGGCTTAAAGCTCAACATTCAGAAAACGAAGATCATGGCATCTGGTCCCATCACTTCATGGGAAATAGATGGGGAAACAGTGGAAACAGTGTCAGACTTTGTTTTTTGGGGCTTCAAAATCACTGCAAATGCTGATTGCAGCCAGGAAATTAAAAGATGCTTACTCCTTGGAAGGAAAGTTATGACCAACCTAGATAGACATTACTTTGCTAACAAAGGTCCATCTAGTCAAAGCTATGGTTTTTCCCGTGGTCATGAATGGATGTGAGAGATGGACGGTGAAGAAAGCTGATCGCCGAAGAATTGATGCTTTTGAACTGTGGTGTTGGGGAAGACTCTTGAGAGTCCCTTGTACTCCAAGGAGATCCAACCAGTTCATTCTAAAGGAGATCAGTCCTGGGTGTTCATTGGAAGGACTGATGCTAAAGCTGAAACTGCAATACTTTGGCCACCTCACGCGACGAGTTGACTCACTGGAAAAGACTCTGATGCTGGGAGGGATTGGGGTCAGGAGGAGAAGGGGACGACAGAGAATGAGATGGCTGGATGGCATCACCGATTCTGTGGACATGAGTTTGAGTGAACTCCTGGAGTTGGTGATGGACAGGGAGGCCTGGCGTGCTGTGATTCATGGGGTTGCGGAGAGTCAGACATGACTGAGCGACTGAACTGAACTGAATGCTCTTTCCAGTTTTTATACCTCAAACTTTTCTTGCCCTGTCTGGTCCCTCAGCGCAACTTGAAACCACAGTAGACCAGCAGACAGCCTTGCCCTGTCCCAACTTTAGTGAGCATTCCCTACTTTTCCTATCAAGTATGATCCTCGCTGGCTAAAGTCAAGGTGTTAGCAGGGCTGGGTACCTTCTCAAGGGTCTACAGGGAGAATCTCTTTCTTGGTCCAGTCCAGCAGAAACAAAGGAAAATAGTCAAGCAAATTAATATCGGGTTAGCCAAAAAGTTCATTTGGGTGTCTGCCTTTTTTCATTTATCTGATTCAATTTATTCTTTGGATACATTTTTTCAATAGACCAAAATGAAGCAGAGGCCATGGGTTAGGTGGGAAGAGGGTATTGTCTCAGGAAGGACTCCTTCAGGAAGAGGGAGAAAGGAAAGTTGAAAGTGACTTCCAGTGTGCTTAGATCTCAGAGGGCTCCCTTCTGTGGCTTTTGATAGCCCACCTCCTTTTATGCTAAATAATTTCAGCCTTGATTAAAAAAAAAAAAAAGAGGTTATAGAATCTTTTAAGCAGAGTTGTAAATAATTTTAAAATGTGGGGTTTTTTAACATTTATTTTTAATTGGAGGATAATTGCTTACAATGTCATGTTGATTTCTGCCATACAACAAGAATCATCTGTAAATACACATATGTCCCCTCCCTCTTGAACCTCCCTCCCATTCCCTCACCCCCATCCTACCCCTCCAGGTCCTCAGAGAGTATGGAGTTGAGCTGCATGTGTTATATAGCAACTTTCCATTAGCTATCTATTTTACACATGGTAATGCCTATCTTGAAATGCTACTCTTAATTCATCCCACCCACACACTGTGTCCACAGGTCTATTCTCTGTAGTTTTTGTACTCAGTGCATTTACCTTCCTAGGGCACGTTTTGCCCTCTTCCATTTAGGTTACTTCTGGTCAGGAGAGGCTGTTGGGAGCCCAGAGTCGGGGGTGGACCCTAGCCTATTGCTGCCCAGACCGCAGAGGATGCGGGCGGGTCTGAAACCCAAGCGGGGACTATGCACCCATGGGGTCTGGGTCCCTGCCGGGGTGCCGAGGTGAAGTCAGGGTGTCCTGGCTGCCACGGCCCCTCACCCTCGTGTGAATTGTGCCTTCCTTCCTCGCAGGAGGTCAGCACCCGCATCTCCAGCCACATCCCCTTGATCATCCAGTTCTTCGTGCTCCGGACGTACGGCGAGCAGCTCAAGAAGAGCATGCTGCAGCTGCTTCAGGACAAGGACCAGTACGACTGGCTGCTGAAGGAGCGCACCGACACCAGAGACAAGAGGAGGTTCCTGAAGGAGCGGCTGGAGCGGCTGTCCCGCGCGCGGCAGCGGCTCGCCAAGTTCCCGGGCTGAACGCGCCCTCCGTCCAGCCCCGGGTCTCCAGGGAGCGGACCACGGACAGCTCCCCCGACGGCCGCACGCCCTCAGCTGCCCGATTCACACATGCTTCAGTGGTCAGCCTGTAGCCTAGACTCTGCTGTCTTTAGCGGCTAAGCACACTGGCTTCAAGCATCAGGTGATTTCCTTCGATGCTTCTTGCCCACCCTGCCCCATCCCTGAACTCTCTCCGCCCCTCTGTCAGTTATGAATCCCCACACAGCACTGTAGAAGGGTCATTCCAATTTCAGTAATAGCCTTTCACACCCCATGTTTTAGGAGCATGAGTGCCACATTTGTGAATGCATACAGAAGCCTATTTCTTCAATTTGCAATAAACTTCTTTCTACCAGACCTTCCTCTGACTCTTTTCTGATGTTTGTTTTATTGCTGTTTTGCTTGCAGTGGGTCTTCATTGCTGCACGCGGGCTTTCTCTAATAGTGGCGAGTGAGCGCTACTCTGGCATCGTGCTGCGTGGGCTTCTTATAGCTGCAGCGGCTTCTCTCGTGGTTCACAGGCTCTAGGGCTCGTGGGCTCAGTAGTTGGTGGTGCATGGGCTTTGTTGAGCGTAGGCATGTGGGATCTTCCCAGATCAGGGATCAAACCTGTGTCTCCTGCATTGGCAGGTGGATTCTTATCCACTGTGTCATCAGGAAGCCCCCTCTGACACCTTCTTCATTTGGGAGACATTTGAAAATGACAGCAGGTGGGAATCTGTGGAGCAATCAGTGGACACTAAGGCTGCCCTCTGTACTGGGTCAGTTCAGAAGGAATGGTTGAGCAAAAGAACGTGGTGGGTTATTTATAAGAGGCTAGAAGGGAAATGGGGAATAAAGTTAAAGAAATGGGACAGAAGGTGAAGCAGTCGGCATTTGTTGTTTATAATGTGTGCTGATCAAGCATCCAGTCTGCTTAATTGCTGGCCACCTAGGGTGGAGCTGAAAGATGAAAGCCTAAGTCGAGAGAGGTCACTGCCCACCCAGGAGGATTTTTACAGCAGATGCTGTTCTTGTCTGGGAGGTGAGAAGGCAGAATATTAACCATGTGTTGTCCAGAAGGAGCAAGCAGGGTCCCGACTGGCCTCCTTGGAGTGGGCAGCCATGAGGACATGCAGACACCCAGCCAGAAAGGGAGTGGCTGCCTCATGACCAAGCTGGATAACAGCTTGTTGGAAGAGGTGGACTAGCTGCACTGTCCCCTCCCATCCAGACCCTGCCCCACCCCCACCCCAGCCCTTTCTGACACTGAGGATTCCACAATCCTCAAAGCTTGGGACAGTGCAAGAATTTCTGTACAAGATTATTTATGTATTATTTTTTTTGGCTCCAAAATCACAGCAGATGGTTACTGCAGTCATGAAATTAAAGGACGCTTGCTCCTTAGAGGAGAAGCTATGACCAACCTAGACAGCATTTTAAAAAGCAGAGACGGTACTTTGCTGACAAAGGTCCATACAGTCAAAGCTATGCTTTTTTCCAGTAGTCATGTGTGGATGTGAGAGCTAGACCATAGAGAAGGCTGAGAGTCAAAGAACTGATGCTTTTGAGCTGTGGTGTTGGAGAAGACTCTTGAAGAGTCCCTTGGACTGCAAGGAGATCGAACCAGTCAATCCTAAAGGAGATCAGTCCTGAATATTCATTGGAAGGGCTGATGCTGAAATTCCAATATTTTGGCCACCTGATTCGAAGAGTTAACTCATTAGAAAAGACCCTGATGCTGGGAAAGATTGAAGGCAGGAGGAGAAGGGGACGACAGAGGTTGAGATGGTTGGATGGCATCACTGACTCAATGGACATGAGTTTGAGCGGGCTCCAAGAGACGGTGGGGGACAGGGAGACCTGGCGTGCCACAGTCCATGGGGTCGCAGAGAGATGGACATGACTGAGCAACCAAACAACAAGTGTACGAGAAGGGATGCTGAGACTTGGAGCTGCTGCCCCTTCATGGCTGGCTGAGGAACTGCTCCAGTATCAGGAGTCCCACAGAATCTGCCTCGACCAAAAACAGAGGTGTCACTATTGCCAAGGATTCTTCTTTGCTGTTGTTATAGTCTTCCTAGAGATTCCTAGACAGATAGGGGAAGAAAGCCGATAATGTTTCAGAGAGCATGAATTTCCTTGGGGGACAAGCCCACTGGGGACTCACAAGGTGCTCACTTTCCTTTTGTCGGAAATCGCAGGTGTCCAGGAATCCCTCAGCTCTGTCCTGACTGGCCATCCATAGGGCAGAAGTACACTGTCTCCCCTCCTATCTGTTGAGGAGTCAAGCAGAGGCAGGCCTGGAGTCCACCCTGTGTGAGCCCATCACTCAGAGGGCAGTGGGGCTCAGGCAAGAGACTGAACTGCCCCCCCTCCTCCAACCTCCATCTCCCCACCCCAGTCCCCCATCTCCATCTGTGAAGGGCAACCCCAGTATCAGGGCCTGCCTCTCCAGATTCTGCTGCCGGCTCCACAGCGCCAGCTTGAAGGTCCGTCAACCTGGGCAGACTAAACTAGAAGAGCAATCATGCATACACAGGGACCCTCACTCCACGCAAGTCTGGGGCTCAGTTGACCCCAAAGTATGGGGCTGAGTTGGGAGCAGAGCTAGGAGAGGAACTAGATAACATTGAAGTGACAGAACTAGGAAGCCTCGGTTTTCCAGATTACAGGGTCTGCTGGCACTTAATAGATGCTGTGGGAGGGAGTAGGCATAGGCGATGCCAGGCACATGTCCAAATGACTGGACTATCTTCTAAGATGCTATGGAGCACCTACCTTCACTAGTTTCCTTCTTGGAGCAAAGACAAAAGCAGCCAGCCAGGAAAGTCCCCAAGTCAGTTACTATGTGGGAGGAAAGGAATCCAATCCAACCGGTAAACCAGGAAGCCTTAAAAGCAGCTAATGGGGCACTGACGTTGGCTTTCCAAGGCTCAGTGGATCCAAGTGATCAGTGGATTTTCAGGGGATTATGAGTTCAGGTTCTTTAATCACAGCAAAACACTGGCTCCAACACCAATATTTATGGGGTTCACTCATTTAAAATGAAATAGCTGGTACCTTATGGGCTTTCACAGGTGACCTAATGGTAAAGAAACTGCCTGCAATGGAGTAGATGTGGGTTCGATATCTGGGCGGGGAAGATGCCCTGGAGAAGGAAATGACAGCTCACTTCAGTATTCTTGCCTGGAGAATCCCGTGGACGGGGAGCCTGGTGGATTGCAGTACCATGGGGTTGTGGAGTCAGAGAAAGCAGGCACAGCTGGTACATTAGTGATTTTTTAAAACAAAGAATTGATGCTTTTGAACTGTGGTATTGGAGAAGACTCTTCAAAGTCCTGTGGAAAGCAAGGAGATCAAACCAATCAATCCTAAAGGAAATCAGTCCTGAATATTCATTGGAAGGACTGATGCTGAAGCTCCAATACTCTGGCCATCTGATACAAAGAACTGACTCACTGAAAAAGACCCTGATGCTGGGAAAGATTGAAGGCAGGAGAAGGGGACGACAGAGGATGAGATGGTTGGGTGGCATCACCGACTCAATGGACATGGGTTTGAGCAAGCTCCGGGAGTTGGTGATGGACAGGGAAGCCTGGTGTGCTGCAGTCCATGGGGTCGCAAAGAGTCAGATATGACTGAGCAACCAAACTGAACTGAACTACTTTGGAAGTAGCATAAATTGCACATTTTTCTTAAAACACTGGGCACACTGGGAGAAGAGCTCCGGCCTGTACCACATCATACATCACCCTCTCTGTGTCCAAAGCAGAAAAGGACTGTGGCTGTGGGATAGGACTCCAACCAGGAGTATATGTGTATGTGTGGGCTCTTCACAAAATTAGGTCCAGGGTGAAGCCTTGGTAGGAAGAATAAAGCCTCTGAATTTCGAGCCAGATCAGGGCAACCCCAGGAACACCAGAGAGGAGTTGAGAACAGACCAGCCACCTGAGTTTAAGGCAGGACTGTCCCCCCTGCCCCATAACAGCTCAGTGAGAAATGAATCAAAGTTACTTCATTCTCCACCCTGGAAACTCACCTACTTCCCCAGCTGCAAGAAACCACAAAGTGATCAGCACAGATTCCACAGCTTTAATACTCGTGTGTCCACTTTAGTATTTTGGGTCAATTTATATTAAGTAAATTAATGTATGTCTCTTGTAAAGGTTTAAATACAGAAATATTGATTTCCCTAGTCTCAGCATTCAGGCTGGATCTTTCTTTGTTGTTTGTTTATTCATTTGGCTATGCTAGGTTTTAGTTGCCGCATGCAGGATCTTTATCTTCATTGTGGCATGTAGGATCTATTCCACCCTGGGATTAAACCCAGTCCCCCTGCACCGGGAATGTAGAGTCTTAGCTACTGGACCACCAGGAAAGTCCCCTGGCTGGATCTTTAATTTTCATTCAAAATTAAAGCCACTCACGGGAGAAGGACTCCAAAAAGAGAAGTACAACTGAAAAAGATGTCAGCTACCCTGCCACGTGGACACTTTTAGGACACAGTCCATCTTCATTATTCACAGATTTCTTACCAGTAGATCTACCTACTCATTAAAGTTGATTCGTTACCCCAAATGAACACTATCAGCGCTTTCCTGGACACCAGCAGAGAAGCAAAAATATTGAACTGCTGACTGAGTTTGAAAATGGCCACCCTGCCTTCCTATTCCAGCTCAGGCCATAAACAAGTATCTTTTTCAGTTTATTGAGCGCCATGCTGTTTAGCACTTTTGTATTTTCAGATGGTGATATGGCCCCAAGCAGAATGGGAAGTGCTGTCTAATCTCCTAAGTGCAGGAAGGCTGGCTGTGCCCTCCAGACAAAACATGTGTGCTAGAGAAGCATCCTTTAGGAGTGAGTTAGAAGAACTGTACAAAAAAGATCTTCACGACCAAGATAGTCACGATAATGTGATCACTGACCTAGAGCCAGACATCTTGGAATGTGAAGTCAAGTGGGCCTTAGAAAGCATCACTATGAACAAAGCTAGTGGAGGTGATGGAATTCCAGTTGAGCTATTTCAAATCTTGAAAGATGATGCTGTGAAAGTGCTGCACTCAATATGCCAGCAAATTTGGAAAACTCAGCAGTGGCCACAGGACTGGAAAAGGTCAGTCTTCATTCCAATCCCAAAGAAAGGCAATGCCAAAGAATGCTCAAACTACCGCACAATTGCACTCATCTCACACACTAGTAAAGTCATGCTCAAAATTCTCCAAGCCAGGATTCAGCAATATGTGAACCGTGAACTCCCAGATGTTCAAGCAGGTTTTAGAAAAGGCAGAGGCACCAGAGATCTAATTGCCAACATCTGCTGGATCATGGAGAAAGCAAGAGAGTTTCAGAAAAACATCTATTTCTGCTTCACTGACTATGCCAAAGCCTTTGACTGTGTGGATCACAATAAACTGTGGAACATTCTGAAAGAGATGGGAATCCCAGACCACCTGACCTGCCTCTTGAGAAACCTGTCTGCAGGTCAGGAAGCAACAGTCAGAACTGGACATGGAACAATAGACTGGTTCCAAATAGGAAAAGGAGTACGTCAAGGCTGTATATTGTCACCTTGCTTATTTAACTTATATGCAGAGTACATCATGAGGAACGCTGGGCTGGAAGAAGCACAAGCTGGAATCAAGATTGCTGGGAGAAATATCAATAACCTCAGATATGCAGATGACACTACCCTTATGGCAGAAAGTGAAGAGGAACTCAAAGGCCTCTTGATGAGAGTGAAAAGGTTGGCTTGAAGCTCAACATTCAGAAAACAAAGATCATGGCATCTGGTCCCATCATTTCGTGGGAAATATAGATGGAAAAACAGTGGAAACAGTGTCAGACTTTATTTTTTTGGGCTCCAAAATCACTGCAGATGCTGATTGCAGCCAGGAAATTAAAAGACACTTACTCCTTGGAAGGAAAGTTATGACCAACCTAGATAGTATATTAAAAAGCACAGACATTACTTTGCCAACCAAGGTCCGTCTAGTCAAGGCTATGGTTTTTCCCGTGGTCATGTATGGATGTGAGAGTTGGACTGTGAAGAAAGCTGATCAGCGAAGAATTGATGCTTTTGAACTGTGGTGTTGGAGAAGACTCTTGAGAGTCCCTTGGACTGCAAGGAGATCCAACCAGTCCATTCTAAGAGAGATCAATCCTGGGTGTTCATTGGAGGGACTGATGCTGAAGCTGAAACTGCAATACCTTGGCCACCTCATGCGACGAGTTGACTCACTGGAAAAGACTCTGATGCTGGGAAAGGTTGGGGGCGGGAGGAGAAGGGGACGACGGAGAACGAGATGGCTGGATGGCATCACCGACTCTGTGGACATGAGTTTGAGTGAACTCCGGGAGTTGGTGATGGACAGGGAGGCCTGGCGTTCTGTGATTCATGGGGTCGCGGAGAGTCGGACACGACTGAGCGACTGAACTGAACTGATGGGGTTGCTGGCCATGAGTTCCATGTCAATGAATGGACAGCATCTACCAATAAGGTGTCTTTAAGCAAACACACAGTAAACAAAGTTCTATGGCGATCAGGTGACAAAGACAGGTGGCTGGCAGGCACCTGCCCCCACTTGTCCCCTTTTGTTGTTCGGTTTTAGGTCATGTCCGACTCTTTGTGACCCCGTGGACTGCAGCACGCCAGGCTTCCCTGTCCTTCACCATCTCCCAGAGTGATCCGACTCATGTCCATTGAGTCGGTGATGCCATCCAATCATCTCACCTCGTCCTCTGTCATCCCCTTCTCGTCTTGCCCTCCCCTTCTCCTCCTGACTTCAATCTTTCCCAGCATCAGGGTCTTTTCCAGTGAGTCAGCTCTTAGCATCAGGTGGCGAAAGTATTGGAGCTGTAGCATAAAAGATTTTAAAGATGGCCCACATCAAAAAATAACAATCTTAAAAAAAAATATTATCTAACAAAACATGTGTTTTCTTTTTTTATTACAACTTTTACCGTAATTTTAACACAAACTGACATAACGCAGACAATTCTCTCCAATTACCTGTTACACGTTGGGACCTGCCAGATTTGGGCTATTTGAAGAATGTGAGTGGATTTCTCTTCCAGGGAGGAAAGCATTTACCCTCTCTCTCTCTCCTACCTGTGGTCACAACTCCAGGGGCTGAGGCACATGTTAAGGAAGCAGCTCTGCTGCTGTGAGCCCACAGGAATTTTAAGGGAGAAGATGCTAGACTCAAGTTTGAGAAGGCAGAACCTGAGGACTCTGGGATCACTGGGCAGAGAGTTCTAGAAGGGAGGTGGGTCTCAGGGTCCATATCTGGGAAAAATGGGAGGTACAGGTGATGCTCCTTAAGGAGCTTGGCTACCTCCTAGATCAGGGGTCCCCAGCCCCTAGGACTGGTCCAGGCGGCACAGCAGGAGGTAAGTGGCGATGGGAAACTTCATTGGCCACTTCCCATCACTCCACCTGAACCATCCCAGTTCATGAGAAAATTGTCTTCTAGGAAACTGGTCCCTGGTGCCAAAAATTTGGGGACTGCTGTCTTCCCTGGTCGGAGAAGGCAGTGGCAAGCCACTCCAGTACTCTTGCCTAGAAAATCCCATGGGTGGAGGAGCCTGGTAGGCTGCAGTCCGTGGGGTCGCTAAGGGTCAGACTCGACTGAGCGACTTCACTTTCACTTTTCACACATTGGAGAAGGAAATGGCAACCCACTCCAGTGTTCTTGCCTGGAGAATCCCAGGGACGGGGGGAGCCTGGTGGGCTTCCGTCTGTGGGGTCGCACAGAGTCGAACACGACTGAAGTGACTTAGCAGTCTTCCCTGGTGGCTCAGACGGTAAAGAATCTGCCAGGAATGCAGGAGACCTGGATTCAGTCCCTGGGTCAGGAAGATCCCCTGGAGAAGTGAACGGCTACCCACCCCAATATTCTTGCCTGGAGAATCCCATGGACAGAGGAGCCTGGCAGGCTACAGTCCATGGGGTCACAAAGAGTTGGACACGACTGAGAGACTGACACCTTCACACTTTCACTTCGCTGTCCTACAGGACAAGCTGGGGCCAGCACGGCAGCCAGGGGACCACATCTGCACCACCTGACCTCACCCCCTGCCAACCCACCATGCAGCGGCTGCCCTGACATCAAGGCCCAGTGCGGAAATGCAGACTGGTTCTGCTTGCCACATGTTTGGAAAAAAAAAAAGCATAATTTATTTGTACAGTTTTTCACAATTGAATTTTACAGTTTAAAAAAGATACAAAACAGAAAACAAACAGCAGTCACATAAATTAAAAGAAGCCCTAAAGGAGGAGTGCTTGCTCACCATGACGACACTTTTTGAAATCTCACTCGGAGGAGGCAGGTCAGGATGGCCCCTGGGTCTGCTGCCGCCCGAGCATCCTGCTAGTGGATTGTCCTGACTTCCACTCCAAGGTCACGTCCTAGTACAGAATCACGCAAGTTGTTCTGCGAAACCAGGGTGTCGGAGAGGAGGCAGGACCTCACAGCGCCCGTGTTTACACTTCACACCTGGTCACTGAAGCCTGACTCTCCCCTCCAGGGAAACTTGAGGAGTGGCTGGAAGGGGCCATGGGGAGGCCCACGCACACCCCTCTCTCCTTTCTCACAAGCCCAGATGCTGTGCTTCAGGACAGCCTTTACAGAACATTAAACTGGGAGCAGTCACTTTGTGAAAGCAGCTCAAGCTGGCTACTGCTCACACAAGCAAAGGCAGCAGTAATTTCAAAAAGCTAAGAGTAGGACTACGGCCCGGTTTCACGGGCACTGAGGTAGTAACAGGTAGACGCTTTACAGGAAACAGTGTTTCTTTAATTAGTATCCCTGATTTCCCTGGGTGAGCTCGATTTCCAGGTGAATGATTAGCAGGCTTTAAGAGGGTCAGCAGGCACCCCACTCGGGATGAGGACCTCAGTGGGGGCCCAGGGCATTGCACCATCTTCAAGGGAGGCCAGGGAGAGACTGGAGAGTAAGGCAGGTCTCCCTGGGTGGGGGCCCCCAGCAATGCTGAGGATGATCGCACATGTTCCCAGGGCTCTGTCTACACACCCCCCGAAAGAAAAAGGTTCGCATCCCCTTTCAAGTGGCTATCAAGTCATCACCCATGAAGAGCTGGTCCCTTTATTTCCAGCCAGCACTCGGGGCTGCTAAGAAGGCACTCCAGAATGTTCATCAAATTCCCTCGTGCGGAGACAGGCCCTGGGGCTACCCCAAATGGCCTCACCAGCAGGGGCCCCAGAGGCTGGTCCCTGCAGGTTCCGCCAGGTTTTTTCCCTTCCTTTCTCAAGCCATCCAGCAGCTGAGAAGTCGCCAGCCCCCTGTGCATCCAAGAGGGGTCCCTGGAATGGGGCTCAGAGGGGAGGTCCCGCGGGGCAGACCCCATCCCCTGGCTCTGCACTGGCTCTGATGTCCACGTCCAGCCAGCCTCCCTGGTCAGACGAGGGGTCTGGAAGGGTAGGCCTGGGGGTAGGGGAGCCACGGGGTCTGCACAGAACTGTGGAAAGGGCCAAGACATACAGGATCATGATCGAATAAAAACAAAAGGACCCGGAATCACCTCAAAAAATACGTAATGCATGGGGATTAAAAATCAGCCCCTTCTTTTTCTTGTGGAATGTTGTGAAGGACCCAGGGCCATGCAGATTAGCTGTTTGCCTGTTCAAAAAGGAAAAAGAAACGATGTTATTTTCTTAAAACAAACAAAGGTAGAAAATTATTTTTCCCCTACATTGAGAGGGAGGGCTTCTCTGGTGGCTCAGTGGTAAAGAGTCCACCTGCCAACAAGGAGACACGGGTTCTATCCCTGATAGAGGAAGACACCACACGCTTCGGAGCAATTAAGCCCATTTACCACAGCTACTGAGCCTGGGATCTAGAGCCTGTGCTCCACAACAAGAGTGCATGCTACATTGCTTCAGTCGTGCCGGATTCTTTGTGACCTCATGGACCGAAGCCTACCAGGCTCCTCTATCCATGGGATTCTCCAGGCAAGAATACTGGAGCGGGTTGCTATGCCCTCCTCCAGGAGATCTTCCCAACCCAGGGATCGAACTCAAGTCTCCTTCGTCTCCCTGCACCGGCAGGCAGGTTTGTTACCACTAGCGTCACCTGGGAAACCCCCCCATAAGAGAAGCCACTGGCAATGAGAAGCCTGCTCACTCCACCAGAGAGTAACCCCCGCTCACCACAATGAGAGAACGTCTGCGCAGCAATAAAGACCCAGCACAGCCAAAAATTAAATAAATAAATTATTTTTAAAAATTAGACAAAGGGATATTTTTTCTACAGCATGAAGGTTGGGTTAGACAGACAATGGAAGAGAATGGTATGTGCAAAGGCCTGGGGACAGGAGGGGCCGGGATATCGGGGGGGGGGTCCAATCACTCAGCACCGCTGGGACGCAGGCATCTCTGGGCCAGCCAAGCATGACCTTAGCCACTGAAAGTCATCCGGGGTCTACTCAGTTCTGCTTTCTACCCCACCTCCTCCGTCGTCAGCCCCCCACTTCCCGCTGCTGAGCCACCAGCATTGCCTAGACACACAGTGCCTGTCTGCTCTCTCATCCTGGAGGGACTGTCACCCCATGGCCTGCCTCACCTTCCCCTCAGTCTCCCCAGGATTCCCTCCCAGCTTCCCTCCATCATGCAGGTCCTCAGTGGGACAGTGGGGGTCATGAATTTCCAGAACCCGGCCCTTTGCGGGGTGGGGACTGGCTGGGCCCTGAGTCACTTGAAGGTGTTAGGTTTTTGCTCAGGGGAGATGCAGGCCAGACCTAATCCAGGCAGTGCCCTTGGCTTCTGCCCCATCTCCTGGCACCTGGGCACCTTTGGAGACTTGAGGGAGATAGGACTTTCACCTGGAACCTAGCCCTGGAAGGAGCCAAAATCTGTGAGCGCTGCCCAGTCCCAAGGCCCCTGCGATGGGCAGACACGCGGTCCTCACCCAGGATCTGGACAGAACCCAAGACTGGGCTGTGCTGAGGACCACGCGCCAGGCCAGAAGCCAGAGGCAGCAGGGGCGTCAGGAGCCCCTTGGATCTTTCCCTTCTCACACCCTCTCCTTGTACCAGAGGCCCCAGCTGCTCCCCTGAGTGCCCGTGACAGCCCAGAGAAGGACAGGGCCAAGTCACGGCTGGCAGACCTGCCTCGCTCTGCTCTCTGCCTGTCACCAGAAGTTTGATACGATGACATCTGAGTAGGTGAATGGAGCTATTAGAGCCAGAAGCAAGCCCATCACAGGTAACCCTGGACCCTGCAAAGCTGGGCCCCAGAAGTTTTCATTCAAACATGTACAGGGAGGGGTGCCACCTGTCACAGGACCACACCTCCTAGACCTCCGGGCTCTGACACAGTGAAGTGGGGAGCTGATCAGGAGGATGGAAAGGTTACCCTCATTTGTCGATAGATCCAGTCTGTGAACACTGTCACGTTCCCGTACACTCCCGGTCGGTATGCCTTGGCACAGCCCGACCCCCAGCTCGTGTCTCCAATCAGCCACCAGACACTGCTCTTCAGTGTGACCAGAGGACCTCCACTGTCACCCTGGGGGACACAGCAGGTTATAGAACAGAAGTCAGTCCACAAGCCACACAGGCCAGAGGGCAAGAAGGTAGGATGAGGGCTCAGCTGGGTGATGGGAGAGTCTCCGGGTCTCCTCCAACCCCAGGTCGCAGGTAGGGGAGGGGTGCGCCTCATGGGCCCAGTGGGAGCTGGGCAAGGCCCCGCGGGTCATCACCTGGCAGGAGTCGACAGTGCCCCGCAGGTAGCCTGCGCAGATCATGGCGGGTGTGATGAGGTTGTCGTACATGTACTTGTTGTTGCACTGCCTGGGCTCGATGAGGTGCACCTTGGCCGCATTCAGGTCATCCGAGGTCTTCCCTGCAACAAAAGACGGCATAGCTCTCACAGGAAGTCTGGTCTCCCTCCTGGACACGTGGACATATGGCCATGCCACTCCTCCCAAGCTGGCTCCTGGGGAGCCCAGGTACCTTTCAACTGCTGGGGCGTGTGTTTAAAGTGGCTCTAGATTGTGTTTTGGGAAGGACTACCTGCCTCTGGGCTGTGGACCAAGCTCCAACCGTGTCCTACAGTCGCCCGCTCATCGCCCAGCCACGTGGTTCCCCGGGATCACTTCTCCTCCTCCATCGCTCTCTCTTCTTTGGACAGTTCCCAGGGCTGCACCAAGAGCTCCTGTGTTTCCACCTCAAGCACCCCGACCTTTCTCAGCCCCACGCAATCCTCCACCCCTGACAGCCTGCCCTTGCTCCCTGCACGTGGAAACCTCCAATCACTTGCAGCTCTGTGCTGTCTGTCACCCACCTGCTACACAGATGTTTTCTAGGCTCTGTGGGCTTGGGGGCTGAAGCAGAGCCTCTCCTGGAGTGCTTATCCACCCTAAGCCACACCACTTGATCCTCCTCAACTTGGGAAGTGGCCCCGTGCCTCACCATGGGGCTCAGATCATGAGCACGAAGCAGGCCCCCAAGACTCCTCACTCTCCTGTGACACTCCATCCATCAACAGATTTGGTGGCTCTGCCCCTACCCCCACACCCACCTCCCTGGGCTGAGCCACCTTCTTGTCTCGTAGGATGTGGCAGTGGTCTCCTCACTATGCTGTCACCTTTTCTGTGAGTCCCTACCAAGCTGTCCAACCATGTCACCCCTTAGCAGCTCCCTGGCCCACTTGGATTAGAAGCCAGTGCCATCATCATAGCCTATAATACCCTATGCAACCTGACTCCAGACTGCCCCCTCGCCCCCGGTTCATCATGCCCTGGCCACACTGGCCCTTCTGTTCCTAAGACATTCTTGTCATGCTGATATCAGCTCAAATGTCCCCTCTTCCAGGAAGCCCTCCCTGACCACCCCTCACTATGACAAGCCACCACTGTTTGAAAGCACCTAGTTTCTCATTTCCTATCAAAGCACACTCTGCCCCCCCAGCGCCCATTGGAGAATGTGAAGCTTCTGCAGGCAGAGGTTTTGTCTTAGTTTGCTCACTGTTGCTCTCCCAGCCCTTGGAAGGTGCCCCACAGATCATGGCTGACTTTTCCTTTGGTCTTGGCTGCTGAGGAAACTTGCTCACAACTGGAAGGATCAACCCAGGAGCTTCTCTAGTCCAGATGCGAGGATACTCAGCCCAGCTGCCATCTCTCCCTTCTCCCTCTAAGTCACTCCGCCCGTGTACTATTCACCTTGCCAAGCTTCCTGGCACCAGGGACCAGCTTCGTAAAAGACAATTTTTCCATGGACCGGGGAGGCGGGGGGGAGTGGTTTCAGGATGATTCAAGGGCATTACATTTATTGTGCACTTTGTCTCTATTATTAGCACATTGTGATAATGTGGTAATGAAAGCAATGGGGAGCAGCTATAAATACGATGAAGCTTTGCTTGCTCAGACGCCGCTCACCTCCTCCTGTGTAGCCTGGTTCCTACCAGATCACTGACTAGCACCAGTCCATGGCCTGGGGTTTGAGACCCTGCTTTAAAGGGTTTCCTGTAGGTGTGCCCTAAATACTTCTGGAAGGATGTAAACACTATATTAATATAAATGTATCACTAAGCACATCCACACGCTTGGCAGTGGCCGCAGGACTGGAAAAGGTCAGTTTTCATTCCAATCCCAAAGAAAGGCAATGCCAAAGAATGCTCAAACTATCACACAATCGCACTCATCTCACACACTAGCAAAGTAATGCTCAAAATTCTCCAAGCCAAGCTTAAACAGTGCATGAACCATGAACTTGCAGATGTTTAAGCTGGATTTAGAAAAGGCAGAAGAACCAGAGATCAAATTGCCAACCTTCTTTGGATCATTGAAAAAGCAAGAGAGTTCCAGAAAAACATCTACTTCTGCTTTATTGACTACGCTTTGGCTTTGGTCTTGACTGTATGGATCACAACAAACTGCAGAAAATTCTTAAAGAGATGGGAATACCGGACCACCTGACCTGCCTACTGAGAAATCTGTATGAAAGTCAAGAAGAAACAGTTAGAACTGGACATGGAACGACAGACTGGTTACAAATTAGAAAAGGCAAGGCTGTATATTGTCACCCTGCTCATTTAACTTATATGCAGAGTACATCATGAGAAATGCTGGGCTGGAAGAAGCACAAGCTGGAATCAAGATTGCCGGGAAAAATATCAATAACCTGAGATATGCAGATGACACCACCCTCATGGCAGAAATCGAAGAAGAACTAAAGAGCCTTTTGATGAAAGTGAAAAAGAAGAGTGAAGAAGTTGCCTTAAAACTCAACATTCAGAAAACTAAGATCATGGCATCCAGTCCCATCACTTCACGGCAAATAGATGGAGAAACAATGGAAACAGTGAGAGACTATTTTTTGGGCTCCAAAATCACTGCAGATGCTGACTGCAGCCATGAAATTAAAAGATGCTTACTCCTTGGAAGAAAAGTTATGGCCAACCTAGACAGCATATTAAAAAGCAGAGACATTACTTTGCCAACAAAAGTCCGTCTAGTTAAAGATATGGTTTTTCCAGTAGTCATGTATGGAGAAGGATGGCAGCCCACTCCAGTGCTCCTGCCTGGAGAATCCCAGGGACGGGGGAGCCTGGTGGGCTGCCATCTGTGGGGTCACACAGAGTCGGACACGACTGAAGTGACTCAGCAGCAGCAGCAGCAGCAGCAGCATGTATGGATGTGAGAGGTGGACTATAAAGGAAGCTGAGCATGGAAGAACTGATGCTTTTGGACAGTGGTATTGGAGAAGACTCTTGAGAGTCAATCAAACTTGTCAATCCTAATGGAAATCAGTCCTGAATATTCATTGGAAGGACTGATGCTGAAGCAGAAGCTTCAATACTTTGGCCACCTGATGTAAAGAACTGACTCCTTAGCAAAGACCCTGATGCTGGGAAAGATTCAGGGCAGGAGGAGAAGGGGATGACAGAAGATGACATGTTGGATGGCATCACCGACTCAATGGACGTGAGTTTGAGCAAGCCCTGGGAAATGGTGATGGACAGGGAAGCCTGGTGTGCTGCAGTCCATGGGGTCGCAAAGAGTCAGACACAACTGAGCGACTGAACTGGACTGAAGCACATCCAATGCTCCATATAAAGGAAACGGCCTGGATCTCTTCCTTTGAAAAAGGTTATCAGAGATGAAAGCAAATTGTAACTGAAGGCAGCAGGGCCAGCCTGTGTCAGGAGAGTCTAGAGCCTCTTGCCTTCTTGTGGTCAGGGCAGGAGGACTAGGCTTTGATGACCTGTAGCCAGTCACTGCCAGTCACACAGGCCCATCCTCACCGAGACTGTTATCCTCAGCATCAAAGGCTGGCAGACTCCCAGGCAGCCGGTTAATGACTGTGTGACTTGAACACAGTGGGCCCTGTGCCTCTCACGTTGAGGTGGCCTCTAAAAGACTCTGATGCTGGGAAAGGTTGGGGGCGGGAGGAGAAGGGGACGACAGAGAATGAGATGGCTGGACGGCATCACCGACTCTGTGGACATGAGTTTGAGTGAACTCCGGGAGTTGGTGATGGACAGGGAGGTCTGGCGTGCTGTGATTCATGGGGTTGCAAAGAGTCGGACACGACTGAGCGACTGAACTGAACTGAACACTCCAAAAAGCAGTTTCCACTCACTGTTCCATTTGATTTGTTTTTTTTTAATTAATTTTTTTGATGTGGACCATTTTTTAAAAAGTCTTTATTGAATTTGTTACAGTATTGTTTCTGCTTTATATCTTGGTTTTTTGACCACGAGGCGTGTGGGATCTTAGCTACCTGACGAGGGATTGAACCCACGCCCCCTGCACTGGAAAGTGAAGTTTTAACCATTGGACCTCCAGGGAAGTCTTTGCATTTGATCTTAATCAGGGCACTGTGGTAGGTGGGGCAGGTAGGATTTTCCCATCTAGCATGCAGAGAAACTGAGGCAAATAACCTGGGTCAATCACCCCAAAATCATCCAATCATTCAGCGGTAGAACCAGGATCAAAACCTAGTTCTAGTTTCCCACTTCCGAACCCATGCTCTGATTCATGGGACCTGCAGACCCTGTGCCGGAAGACTCACCTTTCTCGTAGGTGGCCCCCCACCCGGAAATCCAGCAGGACTGAGTTGGCTCCAGCATCATGCCTGGATTGGGCAGACACACTGGTTTCACTTTGTCTGTTTCATGAAGAGAAAACACCGTGAGTGGGTCTGGCCTAACTGAAGGCATCGGGTGATGGTCTTCACCTGGACCTTCCCATGTGCATGCACTGGGCCTGGGACCACCACCCTGTGGCCCAAGGAGACTTCTATGTGCCCTAGTATCCTCTTCCTCACCCTGCCAGGACCCTTTTTCTAAGAGACAAGAAGTTCACCTCTGGAAGTTAGGGTTTGGGAAAACTGAAAGTCAACAGTCAGCAGTCCTGTGATGCAAATAGCTGACACTGGGCATGGCAGGGCTGGATCAACTATGGACTAAACTGATGAGGATGAAGGTAAATGATCCATGTATTATAATCAAAGGCACAGTGTCAACTGTCACTGATCAGGCCCTGATTGTGAAATGACTTTTGTAGGCGTGCATGTGTGCTAAGTCCTCCACTGTGTGGTGGAGGAAAAACGTGGTTGTGACCACATCGCTCAGTGGCCACAGGCACATTTTGGGGTGGCTCAGTCTCTGGTAAACCCTCTTCTAGCAGTCATCCCCTCCCCCAGCCCTGCACACTGTAGCTCAATGCACATTTTCTCCAACCAGTCTTCTCAGCACATTTTATTTCCAGTTAGTCTCTTAAGATTTAGTCAAAACTGTTCACACACCCTGGGCTGCAGGAACATGGGTACACACCATTGAAAGTCAGAGGCGTCTGCAGCTTCATTAGAGCGATGTCATTGTTCTTGGTCTTGGAATCATAATTTGGGTGGGAAATCACTTTTGCTACTCGGTATCCACTTCCATAGAACATGTAAGATTGTTTCAAGATTCCCGCAAAGGCCGTCCAGATCTTGGGATTGTTAAGAGGTCTGGAAGAGAGAGAGGAACACCGCTCAGCATGTAAGAACGGCAAACACACAACACACGTTCCACAGTTCTCAAAAGTCATCAGCCCCCGAGGTGACATGACTTGTCAGAAGCCACACCAGAATGAGCCAGTGGGCTCAGGCTCTTCTATCTCCCCATCTTACACAGCCTCACCCTCCCACACCCCTCCGCTTTACTTCATCAGTGAATCGTTTTCCTCCCGTATTTCTGCACCAGCCTGCAAACCCTCGCAATTCTAAGAACACTTATGCGTGTGTGCCAAGTTGCTTCAGCCAGGTCTGACTCTTTGTGACCCTATAGGCTATAGTCTGCAATGCTCCTCTATCCATGGGATTCTCCAGGCCATTAATAGAGTGGGTTGCCCTGTCCTCCTCCAGGGGATCTTCCTGACCCAGGGATCGAACCCAAGTCTCTTACGTTTCCTGCATCGGCAGGCAAGTTCTTTACCACTAGTGCCACCTGGGAAGCCCAACACCACTTATTCTTGAATCTAAATGCCTCCCTGAGGTTTGAAACCCCATTTCCAACATGCCTGTGTCTTACTTATCTTTATATTCTAGAACATCTCCTGACACACAGTAGGTGCTTAATAAATGTGTACTGGGGAGTAGACTCTGAGTCTAATAACCACTCAGGCTCTGCCTTCATCTGGGTGCTTCCCTTCTAAGAAAATCCCGTCTTACAAGCCCATGGAATCTGGTGGATGGAAGGAAGGGACACTCCTGAGTTATACACATTCCTTCCTTCAACCTTCACAACAACCCTCGAAACAGCACACCTGTCTTACAGGTGCAGACGGCACTGTCAAGACACCTGGGGTGAACTGCCTGAGGCTTATCAGCCAGGGTACAGCCGAGTCAGGCCCAGCCTCACTCTAAACAAGACAAACAGCTCCCACGAGTGAGGCTTTTTCAAAATATCCACGTGACCAAAAATACTCCTTGTTTAAGAAAAAAGGAGGAAGAACAGTATCTTCTACAAAAGCTAACACTCTAAATGATGGCCACCCTCACCGCTCCCCACCCATCCGTATGGGCATCTCTGGGGCCCAGGCTGCTTAATGGATCTCAGAGAACCTTCTGGCAGGACAGACTGAGGTTTGAGAGTCTCCAAGTTTCTCTGAGTGTCTCTCTGGTGACGAGCACCCAGGGAGCCCAAACCTGTCGAGAGGGCAGCGGCCTCAGGAACGATAGGACCGAGCTGAGAAGACTGTGGACTGAAATTCGTTCTGATCATGGCATCACCCCAGCCTTACACTGCATCCCTGTGCTGACTCAAAGCGATGGACACATGCTATGGAATGTGTTGGCCACAGTTTCACGTGCTTCACAAGTCATCTGACCCTCCCTGTGACGCCACGGAGGCGCCCTTAGAAGCCCCAGGTGTCCCCAAGGAAACCGGAGCCTGCAGGATTCAGGGACTTTGCTCAAGGCGTCTGGCAGAGCCGCCTCAGAAGCCCAGGCCCCGCCCCCTCAGAAGCCCAGGCCCCGCCCCCTCCTCCTCTGGCTCCGCCCCTTCCCTCAGGCCCCACCTCCTCGGGACTTACTCCTCTACACAGTGCGCGGCTGTCACGATCCACTCTGGGGTGATGATGGAGCCCCCGCAGACGTGGATGCCCTGCACGTGCAGGCTAACCTGCCAGGGCCATTCCCCCGAGTAAGCATTCGATCCCCCCACGATCCGGCTCTGGCGGCTCGTCTTCACGGAGACCCCGCACTCTGACGGTGACAAACACAGCGCAGCCGGCGTGAGCAAAACAGGCCCGCCCCCACCCGATCCCACTACGCCCCGTGCCGCCCCACTTCCCGCCTCCCCCCGGACACCTGCCACACTGTGTGCCCTGACAGTTCCCATCCCAAGGTTCCGGCCTGGCTGCAGGGTGACCATTATCTCCTCTTGTTCCTGTTTCTTTGGGCTCTGACTTGAGAAAACGCGGCCTGGTCTCTTTTGGCTGCGGTGGGGTGCCAGAGGACACTCCTCCAGCAACCACCACCCCCCGCAGCCACCCCCAGGAAGCACCACTTCTGAGAGCCCTGGATGCCACCTGTTGCTTGGCACTTGTGTGCTTCCATCAGCATCTCCCAAATACCCATGTAGCAGGGCAGATAACAAAGGCCCTGGGACCCCCTTGAATGCTCAGAGACCCCAAGATTCCTGAACGAAGCTAAGGAGGCTTTTCTCCCATGCACTGCTCTCAAACCATCACAAGGTGGATGGCATGGGCACGCTCTCCTAGTACCTAAAGAAGCTTAAACCAGCCTGTGTGGGAAGTTACTGCCAGGACTACTGGGGAATGGCGTTCACCCCAGAGCGACTGCTGGCTTCACCTGTTCAAACTGAGAATCCAAGCTTCAGGCCTGAGACCCATACGGGAAGAGGACGGGGCCATACCCGAGAAGGGAGCTCAGGGACAGTATCCTCCATACCCATAAAAGGTTTGGAAAATGTGAAAGTGTTAGTTGCTCTGTCATGTCTAACTCTTTGAGACTCCATGGATTGTAGCCCATCAGGTTCTTCTATCCCTGGAATTTTCCAGGCAAGAACACTGGAGTGGGTTGACATTTCCTTCTCCAAGGGATCTTCCTGACAGAGGGACTGAACTCAGATCTTCCTCATTGCAGGCAGATTCTTTACTGTCTGAGCCACCAGGGAAGCCCGAAAAGGTTGGAAACTATAAGTGGTCCAAACGCTAGAATGAGGACACCCATGGGTCTCCAGCCCCACAATGTGGACACCACAGACAGGGCCCGTCCGTCTCTGGAGCTTGTCTGTCCTCAGGGGACAGCTGGTTCTTGGACCAAAACAGTAGGTATCTAAAGTGTGTCCAGATTTAAGAATGGGAACACTGGGCAGGGTGCTGGGCATGTCCTGACCCGTTACTCCACCTTCTATCTCCAAGTCCCCCAAAGACACACTGGGATAAATTTTAGTAAGGTATCAAATTTGATACCATTTGATTTTGGTATCAAATGGGATACCAAAATGTATCCCATTTTAGAAACAGAAAACCAAGAATCACTTACCTATACAGCGCAAAGAAACCACTGTTTTTGAAGAACAGACGTCGCTACAAAAGAACAGGGGGAAACTCTGGTCACTATAGCAATCAAGACACTTGATTCTCAAAATACTTAGAAATAAATATTCTCTTCCAATGTTCTCACTCCCTGGCTCTTTAGATATAGAAGAGTTTGCAACTGAAGACATGACTAGAGAAAGTACATCGACATACATGTACTCTTTACAGTAGTAAAGAGTAGACACCAAGTCACACTGCAGGGCTCAAATCCAAGCTGTGTGACCTTGGGCAAGGCACTTAACCTCTCTGTGCCTCGATTTCCCCATCAGCAGAATGGGCTAATAATAGTACCAAAGGTGGTTGTGAAGATAATCACACATTGTGTGTGTGTGTCTGTGAGTCATTCAATCGTGTCAAGTCAAAGCACACATCATATCAGCTGTTATTTTTTTTTCTTGGAGTTTAAAATCATCCTTTAATTTTGTAAGGAAGACTTTTGTAAACTTCCAGTTTCTTGTAACTGCTTTATGTGAACTGCACAGAAAACTATACAACCATTTGCCTGGGAACAGAAGAGTTACTCCTTGGGAGGCAAACATTCCAGGTTACAGATGAAAAAGAACTAACCAATGCATTCCACTGTACACTGAATCTTCTCCAACATGTTGAAAAGAGAAGCAGCATTGATGCCCAGGTATTTGAAGCTGGCAGTGGTTTTTTTTTTTTTTTTTTAAATTATGGAAGTATGATAACACATTTACAGCAGATTTGGAAAATACAGAACACAGTTACATATAGTTCCACTATCTACTGCAATTATTTTCAGGTAGATAAAGATTTTTAGTTGGACTTTTAATATCAAACTCTCAAAACTTAATAGAATGAACAGAAAAGTAGAAAGATATAGTAGACCTGAAAAACACTGTAGAATATTCTCAGTACACAGAAGAAAAGCAGTGCTGACACCAGGTGTTTGAAGCTGCCGGGGTTCTTTTGAACATAATGAGTTCATGTGGGGCCAGATCACTGTTACATGGTAGAGCAGGACACAGGCACACCCATCACACAATCCCATGTTGTTGTTTAGTCGCTCAGTCACATCCGACTCTTTGCGACTCCGTGGACTACAGCATGCCAGGCTTCTCTGTCTTCACTATTTCCTGGAGTTTGCCCAGACTCATGTCCACTGTGTTGACGATGCCATCCGACCATCTCATCCTCTGTCACTCCTTCTCCTCCTGCCCTCAATCTTTCCTCTGATGAGTCTTTTCCAATGAGTTGACTTTTTGCATCAGCTGGCCAAAGTACTGCAGCTTCAGCATCAGTCCTTCCAGTGAATACGCAGGGTTGATTTCCTTTAGGATTGACTGGTTTGATCTTGCTGTCCAAGGGACTCTCAATAGTTTTCTCCAGTGCCACAATTCAAAAGCATCAGTTCTTTGGCACTCAGCCTTCTTTATGGTCCAGCTCTCATATCTGTACATGACTACTGACAAAAGCATAGCTTTGACTATTTGGACCTTCGTCAGCAAAATAATGCCTCTGTTTTTTAATATGCTATCTAGATTGGTCATAGCTTTCCTTCAAAGGAGCAAGCGTCTTTGAATTTCAAGGCTGCAGTCACCATCCATAGTGATTTTGGAGCCCAAGAAAATAAAATCTGTCATTGTTTCCAGTTTTTCCCCATCTATTTGCCATGAAGTGATGGGACCAGATGCCATGATCTTCGTTTTTTAAAGGTTGACTTTTAAGCCAGGTTTTTCACTCTCCTCTTTCACCCTCATCAAGAGGCCCTTTAGTTCCTCTTCACTTTCTGCCATTAGAGTCATATCATCTGCATATCTGAGGTTGTTGATATTTCTCCCTGCATTCTTGATTCCAGCTTGTAATTCATCCCATGAACCTGGTCCAAACCTCACAGTGACCAACAGCCCCCTCTGCTGGCTGGCATGAGTGACTGCACTTCTTTGCCAATCCCAGCAGTAGCCTGGCTTCATGCCACTCACCTTCTGACAAAAAAGCATTGAGGTACCAACTATAGAATCACCTCATTTCCGGACAGCATCCAATCCATGCCCAAACCTAGCTCCCTGGAACCTTCCCCAAATGACTCAATACAATCCCATTATAAGTCCCTTCTAACACCCTCCCACTGAGACACCATGGTTCCAAGACAAGGTGTCTCTTGGTGGTCTCTGGCTGGGTGGCACTAGATGCCAAGAGAAGACATGCTCCCATTAAGAGCGGATGTTTTCTAAGGATCATCGGGTCATTCTCCCTGTGTGGAGGCACACTGTGCAGCCATCAGACCCTGATGCTGGGAAGGATTGAGGGCAGGAGGAGAAGGGGCGACAGAGAATGAGATGGTTGGATGGCATCACCGACTCAATGGACATGAGTTTGAGAAAGCTCTGAGAGGTGGTGAAAGACACGGAAGCCTGGTGTGCTGCAGTCCATGGGGTCATCAAGAGTCAGACACGACTAAGTGACTGAACAACAACACAACATCAGGGCACGAAGCAGTCACTCAGACGAGCCCTACCAGGAGCCCGAGGTTCAAGTATCAAAGTGCTACATCTGAAAGCAAACAGGAAAGAAGTCCTCCCACCCCCTGACAAGAATACGGGACACCATGTGCCAAGCAATGACCTCTTCTTTCCTCCAAAGTCTGAAGCCATCTTACGAGTTACCACAAGGTGGCAGCCTTCCCTCCCTTGCTCAGCCCTGGTTCCAAGTAAGACAAAGAGATGGTATTTACAAAGAGCCCAGGCAGCTGTGTTTAGCTTCTCAGTGGGGCAAACCACAGCCCACTGTTTTGATGGCCACACCTGGCCATGGGCACCCTTCCTCCTAGGCTCAGCCTGTCACATTCTTGGGGACGACCAGGCTCAGGTGCCCCAGGTAGAAGTCAGCCCCCCAGGCCACCAGGAACACAAACCTGCTTCAGTCTCCCACTCACAGAGAAGGCGGGGGAAGCTTAATTTGTACTTCTTTCCCTAAATATAGCACCTGGCACCTGGCCAGCATGGTTTGGATGAGTGATGGGGAACTGGGAGCTGAGGAAGCTGTATGCTGTGCTTCTTACATGAAACAACATTCCATTTGGGTAACAGTATTCTATACTCCCTGGTGGCTCAGTGGTAAAGAATCTGCCTGCAATGCGGGAGACCCAGGTTTGGTCCCTGGGCCAAGAAGATCCCCCTGGAGGAGGGCATGGAAACCCTCTCCAGTACTCTTGCCTGGAAAAGCCCATGGACAGAGGAGACTGGAGGGCTACAGTCCATGTGGGCGCCGAAGAGTCAGACATGACTTAGCAACTAAATAACACCAGCACAATGATTCTAGGAAGACTGCAAACATTTTAAACATAAGTAACACGAACTGAGTAGCTTAAGCCTAGCCCTCTCCCCCACTCTCCTAACTAATCAAACCATCAACCGTGGGACCAACTCAGGTTCACGTCTACCCACTGGATTCACTGCGACCTTCTCAGCACTGCAAGTTGGCCTCCAGGTACAGGAAACACTGGGAGCCGCTAGCTCCCAGGCCCACCCCTCACACAGCATCCTCTGACTCTACGGATGGGGCTGGGGGACCAACCTTCCCCACTGCCTGGGCTGAGAGGACCTCTGGGAGCAGAGTTTCCAGTGTGAAACCAGCAGGGTCCTGCACAAACCAGGATGAGTTGGGCACCCCAGTGGGGACCCGGAGACATTCTTCTGGACTCCTAGACACAAACCCTGACACACACTAAGATGCATCTCTAGTGCCTGCAGAGAGAAGAAAATCGGGAAAAAGGAATCTTCATTTTTTAATGTTACCCAATACCCCGGAGGGCAGAGGGCACAAACAGGTGGCCAATAGACCATAGCTGCTTCCCAAGGTGGCGCTAGTGGTAAAGAACCTGCCGGCAATGCAGGAGATGTGGGTTTGATCCCTGGGTCGAGAAGATTCCATCGGGGAGGAAACGGCAAGCCACTCTGGTATTCTTGCCTAGAGAATCCCACGGACAGAGGAGCCTTGTGGGCTACAAAGAGTCAAACACGCCTGAAGCGACTTAGTACGAACGCCTCCCTAGAATGAACCCAGAGCTGCTCAGAGTGACAGGTCCTACTTAGAGTCCAATCTCCTCCCTGTGAGGAACTCAGACAAACTCTCACCAGCAAGAGAGAAATCAAACGCTAATGGTGATTCTCCCAGACATCCCCTACTCATTTGCAGTTTTTGAAAAGAAAAAAGAAACAACCATGCCCAACACACCCATGAAAAGATGTTCAACATCACTAATAATTAGAGAAACGCAAATCAAAACAACAATGAGGTATCAACTCACACTGGTCAGTAGGGCCATCATTAAAAGTCTACAAATAACAAATGCCGGAAGGGTTGTGGAGAAAACGGAACATTCCTACACTGTCAGGGGGATGTAACTTGGTGCAGCCACTATGAAGAACAGTGTGGAGATTCCTCAGTTCAATTTAGTTCAGTCGCTCAGTTGTGTTTGACTCTTTGTGACCCTGTGGCCTGTAGCACGCCAGGCTTCCCTGTCCATTACCAACTCCTGGAGCTTGCTGAAATTAATGTCCATCGAGTCAGTGATACCATCCAACCATCTCATCCTCTGTCATCCCCTTCTCCTCCTGCCCTCAGTCTTTCCCAGCATCAGGGTCTCTTCTAGTGAGTCAGTTCTTCCCATCAGTTGGCCAAAGTATTGGAGTTTCAGCTTCAGCATCAGTCCTTTCAATGAATAGTCAGGACTGATTTCCTTTAGAATGGACTGGTTGGATCTCCTTGCAGTCCAAGGGACTCTCAAGAGTCTTCTCCAACACCACATTTCAAAAGCATCAATTCTCAGCTTTCTTTATAGTCCAACTCTCACATCCATACATGACTACTGGAAAAACCATAGCTTTGACTAGGCAGACCTTTGTTAGCAAAGCAACGTCTCTGCTTTTTAATATGCTGTCTAGGTTGGTCATAGCTTTTCTTCCAAGGAGCAAGCATCTTTTAATTTCATGGCTGCACTCTCCATCTGCAGTGATTTTGGAGCCTAAAGAAACAAAGTCTCTCACTGTTTCCCCATCTACTTGCCATGAAATGATAGGACTGGATGCCATGATCTTAGTTTTCTGAATATTGAGTTTTAAGCCAACTTTTCACTTTCCTCTTTCACTATCATCAAGAGGCTTTTTAGTTCCTCTTCACTTTCTGCCGTAAGGGTGGTGTCATCTGCATATCTGAGGTTATTGATATTTCCCCTGGCAATCTTGATTCCAGCCTGTGCTTCATCCAGCCTGGCATTTCGCATCATGGAGCCTGCATATAAGTTCAATAAGCAAAGTGACAATATATAGCCTTGACACACTCCTTTCCCAATTTATAACCAGTCTGTTGTTCCATGTCCAGTTCTAACTGTTGCTTCTTGACCTGCATACAGATTTCTCAGGAGGCAGCTAAGCTGGTCTGGTAGTCCCATCTCTTTCAGAATTTTCCACAGTTTGCTGTGATCCAGAGTCAAAGGTTTTGGCATAGTCAATAAAGCAGAAGCAGATGGTTTCTGGACCGCTCTTGCTTTTTCAATGATCCAACGGATGTTGACAATTTGATTTCTGGTTCCTCTACCTTTTCTAAATCCAGCTTGAACATATGCAAGTTCATGGTTCACGTATTGTTAAAGCCTGGCTTGGAGAATTTTGAGCATTACTTTGCCAGCCTGTGAGATGAGTACAATTGTGTGATAGTTTGAACATTCTTTGGCATTGCCTTTCTTTGGGATTGGAATGAAAACTGATCTTTTCCAGTCCTGTGGCCACTGCTTAATTTTCCAAATTTGTTGGCATATTGAGTGCAGCACTTTCACAGCATCATCTTTTAGGATTTGAAATAGCTCAACTGGAATTCCATCAACTCCACTAGCTTTATTTGTAGTGATGTTTCTTAAGGCCCACTTGACTTCACATTCCAGGATGTCTGCCTGGGTGATCACACCATTGTGGTCATCTGGGTTGTGAAGATCTTTCTTGTATAGTTCTGTGTATTCTTGCCACCTCTTCTTAATATCCTCTGCTTCTGTTAGGTCCATACCATTTCTGTCCTTTATTGAGCCCATCTTTGCATGAAATATTCTCTTGGTATCTCTAATTTTCTTGTAGAGATCTCTGCTGCTACTGCTGCTGCTGCTAAGTCACTTCAGTCGTGTCCGACTCTGTGTGACCCCATAGATGGCCTCCTACCAGGCTTCCCCGTCCCTGGGATTCTCCAGGCAAGAACACTGGAGTGGGTTGCCATTTCCTTTTCCAATACATGAACGTGAAAAGTGAAAGTGAAGTCCCTCAGTCGTGTCCGACTCTTAGCGACCTCATGGACTGCAGCCTATCAGGCTCTTCCGTCCATGGGATTTTCCAGGCAAGAGTACTGGAGTGGGGTGCCATTGCCTTCTCCGAGAGATCTCTAGTCTTTCCCATTCTATTGTTTTCCTTATTTCTTTGCATTGATCACTGAGGAAGACTTTCTTATCTCTCCCTGCTAATTCTTTGGAACTCGACATTCAAATTGGTATATCTTTCCTTTTCTCCTTTGCCTTTAGCTTCTCTTCTTTTTTCAGCTATTTGTGAGGCCTCTTCAGAATCATTTTTCCTTTTTGCATTTCTTTCTCTTGGGGATGGTCTTGATCACTGCCTCCTGTACAATGTCATGAACCTCTGTCCATAGTTCTTCAGGCACTCTATCAGGTCTAATCCCTTGAATCTGTTTGTCACTTCCACTGTATAATCGTAAAGGATTTGATTTAGGTCATACCTGAATAGTCCAGTGGTTTTCCCTACTTTCTTCAATTTCAGTCTGAATTTGGCAATAAGAAGTTCATGATCTGAGCCACAGTCAGCTCCCAGTCTTGTTTTTGCTGACTGTGTAGAGCTTCTCCATCTTTGACTGCAAAGAATATGATCAATCTGATTTCGGTATTGACCATTTGGTGATGTCCATGTGTAGAGTCTTCTCTTGTGTTGTTGGAAGACGGTGTTCGCTATGACCAGTGTGTTTCCTTGGCAAAACTCTGTTAGCTTTTGTCCTGCTTCATTTTGTACTCCAAGGCCAAATTTTCCAGTTACTCCAGGTATCTCTTGACTTCCTACTTTTGCATTCCAGTCCGCTAAAATGAAAACGACATCTTTTTTGGGTGTTAATTCTAGAAGGATTTGTAGGTCTTCATAGAACCATTCAACTTCAGTTTTACTGGTCAGGGCATAGACTTGCATTAGTATGATATTGAATGGTTTGCCTTGGAAACGAAGAGACTATTCTGTCCTTTTTGAGACTGAATCCAGGTACTGCATTTTGGACTCTTTTGTTGACTATGATGGCTACTCCATTTCTTCTAAGGGATTCTTGCCCACAGTAGTGGTCATCTGAGTTAAATTTGCCCATTCCAGTCCATTTTAGTTCACTGATTCCTGAAATGTCGATGTCCACTCTTGCCATCTCCTGTTTCACCACTTCCAATTTACCGTGATTCATGGACCTAACATTCCAGGTTCCTATGCAATAGTGTTCTTTACAGCATCAGACTTTACTTCCATCACCAGTCACATCCTCAACTGGGCGTTGTTTTTGCTTTGACTCTGTCTCTTCATTCTTTTGGGATTTATTTCTCTACTCTTCTCCAGTAGCACATTGGGCACCTACTGACCTGGGGAGTTCATCTTTCAGTGTCATATCTTTCTGCCATTTTGTACTGTTCATGGGGTTCTCAAGGCAAGAATACTGAAGTGGTTTGATATTCCCTTCACCAGTGGACCACATTTTGTCAGAATTCTCCACCATGACCCATCAGTCTTGGGTGGCCCTGCACGGCATGCCTCATAGTTTTGTTGAGTTAGACAAGGCTGTGGTCCATGCAATTAGTTTAATTAATTTTGAGATTCCTCAAAAGACTAAAAATAAAAGTGCCACATTATCCTGCAATCCCACTCCTGGGCATATACCCAGACAAAATATAATTCAAAAAGATACATGCACCCCAGTGTTCATGCAGCACTATTTACAGTGTCAAGACATGAAAGCACCCTGCTGCTGCTGCTGCTGCTAAGTCACTTCAGTCGTGTCCGACTCTGTGTGACCCCATAGATGGAAGCCCACCAGGCTCCCCTGTCCCTGGGATTCTCCAGGCAAGAACACTGGAGTGGGTTGCCATTTCCTTCTCCAATGTGTGAAAGTGAAAAGTAAAAGTGAAGTCGCTCAGTTGTGTCCGACCCTTAGCGACCCCATGGACTGCAGCCTACCAGGCTCCTCCGTCCATGGGATTTTCTAGGCAAGAGTACTGGAGTGGCTTGCCATTGCCTTCTCCGGAAAGCACCCTAAATATCCACCTATTGATGAGTGTATAAAGAAGATGAGGTACATATATACAATGGAATACTACTCAACCATAAGAAAAAATGAAATAATTCCCTTTTCAGGAACATGGACGGACCTAGAAACGATCATACTAGGTGAAGTAAGCCAGACAGAGAAAGACAAATGCCATATGATATCACTTATATATGGAATCTAAAATATGAAACAAACGAATTTACCTACGGAGCAGACAGACTCACAGACACAGAAACAGACACCTGGTTGCCAAGGGGAGGGAAGAGCAGATGGACTGGAATTTTAGGATTCAGCTCAGTTCAGTTCAGTTCAGTCGCTCAGTCGTGTCCGACTCTCTGCGACCCCATGAATCACAGCACGCCAGGCCTCCCTGTCCATCACCAACTCCCGGAGTTCACTCAAACTCATGTCCATCAAGTCGGTGATGCCATCCAGCCATCTCATTCTCTATCGTCCCCTTCTCCTCCCGCCCCCAACCTTTCCCAGCATCAGACTCTTTTCCAATGAGTCAACTCGTTGCATGAGGTGGCCAAAGTATTGGAGTTTCAGCTTTAGCATCACTCCTTCCAATGAACACCCAGGATTGATCTCCTTTAGAATGGACTGGTTGGATCTCCTTGCAGTCCAAGGGACTCTCAAGAGTCTTCTCCAGCACCACAGTTCAAAAGCATCAATTCTTCAGCGATCAGCTTAGCAGATGCAAACTATTATATATAGGATGGATATAAACAACAATGTCCTACTGTATACCACAGGGAACTATATTCAACATCTTGTGATAAACCACATGGAAAAGAATGTGAAAAAGAATGCATATATTTGTATAACTGAATCACTCTGCTGTCTGGTGGAAATGAACACAACATTGTAAATCACCCATACTTCAATAAAACAAATTTTTAAAAAAGGAACCAGCAAATTAAATACCTGTGGTAGAGTTTTTTATAGAGGTCGATATCGTTGGCACTTATGTTCAGCTTCATAAAGCTTGTGGCTCCGCTGTCATCTGCTATTCCTTGGCTAGAATAAAAACTATTCCTAAAAAAAAGACAGAAAGTCTTACTTAAAATAATAGTTTTGCTGCGAGCATTTGCAAATCCTATGCTCTAGCTATATCGTAGTACTTCTCTTGTATGACATGCAGGTTAAGAGCATTTTGGAAAACAAAAACACCAGTTCTAATTAAGTGACACCACATTATAACCATCCAACAACCCTGAAGTGTCAGGGGAAAGTCCTCTATCAGTCGTATTTCGAATCTAATCTGGATCAGGATAAAAAAGAAGTACGAATATAGATGTGTGAGGACGTATAATGTAACCAAACATATAATGTAACCACATGTCAAAATGCTCCCAGTGATAAAACGTAGACCCTGAACCATGATGAGACATCCCTACTAATTCATAGTGACACACTGCAACTAGGCAGAGAGTGGCATTTGGAAGTAGTTCTCTAGCTAAGATGGCAACTTTTTTATCCAGTGATAATTCATTTTGAAAACTGGCATAGGGCAAACAGGCTAGAATTGCAGAGAAGTCACATGGGGACACCCCCAAGGAAGAGAAGGTGGCAGTAAAATGGCACAGCCTCTCCCTGGAAGGCAGGACTGGCAGGCGTGCTCTGATGAGCCCCTGGCTGGAACCTTCTCTGGTGGCTACATGAGGGATGTATTCTCTTACGGATAAAACCAGTGATCAGCTCTCTCTGTTCAAAAGCCCCCAGTGCCTCCTGAACTCCTGCAGTGAAGCTCTCACAGATCTGTTCCCTCCAACCTCCCCCGCAGTCCTCCCCACTGGCCTCCCACCTCAACCCCCACGTCGGAGGCGAGCTGAGTCAAGGCTTCCACCTTGCACTGGAGTCTCCTCAGGAAATGAGTCTCTGAAGGCCCTCAGCCAGCACCCGGGACCCTGGTGACCTCGGTGCTGGACAGCCCCGATGGACCAGGAGCAGATAGATGGAGGCCCAGGAGGAGGTGGGGCTGGGGGCGGCCAGGAAGGGGCTGGGGGTGTGGGGCACACACTCCCCCGCTGGTCCCCTGGGGCAGCTTTGGGAAGAAGACAGAGGGGTGTGTGGTGTCCGGGGGCTGGCACTTCTTGGGGGGAGCAGAGAGGAGCACTGACTCTGCCTCTGTGCCTGTCGCCGTCACCAGGGAGGGCGAGGGGCTTGGAACTCACCGGTAGCCCATGTCCTGGCAGGCCGCCCTCCCGTAGTTCTCACTCCAGTCGTCCTGGCACACGGGATGCCAGGACTTCCTCTGTGCCGAGTACACCTGAAGGACGAAGTTCGGTCCATAGAGGCGAACTGCGGGAAGGGAGGCTCCGGTGAGTCCCAGACGGCGACCTCCATCCTGTCCTCATGCGGGCCCCACCCTGCCCGGACAAGAGGCTCCAGAGGGGTGGGCTCCCTCTCCCCAGCTACACACAGGAGATGCCCAGAATCTAGCCTTTCCTCCCCAAATGTGCCCTTCACCCAACAGAGCTGAAAATAAGTATTCAGACAAAAATGAACATCGTGCAGACATGTTCGTGACAGCATTATTCACAGGAGCTGAAAGGGGCTAACATCCAAACGCTCATCAATGGAAGAACACACAGAATGCAGTCCTTGCGCACAATGGAATGTTATTTTTCCATGAAAGGGGATGAAACACACGATACAACAGGCATGAACGTTCACACATGACTGATATTCTTCTGAGTGAAAGAGGCCAGACAAAGGTCCACACACTCTAGGACCCCATTTCTATGAAACATCTGGAGGAAGAAACCTATGGAGACGGAAAGCAGATTAGTTGCTGCTTAGGGCCTGACATCCGGGCTCAGGCTGCCGTGGAGCAACCAGCCTCGGTCTGCTCATTTCCTGATGCTTCCGTGGTGAGCGATTCCATCCACCATGTGAGTGGATAAACCAACTGCAGGGGCATCCAGACAGTGGAGTATGATTCAAGGCTGTGAAGAGACACAGAGGAAGCCTAAGTGCACATCAGTCGGTGATGAAGGAAGCCAATCTGAAAAGGCTACATACATCCAGGATTCCAGCTCTACGACACTTGGGCAAAGGCAAAACCATGCAGACAGTAAAAGGATCAGTGGTTTTCTGATGAGAAAGTGGTTTCGAGACGGGGGGCGAGGGGCTGACAGGGCCAAGCTCCGACCCGTGCCTCAGTCTTTGTGGTGACCAGCGCCCACAGGGCCCATTCAGGAGCCACGCAGATTCGCCTCATTGAACAAAAGACCCTTCTATCACCCAGGAAATGATAAGGGCCTTAAGAGCTCGGTGTCAGGAGCTGGGGTCAAGGACCAAATACCAGAACAGAAGATGCACCAAGTGGTCTCATCACTTGAAAATCACCATGGTCTCAGGAGCCCTGTGCTGGGGACTATTTAATCTCACAGTGGATGAGTGTAGGTATTAGTATCTGTGAGCATGAGACTATGTGTCAGTGTGTTACGTGAAAGTGTAAGTGAAGTGGTAGGTGAGATTTTTCACTGCATACCCTTAACTACTTCCTGAATTTTGATCTATTTGAAGACATCAACTCTTACAGTATTTCAATAAATACAACTTCAACATTAAGAAGAGAAAGGCTCTTCAGGTCCAGGCAACATCATGAGTTGGTCTTGCTAGAGTTATTGACACATGAGCGGACACAGGGATTAAAACATCAGACACCATTCCACCCAATAGAGTAACCACGTCTGCTCAACCTCAGAAACTCTCCACTTTCCTTAAGAAAATGGTAGCTAATACACTATCACCCATAAAGGCAAAGCACCATGTGGACACTCTGCAGAGTGAATGAGTCTGCCAAGTGCAAGTCCGCTCCTGTAGGCGAGAACTCCAGGAACTCCCAGAGCAGGGGAATCCACGGGCAGGACAGTGTCCCACACAGGTGCCCTGAGCTGGACTTGGGGTGTAAAAGAGAACCATCTCCCCAGGACGGCCACAGAAGGATGGACAGCTCTTGGGTGGAACACAGCTTCTGTCTGCATCACTTGCACTCAAAGTTAATGGCTCCCAGAGCATGCAGCAGGCTTCAAGCTTTGGGGAGGGCCTTCAGCGGATATCAGCGCAACCCTCATCCTCAGGGTTGCTCAGTCATGTCTGACTCTGTGCGACCCCATGGACTCCTCCAGGCTCCTCTGTCCATGGAATTCTCCAGGCAAGAATACTGGAGTAGGTTGCCTTTCCCTTCTCCAGGGGATCTTCCCGATCCAGGGACCGAACGCAAATCTCTTGGATCTCCTGCACTGGGAGGTAAATTCTTTACCACTAGTGCCAACTGGGAAGCTCACAGCTACTGAAAAATTCATTGAAAATAAAAGCAGAAGCAGAGTCCACGCTGTGACAACAGACATAGACCACCCGAAAGGCAGCTTGCTTAGAAAACACAGAGCCCACTCCCAACTTGATATTTTAAACAGTTTGTTGTTTAAATGTGACGTTTTAGTCACGTCCCGTGGCAGCTGGGGCATGAATGTGGCCTGGCCCTAGGCTGTGGTCTCCCATCCCCTGGCTGTGTGACCTCTGAGCCTGTCTCCTCATCTGAAAACTGGGCTTGGATGCAAGGTTCAGTCTCCAGGAATGGAGTCAGTGATGGAGTAATTGACGTGTGGGATACAGGCCTGGCACCGTGTGCCTGCCTTGCTGTGGCCTCTATGGGGGCTACCCGGTGCCCAAGCCAAGCGGCCCCCTCCCACAAGCAGCCCTGCCACTCACCACAGCGGTTCTCGTCCTCGCCGCTGGGGCAGTGCAGGATGCCATCGCACCAGAAAGAGGGACTGACACAGGTCCCAGAGGAGCCACACTCCATCCCTGAGCACTCGTCCTCCACTTGCAGAGAAACAGAGGGAGACGCCCATCAGGCTGAGAAACCAAGGAAACCCCAGCCCTCGGGACAAGAGACAGCAAGCCGTCCCCCTCTATTTTAAAAGGAGGGATGGGTCCTTGCCGACAGCATATGTCAAAGAAAGCGGGGCTGGCCACAGCAATGGTGAATCCCCCAGGTTTACTATTTCCAGTCAGAGGCGGATCCCTAACCTGGGATGTGGACAGCAGTTCCCTGCGCCCCCGCCACACAGGTGAGTCCCGTGACCCATGATCCCTGCCCCAGGCTGGTGGAAGAGGCCTGGTTGTGGGTACAGGAATCCCCCGGGGAGGGTAGGCCTCCAGCCACCACCATGTACACTGAAATGCAGGAGACAGGTGTGCCCCCGAGGTGCGGGTGCTCACGAGTGCCAGGCCCCACCCAGTGTTCTAAAGCACAGGGTGAACTCAACGTGCTTCTCCTCCACGTGTCAATACCACACAAAGGACGTGGGATCTTGACAACCCGCAGACGGGGAGGAAGCATGCCAACGAGACTGGCAGCTTCCAGGAAAGGTTATCCAAGCACCTCGTAGTCCAACAGGAGGAAAGAGAAGGGAAACTACATGAAGGGCTGGGGGTGGGCCCCCAGTCCAGGCAGCAGGGCTGCTGAACGGCCAGCACAATGCACCTCAGCCCTGGCCTGCACTTACTGTACTTCCAGAGGAGGACGGCAGCAAGGATTGCTCCTGCCAGCAGGGTCGCCAGGGTGAAGGTGATGCACAGGACTTTCTTAGTCTCTGTAGGAAAAGAAGTGAGTACACAACTTAGTCACCTGGTTTCTTAGACTCTCAAATTCCATGCACTACTTTTATGGTGTATTTTATCAAGGAATAATACACTTAAATGGGGCTTCCCGATAGCTCAGTTGGTAAAGAATCCGCCTGCAGTGCGGGAGACCTGGGTTCGATCCCTGGGATGGGAAGATCCCCTGGAGAAGGGAAAGGCTACCCACTGCAGTATTCTGGCCTAGAGAATTCCATGGACTGTATAGTCCATGGGGTCGCAAAGAGTCGGACATAACTGAGTGACTTTCACTTACTTACTTATACACTTAAGTATCATTCAGCCATAAAAAGAATGAAATTGAGTCAGCTGTAGTGAGGCAGATGAACCCAGAGCCTATCACACAGAGTGTGAAGTAAGACAGAAAGAGGAAAACAAATACTGTATTTTAAAACATATATATGGAATCTAGAAAAATGGTGCTGATGAAACTATCTGCAAGGCAGGAATAGAGATGCAGACGCAGAGAACGGGCTTGCGGACGCAGCGGGGGAAGGAGAGGGTGGGACGAATGGAGAGCGCAGCATTGACGTATACACACCAGCACGTGTAACACAGCTGGCGGGCAGCTGCCCAGGGAGCTCAGCTCGGTGCTCTGCACGACCCAGAGGGCTGGGATGGGGAGGGAAAGGGAGTTCAGCAGGGAGGGGACATACGTATACTTGTGGCTGATTCTCACTGTTGTATAGGGGAAACTAACACAACACTGTAAAGCAATTATATTTCAACTTTTTAAAAGTGACTTTTCTCTTTAGGAACATATCCTGTGAGGCCTTATTTCTTCCACAGAGTCGAACTAAAGTTAACTTTTTGGAGAACCAAAGCAGGAAGCTGTGATATAAAGCAGACATACATTGAAGTTAAGCTCTTAAAAAAGTAAGATAGTCTTTTGGTCTTAAGACAGTCCAAAAAATGGCAAATGCAAAAAATTGGTTGAATAAAGGAAACATATCTTGCTCCAGTAATTACAAGCATAAGCAAAATAGTAATAACACTCCCCAAACTGTCATCTCCAGGGACGTCCCTGGCTGTCCAATGGTTAAGACTCCAAGCTTCCAATGCAGGGGGCCCAGGTGTGATCCCTGGTTGAGAAGCTAAGATACTGCATGCCACAAAGCACAGCCATTCTCTCATCTCCATGTGAGTGGTACTCGAGGCAGAGAGAAAAAAGCCTCTTCCTCAAGGCAGTTGAGGAAATGGATGGACCAGAGTCACACTGACTCTCTGACTCACAGTCACTGGCCTCATATGGCTATTTTCACTTTAATTAATTCTCATGTTAAATGATATTAAATCATTCTGTACATTCAACTGCTCGATAGTCCCACATGGCCAGTGGCTGCCGCGCTGGGCCGTGAAAAGGAAGGATGATCTATCACTGAGGGAATATCTACAGGGCAGCGCTGGGGTCGCCCCCCAAGTCTGAGGACAGGAGCTCTGGGCTCACGTTTCAGCTAAGAAGACAAGCTATAGGACAAGGTCACCAGTGTTCTCTGCTGCTGCTGCTAGGTCACTTCAGTCGTGTCCGACTCTGTGCGACCCCATAGACAGCAGCCCACCAGGCTCCCCCGTCCCTGGGATTCTCCAGGCAAGAACACTGGAGTGGGTTGCCATTTCCTTCTCCAATCATGAAAGTGAAAAGTGAAACTGAAGTCACTCAGTCATGTCCAACTCTTCGTGACCCCATGGACTGTAGCCTACCAGGCTCCTCCTTCCATGGGAGTTTCCGGGCAAGAGGATGGGAGTAGGTTGCCATTTTGAAACAAACCGACACGCTGTTGTTGGTTAAGCGTAAGCCACCACTGCCACCCCAGCAGTTCCTGTGCAGAGAGCACCCCAGGGTCGGCGCTTCCCTTGGGAGGTGGGCGGACAGATAGAGGGGAGGAGAGCCAGGGCGAAGGCTCTTCTACAACCCACTACTCCTTAGCTCCTATAGGAGGACACTGGGCGGCAGAGGTGGAGCCCATGGGGAGGCCCTGCACCCCACCTGTGCCCATTTTTCCCTCCAGAAGTCCACCAGATCAAGAAGTCCAGTTTCTGGAGTCAACTGACCCACTGGATCTGGGCATGAACCTTCACCCCTCATTTTGTTACCACATTCAGCAAATTTCCACAGTCTGCGCTCAAACCAGCTTAGGAATCACCTGGGGAGCCTGTTACTCAGAGATTCTGACTCAGCTGGGGGAGAGGAGATGAGTCTCAGACCTACAGGTTCCTGGGTGAGGTCACGGCCACTGGTCTGAAGAGTGCCATGTGTTATCAGGACTTAGTTCACGGTCAATGTGTCTGGCAGCAGGCAAGGTGGGGTCACCAAGAAGGCTCAGGGGAAATTCCAAATGGTCATTTTGATCCATCAGTAAAGGGTGATTTCTTCCTTTGGGTGACTTCCCTGTGTGTCATAGTATCCAAGATAAGATACCGTGCCTGGTGAGTAGAAGGATGTTAAACCAGGTGTCCTGAACCTCTCGTTGAAAGGGTGTCCTGAACTAGGCATCCTGAACCTCTCCTGGCGTAGCAAACTGCCAGGCTCTTGCTGGGACTGTGAGCAGCGGGAGCCCCAGATCTCACTGCCAGAGGACAAGTATTTTGGGATCAGTGTCTGGTCGATCAGACTGGACTGGGTGCTGGTTTGCAATTTTACCTATTTGGGTGTAGGTACAACTGACTAATCATTGGCTGCTGTTATTGTTGTTCAGTCCCTAAGTCATGTCCAATTCTTTGCAATTCCATGGACTGCAGCACACCAGGCTTTGCAGTCCCTCATTATCTTCTGGAGTTTGCTCAGACTCATGTTCATTGAGTTGGTGATGCTATCTAACGATCTCATCCTCTGCCACCCTCTTCTCCTCCTGCCTTTAATCTTTCCCAGCACCGGGGTCTTTTCCAATGAGTTGGCACTTCGCATCAGGTGGCCAAAGTATTGGAGCTTCAGCATCAGCATCAGTCCTCCCAATGAATATTCAGGGTTGAATTCCTTTAGGAGTGACTGGTTTGATCTCCTTGCAGTAAAGAGTCTTTTCCAGCATAATTTGAAAGAATCAGTTCTTTGGGGCTCAGCCTTCTTTATGGCTCAACTCTCACATCTGTACGTGACGACTGGAAAAACCATGTGTGTGTGTGAGTCGCTCAGTCATGTCCAACTCTTTTCGACCCCATGGACTGTAACCCTCCAGACTCCACTGTCCATGGGATTCTCTAGGCAAGAGTACTGGAGTGGGTTGCCATTTCCTTCTCCAAGGGATCTTCCCAACCCAGAGATTGAACCTGGGTCTCCCACATTACAGGCAGGTTTTTTATTGTTTGAGCCACTAGGGAAGCGTCTGACCATATGGACCTCTGTCAGCAAAGCGATGTCTCTGCTTTTTAATACACTGTCTCGGCTTGCCATAGCTTTCCTTCCAAGGAGCAAGCATCTTCTAATTTCATGGCTGCAGTCACCATCCCAGGTGACTTTCGAACCAAGAAAATAAAATCTTGTCACTGCTTCCACTTTTTTCCCCTTCTATCCACCGTGAAGTGATAGGACCAGATGCCATGTCTTGGTTTTCTTAATGTTGAGTTTCAAGCTGGCTTTTTCACTCTCCTCTTATCTTCATTGTTATCAATTGCTGATGTAGCCCTTCTGTGACCAGTGTCAATTATTTGCCTCACAGGATTGTTGGCCTTCAAGCCTCCAAAACCCAAACGCTAACACATATATTAAGGTTCAGTGTGAAAGATCTCTTGCTAACACAAACAAAGCCAGGAAGATAAAATGTCCCTTGTACTCTTGCTGAGGATCTCTTGACTTCATACTAGTTAAGTCACTTGCAAAATACTGTCAGGCTCTGACAGGCTATATACTGCTGCATGACTCCAACTCTACACTCTAAAATAGACAAAATTACAGAGACAAATCAGTGGTTGCCAAGAGTTAGGGAAGGATGAGCTAAGACCGTGAAGGGCTAAGACCCGCGGTCCTCAGCCTGGGCACCGTGGACATCTTGGCTGGATCATCCTCGGTGGAGGTCATTCTGTACACTGGAGGATGCTTAGCATCATCACTGGCACCTCCCAAGCAGATGCCAGTAGCAACTGCATCCCAGTTAGAGCAACTGAAACTGTCTCCGGACATTGCCAAATGCCCCTGAGGGTCAAAATCACCCGGTGAGGAGCCACCGGTCTCAATCTAACAGCCACCGCCAGAAAGACATCAGTGCAGAGACAAGGAATTTCTAGAACCAAGAGGAACTAACTGATGGAGAAAGAGAGCCACACAGGCAAGGAGTGGAGTCATCAAGGAGAAGGGGCCACAAGGGGCAGAGCACACAGGAATGGGGGAGAGCAGCGGAGGGGAGAGGGAGGGACGGGCGAGCCATCTGCGAAGCGTGCGGGAGACAGAGGGAAGGACAGAGAGAGAAATGCAAGGGTGGCGGCAGTCGTGACGGGCTAGGGAGGTCTGGGGAGGGGAGTCTTCAAAGGGCACAGATGTTACCTGATACCACTGCTTATGGTGTATGGTAGGCACATGGAAATCCACCCTGCCATAGATCTTTGACTCTGTGAGTTGTGCGTGAGGGTATGTGTATCTCACAAAATAAAATAAAAATGTTGTCGATGAAAATGTTCCTTGGGCCAGCCCCTGGACTAGCTCTGTGCTCATATAAGTAACTGCCTGTACTAGTCCTGCCTGGGCAGCGCTTACCGCATCGACTTGCCTGCCTGACAAGTTAGGGGAGGGGGCACAAAGGGAAGGGATCTGGAGGGAAAGAAGATGAAATGAAATGGAAGGAGAGCAGACAAGGACTTCCCTGGTGGTCCAGAGGTCAAGACTCCGTGCTTCCAGTGCAAGGGGCACGGGTTCAATCGCTGGTCGCGGAACTAAGATCCTGCGTGCAGCATAATGGGGCCAAAACGATTAATTATTAATTAAAAGTTTGAACGACTAAAAAAGAAAGCAGACAAATGAGAGGACGTGAAAGACATGGAATTAAGGTGGTAGGCAGAAGACACACCACCTGCAGTCCCTCAGCCTCTCCATGACCCGCTCAGGTCTGCCTATAAGATCCCTCAAGCCATGAGAAAATGTTGCAGATGCTCCTGGGTGACAACCCCACCAGGCACTTCCTTCACTGAATACAGAATACTCATCAAGCACCTTGCCATGACTTGTAGCATCCAGGAAATGGGGACGTAGAGAAAGCTTGTCTCTTCCTGCACTGGGGGCTTACATCTACTCAAGATGATACAGTGGGAAACCATGCAGACAAGAAGCAGCTCAGAGAGGCTGGGCTGGAAAGACCACCCTGGGTGGCACAGGCCAAGCTGGTACAGGAGAGTTAGTGGGAGATGAAGGTCTGAGCAGCTGTGTATGTGTGCTGCGTGCTCAAAGAGTCGTGTCCAACTCTTTGCAACCCCATGGACTGAAGCCCGCCAGGCTCCTCTGTCCATGGGAGTCTCCAGGCAAGAATACTGGAGTGGATAGCCATTTCCTCCACCAGGAGATCTTCCCGACCTAGGGATCAAATTCACCACTCTGGCATATCCTGCACTGGCAGGCAGATTCTTTAACAATAGTGCCACCTAGCTAAGAGGCTCCCAAAGGCCCCCGGGAGGTGAGAACCAGGGTCCACAACTTTGACACAGAGATGGGGAAGGGAGAGGCATGCATACCAGCCCTGCAGACAGAGAAGAGCTGGCACCGAGCTGGAGGGGGTAGAGGGCACACTGGAGAAGGCAGACCCAAAACTCGCTTCCATTAGAGAAAATAAAAGCAAAAAGGGTCCTACTTGAGGTGCACGCTGTCCTGGACGGAGGTTTGGGCTGCCCGTAGATGACAGGTGTTGAGGCGTGAGTCTGAACCCTTGGGGTGTACTGGGGCACCACGGGCGGGTAGTACTGAGCGGGGTACACCTCGTAAGCAGGTGGAGCCGTGGGCAGCTGCTGCGGGTACAAGCTTTCCGGCTGGTATCCATGGTTCTCATAGTAAGGCCTGACACCTGGTGATGATCCCTAAATGATTAAAAAGATGAATGATACAAAGCTGTAATTATTCCAAAGCTTAAAGAAACGTTCCATGGCACTCAGTCAATTCATGGGGACAGCACTGCAGATTCCACAGATTCTATGTAAAAGTGAAACACTTACTCAGTCACGTCTGACTCGTCGCAACCCCATGGACTGTAGCCCACCAGGCTGATATTCATAGAATTTTCCAGGTAAGAATACTGGAGTGGGTAGCCAATCCCTTCTCCAGGGTATCTTCCTGACCCAGGGATCAAATCAGGATCTCCTGCTTTGCAGGCAGATTCTTTACCAAAGATTCCAGGGCATCTTTAATTACACCAAGGCCTCACCTAGAATGAAAACTCACCAGGGTGTCCAATTAATTGGCAGTAGTGTTTGGTTTTGTTTGTTTGCTATTCATTTTTTGAAATAAAGAAAAAATAAATGGCTGACATTGAGATTGAGTAACTAAAGAAAAAATGTGTAGAAGTCTGGGAATGAGTCAGGACCCCAGCCCCTGAGGATGGGGTACCAAGTTATGAACTAGCAATACCAGAATGACGATGAGAATAATAAAAGCTAACATTAGAAAACTTACCAACTTGGGCATCTGTATTCAAGCCTCCTTAAAGCCTGACCATTACCTCCTAAGATGGTCCAGGTGTGATGGGTATACTCAGACAGGAACGTGAGTGACAGAGGTTATGAAATCTACCTGCAGGATCTACAGCTGGTGGCAGCTAGCAGCTCTGCTGCCCCGGGCATCTTTCTGCGGCACGAGTGTCCATGTGGACAGCATGTGGACTCTGAGGCCCCAGCTCTGAGTGGCATTTGTGGGGTGCAGTGCACACACACACAGACGTGGAAGGGATGCCCAGATGCTGCACCTCACTCTCAGCTCCATCCTTTGGCTGGTTCCTATCTGATTTTCTTTTTAAAACTATTCTCTTTGTACCTAGTGTTGTTTTCTTATCTACTTGCTTAAAATTAAAGTTTTGAAAACAAACAGGAACATTTTTTTCATGAAACGGTAAAAATCTGGGGGGAAGGTGTATCTGCTATGCCATAAGTTCTTTCCAAGATTTCAGCAATGCTGCGGTTGGCAACATTGATAAAGGTCCGGGGCCTTCCAGTGTTTCCAATCACAGAGTTACGATTATCAAAAAAATAATATTTTCTTTAACAAGAAGTATTGGTTTATGCTTTTTACCAAAGTATCTATTGGAACCTTGTGTGTGTGCTAAGCTGCGTCAGTCGTGTCCAACTCTTTGTGACTGTATGTCCTCTGTCCAGCAAGAATACTGGAGTGGGTTGCTACGCCCTCATCCAGGGGATCTTTCCAACGCAGGGATCACACCTGTATCTCCTGCTTTGCAGGTGCATTCTTTACCCCTGGGCCACCAGGGAAGCCCATTGGAATCTTAGTGTTCTACCAATTAACTTTTGTGAACACTCTGTAGAAAGTGGTAAATCTTTTCTTAAAAACGTATTTTCTAGCTTGTCATTTGCCTTTTAATTCTGGTTACTTGTTGTTGTTTTTCTTTTCTTTTTTTTTTTCACTTCTCTGCTCCTCTTATGCCCACTTAAAATCTGCCCTCTCCAAACCCTGACCCCTTCAAGGCCACTGGGGACCCCAGGAGCCTGTGAATTTGCTGTGCTTCAGACCCACTCCTGCCCCCACAGACTACCCACTGGTGAGGCCACCCTGGAGGCCACACCTACCCTCTTATCTAAGTGTCCCCTTGCAACACTCCTCCCCCCTCAGTAATTCCTCCCCTTGTTCCTTGCCGACTGAGAGCTCAGAGAGGACTAGTATTCTGAGCAGAGGCGACTTAATGATGAGAATTTTAAATGAGGCCTCCAGGGCAGTGTGATTAGAAAGCAGTGAGCCAATCTTGAGTTTAATAACTTACCAACGTGCCCCTTCCAGAGTCCGAAGATTGTACCCAAGACCAGAGCAGTAACAGAAAGGGAAAGCAGAAGGTAATCTCTCATCTAAATGAGGAAGCCAGAGGCCGAAAAGCAGCACAGGCATCTGGTCTCCATCTGAAGCGTCTGAGAACACGCTGACCTTCCCAGGAAAGGTGGCAGCGGGCACGGCGATCTGACCCTGTGAGTTCCTGTACCGTGGGTTTGGAATTTTAAAAGGATCCAATGGAAACTATCAGATACAGGAACGGGGCAAGCAAAGGTCTGCTTTCCAGATAGAGACAACTTTTAGAAACCTAAATGTAAGATGACAAGTGAGATGTCGTTGGGAAGGTACAGCCTGCCGTCAGTTCAGTCTCAGTCGTGTCTGACTCTTCGCGACCCCGTGGACTGCAGCAAACCCGGCCTCCCCGGCCTTCACCATCTCCTGGAGCTTGCTCAGACTCATGTCCATCGAGTCAGTGATGCCATCCAACCATCTCATCCTCTGTCGTCCCCTTCTCCTCCCGCCTTCAATCTTTCCCAGCATCAGGCTCTCTTCCAATGAGTCAGTTCTTTGCATCCAGTGGCCAAAGTATTAGAGTTTCAGCTTCAGCAACAGTCCTTCCAATGAACATTCAGGACTGATTTCATTTAGGACTGTCTGGTTGGATCTCCTTGCAGTCTAAGGGACTCTCAAGAGTCTTCTCCAGCACCACAGTTCAAAAGCATCAATTCTTCAGAGCTCATCTTTCTTTATAGTCCAACTCTCGCATCCATTCATGACTACTGGAAAAAGCGTACGTTTGACTAGATGTACCTTGGTTGGCAAAGTAATGTCTCTGGTTTTCATATGCTGGCTAGGTTGCTCATAGATTTCCTTCCAAGGAGCAAGCATCTTTTAATTTCATAGCTGCACTCACCATCTGCAGTGATTTTAGAGCCCAGGAAAACAAAGTCTGTCACTATTTCCATTGTTTCCCCATCTATTTGCCATGAATTGATGGGACCAGATGCCATGATCTTTGTTTTTTGAATGTTGAATTTTAAGCCAGCTTTTTCTCTCTCCTCTTTCACTTTCATAAGAGGCACAAATGTAAGGTACATTTGTATGCAAAGTGTGGGGAGGGGTCGGGGGGTGTTTCATGGAGGGGGTGGCTAGCCCTTTGCTTCCGCCCTGGCCTCTCCCAGGCTACCAGGAAGTGAGGCTACACTGTGCCCTGATGGCCACTGATGTTCCAGGCACTCTCTTTTAACTGGGAAAGAATCTTCCTGCAATGTGGGAGACCCGTATTCAATCCCTGGGTAGGAAAGATCCCCTAGAAAAGGAAATGGCAACCCACTCCAGTATTCTTGCCTGGAGAATCCAATGGACAGAGGAACCTGCTGGGCCACAGTCCATGGGGTCACAAAGAGGTGGACGTGACTGGGCGACTAACACACACACACACACACACACACACACACACACACACACACTCCCTCTCACCTCCACCCTGCCTCTGTCTGTCCCCACATCTCACCCCCGCCCTCTGCTTCGTCCTGATCAAAGCAGGAAGAACCTCATCACCCACACACCCCCTACAACAGCACAACTGCCACGCGGCTCCTCCCGCCCCACTCCTGCTCACTCTTGACCCCCAGAATGCCTTCACCACATCCAGCAAGCATCCAGCTCTGACAGTGCTGACCAGCACACGCCGCTGCTGGAAAGAGCAGAAGGAACCCAGGACAGGGCAAGGCCAGGGAGGTAATGATTAACCACTTACTGAGTTTAAAGCCATCCTGATGTTATCAGCAGCATCGGGTAAAGGGAGGTATTTGGAACGTTCAAGTTGACCTAGAGGAAAGAACGACAGGACTGTTTTGTTTCTGTACCGGTGAGTTTGCGGGAGATGAGACGGGAAAGAACGAAAAGACGTCCTGGGTGACAGTCACCTCTCGCCACAACCACGGCCGTTCTGCCTGCTCACCTTGACCTCATCACCTGCACCCACAGCTGCCCATCCCGAAGGAGCCGGGGACCTGCTCACTTGAAAGTCACATTCAGGGCCTGCCTCACTCACCCTGCTCCCACCGGGAGGCCCAGACTTCCCCGACATTGCCTCCACCAAAATCAGAATCCAGCAAAAAAGAAACAGGCGTGGGAAATTTTCAGCCATCAGGTTCGGCGGAAGTGATGCAAGGCAAAGCCCTGAGTCAGCTTCTGACAGTGCCATGTCCCGTGGAGCCCTTGGGCAAGTGACCTCTCCGGATGTCGGGCAGAAGCAAATGCAGCCACCACACTGGCTTGTTTGGATGAGGATTTAACTTGAGGGTGCAGGCAGACACTTCACGTGCCCCGGCAGTGGCGGGTGTGATGAGATGTTGTGGCTCCTCCCTACAGAGCATCCTCGGAGAGAAGGGAGCAGCAGTCCTCACCCCACCCTCCCATCCCCCGCTGGAGCAAGTGTTCGAGAGCTTAGACCCAGATGGAGGCCACACCTGACTTTTCAAATAAGCCATCAGGGGCTTTCCTGGTGGTGCAGTGGCTGAGACTCTGCACTCCCAATGCAGGCGGCCCAGGTTGGATCCCTGGTCAGGGTACTAGATCCCACATTCCGTAACTAAAGATCCTGTGTGCTGCAAGACTCAGTGCAGCCAAACAAATAAATAAAATATTAAAAAAAAAAACAAGGCGTATGAGGTGAGAGGGAGGTTCAAGAGGCAGGAGACATATGTATACGTATGGCTGATTGATGTTGATGTATGGCAGAAACCAACACAATATTGCAAAGCAATTATCCTTCAATTAAAAATAAATAATTGCAAAAAGCAGAAAACACACACACACACACACATACAAATAAGCCACATGGAGTCACTGCAACCTTAATCAACACAAGTGTGTAAAAATTCTATAAAGCACATTTAGACTCACTCAATACTCCACTTACTATTTCCAAATCCAGAAAAAAAGGAAATTCAGGACTAACCACTTGAGTGGTTTCTCAGGATATTGGTCCAAGAGACTTTTCAAGCAAGAATACTGGAGTGGGTTGCCATTTCCTCTTCCAGGGGATCTTCCAGGCCCAGGGATCGAACCCACTGTCTGCTGTGTCTCCTACACTGGCAGGCGGATTCTTTAGCATTGAGCCACCTGGGAAGCCCTATACAATATACTTATCAATATGTAAGGAAATTGGTCACGAAAAATAAAGCCCTTGGTCACCTTGTTTGCAGACGTTTTTGAACAGTGGTGTCTAGGAAGACCATCAACATAAAAAGCTTTATAGTAAAGGCCCATCTGACGTCACTCTTCCCATCATAAGCAAACAATGGCTTTTGTCCACCACTCCTGGCTTCCTTGAATTGATCAAACAGTAACTTCAAGAAACAGCCTTCACAATCACCCATCCACAGGCCCTGTCTGGGTAAGAAAACTCTGGGCTTCAAAGCTGGCAGATCTAAGTCAGAGCATCTATCATCTGTAGAGGGCCTGGTGCACAGCCAATGAGGGCAGCCAGGCAGGGTGGCTGAGCCCATGACTCCTGGGACCAGACTCTGGATCTAAACTAAACTCACTCACATTAGCCATGACCTGGGGGCAAGTCTAATAATGCTTCCGGGGCTCGGTTTCCTTGTCTGTAAAACAGGGAGATGGCTTAACGAATCAAGGTTGGTTTGCCTAAGTCACTGCTTGTTAAAAGTGGTTTCACTGTACATAATACAGAAGTTATCTGAAAGATGCATCTTCGAGAAGAATGCAGTTTGGTATTTACTTAGTATAAAAGGTTTTTGCACAGTGTAACAAACACAGAGTTTACAAATCTGTTTTTTAAAAAAAAGGAAGGGGAGAGGATAGCAGTGGCATCCAGTACAGGGTTGAAAAAGAAATAAAAGGAATCCAAACTGGCAAAGAAGTAAAACTGTCACTGTTTGCAAATGGCATGATACTTACCATACATAGAAAACCCTAAAGAGGCCACCAGAAAACTATTAGAACTACTCAACGAATTCAGTACAGTCGCAGGATACAAAAATAATACACAGAAATCTCTTGTAGTCCGACATACTAACAGTGAAAGATCAGAAAGAGAAATTAAGGAACAGTCCCATTTACCATTGCAACAAAAAGAATAAAATACCTAAGGAATAAACCTACCAAAGGAGGCAAACTGTGGAAAATTCTTAAACAGATGGGGATACCAGACCACTTTACCTGCCTCCTGTGAAACCTGTATTCAGGTCAAGAACCAACAGTTAGAACCAGACATGGAACAACAAACTGGTTCAAAATTGGAAAGGAGTACATCAAGGCTGTACATACAGAGCCGACTCTGTAGCCCACCAGGGACCTCTGTCCATGAAATTTTCCATGCAAGACTACTGGAGACGGTTGCCATTTATACTCCAGGGGGGTCTTCCTGACCCAGGGATCAGACCTATATTTCTTGAGTCTCCTGCATTGACAGGCAGATTCTTTACCACTAGCACCACATGGGAAGCTCCTAAAATTGATCATAAAGCTGATAAATGTTGAAAAGCCCATAGAGGCAGGATGGGCCTGATTGGCAGCATTTATAGATTTGCAGATCTACACCTGGAAAGAATGCCCAAGATATCAACATGAAATCCTCCAGCTCTGAAAAACCCACTGAAGCTCCTGCTGGCACTGCCTCTCAGAGTCCCGAGCAAAATTATCATTTGACTCATTACACATTAAAAAGACTTCAAACATTAACTTGGATAAATGAAAATATAAGTAAGGCTGTTTAACCTTGGGAAAACTTGCTGAACAAGTCACAAGAAAGATGTACCAGATCATCATTTATTTTCCATGTAAAGATAAAAGAACCAGTTCGTGCTGACAGCTTTGAGATTTTTTTAAGATTAAAGAAAAAAGAGTCAACATGGTTCCAGGTATGAGGGAAAAAAGCTGACCCATACACGGGAGGAAGAGATCAGCATGTAGAATATACATGATGTTTACATCTTGACATGGGTATGATGGTCACATATTAATAGCCTTACCTACTTCTGCTCTGTAACGAGAGACGTTTCTGAGACTTGACAGCAGTACAGAATCCTCTCGTCTAAGCAGGAAAAGCTGGCACCTTCCTCGGATTAGTTTCAGGTGAGTCCTGCCCCAGCCAAGGTTCTCGCCCCTGGCTTCTCTGCCCTCAGTGGTAGGCACTCCCCGGGCCTCTGAGCTATCTCACCAGTTATAGGTTTGGTTGCAGTTTCAGGAAATGAAAATCCGATCTCACTGGCGGCTCTCCCAGTTTAAGAGCCCTCTGAAAGGAGTGATGAATCAGTGCCCGAAATCCACGCTCCCTAGTCATTCAAGATCCCAAACAGTGAGACCAGGAAGCCAGGAGCTCAGGGGCACCGGGAGCCACAGCCGCGAATTATCCCCTAAAAGCCCAGAACCTAGAAATAACTGCAGCACAATTCTCTCTCACCCAGAGATCCCACGGCCAGCAGACCCTGAGGACCCAGAACACCAAAAGCAACCAGATGGGCTGCCACGGACTCTGGAAAGGAAGACAAGTCGGAGTGCCCCTAACTGTCGGGATGTGTGTGTGTTAATAACTCAGTCATGTCCAACTCTTCGAAACCCCATAGACTGCAGCCTGCCAGGCTCCTCTGTCTATGGAATTCTGCAGGGGGGGATACTGGAGTAGGTTGCCATTTCCTCCTCCAGGGGATCTTCCTGACTCAGGGATTGAACCCAAATCTCCTGCATTGCAGGCAGATTCTTTACCATCTGAACTAGCAGGGAAGCCTAACTCTCGGTGGCCGGAGACAAAGGAAGGAAGAAAGGTCTCCCCTGGGACCTGGATCTGATGGAGACGCACTGTTGTCCAAAAGGACCAGGGGATCACGTTCTGTGCGATTAATTTCTAAAACAGGCAATTCCACTCCCTTACGAGGCAGCACCTCTCTTTAGCTGGTTTCTGAAAGAAACAAGACAACCCAGATGGCAGAGACAACACCGCTTCTCGAATGTTTTCTCTGGTCATCAGAGGACACCCGTGAGTGCTCTTGATTCCAGAAAGCCAGCCTCAGGGAAGTGCTTTTCCCCGAAGTGACCGAGACTCATGTGTGGCAAAGCTCTGCCCTGCTGCTTGCTCCTGGCACGCGTCCACTCCAATGTCACCCACTTGAGTCACACAGCAGAGCATGACTGTTCCGGGCCACCCTGGGCTCTCCTTTCAGGGGACTGACTCAAGCCTCGAGTCACCTGCCCGGCCACCACTCAACAGGACGGTTTTGTGGAATACCATCAGTCTCCCGTGACACGATGACGCTATTTCGAGACAAGGAAGGTCCCTTCTTACAGTGGCTTTACTCTGGACCTCAGAACACATTTGCTGGAGATTTGTTTTGAAAACTACCAAATCAACGGAAAGGAGGTCGGAGAGGTAGGTACCAATGCCCACGCAGGAGTCAGGGGTTTTCCCTACTGTGAAGGCTCCACTGACTTTCCCTCACGCATCACTCATGCATGGGCACCTGCACTGGACCCCTTCTAGTGCCTTCCAGATGCCAGTCGTGTGATGAGGTGTGACGGGTGGAAGAAACCCCACCTTCCTGACCTCGGATTCGGCGTGGCTTCTTCAAACTCCAAAGCAAACACCACCAACAGATACTCCCTATCTGAGGGCCCATGACCAATGGAGCCCCGTACGTCTCAGCCACTGCGTACAATCACCTTACATGTGGAGAGGTTCTCGTGTCCCATTTGGGGACAAAATGCACTGTGAGAGGGAAGTTAACAGAGACAGTGGTGGATTTAATTCACAGTTCAACGTAAACAAATATAAGACTATCAGAGAAACAGCACACCCAGTGACGGATGCAGGAAAGAGAAAGGGGAGGGAGAGAACCGCTCGGGAGAGGTACTGCCTGCAGCATCCGAGGCTCTGTTTCTATGAATGCCTCATTGTCCAAACGAGATTGCAAACTTTTTAGGGCAGGAATTGAATCTGCTCCTTTTTTTTTCAGTCTAGTTTTGTACCGTACACAGAAAGTGTTCCAATTTTTTTTTTTTTTGCATCCCAAAGGCCAAATAAATAAGATGAAATTTAAGACAGAAAGAGCCAGAAAGCCTGCAGCTGGACAAAGCAGACGCCAACTTGAGGATGTGAGTGACCTCACAGGTCCACAGCTGATCGAATGCAAACAGGCAGGCTGGAGAGGTGGCCAGTCCCTCGATAAAGTACAAAAGCCACTGTCTAAGGTTCGAAGAACTTGCCTGAGTCGATCTGTGAAATGGGCATGCGTGCTGAGCCACTTCAGTCACGTCCAACTCCTGGTGACCCCATGAACTCTAGCCCGCCAGGCTCCTCTGTCCATGGGATTTCCCAGGCAAGACTACCGGAATGGGTTGCCATTTCCTCCTCCAGAGGATCTTCCTGACCCACGGATAGCAGATAAATGGGGTTTTGTCCAGATTAAGTGTGTTCGTGGCCTAACACCATGCCCATCACACGATGAGCCCTCCAGAATAACATAATGACAGTAGCTAAGGGACTGATGAACGGGGAAAGGACTCAATTTTTTTGTGTGAAGATCCAAAGGAAGCACTCAGGATCAAACAGGTCAGAAATACCAGGAGGGCAGATTTAACTCAATCCAGGGAAACCAGGTTCCAACAATGAGGACGTTTCAGTATCCACGGGAGATACTGTGAGAAACAGTTCCTCAAACCAAAAAAAAAAAAAAAAAATAGTTTGATCCAACGCTGGAAGGCTGTGTCTACAGCATGATCTAGAAACAAACTGGCCTTTAGCTGAGAGGGCAGACATGATGATCTTTTATTTTTTGTGATCAGAAACACAAATCTATCCCTAGAAAACACAGGTTTCACATGCCCGGTGTTCAGATCGAGTCTCAGATGAGGCCAGGTGCTTACCCTGCCACGAGGGCCCATCCGAAAGCAGGGAGCTTAAAGTGATGCTGACATGAGGTGACATCCAAACAAGCCACCATAAAAGCCTGGGCTTCATCTCACCTTCCAGATCAGAGCTCCCTAGAAAATATTTCTCTAATGGATGTCCACTAGAAGGTCAATAGAGCTCCCAATGATTCCATCCACTCTGCCTTTGCAGTAGCTTCCAGACTTAAGCTTTTGTTGCTGTTTACTTGCAGCTAGCTGCAAGAATTAATGTGAACTGCAGGGCTTCCCTAGTGGCTCAGATGGTAAAGAATCCGACTGCAGTGTGGGAGACCTGGGTTCAATCCCTGCATTGGGAAGATCCCCTGGAGGAGGGCATGTCAACCCATTCCAGTACTCTTGCCTGGAGAATCCCCATGGACAGAGGAGCCTGGCAGGCTGCAGTCCATGGGGTCGCACAGAGTCAGACACAACTGAGCGACTAAGCACAGCACTTCCTAAGTCATGTCCAACTCCTTGCAATCCCATGAACTGTAGTCCACCAGGCTCCTCTCAGTGGGTTGCCATTTCCTTCTCCATGCCTTTCAAACATTTCCTGCTTCCTTATTACATTTCTGCACCCTCGTCCCTCCTGCACCCCACCCCTACACACAACATAAATTCCTGGAGTTTCCACTCATGGCAAGTCCTTCCCTCCTTCTCCTTGACTGACCTCTAACAAGAGCATAAAGCTCTGCTTTGAGAAACCTGCCCTCTTCAAGATTCACACTGTTCACAGTTCAAGGCACTGCCCACACGTCCACCAGAAAATCAGGGTCTGCCATTCTCCTTGGACGTCTCTAAGACTGCCCATGACATTTTTCATGCCCCTGGTTCCTCTTCTCTGGACCTCTGTCCAGTGGCTGGGGCAGACCAAGTCCGAGGTCACCTCCCCTTCCTCCTGATCTCGAGTTCTGCCTCTGGGTTGTTCCTCAGACCGTCTGTGTGATCAGCCCTCTGCTACTGCATTTGGGACCAGGCTGGCCATCGGCACGGTGGGGGCAGGGGCACTGGGAGTTTCCTCCCCCACATCCAGGCCCACAGTCCTGAGTAGCTTGCAAGCCAGATCCCCCAAAATGGCCTATACGTAGAGATCCCCAACCTCAAGCTAGGAAAGGACTCACCAAGCCTGGCCCAATTCACATCTCAGCACCCAGGTGTGTGGCACCTCCCATTCCCTCCCCAGAGGCCCCTTAGCTCATCTTGGGGGTCCCCTAGGGGGTGACAGGAAGGGCAGCAAAGACTGAGCAATTGTGGGAAGCAAGACCACCCAGCAGACCCAGAGCTGAGAGAGCAACAGAGGGTGGACGAGCCTTGAGTGCCCCCACCCCCACACCAACAAAGCCAGCTTCCCTTCCTTAAGTAAGCAAAGCTAACCAGACACTACTTTGACCCAGTCGCCTTTCCTTTTTCTACTTCCATGCCTAAGGATTGCATAATTCTGGAGGGCTTTGAAAAATAGATTTCTATTCCATCAGAATCTGATGCAGCAACTGAAACCAGGGCAATGACCCCCAGTGGTCACAGAGGCCCCCAGGATTCCTGCCACAGGCCTAGGTGGGAAAGAGTGAAAGGCAACAGCCTGGAGCCCTGGTTTACACATCCTGGTAGACCCCGTGTCCCAGGCTGGGCCCAGAGTCTCTGCAACAACCGTCAAAGTGTCCTTCACGTGTCTAGGCTTCATCGCCGACAGGACATTTGCACCCTCGGCCCCATCATCAGAGATGGTCAGCCCTCTGCTGCTAAGTCACTTCAGTTGTGTCGACTCTGTGTGACCCCATATACGGAAGCTCACCAGGCTCCCCCGTCCCTGGGATTTTCCAGGCAAGAACACTGGAGTGGGTTGCCATTTTCTTCCCATAAAGGGGTAAGCTCTCCTGCCCAGGTCACCCTGGAAGTGGGCAGCTTGGAACCAGTGGGGCGGGGGCAGTGGGGAGGGTGAAGGGAAGAGGTTCTGCTCTTGGATCATGAGGAAGTCAGCCTGGCCCTAGAGCCACCCCCTTTCCCACGAGGATTCCAGGCCTCACGAAGCTTCCCTGGAGCCATCTGGCCTGCCTGCACCCCCTGGTGTCCCTACAGGTCATGGGATCACCTGGGGCAAGTTATTTCCCCCGTCTGCTTTAGTTCCTCACAACTGAGTTACATGCATCATTCAGAGCCTGGAAGGATGCCCAGTTGGAAGTAAAGGCCACATCCACCTGGGCTGTTCCTATGATAACAGGGGTGCAACCCAATGTTCTCCTATAATTAAAGCAGGAGTAAAGGGTGGAGCAGCTCAGGGTGAACGGAGGCCAACCACCAAGCAATCTTGAGCCCTGTAGGCTCCAGGCAACTACACAACCTTGAAAGAAAAGCACTAACCTTGGAGGAGTCAATAAGAAAGGCATTGCTGGGGATCAAACAAACAAACCTCCCAGTCAAGAACAAAAGGCTCCTGCTGCTTAGCCAGCTCATGGATTTAAAAGCGGAGAGGGAGATGTCCATAGCCAATCTCCAGCCAGAGCCCCGACCGCAGCTCCCTGACTCCTGTGGTGTGGGCTTGCTGGTGCTGCCCTGGCCTCTCACATTGACCTCAGGGGTCCAGTAAGGTTGGCCGTGGTGGGGGGATGCAGGCAGGCCCACTTCTGGAAAAGCTGTGGAAGGCGAGAGCAAACCTCCACCACCTCCCTGGATTCCCCAACCCCTGCACCTCACTCTGCAGCAGCAGCGCCTGCGCCCCCAGGAAGCTGTGTCATGGAAGCCTGGCTCCCACTCCCAGCCCCCACCCTCCTCCAGGGTTGATTGGCTCCGTCCCCACTTCCTGGAGAACCTTCCGAGACCTCCCAGGCTAAGTCAACAACCCTCCCTTCACTTAAGGTTTTCTAAACACCTTGAAGCTCTCCTTAGGAGCCTTTGTAATTTTCCATCAGTTGGTTGGCTCTCTACAGCCCGGAGCCCAGGGCGCCTGCTGTGTGCCCTAGTACTACCACGCGGGTTTGAATCCGGCGGGAATCTGGCGGGATTCGCAGGCTCGGGGCAGAGCCCCGGGTGACCCCTGCCCGACAGGCAGGTCTCGAGTCGCTATCTTTTCCGTCCCACTGGTATTCCACCTGACTGGTCCTCAGCCACCTGCGCGTACGAAACGGAATTCCGGATTTGGGATCACCGGCGGGGTGGTCCCTTCCCAAAAGCCGGGGCGCAAACCAAGACAGACTTTCGCCCGCAACCCGTGCTTCCCCTCTGGGGCCTGGAAGCGAGAAATGTGGGGCCATAAGGCAATTCTTATCGGTGCCCACTGCCAGGCTGGTGCGTTCAGCCTTGGTGCCACGGCCCGGGGTCCTGCCGGATGGCCTGCGGTGGACCGAAGCGCCCAGATGCCCGGCCTTGTCCCTGGCACGGAGTGTGCGCCGAGAGACCAGGACCGCTCCTTCCCGCACTGGAAGTGCAGAGGAAGCCGGGGCGGGGGCTGTTGCCGGCTGTCCAGGCGGCCCAGCCCTGATCCTGGCCTCCGGGTCGCCGCCTTGGGGCCCGGGTTGTGGGAATTGCCTTCCTGGGGCCACCGAGCAGTTCGCACCTCGCCCGGAGGCCCTCCAGGCCCGTCCCCGCCGCGCCGGCGTTATCGCTCCCGGCATCTCCGAGGGTTTCCAGTTTCTCCCCACTTTGGGAGGGAACCAAGAAGCAGGAGTTCAGGTGACACTACGAGGCTGCAGAGATTTTCCCGAAACAAAGAAGCGGATGGACAACCCTCCCTCCCTCCTCCTCCCCGAAGGGAAAAGGCGCACCCCTCGTTCCCAACTCGGCGCTAAAGGGGCCAGGGGAGCAGGAGCCGATTTCAGCCAAGGGGACCCACTCCAAGGCACCTTTTCGCCTACCAATTGGCTAAGAACCGGCAGAATAGCCTGCACCAACCCAGTGATGCCAACGAAGCGGCCGGGGGTCCTCTGACCCCCGCGCCAAGGCGTCCCAGGCGCGCGGAACCCTCCCGACCTCACGCAGGTCGCTTTGCACTGCGCAGCCCCGTGCGTCCCGACGGCGGGAGGACGGACTCCCCGGGCGGGAGTTGCTCACACCTGGCTTCACCTCCCGCTACTCCCACCCAGCCCGGGTGCTCAGGTCCTCCCTTGCTCCCGGGATCTCCAGCACCGAGAACCCGTTGCGCGCGCCACTTACCTGCGGCGCTCCGGAGCTGCTTCCCTCCCTCACCCCTTCCTCCTCCTCCTTCTCCTCCGCCTCCTCTGGAGTTCGCTTCTTCCTCGGCCCAGCTCGGAGTCCCCGATCCTCCCCGGCTCTCGCTTTAATCCTGGGAGGCGGTGTCCGAGCGCCCAGGGCAACACCCCCAAGCGCCGGGCCCGGGTCACCTCGGACAGAGGGAGGGGACGGACCGGAACGGCTGTCCCGGGCGGGGCTGGTCGGGGCGAAGGCGGCGAGAGGAGGAGTTTCCTCCAGGGAAAGCCCGGCACGCGCTCCCGGAGGGACCCAGAGGGAGCTCGGGGGACGCTTCCATCCCCGGCGGGCAGTCTAGGGCTGGGGAGGAGCGCGTCTCCCTCCCGCCTTCCCCGGGACCGAGCCGGTCGCCGGCGCCTTGTGCCCGAACACTCAAGTCTGGACTCGGCAAGGGGATTCTGGGGAGCGCTGACCGAGTCTCCTGCGAACCGGCCGAGCCCTGGCGCGGGGGATCCGCCTGATCTCTCTGCCCTCGGCGAGGACCCGGGAATCTGCTTCCAGGGGCCGCTTGCCCGGGCGCTAGAGCCCAAGGACCCTCCCAGGTCCTCTTGGGGGGCTTTTCTCTGCCCTCAGGTCCCAAGTCCCTCCCCTTCCCTCAGAACGTCCCCAGGAGTAGCTTGAGGGCTTCCTACCCGCCCCCCCGCCCCAAGGCAGAGGGTGAGGGAAAAGGGTGAAATAAAGCTTAGCTTTCTGCTCCTTTTAAGAGGCTCTTCCCAATGTCGTTTGCAATACACAAATGAATCTGGATTGCTTTAGAATCAGGTAGAGGCAGAAGAAAGCCCGATCCATTCCATTCAAGTCATGTGCTGCCTTGGCACGGCATTCCTTCCTAGGCAGGTGTTCTGGGTCGGGACTTGCCTAGTAGGTTCTTCCCAGCCTCTCCTCTGGCTCCCGCCCTTTGGCCTATCTCGTGTCTCATCCTTTACTGTGTGCAGGTTGTCCAAGGAGAAGACCCTTGAGGACCGCCTCAAGGTCAGTGTCAGGTCACTGTCGGGTTAGGTGGTCTTCTGATGGTGACTCATCTGCTGCTGTTTTGAACAGTGCATTTGGAGTCCGCTGGGAGTGGCTCCGTTGCTCACAAACCTCAGTGTCCGCCACACGCCAGGCACTGTGTGTCTGCACCTTCGTCCCTGCAGTGCTTGTTTTCTCACTGTCCACTCCCCCTTCTTTTGGCAACTTGCTGGGATGTTTGTTCCCAGGAGCAAATGACTAGCTTGGGGAAGCACCTCCGTTCTGGAGGTGAGCACATGGCCAGTGTCTGGCACAGCAGCTAAATCCCATCCTTGCCTGGATTTGTGCTTCAGGAATGAACACACAACCCACCTTTGCACCTGAGTCTAGGGTCAGCCTGGGGAATCTGGGATTGTTTTCTCTTCTACTGGAGCCTTCAGAGACCCTCTTCCTTGTGCTTGGAGGAAGAAGCAAGTAGCCACAGGAATTGTTGATAGCTGTCTTTCCATCACCAGGGAGCTAGTACCACAAAAAAGATACCTTCTCTACCAAGAACCACAGCATATACCTCACACCAGCCAGAAAGGCCATCATTACAAAGTACAAGTAATAAATGCATGAGAGGGTGTGAGAGAAAGGAATGCTCCTACATCACCGCTGCTGCTGCTGCTAAGTCGCTTCAGTCGTGTCTGACTCTGTGCGACCCCATAGACGGCAGCCTCCTCCGTCCCTGGGATTCTCCAGGCAAGAACACTGGAGTGGGTTGTCATTTCCTTCTCCAATGCAGGAAAGTGAAAAGTGAAAAGGAACGTAAATTAGTGCAGCCACTGTGGAGAACAGTATGGAGGTTCTTTAAAAAGCTAAAGATAGAGCTACTGTGTGATCCAGCATTCCCACTCTTGGGCATATAGGTGGAGAAAACTCTAATCTGAAAATATATGTGCATCCCAATGTTCATTCCAGCTGTACTTAAAATAGCCAAGATATGGAATCAACCTAAATGTCCATCAACATAGAAATAGATAAAGAAGATGTGGTACATATATAATGGAATATTACTCAGGCATAAAAATGAATTAAATAATGTCATTTGCAGCAATATAGATGGACCTAGGGATTATCTGGACGGAGGTTCGTGACATTGTACAGGAGACAGGGACCAAGACCATCCCCATGGAAAAGAAATGCAAAAGAGCGAAATGGCTGTCTGAGGAGGCCTTACAAATAGCTGTGAAAAGAAGAGAAGCGAAAAGCAAAGGAGAAAAGGAAAGATATAAGCATCTGAATGCAGAGTTCCAAAGAATAGCTAGGAGAGGTAAGAAAGCCTTCCTCAGCAATCAATGCAAAGAAATAGAGGAAAACAACAGAATAGGAAAAACAAGAGACCTCTTTAAGAAATTAGAGATTCCAAGGGAACATTTCATGCAAAGATGGGCTCGATAAAGGACAGAAATGGTATGGACCTAACAGAAGCAGAAGATATTAAGAAGAGGTGGCAAGAATACACAGAAGAACTGTACAAAAAAGATCTTCCCGACCAAGATAGTCACGATAACGTGATCACTGACCTAGAGCCAGACATCTTGGAATGTGAAGTCAAGTGGGCCTTAGAAAGCATCACTACTAACAAAGCTAGTGGAGGTGATGGAATTCCAGTTGAGCTATTACAAGTCTTGAAAGATGATGCTGTGAAAGTGTTGCACTCAATATGCCAGCAGATTTGGAAAACTCAGCGCTGGCCACAGGACTGGAAGAGGTCAGTCTTCATTCCAATCCCAAAGAAAGGCAATGCCAAAGAATGCTCAAACTACCAGACAATTGCCCTCATCTCACACGCTAGCAAAGTCATGCTCAAAATTCTCCAAGCCAGGCTTCAGCAATATGTAAACCGTGAACTCCCAGATGTTCAAGCAGGTTTTAGAAAAGGCAGAGGCACCAGAGATCAAATTGCCAACATCCGCTGGATCATGGAGAAAGCAAGAAAGTTCCAGAAAAACATCTATTTCTGCTTCATTGACTATGCCAAAGCCTTTGACTGTGTGGATCACAATAAACTGTGGAACATTCTGAAAGAGATGGGAATCCCAGACCACCTGACCTGCCTCTTGAGAAACCTGTATGCAGCTCAGGAAGCAACAGTTAGAACTGGACATGGAACAACAGACTGGTTCCAAATAGGAAAAGGTGTACGTCAAGGTTGTATATTGTCACCTTGCTTATTTAACTTTTATGCAGAGTACATCATGAGGAACGCTGGGCTGGAAGAAGCACAAGCTGGAATCAAGATTGCTGGGAGAAATATCAATAACCTCAGATATGCAGATGACACTACCCTTATGGCAGAAAGTGAAGAGGAACTCAAAAGCCTCTTGATGAAAGTGAAAGAGGAGAGTGAAAAGGTTGGTTTGAAGCTCAACATTCAGAAAACAAAGATCATGGCATCTGGTCCCATCACTTCATGGGAAATAGATGGAAAAACAGTGGAAACAGTGTCAGACTTTATTTTTTTGGGCTCCAAAATCACTGCGGATGCTGACTGCAGCCATGAAATTAAAAGACGCTTACTCCTTGGAAGGAAAGTTATGACCAACCTAGATAGTATATTAAAAAGCAGAGACATTACTTTGCCAACCAAGGTCCGTCTAGTCAAGGCAATGGTTTTTCCCGTGGTCATGTATGGATGTGAGAGTTGGACTGTGAAGAAAGCTGATCGCTGAAGAATTGATGCTTTTGAACTGTGGTGCTGGAGAAGACTCTTGAGAGTCCCTTGGACTGCAAGGAGAGCCAACCAGTCCATTCTAAAGGAGATCAATCCTGGGTGTTCATTGAAGGACTGATGCTAAAGCTGAAACTGCAATACTTTGGCCACCTCATGCGGCGAGTTGACTCACTGGAAAAGACTCTGATGCTGGGAAAGGTTGGGGGCGGGAGGAGAAGGGGACAACAGAGAATGAGATGGCTGGATGGCATCACCAACTCTGTGGACATGAGTTTGAGTGAACTCCGGGAGTTGGTGATGGACAGGGAGGCCTGGCGTGCTGTGGTTCATGGGGTCACAGAGAGTCAGACACGACTGAGCGACTGAACTGAACTGAACTGAGGGATTATCATATCAGGTGAAATAAGTCAGAGAGAGGAAGACAAATATCATGTTATCACTTATATGTATGAAATCTAAAAAAAAATGATACAAATGAGCTTATTTACAAAACAGAAATAGATTCACAGACCAAGAAAACAAACTTTTGGTTACTAACAGGGGATAGAGGAGGGGAGATAAATCAAGAGTCTGGGATTAACATATACAGACTATTGTATAAAATAGATAACAAGGACCTGCTATGTATATAGTACAGAGAACTATACTCAGTATCTTGTGATAACCTATAATGGAATAGAATCTGAAAAAGAATATGTATATAACTGAATCACTTTGCGGTACACTTTAAACTAAGAACATTGTAAATTAATATCAGTTCAGTTCAGTTGCTCAGTTGTGTCCAACTCTTTGTGACCCCATGGACTGCAGCACACCAGGCTTCCCTGTCCATCACCAACTCCCAGAGCTTGCTCAAACTCCTGTCTATCGAGTCGGTGATGCCGTCCAACCATCTCATCCTCTGTCGTCCCCCTTCCTCCTTCTGCCTTCAATCTTTCTCAGCATCGGGGTCTTTACACTTCAGTGAAAAAAACCCCACAGTACAGAGATAACGGGAAACCCTAATTCTTAATGATATCATTGAACCACTGCTTCCAACCACTGAAGTTAAGCCTCCTTTACCACATTTTCCTTGAGTACAAGTAGAAATCAGAATTATCAACCAAGGGGAGTAGCCATATACAGTATAACAAAACAATATTCTTCTATGTTAAAAACATGCTGTGCTTAGTCCCTGGGTCGTGTCTGACTCTTTGCAACCCCATGGACTGCAGCACACTAGGCTTCCCTGTCCTTCACTATCTCCCAGAGTATGCTCAAATTCATGTCCATTGAGTCAGTGATGCCATCCAACCATCTCATCCTCTGTCTCCCCCTTCTTCTCTTTCCCTCAATCTTCCCCAGCATCAGAGTCTTTTCCAATGAGTCGGCTCTTTGCATCAGATGGCCAAAGTATTGGAACTTCAGCATTAGTCCTTCCAACAAATATTCATGGTTGCTTAATGGAGGGAGACTAATGCTCTCCTGAGAATTTACAAGTACCAGCAAGCCCTCTTATAAGAATTCAAGTTTTGAACCCTAACTCCCACCAACTTTGCCGTCAGAGAAACATCAAGTCAAGAATTGAATCAAAAGTGGTCCCAGATAGGTAATGCCCCAGGCAAATGGCAGAAGCAAGCCTCTCTAGTGGAATGCCACTTGTGATGAATACTTTTATGTGTCAACTTGGCTAGGCTAAAGGATGCCTGGGTAGCTGATAAAACACTATTGCTTGGTGCAGTAACACCTTGATGAAGGTGTTTCGGGAAGAGATTAGCGTTTAAATCATAGATTAAGATGTGTCCTCACCAGTGCTGGTGGGCATCATCCAATTCTTTGAGGGCTTAAAATAAAAAAGACAGAGGAAGGGCCAGGTTGCTCTCTCTGCCCAACCTGGGGCATCCATCTTCTGCCCACCAGCATCAATGTTCCTGATTCTTAGACCTTCGGACCTAGACTACATTATGCCACTGGTTTACTTGGAATTCCAGGTTGCAAACAGCATGTCATAAGACTTGTCGCCCCTAATCTGGTGAGCTAATTCCTATAATAATAAGCTCACATATGCATATACATACACATAACATATATCTTTTACTGGTTCTGGAGAGCTAATATATTCTAATAACTAATATATTTTCCAGCCCAGGAAAAATTCCCAGTCAATTAAAATGAGCTTAATTTAATTTACAATAATTCAAATAAGTTAGCATGCAAAAAATCAACAAGCATAACTATAGCAGAATCAGACCATAGATACTGGCATGATTAGACACAAATGACAAAATAAGTATATTTGCTATATGAAAAGATAAAACAGAGACTCTGAAAATGAGTAAGAAGCAAGGATTGTTTAAGAGAATTGGGGGTAAAATACTAAGTAGAACTTCTAGAAACAAACCACAATACACGTTTTCAATAGCTGAAGAGGGAATTAGTGCCTTGGAATATATTCCTGAAGAAATTATCCAAAATTCACATAGAAAGATGAAATTACTTTTTAAAATATAAAATTATAAGAAGCTAAGTGGTATGGAAAAGAAATGCAAAAAAGCAAAATGGCTGTCTGAGGAGGCCTTACAAATAGCTGTGAAAAGAAAAGAAGCAAAAAGCAAAGGCGAAAAGGAAGGATATAAGCATCTGAATGCAGAGTTCCAAAGAATAGCTAGGAGAGGTAAGAAAGCCTTCCTCAGCAATCAATGCAAAGAAATAGAGGAAAACAACAGAATGGGAAAAAGAAGAGATCTTTTCAAGAAAATTAGAGATATCAAGGGAAAATTTCATGCAAAGATGGGCTCAGATGCAAAGATGTCCTTTCATGCAAAGGACAGACATGGTATGGACCTAACAGAAGCAGAAGATATTAAGAAGAGGTGGCAAGAATACACAGAAGAACTGTACAAAAAAAATCTTCACGACCAAGATAATCAGGATGGTGTGAGCACTCACCTGGAACCAGACATCTTGGAATGTGAAGTCAAGTGGGCCTTAGCATCACTACGAACAAAGCTAGTGGAGGTGATGGAATTCCAATTGAGCTATTTCAAATCCTGAAAGATGATGCTGTGAAAGTGCTGCACTCAATATGCCAGCAAATTTGGAAAACTCAGCAGTGGCCACAGGACTGGAAAAGGTCAGTCTTCATTCCAATCCCAAAGAAAGGCAATGCCAAAGAATGCTCAAACTACCACACAATTGCACTCATCTCACACGCTAGTAAAGTCATGCTCAAAATTCTCCAAGCCAGGCTTCAGCAATATGTGAACCGTGAACTCCCAGATGTTCAAGCAGGTTTTAGAAAAGGCAGAGGAACCAGAGATCAAATTGCCAACATCCGCTGGATCATGGAGAAAGCAAGAGAGTTCCAGAAAAACATCTATTTCTGCTTCATTGACTATGCCAAAGCCTTTGACTGTGTGGATCACAATAAACTGTGGAACATTCTGAAGGAGATGGGAATCCCAGACCACCTGACCTGCCTCTTGAGAAACCTGTATGCAGGTCAGGAAGCAACAGTTAGAACTGGTCATGGAACAACAGACTGGTTCCAAATAGGAAAAGGAGTACGTCAAGGTTGTATATTGTCACCTTGCTTATTTAACTTTTATGCAGAGTACATCATAAGGAACGCTGGGCTGGAAGAAGCACAAGCTGGAATCAAGATTGCTGGGAGAAATATCAATAACCTCAGATATGCAGATGACACTACCCTTATGGCAGAAAGTGAAGAGGAATTCAAAGGCCTCTTGATGAAAGTGAAAGAGGAGAGTGAAAAGTTTGGCTTGAAGCTCAACATTCAGAAAATGAAGATCATGGCATCTGGTCCCATCACTTCATGGGAAATAGATGGGGAAACAGTGGAAACAGTGTCAGACTTTATTTTTTGGGCTCCAAAATCACTGCAGATGCTGACTGCAGCCATGAAATTAAAAGACGCTTACTCCTTGGAAGTAATACCTAGATAGCATATTAAAAAGCAGAGACATTACTTTGCCAACAAAGGTCCGTCTAGTCAAGGCTATGGTTTTTCCCATGGTCATGTATGGATGTGAGAGTTGGACTGTGAAGAAAGCTGATCGCCAAAGAATTGATGCTTTTGAACTGTGGTGTTGGAGAAGACTCTTGAGAGTCCCTTGGACTGCAAGGAGATCCAACCTGTCCATTCTAAAGGAGATCAATCCTGGGTGTTCATTGGAAGGACTGATGCTAAAGCTGAAACTGTAATACTTTGGCCACCTCATGCGACAAGTTGACTCACTGGAAAAGAGTCTGATTCTGGGAGGGACTGGGGGCAGGAGGAGACAGGGACGACAGAGAATGAGATGGCTGGATGGCATCACCAACTCGATGGACATGAGTTTGAGTGAACTTCGGGAGTTGGTGATGGATAGGGAGGCCTGGCGTGCTGTGATTCATGGGGTTGCAAAGAGTCGGACACGACTGAGCGACTGAACTGAACTGAAGTGGTATGGAAGGTCAGAAGATCTAACGTACATCTGATTAGACCTCCAAAATGTGATAATGGAGAAAAAAAGTTAAAAGCAATAGTAATTTTTTTTTTTCCGCAAAAGTGACAAGTCATGAATCCTTAGATTACTGAAGCACAACCAATTCTGAGCAGAAAAAAATGAGGAATCCAGAAGTAAATTGTAATGTAGTGAAATTGCAGAACTCTTAAAAGAAAGAAAAGATCTAAAAAACATACTGAAGCAATAGACCTAGCCCCCAAAGGAAGGCAGAATATGGTGGAATAAAATATTCAAAGTGTTTGGACAAAAAAATGACTGTTAATCTAAAATTTTATATCCCGTAAAATAGCCTTCAAGATAGAGGGAAATGAGATTTATAGACAAACTAAGACAGAGTTGATCACAAAAAGAAATTTGAAAATTATGCAATGAAAGAAGAAAAATAATCCCAGAAGGAAAGTCTGACATGCAAAAGGAAATGGTGAGGGAAGAAAATGGTAAAAATGCAAATAAATCTCAACAAATACTGACAGTATAAAAAAGGCACCACTGATAATGGTGAATATATGAAGGCAAAGTGATAACAGCAACAAAAATAGAACAGAGATATTAGAAAATGCTTTAATTCTGTTGCTCTAGGTAGGAGAAAAAGAATTGCAGCATTATAATCAGTGCAATCTTCTGGAGGAGCGTAAACACATGGATTAACATGAGACTTCACTGAGTTAAAAGGAAAATTGAAAAAGAATAAAAATAGAGTGTATGTGGACCTAGTCCAAACCTAACGAAGAAACAATGAGATAAGAAGGAAAAAAACTCAGTGAAATTTAGCAAAATAAAGGAAAGAAAGATAGGGAAGGAAGAGAAGCAAAATGAGACCCAGAAAGAAGACAAATAAAAGTGCAAAATACAACCTAAATACATACACAAAATACATATACAGAATACAACCTAAATACATATACAAAATACATATACAGAATACATATACAAAATACAACCTAAATACATATACAGGTGCATCAGTAATCACAGTACATGTGTACTCCAAACTGTCCTGATAATATGAATAGATTTTTGAAAGATATAAATTATCAGATAGTCTAATTTTTAAAGATAGAGACATGTAATTTGTGAGAACTATGTAGAAAGGACATATGAAAAGGAAAGCTGACTTGGCTAAATTAATAGTGGATAAAATAGACTTTTGAAGAAAAGGCTTTATTGGGAATAAGGAGAATGTCATGGTAAAAGAAACAAGAGAAATATAAAAGTTGTGAACTTGCCTGTACCTAAAAACACAGTCCCCCAAAAACATACAAAAAAACTTTATAGAAGAGGGAAAAGATCTTTTCAAATCCGCCATCATCTCTCTCAGTAATGACAAGTCAGCCAAACAGACAAACAAAAGTTTAGTAAAAATACAGATTTGAAGAATAAAGATTTGAGCAAGCTTGATAAATGGACATACATAGATTTTTGGACAGAGGAGCCTGGTGGGCTACCATTCATGGCATTGCAAAGAGTTGGACATAACTGAGCGACTAACACTCACTTGTTGATGCCTACACCAGATAATTGGCCAGAGGCTTTTCCAGGTTAATTCTTTGGAACAGTTAAGAGACATAATATTTCAGTCTTTCAAATGCTTTTTCTCAAGAAATAGGGATATGGAAAATACTCTCCAACTCATCAGTGCCTAAGCCAGCAAAGAAAGTTCAAGAAAAGTTATACACCAATCTGATTCATGAATACAAATGTGAAAATCCTTTTTAAAAATTAGGAAAAAAATCCAACAGTGTATAAAAGAGATTATGACTAAGTTGGGTTTATCCTAGGAATGTAACACTGATTTAACATTAGAAAAGCTGTTCCTATAATTCAACACAATAACACCTTAGAGAGAAAAATTGTCTAAGGTGTTAAATGATAAAAAAATTTTATTCGATAAAACTTAAAATGCATTCATAATAAAAGTCCTCTGGAAAGATGAAATAAAAGGAAGCATTCTTACCTGATAAAGAATATCTGTGTGTGTGTCTGTGTTAGTCACTCAGTTGTGTCCAACTCTTTGCAACTCCATGGACGAGGCCTGCCAGGCTCCTCTGTCCATGGGATTCTCCAGGCAAGAATATTGGAGTGGGTTGCCATTCCCTTCTCCAGGGTATCTTCCTGACCCAGGGATCGAACCTGGGTCTCCTGCATTACAGACAGAGTCTGAGTCCCCTGGTGGCTCAGATGATTAAAAAAAAGGACATATATAAGTGTCCAAAATTATCCTCAATGGTAAAAGAATTACGATTAGCACCATTTCTGCAGAACGTCATATTGAATGCTTTAGCCAGGGTAGTAGATAATAAAAACGAAATTAAACTAACAAGAATTACAAAAGAACACAAGTCATTATTAAAGATGATATTGATTGTGTACCTGCTGCTGCTGCTGCTGCTAAGTCACTTCAGTCGTGTCCGACTCTGTGCGACCCCATAGACGGAAGCCCCCCAGGCTCCCCCGTCCCTGGGATTCTCCAGGCAAGAACACTGTAGTGGGTTGCAGTTTCCTTCTCCAATGTGTGAAAGTGAAAAGTGAAAGTGAAGTCGCTCAGTCGCGTCTGACCCTTAGCGACCCCACGGACTACAGCCAACCAGGCTCCTCCATCCATGGGATTTTCTAGGCAATAGTACTGGAGTGGCTTGCCATTGCCTTCTCCGGACTGTGTACCTACAAGACCTCAAAGATGCAAAGAAAATTATTAGAATTATTAAGAAAGTTTGGCTATTTATATTTACATTTGATAAATACAGAAGCAGTATACAAAAATAATTTGCATCCTTCTACACCACCAACTCTGATGGGCGGGGCCATGCTCAGTAAATCTTTAATCCAATTTTCTGTTGTTGAGTGGGGCTATGTTCCCTCCTTGGCCTCAAGCCAAACTATGGCAGGGGTAATGGCTGTAATGGTGAACTCCTTCAAAAGGACTTATGCTAGGACTATTGTATTCAGTGCCCCTGATCCCACAGCAGGCCACTGTTGACCCACACCTCCACTGGAGGCTCCTGGACACTTATTTTGATTTACTGCACACAGTAAATGAAGTGTTAGTTGCTCAGTCGTGCCCAACTCTTTGCAACCCCATGGACTGCAGCCCACCAGGTTCCTTTGTCCTTGGAAAGGCAAAGAATTTTCCAGGCAAGAATACTAGAGTGGGTAGCCATTTCCTTCTCCAGGGGATCTTCCCGACCCAGGGATCGAACCCAGGTCTCCTGCACTGCAGGCAGATTCTTTACTTATCAGATCTATGAGGGTAACCCAGCTTTTATTCCAAAGAACAAGCATCTTTTAATTTCATGGCTGCAGTCACCATCTGCAGTGATTTTGGAGACCAAGAATACAAAGTCTGTCATTGTTTTTTCACTCTCCTCTTTCACTTTCATCCAGAGGCTTTTTAGTGTCTCTTCCCTTTCAGCCGTAAGGGTGGTATCATCTGCATATCTGAGGTTATTGTTATATCTCCCTGCAATCTTGACTCCAGCTTATGCTTCATCCAGTCCAGCATTTCACGTGATGTACTCTGCATAGAAGTTAAAGAAGCAAGGAGCCACTTCATCTTGAGAGGATCATCTGGACTATAAACATGATTGAAGCCTGTGAGGGTCTCTATGTAAACATTTAAGATTCTGGCATACATTTTGAAGATCTACTCATCTCAAGGCTGCGCAAGACCAATCTTACATATACTGAAGAACTTCCCATGTACAGCCTGATGAAACTCCCTGCATTTGTGGTGCAGTGGAAGGAAAATGCACTTACAGGTAGATATCCACCTTGGAGTCCTGCATCAGGTACATATCTTTAATAAAACTATGACCAGCCTAAACAGCATATTAAAAAGCAGAGACATTACTTTGCCAACAAAGGTCCATCTAGTCAAAACTATGGTTTTTCCAGTAGTCATATATGGATGTGAGAGTTGAACTAGAAAGAAAGCTGAGTGCCAAAGAATTGATGCTTTTGAACTGGTGTTGGAGAAGACTCTTGAGAGTCCCTTGGATGGCAAGGAAATCAAACCAGCCAATCATAAAGGAAATCAGTCCTGAATTCACTGGAAGGACTGATGCTGAAGCTCAAATACTTTGGCCACCTGATACAAAGAGCTGACTCACTGGAAAAGACTCTGATGCTGGGAAAGATTGAAGGCAGGAGGAGAAGGGGACGACAGAGGATATGATGGTTGGATGGCATCGCCAACTCAATGGACCTTAGTTTGAGCAACTCAGGGAGTTGGTGGTGTACAAGGAAGCCTGGTATGCTGCAGTTCATGGGGTCACAAACAGTAGGACATGACTGAGGAACTGAACTGAACTGAACATCACCAACTAACCACTGGAGATGCAATGGTTTTGCCTTGTTAGGATTTTTTAAATTGGAGTGTAATTTCTTTATGGGCTTCCCTGATGGCTCAGCAGCAAAGAATCCACTTGTAATGCAAGAGATGCAGGTTTGGTCACTGGATCAGAAAGATCCCCTGGAGTAGGAAATGGCAACCCACTCCAGTATTCTTGCCTGGGAAACCTCATGGACAAAGGGGTCTGGCAGGCTACAATCCATAGTGCCATAAAGAATCGGACACAACTGAAGTGACTTAGCACAGCACATAACTGCTTTGTGGGCTTCCCCAATGGCTCAGCAGTAAAGAATCCACCTGCAGTGCAGGAGACACAGGAGATGCAGTTTCAGTCTCTGGGTTGGGAAGATCTCCTGGCGAAGGAAATTGCAACCCCTTCCAGGATTCTTGCCTGGAGAATCCCATGGACAGAGGATCCTGGCAGGCTACAGACCATGGGGTCCCAAAGAGTCAGACACGACTGAGCCGCTGAGCACATAGTTGCTTTACGGTGTTGGGTCAGTTTCTGCTGCACAGTGGGATGGCCCAGCTATAAGTATACATATGTCCCCTCCCTGTTGGGCCTCCCCCTCCCCATCCCACCCCTCTAGGTCCCCACAGAGCACTGAACTGAGCTCTGTGGGCTACACAGCAGCTTCCCACTGGCTACTTTACATATGGTGGTGTGTATATGTCAATCCTCATCTCCCAATTCATCCCACCCTCTCCTTCCCCACGTGTCTGTTCTCTACATCTGCATCTCTGTTCCTGCCCTGCTAATGGTTTCACCATTTTTCTAGATTCCACATATATGTGTTAATATACAATCATTGTTTTTTTCTCTTTCTGATTTACTTTACTCTGTACGACAGACTAGGTCCATCCACATCTCTATAAATGACCCAATTTCATTCGCTTTTATGGCTGAATAATGGAGAATAATATGGCAGTTCCTTAAAAAACGAAAAGTAGAACTACTATATGACCAAGCAATTGCAGTACTGGGCATATACCCTGAGAAAACCACATTTCAAAAAGACACATGAGCCCAAGTGTTCATTGAGGCACGATTTACAGTAGCCAGGGCACGGAAGCAAACTAAATGTCCATCGACAGATGAATGGATAAAGAAAATGTGGTCCATACAAAGAATGGACATGCAGTTTTTAAATGTATCATTTACCAGCCCTGGTAGTGTGATTTTGTAGGAGAATATCATTTTTTCAAGTGCTTAGTCAGTCATGTCCTACTCTTTGTGACCCCATGAACTGTAGCCTGCCAGGCTCCTCTGTCCATGGGGATTCTCCAGGCAAAAATACTGGAGTGGGTTGCCATGCCTTCCTCCAGGGGATCTTCCCAACACAGTGATCAAACCCGGGTCTCCTGCAATGCAGGCAGATTCTTTACTGTCTGAGCCACCAGGGAAGCCCACTTTTTTCAGTGGGAAAATATTTAGAGGTAAAGTGTCACGATGCCTACAATTTAATTTCAAATGGCGCATCAAAAAAAAAAAAAAAAAGCCACATACAGGAAATTTTTAAAAATCAATGGGTCTAGGAGGAGGGTGTACATCTATTTATTCTACTAATCTTCCCTATTTTCTGTCTTTGAAATGTGTCACCATAAAAAAATTGAAGAAAAATAATCACAAGGATAAACCACTTAAATGGCAACACAAATTAGTTACCTTGAGATAAATACACTAAAATATGTGAACATTCTTATGGAGAAAATTATAAACCCTTATTGGAAAGTATTAAAGACTAAATAGATGGAGACATGAATAATTTGTGTATGGAAGATACAGCATTCAAGGATACTAATTATCTCCTCAAGTTGACATAATAGACTGAGTACAATTGCAACCAAAATTCTAACACATCTGTTGGAGTTCACTGATGAACTCAGTCTAATATATACTCGCAAGAGCATGAAAGAACAGAAGACCAAAAAGAGTTAAGACACCCAAAGAAAAGCAAAGATAAGACAAGCTTATTCCCAAACCAACTGTCCCGTTCAGAAGGCTAAATGTAGGAGATCAAGCCTCCTAACTTCATTCTAGAAAGCTGTGTGATGATATTGGTGTAAGGAGAGGAGGAAGCCATGAATGGAAAAGAATAAGGAGCAAGACACAGAACCATATCTACCTGGAGGCATGAAATGTTACAGGGATACAGGCCATGGAAGACATCTCATGGGCTAATCCATTATCCACATGGAAAAGATGGAGTTAGAATCTTATATTTCATCATATATGTAAATCAATTTGGATGAATTAAAGACCACATAAGAACATGAGAATGAAGGGCTTGCGTATTTAGAAGATGCAGTGGTTAGTTTGGGACAGCCTTGCTAAAATTTCCTTTCCTATGTGCCTCTTGTTACACTGGGCCATGAGATCTTGGGAGATCTGGGGAGCAGAGGTGAAGCAGGAATTAAAGGTTTTTCTCCCACATTCATTGCTGGCCAGCTGGCTCACTTCTTCGCACAGGGCAATGGCCAAGCCCCTTCCCCTGACCCTCTCGCTTCTGAGACTCCAGGCCGTGCGTGTTTACCTCTGTGATGATGAGCCCCACCCTAGCTTCTGCAGGACACCCCCATCAAGGTCAGGGTCAACAATCCAACTGTGTGGACTCCAGCTTGTTCTTGCGCTCCCCCATTTCACACCTGTTGTGGGCTGAATTATGAACCCCAAATGCAGATGCTGAAGCCCCATCCCAATGTGATTGGATTTGGAGATAAAACTTTCAGGTAATCAAGGTTTAGCGAGGTCGTGGATAGACTGGTGATTGATAAGATTGATACTCCTTGTGGAAAGATTTCTCTTGCTTTGTACACACATTGAGGAAAGGCCATGTGAAGACCCAGCGAGAAGGCACCTGTTTATGAGCCAGGAGGAGGGTCCTCACCAGAACCAAACAGGCTAGCACCCTGATTTGGACTTCCAGCCTCCAGAATTGCAAGGAATAAATGTCTGTGATGTTTTGTTATGGCAACCTGAGCAGACTGATATGACGTCACTCATTGCCCCGTGGAATGCAAGCTTTGGCACCAAATGAGAACACAAGGGCCACACAGAAACTGCTTAGACAGCTTCCTCAAGTGCAAGGTCAAGTCCTCTAACCATCCCCTTTTGAAAACACAGAGACACATCATTATAGAACATGGAACACAAAACTGAGTGAGGGCTCCAGTGTGGAGGAAGCTTGAGGACATTATTGCGGAATGAAATAAGCCAGACACAAAAACACAAATGCTGTGGGATCCTGCTTCTATGAGGTCCCCAGAGGAGTCAGATTCCTAGACAGAGAGTAGAAGGTGGCTTGCAGGGGCTGGGAGCAGGGAACAGGGTGAGTGTTTGGGGGACTGAGTTTCAGCTGGGGAGATGGAACATTCTGGAAATGCTGATGGTTGCACCACACTGCGAATGTCCTTAATACCATTGAACTGCACACTTAAAAACGGTTAAATTGTAAATTTTTGTGTAATGTATATTTCACCCCCAAAACAAAGAAACCAGATCAGCAAAAATTAAAGTTACTCGATACCATGTGTGGCCCAAACTGAGTCAGTTGGAGGGGAGGGGAGGGTAAAGGGGGACGGTATAACTGGGAGCCTTTTCAGAATTGCTGGAAACCCTTCACCCAGCAATCTCACTCCCAAGTATGTGACCTGAAGTATTCCTGTGAAGTTTCTACAGAAATGTTTGCAGAGGTGCAATTGTTATTGCAAAAGCCTGGAAACAACCTAAATATTGACAGGAAAGTCCTGTCAGTCTTTCTCATGGGAAAAGAAATAAGTTTGTGTTGGTCTAATTCACATGATGCAATGAAACTGGACAAATGATAAGGGTGAATGAATCTCACAAAACGTGGAGCAAAAAAGTGAGCTGCAGGAGAACAACATACAGAGGACTGCCTTGACGTAAAGTTATAGACATTCAATGCTAAACAATGTTTTTAGAGGTATTTACATATATGGGGATGGAAATGGCAACCCATTCCAGTGTTCGTGCCTGGAGAATCCCAGGGACGGGGGAGCCTGGTGGGCTGCTGTCTATGGGATCACACAGAGTCGGACACGACTGAAGCGACTTAGCAGCAGCAGCAGCACATATATGGGGACTGTGTAAAAGAGAAAGAAGTGGATTAACACCAATTCTGTACTGGGGTTTTTCCCCAGTGGGAATAGATGAGGTTCAATGAGGAGAGATGCAAGCTGGGGAGACTGGACCTAACGCATAATATATTGATGACAATATGCTTCTAAGCCTGGTTAGTGACCACATAGGTGTTCCCTTTATATGTTCTTTATAGCATTTTGTATTACATACATATTTTAAAAAAAGCTAAGCGCTAAAGAATTGATGCCTTCTATCTACGGTGCTGGAGAAGACTCTTGAGAGTCTTTTGGACAGCAAGGAGCTCAAATCAGTCCATCCTAAAGGAAATCAACACTGAAAATTTATTGGAAGGACTGATGCTGAAGTTGAAGCTCCAATACTTCGGCCACCTGATGCAAAGAGCTGACTCACTGGAAAAGACCCTTATGCTGGGAAAGATTGCAGGCAGAAGAAGGGGACAACAGAGGATGAGATGGTTGGATGGCATCACCAACTCAAAGGACATGATTTTAAGCTAACTCTGGGAGATAGTGAAGGACAGGGAAGCCTGGCATGCTGCAGTTTAGGGGTCTCAAAGAGTCAGACACGACTGAGCAACTGAACAGCAGTATGCTATTGCTGGGGCTTCCCAGGTGGCTCAGTGGGAAAGAACCTACCTGCCAATGCAGGAGACAAAAGAGATGAGGGTTCAATCCCTGGGTGGGGAAGATCCCCTGGAGGAGGGCTAGGCACCCCACTCCAGTATTCTTGCCTGGAAAATCCCATGGACAGAGGAGCCTGATGGGCTACAGTCCATAGAATAGCAGAGTCAGATAAGACTGAAGCAACTTAGCATGCATGCACACATATGCTATTGTATGTGTGGAGTATTTAAAAATCTTACAAACGATGTATGTATCATTAAATTTTAGAATGTGTGTAGCTGAACATGAATGCCTTTTAAAAATATTTATTTCTATTTATTAAGCTGTGCTGGGTCTTAGTTGTGGCATGTGGGATCTAGTTCCCTCCCCAGGGATCAAACCCAAGCCCCCTGCATTGGGAGCACAGAGGCTTAACTGCTGTACCACTGGGAAGTCCCTGAACATGAATGCCTTGACGAGAATGATGGAGCTGCTCACCGTGTGGCTGTAATAAGACCATCTTGGCCCCATGGTGCTTCAGATGGAGAGGATGATTCTGTGTTGTGGTTTTGACACTCACCAGAGTCCCATGGGTGCCCAGAGTCAGAAGAAGTAAGAAAGAATCAAGTCCCTTGAAAAGCAACGATGCAGGACACACAAAATTTATTCCGAACAAAAATGACGAGGAGGACTCTGCGGAAGTCATACGATGCCATGCCCGGTGAGCTTAGGACTTGTGGACGGTCCTTCCAGAGTTAATGAGGCCCCTCATCAAACCCCACTGCTGAGCAAACAGCATCTCCAGCGTCTGTTTGGGATGGTTTCCATGCTTTCACCAAGTTCTTTGGGTGAGCCCAGATCCCACTTGTTCACACAAGGAAAAAGTTTTCAGTAGTTGCTGTTTCTTGTGACTGAAGCCAGTAGTAAGGCTTTGCGCCTGGGCTCAGCAAGTCCTGGGCCTCTGGCCCTGTAAAAACAATTACCTTGCATTAAACATTTTCTGCGGCAGTCATCACGCTAGGGTTTACACTACCTCATTGTGAAATAGGGGCATTGATTTCCCCATTTTTTACAACTGAGGGTCCTGAGGCTCTGGAAGATGGGGTGCACCGGACCTTGCTTCAGCACACAGGTGGGGCTAAGAGCAGAACTGGGTCTCCTGGGCGGCGGCATCAGGAAAGGGCCTGGCGCTCCTGGTACCCGGATGTGGGAGGGGCCTGTGTTCCCATCTGTTCCAGGTCTCTGGGCTCCCTTTGCCCCAGAACCCAGAGGGAGGCAATTGCAGGGGCAAAGGGTGTGTGGGGCAGGCGGGCAGGGGGAGGAGTGGGGGAGGAGTGGGGAGGGGGGGGAACGCCCACAGCAGCTGCAGTGAAGGAGGAGCAGCCCTCCGTCAGCCTCCTCCTGGGCCCTGGGTCCCCTGCCTCCTGCCCTGGCCCTCCCACCTCCATGAGGAATCACCTTGCATCCAGGGACCTAGGCCGGGGCACTGGAGGATGTGCATTCACTCAGGGAAGCAAGCCTCCTTGGCTCTGGGGGCTAAGTTCCCGCTCTGTCCCCAGACGCACCAGATTCATAACGGTGGAGCAAAAGCAGGACAGTGGGGGGCGGGGGGAAGCCACTCGGAAAGGGGAGAAGAAGAAGCAGCATTTTATTTGGCGCCCACCTGGCTGTCCCTTACCGCCGTCCCTGCCCTGCTGTCCTAGGAGGTGCTGGTGGTCCCAATTCTGCCCTGGACCCACTTCATTTTGCCAGTACAGGTGGAGGTTTTACCGTTTTTCCATGCTGGATGGGGCATCACTGGAGGTGCAGACTCCAGGTCTATGGCCGGCTTGCTGGGCTTCGGTTTCCATCAGTCATTTCTGATCAGACAGGCTAGACTCAGGCCTGGTCCTTGGCTCTGACTGGCCACTGTCCTGGTGGACAGAGGGAAGAGTTCTGGGCAGGGGTCCCACCACCTTCCGGGGCCTCCCCTGAGCCGACCAGACCCGGTGCCTGAGCCACAGTCCGGCTCTTTCCATGATTCTATGACTTTCTCTTGCTTGATGTTCTTTCTCCTCTGGAGAAGATGAACTCCTGAGCTGAGAGGTTTATTCACCACTGTCTGTCTCCTCTCACAGACATGAAGAGACAGCCCTGTAACCCTGTAACTGCAGTGTCTCAGAACACACGGGCTCTTCCATGGGGTCCTAGGTGGCTCCTGACCAAATGCCCATCTCCAGCTTGGGGCTCCAGATCCCCTCCCAGGACCCTCCTCTCCCAGGACAGCGTCTGCACCAGTGACCGGCGGGTAGTAGCCCCCACTCCCTGGGGGGTGGCCCAGGCCTCTGGGGCTATGGAACCACAGCTCAGCCCTCCCCTCCATCCAGTGCTGCTTCCTTCACCCCCAAAATGTTTAACACTCCTTAAGAAACTTCCTGTCTCCAGGGAAGCTGACACAGGACAGAAGTCATCTGATCTCTTAGGGCCGCAGTGGAAAAACCATAGAGAGAAAGTTGGGTTCAAATGAGTAAATGGCATGTGAAAGGTTTAGAAAAAGTATCGCTATTACTCAGCTATTACTGCTGGTGCTAACTGACTTTGCGTGTGGTGCTCGTGGTAAAGAACCGTCTGCCAATGCAGGAGACACAAGCGACACAGGTTCCATCTCCGGGTCGGGAAGACCTCAAGGAGGAGGAAATGGCAACCCACTCCAGCGTGCTTACCTGGAGAATCTCATGGACAGAGGAGCCTGGCAGGTTACAGAATCAGACACAACTGAGCAACGAAGCAGGCATGTACTACCGACAGTACTGCTCATAATACTCGGGACACACCACTGCCTCCTAAAGCATGACCTGCTACAGCTCTAGCAAAAGCCCCACCCTGACTCAAACCCACATACTCACGGCGATGTATTCTAGACGCTCAAGGTGCACCCATGCATCTAAGATCCATAAATTAAGGATGTTCACTGCTCACATACGTGAACTCATCCATTTCTCATTAATCGACTGTGGAATTAACCCCCTGATGGAGGAGCCATCAACCCCAGTCGGGAGTTTCAAGCTCTGTCTCTCATCAAACCACATTTCCAACTTGGAGCACCGAAAATCCTGTTATCACCAGAGGCCCCTATATGGACCTTCTGTCAGGAGCCCAGTGGACTGTGTTCGCTCTGCCTTAGGAACTAGAAGTTTTTTTTTTCATCAGGTCAAGACTAATATTTCCATCACATTGTTGAATGCTAACACTTTCAGACAAGAAATCGGAGCAGAAGTGCAGGTGAAATACAAATGCCAGCGCATAGGTTAAAGCATTTTAGTAGATGATCCTCTGCTCTCAGAATAACAATTTATTGTTAAACTTCCCTAAAGGTTAGCCATCAGAGTTAGTTTCAAGCCCACATCCTGGACTTCCTGGAAACCTCAGAGCTGTATAAGAGGTGCTGAGGCATTAAAGGGCGGGACAGTTTTCAGGGAGGTCGTGGTCACAGATCCTTTCCTTTCAAGCTGCATGTTTTCAGAAAAGTGGGACCAGCACACCTGCTGGCCAGCTCATCTGTTGGAGACTGTCCAGAGGCTGGGAGTTCCCAACCGGGACCAGGACTATAGCTGACAGCCTCGGCAAGGTGGGGGAGGTGGGGACCAGTGAGTGGCTCCAGTAGGGGACAGAGACTGCACAAAGGAGCTGCTTCTCCCCTTCCCCTGGCAGGGAGGCCTGGGACCACCGCATGTGCTAGGAGAGGACCAGGTCCCATGGGGCGTGGAGGCCAAGGTGGGGCCATCTGGCTGATCTGAACTCTCCTTTTCATCCACTGGGTCTGCTGGGTCCATCTTGCAGCATGTGCAAGATTTCACTGGAAATGTGCTGCTGCTTGAGAAACCTTTAAAGGTGGGCTGGGTCAGACTTCCCTGGTGGTACAGTGGATAAGAATCCGCCTGTGCCAATGCAGGGGACGTGAGTTCAATCCCTGGTCTGGGAAGATCCCACGTGCCCCGTTACAGCTAAAGCCTGTGTGCTGCCGACTACTGAAGCCCTCAAGCCTGGAGCCTGTGCTTGGCAACGAGAGAACACACCACAGTGAGAAACCCGCACACTGCAACCAGAGAAACCGCGTGCAGCCATGAAGACCCAGCACAGCCAAAACTAAATCAACAAACAGTAAAATTTTCAAAAAGTGGCTGGATCAGAGACCTCACAGACCTGTTCAAAGAGCTCAGTGCAGGGGCATCCTTGAAGAGTTTAAGATGCGAGATGAGATGGATTTGTGGCCCTGGTTTCTGCCCCCACCCCTGCCCCACCAGGTACGGGGCAGGAAGGGGAAGGTGCTTGTAGGGGAGGGGTGCTCAGTGAGAACACACACCCTGGGGACTCCTGATCAGTTTCATTTGTTTAGCAAATAATATTCCACCCCTCTTACTTTTAGCATTGTATTAAAATTTGTTTCTAAATCAGCAATACAGTTTTTATTCTCTTTGCAGGACGCACCTTAATGTCAAGGGAAATCAAAATGTTTTCATTACCAAATGCAGGAAGATTTTCTGATGAAACCAGCTCCACTGAACCTCTATGTGAGCTCTGGGTCCTCACCCGGCTGACATCCCCACACCTCAAAAAGGGGTATCACTAATCTGGATGGTTTTCTTCTTTGAAAAAGAGAAAAATTAGAAATGTTATTCCATTCATAGTAAGTTCTTAAAGATCTAAAAATCAGAGGTTTTGTTTTTCACAAGTATTCCTCATTCTAAAACATGCTTGATGTGACTTCCCTGGCAGTCCAGTGGTTAGGACTTCGCCTTCCAATGCAGGGGGTCCAGGTTTGATCCCTGACTGGGGAGCTGAGATCCTACATACCTCCAGGCCAAAAACCAAAACACACAACAGAAGCAATGTTGTAACAAATCCAATTAAGACTTTAAAAATGGTCCACATCAGAAAAATAAAAACGTGGATTAAAAAAAAAGCTTGATTTTTCTCTTCTGGCTCAAATCCAGGCAAGTTACTTTTTGGGAAAAGATTAAGCCTGGCCATGATGCTACAAGTGCTCTTTTTGGTACTCACGCTTAAATGCCCTTTCAGACTTTGAGGAGACACTGGGGATCCCCAAGCTTCCATGCTCAGACCTTGGCACTGGCTGAATTTATGGCCAGTTCCTTCCCTCTATTAAAATCCCCTGCTTCCGTGAGTCAGGAAAGTAGCTTAGCAACCTGCATCTAATTTTTTTTTTTTCCCCAGTAATGGCTGGTTCAAAGGTTCATAAAACCCTTCAATCTCTTTCTCCCCAGAGAAACACAATGTCCAGTTGTGAGTCTATGCAGAATGTGAGAGAGACAGCTGCTCAGTTGGGCTGGGGGACACAGGCTACAAAGCAGAACAAGAGCAACCTGGGGGTGGCCGGCAGCTTCAGGACTGCCTGGTCCTTCTCCCACTCCTTCAGGCTCAGGGATGCTCCGGGTGTGGCTACCTCTGCTCCAGAAGTGAACTGTAACTGATCAATATGCTGCATGGTTCATCTGGATCAAATGCCTCTAGTTCCGTTCAGTTGAGATGTGTGACCCCGCTGAACACACGTTCAGTATCTATGCACGTGTGTGTACTCACGGGGCTGCCCCAGGTGGCTCAGTGGTAAAGAACCCGACTGTCAATGCAGGAGATGAAAGAGACGTGGGTTCGATCCCTGGGTGGGGAAGATCCCCTGGAGGAACCAACCCACTCCAGGATTCTTGCCTGGAGAATCCTATGGACAGAGAAACCTGGCAGGCCACAGTCCCTGGGGTCGCAATGAGTTGGACGTGACTGAGCACACACGAAGCCCTATCACTGTGTACACACATAGCCTTGTCATGTGTACACATATGTATGTGTGTATAAACCCATACATGTGCAAACACACACATCTATACATTATGTGTATGTAATGTGTGTGTATATGTAAAGATGGAAATACAGAGATATGCCTTTTTCTCATTGATTTTCAGAAACTGTAGCTGCTTCAGTGACTCGGTCTTTTAAAATATGAACACTGAAACCCCCCGTGCTCCATGCCCCTGCCTGTCTACATTCAGTTCAGTTCAGTCCAGTCGCTCAGTCGTGTCCGACTCTGCGACCCCATGAATCACAGCACGCCAGGCCTCCCTGTCCATCACCAACTCCAGGGAGGCCTGGCGTGCTACATTAACAACATTTTATCCAGCACCTTCATTAGCATGGCTGCTGTTCCAGGAGATTCAGGCAAATGACTTGGTCATTCATTCTGGAAACCTCCCAAAAGGCTCGCTTTCAGTGGGACGTGTCAACACACAGTTCATGCCCTGAGGTTCTATGAACTCCTGCCTTAAACTTCCTGCCTGGCTCTTCCCACCAGTGTGGCTCTGGCAGCACAATCTACACCTAACCCTAATTGTACCTGTGCCCCCAAGTCCCCCACCTCCTAAGAGCCCCCAGTTTCCATTCCAGGGCAAATCTTACCTGCCTCCCTCTGCCACAGAGGTGAGCTCTGCCTTATCGCCAGGACTAGTGAGCTGGTGAGTGAGTGGTGTTGAGGAGCCTGAACCTGACATTAATGGACCAGTTTTCTGTAGCTGGACAGAGATAAATTATTCAATAGTGCTAATAAAGAAAATTGAACAGCAGTCATGTTCCTGGTTGCAAAGCTCTTTCAGTTCTGGGTACAGATCGTCTGCTGTGAAACAGTAAGCTACTGTGCATTGAAGATGAAAGAGGGGACCTCCCTGCTGGTCCAGCAGCTAAGACTCCATGCTCCCAATGCCGGGGCCTGGTTTAATCCCTGGTTAGGAAACTAGATCCCACATGCTGAAACAAAGACCTGGGGCAGCCAAATCAATAAATATAAATTTTTTTAAAAAGATGGAAGAAGACAGCAATCTCTTTTCTCCTTTACCAACTATGACCTTCAAGAAGGAACGGCTCCCAGTTCCCCTAGTCACCCCCAGGCAGGGCCCTGGGAGGGACTGGAGATGGCCCCCAGTGCATGCTGGGTGCCAGAACGGGACTGAGAGAACCAACTGCCCAAGAGATGGAAGAGGAGGCCCAGAGAAACCAGAGTGGACCCTCCCAGGCCTCCAGGGATCCCTGTGGTCAGAGTGCTGAGGTCTGCACTCCCTCTGCTTCTGACTCCTTCTGTCATCTCATAGGCAAATTGCTTACCTAGTTCCTTTATTCACAAAATCGGCATAACAACATATTTCTCCATCGTGGAACGTTAGATTAACCAGTGAATGAGGAAAGGCTTTGCAAACTGGGAAGAGCTAGGCAAATCCAAGGGTTCATCTTTTCCAAACTGATGCACCTCTGGGATGGGCTGGACAGAGGCCTCCACACCTAGGGTGTCATGTGTGGACTGCACAACTCCCGGGGTGCCTTTCACATCTGTAGCCATGCGAGATGCATACCTTTACCATGACAGCATCCAGCAGATGCCAGAAAGGATGATTTACTCTAATTCATGTGAAAGTGCTGAGCAAGCTTGGCTTGAGGTTGCCTGTCCAGCAACATCTTGTAAGATGGGAGGAACGAACCCAATGGCAATATTCTCCTCTACCAGGTTTGCAAAGTTAAATCACTGTTTTAGTGTCCTAACTGTTCTATGACTTAACTATATGGCTAGAGGCCAGAAGGAAAACCATCAGTCAATTTAAAACTGTGTCAAGTCACTTTAGACTGATCTAGAACCAAACTCCTAATTGTAGTGGTCAATCCAGGTATGACTTATCCTTCCAAAAACACAGAATTCTAAAACTATTTTGAAGCAACATTTTAAAATAAGGAGATTTCACAGAAATCCGGCTGTCTTTTCTTGAGAGATCTGGCTGCTCGGGCCCCTCACCTTTTAGATGGAGCAGGGGTGGCCCTAGCTGCCCTGAAACTGTCAACTTAAATAAAAAAACGCAAGGCTCCCTCGGTGGTCTAGTAGTTAAGAATCTGCCTGCCAACGCAGGGGACACAGATTCGATTCCTGCTCCAGGAAGATCCCACATGCCACCGAGCAACTAAGCCCGAGTGCTACAACTACTGAGCTTGTGCTTTAGAGCCCGGGAGCCCCAAATGCTGAAGACCACATGCCTAGGGGCTGTGCTCCTCTACAAGAGAAGCCTCTGCAGTGAGAAGCCGGTTCACCTGCACCCCAAAACAAGAGGAGACAAGAGCAGTCCCCGCGGGCTGAAATAAGAGGAAAGCTTGTGCTCAGCAACAAAGGCCTGGCACAGCTAAAAATGAACAAACAAATCTTTTTAAGAAAGAAAGAAAAAGAATGCAACACAGCAAGGATGAGTTTAAGTCTTATCCAGGGACTTCCTGAGTTCAGGAGACAGCCTATGGCAGCTCAGAGGGAACTGCCCTCAAGAGGTTGGGGAGGGGCTGGTTTATACATTATTTTTTAGCTGGAAAATATCTGCAATCAAACATATATCTTGGTAGAAGGCTATCCACTGCTGGTCACAAAGAACAGATATTTAGAGTAAGTGATGTTAGTATTTTTCTATATATGGGAAGATGCAGGAAACTTGGGTCATTGACATTCTTCCTGAGACACGCATGGAGCTGTCTAGGGGCGGCTTGTCCACAGTACAGGCCATCTCCTCCCACGGGTACCTTCCTCCCTCTCCGTGCCCAGTCAGTGGACACTGCCATAGGTTGCAACTCCACCCTTGTAGAACTGAGCGCTGAGCAGTCTTTGCTCTCCTCCATGTGGGCATCTGTGTGGCTGCTCCTGGCCTGGAGGACCCTTGGGACCACTGGACAACCCGTTTCAGAAGCTCTGGGGTCCGGTCAGTGCTGAACATATAGCACTGAGCTTTAGATACCTGTCTCCCTGGAGCCTGAGACCAGAAGCTGCTGCCAACACCCCCACCTTCTGTGCGGCCTCCCTACTCATCATGTCCTTGCTTAGTGGGATGAGGAGAACAGAGGAGGGTCCCCACTCCCACGCCTGCTTCTGCTCTTGGACACCCCCACAATTACTGAACATCTGCCGCCCACCAGGCCTGTGCTGGGGGCTCAGAGAGGGCTTGTCCTTGTACAACTGTTGTTCCACCAGAAAAGGCAGAAATTAGCAAACAATAAACACATAGTGTGGAGTGGGGCTAAGAGAAAAAAAGAAAAATTAAACCAGGGCAAGGGGGCAGAGAGAGGCTCCTCACATGGGAGTCAGGGAGGCCCTGAAAAGAGGCTGGAGGGAAACGGGTGCCCCTGTGTAGGGCAATAGCTTTCCAGGTAGAAGCTCAGAGAGCAGCCCTAGGGGCTGCATGGGAGAACAAACAGGAACCATGAAAAATGAGATAAGAGATGGGAGATGGAGGCAGGTTGTGGGAGGTCTTGGAGCCTCTTGGGAAGAATGCGGGTTACATTCTGAGTTGGATGGGAGCTGAGACATCACAGGGCTTGGTTTACACTTGGAAGGAGCACTCTGCTCTCTGCCATGTTCAGAATAAATTGCTGGTGAGCCACATGTATGAGGGAAGTCCACAGAGAAGCTGCATTTGGTGGGGCCAAGAATCCTGGAGGCTGGGACAGTGACAGAGGGATGGGATCGGCCTTAGTGAGTGGACGTGGGTGAGAGACAAGTGGGGAGTCAGAGAGGACCCTGAAAATAACCTCTGGGAGGGGCCATTTACCAAGTTGAGAAAGCAAATTTGGGGATGGTTAAGAAAGTGGTAGTTGGTGATGGACAGGGAGGCCTGGCGTGCTGTGATTCACGGGATCGCAAAGAGTCGGACACGACTGAGCGACTGAACTGAACTGAACTGAACTGAAGAATGTGGTCTCGGGAAGATTGAGTTTCAGATGATTTTATGGGCTGAATTGTGTCCATTCTCAATTCACATGGTGAAGCCCTAACCCCCAGGACATTGAATATCCTGCATTTGGAGGCTGGGCCTGTAAAGAGTTGATTCAGTGAAGATGACTCTAATCCCATCTGCTTGGCATCCTCACAAGAAGCAGAATCTGGACACAGAAAACAGGGATGTGATAGAGAAGGCCACTGAGGACACAGTGAGAAGACAGCCACCCACAAGCCAAGGAGAGAGGCTCAAGAGAAACCAGGCCTGCCGACACCTTGAACTTGGGCTTCCGGCCTTAGGTTGTAAGGAGCTGTGTTGTTCAACTCCTCACAGCACATGGTATTTAGTGACGGGTCCCAGGAAATTGACACTGCTGCCAACTGAGCCTCTAAGTGGAGATGGTTACTGTGTCAGAGCTGAGGGAAAGGACACTCCAGGCTGGAGTCACCAGCAGAGGATGCTACTGAGACCCCAGGTCTCGACAGGCCCCTGGGTAGGGAGTGTCCTCCACGAATGGAGCTGGTGTGGGGCAGGGGGTACTCAGGGGAAGGAGGATAAGAGGGAAGAGCCTGAGATGGGGGCAGGAGGGACCAAGCCGGGAGAGGTCCTGGGAGGCAGAATGAAGAAAGGGTTCCAGGCAGAAGGAGCAGCTGGCCTGTGATGCAAGGGTGGACCAGTTGGACCCCAGCTTGATCCAGGGACTACAGTGAGGGTGATTTCAGTGACGACACAGGTCTGGTTGCTGGGGAGTTGAGAGAGTGAGTGCAAAGGATGAGATCACACTTCAAGTTCGGACCTCAAGTTCTTTAGAGGCACAATCTTAAGCCCATCCAATATTGGAGGGTTTTCTTCTATTTACAGAAGGAAAACCCAGCCTAGAAATGGGCCTTGCTGTGGGCTCTCCCTGTGGGCGTGGACCCCTCATCTAACCTGGTTCTTCTGGGAAGGACCGTCAGCTCCCAAGAACTGCTGGGCTGCCCCCATCACCCTTGGTTTCCAGGAAGCTCAGAAACCAACTTGCTGTGTTTGCCTCTACAGTCAGCGTGCTCTGCTTCCTTTTTATCCTTCTAGTTTGCTTGTTTACTCTAACTTCCTTATTGCTCAGGTCTTTTTATTCTCTTTTGCAACCTTGCATCAGACTTTTGTGACAGGTGGCATATAAACTGATCCCAGCAAATGGAACACCTGTCCAGTCCGCCCAGGCCTCCTTGGAGGGACTCTGAATCCTGGGTCTTCTTTTCAGGATATGTTTCATTATCATGATGACTACATTAAATTCTCAAATTTTCAAACCAAATCAATCTACTTATCTCAATATAAAACTTTAAAAATAGATTCCATGTCCCTCCGGCCCCCAACCACAGGCTCTGCCGTCTTATGCTGCCCCCCTGGGTTCCCCCTGACACACCAGCGCCATCCGTGGTGGCCATTTCCTTCCTGGGGGCCTGTCTAGACCCTAGCTCTTAGTAGCATCCTCTTCCCTGGGGGTCTGGTGGTTGAGACTTTATCTTCCTACGCAGTGGGTGCAGGTTCAATCCCTGGTTGGGCAGCTAAGATCCCACGTGCCTTGTGGCCAAAAATGAAACAACCTGTAAAACAGAAGCAATATTGTAACAAATTCAATAAAGACTTAAAATGACAATAATATTTTTAAATAAATAAAAATAGATACTGTGCAACCCCATAGAAAGAAAGGTACAAAGGTAAAGAACAGTTGGAGATAGGGAATCACTGCTGGTAGCTGCCTTCATGGGCCCCATGGTACTGGGAGACGCCCCATCTGGGGAAAAGGCAAAACCAACAAAACCATGGCACTTACTACTCAGGATGCCCGACTGTGTAACTGTGTCAAACAAACACCCTGATCCCCGTGGAGAAGGTGACCAGAGGTCTATAAAGAGGAAGCTGAAACCTTCCTCTCTACTTAGAAAAGGGCAGAGTATAGACACGAAGCACTGAACCCCAGTCCTCTCTCCTCCTTTTCGCAAATTCTCTCCTCCCCTCAGTTTACAGCCTTTTAAAAGAAGGCTCAATAAATAGTTCTCCTAGGGATTTAGACTTTGGTACTAAAAAAACCGGAAAGAACCACTTCTGGTCACTTCTATCTGCCACCTCCTTCTCCAGGAAATAAAAGTCCACAGCCAGCTCTGGCAAGAATGAGGTGGGAAAGGGGAGGTGTAAGAAAACATGAGTTAATATCTCAACATATGCAGTCTGGAAAAGCCACTGAAAGCTCTAAGCCTCAGTTATCCCACCCATGATATGGGATAAGCAGCATCTGCCACCACAGGGTTGTTGGAAAGACTGAAGGACACAAGCTGTGTAGCAGCCATGGCCCTGTGCTTGCCGGGCTCTGCAGGAGCAGCCTGTTATTACTGTACGTGGACAGCATCAGACGATTCTTCCACTCTGTTCCCAGGTTCCAGCTCATGTAAGAGGTGGAGCCACAAGGAAAGGGTCTTACTACCTTGAGGAAGTAACAGTGATGACGGTTTGATGCAGATCGAAAGGATAGGAGCACGTGGGGTACCGGCCTGAGAAGTCGAAACACCAAAGGCCAGGTGTCAGGAAAGAGGCCTGTGGTCCAGTTCTCAAGACCTGGGCATTTCTGTCTGGCTGTTCATCAGCATTAAGCTCATCGTTTCGCCCACAGCATTGGTGATGGGAACACAGAACAGAGCTCCTACCTAATGATTGTTTGACTTCCACGTATCAAGTATCTTCCCTCGTCCTGAAACTTAACCAAGAGAAGTGAGAGGAGGACCACATGTGTTACGGTTTCTGGCAAAGCCTGGACTAATGTAATTTCCTGCGGAAAGGCATTGACTAAGCATCATTTTATCGGGCAGGATTTTGGGAGAATAAATGAATTTCCATGTTGGTTCTTATTCGGTGATACCAAACAAAGGCCACCCAAAGCAACAGGAGAAGTATTATAGAAGGGAGGGTTTTTAAAATATTGAAAAATAATTTATTTTATTTTAAAAAATATTTATTTATGTATTTTTGTGGCTGCACTGGGCCTTCATTGTGGTGCGTGGGGTTCTCTCTAGTTACCCCATGGCATGTGTGATCTTAGTTCCCTGACCAGAGATCAAACCAGTGTTCCCTGCATTGCAAGGTGAATTTTTAACTACTGGACCACCAGGGAAGTCCCCATGGTCAATATTTTTGGAAAATACAATCTTTTGTACCAATGGTACTAAGTAACAACAAAACATATTCAAATTTGTATTTCAGATTAAAGTTTTTCATTATTTATAATGGAATTGTAATCACATAGGTGCTATAGCTTTGTTTGAAAGTATTAGTCACTCAGTCGTATCCAACTCTTTGCAAGCCCATGGACTTTGTAGCCCACCAGGCTCCTCTGTCCATGGAATCCTCCAGGCAAGAATACTGGACTGAGTAGCTATTCCCTTCTCCAGGGGATCTTCCCGACCCAGGGATTGAACCCAGGTCTCCTGCACTGCAGGCAGATTCTTTACCATCTGTTCCACCAGGAAAGCCCATAGATTTGTTTGTGTTCCCCCAAAATTTATGTGTTGAATTGTCAACCAAAAAAATACAAGAACCTAGAGATCGTCATGAGTCCTACAGAGAAAGACAAATATCATGTGACGTCACTTATATATGAAATCTTAAAAAGTGATACAAATGAACTTGTTTACAAAACAGACCCACAGACATAGAAAACAAACTTATGGTTACTGAGGAGGAAGTGGGGAGGGATACATTTGGAGTTTGGAATTAACAGATACACACCCGTATATACAAAACAGATAAACAACAAGGATTTACCGTACAGCACAGGGAACCACATTCAGTATCTTGCAATAACCTGGAGCAGAAAAGAATCTGAATAAGAATATATCTGTATCTATGTACTGGAATCTCTTTCCAACAAAAAGCAAGTAGTTGGAACACCAAAAGATTACTGCTAATTTAGTGCTTTTCTTTATATGGGAAGATGCAAGAGTCTGGGCTCATTGAAATCATTCTCCTGATAAGCACCTTAATTATCTAGGGCCAGGGTGCATGGAGGTGGGGGACAGGCTGCTGCACTGGCAGATGACTCGATGGCCACAATATCCTTTGTTTCACTCCCCAACTTCGACACTATAAAGCTACAGTGAAAGAAGGCTGAGCACCAAAAAATTTATGCTTTCGAACTGTGGTGCTGGAGAAGACTCTGGAGAGTCCCTTGGCCTGCAAGGAGATCAAACCAGTCAATTCTAAAGAAAATCAACCCTGAATATTCATTGGAAGGGCTGATGCTGAAGCTGAAGCTCTGGTACTTTAGCCACATGATGCAAAGAGTGGACTCATTGCACTGATACTGGGAAAAATTGAGGGCGGGAGAAGGGAACGACAGAGGATGAGATGGTTGGATGGCATCATCAACTCGATGAACATGAGTTCAAGTAAACTGTGGGAGACAGTGAAGGACAGGGAAGCCTGGTGTGCTGCAGTCCATGGGGTCACAAAGAGTTGGGCACATCTTAGCAACTGAACAAAAACAATTAGCAGATTATATTCTTTATACACAAATCCTTACTCCCCGTGTGATGGTATTAGGAGTGGGGACTCTGGGTGATTAGGGCATGAGGATGAAGTCTTCATGAATGCAATCGGTGTCTTTATGGAAGAGATTTGGGGAGCTGAGGACCCAATGAGAAGTCACATCCATGGACCAAGGAGGCCCTCTTGACCACACACTGAACATGCTGGCAAGCTGATCTCGGTTTCCCTTGCCCAGCAGCCAGAATTCTGAGAGATGCTTGCCGTGTGAGCCACCCAGTCTGTGGTATTTATGGTATAGCAGCCTAAACGGACAGAGGCAATAGGCTTAATTTTCTTAAGTTTGAAGGGTCCATGTGTTCTGTATGTCTGTGGTGCCTCCTGAACGTGAAGGAGGTAGGTGTCACCAGCCTGCTTGACTGATGAGGCCCAGAGTTGGAGCATCTTGTTCAGAGTCCCAAGGCAGTCCAGGCTGTGGCAGGGAGGGGCTGGAGTCCATGCCCACTGCGACTCCTTCAGTGTAGTTGCGTTGTCAGGATGGGCACCTGTTACGAAGTCCAAGCTCACTCTGCTCACCACATGATAAGAGAATGAATCTGAGACCTGGTGTTGGGATCAGGAAGGGACTTTATTCAGGAGCCGGCTGACGGAGAAGATGGCAGCCTAGCTCCTCAAAATAACCATCTTGTCGGGACCCTGTTGCCAGGTTCTTTTATGGATCAGAGATGGGGGAGGAGGTGAGGAAACAAAAGACTGTTCAATCGTTGCAAATGTCCCCTAGAATGGCTTCAGGCAGGGGGATGGGCTAGTTTCATTTCCTTACCGTCCTTCACAGGTGGGCCAGGCTATCTCCCTCCTGCAGGCCATTATGTGTGCTTGCAAAGGTGGCAAGATGTTGATTAAAGTCACAGCAGATCCAGTGTAAATTCAAAATTAACCCTTCCCAGTTAAAAGTTCCCCCTCTCAATGTGCATCCCAAATCTTGTGGGGGAAAGCAGGGGTGCGTTTTGCTTGTCAGATGGATCTTCCTGGGAGTGCCTGCCATTGGTGCTGGAGTTTTAAATGTTGAGACTTGTCTTTTTTTGTTCCTCTTGGAAAAATGCCTGCTTTCCACCCATAGACTTAGAAATAATGAACTTCAAACAAAAGAGGCAGCATCTCAAGTTAAGAAATTTACCCCTTCTCTATGCATGGGAAGAAAAGACCCTGGAAAAGACCCTGATGCTAGAAAAATTGAAGGCAGGAGGAGAAGGGGATGACAGAGGATGAGACGGTTGGATGGCATCACTGACTCAATGGACGTGAGTTTTAGCAAGCTCTGGGGGTTGGTGATGGACAGGGAAGCCTGGTGTGCTGCAGTCCACGGGGTCGCAAAGAGTCAGACACGGCTGAGTGACTGAACAACAAGACTCAGGGCTCACTAAGTCATATTTTATGTATCTTAGTGACCTGCGGCCTGTAGTCCTGCGTTCTCAGCGCTTCCCAGGACTCACCATAGCGAGTGGCCACAGTCTGCTGACTGCAGGTGGCAGGGATTCCCCTTCCTCAGGGCTTGCTGGCTCACATTGCTAGGGCTGCAATTGCTGATTCCATTTCTCAGGTCTTCCCCTCTTGGGAGACATTTTATGACCAACTCTTGTCCCAAGGCACTGGGAGGCTCATCCCAGTTCAGGCGAAATTCTTGATATGCCACTCCAGGGGTTAAGTTTTGGACCAAGCCCCACCGATAATTAAAATTCTCTGGATTCTAACTGTTGATATTACCCAGGAAACACTACCCCTTGTTGTTTCTTCCCCTACCTAGAATCACACTGCTACAATTGTTTCCTCAAAAATGTTTAGTCATGGAAGTTTTGATGCAGGCCTGATTTACACATTGTTTACTGCAAGAGACAACAATCTTACAAATTAAACAGGATGTAAGTAATGTAGACTATGACACAGTGTAGCACAGAGACACAAAGCATGTTCTGAAAACAAATTTATAATGATTATTATAACTAGTTGTCACCCAGTTACAATAATCAAGGTACAAAAGGAACCATAACTGATTTAATGAGCTATCTGTAGTTTCGTTGCATTGGCCATGCACACTTATGCATGGCTTAATCTTTGAGACAAGCATATATTTCTGGCAGGATCAACCAGGTAGAGAGAAAAAGAAAAATGTTCTAAACAGCATAATCTACCAAACCATTGCATGTCATGATTAATTGAAGGTTCTTTTTCTTACATCTGAAAAACACAGATTTAATCTGGTGATCCTTTGAGATAGAAACCATAAAAATTGCAACCATATTTACCAGTTTATTCAGTTCTCTGCAACCAATCCTTTTTGTTTTGCTTTATGAAGTCATCAGTTTCCTCATTAGAATTCAATTTTCTTTATTCAGTTCAATATTATGTTCTGAAATTTACGAACTTGTTTTTGTCTGAAAGTCCTTTCCATAAATCTTAAAGAGGAGGCATTTTTACAGAGTGAAACCATAACTGTTTATATAAACAAAAACTTAAAGAAGGAAAGTTTAAATTTGAATAAAATGCAAATGACAACCCACTCCAGTGTTCTTGCCTGGAGAATCCCAGGGGCGGGGGAGCCTGGTGGGCTTCCGTCTATGGGGTCACACAGAGTCGGACACGACTGAAGTGTCTTAGCAGCAGCAGCAATAGACAAAGCAACCTGATTACTGTTATGACATATAACACCTTCAGATAACTAAAATTATGACTGATAACATTCTACCAGGACATATCAGATTCTTGGGTTCTAGAATATCTGTACCATCTACCACAAAACTTGAAGTTTATTATTCATTTGACAACACTTCCCTTGTAGTTTAACATACCAAAAGAACCTGATTTAATATCTCCCTTTGGGGTCCCTCAGAGGCCCTCTGAAGCACCCCAGAGTTAGCTGGAGGTCAAAGGAACTTTATTATAATTTCATTTGGGAAGTCTTGTCAAAGGAGCACCAAGTAACATTTTAAAATACAACCAGACCATGGGTCACCATGAAACTTAGCTAAAGCGATAATAGAAGATTTCAAAGGCAAATACAGATTATTTAAAAGGTAACTAGAACTCTGTTATCACAAGGCAGTTTAACATCTTCAGAGAATTTGTCCCTTTTAAGAGAAAGAAAAGTGAAATTTATTTTTCACATTAGCTTAAAGTTTCATTTATTCAATAAACTTGTCTAAACCTTAGTCAACCTGACTGATCACGTGCAAGACTGTTTTATCATTATTTTAGCACAATTTTAACTTTTAAGTTGTAGAATATCCAAAGAGGTTCTAAAACTTCCTTTTCATTTAATGGGGCCTCCACCCACTGGTAGGTGTATCACTTAGCTTGCTGATGTGTTACAAAGAGTGTGTGTTAGGCTCAAGGTCCAGTGGAAACTGACGCGTCCACCATCTTGGACCTATTTGCTTATATTCAGCCTCTGTAATGTCCTTGGATTACATCATTCTTTCAGATTCTGCCTTGCCCCTTTTCCTCTCCCCCCGCCACACCCCCACCCTTGCTCAGAGATTTTATTCCCATATTCTTGTGAGAAGTAAAGGGGTGAAGGTCTACCTTCTGTAGTTGCTTTAAGGCTGAGTGAAGCTTCAACCCTGCCTGTCAGGGAGCAAAAATCTCAGAATACCTGGTCTAGGGGCCCAGGGGGCAGGACAGCTGTGGAACTGCTGCAACTGCTTCCATGACCTTTCTGTGAATCTCCTGGATAATGAAGTCCTTACTATAGAGCATCAGAGTACAAAAATATCTATAAATGACAAATGACTTCAAAGTCACCTTTAAACATCTGATCAATTGACAAAGGCATTTGAATAAAACTTAATTCTTAACCAAAGTAACCAGAGATCTCAAAAGCGAATACACATCACTTAACCAGGCAGAAACTTATTTTCTTGGGTTTCCCTGGTGGCTCAGATGGTAAGGAATCTGCCTGCAATGCAGGAGAGTCGGGTTCGATCCCTGGGTCAGGAAGATCTTCTGGAGAAAAGAATGACAACTCACTCCAGTATTCTTGCCTGGGAAATCCATAGGACAGAAGAGCCTGGCGGGCTATAGTTCATGGGGTCACAAAGAGCTGGACACGACAGAGGAACTAACTCATACAAAGGCAAAAATCTCACATAATCCATCATCAAAACGACACTCCAGGAAAGCTTTCCTCTGAACAGAAAGAAAAATCAAATCCACGTCCTAGCTTACTCCCAAAAAAAGACTCATTTACCCAACCAAACTCAATCCAGTCTTAGGAGGTCCTGATTATACATAACTCTTCAGCATTTTTTTATTTCTCACACCTTCCACTGAAATCACATATCTTAGTTTCCTTAAAGTTTTTTCCACATTGAGGTACATTTTGGCTCACAAATTTGTGATATAATGCCTCATTTATGCTAAACGTAGGCACATGAAAGTATTATACTTAATATTAAATTTAATATGTTGATAGTTCAGTTCAGTTCAGTCACTCAGTCGTGACCGACTCTTTGCGACCCCATGAATCATAGCACGCCAGGCCTCCCTGTCCATCAGCAGCTTCCAGAGTTCACTCAAACTCATGTCCACAGAGTCGGTGATGCCATCCAGCCATCGCATTCTCTGTCGTCCCCTTCTCCTCCCACCCCCAATCCCTCCCAGCATCAGAGTCTTTTCCAGTGAGTCAACTCGTCGCAAGAGGTGGCCAAAGTATTGGAGTTTCAGCTTTAGCATCAGTCCTTCCAATGAACACCCAGGATTGATCTCCTTTAGAATGAACTGGTTGGATCTCCTTGCAGTCCAAGGGAATCTCAAGAGTCTTCTCCAACACCACAGTTCAAAAGCATCAATTCTTCGGCAATCAGCCTTCTTCACAGTCCAACTCTCACATCCATACATGACCACGGGAAAAACCATAGCCTTGACTAGATGGACCTTGGTTGGCAAAGTAATGTCTCTGCTTTTTAATATGCTGTCTAGGTTGGTCATAACTTTCCTTCCAAGGAGTAAGCGTCTTTTAATTTCATGGCTGCAATCAGCATCCACAGTAATTTTGGAGCCCCAAAAATACATGTCTATATCATTATTATTAGATCAACAAACTTAAACATTAATACCATGTACTAATTTAATATCAAATATTTCCCATTTCACGTGAGCTTGAAACTCAAATTAACCGCGGCAATGTGATTAAAAAAAAGACACACACAGACACACAGTGAGACCTCAGTTCTTATTTTGGTTTCAATCCTGAGTCAGGTACAGCAGTATAAAACCCATTAGCTTTCAAAAAGGTTGGATTGATATTGGGTTATCAGCAGATCTTTATTTTTCCCATTCTAAAATTGCATTGCAAATGACAGCGGAGAGGAGACCAGATATGACATCTGCATCTCAAAGATACACAGAAATGTACATTTCCCTCTAGGGGCTCTCCCTTTTCCTTTAAGGAACCCCCACTGTTGTTTATTTAGATTGTTTTTCCCTCTTCCGTCTGAAGCAGTGGCAGATGGAGTCATGGGGCCCCATGGGTTGCTACTGGAACATGTCAACTTGGGGTGTGACCATGAATGTGACTCAGGCCTCACACAAGCTGCTGGCCCCAACAAAGTGAAGCGAGGGGTCAGAGTGGGCGCAGACCCGGATACCCGGTGGGGAGGAAGGCTCAGAGGGGCCAGCCAGGCGCTGGGACACTGGTGAAGACAGAGCATCAAAAGAGGACCAGACTTGGCCCCACCATCATGGATGGGTTCCCCATCATGTGCATGGGACCGGCCCTGCCCCGGACACCATGGGGTGCACCCAACAGATCGCTGGTGGTGCCAGGAAGCTCTCAAGTGGGAAGGAGGGGAGCTGACCACAGAGCCCACGGCTCTATTCAGCGTATCTAATATATGCTGAGCATGCTTTCCTTCGGAATGGACGGAGTATTCTCCACTTCTATAAGCTTCATAATACCAAATTCAAAAGATCTACACATATTTCAACAAAAATGGCACAAATTTCGACATCAATGTACCAATGAGCCAGAGCTCAGATCAGGTGAGTAGGTGTCACCCTACAGAACAAATGAACCAATTTTGTGTATAGCTTACCCCACAAGAATTAGCTCCCCAAATGAACTGATTCTTGTTCCCACTCAGGTAAATAGGTTTTACCCTACAGAACAGAGGGCTTTGCTAGTGGCTCAGATGGTGAAGCATCTACCCGCAACAAAGGAGACCCGGGTTCCATCCCTGGGTCAGGAAGGTCCCCTGGAGAAGGAAATGGCAATCCAGCATTCTTGCCTGGGAAGCTCATGGATAGAGGAGCCTGGCAGGGGTTGCGTGGGGTCCATGGGGTTGCAAAGAGTCGAACACAACTGAGCAACTAACACATTCCAAATATGCTATTGAACAGATAACCCAATTCCATCTAGGCATCCTGCTGCTGCTAAGTCGCTTCAGTCGTGTCCGACTCTGTGTGACCCCATAGACGGCAGCGGACCAGGCTCCGCCGCTGGGATTCTCCAGGCAAGAACACTGGAGTGGGTTGCCATTTCCTTCTCCAACAACTGCAACTAACCAAAAATTAGGAAAATGTCATACATGGACACAGTACTTATAACCTCATAGAGGAATTTACAAAGCAAGATGTCATCCCAGGAAGTGCAAACTATACATGGGTGAAAAGTAGAAACAACTGCTGTGAGAATAAACTTTTAAAGCCATTGTTAATGTGCCTCACTGACTCGATGACCATGAGTTAGGGTGAACTCCGAGAGTTGGTGATGGACAGGGAGGCCTGGTGTGCTGCGATTCATGGGGTCGCAAAGAGTTGGACACGACTGAGTGACTGAACTGAATGTGCCTCATAATGTGTGGTTTGGGGTGACTACAGGAAGGCATAATATTCATGGAGAAAAAAACGGAGGTCTCATTTATAAAATCAAAACTGAGGTAGAAAACATGATACTCATTACCTGTACATAAAAAGGCCACAAACACATATATATGGAAAAGGGGGAGTGGTTTACAATAATGAGATTAAATTACCTGGAGGAAAATTTCAGCTGTCAGAAAAAAAAAAAAAAAATTCCTGAAGGGAAAGAGTACATCATAGTGCTATCTCTTGCAGTATCATCAGAGGTTCAGAGTAAATTAAACTCTGGGAAAATCCATCCTCCCCCACCCCCCATCTAAGCAGGAGCTGAAATCATGGGTTTAGGCTATATGACCTAAAAAGCTGGAAACCTTGAAGCTTTCAGTACAATATGGCTCCGGCACTCCATAGGTGACCAACAACTGTATTAATGCTAATCCCTTACATCTACATACTGTTTCACAGTTTAGAAACAGCCTTCACTTTCACTCCTCAACAGCAACCCCTTTGATGGCAGCATCACAATACTTACACAGCTTGTAGTCTGCAAAACACTTTCACACACTGTTATTTTACAGAAGAAACCCAAGGAGGTTAAGGAGGAGGAGATGGCAGGTGAGGGGCCTGGACAACCAGGGAACTCCCTTCAGTCAACTGAATACTCTTCTAACCTTCAGAAGTTCAAAGTACAACACTCCAGGGGGAGCAACCTCATTCAGACAGCTATACAGGATAGAACTGAAGAGTCTCAGTGGATCATTTCTGCCCCGATCTCGGACCCCAAACACAGGGAAACTGAGGTAGCAGGTAGAACAAAAGCCTGATCGAAGAACCACGCACGGAGTGTAGGTGGGACAGACTTCCCCCCACTCCACCTGCACTAGGCATCCTACCCTACAATAATTAGTTCCCAGATGAGCCAGTTCCCACTCGGCTAGTCCAAAAAACACCTCCCCCCTCCAACAGGGTACTCCAACCAAATTTGCCTGTCCTGTAAAGGAAATATATTCCCAGGGTGCACACTGGAGTGAGCTATCCTACAAAAATGGAACCCATCAACTTGTAACACAAAAGCACTTACAAACTACAAACCAGTTATCAGATTATGTAGACTAAAAGGCAGAGGCACCAGAGATCAAATTGCCAACATCCGCTGGATCATGGAGAAAGCAAGAGAGTTTCAGAAAAACATCTATTTCTGCTTCATTGACTATGCCAAAGCCTTTGACTGTGTGGATCACAATAAACTGTGGAACATTCTGAAAGAGATGGGAATCCCAGACCACCTGACCTGCCTCTTGAGAAACCTGTATGCAGGTCAGGAAGCAACAGTTAGAACCGGTCATGGAACAACAGACTGGTTCCAAATAGGAAAAGGAGTGTGTCAAGGTTGTATATTGTCACCTTGCTTATTTAACTTATATGCAGAGTACATCATGAGGAACGCTGGGCTGGAAGAAGCACAAGCTGGAATCAAGATTGCTGGGAGAAATATCAATAACCTCAGATATGCAGATGACACTACCCTTATGGCAGAAAGTGAAGAGGAACTCAAAAGCCTCTTGATGAAAGTGAAAGAGGAGAGTGAAAAGGTTGGCTTGAAGCTCAACATTCAGAAAACTAAGATCATGGCATCTGGTCCCATCACTTCATGGGAAATAGATGGAAAAACAGTGGAAACAGTGTCAGACTTTGTTTTTTTGGGCTCCAAAATCACTGCAGATGCTGATTGCAGCCATGAAATTAAAAGACGCTTGCTCCTTGGAAGGAAAGTTATGACCAACCTTGATAGTATATTAAAAAGCAGAGACATTACTTTGCCGACCAAGGTCCGTCTAGTCAAGGCAATGGTTTTTCCCGTGGTCATGTATGGATGTGAGAGTTGGACTGTGAAGAAAGCTGATCGCCGAAGAATCGATGCTTTTGAACTGTGGTGTTGGAGAAGACTCTTGAGAGTCCCTTATACTGCAAGGAGATCCAACCAGTCCATTCTAAAGGAGATCAATCCTGGATGTTCATTGGAGGGACTGATGCTAAAGCTGAAACTCCAATACTTTGGCCACCTCATGAGACGAGTTGACTCACTGGAAAAGACTCTGATGCTGGGAAAGGTTGGGGGCGGGAGGAGAAGGGGACGACGGAGAATGAGATGGCTGGATGGCATCACTGACTCTGTGGACATGAGTTTGAGTGTACTCCGGGAGTTGGTGATGGACAGGGAGGCCTGGCGTGCTGTGATTCATGGGGTCGCGGAGAGTCGGACACGACTGAGCGACTGAACTGAACTGAACTGAATGGAATGGTTACCCACCCCAGTATTCTTGCCAGAAGAATTCCATGGACAGAGGAGCCTGGTAGACTACAGTCCATGGGGTCACAAAGAATTGGACACAACTGAGAGAGTAACACTTTCACTTTCAATTCACCCTACAAATTAAGTCAGTTCTTGGTCCCAATGGTCAAACGCTGGGGGCAGCCAGCACTGCTTTCAAGGAGTCTTGAAGGAAAGATTCCCAAAACAAATGGTCCTGGCAGCTCCCAATATTGGTTTCAATACCCCCTGACCAGGGCTGGCTAGCCACGAACAGCAAGGCTCCGGCACTGGTGCTCCAAATTGTTACCCCAAGTCCTCTCTGCTCACCGCAAGATAAGTCCATGAATCCCAGAGGAAGTGTTGGGATCAGGAAGGGACTTTATTCGGGCAATGGCTGACGAAGAAGACAGCAGGCTTAGCACCGCAAAATATTCATCTAGTCCGGACCTGGATGCCAGGTTCTTTTCTGGATCAGAGATGGGGGGAGGTAAGGAAACAAATTAAAAAGGCTATTCAACCCTTGTAAATGTCCCCTAGAATAACAAGCCTCAGGCAGGGGAATGTGTTAGCTTCACTTCCTTACAGTCCTCCACAGGTGGGTGTCTCAGGTTAGCTCCCCGAGGCAGGCCATTCAGTTCAGTTCAGTTGCTCAGTCGTGTCTGACTCTTTGCTACTCCACGGACTTCAGCACGCCAGGCTCCCTGTCTATCACCAACTCCCAGAACTTGCTCAAACTCATATCCGTTTTGTTGATTATGCCATCCAATCATCTCATCCTCTGTTGCTCCCTTCCCCTCCTGCCTTCAATCTTTCCTACCATCAGGGTCTTTTCCAATGAGTCAGTTCTTTGCATCAGGTGGCCAAAGTACTGGAGCTTCAGCTTTAACGTCAGTCCTTCCAATGAATATTCAGGACTGATTTCCTTCAGGATTAATTGGTTTGATCTCCTTGCAGCCCATTGTGTATGTTTATAACAACAAATGTGGCAAGATGAGGGTTAAAGTCTCAGAAGCAGATCCAGCATGAATTCAAAATTAACCCTTCCCAGTTACACACTCATGTCCCAGGGGGCTGTGGTCAAGAAGGGTGCCAGGCCAGCATCGTACCTAGAGACGGTAGGCCACAAAGTCAGGCCCAGGCCTAAGCCCTGGAGGCCGTCCTCCCACCCCCAGGTGACCCAGCAAGGCAGGTGGGCAGGTTCTTCATTCCAAGTTTACTTTTAGGCCACAGAGCAAGTGCTGGCCAGATTGTTAGAAATGCAGTCCCCTGTCCTGTTTGGAAGGTGGGTTGATAGCTAGGAGACTGGATGGGAGCTGGGACTGGTAGAAATGGTGACTCAGCAGGAGACTGAAGTGAGTCCTAACCCCTCCTCCCAGGGCCTGCGTGGCTGCATCCACAGTCGGGGTTGGGGGGCCCTGACCACCCCATGGAAGGGCTCCTGTTCTTCCCCCAGTGGACTCGCTGCCTGCTGAATGTTCGCCTTCTCTGCTTCTCCCCTCTCACTAGCTGCACAAGGAAACACTTTCCCTCTTCCCACTGGCCCATCACCCAGAGCCCAGCCTGCCTGGTTTTTCCAGTTGGACCAGAAACAGCCGGCTGCAGAGGCAATTAACCCCTGGGGCCCCTGGGGTTCTTTCCCTGGGCCTGGAGGAGAGAATGGCTCCCTGCGCAGGTTCTGCCATGGCTGGAATCCTCAGGCAGTGTCCCTCACTGGACATGAATGTGTCCAGGCTGGGACTGTAGTGTCCAGGATACCTGGGTTTGGATTCCAGTCTCCTAGGTTCCAAGGGTACAGCTGTTGGCCAGTGACCACGTCCTGCTCTGTAACGCAGGGACCCGGGGGTGAGCCTGTCCCTACCCATGGTGCCAACAGTTCCAGGAAATGATGGATCAGAACAGAGTTTGAAAAGACAACAAAGAGCAAACTATTGCACAGTTCAGTTCAGTTCAGTTGCTCAGTAGTGTCCCACTCTTTGTGACCCCATGGACTGCAGCACGCCAGGCATGTGCTATTGCACAGAACCAAAACAAAACCACCACCCCAGCTGGTGGAGACCTGCACCTGGGCCAGGAGGGAAGCCTGGGTTTTTTTTGCATCAGCTTGTTCCACTTCTCCTCCTGTGTCAACAAACCCGCTGTTTACACAGCTCTGGGAACCAGTGCTGTGTGGAGGGGGATGCTTATTTGTAAGAGACTCGACTAGGGCCAGACCCACACCACATGGGGGGGCGGATCTTCTCCTGATTTGAAAAGATCCCCTGGAAGGAGTAAAATCCAAAATCTTAAATCCAAAAGCAGATCAAAAGCAGATGTCTATTTAAAATGAGAATCCATATTGCAAAGATACCCATTAAAGGAAGTAAAATCAGTGATAGAACAATCAAAATTATGATGCTGAAGCTGAAGCTCCAATCCTTTGGCCACCTAATAGAAAGAGCCAACTCATTGGAAAAGACCCTGATGCTCAGAAAGGTGGAAGGCAGGAGGAGAAGGGAGAGACAGAGGATGAGGTGGTTGGATGGTATCACTAACTAAATGGACATGAGTTTGAGCAAGCTCCGGGAGTTCAGGATGGGCAGGGAAGCCTGGCGTGCTGCAGTCCACGGGGTCGCAAAGAGCTGGAAATGACTGAGCGTCTGAACAACAAAAGAGCTGCTGCTGCTGCTAAGTCACTTCAGTCATGTCCGACTCTGTGTGACTCCATAGACGGCAGCCCACCAGGCTCCCCCGTCCCTGGGGTTCTCCAGGCAAGAACACTGGAGTGGGTCGCCATTTCCTCCTCCAATAACAAAAGAGAGGGAGCAGTAATTGAAGTGTTCGAATAAACAAAGTTCTTGTCTATTGGAACAGGAATATGTGCACATCAATAGTGGTATTTTTGTAGTCTGAAGATAACCACGAAATACTGACACTGGAAATACTTAAGAGTGACTGTGTTGCTTGTAAGAATCTATTCTACAATAAAAGGACTGGAGATAGTTATTGGCTTTTCATTCCTTTTGTGCTGCTTCATTTTTATACTACATGGCACGAGTTCATTTTTTAATATAATAAAACATAGAGCAGAAGTGTTTAGAGGTATGATTAAAGTGCTTCATTTCAAAAGAATTTTTTAAAAAAGGAGTAACCACAATAAGTTGTGAATTCTAACAAACAGTACCATGATAGCATAATTCAGCAGAACAGACTAAGGGTTTTATTTACTCTAATATCTTTTAAACTACATTTTGGTGGTCATTCTTTGCTTACTTCTTATGACAACAATTTAAAATAGCATTTCTTTTAAAAAAATATTTTGTGTATTTGTTCATTTTTTGGTCTGTGCCGGGTCTTAGTTGCGGCCTGTAGGATCTAGTTCTTGACCAGTGATTGAACCCAGGCCCCCTGCTTTGGGAGCACAGAGTCCTGCCAGTAGACCACCAGGGAAGTTCTTGAAAACAGCATTTTTATGGAGAAGAGGAAGAAGCCTCTGCCTTTCTCTCCAGGGCAGCCTCTGGCTCTGTAGATCTAGAACCTTTGCTCCACTTCCCACAAAAGGAGGCGGCTGGGTACCCCGGGACATGCTGCACTCATATGATGAGGAGACACCTGTCTTGTATCCTTGTACCTTAGCCAGCCCCGTGGGTGGCAGGAGCATCCTGGAAGTCGTTTCCATACCTCACAGTCAACAACGAACTACCTACACACAAGGCAGAAAACATAAAATATATTCATCCCAACTGAAACATATCCCCAGCTCAGCTTCCCCTGAGCATCCATCCAAACATGCCCACCGCAGCTGCAGTATCACCAGGAAAGCTGGGCTGAAGGTGAGAATGAGCAGAGCAGCTCACCATGGCAGCTATTAAAGTCTTTCCCATGCAAAACATTCTAGTCATATGAGCACCACCCTCCAGGGCCCCAAGGCTTCCACCTGATTTATTGTTCAATCACTCAGTCCTGACGGACTCTCTGTCACCCCACGGACTTAGCATGCCAGCCTCCCCTGTCTTTCACTATCTCCCGGAGTTTGCTCAAACTCATCTGCACTGAGTCGGTGATGCCATCCAACCATCTCATCCTCTGTCGTCCCCTTTTCCTCCTGCATCAGGGTTTTTACCAGTGAGTCGGCTGTTTGCATTCGGTGGGCAAAGTATTGGAGCTTCAGCTTCAGCAGCAGTCTTTCCAATGAAGACATGGGATTTCCACTTCATTAGTGTCCAGGTAAATCCTCCTCTGTGCTCCAAGGTGAAGCTCTGGAAGCAAGCCCGGCCTCTGTGTAGGGCTGTCAAGTGCTGAGCTTTTGCCAGAGGACAGATGCTGAGCTGGCACAGGCCTGCCAGAAGCATCATCTGGATGCTCAAGCCCCGCTGCTTCTGCTTCTGCTGGTGATGGGGAGACGGCACCATGCCCAGACAAATCAGCTGGCAGCACGTCTCTGGGCCTTGATGTATTTACAGGCTCAAGCGGTTAGTTTAGAAGAAAGGTATTCAAGCTCATTGCTGTGCCCTACCAGTTAGTGAGAAGACCAGTCTTATGCCTCAGGGTTCTTGATCTGACTTGTTGGAAAGACAGAGTTGTCATCTTCTGAGCTGAGAAGGGGTCAGTTGATGGGGAAATGAAGTCTCGGGTTTGGACAAGTTGAATCTGTGATTCTTGCTTGACATCAAATGAAGACATCACAGAGGGAACTGAGAACTCAAGGCTGGAGTTGGGGAGGGTAGGATGGGAGGGAAATGTAGTAGTCACTTGTGTACAGAAGTGGAGACAGCGACCTCGAAAGCCTGCAGTCTGGTGGGGTCACCAAGGGGAGGAAGTCAGAGAAGGGAGTTCCAGATGGAGGCCCAGGGGCAGCGGAGAGCCTGGAAAGGGTCGGGAGGAAAAGCAGCCAAGGCGAGGCTATGGGCTGAGTTGTGCTCCCTCTCCCCACCAAATTCACACGTTGAAGCCCTAATTCCCCCACCAATACCCCAGCACACTGCTGAATGTGACTATATTCGGAGATAGGGTCTTCAAAGAAATGAGTCAGGTAACGTGAGGCAAGACCCTTGGGTGGGGCTTCATGCCATCTTCTGTTCTCAAAACAGATGTGGGTTCAGAAAGGCCCCAGGGGTGCGCGTGAGCAGAGAGAAGGCCACGTAGGGGCAGAAATTTTCCCTCCTCTTCTAAATTCTCTGGTCTAATAATTAAATTGATTCAACAGATGAACATGAGAAAAATTTGACTTTGTATGTATGGGATCCCCATAAAAATATGAGCCCCAACGGCAGTCCCAAAATTGAGGCCGATATACCACTTGGAGTTAAGGACCAGAGTAGGGGCCTGGCCTCCAAAGGGGAAGAGGGTCACTCTCAGGATGCTAAGGGGGTCCTGTCACTGGCTGTTTGCCCTGCTGCCCAGGTAAGTCTGTCAGATAAAAAGTCATCTCTGATAAGAGCTCTCTTCCTAGGTCAGTGTGTGTGTCAATCATACCCTCAGTCGTGCCCAACTCATTGTGACCCCCATGGACTGTAGCCTGCCAGGCTCTTCTGTCCATGGCATTTTCAGGCAAGAATACTGGAGTGGGTTGCCATCTCCTACTCCAGGGGATCTTCCTAACCCAGAGATTGAGCCCATGTTTCTTATGTCTCCTGCATTGGCAGGCAGGTTCTTTGCCACTGGGCCATCCAGGAAGCCCAAGTCAGGCCCTCTGTCAGCATCTTTCAGGCAGTTAAGGGAGAGGTAAAAGTTTTCATAAGTTAGCTGGGTCTTGATTGCCTTCCGCTCGAAATAATCCACATGGCTAAACGGGCACATTTGCGGGGGGCTGTGCTCTGCTTCCCTCCAACCATGTGAAGACGCAGGGAGAAGATGACTGTTTGCAAGCCAAGGGGAGAGGCTGCAGGGAAAACCCACGCTGCCCACACCTTGATCTCCGACTTTCAGAACGATGAGAAAATACATTTCTGTTGTTTAAGCGGCCCGGTTTGTGGTCTTTTGTGGCCTGATCACACTGCTCCAGGTGGGGTCCTGGGGACCCAGGAGAAATTGTGCTCTGGGGATGAGATCAGTGATGATCAATGGATGCAGTGTCACCAAGGGTCAAGTCCGGTGAGGGCCAGAGACCTGCCTCCTTCCCAACTTGGGATGGGGATTTACCCATGTGGACCCAACCTAATCATGAAAGAACCTTTCCAAGCCAGGTAAGAGAAAGTTTTTACTATGGAGGAGGATCAGAGAGATATAGGTGGCTGGCTTTAGAAGATGCAGAAAAGGGCCACACATGCCAAGACGCTGGAAAATGCAAGAAAACAGATTCCCTCCTAGAATCTCCAGAAAGGAGCGTGATCCTGCTGACACCTTGGTTTTAGCTCAGCAAGACCCATGGCTGACTAGTGATTTCCAGAACGCTCACATAACAAATGTATAACATTTAACCAGCCAAGTGTGTGGACGTTTGTTAGAGTCACAATAGAGAAAAAGACTAAAAAAGAGAGACATGTGTGGGCACACATACACACAGTCACACACACACCTTTGTTGTGTGTTTAAAATTGGTTAAGCTGTAGGTGATCACAGTAATCATTGGAGGCTGGGCGTCAGAGTGTCCATGTCTTCTGCAGGAAGGGAATAGAAATACTGGTGTTCTCTACATTTTAAAGAAAATGCGTACTCAAGTCTGTATGTTTAAAAAAAGACAATTGCTAAAGGTCTAGTAGTTACACCACTTTGGGACTGTTCAGAGAACCACAGACAGAGCAGTGTAGTAGATCAGAATACAAAAGAATCACCTCACAACCACAGACAGACCAGTGTAATAGATCAGAATACAAAAGAATCACCTCTCACACTGGTGGGCAACTTATACAGGCTAGAGGTATCCTGACAACAGCGGGGACTGAGGGACCATTTCATCAGCAGCCCTGGGACTGGCCTGGGGAGGGGGCTGGCCCGGGGAGGGGACTGGCCTGCGGAGACAGTGGGTTTTGACAGTTGGAACCACCTGATCTGCAGCAGAAGAAAACTGTCTGTTTGCTCACCCTCAAAACTCCCCACCCTCAAGAACAAGCTCATTCTGGAGCGACAGGCATGACTCTGTCAACTGAAAAAAAGCACAACCTGAAAGTTGAGAATTATGTTTTATTCAGCGAACAGTCTGAGGACTTAAGCCCAGGACACAGCCTCTCAGATCACTCTGACAGACTTCCCCAAAGAGGTCAGAGAGGAGCCAGGATATACAGGCGTCTTTACAACAAAGACCAGATGGTCTGAATATCGAAAGTTTAGTCAGTTGTGTCCGACTCTTTGGGACCCCAGGGACTGTAGACTACCAGGCTCTTACCACGGGATTTTTCCAGTACTGGAGTGGGCTGCCATTTCCTTCTCCAGAGGAACTTCCCGATACAGGGATCGAACCCGGGTCTCCCACGTTATAGGCAGACACTTTACCGTCTGAGCCACCAGGGAAGTCTAAGATGACTGTTAAAGAAAACCAGACATAGCAAGTTAATAAATTTAGCACTTTTCTAGGTGTGGGAAGATGCAAGAGTCTGGACTCACTGAAGTCATTCCTTTGATGAGCACCTGTTCTACCTGGGGCCAGAATTCTTTTTTCTCATCCTGAGTCTCCTCAAGGTACACCATTAGGAGAGGCTGCAGCAGTTGACTGCTGGATGGTGGGGGGACATCCTGGTTCCATTCTGACTTCCCTCAGGGTGCACAGCCCGGGGTGGCTGCAATGTGATGGCTTGATGGCCGCAACCTCCTTTGTTTACCGATATAGCAGGCAATAATTTTTTCACTCACAACTCTACAGGAATAGCAGCAGTTAGAGCGAGGTCTGCACTGACACCTGCCCTGGAAGGCTTTTGGCTCAGAGACTGTCAGGGGGCCCAGGCAGAGGCTCTGGGGGATGGGGTGGGGGACACCTGTCTCCACATCTGGGGTACCTACCTGAAGGTCTGGCCAGTGATGGGCAGGGAATCTCATCCAGGCATATTTACTGAGCTGCTTCCTTTTTCAGTGGCCAGGTCCCAATCTGAGACCTAGTTGAGTATCTGTTCTGCCTAGGTCTTGATCTTATGAGGTCAGTGGAATGTCTATTTTACCAAGCTATTTTACTTAACTCAAATATGCTAAGAAGCTTGAGCTGCTGCACACGCTATAAGTGGCCAGGCTGGAGTCTGAACTGAGGGCACTGAGGGCTCTTTGGGTCTCCATGCCTCCAACAACACAGATCAGGAAACACACCCCCTTTAAGTGGCTGCCTTCACATCTGTTGGGAAAGCAGCTACAGCCAGCAGAGAGAGGATCCTTCAGGCATCTCCCAGGTCACTGCCGAGATGATAGAACAACTGACAGGATGGCTCAGAAGTTGGGGAGGTTTTTAGGGAGGGGTAGGCTCTAGGGAAAAAGTGAAAGTGTTAGTCGTTCTGTAGAGTCTGACTGTTTGTGACCCCATGGACTGTAGCCCACCAGGCTCCTCTGTCCATGGGATTCTCCAGGCAAGAATACTGGAGTGGGTTGCCGTTCCCTTCTCCAGGGATCACCCCAACCCAGGGATCAAACCTACATCTCCTACATTACAGATTCTTTACCATCTAGGGAAAGGACCTGTATTTGAATGCAGACATCCTTTGCTGCCCTCAAAGGAGAAAGGCGGCTTAGAGCAAGGCTGCCCCGGCGGGGCTGGAAGAAGGCCAAGTGAAACTTGAGGAGATGGCCTCCAGAGTCAGGGGTGACAGAGAGTCACTGGTGGCCACTGGGCGAGAATGGTGTCAAGGTCACTGATGTCCATCTCTTCACCCTCCAAATCTGGCTGCTTACTCAAACTGCTCTCCTGAGAGGCATCTAAAAACACGGCCCCCTCCCACCTCCTGACCTCACCCTGTTTGTTGAAAATGGGAGGAGGTGAGGGTCCAGTTTCCAGGCAGGCTTTAAACACAGGCAGATGAGGGACCTGAGTAGGTCATCAATGAGAGATCACTGAAAGCCTGTCTGGACAGCACTGAGCCCACCTGGCAGGTGGGGAGACCGGGGCATGGGGATGTCATGACCTGTCCTGGGTCATGTGACTAGCCTGGGTTACATCATGCAACTCTGGCCCAGCACTCAGTAGGACTTCAAAGATGGATGGTGCAGTTGGACCAGACCTTCTGTTCCCATCTTCTTACTGAGGCCAGCAGTCTTCTCTGCCCTGAAGTTTGTACATCAAAAAGCAGCAATCCAGCTTTTGCTGACTTTTCACTCTTCTAGAAGCCTAAACCAGGTAGGGAAACTGGAGGGCCCTGGCCCCTGTATCTCATGGCAAGCTAGACCCTGGCTCCCCACGGAGCTGGGCAGTGTAGCGGGAGGCAAGGTTGGGATTTTGTGTGGAAGTCAGGCTGGTGGGAGGGAGAGGGGTTTGACTAGAATTGGGCAAGATGGTAGGATGGGCAGAAATAGCCAGGAGACAATTTTGCAGTGAGGGGTTTGAAACGATCTTCGGCTGTCTGCGGACACTTGCCATTGACAGGTTGATGGGCTTCTGGGGAATTTCCTGAATGAAAAGATGGAGGGTTCTGCCTGGGAGCAGACACCAGGAGGGACAAAACTGTGCTATGAAGACAGCGGGTTTGTAAGGTTTCTGTAGCTGGAGCTGTGGGTGCATGTGTTTCCGTTCTCAAATCAGATCATCTCATTAATAGCTCCATTTCCAACAAGCAGGTATTAAACATAGAAGTTACAGTCACATCAAAGTCTGATATATACTTACAAGGTCATCATCAGTGACCACGGCTTAAGCATTGTGACCAAAACTTACAATTCAAGATATTCTTTGACACTTGGAGCCCTACGCCTCAGGTAATGTAAAAATTACACTTTCTTCCAAGGAAGTATGATAGGTTAACCCCAAAAGCTACAAATACATATTGTCAAATCAAAAGCAAATTAAATCCAGACTTAGCAAGGAGAGATCGTATTCGAAAGGCTACTGAAAGGAAGGAAAGGGGCCTCTTGCAATGGGTGGGCTGCTCTGAGCAAAGATGTGCAGACATCTCATGATGCAAAAGGGGGTTTCTTGCCCAGAGTGGAGGGAACAAAACTAGAATAGAACAGGGCGCTGGGAAGTGAGACAGATGAAAGAAGGCGGCTCTGACTGCTGACTGGGGTCCTCAGGAGGGGCTGCATGACAGCATGGGCCAAATTCAGGAGCTTGGATGGAGAGAAGCTTCACTCTGGGTAACCAATGTTTCATCCTCATGATCAGCGGGGGCAAGTGGTTGAGATAATCATTTATGAGGCAAAGGATGGGAATGTGGGGGGTTCTTCACACAGCATTATCCAGGTAAACAACAGAGGCCTCTAGGTGTCTTGCTTCCCATGTGTCTCAGTGGCAAAGAATCCACCTGCCAATGCAGGAGACACAGGAGATGTGGGTTCGATCCCTGGGTCAGGAAGATCCCCTGGAGAAGGAAATGGCAACCCATTCCAGTATTCTTGCCTAGGAAATGCCATGGACAGAGGATCCTGGCGGGCTACAGTCCACGGGGTTGCCAAGAGTTGGACACGGCCGAGCACACACATGCCCTAGGTGTCCTATTAAGTCTTATGAAGAAGGGAGGGGGTTCCTTGCAGTGAGCCACTTATGGGAACATGAAAGGGTCAGGGGATGTCTAAACCTTCAGGTAGAATTCTACCTTATCAATACTAAACAGATTATTTGGGATGGACCTGAGAGGGTCAGTAGGATGGAAATGCAAGTTCAAGGAGAGAAAAAAAAAATCCACATAAAATTCCTGACTGTAAAAGAAAAGCTGGTTCTTGTCCTTTCTGAGTGGTCAGTGGTGGGGGTCAGATCCTTAGGTTATTTAGATTCAGTTGGATACATTTTCAGTTCAGTTCAGTTGCTCAGTCGTGTCTGACACTTTGTAAACCCATGGACTGCCGCACACCAGGCTTCACTGTCCATCACTAACTCCCAGAGCTTACACAAACTCATGGCCATTGAGTCGGTGATGCCATCCAATCATCTTATCCTCTATTGTCCCCTTCTCCTCCTGCCTTCAATCTTTCCCAGCATCAGGGTCTTTTCCAATGAGTCAGTTCTTCGCATCAGATGGCGAAAGTATTGGAACTTCAGCTTTAGCATCAGCCCTTTCAATGAATATTCAGGACTGATTTCCTTTTAGGATTGACTGGGTGGATCTCCTTACAGTCCAAGGGACTCTCAAGAGTCTTCTCCAACACCACAGTTTAAAAGCATCAATTCTTTGGTGCTCAGCTTTCTTTATAGTCCAACTCTCACATCCATACATGACCACTGGAAAAACCAAAGCCTTGACTAGACGGACCTTTGTTGGCAAAGTAATGTCTCTGCTTTTTAATATGCTTTCTAGGTTGATCATAGCTTTTCTTCCAAAGAGCAAGCATCTTTTAATTATATGGCTACAGTCACCATCCGCAGTGATTTTGAAGCCCCTCAAATAATCTCTCACTATTTCCATTATTTCCCCTTCTATTTGCCATGGAGTGATGGGACCAGATGCCATGATCTTAGTTTTCTGAATGTTGAGTTTTAGGTGATTAAAAAATATATATGTATTTAAATGTTGTTATTCAAAATATGGTGGATTCCATTCTTCACTCGTTAGATGTATGACAGTTGTTTTGACGGCAGCTTAGGAAGTGCAAGGGGGGACCTGGTCTCTCAAAAATATTTTAGAAGTTAGAGAAGCAAAAATTTGAAGACCATTAACAGGAGTGGATGGAATTTGAGTCTTAAAAATGATTTTCAAAGGCCTCCAGTAGTGGGGTGGGGTGGGGAGGTGTGGGTTCCCCACTGTCAAGAGGGGAGTCCCTCAGTTTAGGAGAGGGTGTGGGGCTGTCAGTGGGAGGGGTCTGTCAGTCTGGGAGTAAGCCCTCTGGCCTGCAGGTTGCTGGCAAATCTTCTGGACAGACTGGCCTAGCGTCCACCTTCCCTCTTCATCTCTAAAGGAAGCAATTTCCTACCCCAGGCGGTGCTCAGCTCTGACCACACCTTGCATTCACTGGAGGCTCCAGGGAAACCAGGAGTGCTCAGGCCACACTTGGGCCACTCAGCTCTGAACCATTGGGGGCAGGACCTGGGGCTCTGGAGGATTTTCTTCTGCCAGGAGGTTCCCAGGGGAGCCCAGTGGAGTGCCTCTGCCTGAAGGGATCTGCTATACCAAGAGCAAAGTATGTGAGAAAAACGCAGTGTGAGTTTTTGTTTTTAATGGGACTCCAGCCCTGAAGCCCCACCTTTCCTGTCTCCACCACTCAGATGCAGGCCCTTGATCATCCTGCAGTGGTTTCTGTCCCTCCCTCTGGCCTCTCTCTGCTCCCTGCCTGTGGGACCTTCTATCCCCCAAATTCTCACTTTGTCCCTCTTTGAAGGCTGAAGTGGGCAGAAAGAATTGGCCTCTTTTGGGTTCTAACCAGAAAAAGATGTCTAATTATGTTGACTTTTGTGTTTGTGTAAAATAATAGGCTATTTACTCGTAGCCTATGAAATGAACTTAAAATTTTTTTTCATAGAAGTTCACTTTATTAAATGTTTTATGGTTTGTACCATCCAGAAAATACAGTCTTTATTAATTACCTGCAGAAAATTCACCTGCTTATTTTTTATTTATTCTTAACTTTGGAATTTTTATTTTTTAATTGCAGTATAGTAGATTTATAATGTTATGCTAGCTTCAGGTGTACAGCACAGTGGTTCACTAATCTTAAGGATTATACTCTGTTAAACAATATTACACAATAATGGCTATAATTCCTTGTCCTATACAGTATAAATCCATTGCTTATCTATTTTATACACAGTAGTTTGTATCTTTTAACCCCGTACACCTAATTTGCCCCACCACCCTTCCATCTCTCCTTTGGTAACCACTAGTTTGTTTTCCAGGCTTCCCTGATGGTTCAGACGGTGAAGAATCCACCTGCAATGCAGGAGACCTATGTTTGATCCCTGGGTTGGGAAGATCCCCTGGAGAAAGACATGGCAACCCATCCTGGTAATCTTGCCTGGAGAATCCCCATGGACAGAGGAGCCTGGCCGGCTACAGTCTGTAGAGTTCAGAGTCGGATATGACTGAGCGACTTAGCACAGCACAGCACAGTTTGTTTTCTTTGTGTTTTTGTTGCTGTTCAGCTGCTAAGTCATGTCCAGCTCTTTGTGACCCCATGGACTGTAGCCTGCCAAGCTCCTCTGTCCATGGGATAATGGGATTCTCCAGGCAAGAATACTGGAGGGTTGCCATTTCCTCCCCCAGGGGATCTTTCCAACCCATGGATCGAACCAGTGTATCCTACTTGGCAGGTGAGTTCTTTACTGCTGAGCCACTAGAGAAGCTCACTTGGATAAAATTAGCATGTTGCTAATTTACTAAAATTGCAAAAGTAGTGTTGATGTTACACTCCTGAGTGTCCCCTCAGTTCATACAGTCACTAAGTCGTGTCCGACACTTTGTGGCCCCATGGACTGCAGCACGCCAGCCTCCCTGTCCATCACCAGCTCCCAGAGTTCACTCAAACCCATGTCCATTGTGCCACTGATGCCATCCAGCCATCTCATCCTCTGTCGTCCCCTTCTCCTCCTGCCTTCAATCTTTCCCAGCATCAGGGTCTTTTCAAATGAGTCAGTTCTTCGCATCAGGTGGCCAAAGTATTAGAGCTTCCTTCCAATGAATATTCAGGGTTGATTTCCTTTAGGATGGACTGATTGGATCTCCTTCTTCACCTAAATTCAGGAAGCTGCCTTATGTCCTTGAAGATGGTGACCCTGACCATTAAAGATGTTTTCAGGGGAGAAAATCTGTAAAAGATGAATAACTCAGATTAAATAATCAAATCTTTCCCTGAAATACAAAATTTATTGATTTCCTTACATATATTAAAATATCTGGTATTATCTATATCAATTTCAAATGACCATAGTGCTGATTTTCCATGCTACTGTTCAATGAAGCATTTCATTCAAATTCATTACCTGCCTGTTTGTCATGCAGTTTCCTTTCGACTTTTGAGCTCATAGTTTTTCGGGGCACATTGTATAGTTTTCAGTTTTGTCTCAATTCCTTGAGCTCCAGCCAGCCAGCCAACTCAAGCAGGATGCTGTCGCTAGAAACTTTATCCCAAACTGTAACTATCTGTTTACATAACATCAGAACATTGCTTCTCTTTCATTCCTTTTGTAAGCAAATTTACATAACATAGATACCCTATTGCTTTTAATGTGGTTTTTAAAAGGCTTGTTTTAACACCCTTGTCTCTGTGTGTGAGATCATTCCTTCCAGAATAATTCAATCCCTGTTAAATGTCTTTTCTTCATTATCTTTTGTGAGTGATTCAACCAGGTGGTTACTTTAAGCCCCGCAGCCAATCCCTGAGCGAGGTCACTTCAGGCTGTTGTGTTTTCAGGAGAAAGAAGCTTGCTTTTTGTGAAAAAAAAAAAAAACCAACAAAAAAACGGTGATATATTTCACAATACAAACTTTAATTTAAAAAGTGAGTATGAGTACCTTGTATTAATAACAAGAGAAACAGTATAAGAACTTGAACCGAAGGCAACCTTATCTTTACTGGGGGACGAGCTTTTTAGGAAAAGCTCTTTATTTAGGGATCTGTGCAGTGATTTCTGAAAATTTTTCTTTCTAGGCATCTTTAGAGGTGTTTTGAGTTGGCTGTGGCTTTCGGTTGCTGCTGTAATTCTGTCTGCTCATAAATTACTGTTTTGGTAGAGTTTTTAGTATCAACTGAACTTGTTTGGGGTTGTTTGGTTATTTAAAGAGTAATGCATCAATAGGATTTTTGGTCTAGAATTTTCTAATAAATAAAACCTGTGCCCTGAGGTTCATGTGTTACCTGAACCCTTCTTGATGAGCAGGGGTGGATGGAGGGCCCCGGGAGCTCGAAGGGGCTATGACAACAAGCTGTGAGTCTGCACAGATGAAAATACCTGCAAAATTCTCTCAAGTTCAGTACACTGAAACTATTGGATTGTTTGACATTTTATTTGTTGTTCAGTTGCTCCGTCGGGTCCAACTGTTTGCGACCCCACGGACTGCAGCACGCCAGGCTTCCCTGTCCTTGGCCATCTCCCAGAGTTTGCTCAAACTTATGACCATTGAGTCGCTGATGCATAATATCAAGTAACGTGGAAGTTGACATTCTTTTTTTAAGGGAGACGTATCGACTGAAAAATTATGCACAACCTAAAAGTTAAGAGTTATATTTTATTCAGTGGGAAATTTTACCACTCCAAGTCCAGGAGACAGCACCTCAAGTTACCCTGAGATAACTGATCTGAGGAGGTGAGGGGACCAGCCAGGTTATATAGAAGTTTTGCATCAAAGGGGAGGTAGTCTGAATATCAAAATATTATTGTTAATTAAAGAAAAGCAACTATCTCAAGTTAAGGAATTTAGCACTTTTCAATGTATGGGAAGATGCAAGAGTCTGGGCTCCTTGAAATCATTCCTTTCATATGCACCTCACCTACCTGAAGCCAGTATCCTGTATTTTCACACCCTGAGCTCCCTTGGGGCTCACTGCAGGGAGTGGCTGTAGTCTGATGGCTACTAGATGGAAAAGACCCTGATGCTGGGAAAGACTGAGGGCAGGAAGAGAAAGGAGTGACAGAGAATGAGATGGTTGGATGGCATCATGGACTCAACACTGAACAATATCGACTCACGACTGAACAAAGATAGCAGGTATTCTTATTTCTGAGCTTCCTTAGGGCTCACTGGCTCACAATGTGGGGCTACGATTGCTGATGACTGTGACATCCTTGTTTACTGATATGGCAGGAAGGGTTCCATTTCTCAGGTGTAAATAGGTGGTTCTTTGACATTTCTGGGGCAAGTTGAATATTTACGTCTCTTCATTTTTGTTGTTGTCACCAAGTTTTTTTCTGCTGCCGGATGAAAATCGGTCGATGTTGGTAGAACTCTGGGTGTTTTGCTCTAAGTCCAGATTGGGATCAAAAGAGACTGTGAGTGAGCTGATCTTTAAATTCTGCTTTTGGCTTCTAGGAGCCCTAGATACCTATGCATGGTGGAGAGTGCAGTTGTATGTGAACACACGCATGCACATCTGTTCACACACATGCCCACATGCATATAAAGGTGCATGCTCATGCCCTCACACCTGTACACCCACACGCATGTACACACACATTCACTTAATTTTACACGTGTACATTTTCTCAAACATGGTATCACACATGCAAACACACACACCTGTCATTCTTTGTTTTCTTTTTAGCAGTTCTATTCTCTGGGTCAAGATTTCCCCAGAGAAAGTGGGTAAGCTTTAAATTTTTTATTAGGCTTGGTATTGTTGTTCTTCTTCAGTTGCTAAGTCATGTCCAACTGTTTGCAACCAGATGAACTGCAGCACTCTAGGCTTCCCTGTCCTTCACCATCTCCTGGAGTTTGCTCAAATTCATGTCCATTGAGTCAGTGATGCCATCCAACCATCTCATCCTCTGTCTCCCCCTTCTTCTCTTTCCCTCAATCTTCCCCAGCATCAGAGTCTTTTCCAATGAGTCAGCTCTTTGCATCAGGTGGCCAAAGTACTGGAGCTTCACCTTCAGCATCAGTCCTTCCAATGAATATTCAGGGTTGATTTCCTTTAGGATTGACTGGTTTGTACTCTTTGCAGTCCAAGGGACTCTCAAAAGTCTTCTCCAGCACTGCAGTTAGAAAGCATCAATTATTCTGTGCTTGGCCTTCTTTATGGTCCAACTCTCACATCCATACATGACTACTGTAAACACCTTAGGTTTGACTAGATGGACCTTTGTCTGCAAAGTGATGTGTCCTCTTTTTAGTATGCTGTCTAGGTTTGTCATAGCTTTTCTTCCAAGGACCAAGTGTCTTTTAATTTCACAGCTGCAGCTGCCATCCTCAGTGATTTTGGAGCCCAAGAAAATAAAATCTGTCACTGTTTCTTCTTTTATCCCACCTACTAGGTTTAAGTTTTACTAAGTTTCACATGGCTCATGTGTAAGTTACTTTTATCCTTATATGGAATGATCTGAAATGATTCATGTAGCTTCTCATCTCTTTTCTCATAAAGAAAAGTCCTTAAGTAATCCATCTTGAAATAAAAACTGCGTCAAGTCCCATAGAAAGGGACAGAGGATGTGGTGCCCAACACTTAGCACTCAGTCTGCCTTTGGCCCATCAGAAGCAATCCCCTAAGTCTCTGACAATGGCCCTCGGACTGTTGCCACAGTCATGCCAAGTCATGGGCATCACAGGTTCAGAGGAGCCAGGTCCAGAGCAGTGTATTACCCAGCCTCCCCACCTGGTGGGATATCCTCACCAGGCTCCAGATCTCGTTCAAGCTTCAAGGCAACCCTCTGTGATGTTCACTCTGTTTCAGGTGAGGAGACTGAGGGCATTTTTCCTCTTGGATATAATCTTGGATTTGGGGATTTATGAAGGATTTAGAAGCCACTGCTTTCAAATAGCGAGTATCTTCTGAACAGCAACATTCTGTAGACTGCCAGGCAACATGCAAAGGGAGTTGTCATGGAAACCCACCCTAAGAATCACCATGTCTTTGTCCCATCCCAACTCAGAGATGATGATTGTCTCTCCTGTCACTCATTTGGTCCCTGCCCTGTCGTGTAACAGTTGCCCTACGATTGGAGGATGGATCTCAGAGCTGGAAAATCTAAGCCAATCACATAAATTCCAACTTCCTCAACAGCAATTGATCAAAACACCCCTGTCTAACCCAAACAATGCTTGCCGCTTCCCTGGTGGACAGGAATTAGTTCAGGAATGGACATAGGACTGATTATGGCCAATGAAATGTCAAGGGAGGTTGGCTGGTGGCTTCTGAAAAAGTCTTTGTTGTCTGAAGGGACATCCTCTTTCTCTCTCACTGGATGCTAACATGTATTTACAATTACTGCCCGTAGCCATCTAATAACAAACCACAGTTAGGAGGAAGCTCATCCTGTGGATGGCAGATCGAAGCCACAAAAATACCTTGATCTCTGTTCACACATTGGAGAAGGAAATGGCAACCCACTCCAGTGTTCTTGCCTGGAGAATCCCAGGGGCGGGGGAGCCTGGTGGGCTGCCGTCTATGGGGTCGCACAGAGTCGGACACAACTGAAGTGACTTAGCAGCAGCAGCAGCTGTTGACTTTTTATCAGGCAAGTTCCCAGTAGACAGCACATTGAACTAGGAATAATTTGAAGACTTTTTATTTTTTTGTGGCCACTTCATGCAGCTTGCAGGATTTTAGTTTCCTGAGCAAGGATTGAACCCAGGCCTTGGTAATGAAAGTGCAGAGTCCTAACCACTGGACCTCTAGTTACTTTATTAAAATCTCCCTTGAATAGGGAGATTCAGTTCAGTTGCTCAGTTGTATCTGACTCTTTGCGACCCCATGGACTGCAGTACACCAGGCCTCCCTGTCCATCACCAGCTCTCGAAGCTTGCTCAAACTCATGTCCATTGAGTTGTGATGCCAACCATCTCATCCTCTGTCATCCCCTTCTCCTCCTGCCTTCAATCTTTCCCAGCAACAGGGTCTTTTCCAATGAGTCATTTCTTCGCATCAGATGGCCAGAGGATTGGAGTTTCAGCTTCAGCATCAGCCCTTCAATGAATATTCAGGATTGATTTCCTTTAGGATTGACCAGTTTGATCTCCTTGCTGTTCAAGGGACTCTCAAGAGTCTTCTTCGACACCACAGTTCAAAAGCATCAATTTTTCGGTGCTCAGCTTTCTTTATAGTCCAATTCTCACATCCATACATGACTACTGGAAAAACCATAGCTTTGACTAAATGGACCTCTGTCGGCAAAGTAACATCTCTACTTTTCAATACGCTGTTATAGGCTGGTCATAGTTTTTCTTCCAAGGAGCAAGCATCTTTTAATTTCATGGCTGCAGTCACCATCTGCAGTGATTTTAGAGCCCCCCAAAATAAAGTCTCTCACTGTTTCCATTGTTTCCCATCTATTTGCCATGAAGTGATGGGACCAGATGCCCTGATCTTAGTTTTTTTAATGTTGAGTTTTAAGCCAACTTTTTCACTCCCTTCTTTCACTTTCATCAAGAGGCCCTTTAATTCTTCTTCACTTTCTACATAAGGTGGTGTCATCTGCATACCTGAAGTTATTGATATTTCTCCCAGCAATCTTGATTCCAGCTTGTGCTTCATCCAGCCCAACATTTCACATGATGTACTCTGCATATAAGTTAAATAAGCATGGTGACAATATATAGCCTTGACGTTCTCCTTTCCCGATTTGGAACCAGTCTGTTGTTCCATGACTGGTTCTAACTGTTGCTTCTTGACCTGCATACAGATTTCTCAGGAGACAGGTCAGGTGGTCTGGTATTCCCATCTCTAAGAATTTCACACAGTTTATTGTGATCCACACAGTCAAAAACTTAATCAAGTAACTGCTTTAAAAACCACAGAAGAGTTAAGTGTAGTACCCCATTGGAGACAGTGTCAGAGAGGGGAGCTATTGTATCCTGCTCTCCACCCACAAGTCCTAAAGGATGAGAGGAGACTTCTGGAACCTGGGGGCAGAGGCACTGTGTGAAGACACCCTTCTGAGAGGAGTTGGGCTGTATCTGTGGAGGCTGCTGCTGGCCTGAGGGTCCGTGCAGGGAGAGAGCTAAGAGAATAAATACCCCCGTCATTCCCCTTTCCCTCTGGATTTCCTGTTGAAGGTCCCCATCAGCCTCATTTAACTGGAAGTCTATCCAAGCAGGCAGCTGGGGTAGGTAGCCCAGGGAGGGCTGGGGCAGTCTGGAAAGACCAGTGGAAGCTTCCAGCACATAGTAGAGCAACCAGGCAAGAACTGCCAGATATGCAAGTGCAGGACACAATAATTCTTTGTTTTAAAATCACTTTGAGTTGGGTTTTCTGTTTCTTGCCACCAAAACATCCTAATACATACGTGTGTGTGTGTTAGTCTGTCGTGTCCAGCTCTTTGTAACCCCATGGACTATAGCCCACGAGGTTCCTCTGACCATGGGGTTTCTAGGGCAAGAATACTGGAGTAGGTTACCATTCCCTTCTCCAGGGGATCTTCCCCACCTATCAATCGAACCTGGGTCTCCTGCATTGCAAGCAGATTCTTTATAGTCTAAGCCACAACCAGAGAAGCTCAAAACATATATAGAAAATATTTTATTTACACAGGTTTTTTTTTCATATTATGGGTTTAAAAGTGATTGAGGATACTCAGAGAAGAGGTAAAGATCGCCAGCCTATTGGTGTCGCCCAGACTCGGGCAGTGCCACCAGGATTACACATCCTAACTGGGAAAGGACACCAAAGGCACCCAGTGTGTGCATGAAGCCTGGAGCCAGCTCACTCTAGGAAACAAAGAGCAGGGCATGCCTTCCCACCCGTGCACAAAAAGCTGGACTGCTTTTGAGGGTTTTTTGCCTGACCTTGGACGGGGTGCAGTTACAGGGGAGTTAACCCCGAGCCTGTCAGCCATACTGGGATGGGAGAAGGAAGTAGAGAGCTAACAAGCAGAACAACCAGAGCTGTGAGATGATGTTTCAGAGCAGAGGCAGAGCAAATGCTTAGAAAACAAGTGCAACAAGTGGCAGAACGCTCCCGAGGAAATCTAAGGGCCAGCTCAATTTTTGGAGAACTTTAACTTGCTGTGTGTGCTCTTCAGAGCAGCAGAGGAAAGATTAACAATAGAAACACACACGCACACAACAGGATTCCATGAAACAAGTGGGCTTCCCTGGTGGCTCAGCAGTAAAGAACCCGTCTGTCAAATGCAGGAGATGTCAGTTCGATCCCTGGGTCAGGAAGAACCCCTGAAGAGGAAATGGCAACCCACTCCAGTATTGTTGCCTGGAAAATCCCACGGACAGAAGGAACCTGGCAGGCTACAGTCCATGGGGCCGCAAAGAGTCAGACACGACTTAGAGACTAAATGACAATATCAACATGAAACAAGCAGCTGTGAATCAAGAAGAATTAGATTTAAAAACAGTCTGATTAGAGATCCTGGAAATTAAAAATTAAGTTAACCTTAAGAATGCATTCCAGTACACATTAGATACAGACAAATATTATTTGATTCTGTTTATACAAGGTACTGAGAACAGTCAAATTCATAAGAGTCAGAAAATACATGGTAGTGACCATACTTAAACTTCACTAAGAATTTACAGAGTTGTTTTGAGATGTGAGAATAAAGGTAATTTTGTTCTTTGTTGTTGCTAATGAAGGACAGTTTAAAAGGTAGCCAGTGTATATTGTTATGGGTCAGTACTTATTAATACTTCCAAAATTGAATTTGAAATGCCATGTATTCATTTTTCACTCTGTAAGTGAAATTTTTTACATTGTAAAGTCATTCTTTACAATGACTTTATTTATTAAAGGGCAGCCAGTTAAAATTTTTACAAGATTGTGTGAGCTATTCAAACTCTTTAACCTCTGAATAGGATATTAGCTTCCAAAACCACAATGGGGATAATATATGGAAATTCCTTTTAAGTTTCATTGCCATTAAATGGGAGAAGGCAATGGCAACCCACTCCAGTACTCGTGCCTGGAGAATCCCAGGGACGGGGGAGCCTGGTGGGCTGCCGTCTATGGGGTCGCACAGGGTCGGACATGACTGAAGCAACTTAGCAGTAGCAGCAGCAGCAGTCATTAAATGAGAACCCTTATAATTCATATTGCCATGAAATTAACCGTCTCATTTGGTTCATCGATCCGGTTCCAATAGGTTCAAACAAAGAAAAAGACTCCAATGAATGAATATTATTACTGAGTCTTCTTGTAAGTAGTCATAAATAAACCAAAATAGTATCAAATTTAGGTATGAAATTCCACATGCGCAAAGTACTATTAAGGTGATGCATTTTTTATGAGATTTTAAAATATTTGAAGTATTAGAAAGCATTATCTTTAAGCATCCTAAAAATATAAAACAAAAAAAGAAGGTATACTGCTAGATGCCAGGGGCCAGAGTGTGGGGGTTGGGATGGGGAGCCAAAATGAGGGGTTAGTGTTTGATGGCAACAAAGTTTCAGTTTAAGAAGGTGAAAAATTTGGGAGATGGATGATGGTGAGGGTTGCCAAACAGTGTGAACATACTCAGTGACACTGAACTGTATAGTTAAATATAGCTAAAATAGTATGTTTTATATTGTGTGACTTTTATCACAATAAAAAAATTTTTTAATATATATTGAGATAAACAATTAATAAACTGGATAAGCCCTAACATGTGCTGTTCTGTTCTTAGTCACTCTGTCATGCCTGACTCTTTGTGACCCCATGGACCACCAGGCTCCTCTGTCCATGGGGATTCTCCAGGCAAGAACACTGGAGTGGGTTGCATGCCCTCCTCCAGGGGATCTTCCCAACTCAGGGATGGAACCCAGCCCTAACACAGATGTAGTTAAGAAGACAATTAGTGAAATAGAAGACTCATGAAAGCATTAATGCTAACAGGCAGAGAGATTTTTTAAAAAGGAAAAATATGAAACAGACTTAAATGATGTGTGTGTGTGTGAGAGTCACTCAGTACTGTTTGACTCTTCATGACCTCGTGGACTATAGCCCACCAGACTCCTCTGTCCGTGGAATTATCCAGGCAAGAGTACTGGAGTGGGTTGCCATTCCATTCTTCAGCGGATCTTCCTGATCCAGAGATCAAAGCCAGATCTCCTGCATTGCAGGGAGATTCTTTATCTGAGCCACCAGAGAAGTCCAGATTTAAATAATACGGAAAATAAAATGAGACCCTGCAACTTGCATCTAATAGGTGTTCCAAGACTAGAGGATATAGGAAAAATTGGAGGAAATATACAACTTATACTAGAAGGTAAATTTCCAAAATTGAAGAAAAACATGAGTTTTCAAATAGAAACATAACACAGAGGAGCAAGCAGTGTAGATAAAAATAAATCCACTGTCAGATGCATTTCAGTGAAAATACCTTCCAGGGACAAAGAGAGAATCTAAAGGGCAGCAGAACGAAAAATGGGAGATGAGCTATACAAAGCCATGATAATTAGATGAAAAGCTGGCTTTTCAGCCTTAAGGAGGGAAGGTGGCGAGTGGAAACTGAAAAAGCAACGGAAAATGCCTCTCAACCTGGAATCCTGTGAACAACGAAGTTATCAAGACTGAAGGCAGGAGAAGACTCAGACTTAAAAAGGCCGAAGCGTTTAACTCAGAGTTTTTAGTTTGTATCGCAGTACAGCTGATTAATGTGTTAATCGGGTGAACAGCAAGGCACTCAGCCACACATATACCATACATGCGCCCATTCTCCCCGAAACTCCCCTCCCAACCAGGATGCCACATAACATTGAGCAGAGTTCCATGTATGATGCGATAGGTCCTTGTTGGTTATCCGTTTTGAATACAGCAGTGTTACCATAGACTTTTGATGAAAGAACTATGGAATCAGTGGCTCCCAAACTTGGATACCACCCATTATAGTGCCTGGGCAAAAGTTTCAAATGCCAGCGCCCAATCCACACCCCAGAACAAGGCATTGGTTACTTTTGATCTCCCTGGGTCATTCTGATGTTCAGCCAGGGTTAAAGTCACTGTGCTATCTAATAACTTCAGGAAGAAGAAAAGCAAATACAGAAGAAGTTAACAAGACCACAGAGATCAGTAAATTACATCAGTTAACATAACTATTGCTTTTGGTGAAATAAAAAAATCTGGCAATAATTTCATTGGTTCTGGTGAGCAGTTGTTGGACAATCTGAATTTCATTTGGTTTGTTCTATCCCAAATGATTTTTTTTCATTTGTCAAGTAAATAAGATTTGTTTGGAGGAGAAAGTCCGGTTTGGGTATGGTCTTATGAAGGCAATGGATTGCGATCTTGCTGACTGGATAACACTGGGGCAGTGCGTAACCCCACTGTTAACACTTGGGGCCACTCCCTGGGGTTCTGCTTTAATCGATAAGGGGTGAGGCCTCTCTAATGGGAGCTTTCAAATCACTGCCAGGCAGCCAAGTTTGAGAGCCACTGAATTAGGGATTCTATGGGCCAAGAACACCCAAAGAAACGAAAGAAGCCAGAAAGAAGCATTGAGTTCACTGAGCTGTTCTCTTAGGAATAGCAGGTTGCTGAGTCCTGTAGAAGGTGCAAATATGGCTTATTTCCACGATTATCTTGAATAGAAAGTGTGCATTAGCCACATGAATGCTTTCTGAACTTCGGAACCATCTAGAGAACTCATGGACAATTTAAAGATTTGTCTAATCATTTTTTTTTTTTCTTTCTGAGCCTACTTTCTGCTTTTCCCAACTGGAACTATTGTCGGCCCTGGAAGGTGGTTTAGAACTCTTATCTCAGCTGTGGTTTTACTTGGGGGACTTTGAACAGATCAGTTCATTGTTCAGTATTTGGTGAGGTTACTTCCAGGGGAAGCCTGACCAATCCCACGTGTATGTGTGGTTATAAAATAATTCGATCGAGGTGCCTATGGAAGATAAGGTGATTATCTGGGCCTTCCATGGAAGCCTGCTGACCTTTGTCCAAGCACTTCATTTTATTTCATTTCCACAGGCATTTACACAGAGTATCCGATGTGTCCAGCCTATTGCCCTGACATAAACGAGCCCAGGAAGGGAAAGAGAGCATCCCAGCCGTGAAACTTGAAATCTGTCTCAAATAACCACTTTGGGAACAAAAATTGCAGACATAAATGCCCATGGCACCAGACAATCATACTACGGGAATTCAGAAAGCGAGGTGATAGGAGGATGTTGTTTACTGGGGACTTGAAAACAAGGCCTTCATGAACACAGCTGTCTACACCAAGGGCATTTCTGGGCTGAACTGAGTGAGACTTTTTCACTAAAATAAAATACAAGCTGGCCAACTTTTAAAAACTAATTTCTACTTTATTTATTTTTAAGATTTTATTGAAGTATAATTGATTTACAACGTTGTGTTAATTTCTTCTCTGCAGCAAAGCGACTCAGTTATACACAGACATACATTCTTTTTGATATTCTTTTCTTAGGGTTTATCCCAGGATATTGACCATGATTCCCTGTGCTATATAGCAGGTCCTTGTTGCTTATCCATCCTATATAGAACAGTTTGCATCTCTTAATACTAACCTCAAACTCCCTCACTCCTGGGAATACATTCAGATTGTTTATCCAAAGAAATACCCGCTCTGTGGGTCACCAACATGAGGCCATGGTGCCTGCAGGCAGAAGACGCTGCCCACTGTGTTCACCCTGACTCTGCTACGGTCTGAACGTCTGTCTCCGATTCACACGTTAAATCCTGCCCTTGAGGTGTTGGTGTTAGGAGGTAGGTCCTTTGGGAGGTGACTAGGCCGTGAGAATAGAACCCTCAAGAATGGGATCAGGATCCTTTTAAAAATAACCCCAGAGGGCTCCCTGACACCTTCCTCTGGGTGAGGACAGAGCAAGAAGACACTGTCTATGAACCTGGGAGACGGGCCTCGCCAGACGCTGCTCGAGACCAGCAACTTCTCTTTGGCCTTCCAGCCTCCAGACTCATGAGAGATAACTCAGCTGATTATAAGTTGCCCCATCTCTGGCGTTTCGTCAGAGCAACCTGAGCTAAGGCAGACCCTGTCTCACCACCCACTTCCTCTCTTCCGGGCAGACTTCTTGGAATAGCACCTGCCCCCTACAGCATCTTGCCAGCCGCCTGCTGTCATGTCTTGCCACCCAGTGTCTACCCAGAACTCTGGAAATTGCTCTAAGCTGGCCCCGGGACCTGGGTTCAGTTTACTGGCTGTTGCATGGCTTGCATCTTCCCAGACCTGCAGCCCCTCAACTCTGTCTGCACTCACGCCCCTTCCTTCCAACTAGTCTGTCATTGCTCCTTCAGGCCCCCACAGTGTGAACCCAGAAAGGTTTTGGTTCTCTGCCCCTCACTCCTCCCCTTGAATTCTCTGCTCATTGGCATCTGGCCCATTCTGGTTCTGGACCACTGACCACCCACCCACCCTTTGCCCAAGCTCTATCTCTCAGGCAGCCTTGGGACCAGGAAGCTCACCTGCCCCATCCTCTGCGGGAAGCCACCCAAGGCTCATCAGAGAGAGAGGGGACAGCCCGGAGGAGAGCTAGACAACACCTTCCAGGGGGCTCAGGAGAGACAGTAGAAGACTGTTCTTGGGGCCACTCATCCCAGCTTCATCCCTGATGATGCTGCCAAGAGCCATCGTTTCCCTTCTGCCTGTCTCTTCTCTCTTCTCCATCCTCCCTTTGCCTCCATCAGCCCTGGGGTCCAGGCAGCCAGGCCTCCTTGCTTCCTCAGCAGCGGGTCCTGGGAGCCCACTCTGGTAGATATTCAGCTCCCAGGTTTCAAGGACCCTGCATAGGTCGTGGGGATTCCCACTGGTGGAGAGGATGTGGCTCTGAAGGAAGGTGTCTTCTCAGCTTTTCACTCGCCAGAAAGTTCTAGTGTCTTGCCAGACATAGGGAGCAGGGATGAGGAGGAGCTGCAGGCTTGAAAAATATGATGGGAAGGTAGGAAAGAGATCCTCTGAGCACCGGAGGGAGCCAGGTCAGAGAAGAGCCTCAAGGATGGAGAATTCTGTAGGTACCGGCATGTTCCACCAAGGTAGGAAGAAGGAGGAAGGGAAAACAGTAGGATCGTGGAGAAAACAAGGCAAAACTGGGCAGTGACAGAGGAAGGGAAGTGCACAGGGAGGCCGGGGGAGTGGACATGTTCACTCAAGAATATTCGAGACTTGCACCTGCCCCTCCCCTCTCTTTCTCTCTCTATCCTGAAATGAAAGATTAGGGAAAAGTGACAATGTCAAATTTTCTTTTTCCACTATGCTTCATTTTATGTACCTTCTGGAAAGAAGCAGACACTAGCTAATATTTTCTTTGATTGCACACTTGATATAGGTTTTTCAGTTTGAGGATCATGGCTTTCTGTTCAGCTAATATTTACAAATCGACATTTAGATGCATTCTGGGTTGGGCTCATGACCCGCATGCAGAAATTCGGAAACCAAACCAGCCGGGTGCACGAGGTTTGCCATCAGACCTGACCTCAGCGTGAACTCTGCGCCTGGCTTTTCCAGCAGGTGACCACGGGCACCTTCAGCTCTCCTGTCTGTTTTCTTGCTGAGTCACACTAGAGTAATTGTCATCCTATCACCAGAAATGCCTAGATGCATCCATGATGCCTTTTTTGTATTTCTTCGTCACAGCGTAGTGAAAAACTTTTCCAGGGCTGACTGGTGTGGTTCATGAATCACTTGTCCCTAAAAACCAGAGCAAAGAATAGTCCCCAAATGCCTGGCTGTTTCCTCATTGCTAAATCTGTGTTTGTTTTTTTTTATAGTTTTCTCTCTGATGGCTTTCGACGGGCATTTAGTGTTGTGTGAACTTCCTTGGGCTGTCCCCTTTTTCTTCCCCAAGGCTACCTCTCTAGTGATTCATCATCCCCAGAAGCTCCAGGCCAACTTAGCTACCTTCCTAGTGCTGCAAAGTCACCCATGACACACAGCAGGCTTCCTTCTAGAACTGTCATCTACTGCTCATTTCCCATGATCTTTTTCCTTTCCCCAAATTCTGCCATGGACTAGATCCTCTGAGAACATTATTCAAATGTTGGTTTTGGGAACTGCAGCTTATTAGTCTGAAAAAATAAGCAAGCAGATTTTCTTGGTATGATATCTCTGGTTGTCTTTCAAACAATTGCCACTGCTTCTTTTAAATTATGTCTCCCAAAGGCTGTCTATGTATGTAGAATTTAGAAAAATGGTACAGATGAACCTATTTCTAAGGCAGGAACATGCCGACACAGGGCAAAGGGAAGGGTGGGATGATTTGGGAGAATAGCACTGACATATATACATGACCGTTTGTTTAACAGAGAGCTGTGGGCAGCTGCTGTACAGCACAGGGAGCTCAGCTCAGAGCTCTGTGATGACCGAGAGGAGCAAGAGGGTGGCGGGTGGGAGGGAGGTCCATGAGGGAGTGGGTACATATATATGTATAGTTGGTTCACTTTGTTGTACAGCAGAAACTGATACAATATCATAAAGCAATTATAGTAACATTCCAATTCATTCAAAAATGAGCTGGCAGAATTCAATGCTTGTCATTGGGACCCCCTTCAAAGGACACAAAGCTCAGTGAGGGACCCACTTGCTCTAACTGAGCTTTGCTGTTGTTTTGGTTGCTCAGTCATGTCCGAGTCTTTGTGATCCCATGGACTGTAACGTGTAAGGCTTCTCTGTCTGTGGCATTTTCCAGACAAGAATACTGGAGTGGGTTGCCATTTTCCTCTTCAGGGGATATTCCTGACCCAGGGTTTGAGCTCATGTCTCCTGCATTGGCAGGAGGCAGATTCTTTACCACTGAACCACCCAGGAAACCCATAACTTTATTAAGTTATGATTTATTAAGCCCATAACTTTGTTAAGTTATGATTACCAGTCCATTCTAAAGGAGATCAATCCTGGGTGTTCATTGGAAGGACTGATGCTAAAGCTGAAGCTCCAATACTTTGGCCACCTCATGTGACGAGTTGACTCACTGGAAAAGACTCTGATGCTGGGAAGGATTGGGGGCAGGAGGAGACGGGGACGACAGAGAATGAGATGGCTGGATGGCATCACCGACTCAATGGATATGAGTTTGAGTGAACTCCGGGAGTTGGTGATGGACAGGGAGGCCTGGCGTGCTGTGATTCATGGGGTCACAAAGAGTTGGACACGACTGAGCGACTGAACTGAACTGAACTGAACTGAAATGTATTTCAGTGTAATAAAAATGATCACCATGAGCTGATGAAGAATAACTGAAAAACGATTCTGGATGGACTTTTCAACTTAACGCATGGAGACATAAGGGGAGAAAGGAGAAAATGAATAAACCTTGATGTCTGAGCACATCCACTTTCTGATAAAGCCCATCAGTGGTTTAGAATGAGGACAAAACCCCCAAGGAGGCTTTTCCCACCTCCAGTCCAAAGCCTGCTTTCCCTGGCACCTCCCCACCCCCCACACTGATCGTGTCTCCCTCCAGCCTCAGGGATCCTGCATGTGCTGTTCCCTCTATCCGAACATGCTTCCCTCCTCTTTGCCTCACTGACACCGCTGAATCAACCTCCGCTCTGGCCTCAGAGCCCGCCTTCCTCCGTGAAGCTTTCTCTGCCCTCCCCTTGGGCTCAGTTCCCCAGAATTCACACTTCCCCAGCAGCCACCCTGCCTCCTGCAGGTGGTCTGTGGGGCCAGGTGACATCTGTCTTCTGTGTTCTCTCTGCCACCTGCTCCTGCTCAGGGGAGCAGCACAGACCATGCAGAGGTCGAGCATCCCGAACAAGGCATCCTCACCGTCTTAAGTGCCATCCTAAGTTTCTCAGTGAGTTTACACAATAAATCTGTACAGAGCACCCACCGCCATACCACTTTATGGATGAGGAGGTTGAGGCTTAGGGATAGTTTATCTGGTGTCCAGAAGTCAATGGCTGGGACATCTCTGGTGGCACAGTGGATAAGAATCTGCCTGCCAAGGCAGAGGACACAGGTTTGATCCCTGGTCCGAGAAGATCCCACACACCATGGAACAACGAAGCCCTTGTGCCCCAACTACTGAGCCTACACACCTGGAGCCTGTGCTCTGCAACAAGAGAAGTCACTGCAATGAAGAGTCCACGCACTGCAAGGAACAGTAGCCCTCACTCACCGCAACTAGAGAAAGCCCACACATATGACAACATACATGTTTCAATGCCATTCTCCCAAATCATCCCACCCTCACCCTCTCCCACAGAGTCCCAAAGACTGTTCTGTACATCTGTGTCTCTTTTGCTGTCTCGTATATAGGGTTATCATTTGCATCTTTCTAAATTCCATATATATGCATTAGTATACTGTATTGGTGTTTTTCTTTCTGGCTTACTTCACTCTGTATAATAGGCTCTAGTTTCATCCACCTCATTAGAACTGATTCAAATGCATTCTTTTTAATGGCTGAGTAATACTCCATTGTGTATATGTACCACAGCTGTGCGGGGATGACCCAGAGGGAGGATAAAGGGAGGAGGGAGGTGGGAGGGGGGCTCAGGAAGGGGAACTCATGTACACCCAGGGCGGATTCATGTCAATGTATGGCAAAACCAACCAATATAATATTGTAAAATAATTAGCCTCCAATTAAAAAAAAAAGAGAAAGCCCACACAAAGCAAAGAAGATCATAGCCAAAATTAAATAAATAAATAAAATTTTTAAAGGCCAATGGTTGGTGAGGGTCAGAGTCCGAATTCTAGTGACTTATCTCTATGAGCTAAAGAGTCCCCAACTTCTTCTTAAATTAGGTCTGGCTTTGACTGAGTTATCTGGACAATCATCCTATAATTGACTTCCCTCAGAGCCCCCTGGACCTTGATTTATAATCCAAAGGGCAAAAGGGCAACAGATAGCCCTTGCAGTCCTTCCGGACTATGCCTGGGTGTAACAGGCAGTCCGTGAGCTGTCTCCCATCTTTTACTCTGTTACCTGCATGGGGCTCTCCGGAAGGGAGGGACCAAGAAAACAGTTAAAAGGATCCCATCCCTGGGAACCTCGTTGGAGGCAGAGGTAGTAGACATCATTGTGCCGTGCAGAAGTAGAACCTGTCCTGTGTCCTGCCACGAGGAGGTGGGGATTCCCTCTGCTTCTCCAACAACATTAAATGAACGGATGAATGAGTGCATGGATTCTACCAGCAATGCTGATAACACCATGGTGGCCACTTTCAGAGATTAAAGGGGATTCCTCTTGAGACACAATTTCATACAATCCTTATCAGCCTTTTAGGTTTGAGTGAGAATTAGTATTGGTCTTCCCTGGTGACTCAGATGGTAAAGGATCTGCTAATGCAGAGACCTGAGTTTGATCCCTGGGTCGGGAAGATCCCCTGGAGAAGAGAATGGCAACCCACTCCAGTATCCGTGGGGCTTCCCTGGTGGCTCAGATGGTAAAGAATCTGCCTGCAATGTGGGAGACCCAGGTTAGAGTTTAGTATTAACGTGCCCTTCTCCTGCCCACTGACAGCTGGATGTGTAAAAAGAGAAGGGTCACCTGGGTTCCAAAAGGCTGAGGGATTTAAAATACCAGGAGGGAAAGGAACAGTCCCGATACCATCTTTGTCCAGCTTCCAGTCTCTGCTGGACTGGCCCTGCTTCCCTTGTAAGCCCCAGAGATGTGATTTGGTACCTAAGAACCAAGAGTGGGAGCCGTAGTCTGCTAGTCTAGATGCTGCTGAATTGTCCTAGTCTGGTTTTAGGATCAATTCACGCCTGTACACTCTGTCCTCTGGGGACAGATGACAGCAAGCTGCTGTGGGCCTGGCCCCTTGGCCACGGTGTGCACGCCTTTGGTCCTCTGGGGACCCCAAGAGGCTCCACACAGGCCCACGATCCCCCTGCTCCAAGGTCCCAGCCCCGGAGAGAACAGGAGCACTTTTGCTGCCCAGGCCCACTCTGGCTCCTGAGGCCTGGCCCCCAGTCCCATCGCCTCCTGGCAAGTGGTTAGGGTCTCTCAGAACTTGCTGATGTGCCAGGCCCTGTGTTGGGAGCAGAATGTCGCAATAGGGAATGACCCACCCTGAAGAGCTTCTGAGGGCTTGAGAGAGTGTGCATGTATTTCAGAAGCAGCCAAGTGCTGTTCAGAGAACACTTGCTGGGTTACCAGGCCAGGATCGCCCATGCGGCTGTGGGCCTGGACCTCGACTCTGTGGGGACTCCCATGAGTGAGTCTAGCTCCTCAGGCTGGAGGAGCTGCAGGTTCTGAATCCCAGTGCCACTTCTCAGTCATCTGTGAGGCCTTGCACAGGCATTGCTACCAGCCTGCGTCATTCTAAATTGACTATAAACTACCTTGAACTAAGCTTTGAGAGCAAACACTCCATTAACATGTTGACCTCATCTGTGTATAGCAATTGGTCCTGATTTGGGGTATTCTGTATGCCCCCTGAAGAGAAAGTGAAATTTGCTCAGTCGTTTCTGACTCTTTGTGATCCCATGGACTGTAGCCCATCAGGCTCCTCTGTCCTTGGGATTCTCCAGGCAAAAATACTGGAGTGGGTTGCAATTCCCTTCTCCAGGGAATCTTCCTGACCCAGGGAATGAACCCATGTCTCCTGCATTGCAGGCAGATTCCTTACCATCTTAGCCACAGGGAAGCCCCTAAGTCCCCTAGTTCAGTTCAGTTCAGTCGCACAGTTGTGTCCGACTCTTTGCGACACCATGAACCGCAGCACGCCAGGCCTCCCTGTCCATCATCAACTCCCGGACCAAACCCATGTCCATTGAGTCGGTGATGCCATCCAGCCATCTCATCCTGTCATCCCCTTCTCCTCCTGTCTTCAATCTTTCCCAGCATCAGGGTCTTTTCAAATGAGTCAGCTCTTCGCATCAGGTGGCCAAAGTATTGGAGTTTCAGCTTCAGCATCAGTCCTTCCAATGAATATTCAGGACTGATTTCCTTTAGGATGGACTGGTTGGATCTCCTTACAGTCCAAGGGACTCTCAAGAGTCTTCTCCAACACCACAGTTCAAAAGCATCAGTTCTTCGGTGTTCAGCTTTCTTTATAGTCCAACTCTCACATCCATATATGACCACTGGAAAAACCATAGACAGACATTTGTTGACAAAGTAATGTCTTTGCTTTTCAATATGTGGTCTATGTTGGTCATAACTTTCCTTCCAAGAAGTAAGTGTCTTTTAATTTCATTGCAGCAATCACCATCTGCAGTGACTTTGGAGCCCAGAAAAATAAAGTCAGCCACAAGCCAGCTGTAAATGTTGGGGAGCACTGGAAAAGCCTGGAGGACAGGAGCCAGGAGAGGAAAAAGCCTGTGGTGGGAGGCTTCCAGGAGGACAGAACCTCTGCAGGTGGGTTGGTGGCTCTCCTCCTGGTGAAGTGATGGGAGGCAGGGGTTGCTGAGGGCAGTGGGCAGCCGTGCAGTTTCGCTGGGGCTGGAGAGATTCCCAGCAAGGAAGAAGGACAGAGCTATGTGGAGGAGGGCCTCTGCCTCACTAGCACTTTCTGGGTGGATCACAATAGCTCATGCAAGATGACGTTATATTTAGCAGGATTTTAATTGTATCTGAGACTTCTAGGCCATTTTACAAGGCTTTAAAACACTGGATTCATTTCATACCATTCTTATATTGGAGACAAGAGTGTTATTTTCATTTTATAGAGTGAACTGAGCAAACGCTGGCTCCAGGTCATGGTCATATAGCCAGTCAGCAACTAGGCAGAGATGTAAATTCCAGAACTGCTGGCTCCCAGAGTGTCAGCAAACCCCAGGGGACAGCCTGCTCCAGGCGGAACCTTGGCTTTATCCCTGCCCCTCCCAGGTGCAGATGCCTCCTCTGGGCCCCGCACCTGCGATTGGGGTTCCAGAAAAGGGGAATGAGGAGGCCCAGGTGGAAAGGAATAGGTGGAGTTGATGGGACGGAGGCGGGGTCGGGGGAGTCAGGGGAGGGGAAACGCTTGCTCAGAGCCCCACCTGGGAGGCACTCAGAGGCACCCAGCTGCAGGGAGAAGTCTCTTCCGTGGCTCCTTGGTCTTGCTCCTCTCTGAGCACAGGTGGGCTACTCACACACTCCATCCATCACCTCCACACTAACCACCCGCAGTGCCATTCTCTCCCCTCTCCTAAATCAGCACTAATGGTCGCCTGGACAACAGAGGGGCTTTCTGGTCCTAGAGTCCACTCAATCATGGACACACACCCTGGGGGCATCCAAGTCTGGTGGGAAATGGTGTATCTCTCCAGCAGAGGGGATGGGAAGCCCCGGGGACTATCCCTCCAAGTGGGGACAGGAACTCTGTGTTTGAGTATAGATGGAGCATCTTGGAGCCATAAGGCAGAGATACAAGTCCTCCAAGGAGAGGAGACTGGTGGGAGGCCTGGGCAGAAAAGCTGGTGTCTTGAAAGGCTATGCCCTTGGGTGAATGAAAAGTGAACCCACGGTGAGGAGGGGACAGCCAGCCAGGGCTCCTGCCATGGGCTTGTTCTGGGCAGAGGGGAAAAAGTCTTTTATGTGAATTCATAACCACCACGGCTCAAGGTCTCTATGTGTGTGGCCACAGAGTCTTCGAGCAAAACATTGAAGTTAAAGTAGGTTTGTGGACTTCTCTGATAATCCAGTGATTAAAACTATGCCTGCCAATGCAGGGGTCACAGCTTCGATCCCCTGGTCTGGGAGGATCCCACATGCCATGGGACAAGTAAGCTCACACACTGCAATGACTGAGCCTGAGCTCTAGAGCCTGTGCTCTGTGACAAAAGGAGTCACTGCAATGAGAAGCCTGTGAACCACAACTAGATAAAGCTCATGTGTAGCAATCAAAAGCCCATGTACCGCGAGGAAGACCCAGCACAACAGAAAATCAATAAATAGTTTTTCTAAAGTGGGTTTGTCGTGTCTCTGGGTGACTGGAAAAAACAATGGCAAATAAATTTTAATTATCAAAATAACATGGAAATGCAATATATCTAGAATAACCAAGTATTTTTCGGAAAAAAAAATCACAAAGCAAAATTGGAGGACTTAACACTATTTGCAGATGCTGTTTGCAGCCATGAAATTAAAAGATGCTTACTCCTTGGAAGGAAAGTTATGACCAACCTTGATAGTATATTAAAAAGCAGAGACATTACTTTGCCAACCAAGGTCAGTCTAGTCAAGGCTATGGTTTTTCCCGTGGTCATGTATGGATGTGAGAGTTGGACTGTGAAGAAAGCCGATTGCTGAAGAATTGATGTCTTTGAACTGTGGTGCTGGAGAAGACTCTTGAGAATTCCTTGGAGTGCAAGGAGACCCAACCAGTCCATTCTAAAGGAGATCAATCCTGGGTGTTCATTGGAAGGGCTGATGCTAAAGCTGAAACTCCAATACTTTGGCCACCTCATGAGAAGAGTTGACTCACTGGAAAAGACTCTTATGCTGGGAGTGACTGGGGGTGGGAGGAGAAGGGGACGACAGAGAATGAGATGGCTTGATGGCATCACCGACTCGATGGACATGAGTTTGAGTGAACTCCGGGAGTTGGTGATGGACAGGGAGGCCTGGCGTCCTATGATTCATGGGGTTGCAAAGAGTCGGACATGACTGAGCGACTGAACTGAACTGAACTGAACTGATGCTGTGTATGAACATTTATTGTGCTTTCTGTGAAATAATCATTGATCTTTAATTCAAAGCTGAGAAAATTCAAATCATTATATTTATTGTTTCTTTGTTTCTTTTATCTCATATCATTTTTCAGATTCAATTGTTTCTATTTTTTACTTTGCTACAGTATTCTCTCTCTGTCTATATATACACATATATATTTTTTCCTGAAAGAAGGTCTGGGGATGGAATTTTCTGATTTCTTGAACTTTTAAGTCAGTTTCTCTATGGTAAGTTGCTTTAGTCATGTCCAGCTCTTTGCAACCCTATGGACTGTAGCCAGCCAGGCTCCTCTGTCCATGGGATTCTCCAGGAAAGAATACTGGAGTAGATTGCCATGTCCTCCTCCAAGGAATCTTCTTGACACAGGGATTGAAACTGTGTCTCCCGTGGCTCCTGAACTACAGGCCGATTTCTTACCACAGAGCCACCAGGGAAACACCAAGTTAGTATTTATTTGCTATTAAATGTTATTGATACTTTGTGAGAGTAAGTAATTTTGCATGCAGAACAATCTCTCAGAACTTAATAAACTACATTATTTACCAGTAAAATGTAAACTTGAAGATAAAAAAAAATAATAAAGGAGATCAATCCTGGGTGTTCATTGGAAGGACTGATGCTAAAGCTGAAACTCCAATACTTTGGCCACCTCATGCGAAGAGTGGACTCACTGGAAAAGACTCTGATGCTGGGAAGGATTGGGGGCAGGAGGAGAAGGGGACGACAGAGAATGAGATGGCTGGATGGCATCACCGACTCAATGGACATGAGTTTGAGTGAACTCCGGGAGTTGGTGATGGACAGGGAGGCCTGGCGTGCTGTGATTCATGGGGTCGCAAAGAGTTGGACACGACTGACTGACTGAACTGAACTGAACTGAACACTATTTGATTTCAAGATGGACTTTAAAACTACAATAATCAGGACAGTGGTCCTGAGAACAGACAAGTAGATCAATGAGACAATAGAATCCAGAAACAGACCCAGACTTGGTCAATTGACTTTTGATAAAAGAACTGACACGTTTCAATGGGAAAGGAAAGCCAGGGAGCTGCAATAAATGATGTTTACATCAGGAAAATGAACTGAACGAAACATAAAAATCAACTCACCATGGATTATTAACTCAAATGTGATAACTTAAAGTATAAACTTCTATGTTTGACTAGGCAAAAAAAAAATTTAGGCGGGACACAAAAAGCACTAGAAATCGGAAAAAAATCAATCATCAGATTTCACAGAAACTAAAAATTACTGAGGAAATGAACCAGGTACGCCGGAAAGAAATATTTGCCACACACACAACTGACAAAAGATTTGTATACAGAATGTGTAAAAAGTTGCTTCAATGTGGTAATAGAATGAAGTAATGCAAAATTTAAGAAGACAAAAGACCCAATAAAAATATGGGCCAAAATCTGGAAAAATATTTTGCATAAGAAAGTATAGAAATGGCCAAAAAACACTTGAGAAAGTGCTCAGCATCCTCAATCATCAGGGAAATTCAAATTAACACCACCATGAAGTCACTATACCAATATTTTTGGTGGTGTTCAGTCGCTAAGTCATGTCTGACTCTTTTCACCCCGCTAGACTATAGCACATGAAGCTTCCCTGTCCTTCACCATCTCCCAGAGTTTGCTCGGATTCGTGTCAACTGAGGTGGTGATGCCAGCCAATCATCTCATCCTTTGTTGTCCCTTTCTCCTCCTGCCTTTAATCTTTCTCAGCATCAAGGTCTTTTCCAATGAATCAGCTCTTCCCATCAGGTGGCTGAAGTATTGGAGCTTCAGCCTCAGTCCTTCCAGTGAATACTCAGGGTTGATTTCCTTTAGGATTGACTGGTTCGATCTCCTTGCTGTTCAAGGGTCTCTCAAGAGTCTTCTCCAACACCACAGTTCAAAAGTATCAATTCTTTGATGCTCAGCCTTCTTTATGGTCCAACTCTCACATCTGTACATGACTGCTGGAAAAACCATAACTTTGACTATATGGACCTTTGTCCCCAAAATAATGTCTTTGCTTTTTAATACGCTAAGTTTGTCATAGCTTTTCTTCCAAGGAGCAAGCACCTTTTAATACCAGTATTAATGGCATTTTAATATTAGTGTCATCATATTAATTAAAGTAATGATAATCTGTTAGTCAGTAGAATGGCTAAAATGAATGACTGCTGCCAAAGTGGAACAACTGGAGTTCACATACCCTGCAAGCAGGAATGTAAAAGTGTACAAACACTTCAGAAATCTATTTGGCAGTTTCTTAAAAAGTTAAACATGTACATACCCAGTAGTTGCACTCCTACATGGACATCAGGTTTTTTCTCAAAGAAAAACTGATGTCCACAAAAAATTTATATGTAATATTAATAGCAGCTTAAGCATAATAACCCCAAATTGGAGCCAATCCAAATGTCTGGCAGTATAAGAGTGAATAAACAGGTGTGAAATAACTGTGCAATGGAATATCACTCAGGAATAAAGAGGAACACACAATCAAGACAACCAACAACACGGAGAGGTATCAGAAATGACTGAGTGAAAGAAGCCAGAAGTCAAAGAATTCAAACTGTAAAAGTCTGCTTCTTTGATGTCCTAACTGACATATGTGCACTACTATATATAAACTACTTCCCTGATGGCTCAGCCGGTAAAGAATCTGCCTGCAATGCAGGAGGAGCAGGTTCAATCCCTGGGTTGAGAAGACCCCCTAGACACGGAAATGATAACCCACTCCTGTATTCTTGCTTAAATAATCCCATGGACAGAGGAGCCTGGGGGGTTTCAGTCCAAAGGATCACAAAGAGTCGGATACGACTGAGCTACTAAACCCTATGTATAAAGTAGATGACTAACAAGAACCTACTATATAGTTCCAGGAACTCTCCTCAACGCTCCATGCTGATCCAAATGGGAAGGAAATCCAAAAATGAGGGAATATATGTATACGTGTGGCTGATTCACTTTGCTGTACAGCGGAAACTAACACAGCATTGCAAAGCAACTATAATAAAAAACTAAGAAAACAATTACCCATGTCTTTAGCCCATAGATAACCACTATGAAAAAATAAAGTAGTCCTAAAAACATGTGTGGTGGCCACCTCCTAGGTGGAGAGTGTGAAGATGGCCTGGCAAGGGGCACAAGGAACCTCTCTGGCTTGATGCAAATATCCTATTTTTGACGGTGTGTGAATTTCACAGTGTAAGACTGTTTTCAGAATGCGTGGGGTAGGCTTGCTGAAGAAACACGGTTGACTCCCGCCCAGAAATTGGTGTGTATGTCAAGACTGACAATGCTACACATACACATCAAAAAAGGGTGTGAAAAAGTTCATTACCTACAAAATCGAGGTCCCCGGGTAGGACAGGCCTTCAGTCAGGTCCACAATGTCTTGAGAGAGCAAAGTCTGCAGACTGGACAGTTTATTTTTCTTCCAGTTTCATTGAGCTATAATTCAGCTTATATAATTGTGTGTAAGTTTAAGGTTGACAGCATAATAATTTGACATACATGCATCATGAAACAATTTTTATAGTAAACGGAGTGAATATCCATCACCTCATATAGATATAAACTAACAGAAATCGAAAAAAAATCTTTTTCCCTTGTGATGAGAACTGAGGGTTTACTCTCTTAAAAGCTTTCACATTTAATGCACAGCAGTTTCAGTTGTATTTATCATGCTGTATATTTCATCCCGAGCATTTGTTTACCTTGTAACAGGGTGTTTGTACCTTTTGACTTCCTTCCTCCAATTCCCCTCCCCACACGCACCCACCTCCGGTGACCACAAATCTGATCTCTTTTTCTATGAATGTGTTTGATTTTGAAGTGTAATTGACATACAGCATTTTGTTAGTTCTTGTTACACAACATAGTGATTCAATATCTCTATGCATTCCAAAATGATCACCATGGTAAATCTAGTAACGATCTGTCACCATGTAAAGAGTTTACTTACTGATTGACTATGTTTCCCCCATTCTGTACTTCATATGCATGAGTCATTTATTTTGTAACTGAAAGGTTGTATCTCTTAACCTCACCTATTTCTCCCCTTCCCCAGTGCCCCTCCCCTCTGGCAGCCACCTTTTTGTTCTTTGTATCTATGACTGTTTTGTTTTGTTTTTTAATTCCACATTTAAGTGAAATCATACAGTGTTTATGTTTCTCTGTCTTACTTCATAGCATAAAACTCTCCAACTTCATCCATGTTGTCACAAATGGCAAGATTTCATTCTTTTTTATGGTGAATAGTATTCATATATATGTGCATATGTGTATATATTGCTGTTGTTGTTTAGTTGCTAAGTCATGTCTGACTCTTTTGAGACACCATGGAGCCTGCCAGGCTCTGCTGTCCATGAGATGGTCTTCCTGACCCAGGGATTAAACCCATATTTCCTGCACTGCAGGTGGATTCTTTACCACTGAGCCATCTGAGAAGTCCATGTATATGTACACACACACACACACACACATATATAATGTCACATCTTTTATCCATTCATCTATTGATGGGCACTTAGGTTGCCTCCATATCTTGGCAACTTTAAATAATGTTACTGTGAACACAGGGGTGCAAATATCTTTTCACATTAGTGTTTTCATTTTATTTGGATAAATATACGGTAGTTCTATTTTTAATTTTTTGAGGAATCGCCGAACAGTCTTTCATAGCGGCTATACCAATTTACATTTAAGATAAATGGCATGGGATTCCTTCCACACCACATCCTCAACAACACCTGTCATTTATTGTCTTTCTGATGATGGCTGTCCTGACAGATGTGAGGTGACATCTCATTGTGGTTTTGATTTGACAGGCTTCAGCAATACGTGAACCATGAGCTTCCAGATGTTCAAGCTGGTTTTAGAAAAGGCAGAGGCACCAGAGATCAAATTGCCAACATTCGCTGGATCATGGAAAAAGCAAAAGAGTTCCAGAAAAACATCTATTTCTGCTTTATTGACTATGCCAAAGCCTTTGACTGTGTAGATCACAATAAACTGGAAAATTCTGAAAGAGATGGGAATCCCAGACCACCTGACCTGCCTCTTGAGAAACCTGTATGCAGGTCAGGAAGCAACAGTTAGAACTGGACATGGAACAACAGACTGGTTCCAAATAGGAAAAGGAGTATGTCAAGGCTACATATTGTCACCTTGCTTATTTAACTTATATGCAGAGTAGATCATGAGGAACGCTGGGCTGGAAGAAGCACAAGCTGGAATCAAGATTGCTGGGAGAAATATCAATAACCTCAGATATGCAGATGACACCACCCTTATGGCAAAAAGTGAAGAGGAGCTCAAAAGCCTCTTGATGAAAGGGAAAGAGGAGCATCAAAAAGTTGTCTTAAAGCTCAACATTCAGAAAACTAAGATCTGGTCCCATCACTTCATGGGAAATAGATGGAGAAACAGTGGAAACAGTGTCAGACTTTATTTTTTGGGGGCTCCAAAATCACTGCAGGTGCTGACTGCAGCCATGAAATTAAAAGACGCTTACTCCTTGGAAGGAAAGTTATGACCAACCTGGATAGTATATTAAAAAGCAGAGACATTACTTTGCCAACAAAGGTCCGTCTAGTCAAGGCTATGGTTTTTCCCGTGGTCATGTATGGATGTGAGAGTTGGACTGTGAAGAAAGCTGATCGCCGAAGAATTAATGCTTTTGAACCTAGAGAAGACTCTTGAGAGTTCCTTGGACTGCAAGGAGATCCAACCAGTCCATTCTAAAGAACAGTCCTGGGTGTTCATTGGAAGGACTGATGCTAAAGCTGAAACTGCAATACTTTGGCCACCTCATGCAAAGAGTTGACTCACTGGAAAGACTCTGATGCTGGGAGGGATTGGGGGCAGGAGGAGAAGGGGACGACAGAGAATGAGATGGCTGGGTGGCATCACGGACTCAATGGACATGAGTTTGAGTGAACTCCGGGAGTTGGTGATGGACAGGGAGGCCTGGTGTGCTGTGATTCATGGGGTTGCAAAGAGTCGGACACGACTGAGCGACTGAACTGAACTGATGATTAGGGATGCTGAGCATCTTTTCAGATGTCCAGATGGCTGTTGGCCATCTGCATTTTTTCTTTGGAAAAATATGTATTCAGGTTCTCTGTCCATTTTTTAATCCAATAATTTGTTTTTTTAATGCTGAGCTGTATGTGTCCTTCTATATTCTGGATATTAATCCTTTTTCAGTTATTTTGTTTGCAAATATATGCTTCCATTCAGTCGGCATTCTTTTCATCTTATTGATAGCTTTCTTCCCTGTGCAAAAAAAGCCTTTTACTTTGATATAGCACAATTTCCTTATTTTCACTTTTGTTTTCATTCCCTGAGGAGACAAATCCAAAAAGTATTACTAAAACCAATGTCAAGGAACATACTGCTTATGTTTTCACCTAGAAGTTTTGTTGTCAGGTCTTACATTTAAACCTTTAATTCATTTTTAGTTTATTATTGTGTATGGTGTGAGAGAGTAGTCTAGGTTGAGTCTTCTGCATGTAGCTGTCCAGTTTTCCCCACACCATTTACTGAAGAGGTTGTCTTTTCCTGATTGCACGTTCTTGCCTCCTTTTTCATAGATTAATTGACCGTATAAGTGTGGGCTCATTTTGGGCTCTTTGTTCTGTTCCGTTGATGTGTGTCTATTTTTGTGCCAACACCATTTTGCTTTGATGTCTGTGGCTTTGGAGTATAGTCTGAAATCAGGGAGAATGGCAGCTCCAGCTTTGTTCTTCTTTCTCAAGAATGTTTGACTATTTGGGGTCTTTTGTGTTCCCATACAACGTTTAGAATTATTTGTTCTATTTCTATGAAAAATGCCCTTGGTACTTTGATAGAGATTGCAATGAATCTGTAGATTGCCTGGGTAGATTAGTCCATTGAAGTCTTCCAGTCCGTGTGCGTGGTATATCTTCCCATCTGCGTCACCTCTGGCTTCTGTCATCAGTGTCTTCGTTTTCTGAGTACATGACTTTTACCTCCTTAGTGAGATTTATTCCTAGATATTTACCCTTTTGATGCAATTGAACATTTGTTTGTTTTCTTAATTTCTCTTTCTGATAGTTAACTGTTGGTGTACAGAATCGTAACAGATTTCTGTATACTAATTTTGTATCCTACAATTTTACTGAATTCATTGGTGAGTTCTAGTAGTTTTATTTTTTGTGGTGTTTTTAGGATTTTCTGTGTACAATATCGTGTCATCTGCAAGCAGTGACAGTTTTATTTCTTCCTTTCCTATTTGGATTTCTTTTCTTTCTTCTCGGTGGTGACTAGGACTTCCAATACTATATTGAATAAAAAAAATGAGAGTGGGCCTCCTTGTCTTGTTCCCTGATTTTAGAGGAAATGCTTTCAGTCTTTCATCATAAGACATGATTCTCACGGTGGGCTTGTCATATACGTCTTTTATTATGTTGAAGTATGTTCTCTTTCTGCCCACTTTGTTGACATTTTTATTATAAGTGAATATTGAATTTTGTCAAAAGCTTTTTTTACATTTATTGAAATGATCATATGATGTTTATTCTTTATTGTTAGCACAAAGCATCACATTTCTTGATTTCCAGATATTGACCCATCCTTGCATGTTTAGGATAAATTTCTTCTTTAATCATAATGTATGACTCTTTTGATGTACTGCTGAATTCAGTTTGCTATGAAGTTCTTTCTTGTTTGTTTGCTGTGATTAGGGAGTAGAACCCATGTGATGGTTCCTGTATGTGAACTGGCCTTGTGTGGCTTGAATCTCTGGCTGGTGTCAAAGGTGGGAGCAGGCGCCCAGACTTTCTCATCAGGAGACCAGATGTGGGGCAGAAAGAGAAGAGGGAGGCATGAGGCTTGAGAGCTGTCAGCAGTCAAATATCAAAATATAAAATGTATAGAATCTGTCACACACGCTAAACTATAGCATCAAACTGTTCCACTCTATGTACATTATAGTTCTGTTTAAAAGCGAAAACAGTGCATGGGAAACGTAGACAGTGAATGCCAACTGGACTGACAGGTGCTCTTTAAAAATAGCGAATGAAGCAACTGATAAAGGATTAATCTCCAAAATACACAAGCAGCTCCTGCAGCTCAATTCCAGAAAAATAAACGACCCAATCAAAAAATGGGCCAAAGAACTAAACAGACATTTCTCCAAAGAAGACATAAAGATGGCTAACAAACACATGAAAACATGCTCAACATCCCTCATAATCAGAGAGATGCAAATCAAAACCACAATGAGATACCATTTCACACAAGTCAGAATGGCTGCTATCCAAAAGTCTGCTGCTGCTGCTAAGTCACTTCAGTCGTGTCCGACTCTGTGTGATCCCATAGACAGAAGCCCACCAGGCTCCCCCGTCCCTGGGATTCTCCAGGCAAGAACACTGGAGTGGGTTGCCATTTCCTTCTCCAATGTGTGAAAGTGAAAAGTGAAAGTAAAGTTGCTCAGTCGTGTCTGACCCTTAGCGACCCCATGGACTGCAGCCTACCAGGCTGCTCCATCCACGGGATTTTCTAGGCAAGAGTACTGGAGTGGCTTGCCATTGCCTTCTCCGATCCAAAAGTCTACATGTAATAAATGCTGGAGAGGGTGTGGAGAGAAGGGAACCCTCTTACACTGTTGGTGGGAATGCAAACTAGTACAGCCACTATGGAGAACAGTGTGGAGATTCCTCAAAAAACTGGAAATAGAACTGCCATATGATCCAGCAATCGCACTCCTGGGCATACACACCGAGGAAACCAGAATTGAAAGAGACACATGTACTCCAATGTTCATCACAGCACTGTTTATAATAGCCAGGACATGGAAGCAACCTAGATGTCCATCTGCAGACGAATGGATAAGAAAGCTTTGGTACATATACACAATGGAGTGTTATTCAGCCATCAAAAGAATACATTTGAATCAGTTCTAATGAGGTGGATGAAACTGGAGCCTATTATACAGAGTGAAGTAAGCCAGAAAGAAAAACACCAATACAGTATACTAACGCATATATATGGAATTTAGAAAGATGCAAATGATAACCCTGTATAAACGAGACAGCAAAAGAGACACAGATGTATAGAACAGTCTTTGGGACTCTGTGGGAGAGGGTGAGGGTGGGATGCTTTGGGAGAATGGCATTGAAACATGTATGTTGTCATATGTGAAATGAATCACCAGTTCAGGGTTGATGCATGTTACAGGATGCTCGGGGCTGGTGTGCAGGGATGACCCAGAGGGAGGATAAAGGGAGGAGGGAGGTGGGAGGGGGGTTCAGGAAGGGGAACTCATGTACCCTCGGGGCGGATTCATGTCAATGTATGGCAAAACCAACCAATATAATATTGTAAAATAATTAGCCTCCAATAAAAAATAAATAATAATAATAAAAACAAAAAATAAAAAAAAGAATGTAATAAAATAAAATAAAAATAGCAATGAAACTCAGAAGAAAATGTAAGAATATCTCCAAAGAACTGAGAAAATAGCTGTCAACCTATTTTACCCTTGGTAAAAGTATCTTTTAAAAATAGGCCAAAAGATGTTTTCTAATGAACAAGAGGGCTTCCCAGGTGGCTCAGTGGTAAAGAATCTGCTTACAATGCAGGAGACGCAGGAGACATGGGTTTGATCCCTGAGTTGGGAAGTTCCCCTGGAGGAGGGCATGGCAACCCACTCCAGTATCTTGCCTGAAGAAGACAGAGGACCTTGGTGGGTTACTGTCCATAAGGTCACAAAGAGTCAGACACGGCTGAGGGCACATGCTCAATGAACAAAAACTGAGAGAATTTACCACGAACAGATCCTTGATTCAAATTGCCAACTTCCTTTGGTTCATAGAAAAAGCAGGAGAGTTCCTGAAAAAACGTCTACTTCTGCTTTGTCAACTACGCCAAAGCCTTTGACTGTGTGAATCACAACAAATTGTGGAAAATTCTTCAAGAGATGGGAATCCCAGACCACTTTACCTGCCTCCTGAGAAATCTGTGTGCAGGTCAAGAAGCAACAGTTAGAACCGGACATGGAACCATGGACTAGTTACAAATCGGAAAAGGAATACGCCAAGGATGTATATTGTCATCTTGTTTATTTAACGAATATGCGGAGTACATCATGCCAAATGTTGGGCTGGATGAAGCACAAGCTGGAATCAAGATTACTGGGAGAAATATCAATAACCTCAGATATGCAGATGACACTACCCTCATGACAGAAAGCAAAGAACTAAAGAGACTCTTGAAGTAAGTGAAAGAGGAGAGTGAAAAAGCTGGCTTAAAACTCAACATTCAAAAAATGAAGATCATGGCATCCAGTCCCATCACTTCATGGCAAATAGATGGGGAAACAATGGAAACAGTGACAGACTTTATTTTCTTGGGCTTCAAAATCACTGCAGATGATGACTGCAGCCATGAAATTAAAAGACACTTGCTCCTTGGAAGAAAAGCTATGACCAGCCTAGGCAGCATATTAAAAAGCAGAGACATTACTTTGCCAGCAAAGATCCGTCTAATCAAAGTTATGGTTTTTCCAGTAGTCATGTATGGATGAGTCATGTATGAGGGTTGGAATATAAAGAAAGCTGAGCATCAAAGAATTGATGCTTTTGAACTGGTGTCGACGAGGACTCTTGAGAGTCCCTTGGACTGCAAAGATATCAAACCAGTCAATCCTAAAGGAAATCAACCCTGAATATTCATTGGAAGGACTGATGCTGAAGCTGAAACTCCAATAGTTTGGCCACCTGATGTGAAGAACTGACTCATTAGAAAAGACCCTGATGCTGGGAGAGATTGAAGGCAGGAAGAGAAGGGGACGACAGAGGATGAGATGGTTGGATGGCATCACCGACTTGTTGTGCATGAGTTTGAGCAAACTCTGGGAGTTGGTGATGGACAGGGAGGGCTGGCATGCTGCAGTCCATGGGGTCGCAAAATGTTGGACACAACTGAGAGACTGAACTGAATTGATTCCATGAAGGAAATTCAAAGTATATTCTTCAAGAAGAAGAATGGTTGGAAATGGAAGAAGTAATGGTGAACCAAGATAGTGTTAAGTGTATGGGTAAATCCCACAGAACATTTACTGTGTAAATCATTATAAATCAAGTCTGATTTGTAGAGGCTCTCAGACAGCAAGATAGGACTCAATGTTGTGCAATAATAACACAGTTTGGGGCAGAATGACGGAATGAAAGTGTTCTGAATATTTTGTGTTATTTGAGAAAAAGTCAAGATGTTGATCAGCCTTAGAGTGCTGTGGTGGATTGCATACAGAAATGATGCCAATCCTTTGCCCACTTGTATCCACACCCTTTGCAAGTTGCTCTTGTTGCTCTTACCGTTAATCAGTGCAGTCTATTTCTCCACCTCTGGAATCTGGGTGCATATTGGGACTCGCTCTGGACATTAGTAGAACATGGCCTAGGCCTCCAGAGGCCTTCCGTCCTCCCACTTTCTCTCTTGGAAGCCAGCCCAGCTGCCCAGAGACTGAGCACAGACTAGCCTGCTGGGTGATGACTGTACTCAGTCCAGTGCTTCAGTCAACAGTCAGCCAGCCTCCAGGAGCTGCATCATCCAGCTGGCCTGTAGTGTACCCCAGACCCACAAGTGGCCTGTAGGGAACAGTAGAACCATACAGATGACCCAGCTGAGCTTGTGACCTGCAGAATCTTAAACTGAATGAACGATTGTTTTAAGGTACTGAGAATTAGAGATGGTTGTTATGTAGGAATAACGAACTGATGCATTTGTGTTAGGGCATCTCAGGTGGAGATAGTGGTGAAGAACCCGCCTGCCAATTCAGGACACTCAGGAGATGTAGTTTCAATCTCTGGGTCAGGTAGATTCCCTGGAGGAGGAAATGGCAACCCACTCCAAAATTCTTGCCTGGAGAATCCCATGAACAGAGGAGCCTGGCGGTCTACAGTCCATGGGGTTGCAAAGAGTCGGACACAACTAAGAGACTTAGCATGCGTGTACGCATTTCTGTTAAGTAGGCATGTTAAAATATCTGTTTCTGCTGACTCCTTATTAGGTGCAACAATAAATGTTTCCCTTACATGTATTTTCCCCCAAGTTTACAAGCTCCATTTCTCCAAATGCATGGTGTAGCATATGTAATTAGAACAATCTGTGTGTGTGTGGCCGGACTTACATTCAAGTCCTGGTCCCACCATGAATTACCTGAGAAGGACATGCTAAAATCTGTGGGCTCAGGGTCAAAGTACAAATGGAGGCATGGGTTACAGGCTGGCTCTTCCACTTTCTAACCAGTTCCATCCTCCTCAAAGAGTCCTATCCCCTAGCGGGAGGGTGCCGAGCTGCATCAACTCCCCTGAAGCTGTGAGTTGACATTTCAGGAGGAGGTTGTGTCTGTGACTTCCAGAGAATCCATTTAGCAGCTGCATGGTTGGACAAAGCTATGAGAGATGCCATAATTCCATGGGATTTTATTTTTAAATCTAGAAGTTCTGGGGCCCTGGAGAGATGGAGAAACTATAACAAGATTGCAAGATTCCCATTAAGTTCATGGGTCTTTGGAGCTTGAGTCAAAGCAAATCTAAACAAACAAGAAGGCAGTGAGGATGGAGACAGGAGAAGATGCAGGAAGTGATCAGTAAGACTCTTTCCCAACAACTCTGGCTAACTACCTGCTCTTTGCTCAGCTTCTGGACTCCATGGCATGGTGGCTGTGGGGAAGGGCTTAGAGAAAAGCAGTGGTGCTCGCCGCTGGATCAGGGGTGAGACTGAGCAAAGGGTGGCAGGGTTGGGGGAAGACGGGGGAAGTGTCGGGCAGGAGACTTTGGGTAGCTACTGAGGGATAAGAGGGGGATTTAAATCAGTTTTTCCACATGCTGTGGAATAAGTCATGCCATGTACAGAGAATTCATAAAGGATTAAATAAAGGATTTTCCTTCCTTTCTTTTCAGTTTTGTTCACCCGGCTGGCATTTTCTGAATACCACACCTTACAAAGGTGAGCTGTGCAAAAGGAGTAGGAAGGTTCCAATCTGGAAACTTCAAATTATCCTAAAGCCCCTGGATGCCACACAAAGATTAAGTGGTGAGTGTTTTGTAAGACTTTGGTCATGGCGGTGGAGAAACTGGATGGAAAGCGTGAAGGTAAGTTTAGGGAAGAAGCTAAAAGTTCATCAGATAGAGAACAGATTTGTGGTTGCCAATGGAGAGGAGGGAGGGAGAGGGAAGGAATGGGAGTTTGTCAGTACTCTTGCATGGAAAATCCCATGGACGGAGGAGCCTGGTTGGCTGCAGTCCATGGGGTTGCTGAGAGTTGGACACGACTGAGCATCTTCACTTTCACTTTTCACTTTCATGCATTGGAGAAGGAAATGGCAACCCACTCCAGTGTTCTTGCCTGGAGACTCCCAGGGACGGGTGAGCCTGGTGAGCTGTCGTCTGTGGGGTCGCACAGAGTCAGACACGACCGAAGTGACTTAGCAGCAGCAACTGTCGTACATTGGATGGATAAAAAACAAGGTCCTGCTATACACCACAGGGAACTGTATTCGATATTCTGTCTGTGTAACCGTCACTTTGCTATACAGAAGAAATAAACACAACATTGTAAATCAACTATATTTCAATAAAATATTTTTAATTAATAAAAAATTGTAAAAATTTCATCATGAAAGTCTGGGGAAGAAGAGGTGATGACTTGGATCAGGGCTGGGGCAGGATGAACGGAGAGAAGGGGAAGGATCTGAGGTCTGGAGGGAACAACAGGGGCGTCTGTAGGTCGCTGGGTTGCAGCAGTGAGAGACCCAGGAGTCAAGGATGGTGCTGAGGTTTCACTGGAGCAGGTGGTGCTTCATTCACTGCAATGAGAGGAAAGAGGAAGGTGTCTCAGGAGACCTGGAGCCCCATTCTGGATACAGGGGATCTGCCTTGATGCCCAGGAGCAGGCTGGGGCCCCAGAAGAGATACTACCCCCAACTGTGGATCCAGAGTTTTCAGCAGACACAGAAAACCCCAGTCACCAGGGAGAAGTCCACGTGGTTCCTAGTGACCACCTCCCCTGCATACATCTCGCCCAGAGCCAGCCAAGCAGCACAGGTATATGTGCCACCCTAATTCCCCTTACGGGAGTCAGGCATGAGGTGCAGAACCCTGCCGTTCCTCCAAGTCGTCTACGTCTACCGACGAAACTGGTAACACTACGGCTTGCAATCTCCTTTCCTTCAGAGAAAATGTCTACAGCATATACGTTTTAATAGCTTATGTTACTGTGGTCCTCAAAACTCTAAAAACCTGTTCACTCCTTACGGTAAAGTCACTAATTCTTTTTTTTTTGAGTGCTAAGACACATCTCGATTAAAAGATGCTTGCCTCTTGGAAGCTATGACCAACCTAGACAGCATATTAAAAAGCAGAGACATTACTTTGCCAGCAAAGGTCTGTCTTCCACTAGTCATGTATGGATGTGAGAGTTGGACCACAAAGCTGAGCCCCAAAGAATTGATACTTTTGAACTGTGGTGTTGGAGAAGACTCTTGAGAGTCCCTTGGACTGCAAGGAGATCAAACCAGTCCATCCTAAAGGAAATCACTCCTGAATATTCATTGGAAGGACTGATGATGAAGCTGAAGCTCCAATACTTTGGCCACCTGATGAGAAGAACTGACTCATTTGAAAAGACCCTGATGCAGGGAAAGATTGAAGGAGGGAGGAGAAGGGGACGACAGAGGATGAGATGGTTGGATGGCATCACCAACTCGATGGACATGAGTCTGAGCAAGCTCCAGGAGTTGGTGATGGACAGGGAAGCCTGGTGTGCTGCAGTCCATGGGGTCGCAGAGTGTCAGAATGACCGAGCAACTGGACTGACGGAAGACACTGCTCTCCTGAGGTCCCCGTTGAGCTCCAAGTTCTTGGCCACCCTCTCGTCTAGGAACAAGGCCTGTCATGTGGTTTGCAGTGAATGGAGGCCAGTGTTACATTCATCACATCTGTTCACAAAGGGTCCCTCCAGGGGCTGCAGAAGTGGAAGCAGTTGGGGTGGGGGGTTGTGGGAACGGGTCTGGGGTGATGGCCAGCCACTCTGCTTTTTCCTGAGGACAAGATTCCAGATAACATGCTGGGTCTTGACTTTCCATGTCAGGACGATTCTCCCCACAAAACCCAACAAACTCAGTGATGAAACCCAGGATAGGGGGATGGGGTTAACTTTCCTTCCTTGTGTCGGGGTGGTGCTGTGCTTAGTCACTCAGTCCTGTCTGACTCTGCAACCCCATGGACTGTAGCCTGCCAGGCCCCTCCGTCCACGTGCTTCTCCCACCTGGAAAATCCACTCCAATAGCTCAGGGCCTCCTGGGTTTGCCCCCGAAGGTGCTCAGGTCTCTGGGTTCTCCTACATGCTGTCTGGGCAGTTCCCAGGCTTTAGAGATAGATGCCAGCCTTTGAAGGGGGTAATCGATAGAGGCCACGTGGAAGGATATGGAAGGGATCAAGGAGTCTGGGGCATCCCCCTTTGGGGCCGGGTGGAGAGGAGTCTTCTGTGGACAGGTTGGAAGGCAGGCAGGCAGGCAGGAGGCCGGCCTCAGTTTCTTTATGTGTGCAGTGGGCTCCTGACAGCCCTCCTGCCTCCCCGCCACACTGAGGATGACCCAGTTCCCTCCCTTCCTGCAGAGCTCCTGCCCAGTGAGTCACCCAGGTGCGACCAGACGCGGCACACCTGGGAAGGTCGGAATGATGGGGCCAGCGGTGCAAGTGAGCTTCTGCCTCGCGGGTGAGCCCAGGGAGCTGCCGGCAGGACAGCAGCCCAGGACCACTTCCTCCACATGCTGCGAGGGGCCGGCCGGCCCTTCTGAGAAGTGGTCATCGAGTTACTCTTCGCGCGGACTTTGGAGCGCATGTGTCACTGTCAGAGGAGCCACCAGGCCTTCTGACGTTGAGGGGCGGGCGCTTTCTCCACGCACGGCACAACTGTGCACCCACCCGGGAGTCAGGGGGCCTCCCTCACCCCCCTCTGCAGAGTCACTGTGCTGGGGCGCTGGAAGCCTGCGTCTGGAAGCATCAGGAAACTGGCCTTGAGTCTACAACGGTGCTCAGCCAGATGGATGGGAGTGAGGGTGGCCCCAAAGTGGGCGATGAAGGAGGCTGGAGCAGGGCCTCCTGGTCCACCGGGAAAGCACCCGACCCCTCACTCCAAATTTCTCTGTCTCTGTATCCCTGCGTCTCTGTCTGTCTGCATTTACAATGGTGACCTGAGGAAGCTCCACTGGAGAACCAGAACACATCCCCAAACCACCAAAACATAGAGCCGTGCTGGGCAGGTTACAGGAGGGCCAGCAGCCTGTGTGTACTTTCTGGGCGGGGAAGAGATCTGTGAGGTTCCCGCCTGTGACCAACTTGGCCTGGCACTGTGGAGACGTGCCTGGCTTCCCCAAGCAGGGACGTAACTGGGACTTCCCCAAACCCAGGATTGCCTCTGTTTATTACTGACTTATCTTGCTCCGGGGGTTATAGATGTCCACAGCATTCAAAGATACAATCAGAGCTGGAGAAGGGAGCAGACAGGAAAAGGAGGGAGCAGGGTTGTGGTCGGACCCCAGGCCTCTCTCCCCAGAGGGACACCCATCTGCCTGTGAGGACACTTACCCAGTGTCCACCCGGAGACAACTGATTCTTCATCTGAAAGCAGCATTTCCATGTGACCTCAAGTTCCTCTGGCTCAGAGGTGTTTTCCCAGCTCTTCCCATGGAGGTCCCTTATTCCCAGGAGTGGGCCAGGCTTGGGTTTGGAACCCAGACCCTCATAGAGGAGGGAGGGGCCAAGAAGCCTGAGCCCAGGGAGGTGGAGGCAGGGCAGTGAGGCTCTGAGCTAGCACCCAGAGCAGGAACCCAGGGCAGGTTAGGCCTGAGGCAGGAGGGGACGGGTACCTGGTCTCAGGGGTGCTCACCACCTGGGGAGGTACAAGCTGACCTAGGCAGGAGACGGCAACACACTCATTCAGATGGGAGGATCCGGGACCACCACGGGAGGACCCGGGCTCATCTGATGCAGATGCGATGAACTGTGTATACTTCCAGGGTGTTTTGTCCCATCACTCATCTTCTGTTCTGGGTTCTATGGCTCAACTTATCGACACCTCGGCTTCCCTGCTGCCCCCAGAGACTGTGGTCAAGGCCTAGCCTCACTATGATCAATGACCACCCACCTACAGACCACAGTCCTGGGGGGACCCTTGCCACAGGCAGGTCCTGTCTAGGGGAGCATGTGACAGCATGGCCTGGGGACTCACGGGGTGGCCAGGATCAGTGAGAGCCCCAGTTTCCTGCAGCATGAAGGGAGACCATGTCATAGCCCTCCTTGGCTGATGTGAGTCCCCAGTGTGGTGTCAAGAGTTGCCTCTTTTTGTTGTAAGTTTTCAACAACTGGAATTCCAGTTTACACTTCAGGGATAAAAGAAGGTCAGAGAGACTGAATCCAGAATGAGGTCACTGTGAGGGGTGAGGTCGCCCCACTGTGGTCAGAGCCGGATTGCCTGGGCTGAAAACAGCACAAAGCAGGGCTAAGCAGGTTGGGACCTGGGAGTTGGCGTGGGGGTCGAGGGGGCCCCTGACCGGCCCAGAGACCCTCATCCCCATCCAGGGAAGCTCCCACACTGCAGACGCCCCTTCTCTGCCTTTTGCTCAGAGTCTCACTCTCGTATCTCTCAGTTCCCAGAATGTGGAATTCTCCAGTCATCCTGGACAGAATCTCATTTTGCCAAATATGCCAGCACCTAATGTTATCGATTCTTTATTTTTTTGGACCACGCAGCATGTGGAATCTGAATCCCTGTGTGTTCAGATGCTAAGTCAGGTCCGACTCTTTGTGACCCCACAGACTGAGGATGCCTGGTTTCCCTGTCTCTTGGAGTTTGCTCAGACCATGTCCATTAAGCCGTTGATGCTATCTGACCATCTTATCCTCTCCCGCCCCTTTTTCCTTTTGCATGACCAGGGATCAAACCTGGACCCCTGCTTTGGAAGCTCAGAATCTTAACCATTGGACCACCAGGGACGTCCCATGTCCATTCTTTTAAACTAAACTTCTCTGAACAGTCCTTGAAGAATGAGAATTTTAGAAGTAAGACCTATAAATTTTTAAAACACAAAGCATACAGGGCCCAGTGGTGTGTGCAGCCCCTTCCCCACAAAAAATTTACTACTTCTCATTGCACAGACCTCCCCACTGGTTGGCAATTCTGGTTTCCTCACTTAGCCACTGGGCAGGCACTGTTCATTGCCAGCCCAATATCCATTTCCCCACATCCTAACCAACAGGATCTCAATTATGCCCAAGCAGGTAACATGACCAGCTAAAAGTATTGACCTCTTCAGACTCACCTGAAGCTACAGGTGGCCACATGACACTTCTGGCAAACAAGTCATAGACAGAAATCTGCTGGTGCTTCTGAGAAAGCATTTCCTTCTCTGACTCAGGGACTACCCTTCCTTCTCCTGTTCTTTCCTCCTCCTTGAACTACAGAAGCAAAGTCTGGAGCTGCTGCAGCCATCTTGCTATCATGAAGCAATGATCTGGGAATGAAAGACAACATTAATGGTGGTAGAGCGGAGAGACAGAAGAACTAGAGTCCCTGATGGCATTGTTGAGCCACGTGCCTAAATATGGGGCCTACCATGTGATTTCTTATAATGTGAGAAGTATGCACTGTTAAACCTGGAATAGTTGGAGGATCTGTTATTTGTAGCTAAGTGTTCCTAGGATGTACCTGAGTTTATAGGGGAGGCTTTGTGATACGATCAGAATAGATCTGGACTGAAGTCAGGAGGGCATTTTGGCCAGTCACAAGTGTACTGTTGCTCATAAAGACACAGGGGGCAAGCACATACAGGCTTCCTGGGTAAGTGTCCATGGCTGAAGCTGTGTGGCCAGGTTCTGCTGTTCCAGAGTCCTGTACAGTGACTGTATACCCTGGGGCGGTTACAGAGTCCCGTGGGGTCTGCTAATGAGTTGGGCAATACAAAGGTAAAAACTCTGTTTCTTGGAAACCTCAGTTTTTGTCTTTTGATTGATTTTCTTTAGTTTTCATCATAAATTAGATTACTTTCAAACCTGTCCTTCTCTATGTCTGGCCAAGAATGGCAAGATTCCCAGTAAGTGGAGATAGAAAGGGTAAAGAGAGATTTCATCAGAAAACCTTTTCTGACACTGGTAAGATAACCATGTATTGTTGGAGGTAGAGGTGGGGAGGTATTTCCACATGACTTCAGTTCAGTTCAGTGGAACAGTCTTGTCTGACTCTTTGGAAACCCATGGACTGCTGCATACCAGGCTTCCCTGTCCATCACCAACTCCTGGAGCTTACTCAAGCTCGTGTCCATAGAGTTGGTGATGCCATCCAACCGTCTCATCCTCTGTCGTCCGCTTCTCCCCCTGCCTTTATTCTTTCCCAGCATCAGGGTTTTTTCCAATGACTTGGCTCTTCACATCAGGTAGCCAAAGTATTGGAGCTTCAGCTTCAGCATCAGTACTTCCAATGAACACCCAGGACTGATTTCCTTTAGGATGGACTGGTTGGATCTCCTTTCAGTCCAAGGGACTCTCAAGAGTCTTCTTCAACACAAGTTCAAAAGCATCAATTCTTCCGCAGTCAGCTATCTTTATAGTCCAACTCTCACATCCATACATGACTACTGGAAAAACCATAGCTTTGACTAGACGGACCTTTGTTGGCAAAGTAATGTCTCTTTTTAATATGTCTAGGTTTGTCATAGCTTTTCTTCTAAGGAGCAAGCGTCTTTTAATTTCATGGCTGCAGTTACCATCTGCAGTGATTTTGGAGCCCCCCCCCCCAAATTGAAGTCTCTCACTGTTTCCATTGTTTCCCCATCTGTTTGCCATGAAGTGATAGGACCGTGATCTTCGTTTTCTGAATGTTGGGTTTTAAGACAACTTTTTCACTCTCCTCTTTCACTTTTGTCAAGAGGCTCTTTAGTTCTTCTTTGCCTTCTGCCATGAGGGTGGTGTCATCTGCATATCTGAGGTTATTGACATTTCTCCCAGCAATCTTTATTCCATACTGTGCTTCATCCAGCTCAGCTTTTCTCATGATGTACTCTGCATATAAATTAAATAAGCAGGGTGACAATATACAGCCTTGACATACTGCTTTCCCAATTTGGAACCAATTTGTTGTTCCATGTCCAGTTCTAACTGTTGCTTCCTGACCTGCATACAGATTTATCAGAAGGCAGGGAAGGTGGTCTGGTATTCCCATCTCTTGAAGAATTTTCCAGTTTGTTGTGATCCACACAGTCAAAGGTTTTGGCATAGTCAATAAAGCAGAAGTAGATGTTTTTCTGGAACTCTCTTGCTTTTTTGATGATCCAGTGGATGTTGGCAATTTGATCTCTGGTTCCTCTGCCTTTTCTAAACCCAGCTTGGACATCTGGAAGTTCACGGTTCATGTACTGTTGAAGCCTAGCTTGGAGAATTTTGAGCATTATTTGGCTAGCATGTGAGATGAGTGCAATTGTGTGGTAGTTTGAACATTCTTTGGCATTGCCTTTTTTGGGGATTGGCATGAAAGCTGAACTTTTCCAGTGTTGTGGCCACTGCTGAGTTTCCCAAATTTGCTGGCGTATTGAGTGCAGCACTTTAGGATTTGAAATAGCTCAACTGGAATTCCATCACCTCCACTAGCTTTATTCATAGTGATGTTTCCTAAGGCCCACTTGACTTCACATTCCACGATGTCGGGCTCTAGGGGAGTCATCACATCATCGTGGTTATCTGGGTCATGAAGATCTTTTCTGTACAGTTCTTCTGTGTATTCTTGCCACCTCTTCTTAATATCTTCTGCTTCTCTTAGGTCCATACTATTTCTGTCCTTTATTGAGCCCATCTTTGCATGAAATATTCCCCTGGTATCTCTAATTTTCTTGAAGAGATCTCTAGTCTTTCCCATTCCATTGTTTTCCTCTATTTCTTTGCATTGATCACTGAGGAAGGCTTTCTTGTCTCTCCTTGCTGTTCTTTGGAACTCTGCATTCAGATGCTTATATCTTTCCTTTTCTCCTTCACCTTTCGCATCTTTTCTTTTCTCAGCTATTTGTAAGGCCTCAGACAGCCATTTTGCTTTTTTGCATTTCTTTTTCTTGGGGCTGGTCTTGATCCCTGACTCCTGTACAATGTCATGAACTTCCGTCCATAGTTCTTCAGGCATTCTGTCTATCAGATCTAATCCCTTGAATCTATTTGTCACTTCCACTGTATAATCGTGAGGGATTGGATTTAGGTCATACCTGAATGGTCTAGTAGTTTTCCCTATTTTCTTCTTTCCTATTTCCACATAGGACTGCTTTTATCAGAGAAGTGTTTCGGTTTTCTTCCTGTTTGACAAGATTGCACACGAAGTATCACTGACGTTGGCATGAACTCAGCATCCTGAACCCAAATATTTACATTCCATGTGAATTAGTCTGCTGGGTCAGCTCAGGTACCAGCCTGAACATGGGAAAGGATGCCCTGCCGGATGCAAGGCTCAGAGCCCCTGAGGGTGGTCATATGAAGCCGTGACCCTATGTGCCATGTGAAACTCCTGTTGCTGTTCAGTCAGTCAGTCGTGTCTGACTCTTTGCAACCTGATGGACTGCAGCATGCCAGGCTTCTCTGTCCTTCACTGTCTCCCAGAGTTTGCTCAAACTCTTATCCATTAAGTCAGTGATGCCATCCAACCATCTCATCCTCTGTTACCCGCTTCTCCTTCTGCTTTCACTCTTTCTCAGCATCACGATCTTTTACACTGAGTTGATTCTTCACGCCAGGTGGCAAAGGTATTGAAGCTTCAGCTTCAGCATCAGTCCTTCCAATGAATATTCAGGGTTGATTTCCATTAGGATTGAGTGGCTTGAACTCCAAGAGACTCTCAAGAGTCTTATTTAACACCAGTGTTCCAAAGCATCAGGCCTTTGATGCTCAGCCTTTGTGGTTCAACTTTCACATCTGTACACGGCTATTGGAAAAACCGTAGCTTTGAGACTCCTGGGAAATCCGTGACTCTGTTGCCTTTGCTCTGCAAATACACAGTCATGCGCCAGACCCAACCTGTCTGCATTCTGTGAACTGACCGCACAGCAGGACACAGGTCACGAGGCAAGCGGTGAAGCATCCACTGTCTCCATCAGGAAGAGCTGCTCCCAGCTTCCCAGGGGGCTGGCTGCGCAGAGGAATTCAAGCCCCATGGGTTCTGTAAGGCAGGGCTCTGGGGCTTCCGAGGAAGATGTCCTTCAGATGTCCTTCAGCAGGTTCCCTGCTTTATCCTTCCCTCCCACCCCCACCCTGGCATCCCAGATTCAGCCATGGGGCTGTCTCATCCACCCCTGGTACTTGTCATCAATAGAATTTGTGTTTCTGTTACTCCTGCAGACAAACCTGACTGCTGTCAGAGCATCTGGGGGCCAGAGATAGAGGAGAGAGTCTGGGGCTTCTGCCTCTCCAACAGCAGAAACTATGTTCATGACCCCAACCCAAGTCAGCCAACCAGGCTGCACACCCCAGGGAAGTCAGGGCCAGGCTATTAATCTGCATCTCTGGCTTTAGGCATACTGCTCGCATACAGTAGGTGCTCAATGCTTGTTCAGTTGAGTCATTCCTCTCCTATTTGAGATAAGGACATCGTTCAGTTTTGATGAGAAGGGCCTTCTTTGTTGCTGTTGTTTTTGCTTTTGAAACTCAAAAAGAGATCTGTAATGCTCTAATAATTTAGGCATCTTCATTTACCTGGAGGCTTTCAGATAATTTACGCTGTAAGCTGTTTGATGAAGTTCATACTAGGTCCATCTGGGAAAAAGTACTAAATAGCACACATACACACGTCTTAGACAGGCATCTTTTCTCAAGATGTCATCCATAGAAGATACTCCCGTTATTTTATGGAGTCTAAGCAGAAACAGTGGCTTCCAACTAAACTCTGCTATGCCATCATTTGGACGATGTCTCCCCATTTCAGAGATGTTAAAATTGGCCTTGACTTTCAACAGCTAAGTCAAAGATCTCTCTTGGTAAATGTCACCTTGCACTTGAAAATATGTGGGTTTGTTTCAAGTATCTTTTAATATTGATTTCTAAGATAATTCTACAGTGATGAGAGAAGAGACTCTGTATGATTCTAATACCATTAGACCATGAAAATTTTGCACCTTGTTTTATGTCCCTGGATATGTTCTAGTATCTCTTGGTTTATAGTCTATGAGAACTTGAATAGAATTTGTATCCTGCTGTTGTGTGAAAATTGCATAAATCTTGATTACTTTGAATTGGTTCATGGTGCTTTTCAGGTCTATTATATCCTTATATTTTCTGGCTATTCATTCTATTACTTTTTGAGAGTTCGATATTGAAACTCCAACTGAAACTCTTTATCTACTTACAAAAATAATTGTAATATATACTGAAACTATATGTAACTTTGTTCTGTATTTTCCAAGTCTCCTGTAAATGTGCTATCACACTTTCATAATTTTAAAAATAAGGAAAGAAGAAAAGTCTGGCATTTATTCAACAAAGTATAGTAGTTATTTATCTTGACTTGATGTGTTCTATGATTTATATACCTGAAATAAATTTAAAAACTGAGATGAGACAGTAATTATGAACCATGAATTATGTGCTTTGGCATAGGTAATGTGGGAATTCAGAGGGGAGAAATGCCAGCTAGTACTGAGTCATATTGGGGAAGGATTTGAAAAGAAGATGAAGTTATCTGGGCCCCAAAGAGTGACACTGTAGCTTCAGGGAGACGCCAGGAAGTGGCATCATGGAAAATCCTCAGAGCTTAGGTGTGGGGAGGGGGTCGGGGTGGGAGGCAGGGAAGCCAGTCAGACCAACTGCAGCTCAGGTATGACGCTGAGGATGCTTACCTGTGCACGGAGCTCTTCACACACATCATGTTGCAACCCTCACACCCTGAAGGTGAGGCAGATTCCCCAGGAGCGAGCATCATGTACTCAGGAAGTGCTTCCAGGAGAGCCTGGTAAAGGGCTGGGACCACCAGGTTAGGGACTGGAAGAAGGTGAAGTCCCAGCCCGATCCCACAGGGGCACTGAGTGCACATCCCATTTTGGAGAAAGAAGCTGGGCACTTGCCTGTCCGTCTGGATGGATCCAAATCCCCAGGCACTGCAGACTAAGATGTGTAGCAGAGTAGCTCCTCCAAGCAGTCTTGCAAGGAGACCTGCAGGCGAGGACTGCTCTGAGCAAGCCCAGGAGGTGCGCAAGCATGGGAAATGGGGTTGGGGAACATGTGGGCCCCAGTAGTGTCGGCCCAATAGGCTTAATTACCCCCTTGTAGAGACAAAGATGACCAAGATCTCAAAGGTGACACTTCTGGAAGCTAGAAATAGGCTCTCTGACTCTGAATAAAGCACTTCATGCATTTATAGGCAATTACTTATTTTTTTCACTTTATTTTTTTTTGCTACAGCCACTGCTGAGAAAAGGATTTGATTGCACAGTAAAGAAACTTGAATTAAAATGAGGACAGAACCATCAGTGAGCTGTGGAATTTTTCAACTATCTTTAGGTGGCCCTTTGCTCTGCATTAAAATAGACATGTATAGATGATAGATAATTGACAAATAGATGATAGAGTGATAAAAATAACACCATCAGGAGAGCATAAGAGAAAAACTAGTTAGGGACTTCCTGGTGGCCCAGCGGTTAAGAATCTGCCTGCAATGCAAAAGACATGGGTTCAATCCCTGGTCCAGGAAGATTCCACATGCCTCAGACAACTAAGCCCATGAGACACAGCCACTGAAGCCTGAGAGCCTAGAACCCACGAGCTGAAACTACTGAGCCCAGGCGCTGCAACTACTGCAGCCTGTGTGCTCCAGAGCCTGTGCTCCACAACAAGAGAAACCACAGCAGGGGAAAGCCCGTGCATTGCAACCGAGAGTAGCCTCTGCTCACCACAACTAGAGGAGGCCTGCGTGCAGCAAAAAAGAAATTAATGTTAGGGAAAAATACATGTAACTTGTGAAACTCCAATACTTTGACCACCAGCTTTGAAGAACTGACTCATTGGAAAAGACCTTGATGCTAGGAAAGATGGAAGGCAGGAGGAGAAGGGGACGACAGAGGACGAGATGCTTGGATGGCATCACCGACTCGATGGACATGAGTTTGAGCAAGCTCCAGGAGTTGGTGATGGACAGGGAAGCCTGGTGCGCTGCAGTCCATGGGGTCACAAAGAGTCAGACATGACTGAGTGACTGAACTGAACTGAACTTGTACCACAGAAAATGTGCTGTTTTGCTAATATTTAAGAACTGCCAAAATCAGGGGGGAAAAGACCAACGCATCAATATTTGAAGAGGGCTGGAGATAACGAACATCAACTCACAGAAAATGAAAGGCAAATGGGTTTGAACATACAAAAAGATTCTCAAAGTCATATTAAGAGAAAGGTAAATATTTTGAAAGCCACAAGAGATTCTATTTCTTAGCTGTCAGAATGACACAAAGCTTGATGACACATGCAGTTGGAAAAGTTGTATAAAATAGACATTCTCACATACTACTTACAGGAGTGCAAAAATGGAACAGCCCAATACAGAGGGGAATTTGATAGGCTCTACGACTGAGAACGAGATGGCTGGATGGTATCACCGACTCTGTGGACATGAGTTTGAGTGAACTCAGGGAGTTGGTGATGGATAGGGAGGCCTGGCGTGCTGTGATTCATGGGATCGCGGAGAGTCGGACACAACTGAGCGACTGAACTGAACTGAACTGAACTAAAATTTTGTGTTGATCAGGTAGCTCAGGAGTAAAGAATCTGCCTGCCAATGCAGGAGACACAAGAGACATGGCTTCAATCCCCGGGTAGGAAATGGCAACCCACTCCAGTATTCTTGCCTGTGAAATTCCATGGACAGAGGAGCTTGGCGGGCTACAGTCCATGGGGTCACAAAGTAAGACACTATTGAGCACCACCACCCCTCATCCAGTGATAAACAGTAAGCATTAAAATCTAGAACTGCATCCCAAAGATGTACTGGCAAAATTAGTACATGAGATCCTGATGCTGGGAAAGATTGAGGGCAGAAGAAAGGGGAGACAGAGGATGAGATGACTGGATGACATTATTGACACAACAGACATGAATTTGAGCAAATTCCGAGAGATAGAGAAGGACAGGGAAGCCAGGCGTGCCACAGCCCATAGGGTCGCAAAGAGTAGGACACGACTAGGCAACTGAACAATGACAACCTGTTAACTGCAGTGTTACTCAAAATAGTAAAGAACAGGAAGAAAAACAATTGTCCATCAACTAACTATGCTGCTTTAATACATGGAGTGCTGTGCGGCTCTAAGAAGGAGTGAAGGAAGTCTCAGTACACTGCTCCTGAGTGGGCTCCAGGATATGTGGAGGAAGGGAAAAGTAAGGTGCTGACCAGGGTATATAAAAGGCCACCCCTTTTGTAAGAAAGGAGAATAAACAAATGCAGATTTTTGGTCACATTTGAAAAAAAAAAATGGAAAGATAAACCAAAACTTAATAAACTATTAGCCTATAAGGGGAATTAAAAAAACAGGTGGAGGGGACTGTGATGCAAGCCAGACCTCTGTGCATGAATCTTGCAGGGAATTATTGGAGGTGGTTCTCAAAACACAGATTTCCACTTGGAAAGTGATATACAGCCAGTCAGATTACTGCCAGCAATCTCACTGGAGCCGTCTGGAGCGGACTTGTACTAAGTGGCAAGAGTTAAATATTAACTATTCAGGAATTTCACAAACTGGCTCTTAAACTACTGGTACCTTGACACTGGACATGGTCAAGGTGTTCCTGTCTGAGGACTGGCTCAGATCTAGGAGCTGGGAGGGGGATCAAGCTTTCTGTTGGGGTGACTCTCTCCCCTTCCCATTCGACCATCTTAGATTTCTGCTATTTTAGAGGGTTGGTTTGGGGGGTGGATATTTTGTTTTACAGATTTTGAAGAGTATACGAGTGATGGAAACTAGCTTCCTGAAAAAAGATGGTGATTTGCAGTGTTTGCCAATTTTCTTGATATAAGTGCTCCCACCTCAGAAGAACCCTGCAATCAAGAGAAGTGTGCATGCATGCATTCTCAGTCGCTCAGCTGTGTCCAAATCTGTGCAACCCCATGGACTGCAGCCCTCCAGGCTCCTCTGTCCATGAGATTCTCCAAGCAAGAATACTGAAGTGGATTGCCATTTCCTCTTCTAGGGGATCTTCCCAACCCAGGGATTGAACCTGCATCTCCTGCATTGGCAGGCAGATTCTTTACCACTGAGCCACCTGGGAAGCCCCAAGAGAAGTTTATGTAGTAAGAATTATCCCAGTTTTTCTCCCACCCCCAGCATTCACCCATGCAACAATATGAGGGAAGATAAAATCCCCAACATTTCAAGGATGGCTGAGCACAGAGTTCAGTCCTGAAACATCATTATGGGCTCTCTGTCCATAGGACAGAGGGAAGGAACATCTTTATTCAAGTCCAGGCTACATTCAGCTCAGAGATGGTCCACCAGGCCCACAGACCAACGCAAAAGTCATTCCCATGTCTCTGGATGTGTAATTGGAATGGAAGTCCCTAGTGTTTAAAACAACCCCATGTTCATTCCAAGCTTTGGAAGGAATTCTCATATTAAGAAAGATAAGCCCCTGAAACTGCTTCTCCTGTGCCCCAAGTCAGGAGAGTGCTTCAAACTCAGCACTGCAACCTGGGAGCAGTGGCAGAAATTAGTGCTGCTTTAAAGACCTGAAGGATGTGGGAGTGGTTCCCCATAACATCTTCATTCCCCAGTCTACAAAAACCAGTTGGATCCTGGGAAATGACAAAGAACTACTGCAAACCCACCAATGAGTAGCCCCAATTGCAGCTGCTACAACACATGTGCTGTGTTTGCTGGAGCAGCCAAACCCAGCATTCAGTGCATGGTAAGCAGATAAATCAGACCTCATCAGCATTTTAAAAGCCTATCAAAAGACAGTGTCAAGAGAGAGAAAAGACAACCCATAAAATGAGGGGCAATATTTGCAAAAAATAATTCTGATAAAGGGCCTAGTAGTCATGCAGTTATAGGCGTACATAAAGAACGCCTATAACTGGACAACAAGACAAACAACCTAATTCAAAACGGACAAAGTGCTATCACAGACATTGTCCCAAAGGAAATATACAAACAAGCACAAGAAAGGAATTACAATGTCATTGGCCATTAGGGAAATGCAAGTCAAACACAAGGAGATGCCACTTCATGTCCACTAGGGTGGCTATAATTTAAAACAAACAAATAAATGAATAGAAAATAAGTCTCAATGAACGTATAAAGAAATTGGGATCTTTGTACATTGCCAGTAGAAGTGTAGAATGGCACAGCTGCTATGGAAAATAGTCTAGAGGTTCCTCAAAAGTTTGCCATATAACCCATCAAATCTACTTCTAGGTATACACCCAAAAGACTTATTAATCAAAAGATATATTCAAACAGAAGCTTGTACACAAATATTCATCACACCTTATTCACACTAAGAAAAATGTATTGTTGTTGTTCAGTCACTCAGTCCTGTCTGACTCTTTGCAACCCCATGGACTGCAGCACCCCAGGATTCCCTTGTTCATCACCATCTCTTGGAGCTCACTCAAACTCAAGTCCATTAAGCCAATGATGTCATCCAACCATCTCATCCTCTGTCGTCCCCTTCTCCTCCTGCCCTCAATCTTTCCCAGCATCAGGGTCTTTGCCAAAGAGTTAGCTCTTCATATCAGGTGGCCAAAGTATTGGAGCTTCAGCTTCAGTCCTTCCAATGTATATTCAGGGTTGATTTCCTTTAGGATTGACTGGTTTGATCTCCTTTCAGTCCAAGAGACTCTCAAGAGTCTTCTCCAACACCATACTTCAAAAGCATCAATTCTTTGGCACTCAGCCTTCTTTATGGTCCAACTCTCACATCCATACATGACTATAGAGACCTCCGCGAGCAAAGTGATATCTCTGTTTTTTAATATGTTGTCTAGGTTTGTCATAGCTTCTCTTCCAAGGAGCAAGCATCTTTTTAACCAAAAGGTATAAATGGCCCAAATGTTCATCGACTTCAGTTCAGTTCAGTTCAGTTCAGTCGCTCAGTCGTGTCCGACTCTCCGCGACCCCATGAATCACAGCACGCCAGGCCTCCCTGTCTATCACCAACTCCCGGAGTTCACTCAAACTCATGTCCACAGAGTCGGTGATACCATCCAGCCATCTCATTCTCCGTCGTCCCCTTCTCCTCCCGCCCTCAACCTTTCCCAGCATCAGAGTCTTTTCCAGTGAGTCAACTCGTCGCATGAGGTGGCCAAAGTATTGCAGTTTCAGCTTTAGCATCAGTCCCTCCAATGAACATCCAGGATTGATCTCCTCTAGAATGGACTGGTTGGATCTCCTTGCAGTATAAGGGACTCTCAAGAGTCTTCTCCAACACCACAGTTCAAAAGCATCGATTCTTCGGCGGTCAGCCTTCTTCACAGTCCAACTCTCACATCCATACATGACCACAGGAAAAACCATTGCCTTGACTAGACGGACCTTGGTTGGCAAAGTAATGTCTCTGCTTTTTAATATACTATCAAGGTTGGTCATAACTTTCCTTCCAAGGAGCAAGCGTCTTTTAATTTCATGGCTGCAATCAGCATCTGCAGTGATTTTGGAGCCCAAAAAAAGTCTGACACTGTTTCCACTGTTTTTCCATCTATTTCCCATGAAGTGATGGGACCAGATGCCATGATCTTTGTTTTCTGAATGTTGAGCTTCAAGCCAACCTTTTCACTCTCCTCTTTCACTTTCATCAAGAGGCTTTTGAGTTCCTCTTCACTTTCTGCCATAAGGGTGGTGTCATCTGCATATCTGAGGTTATTGATATTTCTCCCGGCAATCTTGATTCCAGCTTGTGCTTCTTCCAGCCCAGCGTTCCTCATGATGTACTCTGCATATAAGTTAAATAAGCAAGGTGACAATATGCAACCTTGACGTACACCTTTTCCTATTTGGAACCAGTCTGTTGTTCCATGTCCAGTTCTAACAGTTGCTTCCTGACCTGCATACAGGTTTCTCAAGAGGCAGGTCAGGTGGTCTTGGATTCCCATCTCTTTTAGAATGTTCCACAGTTTATTGTGATCGACACAGTCAAAGGCTTTGGCATAGTCAATAAAGCAGAAATAGATGTTTTTCTGAAACTCTCTTGCTTTCTCCATGATCCAGCGGATGTTGGCAATTTGATCTCTGGTGCCTCTGCCTTTTCTAAAACCTGCTTGAACATCTGGGAGTTCACGTTTTACATACTGCTGAAGCCTGGCTTGGAGAATTTTGAGCATGACTTTACTAGCGTGTGAGATGAGTGCAATTGTGCGGTAGTTTGAGCATTCTTTGGCATTGCCTTTCTTTGGGATTGGAATGAAGACTGACCTCTTCCAGTCCTGTGGCCACTGCTGAGTTTTCCAAATTTGCTGGCATATTGAGTGCAGCACTTTCACAGCATCATCTTTCAAGACTTGAAATAGCTCAACTGGAATTCCATCACCTCCACTAGCTTTGTTCGTAGTGATGCTTTCTAAGGCCCACTTGACTTCACATTCCAAGATGTCTGGCTCTAGGTCAGTGATCACGTTATCATGACTATCTTGGTCGTGAAGATCTTTTTTGTACAGTTCTTCTGTGTATTCTTGCCACCTCTTCTTAATATCTTCTGCTTCTGTTAGGTCCATACCATTTCTGTCCTTTATCGAGCCCATCTTTGCATGAAATGTTCCCTTGGAATCTCTAATTTTGTTGAATAGCTCTCTTGTTTTTCCTATTCTGTTGTTTTCCTCTATTTCTTTGCATTGATCACTGAGGAGGGCTTTCTTATCTCTCCTTGCTATTCTTTGGAACTCTGCATTCAGATGCTTATATCTTTCCTTTTCTCCTTTGCTTTTCGCCTCTCTTCTTTTCACAGCTATTTGTAAGGCCTCCTCAGACAGCCATTTCGCTCTTTTGCATTTCTTTTCCATGGGGATGGTCTTGGTCCCTGTGTCCTGTACAATGTCACGAACCTCCGTCCAGAGTATGCTACTGGAGCTCAGTGGAGAAATAACTCTAGAAGGAATAAAGGGATGGAGCAAAAGCAAAACCAATACCCAGTTGTGGATGTGACCAGTGATAGAAGCAAGGTCGGGTGCTGTAAAGAGCAGTATTGCATAGGAACCTGGAATGTTAGGTCCATGAATCAAGGCAAATTGGAAGTGGTCAAACAGGAGATGGCAAGAGTGAACGTTGACATTCTAGGAATCAGTGAATTAAAATGGACTGGAATGGGTGAATTCAACTCAGACGACCATTATATCTACTACTGTGGGCAGGAATCCCTTAGAAGAAATGGAGTAGCCATCATGGTCAACAAAAGAGTCCGAAATGCAGTACTTGGATGCAATCTTAAAAATGACAGGATGATTTCTGTTCGTTTCCAAGGCAAACCATTCAATATTACAGTAATCCAGGCCTATGCCCCAACGAGTAATGCTGAAGAAGCCGAAGTTAATCGGTTCTATGAAGACCTACAAGACCTTTTAGAACTAACACCCAAAAAAGATGTCCTTTTCATTATAGGGGACTGGAATGCAAAAGTAGGAAGTCAAGAAACACCTGGAGTAACTGGCAAATTTGGCCTTGGAGCACGGAATGAAGCAGGGCAAAGGCTAATAGAGTTTTGTCAAGAGAATGCACTGGTCATAGCAAACACCCTCTTCCAACAGCACAAGAGAAGACTCTACACATGGACATCACCAGATGGTCAACACCGAAATCAGATTGATTATATTCTTTGCAACCAAAGATGGAGAAGCTGTATACAGTTAGCGAAAACAAGACCAGGAGCTGACTGTGGCTCAGATCGTGAACTCCTTATTGCGAAGTTCAGACTTAAATTGAAAAAAGTAGGGAAAACCACTAGACCATTCAGATATGACCTCAATCAAATCCATTATGATTATACAGTGGAAGTGAGAAATAGATTTAAGGGACTAGATCTGATTGATAGAGTTCATCGACTTAGGGATAAATAAAATGTCATCTATTTTTATAAGGAATATTATTCAGTCATAAAAAAGGATGAAGTACACATGTATGCTACAAGTGGCATGTATGCCACATGTATGCCAAGTTGGAGTCAGACACAAAAGGCCACCTGTTGTGTGATTCCTTTTATATGAAATGTGCAGAATAGGCAAAGCCATAGAGACGGAAAGCAGAGCTGTGATTGACAGGGACTGGGGAGGGTCTACTTAATACTACAAGGTTTCCTTTTGGGAATGTCCTGGAACTAGATAGTGGTCATAGCTGTACAATGTTGTGGCTGTACTAAATGCCCCTGAATTGAACACTTTAAAATGGTTAATTTTATACTATTTGTTACATGTAATAAAAAACATACCTGCTAAGGATTTCTAACAAGGAGGCCCTCAGAGCTTCCCTGGTGATCCAGTGGTTAAAAATCCACCTGCCAATGCAAAGGACATAAGTTTGATCCCTGGTCTGGGAATAGCCCACGTGCCACAACTACCAAAGCCCATATGTCCTAAAGCCACTGCTCCACAAGAAGATAAGCCACTGCCAAGAGAAGTCTGCCCACTGCAACAAAGAGTAAACCCCATTTGCCACAACCAGAGAAAACCCTCATGCAGCAACAAAGACCCAGCTCAGCGAAAAGTTCACATTAATTTTTAAAGAGTGAGGATCTCAGACTGTGCAGTACTGGCTATTATCAGTGTTGTAAATCGGCTGATCTTATAGGTGGGACATTTGTGTTTTAATTTAGAGACTTTAATTATCAGTGACATCCAGTAGCTTTTCGTACGTTGACTGGAAATTTGAATGAACTATGTGTTTGTGTCTGATCCTTTTGTATCATATCCTGCTTTAGTTGTAAAGACTTTCAAATTTTATATGGCAAATATTTTCTAGCAGTTCAATATCTTCACTTTATATGCCAAAAATATTTCTTTTGGATTCTGATTGAAGTGACATCAGTGATGGATTGATCCAGAAAGAGTGGCGATTCGGTCTACAGCTCTGAGTTTCTTGCTCACAACTCTCGGGTCCCAGTGGATATATGTTGTGTGTATTCTTTGATCAAGTTTACTATTTCGCTCACAACTTATCTTCTTAGTACTGCTCTTAGGTATAATTTGGACTGCGGTAAAGCTAGGCATCTTTCCCTATGTATTCTCACACTGTCGAGGCTGGCGTGAAGTGGGGTGTGGCTGCAGTGGCTGGGAACCTGTCTCACGTTCAGCCCCTCCCTCCGTGAACGTGACTTAGGAACGCTGGCAGTCATTCAGCAGAAACTTGCGTCTTGCATTCTCCACAAGTTTTCTGGAGTCAAACAAAGAACAGATGGGAAAACAGACTCGTAAGGTACTCACATGTTTAATGAGTAAAAGCTAGTTGTAGAAAACACAGCAGCCCTAATGAGGGTCTCGTGCAACCAGCTCCAAACAGCAACAAGGAAGGGAGAGCGTGGGAGCCTCCAACTAGGGCCACGCGCATGCCCAGGGCAAGTATAAAAGCAGACATCCCCAGCACTTCACTCACACACTCACACACACACTCACACTCACACACATTCACACCTCCTCCAGCCCCACCACCTCCACCATGGCCGCCTCCACCCTGTCTGTCTGCTCCAGCGACCTGAGCTACAACAGCCGGGTCTGCCTGCCCGGGTCCTGTGACTCCTGCACCGGCTCCTCCTGGCAGGTGGACGACTGTCCGGAGAGCTGCTGCGAGCCCCCCTGCTGCGCCCCCAGCTGCTGCACCCCAGCCCCCCGCCTGACCCTCCTCTGCGCCCCAGTGAGCTGCGAGTCCAGCCCCTGCTGCCAGCCAGCCTGCAGCAGCTCCTGCCCGGCCTCGTGCTGCCAGCAGTCTAGCTGCCAGCCCTCCTGCTGCACCTCCTCCTCCTGCCAGCAGGCCTGCTGTGTGCCCGTCTGCTGCAGGCCTGTCTGCTGCACACCTGTCTGCTGCACGCCTGTCTGCTGCACACCTGTCTGTTGCAGGCCTGTCTGCTGTGAGGCCTCCCCCTGCTCAACATCCTCATGTTGCCAACAGTCTAGCTGCCAGCCCTCCTGCTGCACCTCCTCCCCCTGCCAGCAGGCTTGCTGTGAGCCTGTCTGCTGCACACCTGTCTGCTGCAGGCCTGTCTGTTGTGAGACCTCCCTCTGCTCAACCTCCTCATGTTGCCAGCAGTCTAGCTGCCAGCCCTCCTGCAGCACCTCCTCCCCCTGCCAGCAGGCCTGCTGTGTGCCCGTCTGCTGCAGGCCTATCTGCTGCAGGCCCGTCTTCTGCACACCTGTCTGCTGCAGGCCCGTGTGCTGTGAGGCCTCCCCCTGCTCAGCCCCTTCCTCCTGCTGCAGACCCTCCTCCTCTGTGTCCCTCCTCTGCCGCCCTGTGTGCCGCCCCGCCTGCTGTGTGCCCGCCTCCTCCTGCCAGCCCAGCTGCTGCCGCCCGGCCTCTTCCGTGTCCCTGCTCTGCCGGCCCGCACGCTCCCGCCTGGCCTGCTGCGTCCCTGCCTCAGCCCCGGAGCCCTGTTGCTGACCAGCCAATCATCTGCCCTCCACAAGCTGCTGTCTCTCTCACAAGCTCCAGGAGCCCCTCTGTTGGCGCCAGGACCTCCCCTCTCCCAAAGGTGGACACACAGCTGCTGCCCAGAGGAGATTTGAACTTGGCAGGCCTCCCAGAGAGCCCTCGACAGGGTGGACGGTGGGGCCCCAGGAGCCTCCTCTGCAGAGCGAGCTGCTTGAATCCCATATGACAAACATCAGCTGCTATAACAAATAAAGCGTTTACGTCAGGAAATATGGACCCATGTCTGTTTTGCCTCCTCTCTGGGGCCCCCTCACCCCCTCCAAATTTGGCCTGTGGGTGCTCTGCCGGCAGAAGCCAGGCAGTAAAGACGCATTCTCCTATCCGAGTTCAAATCACTGAGAGACCACAGGATCTGAAAGCTGCTGCCATCCACACATTCCATGTCCCTTCCTACCCCAGGCCCACTATCCCTGCAGCAGATGGCCCTTCAAGGCTGGCATGGGAGGCGGGTGTGGGTGCAGAAGGCTCAGACCCTGAGTGGGCCCTGGGTTCCTCCCACACCCACCCCCTGCCCATGCAGGTTGAAGGTGACTTGGGGAGCAGCAGAAACCCTCCTGGGTCTGAGAGTCCAGGGCGAGTGCCTTTGGAGAGAGGTACCGACACTGAGGAGGCTTGCCTATGTGCTGGTCTGTGTGCGAGATTCTGGGGGCTCCAAGGGGACGCAGTATCAATTTAGACACCACGCATTCTGTCTCAAGGTTTCAGGGCCTGCCGAGGACAGACAGAACAAAAGAGACGCCTTGTGAACAAACCCTCAGGACAGTAGGGGAGAAAGAGCCTGCTGTCTTAGCGATTGATAGCGATAGAGGAAGAGGGCAGCAGTCAGCACCAGGCACCCGTATCCCCCCACTTACCCCGCACACACCAGAAACAGACTGATGAGGCCCACAGGAGCAGGAGAACAGTGGAGGCTGGGGCAAGAGGGACGAGGAATGGAAAGCGTCTCCCCATAGGACACTGTCCCTACCCCAGCTCAGCTCCACCCAGGAAAGAGGGAACGGAGTAAAACCCAAAGAGGACCTGTAAACAGGCAGGGGCCAGATGTAAACCTGCCTCAACTCTTCAGTCTCTTTCCTGAGTTTACTCAAGACAAGTACCATTTTTCTCTTTTGCCTTTAGCTTCTCTTCTCAGCTATTTGTACGGCCTCCTCAGACAACCATTTTTGCCTTTTTGCATTCCTTTTTATTGGGGATGGTCTTGATCACTGCCAAGTGATCAAAGGCGAAGGAGAAAAGGAAAGATATACCCATTTGAATGCAGAGTTCCAAAGAACAGCAAGGAGAGATAAGAAAGCCTTCCTCAGTGATCAGTGCAAAGAAATAGAGGAAAACAATAGAATGGGAAAGACTAGAGATCTCTTCAAGAAAATTAGAGATACTGAGGGAACATTTATGCAAAGATGGGCACAATAAAGGACAGAAATGGTATGGACCTAACAGAAGCAGAAGATATTAAGAAGAGGTGGCAACAATAAACAGAAGAACTATACAGAAAAGATCTTCATGACCCAGATAACCACGATGGTGTGATGAATCCCCTAGAGCCAGACATCGTGGAATGTGAAATCAAGTGGGCCTTAGGAAACATTACTATGAATAAAGCTAGTGGAGGTGATGGAATTCCAGTTGAGCTATTTCAAATCCTAAAGTGCTGCACTCAATACGCCAGCAAATTTGGAAAACTCAGCAGTGGTCACAGGACTGGAAAAGGTCAGTTTTCATGCTAAGCCCAAAGAAGGGCAATGTCAAAGAATGCTCAAACTACTGTACAACTGCACTCATCTCACATGCAAGTAAAGTAATGCTCAAAATTCTCCAAGCCAGGCTTCAACAGTACGTGAACTGTGAACCTCCAGATGTTTAAGCTGGGTTTAGAAAAGGCAGAGGAACCAGAGATCAAATTGCCAACATCCACTGAAGCATCAAAAAAGCCAGAGAGTTCTAGAAAATCATCTACTTCTGCTTTATTGACTATGCCAAAGCCTTTGACTGTGTGGATCACAATAAATTGTGGAAAATTCTGAAAGAGATGGGAATACCAGACCACCTGGCCTGCCTCCTGAGGAATCTGTATGCAGGTCAAGAAGCAACAGTTAGAACTGGACATGGAATAACAGACTGGTTCCAAATAGGGAAAGGAGTACGTTAAGGCTGTATATTGTCACCCTGCTTATTTAACTTACATGCAGAGTACATCATGCAAAATGATGGGCTGGATGAAGCACAAGCTGGAATCAAGATTGCCAGGAGAAATATCAATAACTTCAGATATGCAGATGATACCACCGTTATGGCAGAAAGTGAAGAAGAGCTAAAGAGCCTCCTGATGAAAGTGAAAGAGGAGAGTGAAAAAGTTGGCTTAAAACTCAACATTCAGAAAACTTAAATCATGGCATCTGGTCCCATTACATCATGGCAAATAGATGGGGAAACCATGGAAACAGAGACAGACTTTATTCTCTTGGGCTTCAAAAACTGCAAATGGTGACTGCAGCCATGAAATTAAAAGATGAAAAAAAAGATAAAAAATAAAAGATGCTTGCTCCTTGGAAGAAAAGTTATGACCAAACTAGATAGCATATTAAAAAGCAGAGACATTACTTTGCTAACAAAGGTCCATCTAGTCAAAGCTGTGGTTTTTCCAGTAGTCATGTATGGATGTGAGAGTTGGACTATAAAGAAAGCTGAGTGCTAAAGAATTGATGCTTTTGAACTGTGGTGTTGGAGAAGACTCTTGAGAGTCCCTTGGACTGCAAAGAGATCCAACCAGTCCATCCTAAAGGAAATCAGTCCTGAATATTCATTGGTAACACTGATGCTGAAGCTGAAGCTCCAATACTTTGGCCATCTTATGCGAAGAACCGACTCATTGGAAAAGACCCTGTTGCTGGGAAAGATTGAAGGAGGGAGGAGAAGGGGACGACAGAGGATGAGATGGCTGGATATCATCACTGACTCAATGAACATGAGGTTGAGTAAGCTCCAGGAGGTGGTGATGGACAGGGAAGCCTGGTGTGCTGCAGTCCATGGGGTCACAAAGATCGGACACAACCGAGCAACTGGACTAAACTAAACTGTACTCTTTACGTGTTCATTTCAATTTTAATAAAACAGCACCATCTCCGTAGGTAAGTGGACAAAAGCCTTGGTGGACTCTTCATTGCACGAAAGTTAAGAAGACATAGAGAAGGTTTCACTTCACCTCAACCCAAGAAAAGTGAGGTGCAGCGACATTGACAGACGTGGAAACCAGAACCTACAACCCACGGCAAAGCCAGAGCCATCCGTCGAGATGCGCAGAGCATCTGTGGGGTTCCTGACCGGATAGCGGCGTCGCCGTGAACAGCGCAGGACAGGCACATGTGCATCACTTGACGCCAAGCACAAAGCCGGCGACTGCTGACCCGGGAGTAGAGAGTCGATGAAAGACGTTTACGGAGCTCACCTTAGTGACAAGGTGACAATTCCAAATGCTCCGGGACTTCAGATCTCGGGCGAGCCTCTCCATCACGGTGACACCCTTGTCATCCACGTGACTAAGGCAGGGACCGTCGCAACCCCAAGGGCGTCCCGTGAACCAGAGCAACCCATGGAGACTCCCTCTCCCTCTGGGTGGGCAGCGCGGTGGTGCTTAGTCGTAGGGAGGGCAGCAGAAAGGTGGGATGTGACATCCAATGCCTGGCTTGGTGAAGACAAACAGGCCTGGCGGGAGGTTTGCTTTGAATGGAAGGATAGTGAGGCAGTGCCAGGCGTACTGGGTGCTCTCAGAGTTCCCTCTTCACATCTTCACAGTCACGTGACATCACAGTGATGGGAGTTTCTGGGTCTGTGCCTTCTGACAGGAAGGATGCCCTGGTGACACTCCTTTCAGACTCTTCCTTGGTTCCCAAACGGTTGTCCTTGGAACCCTGGTGTGCCAATGGCTCCCTTCTGTGGGGAGCTCCCAGCCCTCCCTAGGATGGCCCCAGTGCCCGTTCTCTTGAAGGACCCACATTCACACCACAGGGGCTGAGTTGACACTTCCTGGGGCAGCCCTCTGGCTCCAGGGCCAGGCTTCCCCTTCCCGGAATATCGCGGGCACCCCAAGTGCAGGCCTGCACATTCCTCCTGTAACTGCCAGGATTCTGGATGGAATGGGGTTTTTGTGCACAGTGAGCTCATCAAGTGTCCAGTAGACGGAATGCTCAAATTGGACCTTCCTTGCTCCTGAGGAAGCAAAACGTCAGATGCCGCAGGACAAAGGGAGCCACGGTGAGGCCATGCAGTGCACGAGGCAGGCTCCAGGCTCGTCTTGCAGCTTTAAGCTCCCTCTCCTCTGATGGGCTGCACTGTGTCCCTCCTGAAAAGATATGTTGGAGTCCTAACTCCCAATACTTCTGAATGTGACCTTATTGGGAATGTCCTTGCAGGTGTTGCTGTTCAGTCACTCAGTCATGTCCGACACTTTGTGACCCCATGGACTGCAGCACACCAAGCTTCCCTGTCCTTCACCATCTCCCAGAGCCTACTCAAACTCACCTCCATTGAGTTGATGATGCCATCCACCCATCTCATCCTCTGTCATCCCCTTCTCTTCCTGCCCTTAATCTTTCCCAGCATCATGGTCTTTTCCAGTGAGTCAGCTCTTCACATCAGGTGGCCAAATTATTGGAGCTCAGCTTCAGCATCAGTCCTTTCAATGAATATCCAGGGTTGATTTCCTTAAGGATTGACTGGTTTGATCTTATTCTTCAAGGGACTCTCAAGAGTCTACTCCAGCCCCACAATTTGAAAGTATCAGTTCTTCGGTGCTCAGACTTCTTTATGGTCTAACTCTCATATCTGTACATGACTACAGGAAAGACCATAGCTTTGACTATATGGACCTTAGTCAGCAAAGTGATATCTCTGCTTTTTATGCTAAGATTGCCATAGCTTTTTTTCCAAGGAGTAAGTTGTGATCTAGTGAAAACGAGGCCAGTGGGGTGCGCTTTAATCCAGAGACACATAACTGTGTCCTCGTGAACAAAGGAACTCTGGACACACAGGTACCCCAGAGGGAAGATGCTGTGAAGATAACGGCAGAGGTCAGGGTGATGCCTGTGCAAGTCAAGGAGCCACAGAGATGTCAGGAGCCAGGAGAGAGGATGAATCCCCCTCATCACCCTGAGAAGGGCCCAGCCTGCCCACACCTTGATTTCTGAGTCTAGCTTCCAGTCCATCAGACCACACATGCTGCTGAACATGGTACCCAGTCTGGTTGCTCTACAGCACGGAACCTTCTCCAGACCCTCCCCTGCTCCAGGCCCAACAGAGGGTGGAGAGGCCAAGAGGGTGCCTGTGCTACAGGGGTCCAGGCATGTAGGTGCCAAGGTCAAGAGCTGCCCCTGGAGAGAGCTGTGCCATGTCCCCCAACCTCCTGAGGAGGAGGGATGGGCAGGTACGCCCTCTGCAGGCAAGCGAGGGATTCCCAGGGGGTCACCAGGAGTGTGACAGAGTCCTCCAGGGAGGCCCACCCCTTTCTGGGGCCACCACACTGGACTTTACTGTGGCTGCCCTAACAAGTAACCAGAAACATATGGCTGAAACAGCACTAAGGTGTCACCTCTCAGCTGTGGAGCTGGGATCAGAAACGAGTCTCACTGGCCGTGGTCACGGATGGACAGTCTGATCCAACCCAAGGCCTCAGGGCAGAATCTCTTCCTTGTCTCCTTCAGCTTCTAGAGGCACTGCATCCTCGGCCCGTGGCCTGCATCCTGCTTTCCTCTCCCTGTGGCCTCCCTTTCAGTGGCTACGTCTCCTGTCCCCTCTCCCAAGTCCACCCGTATGACTCAGAACCACCTCCCATAACAAGGCCCTTAATTTATTCCCATCCACAAAGTTGCTCTGCTGTCCCTGTAAGGGGATTATCACAGGTTGTGGGGTCAGATGTGGGCATCTCAGGGGAACTTCCATGGACCTCCCAATGGGAGGGAGAGAAGCCACACTTGTCAGAGAAGCGTCTGTTTTCCACTTAGACTGGCAGGGGCTGAAAGAGTGGGGGTTACATATCAGTTGCTGAGCAGAAGACTTTTTTACCTAGAAGGGGTCAGTTCAGGCAGTTAGTGACTTCCCTCAATCTACAGAGCACAATCGTACTCATCTTGCTGCTGCTGCTGCTAAGTTACTTCAGTCGTGTCCGACTCTGTGTGACCCCATAGACGGCAGCCCACCAGGCTCCCCCATCCCTGGGATTCTCCAGGCAAGAACACTGGAGTGGGTTGCCATTTCCTTCTCCAATGTGTGAAAGTGAAAAGTGAAAGTGAAGTCGCTCAGTCGTGTCCAACTCCCCACGACCCCATGGACTGCAGCCTACCAGGCTCCTCCGTCCATGGGATTTTCTAGGCAAGAGCACTGGAGTGGCTTGCCATTGCCTGCACTCATCTTACATGCTAGTAAAGTCAGGCTCAAAATTCTCCAAGCCAGGCTTCAACAGTATGTGAACTGTGAACTCCCAGATGTTCAAGCTGGATTTAGAAAAGGCAGAGAAACAAGAGATCAAATTGCCAACATCCACTGGATCATCAAAAAAGAAAGAGACTTCCAAAAAAACATCTACTTCTGCTGTATTGACTATGCCAAAGACTTTGGTTGTGTGGATCACAACAAACTCTGGAAAATTCTTCAAGAGATGAGAATACCAGACCACCTGACCTGCCTCCTGATAAATCTGTATGCAGATCAGGAAGCAACAGTTAGAACTGGACATGGAACAACAGACTGGTTCCAAATAGGAAAAGGAGTGGGTCAAGGCTGTATATTGTCACCCCGCTTATTTAACTTATATGCAGAGTACATCATGAGGAACGCTGGGCTGGAAGAAGCACAAGTTGGGATCAAGATTGCCGGGAGAAATATCAATAACCTCAGATATGCAGATGACACCACCCTCATGACAGAAAGTGAAGAGGAACTAAAGAGCCTCCTGATGAAAGTGAAAGAGGAGAGTGAAAAAGTTGGCTTGAGGCTCAACATTCAGAAAACTAAAATCATGGCATCTGGTCCCATCACTTCATGGCAAATAGATGGGGAGACAGTGGAAACAGTGGCTGACTTTATTTTTTGGATTCCAAAATTACTGCAGATGGTGACTGCAGCCATGAAATTAAAAGATGCTTGCTCCTTGGAAGAAAAGTTATGACCAACCTAGACAGAATATTAAAAAGCAGAGACATTACTTTGCCAACATAGGTCCATCTAGTCCAAGCTGTAGTTTTTCCAGTGGTCATGTATGGATGTGAGAGTTAGACTATAAAGAAAGCACTGAAGAATTAATACTTTTGAACTGTGGTGTTGAAAAAGACTCTTGAGGGCCCCTTGGACTGCAAGGAGATCCAACCAGTCCATCCTAAAGGAAATCAGTCCTGAATATTCATTGGAAGGACTGATGCCAAAGCTGAAACTCCAATACTTTGACCACCTCATGTGAATAACTGACTCATTGGAAAAGACCCTGTTGCTGGGAAAGATTGAAGGGACGACAGAGGATGAGATGGCTGGATGTCATCACTGACTCAATGAGCATGAGGTTGAGTAAACTCTGGGAGTTGGTGATGGACAGGGAAGCCTGGTGTGCTGCAGTCCATGGGGTCTCAAAGAGTCGGACACAACTGAGCGACTGAACTAACTGATCACAGAGCAGGATGAGGACTGACCTCATAAGTTCAGGGGACAGTGTAGTCCCTATAGCTGAGCACTGGGAGCTCAACCCTTAGCCGAGAAATCACCTTTCTGTGCTTGGTCACCAGCATGGCCATCTGTGACCTGGCCTTCTCTGCAGAAGGACTTTGCAGATCCTGGGGAACCACCCCCAGAGGAAGCATTTTAGGGAAAGACACTAGAGGAGAGATATCACATGCTCGGTGAGCATTGCATTGTGATGTTTATTAGGCCTGTGATACTGGAGGCCTCAAAGCCTGAACCAGCCAATGTATGCACCGTGGGGATGACCCGGGCAGGGGCTGGGGGACACTGATGGGTGAGTCCCTCAGCCTAGCTGGTTGGGACCAGATGGCCTTGCTGCAACACGGTCTAGTCGGGTCTGGGAGGTGTGAAGAGAACAATGCCTGGGCCGCCTCGTGGGAGGACAGAGAGCCCACTGCTTCTGACCCTGAACACGGGCCAGGGGTCTTACAGGTCATGGGCTCAGAAGCAGGAAGGGACGCTTCAGGGGATGGGTCTGCAGACCAGGGAAAGGCAGGAGGGCTGGCAGGACCTGGAAGGCTGGCAGGAGGGGATCACATACACAATGCACTTGCAGTGCATGGGGACAGACAGGACAGGCTTGCAGCTCAGAGGCACACAGCAGGATGCTTGGCAGGGGCTGGACACACAGTGAACATCCTGGCAGGAGCCAGACACAGAACAAATGTCCCATCAGGGACTGGGTACACAACAGGCTGGCCAGCACAGCAGAGCCACGTGGGGGGCACCACAGGGATTTTGGCAGCCCAGGGCAGGGCAACAGACAGCAGGGCAGGCCGGCTGGCAGGAACAGGGCACACAGCAGGCTGGCTGGCAGCCCACAGAGCAGCTGGTGTCACACATGGTGGCATGAGGCTGGGTGGGGTCAGGGCAGAGGACAGAGCTGGTCTGGAGGCTCCCTCCCCAGGGTGCACCTTATACCCAGGCTGTGGCATCCTGGCAGTGAGGGACTGGATGTCTTCCTTGTGGCCGCCTGTTGTTTTTCCTCCTCCTCCACCCAGAGGTCTCTTTCTTTAGCTTTTGGTTGCTGTGACTCAGTTCAGGAAGCTCCCTCAGCTAGAGGCTGACGTTGACCCAGTGGCCCTGGGATTTCTGGAATTGCAGCCTGGGTTGGATAGGGAAGGGCCATCAGGCCAGGAATGGGCCCCCACATGGTGATTTTCAAGGTCTCCCCCCAATTTAACCACTCTGTCCTCTGTCCACATGAGCACAATCACACTTGTTGCACCAGCACCTCCATTTGATTTGTGATCCAGAAGATTATCCCTCGGAGTGGGGCTCCTTACTGGGGGCTGTGGTTACATTTTTGCCGTAATCATAACAACATGGTTCCAGTTTGTGCCAGGACTGAGCTAAGCATTTTACATGGACCACCGCATAACCAATCAGTTATCAATCCTGCCACCATTCAAGGGACCAGCAATGCAGATGTCCAGTCAAGAAGACCTGGAAAGTCCTGTAATGCATGCAGGTTCCACCCCTGCAAACAGAGAAGCTCTGAAGCTGCTCGGTCTCATTCTGCAATCTGTGGTTTTTACATTGTGCCCAGTGGAGTGGGACTTAGGGGCAGTGTACGATTCTTGGATCTGTAAACTGGAATTTTCCTAATCAGATTTGGGGGATTTTATCCCTTATTTCTTCAAAATATCCTTAGGCTTCAGTGTCATTCTTTTCTCCTTCTGGGGTTGAAATTACTTGCATGTTAGCCTTTCTGATATGGTCTCAAAGACCCTCTTCATTTTTCTTAACTCTTTGTCCTTCTGCAGATTGGGACATATCTTAGGACTGACACGTCTTCAAGTTCACTGACTCTTTCTTCTTCCAGAACCCAGGTTGTGCTGTCTCGTCCTTGGGCTCTGTAATCTGAACCTGCCCCCTACACTGGCTCCCTGGCACCTCACACTGTGGGCTTTCTCACTGACCCTGGAACATGCCCATTTCTGCAGCAGGTTCCTTACCTTCCCTGCCGCAACTTGCTGCCTCTGCCTGGAGCACCCACTACCCCTGACCCTTTACCGCACCCACTGCCAGCTCAGCATCACCAGAGGCTCACAGACCACCCACCAGCACCCACTTCTCTGCTAAATCCACTTTCCGCTCTGGGTTTCAGCCCCCTCTGGAATGATTTCATGCATTGATTTTTCATTCACTCATTTATCCATTGACTGAAGGGCTCATGAGCCTGGATGTCTCTATTGCCAGCACACAGAATAATCTGCTGCCTCTGCAAATCCGCTCTTGATGATTACAATAAGGCAGAAGCTGACACATTTTCTGTAAAGGGCAGAGAGTAAGCTTCTCAGGATTTGCAGCTACATGGTCTCACTCACAACGACTCAACATTGTACGGAAAAGCAACCTTAGACACATTAAATACATGAGTATGGCTAAGCCCCATAAAACTTCATTCACACACAGGCAGCAGGACAGACTTGCCCCACAGATTTCAGTTTGCAGACTCCTGTTTCAAAGTTCTCCTGTGGAAAATAAAAGCTCAAAATACACCACAGCCTCCAAGTCTTCACTGATGGCATGAGATAAAAAGGAGTAAAAGGACCCAGTACTCTGAGTTGATTCTGAGGTGCCCTGTGCACAAAGATGACCTGGAGAAACAATGTGAGCCCCATGGAAAGGCAAAGTAGAACATCCTATTTACAGAAGGAGGAACTGACCTCAAAGCCAAACTAATTTATGGAGGAAAATAGCACAGGAAAGCGTGTCCCAGGGTAATAAGATGTTGGGGACACGGTAGTAACAATCACAAGGAAGTCAACAGTTGTGCTTCTTTGTTGCTGGGACGCCCACAGCCTGGGTATAAAAGCTGCCGAGGGAGGCAGCCTGCAGACATCTCCAGCTCTCCTCCAGACACCAGCCAACCCCACGCCACCATGTGCCACACCAGCTGCTCCTCAGGCTGCCAGGCTGCCTGCGTGCCCAGCTCCTGCCAGCCATCCTGCAGCACGTCCAGTCCCTGCCACACGTCCTGCTTCACATCCAGCCCCTGCCAGCCAACCTGCAACACGTCCAGCACCTGCCAGGCGACCTGCGTGCCCGTGAGTTACAGGCCAGTCATACGTCTGCCAGTGACCTACAAGCCCTCCCTGTGCGTGACTCCTTCCTGCCAGTCCTCTGTGTTCCTGCCCGTGAGCTACAGGCCAGCCGTGTATGTGGCCCCCTCCTGCCAGTCCTCCGGGTGCTACCAGCCCTCCCGCCCCACCCTGGTCTGCAGACCCGTCTCCTGTAGCACCCCCTCCTGCTTTTGATCACGAGCCTCCTCCCAGCTGCTCCCAGTGCAGACGGGGTCACACCTGTACCCCTCTCAACATGAGTCCTCGGTGGACCTCCAGGTTCTGCATGTGACAGATGAAAACCATGATTGACCAACCTCTGAACCCAAGCAAGAACGTGGCGGGATGATCTGGACCCTTCTGTGAACTGGTGCATTCCCCCTACCCACTGCCAGGAAGCCCTGGTTCCCAGGGTCCTTCTCTGTCTCCTGAAGGAAACCACACCCCACGGGAGCCAAATAAACCATGCTATCTCAATGCAGCCTGTCCTCCTGTTTTATCTTCACATATTTTTAAGTTTTCTTCTTGTAGGTGAATACAAATCTTAAGTACAGAGGACCCTCCTGAAAGAGCCCTCTTGACAGTTCAGCTGAAGGTAGAAGAGGGTCCTTGGTGGGTGGTAGGTGGGGGAGGGTGTGTCCCCACCCATGGCTGCCACTCAAGACTCACATTGTGGATGGGGGAGGACTTCCCCTTTCTCTGAGGTAGGTAGGGTGGGAAACAGATCTGGACTCAGGACCCAGCTGGGGCCTAAAGGATGACCAACAGGGAGGCCAGAGAGACTCACACAAGCCCACCACACATAAAAAGGGGAATAAGGCTGTCCCCGTGAGAAAAGGCAGATCTGAAAAAGTCTTATTCCTCAGCCCCAGACACACAGGGCCTTCCAAGGCTGACCCTGGACCAAAACCAGAGAGCCCTCCATCCTCCTGGCTCCAGCCTGCCCAGCACAGCTCCCTGAGTGGCATCAGTCTTCACCAGGGATAGGCAGACAGGTGTAGAGGTAATTTCTGCATGACAGGAATGCAGGGGAAGCTGAAAATGTAGGACAGAGCAAAAACACTGTGTCCACAGCCCTTCTCCTAAACACAAGGTGCTAACAGCTCCCCACAGGAATCTGAAGTCACTGGTATCCTGAAGGTCCTCAAGTAATAACAAAACCCAAACCAAGGTCAAAGCAGTTGGATGCAAATTGCTGCCCAAACATTGATGACTTGAGAAAAGCAGAGTCAAGGCATACCTATTCCCAGAAGGAAACACTGCTTATGTCCATTTAAAACCTAGACAGCATATTAAAAATCAGAGACATCACTTTGCCAACAAAGGTCTGTCTAGTCAAAGCTATGGTTTTTCCAGTAGTCATGTACAGATGTGAGAGTTGGACCATAAAAAAGGCTGAGCACCAAAGAATCAATGCTTTTGAACTGTGGTGTTGAAAAAGACTCTTGAGAGTCCTTTGGATAGCAAGGAGATGAAATCAGTCAATCCTAAAGGAAATCAACCCTGAATATTCATTGGAAGGACTGATGTTGAAGCTGAAGCTCCAATACTTTGGCCACCTGATATGAAGAGTTGACTCATTGAAAGGGACCGTGATGCTGGGAAAGATTGAGGGCAGGAGGAGAAGGGAGCTACAGAGGATGAGATGGTTGGATGTCATCATCAACTCAATGGACATGAACTTGAGCAAACTCCGGAAGACAGTGAAGGACAGGAAAGTCTGGGGTGTTGCAGTCCATAAGGGTCACAAAGAGTCAGACACGACTTAAGAGCTGAACATCAACAACAGCAAATTAACACATGCTATCTGATATTCAAGGGCTTCCCTGTTGGCTCAGCAGTAGAGAACATACCCACCAATGCAGGAGACTTCAATTCAATCACTGGGTCAGAAAGATCCCTAAAGAGGAAAATGGCTGCCCATTCTAGTATTATCGCCTGGGAAATCCCACGGACAGAGGAACCTGGTGGGCCACAGTCCATGGTGTCCCAGAGAATCAGACTTGTCTGAGCAACGGAGCATGCATGCATCTGATATTCAGCAAAACTCGGAAGACAGTCAAAAAAACAGGGGGAGAATATGAATTCATTGTCAACAGACAAAGCAGTCAACACAACTAGACTCAAAGTGACCCAGATATTGGAGCCATCAGACTGAAAGCTTAAAATAACTATGAGCAGTGAAATAAATCAGAGAAAGAAATTCTGTATGATCACTTATATGTGGAATCTAAGAGAAAAAAGCCTCATAGATACAAAGAGACTGGTGGTTTCCAGAGGTGGGAAGAGGTGTAGACAAAATGGGTTAAGGGGATCAAAAGGTATAAACTTCTGCTTATACAACAGTAAGTCCTCAGGATGCGATGTACAGCATGCTATGAGAGAAAAAGCATTTATTTTTAATTATTTACTTGTATTTAGAGAAATAAAACAGAATTGTGGAAATATGTAACCAGCCAGGACCCTATGGGGCATTCCCAGAATAGGACACACACACACCGTGTCTGCACCTGCCTTTTTTTTGTAGGAAAACTTCAAAGTATAAATTTAATCAGAGCATAACTGTGTCAAAGTATAAAGAAGAGAGAAAATGCAGAAATAGAGGAAAACAGTCAAGCAAGACAACACAATAATAGTTTAGCCATTAAACAAAGTCAAGGACCTTGAGTTCTTCCTAAGGGCAGAGTCCCTTGGACTGCAAGGAGATCCAGCCAGTCCATTCTAAAGGAGATCAGTCCTGGGTGTTCATTGGAAGGACTGATGCTAAAGATGAAACTCCAATACTTTGGCCACCTCATGCGATGAGTTGACTCACTGGAAAAGACTCTGATGCTGGGAAGGATTGGGGGCGGGAGGAGAAGGGGACAACAGAGAATGATATGGCTGGATAGCATCACCGACTTGATGGACATGAGTTTGAGCGAACTCCGGGAGTTGGTGATGGACAGGGAGGCCTGGCGTGCTGTGATTCATGGGGTCGCAAAGAGTTGGACACGACTGAGTGACTGAACTGAACTGAACTGAAGGGCTATAGATAATATTCTGAGCCATGTCCTTGGAGCTGTTTTGCTCATACTGAAACCCCCAGTAGGTGGGAAAAGTTAACTGTGTGCTGCCCACAAGCATGGAGACCCCAGATCAGTTAGAACCAGAAGGTCGATGATGTTTACTCCTGATTACCTCACCAACAACCGATCAGAAGGTCATCCATGAGCTGATCATACACCCAACAACCCTCCTCCCTCACCCTGTTTTTAAAAATATTTTCCTCAAAGCCTTTGGGGGAATTGGGGTCTTTTAAGCACTAGCTGCCTGGACTGCTTGCTTTGCACCTGCCGTAAATGCTGGACTTTCCTGCGCCACAACCTGGTGTTGGTAGACTGGTCTTGCTGTACACAGGGTGAGCAGACTTGAGTTAGGTTCAGTAACAAAGAGAGTGAATGTCTTTTAAAATAGAGAAAGGAACAGGCTTTGGGGAAACACATAGCACTTCTAGAAACAAAAGATTAAGTAGTGGAAATTAAAAACTCATTCCAACAGAATATTAGACACCGTTGAAGAGAGAATTAGAAAAATTAGAAGACAGTTGAAATCACGTGTCATCCTTTTCTGGGAGTTGCCTCAGTTGAAGACGATTTTCTTGACCAAGGTCAGACCCCCTTCTCAGGAAAACTCACATCTAAAGCTTTTATTTTTATTATTTATTTATTTGGCTGTACCAGGTCTTAGCTGCAACATACAGAATCTTTAGTTGAGGCATGTGGGATCTAATTCCCTGACCAGGGATTGAACCTTGGGCCCCCTGCATTGGTAGAATGGAGTTTTAGCCACTGGACCACCAGGGAAGTCCCAAAGCTCACATCTTATTCCTGATCCAGGGCAATAAAGGGCTGTTCTGGGTCCGCAACACAGGACAGCACTGAAAGACCCTCCCAGCTGGAGAGCTGCCTCTCGAGTCATTGACTGCGTCATGGGCTAACTTTTCCTGAGTCCAAACCTCTCCCACTCCCTCTCCCTCAATAGCTGTTGATCCCAAGAGAGCTCCCTAAGAAACCTAGTATCTGGCACCTCCATCTGCAGCAAAGGACCTGGAAGCAATGGCATCCTTGCAGCCTTGTTGTTGCTATTGTTCAGTCACTCAGCCGTGTCTGACTCTTTGCGACCCCAAGGACTGCAGCACACCAGGCTTCCCTGTCCATCACCAACTCCCGGAGCTTGCTCAAACTCATGTCCATTGAGTCAGTGATGCCATCCAACCATCTCATCCTCTGTCGTCCCCTTCTCTTCCTGCCTTCAATCTTTCCCAGCATCAGAGTCTTTTCCAATGAGTCAGTTCTTCATATCAGGTGGCCAAAGTATAGATATATACACACATAAATATACATAAGAGCATATATATACACATATACATTTATAAGCATGTATGTGTACAGTTGTTGCTGCTGCTGCTGCTAAGTCGCTTCAGTTGTGTCTGACTCTGTGCGACCCCACAGACGGCAGCCCACCAGGCTCCCCCATCCCTGGGATTCTCAAGGCAAGAACGCTGGAGTGGGTTGCCATTTCCTTCTCCAATGTATGAAAGTGAAAGTGAAGTCGCTCAGTCGTGTCCAACTCTTAGTGACCCCATGGACTGCAGCCTACCAGGCTCCTCTGTCCACGGGATTTTCCAGGCAAGAGTACTGGAGTGGCTTGCCATTGCCTTCTCCATGTGTATAGTTGCTGCTGCTGCTGCTGAGTCACTTCAGTCGTGTCCGACTCTGTGTGACCCCCTAGACGGAAGCCCAACAGGCTCCCCCGTCCCTGGGATTCTCCAGGCAAGAACACAGGAGTGGGTTGCCATTTCCTTCTCCAATGTGTGAAAGCAAAAAGTGAAAGTGAAGTCGCTCAGTCGTGTCCGACCCTTAGCGATCCCACGGACTGCAGCCTACCAGGCTCCTTCATCCATGGGATTTTCTAGGCAAGAGTACTGGAGTGGCTTGCCATTGCCTTCTCTGATGTGTATAGTTAGAGATCTGTAAAAGTTACTAGGAAACCAAAAAATAATTCTGTAAATTGATTAAAAGGACAGAATAAATCATATATCCGAGCTTCTCTGTAAAAAGAGCATTTTGGTGTAACCAAACAGGCATCGAAGGAAAGTCCTTTACAGAAGAATTCCAGGTTAAAAACGTAGATGAGTTGATAGGCTTAGCCAGTCGCCACCTTCCGATGCCTGGTGATGTAACAGATCTAAGACCAGACTTTCAGTGGTGACTGAAACTGAGCTGAAAGGCTGATGGGAACAGGCTGACAACAGTCCCCAGGGATGAGCCCCAGCATCTCCCCACCGTGATGCACTTGGGAGCACACAACTCCTGTGAAGTGTTCTCACCACAGGAGTTGAACCTGCATTTCAGCCTGTCCACAGGTCCCCCATTTTACAAGAAATATAGGGGATGGAGGATTATTTTAAAGAACACCTAATCCAGAATACAGAAAACTCCCCAGGACTATGACTGAGTTTCTTTAGTGACTGCATGCTATAAGAACTGCTACAAACCAGAAAGGACTTTTAAAACATTTTTTAAATTTTTGCTTGTGCTGGGTCTTCACTACTGCACACAGCCTTTCTCTAATTCTGGCCAGCAGAGGCTACTCCCTAATTGCAGCGCGCAGGCTTCTCTTCGTGGCGGCTTCTCTTGTTGCAGAGCTGTGAGGGCTTCAGCAGTTGCAACTCTCGGGCTCCAAATTGTGGGCTCAGTAGTTGTTGCCCCATGTCAGCTGGAATCTTCCTGGATCAGGGATCGAACATGTGTACTCTGCTTTGGAAGGTGGATTCTTTACCACTGGACCACCAGGGAAGTCCAGAAGGGACTTAAGGGTAGCATCACCCATGTGCTTTATGCGAGCCTTGTTTGGATTCTGATCTGAACAAACAAGTACTTTAAATGTCTTGTTTTAGACAATTGGAGTAAATTGGACAGACTCGGTGTGAGTTAACCACTACCTTCTGGAGCTCAGTACTTCACATTTGTATAATTGCTCATAGTATATACATTGCTGCTGTGTTTTTCAGTCCTTAAGTTGTGTTCAACTCTTTGCAACGCCATGGACTGCAGCACTCTGAGCTTCCCTGTCTTTCACTGTTCCCTGGAGTTTGCTCAAATTCATGTCCATTGAGTCACTGATGCTGTCCAACCATTTCATCCTCAGCTGCCCTCTTTTCCTTCTGCCCTCAATATTTCCCAGCATCACAGTCTTTTCCAGTGAGTTGGCTCTTTGCATCAGGTAGTCAAAGAATTGGAGCTTCAGCTTCAGCATCAGTCCTTCCAATGCCTATTCAGGGTTGATTCCCTTTGATATTGACTGGTTAGTATAATAGTGTCAACTGGAAAAAACGCACAGCCTAAAAGTTGAGAATTATGCTTTATTCAATGGACATTCTGCAAACTTCAAGCCCAGGACCCAGCGTCTCAGATCACTCTGACTGCTCCAAAGATGCCAGGCAGGGAGCCAGGATATGTAGGAGCTTTGCAACAAAGACCAGGTGGTTGGAACATCAAAAGATGACTGCTGATTAAAGGAAACCAGGTGTCTCAGGTTAAGCAATTTAGCACTTTTCTACGTATGGGAGGATACAGGAGTCTGGGCTCCTTGAAATCATCCCTTTGATGTGAAACCTCAGCTATCTGGGGCCAGTATCCTGCTTTTCTCCATCCGAATCCCCTCGGCATGTGCAGCTGGGGGAGGGGGTGCTGCAGTGGCTGAGGGCTTGGCAGTGGGCAGGCCATTTGTCTCCATCCTGAGTTCCCACAGGGCTCACAGTTGGGGCAGCTGTAATGAGATGATTTGACGGCTGTAACCTCCTTTGTTTACTGCCATGGCAGGCCACATTTTTCTTTCACAATAGACACATGTCTATCCATACACACATAGATTTTTTTCTTCATTTATTTATTTGTAATTGAAGGATAATTACAATACTGTGTTGATTTCTGCCATACATCAACATGAATCAGCCCTAGATATACATATGTCCCCTCCCTCTTGAGCCTCCCCCCCCACCTACCATCCCATCCCTCCCCTCTAGGTTGTCACAGAGCTCTGGTTTGAGTTCCCTGAGTCACACAGCAAATTCCCACTGGCTGTCTATGTTAGTGTATATGTTTCCATGCTATTTGCTCCACTAGTCCCACTCTCCTTCCTACCCCTGACCCCGTGTCCATAAGTCTCTTTTCTATGTCTGTGTGCTAAGTCACTTCGTCGTGTCTGACTCTTTGCGACCCTATGGACCGTAACTTGTCAAGCTCCTCTATCCATGGGATTCTCCAGGCAAGAATTCGAGAGTAGGTTGCCATTTCCTCCTCCAGGGGATCTTCCCAACTCAGAGATTGAACCCACGTCTCTTACATCTCCTGCCTGGGCAGGCAGGTTCTTTACCACTAGTGCCACCTGCAAAGTCCTAGGCATCTCCACTGCTGCCCTGCAAATAGGCTCATCAGTGCCATCTTTCTAGATCCCATATATATGTGTTAATACATGATATTTGTTTTTCTCCTTCTGACTCGTTTCACAGTGTATATTAGGATCTAAGTCCATCCACCTCATTAGCACTGACTCAAATGTGCTCATTTTTATGACTGAGTAACATTCCATTTTGAATATGTACCACAGTTTCTATATCCAGTCATTTGTCGACGGACATCTATGTTGCTTCCATGTCCTAACCATTGTAAAAAGTGCTGCAGTGAATATTGGGGTACATGTGGCCTTTTCAATTTTTCTCTTCTCAGGATATATGCTCAGTAGTGGGACTGCTGGGTAGACACATAGGGTTTTTTTTTTAATGTACTTAAAATTAATCTGCTCCCCTTGATAAAATATTAAGGGGTTTTTCCCATGTTGACACACATAGATATGCCTTGTTCTTCTTAATGCTTGCGTCGTATTTCATTACACAAGACATCCAGAATAACAACATTTCTCTCTGGTGACTCAGATAGTAAAGAATCCACCTGCAATGCAGGAGACCCAGGTTTGATCCCTGGGTTGGGAAGATCCCCTGGAGAAGGAAATGGCAAGCCACCCCAGTATTCTGGCCTGGAGCATCCCATGGACAGAGGAGCCAGGCAGGCTACAGTCCATGGGATCAAAAAGAATTGGACATGACTGAGCGACAAACACTTTCACTTTTATTAACCATTTTCATCTGGCCTCCTTTTCTGCAGTTGTTATTGTTACAGTGTGGTCACAAACACCCTCATGTATATCTCTGTGCAAGCATACCTGTTGGGCTGTTTCCTAGGCAAAAATATCCACTTTTTAAAGAAAGGTGAAATGCCCTGGAATGACCCCAGTCCCAGGCTGCAATCACTACATACATAGCAGAGCTGGATGGAATCCAAAGCCTGGTCTGTCTGTCCAAAAGCTGATCACATCTTCTGCCTCCTGCCCTGCCTCCGATTCTGGGGACTCTTTCAGATGGTGCGGTGAACTGACTGTAAAAGCCTCAAGAAGGGGTTGCAGTGGCAGCCCACCAGGCTGACAGTCACTGCAAGTGTCTAAAACTTACAATCAGTGATTCTGGGGATCGTGAGCCACCCACCCCCCACCCCCAGTGTTGAGTGACCTTTCTCAGTCAGAATCCAGTAAACCAAAGGAGCCCATGGCTGCCGACTGGGGTTGTCCTGGCAGTAACCAGGCGATGGCAGAGGATGAGACTGCGGGTGTGGCGGATTCCTCTAGGGCTTACACTTGGTAACACACACCTGCCGCACCCAGGGGCTTCAAGATCTCGTCCATTGAATTGAGGACCTTAGATGAAAAAGGACAATGATGCCTCTCGAGTGGGTGGCCCCGAGAGAGGCTCCCCTGTCTTGTCCCCTTCCACGGGGCAATGGGGCCAACCTGGAATCAGAAGGCTTCTTTTCTGGTATCTCTCCCAACCTGTTTTATCCATTTCTGCAAAAGAGGCATTGCCTAGCAACCAGAGAGGAGCAATGACGTTCTTGGACTATTCCATTCCACTCCTGTAACACTTAACTTTGGTTGATTATTAGCACCTGCAGTGGGAAGGTGGCAACCAGCTTTAAAGAAAAGCAAATTCTGTAAAGTCACCAGAGAGCAGAAAGGGCACTTCTAGCCTGACTTTGGGAAGATGTCTAGCCAGTATGAGATTTTTCAGTTCTCAGAAAGAATCTTTCTTCCTAAACCTGCAAGATTCCCTGGGCAAGAAGACAATAGACGCTAAGAAAACTCTTTGAAATATGAGCCCTTCCATTTGCTTTCTAATCTGGAAAGCTGCGAGGCAAATTTGATCTTTTCTTGCCCGCCTCTCTTGACACTCATAGCCTTTACATTTTGTAAGTATATTGAGCAACTGGAAAATAATATGGTGTAGTAACTATGATATACCATTAATGGGCTTTCTGTGTATTTCTCTATAAGAATGTGTTAATAATTTACTTGGAGTCACTGTTGGTGCAGTGGTAGAGAGACTTTTCAAAGAGCCATTTCTATCACTAGGTAAATAATCCTAGATAAGCTTTGCTTACCCCAAGACTCAGGTATCTTGGAAACTTCAAGGTATGCCTTTGGGAAAGTCCATTTGGCTGAGGTCCTACCATAGCAAACTGGTACCAAAAAAAAAAAAAAGAAATTCACCCACTTGCTCACACAGAGAAGATATCAGGCACTTTTGCATAATACAAGTTTCTATGAAAAAAGCAAAACGGCTGTCTGAGGAGGCCTTACAAATAGCTGTGAAAAGAAGAGAAGCAAAAAAGCAAAGGAGAAAAGGAAAGATATAAGCATCTGAATGCAGAGTTCCAAAGAATAGCAAGGAGAGATAAGAAAGCCTTCCTCAGTGATCAATGCAAAGAAATAGAGGAAAACAACAGAATAGGAAAAACAAGAGATCTCTTCAAGAAAATTAGAGATTCCAAGGGAACATTTCATACAAAGATGGGCTCGATAAAGGACAGAAATGGTATGGACCTAACAGAAGCAGAAGATATTAAAAAGAGGTGGCAAGAATACACAGAAGAACTGTACAAAAAAGACCTTCACGACCAAGATAGTCATGATAACGTGATCACTGACCTAGAGCCAGACATCTTGGAATGTGAAGTCAAGTGGGCCTTAGAAAGCATCACTACAAACAAAGCTAGTGGAGGTGATGGAATTCCAGTTGAGCTATTTCAAATCTTGAAAGATGATGCTGTGAAAGTGCTACACTCAATATGCCAGCAAATTTGGAAAACTCAGCAGTGGCCACAGGACTGGAAGAGGTCAGTCTTCATTCCAATCCGAAAGAAAGGCAATGCCAAAGAATGCTCAAACTACCGCACAATTGCACTCATCTCACACGCTAGTAAAGTCGTGCTCAAAATTCTCCAAGCCAGGCTTCAGCAATATGTGAACCGTGAACTCCCAGATGTTCAAGCAGGTTTTAGAAAAGGCAGAGGCACCAGAGATCAAATGCCAACATCCGCTGGATCATGGAGAAAGCAAGAGAGTTCCAGAAAAACATCTATTTCTGCTTCATTGACTATGCCAAAGCCTTTGACTGTGTGGATCACAATAAACTGTGGAAAATTCTGAAAGAGATGGGAATACCAGACCACCTGATCTGCCTCTTGAGAAACCTGTATGCAGCTCAGGAAGCAACAACAGACTGGTTCCAAATAGGAAAAGGAGTGCGTCAAGGCTGTATATTGTCACCTTGCTTATTTAACTTATATGCAGAGTATGTCATGAGGAAAGCTGGGCTGGAAGAAGCACAAGCTGGAATCAAGATTGCCGGGAGAAATATCAATAATCTCAGATATGCAGATAACACTACCCTATGGCAGAAAGTGAAGAGGAACTCAAAAGCCTCTTGATGAAAGTGAAAGAGGAGAGTGAAAAGGCTGGCTTGAAGCTCAACATTCAGAAAACAAAGATCATGGCATCTGGTCCCATCACTTCATGGGAAATAGATGGAAAAACCGTGGAAACAGTGTCAGACTTTATTTTCTGGGGCTCCAAAATCACTTCAGATGCTGATTGCAGCCAGGAAATTAAAAGACGCTTACTCCTTGGAAGGAAAGTTATGACCAACCTTGATAATATATTAAAAAGCAGAGACATTACTTTGCCAACCAAGGTCCGTCTAGTCAAGGCTATGGTTTTTCCCATGGTCATGTATGAATGTGAGAGTTGGACTGTGAAGAAAGCTGATTGCCGAAGAATTGATGCTTTTAAACTGTGGTGCTGGAGAAGACTCTTGAGAGTCCCTTGTACCGCAAGGAGATCCAACCAGTCCATTCTAAGGGAGATCGATCCTGGGTGTTCATTGGAAAGACTGATGCTAAAGCTGAAACTGCAATACTTTGGCCACCTCATGCGACAAGTTGACTCACTGGAAAAGACCCTGCTGCTGGGAGGGATTGGGAGCAGGAGGAGAAGGGGACGACAGAGAATGAGATGGCTGGATGGCATCACCAACTCGACGGACATGAGTTTGGGTGAACTCCGGGAGTTGGTGATGGACAGGGAGGCCTGGCGTGCTGTGATTCATGGGGTCGCGGAGAGTCGGACACAACTGAGCGACTGAACTGAACTGAACTGATAGACGTGTGAACAAAGAATGTCCCCTACCCTTCTGGTAAAAGGAGGATGCTGTAGCCATCAAGCCAGCAGCCACTGCAGCCGTCCTGCCTGTGCATCCTGAGGGGATTCAGGATGGAGAAAAGCAGGATGCTGGCCCCAGACTGTTAAGTAAGTGCTCATGCATGCTGGGTCGCTGAGTTATGTCCGACTGTTTGCGACCCATGGACTGTAGCCCACCAGGCTCCTCTGTCCATGAGATTATCCCGGCAAGAACACTAGAGTGGATTGCCATCTCCTCCTCCAGGGGATTGTCCTGACCCAGGGATCAAACCTGGGGCTCCTTCGGCTCCTGCACTGGCAGGTAGATTCTTTACCACTGAGCCACCTGGGAAGCCCAGTGATTGTTAAGGGGCACATCATAGGGGTGGTTTCCGTGAGCCCAGACTCTCACATCTTCCCATACAGAGAAGAGCACTAAGATCATTAACCTGAGATGTCTGGTTTTCTTTAATTAATCTTTTGATATTCCAACTGTATAGCTCTTTTTCTAAAAAAGATGTTTTTTCTTTGATGTGGACCATTTTTTAAAAGTCTTTATTGAATTTGTTATAATATTGTTTCTATTTTATGTTTTGGTTTTTGGGCCCCCAGGTATCTTAGTTTCCTGACTAGGTATTGAACTTGCAACCCATGCACTGGAAGGCAAATTCTTAACCACTGGACAGCCAGGGATGTGCCCCAACTACATAGGAGTTGATTGCAAAAACTCCTGTGTATCCTGGCTCCTCCTTGACCTCTTTGGAACAGTCTCTCAGAGCGATCTGAGTGGCTGCCTCTTGAGGTGAACCCTCAATATGTCCCCAGATAAAACATAATTCTCAACTTTTAGGTTGTGCATTTTTTTTTCATTTGACAGACTCAATGAAGGGCAAGAGCCGTGCTTGCCCAGCGCTCAGGACAAGCGTCGAGCATTTCTTCAACCTTGCAAGTCACAGTTCCTATTAAAAGGAGGGACAAGAGCTTGCTCCACATTCTTGCCTCCTGAAGTGGGAACCACAGTTGAGATTTTGGTGTGTTTTTTAAGAAACCCTTTTTCTGTGTTTTGTGTGTACGTGTGCTGTTGGGTGTAGCAGGAATAGTTTGCTTTTTATAAAGATGTGGTTATATTGTTGGTAGAACTTTGTTTCCTGCTTTTTTCTCTCATGTCTTGTTTGTGATGTAGATCTATTAGCAAAACAAATCGCTATGGTGGCTGTCAGCCTCCTGTTTGTGGTCCTTGATGCTTTGTACACAATACTTTGCTATTTATAATAATCTGCTGTATGGGAGTGCGTGTTCAGTCATTCAGTTGTCTGACTCTTCTGCAACCCCATGGACTATTTCCCACCAGGCTCTTCTGTCCATGGAATTTTTCAGGCAAGAATACTGGAGTGGGTAGCCATTTCCTTCTCCAGGAGACCTTTCCGCCTCTGGGACTGAACCTACACCTCCTGCCTCTCCTGCATTGGCAGGTGGATTCTTTACCACTGAGCCACTTGAGAAGCCTGTATGGGGAGAGGGGGACCTTAAAAATAAGGAATCAGAATTTAGATTCAGAAAACACTGGACCACCATGGAAGTCCCCTCAAAGGGGACTTTTATCTCCCACTTTCAGGAGGAAAAGGGAATTCAGAGGGCCTTTCTTAAACCAGCTTCTTGAACCTTCAGCTACATTTGATACTTAGGTCAACAGGGCAGTTTTGGGGTGACCTGTTCTGTCCCCCTGACAGCAGAGAGTCTTTGCGAACTTCCTTCCAGTTAATTGAGATGCTCCATCTCACAGAGGTCACCCCTGTGCTGGACAAGGGCTTACCTGGGATGTGAAAAGCCCAGCTACCTTCCCCTTGCTCCACCCAGAGTCCTGTGAATGCTTCTGCAAGTAAGAGAAGATGGCCCTCCCTGGGACATGTCCAGCCAGGCAGTCAAGCAAGGGGGGCTGGGTGTGGTCTCCCCAGTGGCTATGCCCAGCTTGGTGACGCACTGGCAGCCCTGTCATGGGCCTGGCATCTGTCTGTTAGCTGATCTGACGACTGCCAAGCCCTCAAAGCCTGCACTGAACAGCTGATTGTGAAAGAAAGAACACCCTGGTTTCCACCCCAGCTCAGCCACTAGTCACTCACTAAGGTGTCCTGGGAAATTCCCGCCGTTTCTGGGGTGATTCCTGCAGCTCTGAGATGAAGAGAGCTAAGCCGTCTCAGTAAGTCTCAAACTCCCCCACCCCTCAGGCACCTCCTGGGGCATCCTCGGTCCTGTGTTGCCTCCTCAAAGTTCACAGTGTCTTCTGAGACGTCTGTTTTATCTTTGAGTCATGAAATACTGTCATTCTGTTACGTGGTTGCTTTACAATAAAAATAAAACCTCAGCCCCATAAATTGCCCCTCTCAGATGTCTAGTCTGAACACCTGATATTGGGGTACATTGCTGGCCAGTCGCACTATGCCTCAAGGTGGTCCCAGCCCTCTATCCCTGGCTCACAGAGAGGAGAGAGGGTCGAGGACTCACCAAACTTCCCACTTCCATCCCCATGAGAGGTTGATGACTCCCGCTGAGTTCAGGTCCCAGCTTCATCACTATTAGCTGTGTGGCTGTTGTCTGTTTTCAGTCGCCAAGTCGTGTTCGCTTCTTTGAGACCCAAGAACTGCAGCCTGCCAGGCTTCCCTGTCCTCCGCTCTCCCCAGACTGTGCTCCAATTCTTCCTCTATCTTCAAACCCATGTCCATTGAGTCGGCAATGCCATCCAACCATCTCATCCTCTGTCACCCGCTTCTCCCCAGCCCTCAACATTTCTCAGCATCAGGGTCTCTTCCAATGAGTTGGCTCTTCGCATCAGGTGGCCTAAGTATTGGAGCTTCAGCTTCAGCATCAGTCCTTCCAATGAGGATTCAGGGTTGATTTCCTTTAGGACCAGCTGCGTGACTGCAGGCAAGTCACTCAGCCTCTCTGTGTCTCCCTTCGCCAGCACAGAAAGTGGAGGTGACAATACCAGCAGCAGGGCTGTGGTGAAGGACACTCAGCACACGGAAATCGCTTCATGTGACGAGTGTCTCAGCCCCTTTCATCTCAAGATCCTCTTCCTTCCAACCCGCTCCCCTCTCATCACCTTTACCTCTACCTTCAAGCTCAGGTAAATTTCTCTTCCATCTTATTTAACCTTTCCCCGATTTCCTTCTCCCCTTACCTGTGTCTCCCTCTTTTTTATGTTGTCCTACTTGTGACCCTAAGATGACCTCAGGGGCTGGGGCTCGGTATCAAAAGCCTTAAGGTCATGTGCCCTTGACTATTCATCTTCCAGCGCTGGAATCCATCCTCCTTTGAGCCTTCATCCAGCATGGGCGCATCAGTGATGCAGATGGTGGCCTCCTTGATGGTGAGTTGCTCGGGAATCCACTTACCAAGCTCGCAGGGGCTGTGTGTGTTGGCAGACAGAGGTGGCCACGCTGTGCCCCGTCGGGACCATGAGGTCATTCAAGATGCAGTCACAGCTCAGAGGCGAACATAAAACAGCATCTTCTAATATTCCAGCACTGAAAATCTTTATTGAACAATTTTAAACACTGTACAAATGTCTCCAGACCAAAAGCCTAAAGCTGTTCTGCTTGCAGTATGGCAAGGGGAACGTGAGTGCCAGCCCTTCCAGCACCCCCACCCTCCACTGTGGCCCACCTTGGCATCCCATCCGAGCCTGCAAGCATCCCTGTGGAGACTATGCAGTGGGGCAGGGGTGTGCCTGCTGTGCCATCAAGTGGGCAAAACAGGACCCAAATCTTACAGTAGATCTTAGGTTTTGAGATAGTGCCCACAGACGGCCTCAATCCATTCAGGCTGCTCCTGGAGCAGGTATCACAGCTCACAAGAAACAGAGGGCTTCCCTGGTTAAGGGCCAGCGGTTAAGGATCCACCTGCCAATGCAGGGGACACGAGTTCAATTCGCGGTCCAGGAAGATCCCACATGTCATGGGGCAACTAAGCCCGTGCGCCACAGCTGCTGAAGCCCAAGTGCTCCAGACCCACCAGCCACAACAAGAGAAGCCCTCACACCACAACTGGAGAGCAGCCCCCACCACTACAGAACACCCACACAGCAAAAGACCCAGTTCAGCCAAATATAAATAACTAAATAATTTTTAAAAAAACAGACAACAGATATTCATTTCTCCCAGCTCTGGAGGGTGTAGGGGGGCCAGTCGGTGAGGGTCCTCTTTCCGGCTTCACCCTTCTCCCTGCATCCTCACCTGGAGAGGGGACACGGTGCTCTCTGGAGTCTCTTTGACAAGGGCACTGATCCCGTTTATGTGGGCTCCACCCCGGGGTCCTCATTGCCTCCCAAAGACCCCAGCCCCCTAACATCACGTTGGGCCTTAGGAGCTCAGGATTTGAATTTTGAGGGAACACACAACTAAGGTCGAGCACTTACCTGGGCTTCCCTGGAGGCTCAGCCGGTAAATCCACCTGGAACGCAGGAGACCTGGCTTCGACCCCTGGGTGGGGAAGAGTCCCCTAGAGGAGGGCAGGGCAACCCACTCCAGTATTCTTGCTGGAGCATCCCATGGACAGAGGAGCCTGGTGGGCTGTAGTCCACAGGCTCACAAAGAGTGGGATACGACTGAATGGCTAAGCACAGCACAGCACAGCACTTACCTACAGAAAACACTGAAAGGGCACCAATTTGTTACAGATGATTTTCTCTGGATGGTGAGATTGCAACTGTTTTAAAGCTTTCTTTTTCTTTGGCGTTTTCAAAAAAAGTTAGCATAAATACATGACTTTTATATTAAGGACAAGAGTCAATAAAAGTCTCTCTGGCAGCAATAGGAGCTGAAATTGACGGCCTTAGTTGAGGGCAGAGGGTGGGGGGAGGCAGGACGATGCTGTAGAGCCGGGGACCCAGACCTGGACCTGACACTGGACACTGTGAGCTCCATCTCAGGGTCCCCGGGAGCCAGTGAGGGTTAAGCAGGGAGGTTGGATCATCCCATATGGAGGACACTTGGGGTTGCTTAGAGTAATGGGACAGACAGAAGGGATGGAGCAGTGGGTGGACCACCAGGGTGCATAGCCTGCTTGCCTTCAGGGACACACAGGAGGAATGGAACAGTGGTTGGACCACCAAGGTGCATGGCCAGCTTGCCTTCTGTGTGAAGGGCTTCAGGAGCCACCCTGGTGGGGTGATCACTGTGCCCAGCCCACTCTGCATCACCCTTTAAGGAGCCAGCAAAGCAAAGCAGATGTGGCATTGGCAATCCAGGTTAAAACGCTGCCAGAGGCACCGTCCTTGGGAGTAGCTGCAGCCGCCTCTCCTTCCGGGCTTCCACAGGAAGGTGGAGAGACAGGAACGAAGAGGGATACAGAAGCAGGTGGGCGTGCCAAGGTCCGGATTCTGGAGGTGAAGCCGCTGAGCCATGGGGGAGAAAGGTGGGACCCCTCTCCCTCTGAGTGGAGGGAGACAGGAGAGGGTTAGGAAGAGGTGAGCTTGGGAGGGGAGCAAAGTCGCTGAGGACAGCCCTGAAGGTGTGGTGGACTGGGAGGGGAAGGGTTGGTGGTTGGGGTGATATGGGGTGGGCAGGGGGCGGTGAAGATTTGGGAACAGGTGCTGTGATTAAAGAGGAGAAGAACCCTTCCATCACAGGTCCTGATGGGTGAATTGTGTCCCCCAAAGATAGACTTGAGTCCTATCCCCAGTACCCAAGAAAGTGATCTGATTTGGAAGTGATGGTCTCTGCAGACATAGTCAAGTTCAGATGAGATCAGGCTGGTTTAGCATGGGCCCTGAGTGGTGAGAGGTGTCCCTATGAAAAGCTGGAGACACATAGAGCCTGGAGGAAGAGGCTGTGTGAAGGCAGAGGCAGAGACTGGAATGATGCAGCCACAAGCCAAGGGCTGCCAGCAGCTACCAGACTCTGGGAGAGACAGGGAAGCTCCTCCCCTGGAACCCCAAGAAAGCAGGGCCCCGAGGACACCTTGGGTACAACTTCTGGCTACCAGACTGAGGGCACAGTGTCTGCTGTTTAAGCCCCCAGGTTGCGGTACATTGGTGCAGCAGCCCTGGGAAGCCAGTGCTGGTCCTCATAGACACTGCCCATAGCACGCTCCCCATCTGGTCCCTGATGGACACATGAGCTAGAACCACCTGGACCCTCAGATAAGCCTTGCTGCAGGGTGCCTGCACCCACCACACACACACACACATTCCCAGAGATGAGCATTTGACAGAGGAATCCGAGAAAAGCAAGACCAACAGGCAAGGTTGAGGGAGGCGGGGTGAGGTCAGGAGACAGAGCCCTTGCAGACAGCCATCTGACCCCTGATAGCATGCCAGTCCAGCAGGGGACGATGAGAAGCCATCCCCTCCATGTGGGTCATAGCGATGCACATGCTTGGGGCAGGGCGTGTCCACGTAAGTCTCCAGCCACCCTGCCCACTGAGTAGCCGAGACCCACTCCTCTCACCCACCTCCCCACACCCAGGATGAGTCCCAGGGGCCTGGGGGGACAGAGAGGTCCTGGTTGGAGTGTTGCTGTTTCCTTCCTAGGACAGAGGCCAGGGACCTTTCCTGGGCATGTGAACACCTCTCCTAAAGGAAGTGAAGAAGGCGCTGTGTGCAGAGGTTGCCATGCTGGGCAGGGAGGCACAGGGGACCTTGAGATACTGCCCAGGTCACAGCCCGTGAGGCCAGCCTGGGCTGGGCAGTCATCCTAGAGGAATCAGGTGGTCCTCACAGAAGGGCCACGGCTGTCTTGGAGACTGGGGTGTTCTCCATAGCAGGTATTAAATGAATTCAACAAGGAGGCCATTAGATGGATACAATTGTGTAAACAAACCAAGATCCAAACCTGCAAATACCTCATGGTTCTGAAATCAAACCCTCAGGACAACCAGTCCTAACAGCCACAGAGACCTTCAGCCGCACCATCAGGAATGTCCCGTCTGCTTCCTGAGTGTAAGTTTCCACCTCCGCAGCCCGTATGCCGCCACCTCATTCCCATCGACTTTTGCTCAGATATACTCTTAAAATGTTCACAATGCCTCTGTTTAATTTCCCACGAGGAGACAAGCCCAGCCTGCTGGTGGAGCAGGCACTCGCCCCGGGGAGGGGAGCAGGTAGCCACAGGCCCCTGGAAGGGATCCGAGGTTCTTCCATTCAATATGCAAATGAGTAAAACGAGGCCAAGAATAATAAAAGCTACAGTGTCATTAGTCGAGAGCCAGGCTCTGGGCAGGCACGCTGTATCATTAACCCTCATGGCCCTGTGGAGGTTGTTCCTGTGGGCCCACTTTGCGGATGAAGTGACTAAGCCAACACAGGGCTGAGAACCCTCCCCAAATTCTTGAGGCTGCAGAGGCAGAGTCAGGCTGAAATCTGGGCTGACACTGGAGGTTGCCTGTTGCCTCCATCTCCCAATCCTCTCCTCTTGCTCCCCCGCCCCCCCCCCCCGTCACCGCCCCTCTACCCAGTCCCACGTGGGGACTCTAACCATGAGGTCCTGATGTCTTTCCCTGGCGGGGAGCCAGGCTGTGGTCAGGCCCAGGCTGTCCAGCCGGGACAGGAGAGCAGAGACTCTCAGGCCAGGCCCTGAGCACTGAGCAGGAGTTGCACTAAGGCCTCTGTGGAGTGGGCGAGGCCAGCTCCAGACGAGCTCCCCCAGGCTTTTGGCTGACCTGGTCACTGTGGCCCCGGGGGTTCAGCTAAGAGCCCAGGGACACTGGAAGTCTCAGGCACACATGGTACTGGCAGGAGTTAAAAGTGGCTGAGGTCGGAGTGCTCGGCCTGACACGAGATACCAGAGAAGACACCACTAGCCCCAGGCGTTGTTCTGCGGATGCTTTGATTCGGGATTTCTCACTGTCTCAAGTTAAGGAAGTTTGAGGCGCTGCATTCTTGAGGTTTCACAACTCTTCCCTGGAGTGGGGGCTGGGCTCTCCTCATCCCCGTTCCCTGGGGAACCGCTCTTGTTTTTGCACACGAAACAAGGTGTCCTGATGCTGTGCTTGCCTCGCTGTGTGCGGGTTTCTTCCTAATTGTGTCCTCTAAAAATGCCATGTCCCTCCCTAGCACCTGGATGTGACGTTTGGAAATATATTTTTGCATGCGTGCTCAGTCCCTTCAGTCGTGTCTGACTCTTTGTGATCCCATCGACTGTAGACCAGGCTCCTCTGACTTCTCTAGGCAAGAATACCGGAGTGGGTTGCTATCCTCTCCTCTAGGGGATCTTCCTGACCCAGGGATCGAACCCGTGTCTTCCCATGTCTCCTGCATTAGAGGCAGATTCATTACCTGTGAGCCACCAGGGAAGGCCAGGTGTAACCAAAGTGAGATGAGTTCAGACTGGAGTCGGGTCCCACAGCCCCTCCTGACCAGGCCTTTCTCGTCTGCCCCTGGGCTGTTCCCACTGCCCCACTCCACCCCGCCCAGCCCTGACTGTAGTCCTGACTGCGCTCACTGAGCAGCTCGGCCCAGACCCCCTTAACACCCCACCTGCTGCTGCTCCTGGACAAGGGGAAGCCCTGTCCAGCCAGAATAATGCCACTCTGCCACTCGTGTCCACCCACCCCCGTTAGCCTGCCCTCAAAGCCTGGAAACCCCCATTCATACATTGCCTCCTCCAGGAAGCCTTCTGGAAAACCTCCGTGTTCTGAAGAAGCCCTCATGCTGGCATTTCCCACACTGTGGGGTTGATCATTGTCCATACATGTGTGTCCTCCACTGGACAGTGGCCTCCCTCAGGCAGGGACTCTGGCCATACTCATGGAGCCCCTGATTAGCACGGGGCTGGTGCTGACAGGGATACGGTAAAAGTCAGGGGAACAGGCAGAGAAGGGATTCCACACTGGCAAGGGGTTAATTCACTTCCACTGTCCACGAGCTTCCCGTTTGGGGCCCGGAGGCAGCGTCCCCTCTTTGGTCCCAGAGTTCCCGTGCTGTCATTAGCGATGGAGTCAGACGGCAATGACTATGTGCATCCCTGCGGCCAGGTTCTGACACAGAGGCCGGAGGGAAGCAGGCCGGCACCAAAGAGTGAACGGGGGTGCCAGTGGGCACCGGCTGGGTGTCTCTCCATGCTGTTCTCTGGGGTGCAGTCTCGGGACCCCTCCCCACAGCCAGTTCTTGACTCTGTCACCACACGGCGTCCTAAGAATCTAATGTTACCGTCCAGTGGCTCTAAGCTACCCTCTCCAGCTTGTTAGCTGAGGTAAGCGTGGTAAAGTTTCTGTCCTAATTACGACGCTAGCTGTACAGGGATTGCAGACAGCTGTGAGGGATCCAGGGCTGTCCTGGCAGCTCAGCCTGCAATGCAGCAGACCTCAGTTCAATTCCTGGATCAGGAAGTTCCCATAGAGAAGGGATAGGCTACCCATTCCAGTATTCTTGGGCTTCTTTGGTGGCTCAAACAGTAAAGAATCTGCCTTCAATGTGGGAGACCTGGGTTTGATCCCTGGGTTGGGAAGATCCCCTGGAAGGGAATGGCAAGCCACTCCAGTATTCTTGCCTGGAGAATCCCATGGACAGAAGAGCCTGGTGGGCTACCGTCCATGGGGTCACAAAGAGTCGGACACAGCTGAGCGACTTTCATGTTACATTCACATGAAGGATCCAAATTCCCCCCAAATTGCCTCTTCGACTTGAGGGGAGTTGAGTGAGGACAGAGTCCCTGACCTGCCTCTAGGGGACATTTTGGCGGGGGGATGTGTCTGTGCTTCCAGCCCTCATGGGAGCTGCTGGCTTCCATCTGCAGGTCCCCCAACACACGGAGCCCTGCACCCGCCAGCCACCCCCAGGTAGAAATTCTATCTGCTGCTGACTCCAGTCAGTGTTCTGCTCTCAAAGGTTGGAAATGGCTGGATAAAGAAGATGTGGTACATATACGCAAAGGAATATTACTCAGCCACATGTCATTGGTAGAAATGTGGGTGGACCTAGAGCTTGTCATACAGAGTCAGAAAGAGAAAAATAAGCATCGTATACTAACGCATGCATGTGGAATCTAGGAAAATAGTACTGATGAACTTATCTCCAGGGCAGGAATAGAGACAGAGACACAGAAAACAGACATGTGGACACAGGGAGGCAGGGAGGGGATGATTTGGGCGATTGGGGTCAATATATATACACACGCTACCATGTGGCTTCCCAGGTGGCGCTAGTGGTAAAGAACCCGCCTGTCAATGCTAGAGATGTGAGAGACGCAGGTTCGACCCCTGCGTCAGGAAGAGCCCCAGGAGAAGGAATAGTTCCAGTATTCTTGCCTAGGAAATCCCATGGACAGAGGAGCCTGGTGGGCTACAGTCCATAGGGTCTCACAGAGTCAGACATGACTTAAACGACTTAGCATGCACGCACGCACCATATGTAAAATAGACAGCTACTGGGAAGTTGCTGTATAGCACAGGGAGCTCAGCTCAGTACTCTGTGATGACTTAGAGGGGTAGAATTTTGGGGTGAGGGTGGGAGGGAGGTCCACGTGGGAGGAAATATACGTATACATATGACTGATTCACTTTGTTGAACTAACACAACATTGTAAAGCAACTATACCTCAATTTTTTTTTTAAAAAAGCTTAGATATGTTGGCTTTTTTCCCTCTCCTTTACTATCTTTTAAGAAAATTGTGTGTGCATGTGTGTATATAAATATATCTATGCATGTTGCTATGGGCTGCATTGTGTCCCCTCAAAATTTTTCTATTCCAGCCCTACCCCTAGTACCCCGTCATGTGACCTTATTTGGAAATAGGGTCACTGCAGATGTCATTAGCTAAGATGAGGTCGTACTGGAGTGGGGTGGTCCCCGTAACCCAGTATGACTGGTGTCCTTATAAGAAGGAAAAATTTGTACACAGACAGGCACACAGGCAGAAGCCATGTGACAATGAAGGCAGAGATCAGGGGGATGCTCCTTACAAGCCAAGGAGCAACAGAGACTGCTAACAAAACCCCCAGAACTTGGGGAAAGGCCTCAGAAAGAACCAACCTTACAGAAACCTCCGTGTCCAATTCTGGCCTCCAGAATGAATCACGAGAGCACAAACTTCCGTTGTTTAAACCACTCAGTTTGTGGCACTTTTTTACAGCAGTCCTAGGAAATTAATTGCTGTTGCTGTTTAGTTGCTTAGATGTATCCAACTCTTTGCAACCACATGGACTATAGCCCGCCAGACTCCTCTGACCATGGGATTTCCCAGGCAAGAATACTGGGGTGGGTTGCCATTTCCTTCTCCGGGGGATCTTCCCAATCCAGGGACTGAGTTCTCATAGCTGTATTGAAGGTGGATTCTTTACCACTGAGTCACCTGGGAAGCCCAAGAAACTAAGATGGATAGACATATACAAAATCCATGCCTATTGAGTAAATATAGAAAATATAAAAATCATAAAGAAGAAAATAACAACCCTAGTTCTCAGAGATATTAATAGCACATGTTTTAGTGGACATCCTTCCATATTTTTGCCCCATGTGGGTGGGTATAAAGTTGAATTCACACTCTGTACTTTTCCTTTAAAATATGACTATTTTCCTGCATTATTAGTTGTTCCTTGAAATGGTTATGTACATCACAAAATAGCTAAGCAATTTTATTTCATTATTTTTAATTGTTTGCAATTTAAAAGAAATGAAAATGAATATCCCTGTGTGTAAATAATTTCCTGCATTTCTGAGCATTTGGATGAAACTTACCCAAGCTGCAGAGAAGGCCTCCACTCTCAGCCCAGGGATCAGAGTGACCTTGTCCTCAGGTCGTGCACGTGAGATGGGTTCAGAAATGAACCAGCAGCCTGTCTCCTGCCTTTGACACATGAGCGAGATCTGCCTTCACAGGGGCTGAGGAAAAATGAGGCTCTTAGCTCCTCTAGGAGGCGTTTGGGAAACCAGCCTGCTCTTCTCTTGGATGGTGTGATGTGATGCTTGGAACCACATAAGCCTTTTTATCACCATGAGGGAAAACCCTTAGGGTAGAGCCAAGAGACAGAAGGCAAGCAGGTCCTCAATGATATCCATTCCTAGATTTTTCAGATGTGACAGCCAAAGGATCTTGTTTTAAAGCCAGACTGAGCCAACACTTGTATCATAGAGAATTTTGATGAATGCAACCTCTGACAGCTGCCACGGGTGAGCAGAAAAGCTAATAAAAGCACACTGGCCCATCTGTTCACACTTAGCCCTTTGCACCCACTTTGTCAATACTTGTCTCACCATCATGTGGAACTTGAACTTGGTGATATTAATAAAATCACTGGGTAGACACACTTGAACTTTAGTTCATCAGCCCAGGTGACAGACCCAGGTCATCATGGGTGTCTACTGAGACCCATTCATGTGGAGGGACCATGGGTCAGGCTGGGCTAGAGAGACCCAGGCAAGTACCAGGAAATAGGCTAGAATAAGGCTGTGTAAACAGAAAAATGTACAAATGTGGGGCAGTCGAGTCTATTCTCTTGTTTTTCTGGAATGTAGGTGTTCACTGCTGTAGTGGATTGAACACTGTCTTGCCCAGAATTCATGTCCATCCAGAACTGTAAAATGTGACCTTATTTGGAAATAAGGTCTTTGCAGATGCATAAGAAGTGGTTAAGAACCTGGAGATGAGTTAACCATGGATTATCCAGTTGGGCCTTGAATCCAAAGTCTGCTGTCCTGGTTAGAAAAGGAACAGTCCATGGGAACGGACAGGAATGGGAAGATGGGGGAGAGACCAGAGTGAGGTATGGACAATCCCAGGGCTGCTGGCCACCAGTAGGGAGCTGGGAGGGTGGCCTGGGTCAGACTCTCCTTTGGAGAGAGGGACCAACGCTGCCCACACCCTGATTTTGGAATTCTGGCCTCCAGGAGGGTGAGGGGAATAAACTCCTGTTGTTTCAGTCACAGAGTTTGTGGTCCCTTGTTCTGGCAGCCCCAGGACCCTGGCACCTGGGAATTCTAACTCTAAATCGACTCCAATTTCCACTGCCACCCCAGTAAAGAACCCCTGTGATCATGAAGTGTCGGTGGGTAGCATGTCTCAAGAATGGGTCCAGCCGCACTCACCCTGTGTCCCATGGCACCTAGCTTCCCTTAAGATAGGAACAGGTGCTCTGAGAGAAAAATGCCAGGTTTCATGTGTAACAGAGAAGAGCTAAAATCGGACTCCACGTTGGATCCGTTTATTTCACTTTAACTTTTTTCTTTTCATTGCTTTCCTATTATAATCATACACAATGGTCTGTCTCAGAGAACCCCCATCCCTCTGCCTGAATGTTTAACTAAACATTTGTTCAGCTCACAGAGAGACAATCTGACCCAGCCCAGAAAAGAAGAAATTCACACATCCCCTCGGGAAGACTGGCCATTCCAGGAGATGTTTTGCAAGACTGATATCTCTTTTTTTCACTTTACTTCCTCATCACCCTCCCCCGTCAACCCTGCATCTCTGTTCTATAAAAGAACCTGGCATCAGACACTGATAAGATGGTTATTTAGAGAAATTAATCTGCCATCTTCTTAGTCTGCGGGCTTTCCAAATAGACTCATATTTCTTGCCTCAACATCTCATCTCTCGGGTTTATTGGCTTGTCCTGTGGCAAGCAGAGCAAGCTTAGATTTGGTAATACGGAGCTGGTGACCACATGCACCTGGTGGCCACCTCATGTTGCTCTAAAGCTCCCTGTTGTAGGGACATTCATATTACCGTGTCATTAGCTCTGAGATGCTCTGGAGGAAATAAACAACTTGGAGAATTTTTCCAGGCACAGTTTCTGTCCACAGAATCTTTTCTTTCATCAAACACTTACAAAGACATCAAAGAGCCAGGACACACAATGGGCCTCGATGCCAACCTGCACTGTGATACACTGCTTTCCTGGTGAGAGAGGCAACACCAGAATGCCTGGAAAAAGGAAAGTCACATTTCTTTCTTCAGCACAGAGTTTAGCTGATGCAGTGGCACAGGAGGTAGATTCGGGGAGAGGGACGTTTCTACCCAGAACACCGGTTCCTCCAGGCCAAGGGGCTGCTACCAGGTCAAAAAGGGAGAACATGGCTCAGCCCCAAGCCATAGATCTGGGGCTGTCTGAGAGTCAGCTGATCTGATGTAAAAATGCTGAGTCCAAATAGCAGGCACATAGGCCTCCAGAGACAGTGCAGAGCAAAGAAAGTGAAATGTCTCATCCATGACATTTTATATCATTACATAATTAAATGTTACTATTTTGGATATATGGAGTTAAAATATACTGGTGAAATTAATTTTAATAATACATTTTAATTTTTGAAATGTTTTGATGTGGCTCCCGCTTGTGCCTAGAGCTGCATTCCCCCAGACAGAGCAGTGGGAGGGGTTCGGATGTTCTGACTGGCGCATTGTGGTAGGAAGGGCTTCACCTTGGCCCCTCCCAGGCTTCCCTGGAAGATAGATTGCAGCTTGCCAGAGCTGGGCAGTTACAGTATAAGTTCCCAGGGGTTTCTGGAGCTCACACTTGGGGTACAGGGCCTAGATGGGGCCTCATGAGGAGAGGTGGCTTGCGAATATCTTTGGTTACAATGGCCCAAGGCTGGGGAGTCTTCACCCAGGCCCAGAAACAGAATCCCCGCATTTCTTCTCTTCCCACTCACCGTCCACTGGCTCCACCTTCTGGAGAGTGGCCTTCACGGCCACACATATTTTGCTGGATGACCTTGTGGACAAACATGTGCTCAGGTCATTAATCCCCAGCCAGTAGAAGCAGGTCTGCATGCTGGGCTTAATGGGTGGAAGGTGGTGGAGTCCTTGGCAAGTTCCTGGAGGACGCAGGCGGGATCGCGGCGTTCCAGGACCCCGTCTGGCCCAGCACAGTGCTGAGAGCAGGGTTGGTGGTTTCAAACAACCGTGGACACTGTGAATGAAGACTGTTGCTGCCAGATTGGTAAACAAAGGGTGTCAAGCCATCACATTACAGCCACTCTGATGGTGCCCCCCAGGAGATTCAGGATGAGAAAACACAGGATCCCGGCCCCCCATAGAGCAGGTGCTCATCAAAGGAATGAGAGCAGTGAGCCTAGACTCTTGCATCTTCCCATACGTAGAAAAGTGCTAACTTCATTAACCTGAGATGAAATCTGGTTTCCTTTCATTAATCTTTTGATCTTCCGATTTTCTGTTCTTTGCTAGAAAACTCCTGTGTATCCTGGCTCCTCCCTGACCTCCTCAGAACAGTCCCTCAGAGAAATCTGAGATGCTGTGTCCCGGGCTTAAATCCACAGAAAGTCCACCAACTTAAATTCATTAATAATTCTCAACTTTAGTTTGTGCTTTTATTTTTCAGTTGACAACAGAAAGCACGGCTTTGCTGCTTTTCTGCCACTTCCGCCCATAGTTTGTGCAGCTTACTCACCTCCCAAAAAGTGGTGGTGTGGAAGAACGCTCTCTGATTACAGTCTAACCTTCCTTTATGAGTAAAGGACATTCCTTCAGCTGTCCTGGGTTGGGGTTGGAGGCAGAGCAATTGCAAGGATGGGGGAGACCTGGTCAGCAGGGGGCAGTGTGGCACCCAGGGCCCTGCTTCTAAGGAAAGGATTGCTTGGCAGTGAGTGTTGGTCCCTCATTTGATTCGACTCTTTGCAACCCCAAGGACCGTACATAGCCTGCCAGGCTCCTCTGTCCATGGAATTCTCCAGGCAAGAATACTGGAGTGTGTTGCCATGCCCTCCTCCAGGGGATCTTCCTGACTCAGGGATCAAACCCACGTCTCTTATGTCCCCTGAATTGACTGGTGGGTTCTTTACCATTAGCGCCACCTGGGAAGCCCAAAAATACATAAGCAAATGTAAATAAAAGTACGAAGATAGATCTCAGGGGAGTTTCTGAGAGGTCCTGCCAGCAACCCGCCCTGGCAGAGGAAAGGAGCAGTCCTGGGCCTTGGCGTCTCCCCACCGGCCAGCTTCTGCCCACGTGGAATGACGCTTAGGACTTCAGTCCTTGAAGGGGTACACACACATGACTAATTCATGTATAATCTATCATTTATTGCACATACATTAATTGTCCCCCTAAAGCATGAACCTTGCTCTGGATATTTTCTCATTAGTCCTGGCTGTTGCGTGAGCCTCAACCACCCAGAGGCATGTCTGGACCCTACGCAGAAGGGGCTTAGGGGTCTCCGTGTGAGGTAGGAGGTGCCACAGTCCACGGGCCAGAGAGGGAGGCCCTGGGGCAGCGTGTCACCAGGTGTCGGCCTCTCAGGGGCAGGCAGGCAGTGGGCAGCTGGGACTTCACCATGCGTGTGCTCTCTGCACCAAGGGCTCCTTGCCTCAGAGCGGAGGCAAACATCTCTGCGAGTGCTGTTTGCGGGAACCTGGCTGAACCTGAGCAGGACAGACATCTGGGTCCAGAGCTGCAGTGTCCAGATGAGGGAGCTCTCTCCTTTGCTTTAAAGGGAGCCTCCACCTTCTATGCCTTCTGGAGTAAGGGAGTGGGGACCTGGCCCTACGCCCGGGGAAGCCGGCCTCAAATTCCACAGGCCACTGCCAGGTGAGCAGTAGAAATCCCGAAGCCCTCCTCTCGCTCCATCACAAACACATGCTCTGTATTTGGAGAGATGGGGTGGAGGGTCCCTATCATTGTCTTGACACTGCAACTTTTAAAGAAGCAAGAAATATACAATTTTTCTTTTTTTTTTTTAGCAAAATTTGTTGTTGTTCAGTTGCTAATTCATGTCCGACTCTTTGAGACCCCGTGGACTGCAACAAGCCAGGCTCCCCGTCTTTCACTATCTCCCAGAGTTTGCTCAAATTCATGTGCATTGAGTCAGTGATGCCATCTGACCACCGCATCCTCTGTTGTCCCCTTCTCCTTTTGCCTTCAAACTTAACCAGCATCAGGGTTTTTTTCCAACAATTTAGCAAGACTGGTCCCTGCTGAATGCCTCAAATTCTGTTGCTGGGGTCTGACCCAACCTTCCTGGGGTTGCTGAAGGTGACCAAGCCTGAGCAAAGCAAGGACTGTAGACTGAGTTCTCCAGGGACTCTGCATGGGGCGGGGTGCAGGGGTAGGGGGAAGTCTTTCTTACTGATCTGCACCTCCCTGCCCACACACAGTCTAGCCCCCAGCCCCAGCCCCCTGGGCCATCCATGGAGGGGAAGGCTCAGCCTCGTGGAAGGCATCTGTGCAGTGGGTTCAGAATGCATCCTCCTGGTAAGAAAGGCAGAGCTGCCCAGATTCCTCTTCCGCCCCTCTCTGCCAAGACGCCCAGAAATGAGAGTTTGCCGGCAGCAACTTTAGCCTCAGGACTTGAACAGGGCTTTGATCTGGATCCTGGAGCCTCGAGTGTGGGAAGCTTGCAGCTCCTTGGGCCTGGGAACAAGCCCAGACAGCTCTGCTCCAAGCCTCACCTCTGCCTGGCGCCCTCCCCTGCTCACTCCCCTGCCAAGCTCAGTGAAAGGGCCACCCTGGAGGAAATTTCCAGGAGGAGGTCCAGACCTCCGAGTGCAAGCTGCCTTGAACCTCTGATCTCCATGCTCCACGAGACGGTGGACATTTTCATGAGTTTACAGGGTGGAAGCCTCTCCTGATACCTCCCATGTCACTTGTTTAAACCAGCCCATGTCTCCTCGTCATTTACTCACTCACTGGGCTTCCCTGGTGGCTCAGACAGTAAAGAATCAGCCTGCAATGCAGAGACCTGGGTTACATCCCTGGGTCAGGAAGATCCCCTGGAGAAGGGAATGAAAACCCACTGCAGTATTCTTGCCTGGAGAATCCCATGGACAAAGGAGCCTGGTGGGCTGTGGTCCATGGGGTTGCAAGAGTCAGACATGACTGAGCAACTAACCCTTTCACTTTACTTTCTCTTCATCTCACAAATGTGTCCTGCGTCCCTCCCTCACCCCACTGCTGAGCTTCAATCTGGGATGGAGGATTTATCCTTCTGAGGCTCTGTCTGAGTGGAAACTCTGAGCCTGATCCAGAAAACACATGGGAAATGAGGGCTGGAAGAGTGAGAACTTCTAGCCTCTGTAGTTGATAGATGGGAGAGAAAGCATCCTTAAGAATGGTATTTTAAAAAATAATTTTGTTTGTTTATTTGGGCTGTGCTGAGTTTTCACTGTTGCACGGGTTTTGCTCCAGTTGCTGCGAGTGGGGGCTACTCTGTAGTTGCAGTTTCCCTGCTTCTCAAAGCAGTGGCCTCTCTTGTTGTGGAGTACAGACTCTACGCACGCAGGCTCAGTAGTTTCGGCACGTAGGCTCAGTAGTTGCAGCTCAGGGCTCTAGAACAGTCTCAGTAATTGTGGTCCAAGGGCTTCATTGCTTCAAGGCAGGTGGGATCTTCCCAGATCAGGGATCAAACCCATGTCTTCTGCATTAGCAGGTGGATTCCTTACCACTGAGCCACTGGGGAAGTCCAGAAGGGCAATGTTTTAAGATTTATTTTTTAGAGCAGCTTTAGGTTTGCATAAAATTGACAGTCTCACCCAGAGTGCATCATTCCCGTTAGGGTTCACTCTCAGTGTTTTATGTCCTGTGGGTTTGGACAAATGCATAATGACTTGTGTGCATCATTATGAAGCTTCCCAGGTGGCTCGGGGATAAAGAACCCGCCTACCGATGCAGAAGACACCGGTTTGATCCCTTGGTGGGGAAGGTCCCCTGGAGGAGGAAATGGCAACATGGTCCAGTATTCCCGCCTGGGGAATCCCATGGACAGAGGAGCCTGGTGGGCTACAGTCCATGGGGTGGCTAGGAGTCGGACACCACTGAGCAAGTGAGCACGAGCACGATGCATCACTGTAATATCACACGGAGGATTTCCACCGCCCCGAGCCCTCTGTGCTCCACCCACGCTCTGACAACCACTGTTTTTTTTATTGTCTCCATAGTTTTGCCTTTTCCAGCACATAATACAGTTGAAATTACACTGTCTTTCCAGATTTGCTTTCCTCACTTAGCAGTAACATGCCCTTCAGGTTGAGGAACACTTGCTCACATGATTCCATAGCTCACTGTGTTCTAGCCCCGGACGATGTTCCACCATCCGGGTGTGCCTCTGTGCATTTGTTCACTTACTGAAGGACATCTTGACTGCTTCCAAGTTTTGGCAATTATGAATAAAGTTGCTATAATCATCTACGTGTACGTTTTTATGGGGACATAAGTTTTCAACTCTTTTGGGTAAGTCTTAATACCAAGGAGTACAAGTGCTGGGTCATATGATAAGAGTAT